>NC_065543.1:32954927-34260253 GCF_932294415.1 Quercus robur
CATCAAGAGCAAAGAAGAAGAGGATCACTTGGACGACCTTAAGGAGATGTTCAATACACTTAGACAATACAGCATGAAGTTGAACCTGTCCAAATATGCCTTTGGGGTCTCCTTAGGGAAATTCCTCGAGTTTATAGTATCACAAAGAGGAATAGAAGCCAACCCTGAAAAGGTGAGAGCTATCCTCGAGATGTTCTCCCCAAAGATGATCAAAGAAGTGCAATCTCTCACGGGAAGAGTAGCAGCCCTCAACAGGTTCGTCTCAAAAGCAACAGACAAATGCCTTCCTTTCTTCAAGACCCTGAAGCGGGCTTTTGTCTGGATGGATGAGTGCGAGGCAGCATTCCAGGAGCTAAAGTGCTACTTAGGCAACCCCTCACTCCTGAGTCCATTCAAGGAGGGGGAAGAGTTGTTCCTCTACTTAGCAGTATCCCCAACTACAGTTAGCGCAGCCCTAATTAGAGAAGAGAACAAGATATAACTCCCAGTGTATTACATCAGCCAGGCCTTTCAAGGAGCTGAGGCTTGACACCCACCGATAGAGAAGATTACCTTTGCCCTGATAATGGCGTCAAGAAAACTTTGTCCATACTTTCAGGCTAACGCGATCATAGTAATGACGGACCAGCCCATTAAGAAAGCAATGAATAATCCTAAGGCTGCTGGACGGATGGTACAATGGGCCATTGAGCTCAGTTAGTTTAATTTAGCATATCGCCCCCGAACAGCCATAAAAGCCCAGGCACTAGCAGACTTCATAGCAAAATTCACCGCTCCTGAACATGAAGACAACTAGGAAGAAGTTTAGACGATCCATACAGACGGATCATCCGCACAGAAGAAAGGTGGAGCAGGTGTCGTCATTACTTCCCCAGAGGAGGATGTTTTGAAGTATGGAGTCTAGCTCCTGTAACCAATAATGAAGCAAAGTACGAGGCTATATTGACGGGGCCAAGGATAGCTCAGGCACTTGGAGCTAAAAACATTTTGCTAAGGAGTGATTCGTAGCTCATTGTAGGGTAGGTCAAGGGAGATTTTAAAGCAAATGACGCAAGAATGTAAAAGTACCTCAAGTTGACGAATCAATTAGTGAGCAACTTTAAGTGTGTAGAGTTTGTACAGATCCCACGAGATCAAAATGCTGAAGCCGACGAAGCGGCCCGAAGTGCATCAGCAGATGATCAAGCAAAGGTGACCGATTAGAGACTGGAAGAACAGAACTCTCCCAGTATTGAAGAATTTCAAACCTTCCCTGTGCATGCCTGCTCCAAATGGACGAGCCCAATTCTATCCTACCTTAAAGATGGATGATTACCACCAAATCTTGAGGAAGCCAAGAAGATCCAGAAACGAGCTGCCTAGTTCACGGTGCTGAATGACGAGCTTTACAAAAGAGGCTTCTCCCAGCCTTACTTGAGATGTGTTGAAGAGGAAGAAGCCAAATATGTTCTGGAAGAGGTGCATGGGGGAGTTTACAACGATCACATGGGGGATAAGTCCCTTGTCAGAAAGATCATAAGGGCAAGCTATTTTTGGCCCTTAATGCAACAAGACGCAGCAGATTTCGTCAAGAGATGTGATAGTTGCCAAAGGTATGGAAATGTCCAACGAGTCCTAGGAGAGAAAATGACGACCATTTCTTCACCTTGGCCATTTGCACAATGGGGGATCGACATTATGGGGCCCCTATCACAAGGAAAGAGGCAAGTAAAGTTCTTACTCGTCGCAATCGACTACTTCATGAAATGGGTAGAAGAAGAAGCACAGGCAACAATCACAGAAGCAAAGGTAAAGAATTTTGTATGGAAAAATATTGTATGCAGGTTCAAGATCCCGAGGACAATCATCTCAAATAATGGTCGTCAATTCGATAGCCATGGATTCAAGTCGTTTTGCTCAAGCCTAGGCATCAAAAACAAATATTCATCCCTAGGACATCCTCAAGCCAATGGACAGATGGAAGTAACGAATCGAACCTTGCTAAAAAGCATCAAGGCCCGGTTAGTGGGGGCAAAGGGAGCATGGCCTGAGGAGTTACCAAGCGTTCTATGGGCCTACAGGACCACAGTGTGAACCTCAACATGAGAGATGCCCTTCAACCTAACTTGTGGCATAGAAGCAGTCTTCCCAGTCGAAGTAGGACTCACCAGCCTTAGGAGGGAATTCTTTGACGAACAAAGCAACGATGATCAACTGAATGGATTGTTTGGATGAAGTTAGAGGCCAAGCCTCCTAGAGAATGACCAAGTACCAGCAGAAGATGGCCGAGTACTACAACAAGAGGGTAAAGCTCAAAAGATTCAACATTGGAGACCTCGTCCTTCGAAAAGTGACTCTTGTAATGAAGGACCCAGCACAAGGCAAATTAGGACCAACCTAGGAAGGATCCTACAAGGTCGTCCACTATTCTCGCCGAGGAAGTTACCACGTGGAGGATTTGGACGGGAACAAGTTACCTTGTCCATGGAATGTTGAGCACCTAAAGAGGTAATACGAATAGGAACCGTAGTCCAATTGTAAGCAGTTAGCATAACCTCATATTTTTTAATGCAATAAATGTATTACTCAGCAATTCACATATTCTGGTTATCTCTCTCTCAAACTAAAATCACCACTTGGATGCGGAAACCCCAACTGAGATAAAAAGACAATAAGATTCCTTAAATGGATGTATGTCGTCCAAACAATGACGATAAGATTCCTTAAATGGATGTACATCATCCAAACAAAAGACGATAAGATTCCTTAAATGGATGTACATTGTCCAAACAAAAGACGATAAGATTCCTTAAATGGATGTACACTGTCCAAACAATGGACGACAAGATGTATGTCACCTAAACATGAGGAAACACAATTTAAGTCTTCCTGACAACAATTCACACTGAGAAACCCCCAGGACGGAAGAAGGTTGTCCACTGAGGAACAACAAAATTTGCAAGTCCCCAATGGACGCTAAAGAGATTAGACTAACCAGACAAGGTTAGTGGACGAACAATTACTTTTCACAAATATTTCTCTAAGTTCACAATAAACGACAGGAAACATAAATATTTCTCTAAAGAAAGATGAAAAGCAAAAAAGAGAAGCACTTACAAGCAACACAAACACAAGGTAAATCAGCATACTTATATATACATATATAAGAAGTTATAGATTTTTCAAAGGCCCCAAAACAAGCAGGGCACAAAAAGATTGATTGTCCATAAGCCCTAAAATTGGCAGGGCATTCAACAAAAAAAAAAAGAAAAAAAGAAAAGAAGACTATGTTGCAGGAGCATCATTCCCATCTTTCTCAGGTTCTAGGGGATCATCACCAGCAGCAGAAGCAGCCTGGGATGCCTGGGCGACCTCATCTACTTCAATCTCCTTGTCCATAGCTTCAAAATCCAGGTCCTCCAAGTCTACTCCTGGACCATGTTTCACCAAGTACTTCCTGAGTAGCTCGAACCCCTTAAAGTACTAGCTAAACAATATGGCATTGTATTCCTCTATTGTCTAAAAAGCACAGAAAGCCTTGGCCATGGCGTTCTTCATTTTTTGGCTGGCCGCTGCTAAGAGCTCGTCCTTCTGCTTCACCAGCTGCTTCTCGGCGTCCAACTCCTCAGTTAAAGCCTTTATTTTTTTCCTTGGACGAGTTATTTTAATCCATCGCCACAATCAAGTCTTTCCTTAAACCTGAGGCCTCAGCTTCCAAAGCCTCTACTTTTGAAGTGGCCATGACGGCCTTCTCCTCACTCGCCAAGTATTGGGAAGTAATATGCATTGCCTCCCCCAACACCTGGCATTCAAGGACGTAGCGTTGGCAATTGATTTTCTTAGTGTCAAAAAAGAAGAACAAAGGAAGAGAGAAGTCGAAGAGAAGTTACTTGGATGAGTTTGTGAACATGGCGGTTCACCATCTCGTAAGAGGGAACACCGGAGATCTCCTTCAGTTCATCTGGAATAACAATCTTGTTCGCCCGAGCCAGGACCATCTCAATGTTAGCCCAAACACTAGCACCTATTTTCCCTTTCCCTTCTCACTCATCTTGCACTTCTTTTGACGAGGACTAATCTCCTCAATAGATAAGGCCAGGGAAGCTACCCGACCCTCATCAAAAGCTGAGGCAGACGAGCCCTTCTCTGCGGTCTCCTTCTCTTTCTCTTTCTTTCTATCAGTTGGCCTTAACCTGCGTTGGCCAATGCTGGATAGGGGTTCATTTTTCTTTGCCTTAATCTGGGCGTAAAACTCTTGATTAAACTTGGTTGTCATTTCTGTAAACAAGAAAAATAGTGGAGTTAAGTGGGAGAAAAGAAGAATGAGAAAAGAAAGGGAAAGATGGACGATCTACTTTCATCTTAAAGAAACTTACTTTTTTCTTCGCGGCAGATAGCATGAAGAACGTAATGGGAAGGTTCTAGTCCCAAGCAGTGATGGGCTAAGGTCCTAGGATCCACCAAATCGTCAAAGTCGTCAATAGTGCTCACGTACTCAATGGCTACGCGAACACACTCCGCAAACTTGCTCTCCAACTTTAGACAATCTTTGACTGTTAAAAATAAATAAATAAATAAATAAATAAAAACATAAGGTCAGGATGGACGGTCCAAGCAAAAAGACAAACGAAAAAGATAAAAAAGAGAAAAATGCAAAGCAAACGCACCAAGTACAGGGGTCTCCCACCGACGCAGCAGCCTAAGGACATCCCCCTAAAAGTCGTTAGAAAGGGTCTCCCAACCGTCACCCGACACAAAAAAGTACCTTGACTTCCAATAATGGAAAGACGAAGGCAGATCGACGATGAGCTGAGACCTTCTATCCCAAGGCATGAGCTCATAATAAGTAAACTCCTTGGACTCTTTTAGACAGTAAAGGTAGACGAGCTCGTTCAGTGTGATCATATCACCGTCAGCTATGATTGTCCAGATCACCATACAACTTATGAAGATCCTCCAAGAATTTGGCATAAGTTGTCCTAGGGCTATGTTTAGATGGTAAAGGAGCTCCATTATTAATGGATGGACAGGGAACCTAAGGCCACGTAGGAAGGTAGCCTCATTAAAGCAAACCTCCCCATGGGCAAAAGCACAGGACTTCTCACCTCTCTTAGGGAGACGAACTTTAGTTTCCTCAGGAAACTAGAATCTATCCCTAAATCTAAGGAAGGTATCCTCATTCAGAGAACACTCCTCTTGAAGGGCATGGAAAGGCCGGGGAAAGGCTGGGACGAATGGACAGGAAGACGGTGGCCTAGAGATAGCTGTATCTGTCTCAACCTCACCCATACTAGCGTTGGATGACAGGATAGCCCATAAATCGCCAGATCTACCCTCTGAACTCATTTTTTTTTCCCTCCTTAGCACCCCTTGCACCGACTCAAACCAACTTAGGGACTCACACAACAATGGGTATAACTCACCCAACATTAGATTAAGACTACTATCACCTAGGACGAAATCCCTAATCGGTGAGTAAAGGCCACTAGAACAGCCTATAAACGCACCTAAGCGAGTAAAAAAGAAGGTAACTGAGGGTGAAATGCACCTAATACCAAAATAGTCCATCAAAAAGAAGCAGAAAAAGCAAGATTTCAAAAAGGGAACAAAGCACAGAAAAGGGAAGTTTAAAGAGGAAAAACGAAAGCAAGAAAAGTAAAGGGGGGCACCTGAGAAAGGAAGCGAAACTAAAAGGAAGAGAAGAAGAACCCAAAAATCGCAGTGGTGAAATCCAAAGGAAGCTGAAAACTCAAAGCAGAGAAACACAAGATGATTGGAATTTTGCAAAAATAAGCACAAAGAGAAAGCACCAGAGGTTTAAAAAGGAAGCGCCTCAAAAAACGTGGGAAACTAAAAAGTTTCGCCGGAACGAAGGACCCCCCAACCAATCTTGAGGTGACACGTGGCCATGACACACGCCACGCTGCCACAAGGTAATAAATACGGAGAGGGAAACCCAAACCAAAAAAAAAAAAAAAGGGGAGAGAAGGGAACTCACCACATTCCATGGTTGTTTCCAAAATTGAACGACCTCAGAATAGAGGGGGTAGCTAATGGACGACCATTATTCCCTCAGGAAACCTCCTCGTCCAGACAAGGGATCAACATCTCAGGGAAGCGTTACAAATAACCCATTCAAGCCTCCATTAACAGCACTCCTTAACGGCTAGGAAAAAGAGGCAAGTATATATATAGATACCTCACACCTACAAAGGTACACAAAAAAAGACTCTAGCTCATACACATTGATTTTCTAATACTTCTTCTTTCATTCTAGCTATTCTGAATTTAGCATCAGAGGCTATGTAGCAGGCACTACACCAATGACCTACTCTTCTTCCTTTCATCATCCATCTTTTCAAGATCAGATTGGTTGCGGACGGCTTCCCTCTCAGACGATTATTCTGACTGACGATTCGAACATCATCAGGTTTTTTAGAGGTACAGTTTCTTTTCCTTTTCCTTTTTTCCTTTTATAGCGAAATTTATCTTCGTTTCTTTTTCTGTTTAGGGATAGAAATTCATATCTCTTCCTTTTATATTCCATGGTTGAAAGCTCTAAGGTTAGGAAACTCTGCCCCTCTATTTCATTTTTCTTTGCGCGCTTAGGGGCATCTCTAGGTTTCTTTAGCACCCATTACCCCCCAATTGAGGGTTTCGTATCTAGTGGCAGTAGTTTAGGTTTTTTGTTGGCTAATTTGCACCCTTTGCTACATCAATCTTTGAATTGGTTTAAGGAGATGGTGGGTGAGAGAGAAGTAGTGTCAAAGGTAAGGTCCAGCGAGCTTGAAACTGGATTGTCATCTAGTGATGACCCCATTGAGGCAGAAGTTGACACAGCTGCCTCTGACCCGTTATTGCCTGGATGAAGGGAGGTTAGGTCCTTTCATGCCTTTAGGGAGGAGTGTGCTTTGGAGGCTGACACCCTCTTTAGGTTTAAAGATAAGTTTCAATTCCCCAAGGAAGTCAGGATTCGTCTTTCTAGAGAAGGGGAAAAAGCCTATCATTTTTCGCCTGGAGAAGTGTGCTTCTATTAAGCTATTTTTCAATGTGGCCTTAGGTTCCCCGTCCACCCCTGCATCATGGAACTCCTAAACCACTTTAATATTGATCCTAGGCAACTTATGCCAAATTCGTGGAGGATAGTGATTAGCTGTATGGAGATTTGGATGGTCGTCACTGAGGGAGACATGATCTGGTCAGACGAGTTCGTTCACCTGTACCATTTAAAGGAGTCCAAGGAGTACGGGTACTATGAACTTGTGCCCTGGGTTAGGAAGGTGAGGATCGTCATGGATCTTTCTTCGTGATTCCGATATTGGAAGTCTAGGTACTTTTTTGTGTCTGGGGATGATTGGGAGACTCTCTCCGATGACTTTTGTGGTGAAGTTCCTAAGTTGTTTCGTCGGTGGAGGGTCCCAAGTCTAGGTGTGCTGTCCTTTCGATTATTCTTCATCAGTTCCTTCTTTTTCTTCTTCTTCCTTGACTTGTTACTAACCTTTTATTTGTTGTGTCTTTGCAGTTAAGAAGTGTCCAAAGCTTAAGAGCAGGTATAAGACACGTGTCCAGATAGCCATTGAGTACACGAAAACGATTGACGACTTTGATGATCTTGTCGACCCCAGAACCTTAGCTTGTCACTGTCTTAGTTTAGAGCCTTCTCCCTTTGTCTTGCGTGCCATTAAAATTGAAGAGAAGAGTGAGTTTTCTCCGTCTTTTCCTCTTTTTTTTAATATATATCCTTTTGGTCATGCAGAGATGATGACCAAATTTAACCAAGAGATGAATGCTTAGATGAAGGCCAAGAGGAATGAGCTTTTTTCCAACCTGGGAAAGAAAGTGGTGCGGGTTGTTAAGAAAGGGACCCCGATCACCCCAGCTACTTAGCATAGAAGAGAGGCAAGGCAGAATAAGCGATGTTGGAGGCAGGGCTCCATCCTTGAAGCCACGAAGGCGGCCTTTCTCACTACTTCCTTGGAAGAGCTCACTCCTCGTCCAAAAAGGCAAAGGTCTTTGGCAAAAGGGAAGGAGAAAGTAGGCTTACAGGTGTCTAGTGTCTGGGACGATGCCAGAATTGCCCTAGCGAGGGCCTGTTTTGCTGTTACTGCTGAAGACCTCAAGGCACTTTCTAGCGTTCCTTCTCATGAGGTTATGAATCGCAATATCCACAAGCTCGTCCAAGTAAACCTCTTTTCACTTTGTTTTCATAACTCACAGGTGGGATGGTTCTCGATGTTTTAAAACTCTTGCCTCTTTATGATTTCTAGGCACTAGGAGAGGCGATCCACATATCTTCAAAGTGCCTTGGCCAAGAGGAGAAGGCCGTCATGGCAGGGTCCAAGGTGGAGGCTTTAGACACTAAGGTCGCAAAGCTGAAGAGAGATCTCATTACCGCCATGGACAATGCCAACACAGCTAAAGAGAAGGCCAAGGCGTTGACCGATAAGCTCAAGGTCGAGAAGCAGTTGATGGTGCAAAAGGAAGAACAGCCCCAAGCCGCAAACCAAAAGGTTAAATCTGTGGCTGCCAAGGCTGTTCAAGCTTTCCAACTGACTAAAAAGTACAACATTGTACTTTTTAGTTGGTATTATAAAGGCTTCGAGCTCCTTAGGCCGTACATGGTAAAGCACCCTTCTGGAGTCAACTTGGAGGAATTAGACTTCGAGGAAGTGGACAACGAGATAGAGGCTGACGAGGTTTCCCAAGTTGTTGCTGCTTTCGAAGAGAACGCTTCAGAGGGCAACAACCCTGATCCTAAGGACGCTCCTGTTAATGTTGCAAGTGGGGAGGAGGCCATGATTTGAAGCACTTTTCTCTTTTGCTCTTGTTATTTTTCCCTTTTTTTGTGGTGCTCAGTATGTTTTTGGGATTTAGATGGTAACTATGGAATAATTGCATTATATATACATATATATCATGTGTTTGCTTTCTATACCTTCAATGGTTGTCTTTTCCTATTGTATGAACTTTCTTCTTTTCTTTGCCGTTTGCCATGAGGTGGCAATCTTTTAGCCTTATCTGGATGATTCTTGTCTTTGCCATGGGTTGTATCATTTTCTTTTCTTCTCTGCCAACTTGCATCTCACTTAGCTTCGTCAATGATTTACATCCGTTTAGGGAATCTTATCACTTAGCCATTTTAGGTGATTTGCATCCATTTAAGGAATCTTATTACTTGGCTTCATCAGTGATTTACATTTTCTTAAGGAATCTTATCACTTAGTCATTTTAGGTGATTTACATCCATTTAAGGAATCTTATCACTTGGCTTTGTTAGTGATTTACATCTGTTTAAGGAATCTTATCACTTAGCCATTTTTGGTGATTTACATCCATTTAAGGAATCTTATCACTTGGCTTTATCAGTGATTTACATCCGTTTAAGGAATCTTATCATTTAGCCATTTTTGGTGATTTACATCCATTTAAGGAATCTTATCACTTGGCTTTGTCAGTGATTTACATCTGTTTAAGGAATCTTATCACTTAGCCATTTTTGGTGATTTACATCCATTTAAGGAATTTTATCACTTGGCTTCATTAGTGATTTACATCCATTTAAGGAATCTTATCACTTAGCTTTTTTAAGTGGTTTACCATACTGATAATAAGATCATCCATGGTTTGTTTATGTACAACTTTCAAGAATATTTGCTAAATAATACTTTTATTGCGTTATTTCCTTCAATAAAGGATTTATTTTATGATTACAACAATGGTTTGTCTTTAATGATGATACCTCTTCAAATGCTCAATGTTCCATGGTTGTGGCAATCTCTTCCCATCCATCGATTCCAGGTGATAGCTTCCTTGTCTTGACTAGTGGACGATCTTGTAGGGTCCTTCCCAAGTTAGTCCAAGCTTTCCCTATGTTGAGTCCTTTGTTGCTGATGTGATTCTACATAAAATGAGATCTCCTATGTTCAGTCTTTTGAGCTTTACTCTTTTGTTGTATTACTCAGTCATCTTTTGCTAATACTTGGTCATTCTCTTGGATGCTTCCTCTTTTGTCTTGTCCAGGCAGTCCAAGTTGACCTTCAGCTGATCGTTGATGTTGCCTCCTTAAAAGAATTCTCTTTTCATGCTGGTGATTCCCACTTCAACTGGTATTACTACTTCAGTACCATAGGTGAGCCTAAATGATGTTTCTCCAGTTGAGGTTCTGGCTGTGGTTCTGTAGGCCCATAAGACATTTGGTAACTTTTATGGCCATGCACCCTTTAATCCCTCCAGGCAAACTTTGATGATCTTTAGCAATGTTCGATTTGTCACTTCCGTCTGTCCATTGGCTTGTAGGTGTCCTGGTGAAGAGAACTGGTTCTTGATTTCGATCTTTGAACAAAAGCTTTTGAATTCTTGGCCATCGAACTAACAACCATTATCTAATATGATCGTCCTTGGTATGCCGAACCTGCAAACTATATTTTTCCACACAAAGTTTCGAATCCTTGTTCCCGTGATTGTTGACAAAGCTTCTACTTCTACCCACTTAGTGAAATAATCAATTGCAACTAACAGAAATTTTACCTGCTTTTTACCTTAGGGTGGTGGGCCCATGATGCCGATCCCCCATTGCGCAAAGGGCCATGGGGAAGTTATGGCCGTCATCTTTTCTCTGGGGACACGTTGAACGTTCTCAAATCTCTGGCATTTATCACACTTTTCCATGTACTCCTTCGCATCCCTCTACATGGTCGGCTAGTAATAACCTATTCTGATAATTTTACTAACCAGGGACCTTAGCCCTGCATGGTCTCCACAAACTCCTTCATGAACCTCCTCCGGGATGTATTTGGCTTCCTCTTCCTTGACACACCTCAAATAGGGCATTGAAAAGCCCCTCTTATATAGAGCGTCGTTCAAGATTATGAACCTGGCTGCTCACTTCCTGACATTCTTAGCTTCATCCATGTCTGCTGGGAGATGTCCATCTTAGAGGAAAGAGATGATTGGACTCATCCAGCCATTCTGGCTTTGGATCTCAAAAGTGTGAAGTTCGTCAATGCTTAGGTGTCTTTGTACCTCCATGTTAAGGACATATTTTGTGTAATTGGCTAATCCTTTAACAAAACACACTTTACTTGTATTTGGGTAGATCTAAGATGTGTTTAATACTTCAAGAAACCTTGTTTCAAGTTCAAGTGTTGAAGCCATGCAAATCTGTCCAAGAAACAAGTGAAGAAGTGCTGATTTTTTAAAACTTGATAGCTGCTCGACACCTCTTGACAGCTAGGCTATCTGTTGAGCTCTTCAGTTAATTATTATCGCAATCTCGACACCTCTCGATAGCTAGGTGGATTGATCGAGAAATCTCCTGTCTCCTCGATAGCTCCTCAATAGCTTCTCGATAGCTGTATCTGTCGAAGTTTAAAGCTCAACACTTCCTCGACACCTCTCGATCGATTGAGGTTATGGGAATTCAGATTTTCAGATCTGATTTTCGGCCATGCTAACATGTATATGTAGGGTTTCTTTTCTCACAACCCTAGACCTATATAAAGCTTATTTTAAAGGTTGTCACATAAGAGAATATAAGGAGAAAGGCGTAAATGCACTTTTAGTCCCTACATTTTAGGGTCATTTCTATTTTGGTCCATACATTTTCATTTTACCACTTTTAGTCCCTAAACCAATTAACACGTGACATTTAAGTCCTTACCGTCACCCAACTAACAGAAAAAGCTGATGTGGCTAACGGCACATTAAAATAATAATTAAAAAAAATCTATTTTGGCATTAAAAATTGCCACATCAGCATCTATTTTAATTAAATAAAAAAAATTAAAAACAAGAACATCAAACCCAGAATAAACCCAGCAACAACAGAATAATAGAACATGAACATCAAACCTACAGAAAAAAAAAAAAAAAAAAAAAAACATGAACATCACCGAATCAAAGAGCATGAACAAGAGCAAACACAGGAAAACCCACATGAAACCACACCGCAGTAACGCTTTTAAAGTGGGTGGGAAATTTTAACTTGACTGGGTGGTTTTTACTAACCGCTCTGTGCAACAATTTCTAGATTCAACTAAACACTACAAAACTCTTAAAAAAAGTGTTCAAATCACAAATCCAAAGCTCATCATGAACCGTCAAATCACCGCAACAACATGATGCTGTTTCCATTCACAGGTCAAATACAATAATTTCCCGTTTCTAGGGTTTCGTTTTTCATTTCTAGATTTTGAATTCATATCTCTTAGGTTTCGTTATTCGAATCTCACGGATCTGGAGGGGCAACAAGTTTCGATTATGAGCAACTGAAATGTCTGAGAATCATAGCTCAGAGCAGGTTCTGGAAGTTTCTGGAGCTCAGAACAGCAACTTTCTTGACCCAAATCCGGATCGTGCAATTCAAGCACCCGAAGAAGCTAACAGGTATGACCATGACCGAGTCAATTAGGTAATGAATTTATGATTGAAAGTATAGCAATTTTGATTTGATGTGAGAAATGGTTTATAATTTGTGCATATTAGTGAAGAGGTTGAGAAATGATTTTAGGAACTGGCGTTATTGGCGGCGATGGGTCGTGCTGAAAACGATAATGATAATGGGGTTTCGGAGGAGGAAGAGGGAGGTGATTTTGTTGACTGCTCAGACGAGTTTGTTTTGGAGGAGGAAGAGGGGAGTGATTTTGTATCGTGTCGCTTTATTATCGTTGAGCAAGAGTTTGTGTGCCCTGATTGGTGTGGTGTTTGAGCCCTTTGAAAAGGTTAAGAAAGAGCTCGATCTGGTTTGGTTTGGGTGTGGTTTCGTGTGGGTATTCTGGATTTTTTGGGTTTGTTGGAGAGCGGTTTAATTGTGTGGTGTTCTATTATTCTGTCTTTGCTGGGTTTATTCTAGGTTTGATGTTCTTGTTTTTAATTTTGTTTTTAATTTTTTTATTTAATTAAAATAGATGCTAATGTGGCAATTTTTTAATGCCAAAATAGATTTTTTTAATTATTATTTTAATGTGCCATTAGCCACGTCAGCTTTTTCAGTTAGTTGGGTGACGGTAAGGACTTAAATGTCACGCGTTAATTGGTTTAGGGACTAAAAGTGGTAAAATGAAAATGTAGGGACCAAACTAGAAATGACCCCAAAATATAGGGACTAAAAGTGCATTTACGCCTAAATATATGCAAAAGGTGACCGATGCCTTATTCTCTCTGAAAGAAGCTACTGCGTCTTTGCGTGTTAGGGTCTTGTAAACAAGTGCTTTTTGATCTTCATTGTCGATGAAGTGAAGAACTTTGCAGCGAACAATCTTCTTCTAGTTGGTGATTAAGTCGCGAACTAGGATCCACGCAATTGGTTAGTCACGTACTAAGATTGGTGCATGAAAGGGTGGTGTTCATATATTGAAGAGTTCAGAGGTTTCGAAGCAGTAGAAGGTTTCTGATGTGAGTTCATCTACGGGGATTGTAGAGTCTAGGGACAAAAGTTTTGTACTAGATCTGAAACTTTTCTTTACTATAGTGAATTGCCTTTTGGGAAGGTTTCCCCCTAGGTTTTTTTACTATGAAACTAGTTTGTTTCATTGGTTTTCCTGGGTCATCATATCTTGTCTTATTTATTTTTCCGCTGCATGATTTTGACATGATATTAATGTTTGTTTGTTTTAACAAGTTTTATTCATAATAAATCTAATTAACAACTTGGGTTTAAAACTTGTTAATTCTATCAACCAGGGTTTAAATTTCCTAACACTCCACTTTCAAATCTGGTGGATCTATTCCTTCCTTTGATGATGCTTGCTTTGCTACCTTGTCTACTTTTGAATTTTGGCTTCAGGGGACTTGCATGAAATCCACTTGGTCGAATTTCCGAACTAATTGGTTCGTCAACTTAAGGTACTTTTGCATCCTGCTTTCTTTCGCTTCGTATTCTCCTTTTATCTACCCTATCACCAGCTTAGAATCGCTTTTAAGGAGTATGTTTTTGGCTCCTAAGGCTCTCCCGATCCTAAGTCTTGTCAGTATGGCTTCGTACTCTACTTCGTTGTTGAAGGTGGGGAATTGAAGCCATACTCCATACTTGAGGGTTTCCCCTTTAGGAGTATTAATGATGACCCCGACCCCTCCGTTTTTCTGAACTGATGATCCATCTGTCAATATCGTCCAACTTTCTGATTCATCCTATGCTTTCTCATTGTCCGATAAGGTGAACTCGGTGATGAAGTTAGCCAATAGCTGAGCTTTGATGGTTGTTCTAGGATGATATTTGATGTCAAATTGACTCATCTCAATCACCCATTGTACTGACCTCCCTGCTACTTTGGGCTTGTTCATTACTTACTTTATGGGTTGGTCCGTCATCACCAAAATGGGGTTCACTTGGAAGTAGGGACGAAGCTTACGTGAAGCTACGATTAAGGTGAAGACGATCTTTTCCATGCATGGATATCTAGCCTCGGCTCCTTGGAATGCTTGACTCACATAGTAAATAGGGAGCTATACCCTACTTTTTTTCTTGAACCAAAGCTGCACTCATGGCCATGGTTGACACTGAGAGGTATAGGAACAAATCTTCCCCTTCCTTTGATGGGCTCAAGAGGGGAGGATTGCTCAAATAATGCTTCAACTCTTGGAAGGCCTTTTCGCATTCATTAGTCCAAGCAAAAGCCTACTTTAGGGTTTTGAAGAAGGGCAGATATCTGTCTATAGCTTTTGAGACAAACCTATTAAGGGTGACGATCCTTCATGTCAGTGTTTGTACCTCCTTCACTATCTTTAGAGAGGTCATTTCCAGTATAGCCTGTATCTTCTCTGGATTGGCTGCTATTCCCCATTGAGACACCATAAACCTGAGGAATTTTCCTAATGATGGACTAAACGCGCATTTGCCAAGGTTCAACCTCATTTGGTATTGCCTAAGGGTCGCGAAGGTCTCTTTAAGGTCGTCTAGGTGTGTGTTCTCTTCTCTACTCTTGACGAGATTATTGTCAACATATACCTCCATTTTTCTTCCAATCAGTCTACTGAACATCCTATTGACCAACCTCTGGTAAGTGGCTCCTGCATTCTTTAGCCAAAAGGGCATTACTTTATAGCAATAAAGCCCTTGCCTAGTGATGAAGGTAGTCTTCTCCTAGTCTTCTTTTGACATTTTGATCTGGTTATAGCCTGAAAAGGCATCCATAAAAGTGAGGAGCTTATGCCTGGTGGTGGAGTCTACCAGCTGGTCAATTCTTGGCAATGGGAAGCTGTCTTTAGGGCAAGCATTGTTCAGGTCAGTGAAGCCCATACACATCCTCCACTTCCTATTTGCTTTCTTCACTAAGATGACATTGGCCAGCCAGTCGGGGTAGTAAACCTCTTAGATGAAACTAGCTGCAAGTAGCTTGTCCACTTCGTCCATGATGGCCTTGTTACATTCGAAGGCAAAGAATCGTCGTCTTTGCTGGATAGGCTTCCTCTCAGGATTGACATTCAGATGATGCTGAATAACCTCTGCCACTATGCCAGGCATATCTTCGTGACTCCATGCGAAATGGTCTAAGTTCTCCTTAAGAAACTACATTAACTCTTTCTTCATTTGATCATTCAGGTTCATCCTAATTTTTGTCATCTTCGTTGGTTCTCCGCCTACCAACTCTACCATTTCTAGGGCTTCCATCTTCTCTTTCTCTTCCTCCTCGATCATCTAGATATGGTTCTTCTTCATGTCTAGAACAGCTTGGTAGCATTCTCTGGCTAACACTCGTTCTTCTTTGACTTCGCCTATATAGTGTTTAGTTGGGAATTTTACCCTCAAGCTGTACGTAGATGTTACTACTTTACAACGATTGAGCGTGGCTCTTCCGATGATCACATTGTATGAGGACGGGCAATCCACCACTAGGAAGTCAAGTTGTTTGGTGATTTGCAAGGGATAGGAACCTGCTGTGACTGTTAGTGTCACTATTCCTCTAGGGTACACCCGGTCTCCACTGAAACTGACGATAGGAGATTTGAATGGTTGCACTTCTTTGGGTCTACTTTCAGTTGCTGGAAAGTTGAGAGGTAAATGATGTCAACGGAGTTGCCATTATCGGCGAGAATTCATTTGGTGTTGAATCCCTCTATCATAATCATGATGACCAGGGGATCATCATGTGGCTACTTCAAACCTCTAGCATCTTCTTCCGAGAATAGGATGTTCATACTTTTTCGTCTTCTTTGCTTCAAAGGATGCCTCCCGTGAATGCTATTCATAAGTCTTTGTTGGGACTTTTTAAGGGACTTGAAAGATCCACCAGTGGATGGTCCTCCAGTGATCGTCTTTATCTCCCAAATCGCACTCTGCGAATGGTTTTATGACTTGTCTTCGTCTATGGGGAGGAGGGGGTTTCAGATTTCTCTCTATGCTCGTCCCTAGGTCAGCTGGACTCTCCCTTTTTTCAAAAATTTTTGCTCCTTCAAGTCTCTACAATCTTCAATGTAATGGCCGTGGTCTTTATGAAAATGGCAATACTTCTACTTGTCTCGTACGTCGAGCGAGGAATGGAGCAGTCTCGATCACTTGAGATGATGAACGTTCTTAATTTGCACTAAAATTTTGTCAACAGGCATAACTAAAGGACTGAATTTTGTTGTCCGAGGAGTTTTGTCGTCTCTCCGCTTATTTTCGTCAGGACTGGTTTGATGATCTTTCCTTTCTCTCTTGCATCCTCTTTAGTCTTCCTTGACACTTTCTTTTCCTTTGGGCATGCCTTCATCTCTTATCGCAACTAGGGCATCTTCTGCATTTATGTACTTCTGGACCTTCAGTAGCATCTCGGCCATTGTCTTAAGCGGGCTCTTCGCGAGGGCTACCACAAACTCCCTAGATATTAACCCTACTTTAAAGGTGGTTAATTGTACCTTATTATCCAGTTCGTCAATTTCTAGGAATTCTTTGGTAAAGGGCTTCACATACGATCTCAAGGTCTCCCTTTGTCCTTGCTTGATGGCAAGTAGATGGTTTGCTGGTCTTTTCTGACATTGTCCACCGACGAAATGGCACACAAAGGAGTTGCCTAGTTGTTCGAAGTTGTCAATGGATGACATTACTAGCTTACTGAACCACACTCGCACTGCTCCCTTGAGGGTGGTAGGAAATGAGTGGCACAAGATCTCCTCTGGGGGTTGTTGTAGACTCAAAGTCGCCTTGAAGGTAGTGATATGGTCTATCGGGTCTTTCAGGCCATTAAATGATTTGACCTATGGAAGACGAAACTTCGGGCGCAAAGGACACTTCAGGACTTTTGTGGTGAAGGGCGAGTCTGTCCTTCTGAACATCCCGTCCAGATTCTGATTCATCTTTTCCCTTATCGTGTTCCTCAGCTCGTACATCTCCCTCCTCATGTCTCTAAGGAGGTCTAAATTTGCTTCATCGGAAGTGTTTGGTCGTCGATAGTCATCTCTTCTATGGCTATCTTCATCATTATTCCGATGAACGATTTTATTCATGTTGTAGTTGTAACCTCATCTCTTGGTTTTGCCTGGTGAGTTCTTCCACGCTGGTAACAAGTGCCTGAACTTGCAAAGCTAGTACCGTTGAATCTTGTGGTGTATTGAACTCCATTTGGATGTCAAAACCAAATGAGACTACTATTTCAAATGAAAGTCTAAATTTGTCATCCCCATAGACAGTGCCAAACTGATGATGCTAAGATCGTCAGTAGTTGGGTTCGTCCAGATAAACCAATACGAGCTCTTCCAACCTCCTGCACGATCAATTAAAACAAAGGGGATCCTTTTAGGTGGTCACCGGTGTGGTGCCAGCCACGGAGTCTCCGATGGTAAAGTCAGTGAACAGAGCTTAGAAAATGGAAAGAATTTGGTGATCAGAGTAAGAGGTGATCAATGTGTCTCTCCTTTGTCTAGGATTTGGTTGGTCCTATAAATAGGCTCACCTTACTAGCCATTGTCCTCCTTGAATGGTGACTTGAAAGCTTGTTTGGTAATGCCTCAGGCCTACTTAATTCGGCCTTAATAGAGGTTCCAACGGTCTTATCTCTAATACGTAACCGTTGAGGTATTGAATTGCTATCTTTCAGACACTCTACCTCGTCCAGGCTGGCTCCTCTGGACAAGGATAATTATTTGGTCTATCAGTCACTTTCATTGGTATCATATACAATGACTTTCGAAGTCTTCATTAGACTTGCATATATCGATCTTAACTATATAACCAACGAAGTCATAGGCCTCAGACTATCAAACCTTGGAATATAGAATTTTTACTCATAATAACATTAATTTCATTCTCGTGAATACAATTTGCTCATGTGTGACAAAGAACAATGTTAATGTGTAATAGGTTGTGGGCTTTAGGCCTACCTTGTTGTATTACACACTCTACCTCTTATATAAAGGCACTCTTGTATATTTTATTACGTGAGAAATGTAATACACTTATTCAGTATTTCCAACATGGTATTAGAGCCATTGCTCTGATATTTTTCTTAGCAATCTTGTCTCTCTTTGTAATGTACACTGTTCAGGACTGTGAATCTGGTGGCTTGCTTTTTAACCTTTCTTGCTTCGTCTGAACCTGAAGGCAACTGCTCGTCTTTGAGGTATGACAAGATTGGAGTCATCTAACTAGTGTCACCATGTATTGGAAAAGTGTGGAGCTCTTCAATGCTAGGGAACTTCTGTATTTCCAGCTTCAGGTTTGGCAAATTTGTCCCGCCTTCTGATGACGTATATCTAGCCACCAAATCTGCTTCTAAGTTCTGACTCTGTGGGACTTGTATGAAACTTGTCTGTTCTAACTCCCCGATTATGTGGTTGGTTAACTTTAAGTATTTTTGCATCCTGCTCTCTTTTGCTTCGTACTCCCCATTGATTTGCCCTATTACTAGCTTTGAGTCGCTTTTCAAGAGCACGTTCTTGGCTCCTAACAACTTTGCCACCCTAAGTTCTATCAGTATTTCCTCATATTCTACCTCGTTGTTAATGGCAAGGAATTGGAGCTGTACCCCATATCTCAGGATGTCTCCTTCATGGGAAATGATGACAATTCCCACTCTGCCCATCTTTTGTACTAACGATCCATATATGTGAATCGTCCATAGTGTCGATGCATCCTACATGTTCTCATCTTCTAGTAAGGTAGATTCAACAATGAAATCGGCTAATACCTAGGTTTTTATTGCCGTTTGGGGTTTGTAGTCAATGTCGAACTGGCTTAATTCAATCGGCCATTGCACCATTTGTCCCGTTACTTCTGGCTTGTTCATGGCTTTTACTATAGGTTGGTTCGTCATAATTAGGATTGGATTCGCCTGAAAGTACGGTCACAATTTTTGGGAGGCAACGATTTGAGCAAATGTGATCTTTTCCATGCTTGGGTATTTGCTTCTACCCCTTAGAAAGCTTGACTGACATAGTATACTGGACGTTGAACCTTAGAATATAGCGTCCTTACATGGAAGGACTAGTCTTACTACCAGAGTACGGGTTTAGAGTTTAGGTACAGCCTTGGGAAGGTGTTAGGCACCCAAAACCGCCCGACTCATAGGTCGGCTTCCACTCATTATGTCCTACGTCTTAATCCTATTAAAGGCACATTCAATATTTCATCTAAACACACACACACACACACATACACACACACTAGCATACATCTAAGCATACAACATGACATTTCATCCCAAGACCTAACATTCATCTATCATTTTCATCAACCAACCCTAGCATACATCAATCATGGCAATCACATCAACCCTAGATGAAAGCTCGAAAATGTGTTAAAAATACAAGAGCTGTTTAGACCCCCAAATAAAAGTTACGACTCAATAGATTTTATACTAACTTAATTCTAAGTGCGGAATAGTGTAAATGTGAGCAGATAAAAAAACAAGCTACTCTAACACATATTCATATAAACACAACAGTAAAATGAAATGTAAAGAGTAGGGAAGAAGAATGCAAACACAGATAACACGCCGATGTGTTATCGAAGAGGAAACCGAAGAACTCGGTGAAAAACCTCTCCGCCGCCCTCCAAGCGGTAATTGATCCACTAGACAATCAGTTGGGATACATGGGTTAGCAAAAGACCCTCCAAGCCTAATCTACCCGCTGTACCTAAACCCTCCAAGCTCCTACTCCAACAAGGCTTCTCGGAATCGTGTCTTGTCTAGCTCTCCGGATCCTGCAACAAGCTCCATGTTGCATCTGCCATCCTTGGCTTCTTCCAATGCTTCCTAGTAGCACCAAACTATCACTTGACACTCTGAAAGGGTGTGATAAGTGTTTGGGCTATCAACCTCTCAATGGTATGGAAATGGATAGGTAGGAGTTGAGGAAAATCCTCAAGCTATTGTGTAGAGGATTGTGGGTATAACAATTTCTAACTCTCAAGGTGTTTGGCTAGGGTTTTCTCTCAGAAGCACTCCTTAACATTTGTGGGTAATATAGGGATATATAGTATGGGTACAGAAAGTGTGTATCAGATAGCACAGTCTGGCAAAAGAGAATGTTTCGCGGGTGTCTCGTGGGAAGGCCTCACCCGCAAGATTCTTGCGAGACACAGCTGTATCCATTTGTACTGACTCTTCGCATTCCAATCATGTGCAGGGCATATGCATTACTTTGCGGGATGCTAAGTCGCGAGCTACCCCCAAAAACCTCTTCAGTCTTCAATAGCTTGGGTCTTCACACACTCTCTCTCTATCACACAACCCTTACAATCAAATCCCATAATGAATACAGGGTACAAAAGATTGATTAAAATTACAATCAAATTTGGCACATAATTAAAGCTAACAAAACACATAGTTGTAAATCACAACTTTACACTAGCATTCATCTATCATACATGGCATCAATTACATTCAAGGCAGAAGCATGTCTATATCAAACTAAGGTAGAAATGTAGACATCACACAATATCATATTATCATTCAAAACATGGCATGCAAACTTGCATATACATGTTCAACAAAGGAAGATAAAGTTCTTGTAACAAATAAATGCATGTTCATGTGAATGCATGACTTACCTTTCTCACCTTACTACATCTCATCACCCATGGCATTAATGAATGGACATGTGAATGCATGTTCATGGCGTTAAGCGAGAAACATAAGAGAAAACCCTAATCTAATCATGTTAAGCACATACCAACAAATAAACAAAGGAACAAGGACTCAAAAGCATAAGAAAGGAACAAAATAGTGGTATATCATATGAGAGAAATAGAGAATGGAAGCAGAGAACCTAAATTAGGGTTTTTGGGCATGACTATGCATGCGCATACATAAGCCTGTGTACCTGGGCCAGTCACATGCAGAAGCACGCATATGCAGACACGCCCTAAGCCCTAACTTGGGAACACGAAAACAGAATAGAAACTAAAACAACAAATCTAGCAACCTAAACATGCTCAAACTTATAGAAAAGAAAAAACCTAAACTAAGCAAACATGTTATGACATAACAGAAGCAAAGAAACAAAATTAAAAAGCAAGATTAAAGGCAGAAAAGAAGAATAGAGGTTAGAACATATATCTTAAAAATGAAAGCTTTTTAGCTTGATTTTGATTGTTCCCCTCAGTCAAATGTATTCACAATCAAACAAAAATGATTAGTAAACTTCAAAACTTGAGGATCAAGACCAGAAAAATGTCTCAATCACAATAAAATTGACTTGAGAATGTTTTGTGAAAAACTCCCTCTTTGATTCACTATTTCTACTGAATCTTAAGTTTTCCCTTAGGATTTTCTGTGTGTTTTGAAAATGTGCCATGTATGGCTTTATATAGTGAGAAAATAAGGGTTTGGAACGGCTCTCAGACGATGTGGGATTCGTTCTAAACCTCAACATTAATGCAGAAAACTTGTCTTTCATAGGTTTCTGAAACCCTAACTGCATGTGTAGGTCTGTGACTGCATACGCATGCATTAGACCTACGTATGCAAGTTCTGACCTGTGTACATAGGCCTAGGGTTTTCGTGGCGTTTTACTTTCCAAAAATAGATTTATTTGCTTATAAAAAGTTATATTTTCCATTTTAACACATTTCAAGTCAATTTGTAATCTAATTGGGCCTTAAACCAACCTTAGTCCTTAGAATTTTAGCATCATTAAGGAACGGGGGCCCAAGTCGTAAGGGGTATAAAAAGCAGTACCTATAGATGCCCCTTTTTTTATTCTTGAGCTTCGCTAATGGAATCAAAAAAATAAGATACAAAACATTTTGTTTCGACGTACGGCTCGAGCCCTACCCACGCACACGACACATGACACGCATACATGAGGCAAAGTGCGACTTCGTAGAATTGCATCGCATTTGTATGTCTGAATCCCAACCTTTGTTGCTCAGGAAATGAGCAACGACAAGTTCACTATCCCAGAACCTATTTTGCCAATTGCAAGCGAAAGGCGAGTGACTCACTATCCTGAAGTCACTTAAAAAGAAAAACAAACCAGGCCAACGGTCACAACCATCAACCAAACAAACAAGGTGCTCTTACGAGCTTAAAAAGATATATATCTATGGTGTCCAACTGGGGCTCTTGCCTTAAACTTCTCCGGATGGCTTGTGCCTCTAGGTAATACTTGTCTTCTCCATCTCTATCTCTATCTGTTCTGGTGAGGCTTTTGCCTCGTGGTGACCTTGGTCTTTGTCTCTACCTCTACCTCTTCCATTTTGCCTACATATTCAATTTCCTTGGGATATGTGCACAAGTTTTGTATGATGTGCCTACTATGGACTAATGGAGTCGCCACCTAGATTAGGTCTAGGAACAATATTAGGCACTTTGGGCCAATCACTTACACACATGAATCCACGTACCAGATTATGGGTCAGGAGTTTGGGTACGGCTCAGGAAGGTGTTAAGCACCTAAGACTATTCGGCTTGTAAGCCAACCTTCATTATGTGTTGCTAGGCCATATTTAATTAAATATTTTATTAAGAGAACCCTAATCCTTAACCTAAAGGTACATCATGCACTTTAAATAAAAATAACACATACAACATGTTAAAAACATATCACAATATAAAAGGAAATAAATAAAACACACAAGGAAATAATATTAAATAGACTAAACATGGCAAAAATACTAAAGTAAACATGGAAAATAATTAAACCTAAATAATTAACCTAAAATAGAGTCAAACAGAATCAAAGATTATGTGAAAAATGATTAAAACAAATAAAAACAAGATTTTACCCTAATCTATATTCGGGGTGCATGCGCATACTCTACTATGCGTACACATGGTCAAACCACACGCACGTATTCTCGATGATGTGTATGCATCCTTTAACACAGATTCGAAAAATTACATTTTGAGGGATTTAATCAAACAAGGATATAATATGTGAGATCAAACAAGCATGTTAGAAACCCTAAAAACTAAACTAACATAAAACAAACATCAATATAAACAAATAAACAAGAAACAAATCCACAAGTATACTAAACTAACATAAAATAAATATACATGTTAAACTTGCATAAAACTAAAATAACAAACCAAGAATAACAAGAACAGATTATAAGCAAACTAAAATCATATTATAACATATCAAACGTAATTAAAATCAAAAAGCAAATAAAATATAATAACTAGAGAGAGTACATCAAGAACTCTTGTAAATCATGTGCAGCAAGGTGAGTAATCATGGAAAAGAGACTCACCTTGCTTTAGAATCGCAAATTTGAGATGGTTTTAACCGGTCCCTCAGTGCCTACAACACAATAATTAGATGGAGAAGACCACAATAATCACAACTCAAGAACACAAGGTTTTGAGAAGGTTTTAGAAAACAATTTTTAAAACTAATTTTCTGCCTTAGAACTAACTAAAGAGAGCTTTTTTGATGATTAAAAAATGTGCTAAGGGGCTGCCCTCTAGTTTTGAAAAAAAAAAAAAAAAGTTTTAGAGAAGATAGAGGCCAAAAAATCACTCTCTCTAGCTAAGGTTTTGATTGGATGCATAAGATGAGTATTTATAAGTTAAAATTAGGGTTTTTGGGGGGTTTTTTTTTAATGATCTTTGGACGTGCTCAAGGGTCTATGGCCGGCCCACATCAAATAATGATGTTTTGGGCCCTTAAAATGAAGTTTTAAAACCCATAAAATTGGATTGCCTAGTTGGCCTAGCTTCAAATGGTCATAATGTACTCAATATAAGTACAAATTAGGCAAAATTTGTGTTCAAATTGAAGCTCAGGATGTCTACTTTTCAATGAAATGAACCTCACTCAAAATTTCTTTGTGAATCAAAGGTTACAGTCAAAATAGTGAGCAAAAGTCATTTTTCAATATCGATTTCAAAGCGATTTAAGCACTTTTGAGTTGTGATTACTTCCAAACTATTGTGAACTCTTTAATTATCCTTGGTTGACATATTTCAAGCTCATCATTGGGGCCATGGACCAAAATTTATTAACGGGTACAAAATGTGGTGTCTACACCCGCATGTTCAATTCTCGAATGATATGTGCACAAATTCTGTATTCTAACTTGCTTGACTGGTGTGTGGCCTATGCCTACATATTCAATTCCCATAGGATATGTGTTGACCCACGAGGGAGTCTTGGGTGTAGAATCCACCAAGGATGATGAAAGACTCACTGGGGAGTATGATTTGCAAAGAAGTTTTGGCAACTCACGGGGGAGCATCCTTGGTATGTAGCTTACTAGGGATGGTAACTTGCTAAGAAGTGTGTTGGTGATTGTGACTTGCGAGGAAGTCTTTAGTAATGTGTGGTCCACTGGGGAAAATTCTTCTTTTTCTTCGTGGCTTATTGGGAACTTGTGTTGATTCTACCCACGAAAGGGCCTTGTCTACTCCATGGGGAAATTTCTTCACAACTCATGAGGGAATTGCCTTTGTGTCTCGGACCTGTAGGGAGTCCTTTCATGATATTGTACTTTATTGGGGATTTGGTTAACAATTTGAACTCATAGGAGAGTTTCCTTGGTAACTTCTAATCTACTGAGGGATGCTTTAGATATCTTCCATTCACTAGGGATGTCTTGAGGGTATTTTCTGTCATTCTTGATATATCTTTGAATTTTCTTTTGCACTTCCTACCTTCCGGGAACCCATTGGGGATTTTGAAGTTAAAAAAAAAAAAAAAAAAAAAAAAAAAAAAAAAAAAAAAAAAAAAAAAAAAAAAAAAACCCTACATTTAGTTTAGTGGGGGTCTAAACTACACGTAGTTTAGCCACTAGGTATGTTCCTGCCCCTACATTTTTCTTCAACGGTTACTAACCGTTTTTTTTTTTCTTTTCATTCTCTTCATCTCCCTCATTTCTTTACATTCTCTCATCTCTCCAACTTCTGTCTTTTCTCTCTACAAAACTCTGCTTCTCTTTCATTCTTCCTTACAATATGATTCCTTTCTCTCAAATCTCTCATTTGTAACTCTCTCCTTCTCCAAGATTTCTCAACCTTTCCATGGCACCAAAGTCCAAGAAAACTTCCTACATGCTCTCTAGTGATGCCTACTCCTCACTCATTGAAACGGAGCGGTGAGGCTGAATGAGTCTCCTCCGTAGACATACAGGCCACAAGATCATCTTTTGGAGGGTGCAAGGACTGGATCAGCAATATTTTCAAAATTTTCTCATTTTCTCATTTTCCTTTAATCTTCCATTTTAATATGTTTTTGAACATGTAAATGCTTGGGTTTTGTTGTGGGATGGGTTTAGATGAAAACCTGATATCTTAGGAGGGGTAGGAACATGTTTAGGATGAGTTTTGATTGAAGCATACTAAAAATTGTCAAAGAACGACCCACTATATGTGTTCATGCGTACACGAACTCGAGCCTGCTTACGCAGCTTGCATTCGTGCGTGGCTAGAGTTTATGTGTACGTGGACTTGTTCATGCGTACGCATGTCTGTTCTTGAGTCTTTGCATATGCTGTTTCCAACTTGCGTACACGCACCTGGTGCCTGCGTGCTTAGACACTAGGCTGCGTGCGCATTTTCCCCTATTTTTTTTTAACTCTTGTTTCATCTGTTCTTATCCAAATGCAAATCTAACACCATTTCCTCATCTTTTCATAGGCTTCATCCCTATTTTCAGGTAGAGGAAGCACCAATGGCGTGGCAATATGGTACAGGGTCCTTACTGTAGAAATAAGAGCCTACATTCATGTAGTAGGCTTCGAGCCGATCATCCGCTTGTTACCAGAGCGGTCTACCAATGCCATCCTGGTGCAAACTCTGGCTAAGAGGTGGTGGGACACTACCCACACCTTTCACATTGTTGAAAGGGAGATGATTGTGACTCCCCATGACTTCCCCTGCTTGATCGGCCTTAGGTGCGATACGGCTCTCATAAACTTGGAAGGCAAGTCAAGCGTTCAGTTGGGCATAGAATTTCTCAGGAGGAGGTACACCAACGAGACTATCCGCTACTTCAACATCGAGGCGAATTATAGGCCTCTCCCACAAGTAACGGCTGATGACTGTGCCAAGATGGCTCGAGCCTTCTTGCTATACCTCCTAGGGGCATATCTCTTCACCAACTGAGGGCAGATAGTTTCTTTGAGGTGGTTGGTCCTTTTCCATGACTTTGAGAGGGCTCGAGATGCCAACTGGGGGCAGACGTGTCTCTCCTATTTGTAATCCTCCCTGGACACACTCAGTTGGGGGACTTTGTGACAGCTAATGGGGCCTTGGAAGCTCCTCAAGGTTAGTTTCTTTTCCTTTTCTTTTGTAGCTCTCGTATTTCTCATTTTTATGTCACTAGGCTAAACTGTGCTTCATGTTTTAACAAACTGTATTCATATTTCCATTTTGCAAACTATCATCTTGCAAACTATTCATACATGGTCATACCTATATCTTGTGAACCATCATCTTGTAAACTGTACCCATTCATCTTTCAAACTGTCACCTTTAAACTGTATCCATTCTCTTTTTAGCGTTGGTCATTCAATACGGTCTTATTGCCTGTGGTGTGAATATGGATCTAAAAAGCTTCTCTTCAATTAGGGCTCATTTTAGTGGGCTATCTTCTAATGAGGTAAGTTTAGAATTTTAATGCCTTTCTCCATTTCTTTTACATGTCTCTTAGGGTTTTTATTCTTTAACCTTGTGTGCTGTTACAGGTCAACTGGAGTCCTTGGGTGGGTGCCCTTGCTATTACGAATCTAAACTTAGATGCAGCCTGCCATTGTCATCTCCAGGATTACTTTGCCCTTTGAGGGTGCTAGCTTGAGGGTGCTCTATCTGGCGAAGAGGGTACATTGCTAGTTGGTGGGTAAGGATGGCCCACAGGTTCCAATGGACCCCCCAGTGTTCATGCTTGCCCTGTTTTCCTTGACGGATGCAGAATACTAGCTATGGAGGAGCGGCGTCCCCTATGCTTAGCGGGTTTCAGATGAACTGGACTACGAGGAGTTCAACGACACTCGCTTCATGCCCTCCCTCACTCCTGCGGTATGTGTTCTCTTTTCTCATTGATTTCCCCCTTTTTTGCATTGCTTCGCACAATGATGTTCACATGGGACACTCATGTCAGGCTAGCCCTGTTACTAGTGCTCCCCTTGATCCCCCTCGCTTACCAAGGTCGATCTATGTCTACGGTCTTGATGGTTTCGCTCATGAGCATGTAGTGGGCCGTAATACAAATGTCATGAGCTACCCTTTTCCTGAGGGTACACGAGCGGTTTGTTCTTCCTCATACTTGTCTCATTTCCTTTTTATTCTTGCAACCCAACACTTGTTCTAACATCTTTTCCTTCAAAATTTAGCCCACTATTTAGGAGCATGAGGAGCTGGTTTGGCTTGCGAGGAACCTCAAGCTAGAGATGACAGAGTATTCTCAGCTGATCTACGGTCCTAGAGGGTTTGCCTACCTAGGTGGTGATGATGATGATGATGATGATGGTAGTGGTGGTGGTGGTAATTCAGAGGCAACTCCTAGCTACCAACCAAGGAAGAGGCACTTCTGGTGATCCTACAAACAGACAGGCGCACAGCATACAACATATAACATTTTTTTTTTCTTTTCTTTAATATTTGCATGTATTTCTGCATTTCTCTTTTATTTGAGACATTGGGCTGTATTTAAGAACATCTTTTACATTTATGCTTTAATTCAGGGCATGTACTTAATTTACAACTTATGGGATAATTGCACAATTCTATGCAATTGTGCTTTTCTTGATCTTTGATGCTTGAAAATCTGAGCTTATGTGTGCCTTGAGTAGTCCCTTAGGTTGTAGGAATCATAGGAGAGGTTTGGTGGAGGAATCACACTCCAAATAGAAAAAGGACTTCGGCTCTACCTCCCCTTATACGTAGGTGTACGCATGCCTGTGTACGTAGCTTTGACCTTGCACACATGTGCCACGGTTCAGAAAAAACCCTGACCACCCTATTTAAGAATAAAATAGTTATTGGGGGCTTCCAAACCCTTACCAGACGTGTTTCGAAATTAGAAAACCCATCCTAAGACTTTCTAATGGTGGAATTCTCTCTTTTAGAAGTCTTGGCATGGATCAAGAAGGTTGGCCCTAGTTTCATGAAGGCTCTTGTTCCTTTCGATCTCTCTTGCATCTTTCCCTATCACCAAATCAAAGTGGATGAACCTCTCCTTTGTGCTGCTGCCAACTTTTGGATTCCTATTCAACATGTTTTTCACTTCAATGGTGTGGAGATATGCCACACTCTTGAGGAGTTTAGTACAATCATGGGTGAGCCTGAAGTTAGCACTCTTGTTTTTCCTACTATCGTTGGGGATCTTCTTGCCTTAGATCAAGCTCTTTTAGGTGTCTCCCTTGATGTGGCACGGTGTTGATGCATGTTTGACAAGCTGAACATTCGTTCAATTTTTGCATACTTCTCTTGGCTAACCGTTCCTTTGATTGGTACTACGTTCCTACTATCTTAATGCCTTCTATTTGTGTATCCTTCAAGATACTTCTTGGTACAAGAGACGGGTCACCTTGATCGAAGAATATGTTTGGTGATCTGAGGGGTGGGAACCCTATGGACATGATCTTGGCTGAAACTCTCAATGGCTTGGATGCGTTTCATAGGAAGGAAGCAAATTTCTTTGCGGGGAGCCCTCTCCTCCTTCAGGTACAATCCCTAAATTTTGCCTAGGTTCTCAATCTAGCGGGATCCCTCTAATTTTTTACACTTTGCCACAAAATCTGTGTTCATTCCTTTATTTTTTTAATTTATAATTTGGTGCTTTTTGACCTTGTGGTTTGAATCATCATAATTGTGATCCACATAATTTGGTTAATTTGTAATTAAAAAAATAATTTTAACCATGCAATATAACTTTAACTTTTTGGTTTAAGCCAGTTATTTATAAAATTTCACTCACTCTATTTGTTACAATTGTTTTTGCATAAGGAAGTTTTTTAAAATTAAAATTGATTTATCCTATTTAAGAATGATTTTGTCACAATAAAATTAAGCAGATTAGTTATTACCAATAAAAACAAGAGATGACAGCAAAACAAATGATACTTAGCCAAGTAAAGGCATAATGGTTTTTAAGAGATGAGAGCAAGGAAAAGGTAGTCGATGATCTTACCTACATGATATCACCTTAAACTATTTCAGGCCCTTCTATGAGGAGCCTTTTGATGATCTCACCCACATGATACTTAGCTAGGAAAAGGTAGTTGATATTGAGTTGTAATGCACAATATCATGGTGTAGAACATATAACTTACTAAAGTAGTTCCAATAATTACCTTCCATTTTGGAAATTACTAGAGGACACAAAAACAATACCTGATGAGGTGATGTAGGACAAAATTTGTAATTTAATTTTTGTTATTTATTAAATTTGATATTTTTATGTAATTTTCAGAATTTTAAATTTAGGGTTATTATTTCCTTGATTTTAGGTGAATTTAATGTTGTTTAAGTTCTATTATGGTAGGCTATTAATTAGAATATGTTTTAGAAAATTTTTCTTGTTAATCTAGTTTTATAGAGCCTATAAAGAGTCTCCAAGCCTGTAAAAAAAATTTCAGTTTAGTTTTCAATTTAATTAGATTTCAAAGTATTTCTCGCTTTATCGGTGGATTCCAATGACTCTCCTCGTGAATTCAATGAACCTGTATGTATTCAGGCTTATTTTTCTTGAAGCAAACATTACTTTCTTCTCGTGAATTTTTTCCTGCATCACTAGGGAGCCCAAGACAAGGTGAAATTATTCATTCCTCTGCCACTCCCTATGTGATAGGTGGGCAAACTTCTTCCGGAGGAGTGAAAGATTTCTCCCAAGACCTTCCATTTTTGTTGCTACAATGAAGAACTTAATATATATATATATATATATATTATTAATAATTCAATTGTTAAGAGTGAGGACATTTGAATCCTGAACGTTTCTATTAAAAATACCAAGAAGTACCAACTAGTTGAATTACAAGACTCTGGTTACAATGAAAAGCTTAATTAAGTACCAACAATTGCATAACTGGGGCAATAAGTGCCACACAGAGTGACCAACACTAGGTTCCTCTGCGCGGCCAACGTAGCTATAAGGCCAATGTTATGCTTTATTGCAAGTGGGATGTAAACTAGCTAGGCCTTCGGATGCTTATACATGACAACATGGGCAAGTGAGTTAAAAATATAATAGATTAATGAAATGTAAAATTATGAGGTCTCGAAAGCTTATGTGGCAAAATATTGTAAGGTCAACAAAAAGTCAAATATCTTTGGTGTTAGGAATTTAATTTAATTTCTAGAACTTTGTGACTTGTGAAAATTAAAAAACAATAAAAAAAAATGGCAAAAAAACAACCATATGATTCAATATTTACGTAATTTAGCAATATGTTACGTCCACAAAGTTGAAACGATTTTTACTATGTGAAGGAGAAATATATAGAGGCAGCTACAATACAATGATTTAGTAAACTTTTATTTCAAAGTGACAATTAAATTCCTCCAGAAAATAGGTCCAAAAATAGGCTAAAATCGGGCTAGAAATTTGAAGCACAAATTTCAACACAAAAATATCTCATTTAAGGCTTTATCACTTCTAAGTTAGGTCTATTAGAAATCAGATTAATTACAAACTAGACTCTGCATACCCCACTATTGGAGAAATTATTGGGACCTCCTGGAGGACCACTGATGTGGTCCTCTCAAGTCCCAACACTCAATTCAGAAATGCTACCTAGCCATCTTTTCTTACTCAGCTCCACATCACCACTGATGCCATTAACTTTAACTATGGTTAGAAAATCAAACCAAGGTTAAAAACTTAGCTCTACTTACCCACTTACTCACAGCCGGATTTAACCCAAAAACAACTAAACAGATTCAAAAAATTTCTCAAATACAACTCTCTCTGCCTCTCTCTCTCTCTCTCTCTCTCTCTCTCTCTCTCTCGCCAATATCTCTCTAGAGAAGATATTGGGCAAACCCAGCCGAAAACACTCTATTACAGAGTGTTCCTATCCTCAAATTTTTTTCAATATATCTATATATAAATAGATGCCATTGTTTGTGGAGGAGTCAGTCTTCCTATCTTGGGTTAAAACTTAAACTTCAAAATTAAAATTGTTCTCCATAGGAATAGGTTACGATTTAGTATTTGCTTTCTTTCATTTTATATCATAAGCTGAAGTTGAAGTTGAAGCTGAAGCTGCTACTGAGCTGAGCTTATTATTTGAGCTGAGGAATTTGGTGGTGGTTGTTGGGTTATGGGCAACTGCTGCTCTAACCAAGCCGACGGAAGGGCAGCTGCGGGTGGCGCCTCATCTCACAACCCCAATGCTCCAAACGAAACCATCAATCAATTCCTCAAGTCTCGCGGCTACCACAGCCTCTTCTCTCAGATCAAGGGCAGCAATGGTTTCGACTTGACTTTTCAAAATTTCCATTTATAATATTGATAAAATGGGAAAAAATGATAATTTTATGGAAATTCATATACCGCCCCCCCCCCCCCCCCCCCCTAGGATTTTGAGATTAGAAAATATCCAAAACAAAAAAAAATCATTTGAAACAACCCAATGAAATAAAAGTTTTGGCCTATCCGCCTATAACAAATTCCCAAATCTAACTCCTTAAAAAGCTTCATAATAAAAAATTAAAAATTAAAAAAAAAAAATAAAGAAGAAGAAACCCAAATCAACAAGGAAAAAGAAAATATATATATTTCTAATAAATATCTGCAGTTACTTGAAAAAAAAAATTCCTCTTACGCTGTTGCCATTGTCTCCGCATCTCCTGCATAATTACAGTGTTTTTGGCTGGGTTTGCCCAATATCTTTTCTGGAGAGATATTGGGGAAATAGGGTTAGAGAGAGAGAGAGAGACAGATAGAGTTGTGTTTGAGAAAATTTTTGAATCTGTTTAGTTGATTTTGGGTTATTCCGGCTGTGGGTAAGTGGGTGAGTAGAGCTGAGTTTTTAACCTTGGTTTGATTTTCTAATCATAGTTAAAGTTAACGACATCAATGGTGATGTGGAGTTGAGTAAGAAAAGATGGCTATGTGGCGTTTTTTAATTGGGTGTTGGGACCTAGGAGGACTACATCAGTGGTCCTCCAGGAGGTCCCAATAATTTCTCCCACTATTGGTTGTATATATTACTGATTGGTCATCCCTCATTAATTATGGGTGGTAGTGTCTAATGTAATGAATGATGACAACGAAAACGAACCACTAGCTAGCAAATATATTAATTGGAAACCCTTAACGGTAGGAAGGAGAAAGTGCCTCATCGAAGAAATTGCTTAGAACAAAGATAATTTCACCACCCTGATAGATTATATGACAACATATTTTACTTTATTTCCCCTTTTCTTTGTTTCATTCTCATTCTTATAGAATATATCTGATAGTCCAGAAAAAGGAACCCTAAATATTTTCAACCAAAAAAAAAAAAACCCCAAAAATGGTAACTAATTTAAGTTATGAGGCTCTTAGTCAGATGCTAAATAAGTTACTAACCACTTAGCAATAGGTTGCAAGATGCGTTTTAAATTTTTAATTATCTGTTATGGAATTGGACCACTTGTCCATAAATAGATTTTAGATCATTATCCAAAGTTGTTGAACTACAACATCAACAAAAATTAATAACGGGCAGGTCTTAAACACCATTAATCAAGCTCTGGTTATGGTAGGTTGGTTTAAATATGTAGTCCAGTAACTTGATAAGTGAGACTCACACAGAATTTTGACTTATTATTAGCCGAAAATTGCTATTGCATTCAAGCTCTGGTTATAGGTTGGTTTAAATATGTGATCCAGTGACTTGATAAGCGAACCCCATACAGAATCGACTTATTAGCCAAATTACTGTTGCATTTGCTGCCCTAGCACCTCATTATTCATACCAAGACTTTGATTAATCTATGCCTTTTCAAAGCGTTACGGCTCTACAACCAGGCGTTAAAAAAGACACTGGTATATGAACTCCCCGTAGCATCTCACGGCTTAAGAAGCACACACTTCAAAACTCATGCATGTTGGTATCTGTCATATTTGGTACTCTTCTATGAGTGACCTTATTGTATTAGCATTTCTAACATAGATGCTCTTGTTAATTGTTGACAAAAATCAACCGGAATTTCAAATTTTGGTTTTTTTTTTTTTTTTTTGGCGGGGGGGGGGGGGGGGGGGGGGGGGGGGTGGGGATTAGAAAGTTGTATAAACTTGAGATTTTGTTTTGTGATCATACTTCCCACAATGAATTTCGATTCTCATATATGTTTGTTCTATAGGGATTAGATTTAGGAATGATTAACTTGTTAGTGAATTACTGATTGTTATCAGACACCGAGCTATTAACAGATAACCCCTCTCCCCCTGCCATTTTGTTTTTAATAAAAAATATATATTTATATTTAAGTGATATTTTAGAATCTGCCCCAAGAAAACTCTTCTTGTCTCCCAAACATAGTGCTCGATCGGCGGCGCCCCTTAAAAACTAAAAAAATTGAGCGCTAGCCCATTATTAGCCCATAAATAAATTAAAAAAAAAAAAAAGTTGGTAGATCATAGATCCTCACTTCTATTATTAATCAAAAAATAATTAATCTAAAAAATTAATCAATATCAATAAGACAATAAATAAACAATTTTATGATAATGTAATTGTCATACAAATCTAATTTAAATGTCAAAATGTCAATTTTAAATTTTAAATTTATTTTTTGCATACCTACGTGAACTTACTCAATAAAGGATTACTTTAAATACATAAAATTTAAACAAACATGTAATTTTATTTCTTTAAAATAAATTGACAAAATAAATCAATATAAAATTGTGAATAATATAACAATATTTTTGTATTCGTACATCAATGCATTCAATGTTTTAGAAAAAATTATGTAGAGTTCAACATTTCTTTCATTATTCTGTTAATTAGTTAAAAATTGGATTAATATCAAACATTTGGAGTTTGAAATTGTACAAAAGTCCAGAGATAAAAGGCAAAAATATTAGTGGAGGAGCTACATTTAACGTTACTGCATCTGCATGTAAGTCTGTAACTGCAAAAGGGAAAAATATTTGGATTTATTAATAAGGATCTATAAATTTTACTACATAAGTTTTGCAAGCTAATGAGTCACTATTCTTTTTTTTTGAAAGGAATGAGTCACTATTCTAAAAAAAAAGATTACTCAAACATTAATTTATTATATTGTTGAAGCCCATTAATCATATCTATTGTCACATTAATTTGTATATTTTTTGTAATAAAATTTGTAATAACTTATCATGTTTACAATAATGCTATGTACTCTGTTTTTACACTCAATTTCATAAGATACTAACTTTTTTTTTTTTTTTTTTGATAAGAAACTTGTAACTTTTATTAAAACAAAGATAACATTGCTACATCATGAGCCACAGCAAACTCAACTATAGGAGGTGTTTCCTCTATCCAAGTTACATAATCAACAATATGTCTAGCATATTGTGTTAATAAATGGGCAGGGCGATTACTCTGTCGCTGAACATGTGATACTTGTGCCTGTCGAGAATCTTGCAATTTGTATCGAATACCTTCAATTATGTTGCTTATTACTGAAGGAGGATCACTACATCTAGTCACAGCATCATACACAATCTTGGAGTCGCATTCAAATAGAACATCCTGAACTCTCACATCCCAAGCAAATAAGATACTAACTTGTGTGACTACGAGTGATTAAACAAAAGTATTGAGTTTGGATAAATTGAATTGAAAAAAAAAAAGAGTCTGTGACTCATAAATGCATATATTAACATTTTATAAAATTGAGTGTAGGATTAGTTGTCCCAGAATCATTTAATTTTAATTTAAAATAGTGAATTTAAGTGGAACCCACTGAGAAAAGACAAAAGGACGAAAAATATTATTTAGCTTTAGCTGCATTTTTCTTTTAAGCAGGAGATTTTACTCTGTATGTCAGGGGCAAAAGGTGTTCTAGGATTCTCGGTGTTTCGATTGGAATCATATATATATATATATATATATAATTTAATAGCTTAGAACATTTGATCTTTTTGTCTATTTGCTTCGTTTATTTTATCGAGTGGTCCACTATTATTTATTTATTTTAATTATTTTGTGTTTCAAGTTTGTGATAGTGCATGTCTCTGTGGATTAAGCATTATGGCATCGTTAGGCTCACTAAATAGGTTTCCTCATTTTTTTTTTTTTTTTTTTGCTTTAGTTTTTTATTTCTTGTTCTCTCTTTAACTTAGCAACAAAAATAAATCTTATTGTTTTAGGATTATTAAATATATAATGAGATAATAAACATAATCTTAATTTGATATGTAGAATATGCGTAAATCATCTACAATATTTGACATTTTAAAGAATAAATTCAAATGATTTCAAAACCAAAACTAGCCTTCACAACCAAATGGAAGATGATTTGTCAACATGTCCTTTGATTTTACACATTGAAAGGAAATTTGCTTTAACCTTTAGTACAAAATTAATTATAAATAATTTTTGAGATTTTAAAGAAGGTTGAATTTCACTTTGATAGATAACTACATCACAATGTTTTTTTTTTTTTTTTTGGTAACAAACTACATCACAATGTAATAAGATATAATTATTTTGTGTCTTCTCATTTGTTAATATTTTGTTAATACTAGATATATACTAATTTGGATTTTCATGGAAATTTTTCTTTTTCATATATCAACCCCCTTAATTGTCTAAGCCTCTAATTGTTAACTTTTTACATTTACGGACGAAGTTAAACTTCGTTGAAAAATGTGAGGATTACTATAAATTATACAATTTTTTTCATAACTTGTCAAGTGGTGAATTTTAACAAAAGTTATGTAATTTGTTGTGGTTCTAATATTGTTGAACTTAATTAGTAGCTGGAAATGAGTAGAAAACAGCTCAATAATATATAGAGAAGATAAAATAAAGGTGGGCTCATCAGAATTGCATCTCACACAATTCCTTGTTGGGTGATAACAATATTATTATTATTTTTTGTTTTTCCTCTTACGAAGTTTCATGTTGGTATGACTATTAGAAACAGATGGATCAATTCTTTGGCCGACTGAATCGACCCACATTAGCCTAAAGCAAACAAACCATGACAATGATATGCAATTGTTAACTATGTCGAGTGTCGACTGCGTAAAAAGAATGTTTCACTATGAGATTCTGTGGCCCTATAGCTAAAGAACAAGTACAATGACAGGGAAAGCAAGTAAAGAACAAGAAGTATGTTTCGGCTTAATCCACGAATATGAGTACTGAGGAAAGAAGAGAGCTTGCATACCGTTACTTGGACAGTAAGAACGTCGCACATGGTCATGGCAAAAGCAGAGAAATGCTTGTGTAGAATTTGAACCGCATTTCCCACCTGATTCCTCACACTTCCCACAGACAACCGGCATGGCACGGTATTTGTAATCGACATCAAACCCTTGATTCAATACTTTCTGAAGTCCCTCCACAACTCCACCCGCAGACTCGTTAATAAGATCAGCAGTCCGAAAAATTGGAACATGGATACTTGTATTGCAATCCTCGTGCTGTTTATCCGGATTGCTCGAGATAGATTCGTCTACAAAGTAAGCGGCATTATTTGTATCACCAACACCTAAGCCGCACCTAAACCAATTCTGGACTGATCTGTTGAGTTGAGCAGGGCAGCCGTAAAATAATGTTAGGTTATGAAGGGTTGAAGCGTAATAATCAAAGTTGGTAAACTCCAAAGTGGTGTTGAAGAACTTTTGAGGACAAGGACTATCCTAGAGGTCCAATCTTGCTATGGTCGTGATATGACTAGATTGGTTGATGTTTATTACACGGAACTCTAGAGCTTCAAATATAATAACAAAGTATTGACTGTTGTGGTACTCAATCTCGAACCCTTCACGACCGCAATATACAGGTCGATTACCTCCCCAGAAAGGGAAAGAAATGTTTTTTATGCTTCCACACTCAAAGGGACGACTACACTCCACAAAGTGTTCATCATCGCCACAGTATGATGGTGAAAGTAATGTTAAGAAGAAGGTGAGGGTACGATGAGTGAAGATAGAGCTAGACGATGGGCATCCATGTTTGGAAGATTTTGGAGAAAATATTAGGGTGAGAGGAAATATTAATAACGCAGTATAACGTTGACTCTCGCAAGTCCTATAGTGGTTGAAAAGTCTTCTCCTCATATTAATTTTTAAGAGTAACCCTATCAACGTAATAATTGTAACACTATTTTCACAACAATTGAATTGATAAATTCCTACTAGTTTTTATCTAGATCACTAATTTCAATATTCTCACAACAGTTGAGTTGAGAGTTTCTATTGATTTTTATTTCGACCCATATTGATTTTACTTTATTAAATGTTATTCATAACTTACCACAATAACAATTGGATAATATTTTGTGAAATTAAATTGTTGTAACTTGAGAACTATTGTTCGATATAACAATATTTAAAGAGTTATTCTAGGACAACAACTTATTCCGCACAATATCGCTTTTACATAAATTTACTATTTTTTTTTCTACAAATTATAGTCAGCCATGTAGAAGAGTTGCCACAAACTGTGTGGATAAACACCCTTCAATTACGGCCAAAACAGCTCTTTAGGCCCTTCCTCACTTGCTCTAAGCTTTGTGGTAAAAAATAAGAGCCAATGCATTTTCATAGAACAACTCAAACTTCTTCTTTATATATATATTTTTTCAGCCCACTTCTATTTTGCGTTTTCAAGACTTAAAAGTAAAGTGTTTGTATTGGATTGTTTTCATTTTGATTTTTTATGCGTAAAAATTTTTATTTTAATTCTTTCATTTGATTCCATTTTTATATCGGCTCTATCATCTCCATTTTTATATTGGCTCTATCATCCAGTTCCATTAGTAATTTGACCGTCAAGTACTCTTTATGTTTAATTGTTTCTTAAAAACTATTTCTAAAATCTTGTGTAATGCAGAAATTTCAAATTTTTAGGGGACAAAACCCTTTATTATGAACATTAGATTACTGTGTTGTTTTGTGCTTTGAAGAAACAAAACAATCACGGTCTGTGCACTTGTGAGTTCATGCTAGAGATTTTAATCGGTGTTACAAAATATGAACCAATTATATATTTTCCCTCTAAATAAAAAATATAGATTAATTGCATAAATTCACCATGATCACCCTGACAAGTACTGAAAATACAAGGTCGTTCATAGGATGGACAACCATACAGCATTCACAGCCATAAATGGCTTTGTGATCGACGAGCTTTAATGGTCAGAAATGGCAATTATGAACCAAATAAGCCTCCATTTAAGCTTAGATATACGTTACTCAATAGTCAAAAGAGCCATTAAGAGGCTACCAATGATTACACTCATAATGAGGCTCCCAAACAGCTATACCAAGGTTATAAATAAGCCAACATGCACCTAGAGAAAAGTATGCACACTCAAACACATATAATTATATTTTGATTTTCTAAGATATATTGAGAACTCTACTGACTTAGTCATCAGAGAACCATTGGCTAATGCCACTCAGGTGTCTTTCTCTCTCATTTTTGCAGGGAACATCACCTCATCATCACACCTCATTTGAATATTTTACGGTTTGCACTAAAAATTACAAAAACTTACCATAAAAGCGATTTGTAAGTCATGTGACCATAAAAGAAATGAATTCTCCTTTTTTTTTTTTCCAAGTTTTATTTTAATAAATTCTCTAAGTTAATTAAACTGAATTTGAAATCGTAAAAAAGGAAAACAAAAAATCTTTAGATTGGCATTGAACATAAATGAAAATTAGAACTAAGTTTCTCAAAAAATCCCCCAAACTATCAAGTAAGTAATCCAAAATCCATAGAAACAAGCTGAAAGGAAGAAATTGGAGTTTGAAAATAAAAAGAAGTGACTTGATGTTTCTTGAGATGTCATAATAGATATCACATCTCGAATCTAATGTATGACACAAGGCTATTTACAAGTCGGGTCGGCTTGGGTTCGGGCCTGACCAGTACTTTATCCAATTTGGTTGAGTGACTGAAAATTTGACCTGTGCTTGAGCAAACATTCAGGTTGGACCAAGGGTGCGTGGTAGTGTTCCCCAAAGTTTTAAAACTTGGATCAATACCCCTAACTTTAGGAGAGGATGTAAAATTTCTGTTTTACACTTTCCAATAATGACATGTCACATCAGTGTTTCACACATTATTGAATAAGTCCAAATATGATAAGGATGTGATTCTTCTCCAAAAAAAAAAAAAAATTAATAAGGATGTGATGCATATGGTTTACAATTTACATCATCCAATAAAAGTTTTTTCTATAAGCATTTTACATAAAACTTAATACATCTTGCCATACACAATTACATCTCAATAAACTCCAAATTTCACAGACATTTTTGTACTTCAAATTAGACCAAAACCTGAACTCAAAATCTCATCATCTTCACCCCAACCTCCATTCCACCACACATGTCGCCATAGTCTGTTGGATCCGTTGTGAGAATGGTTTCATGACCTAAAGAGTTATTTTTTCTTGATTTTTTCATCTTTACTTATTCAAAATGCCACACCATGAAACAATCCCAAATGCCCAAACCAAGCCAACCACTTTTCCAAAACATCAAACCCAAATATAATCCAAAATGCCCACTTAGAAAACTCTATCAAGACCACCAAACCTAAAACTTATGATACCTTCTATCAGATACGGACCTATAGTAGGGCAGAGGGGGGCCATTCCCCCCCCCCCCCCCCCCCCCCCCCCAACCAAAAAAAAAAAAAAAACTAGTATATACATATAAGTTGAAATTTTAAATTTTGGGCCTAGCCACCAAATGCAAGCCCAGCCACCTAAACTGAAGCCCAAGCACCATCAAAACAACCTAGCACCACGAAAACAACACAACCCACAACGATTCAAACAAGCTCCTGCCACCGAAACTGATCAACAACCCACACAGATTCAGTTTTGGTGGCTAGGGCTTGCATTTGAACCTGTAGAGGTGGTGTTGGATAGAGAAAGGGGATGGAGAGGTAGAGAAAAGATAGATTTATAATATTTTATGGTATAGTTACATCATTTTATTGTGTTGTATGGAAAAATAAAAACTGGGATGTTGAGTGTATTATAAAGTGGGATGGTATAATAGATAAATTAATTTTTTAGGTTGTAAAATAGCAACTTTTATACAACCCTGGATGCCAATGCTCTTAAAGCCACAAGCTTCCATGTCCTTCTCTATATTTATATTATATTTGGGGTTTTTTCTTTTTTGGTTTTCTAGATGTAGACACAATCAAGCAATACCATCATTGCAAATCCAAGCAAGCACTTTGTTGGTAATTTATAAATGGGTAAATTATAAATTACACCCATAAAGTTTGAGGATGTTTGGATTTTACACTCCGAAGTTTCAGAAATTGGATAAATAAGTAATATTTTATTACAAAGAAATTGCTTATTATATATATAATAGAATAAGGAAATAAAAGTAAATTTATATAAAATACTTCTTTTATCCTCTCACTTTTCTCTCCAAAAAAAAAAAAAAAAAGGTTTTTCATCTCTCTACTTTTCTATCCCTTCAACCAAACACACATGAGGGAAAACTCAATTTTTTATATTCTCCCATTTTTTTGTCTCCCCAACCAAATAGACTCTTAAGAAAAAAAAAGTGTGTGTATATATATATATATATATATATATATATAAAGAGGTATATTTTTTACAATTTTATATTTTAGCCCCCTCTTTCAAAACTCTTGAGCCCCCTCCCCTACAATTTTACATTGATTTCATTGTAATACCATTTGCATCAATTGTAAAATAACATAAGACCCAAAATTTGTCCAAAAGAAATTGATTTTCTTTGGTTAAATCAGGGTTAAAGATTAAGGGAAAGATTAAGGGACAATGAAGTAGACAGTCTCTCTCTTTTATATAAGAAAGGTTCATAGTCACACTTAGACCTAAGGAGCAAGAACAACACATCAATATTTACACAGGAAGAAATTTTTCTATAAATATAATTTCATAGCATTGATGTGGTGGAGGATTCTTCTACAAGTGATCTTGGAGGAGAACATAAGAAAGGTTTTGGAGGGATCTTCAAGGCTTCTATGTTTCCTTCTATCATTTCAATCACTTTACTCATGGATGGCCTATCAGATGGATTTGTCTGTATGCACCACAAGCCCACTAAGATCATCTTCCTCACCATTTCATTTTCTGCTGTTGTCATATTACTTAGAAATCCTATATCGTTGTCCAGCTCAAGACGCTTATAAATCCAATGTGGAAAATATATTTCACTGGTCTAGCTTACTCCAACATCAATGTTATTTCTTCCTCCAGCCATCTCCAAAATCATCATTCCATAGCTATAAACATCAGATTTGTGTGAAACTCCACCAAAGTTCCTACTAAACACTTCTGGAGCTATGTACCCAATTGTTCCTCTGGTACCAGTCATTGATATGTTACTCTCATTCCTTATACAAAGTTTAGCGAGTCCAAAATCAGAGATTTTTGGGCAAAAATCTTCATCCAGAAGGATATTATGTGGTTTTATGTCAAAATGCAAGATTCTTGTGTTGCACCCACGGTGCAAGTACTCAAGCCCCCGAGCAATTCTAATTGCAATTTGGAACAATTTTTCCCATCCCAAATGCGAATTGGTTTTCTCAAGGTTGCCATCTTGTATGAACTTTTCAAGTGATCCATTGGGCATGAACTCATAGATGAGAGCTCTTTTCTGACCTTCTAGACAAAATCCTAGGAGTGTGACAATATTAACATGTGAAGTTCTACTAATGCTTGCAACCTCATTAATAAATTCTTCTCCATTTCCTTTTGATTCATTAAGGACCTTCACAGCAACAGGACGACCATCAAGCAACTTTCCTTTGTAGACGCCACCAAAACCTCCTTGACCTAGTTTATCTCTAAAAGAGTTGGTCATTTTTTTTATTTCTAAGAATTTATATCTATTTAGAGCTAGTGGTCCATACTTTCTAATGAAGGCCTCAAGATCATGCTCATTCTTTGTTTTCTTCGTCCAAAATTTTGTTGACTTAATAATTGATCTTTTACTTCTAAACCAGAAAATAATGATGCAGGTTAGTAATACTCCAACTCCTGAAGCAGCAACACCTGTAGAAAAATTCGAACATGATTCAGGTGGTGGAGGTTATGACCCCTTTATAAGTTAACAGCATAACTAAAATAAGATATAATCTAAACCCCCCGACACCCTCTTCTCAAAGCCTTCTTCCCCAAGAATGAGAAATGCAATTGTCTACACACACAAAATTGAATGAACCTTGGTGCAAAAGGACTTAATAACATTTTTAGAATGAGCAAGACCAATAATGGTTGATGAAACTGCAAAACATAATTTCTCTAGTTCTAAATGATTATTTTCTATTGTATCTTACCTCTAATCAGCTTCAATTTTTTGGTCCTGCTAGGGGGGCCTGCAGAGAAAATATAGTACTCATTACATAATGGCAAAAATATAATTTTGAAATTATACTTGAAAACTTCTTGTGTTCCTCTATGGAAATTTCTACTAGGTAAAGAAGATTTTAAAATGCTTTTTTTTTTTTTTCACATAATTGCATTACTCCATGACAGAATCCCAGCAATAACTTTAGTATTTTTCATCTTGAAATGATCATGGTATGACGACATTGGTTGACGTTTAGTACGCAAAACTTAATTTAGTCCTTCAAATTTAAAAACCAGGAATTGATTTCCGTGTCAGTTTAGCTCAAACCCTTCATGTCTGCAGTATATAGGTCGATTTTCTTCCCCAAAAATAAAGGTTACAATATGTTTTTTATGGTTTTGCAGTTATAGGGACAACCGCACTCCACAAAGTGTTCATCGTCATCACAGTAAGGTGGTACAATTGCTAAGGGAGAGGAAAGTGTGACGAGGGAAGATAGAGCAAGAAGGGCATCCATGTGTAGAAGATCATGGAGAAAAGAATAAGATAAGATGTAATACAATTCTCAGAGAGAGAGAGAGAGAGAGAGAGAGAGAGAGAGAGAGAGAGAGAGAGAGAGAGAGAGAGAGAGAGAGAGAGAGAGAGGTTGTTTACCAATAAATAAGAGTATTATTCTCATACACTCATTATTGTACATCATCTATTCACATAAACTATTTTATATTTTAAACGTGGACATCATGCTTAAAACTAAGGATATTATATTAACAGAGTGTACATTAACAAATGTGAAAAGAACAATTACCAAATAAATAAATAACCAATAGGAACAGAATAATTACTACCAAAAAAAAAAAAAAAAAGTTTTATAGCAACAAAGCTACTACAATAATCCTAAATAAATAAATAAATAAATAGTGATGGTAAATCATTATTGGATTTTCAAGTTAATTTTTGTTGCAACGGGTACTTTTAATTAAGAGTGTTACTTTAAGACCATTGTTTTCAATTATCTTTTTAAAATACCACTCAAACCAAATTAGAAATTAACTTTGTCCTTGAAGTAATATTACTTTTTCATATATCCTTAATTGACATAATTTTTGTTATACACCAATATATGTGGGTCCATTCATTTTTGTCATTCTTTGACTTGTCTATCAATTCCGACATCTCTCTGAAATAAAAATTTTAGAAACAAGATAGTTTATTGATTTTTTCATTTATTATAGACACATAAATGGTTTAAATATAATTGAAAAAAGAGAGGGAACACAGAAGAGCTAGAAATGATAAGAAAAGAATAATCTAAGACAAGTACTTTTTAGAGCATTGTTTATTTCACATTACCTCTTACACATAACTGAGCACTTTTTGAATTGAAATTGTGACTTAAAGTTAGGGTTTTAGTACAAAGTGTGTGGATACAGTTGTGTACAACAACCGAGTGTGCACTAATACTTAGCTCTCCCTTATAATTCTTTCGAATAAATATCATATGTATCAATATGAATGTTTCAATAAACATTTTTATACTCTACTTTTCTTTTTCTTTTTCTTTTTCATAGAAATTTATATCTTCCATAAATTATAGAATGTTATGCGGTTTTTTTATTATTATTTTTTTTATTGAGAGTCTAGTGAAGCATATATATATATATATATATATATGATAGATTACTCACGTTAGAAAAAAAGATTTTTAATCAGTTTTGGGTTAATTAGTTTTATATTAAACTCTTCTTTAGCATAAAAGATAGTATTTTAACTTATAACATTCAATGCATGAAGACTATTCTTTAGCATTAAATTAAGACATCAATTGATTTTTTGTATAAGCAAAAATCGAACCTAGATCAAGATATTTTTTTATGATAAATAATTTTATTAATTGACCTAATTGAAAGTTAAGACGGATTTTGTATTAAACTTTTATTTTTGAGATGAAACTGTATTAAATTCTTAATTGAATTCTTTTCAAAAAATTTTTAACCTATATAAAATAACCAGTAGGATCCACCCTTGGTAAAAAATAACCGCTATCGAGTATTGACTAGTATTTTTTTTATTTTTTATTTTTTATTTATTTTTTTTTTTTTTGTGAGATGGTGAGTATTGACTATTATTAATCTCGGTCTCCATCAGTATGAACCCTTGACCCACTCTTGGTCAAAAACTAACCACTATTGACTAATATTAGTATCAGTCTCCATTAGGCATTAGTATGGCCTCTTCCTCCACTTTTCCTTTTGCCTATGTGCATACCGCAATTATTCCCATCAACAATCAAATGAAGAAAAGGAGACTAAACAAACCGTAATACAATACAAAATAAATCTAAACTAAAAGCAGTGAACAGAATTTATAATGTGGAACCGGAACCATGCATGTCTGTCCCCATGAGAATTACAGAGAGCATACCTTTGCAGCTGTTACTATGTGTGCTTCCATCGTTGCAAAAGCACAAGAACTCCTCAGCCGTAGCGTTGTATCCACAATACCCTTCAGACCTCTCACATGGACCACAATCCTTAACACTTTCCCAATCAAGCACAAAGCCATCATTCATAGCCCAATCCTTAACTCGTTCCCAATCAAGCACAAAGCCATCATTCATAGCCCCACCAAACCCACCAGTTAAATTATCCATATTGATCTGAGTCTGTCTCACTGTCACCACCACTTTCTCCTCGCAATTCTTTGACCAATCAAAGCCCTCCGTCTCATTATTCTCCACAAAAACATAAGACCGGTAGCTACCAATATTCAAGCACTGGATGGAAGGCACAGTTGGAGCGTAGGAAGTGCAATTAAAGTAAAAACTGAGATTCAAATCCACTGAAGAATATTTCAATGGTAGCGTCTCTAGAGAAACGTTTTGACGTGCCCTTGGGCACGTTTGGTTGGTGGTGATATCAATATCCACAAGGGTTAGGGTATAGTCGGCATAATTTATATCTTTCACGTAGTACCGGTCACCGGGTAATTCAAGTACGGCCTCGCCGTCCAGGCACATAACGCCAAACCCCTTGTAGCCACAATAATATTGCTGATCAGAGGCGATTTCATTACGAACCCAAAAAGGGTAGCTGATGTTAACGTTACCGCAGAGGTGTGGCTCGCATATTGCTAACAAAGGTCTAGAATTGGTGCCTAAGGAGTTGATGAAGAAGAAGAAGGAGAGGATGAGGAGGTAGCTAAGGAATTGTGACATGGTGAAGCGTCTGAAACAATAGCTCGCGGACCGTTGTTTCCGAGATGCGGGTAAAATACTACTTTATAAAAGCCAAAATATTAATTTCTCAATCTACAGTTGGTCCACCATTCCGCCTTTACCTTTTAGACTTGATCCTTGGAATTAAATATTAACTAGTCGTTAATCCGTATGATGCACGGAAAATGTATTGAGTACAATATATAATTTAATCTTTGTTTATTTTACTACAACACCAAAATTGAATTTGTAAAATAAAATCATATAGCTAAAACATTTGTTAACAGCTATACGTTTCAGACATTTAATAAACTATATTATTATTATTATTATTATTATTATTATTATTATTATTATTATCAACTTAACAGTATTTTAATATATGATACCAACATGCTTTAAGAAAATGTCTAACACTGAAAACAATTTCGAAAACAAATTCAACTAAACAGTTTGATGAATAAATATATTACAATCTATAATATAAGCCAAGAAATAAACTTTGAAACCAATATGAACAAAATCCACGTCAAATAAAACCATTTCGATCATTAAGAATATGACTCACTAAAGTCATGAAAAACACAGGATTCATTACCAAAAAAAAAAAAAAAAGCATCTTTAGTCTTTATAGATTTTGCCTAAGTACCCAGATATGATGACACATACTCACACAAAAAGAGACATAAACACGGACAATTAAAGAAAAAATAAGAAAAACAAAAGAGACGTAAACACGGACAATTAAAGAAAAAATATAGGAAAAAAAAGTTAGGAATAGAAATATAAGATAAAGATGGGTTACCCTCAAAAAGAATAATCCATGGATATTCATTGAAATCTTCTAGATAATTTCTGATAATAGAAAAAATAAAACCCAAAAGTTATGATGTTAAAACTTCCAAAAGGCCAAAATTTTTTATAAAAAAAAAATCAGAAGATTCAAAGCTTCAAAAGTATTGAAATAAAACAATATATATATATATATATATATAAAATTACGCAATAGAGAAATACAATAGAAAGAAAGGAATCCATGATTATAGCTTTTCCACTTATGTATTGGACTCCTCTTCTTCTTCGGCCAATGCATCAAGGTTAGGGTTATTTGATTTGTTCAATAAAAATTTGAAGATTTAATTAAAAGATTCAGGCCCAGCAATTAAATAAACAAAACAACAATTGACAAACTTATAAGAAAAAGTAACAAATCTATAATTTTTATTGAACAAATCAAATAACCCTAACCTTGATGCATTGACCGAAGGAGAGGAGTCTAATACATAAGTGGAATATGTGAATTGTGAAGCATGAGCCGCCCTAAAAAAAAATCTTGAAGAAAAATAAGTTTTAAGGAGAAAATTGTGTTGCGGCAAAAATAAGTATTTGGGGCTTAGGTTTTCTACGCAAGCAATTCTTAAATATGAGAGAATAGAGGCGGTGGGAGAGTGTCCTTATTTGGCTAGAAGTCTAATTTGCATTGGAAAAGGAAAACAGTGATGAGGTGGAAAATTTAATTTAATTTAAATATTATGCTGACGTGGAAAATTGTGGGAGTTTCAAAAGTTTCGGTTTTATATATATATATAGATTACGTTAACGGGTAAAGAAAATTTCATCCAAAAATTCACACGCTCTCTTTCGCATAGATTTAGGAGCACTAGCATTAAAAAATGCTATGCTATACTATTATACCATCTCAAAAAACCACTTTATTACTTATATCATCCCATTTTACAATACCTCTCACATCCTAAAACTCTATTCTTATTAAAATATTATTCTTTAATCTTTCTTTATTATTTCTTTTTAACAAATACTTTTTTTCAGTTCCACTTTCCTAGGCTTTCCAACCGTTTTTTTTTTTTTTTCCTCAGCCTCCCTCAACCTCTAGCACCGGTTCATCTCATAGAACCACACACACAGACCCATCAACAGAGCCACACACACAAACCATCAAACCAGAGCCAACAACGGCCACCACACCCACCACCCAAGCCACCGATCAGAAACCACACCGCCGATTTGAAACCCAGCCTATTTGAAACCCACCGGAGCAAACCCATTCAAAAAACCACAATAAAAAACACCGGACCCAAGCCAAAACAACCAAAAATCACAACCACAACCAAAAACACCAGTCACAGCCAAAAACCACAACCACCACACCCACGCCGTCACCCACGACCCAAACACCGGACCCACAACCCAACCACGACCCAACCACAACCCAAACCCCGGACCCAACCACGACCCAAACCCCGGACCCAACCACGACCCACAACCCCTTTAAGCACAAAAACCACAACCAAAAACACCGGATCCACGCCAAAAACAACCAAAAACACCGGTCACAGCCAAAAACCCACTTCAGCCCACTCCGATCTCTGATCTCCGTGACCCACGCCATCACCCACTCCGATTTCCGTGACCCACAACTCACCTCAGACATACCCACCACTTCCTTTAAGCACCGGTCATAGCCAAAAAAAAAAAAAAAAAAAAAAAAAAAAAAAGCAGATGAGAAAGAGATGGATGATGTTTGGGTTTGAAACCCACCACTTCCTTTAAGCACCGGTCACAGCCAAAAAAAAAAAAAGCAAATGAGAAAGAGATGGATGATATTTGGGTTTGAAAGAGGAAAGAGCAAATGAGAAAGAGAGAATGAAGAGAGCGGAGAGAGCAGATGAGAAAGAGAGAATGAAGAGAGAGAAGATTACAGAAATTATGGGAGGAGAGAGAAATGCCGGGTTGATTAAAATATATATATATTTTTTTTTACAATTGTACTACAGTACAATTCTAAAGATAGAATTGTACTGTAGCACTATTGTAAAATTTTTTACAATATCTATGTTTAGCATCTTTTGATGCAGTATATTTTGAGCCATAAAATACTAAAAAAGGCTTAGATATAGCATTAGCATTTTTCAATGCTTATGCATCTATCACAATACAGCGTGTTTGGAAAAATAGGTGTCCCAAAACTTTTCCATTCAATTCTGTATCACACAAAATTTCCACTCATCCATAGACTTTTCGTGTATTGACATGACAATGCACATAATTGTGGTCTTGCCGACACGACACCTTCCAGGCAAAAGCTTAATAAATACCTTCCAACACGTTGCGGAAAAGTTTCGGAGAACTGAAATGGACCTTCTTGACCTTTAATTGGAGAGCAGCTTATACAGTTTAAATTAAGTTTTCTTTTTTCGGTTTTGGAAAATTTTAAATTTGAGTTTTATTATCTTATTATAGAAACTTATTTAGGAGTATTTTAGTCAAAATTGACTCTTTACATTAAATAATATTAATTAGGATTAGTTTAAGACTATTAACAGAGCAATACAAAATCAAATTCAACAAAACCAATGAATAACAAACAAAAAAAATCTCATTACAAATTATATCAATAATTGCTAATTTTCATCACTTTTTTTTTTTTTAATGCCAGCAAATTTTCATCACTAATTGCTAATTAACATAGTTTTTAAAGTTCATCGTTACTTGAATCATTGATTTTTTTTAAAAGGAAAACGTAATTCTAATTTCATAACTAAAATCATGGATAACAAAAGAGGAGAATAGCAAGACTTATATTGCAGAAAGTGAGCAAAAGTTCGGTTGCCATCACTCATAATTAATAAATAAATAAATAAATAAAATAAAAAGTGAAAATAAAAGGGAGTGGCTCTAGTCTTCTACAACCACAACTTTTTGCTATAACTTTGATATGACTGATTTTAAGTGATTATCTATCACTTACGCATCTAATCACTATTTTTTCTTCATTACTCACACACGGTCACTTCATAGTTGTGATAAAGAAGTTGTGTAATAATTTGTGGTACTAATTTTTTTTTTCATATAAAAGTGATAATCAAAATTTGTATCTCGAAGGTGGAAGTGCTGGAGGCTGAGGCTTTGGGCTTGCGGAAGGACTTGATCGTAGCCATGGACTCCCTCAACACTTCCAAGGGGCAGATTCAAGTCTTGACGGAGCAGCTGGAAACTGAAAAACAGTCAGTGAAGCAGAAGGATGAACTCCTTGCAACAGCTGCCTAGAGGATGAAAGTTGCCGTGGTCAAGGCCGTCACAGTTTTCCAGACCACGGACGAATATAACACCATCTTGTTCCAGTGGTACTTCAAGGGATTCGAGCTGCTTCGGAGATATTTGATCAAGCATGGACCTGGAACGGACCTCGAAGACTTAGATTTTGAGGCTGTTGACAAGGAGATTGAAGAGGACGAAGCAGCTCAGACAGCAGCGCCCACTGGTGCAGAACCTTCCCGGGCAAACAAGGACGATGATGTTACCCCTCAAGCTTGGTTCTATCTCTCCTTATCGAAGTTTTTTTTTTTTTTTTTTTTTTTTTTTGGTATGTATTAAGTTTTATAGACAGTTGGTGTTTGGATGCCCCATTTGTTTTTGGGGTCCCCTTTTGCCTTTGAACAATTTAGCTTTATATAATATGTCTATTTAACAGTTTGGCTTTATATAAGTGTCTATTTATTTACCTTTGCCCTTTATGATTGCATGTGTTGCGTCAAGATCTTCTTTTGGATGTTCTTCTCTCTCCGTCAGGGACTTAGAAAAAGTTTGTTGGCATATTGAATTTATCCTCGTCCTTTTGTGCATCTTGGGGAATTTTGTCCCATGCACTTTTGGGGGTTTCGCCTTTTTGTTTAGGATGATGCCTATCCCTTCGTGGAACCTTATCGTCTTTCCTTTTTTTTTTTTTTTTTTTTTTCTCTCTGGACGACGTTCATTCATATTATCGTCTCTTTTACTCTGGACGATGTGTATCCCTTCTTAGGAACCTTATCGTCTTTCTTTGCTTAGGACGATGTACATCCATTTAAGGAATCTTATCGTCTTTCTTTGCTTAGGACGATGTACATCCATTTAAGGAATCTTATCGTCTTTCTTTGTTTGGGACAACGTATATCCATTTAAGGAATCTTATCGTATTTCTTTGTTTAGGACGACCGTTTGGATCTTTTCGGGGAGGGAAAAATTGTAGCGCATGGCTTGCTGAATAACACTTATGAAATGCTGAATAATACTTAATGAATTGAATAATACTTAATGGATTCTGAATAATCGCTTACATAAGACAGGAAGTATTAAATTGGGTTTTACAATCAGGCTATGGTTCCTTTTCGTAATACCTCTTTAGATTCGACATTCCATGGACGAGGTAGTCTCTTTCCCTCTGAGTCTTCTAGATGGTAACTTCCCTGACATGAATAGTGGACGACTCTGTAGGGCCCTTCCCAGGTCGGGCCAAGTTTGCCTTGTGCTGGGTCTTTTGTCGCGGGAGTGAATTTTCTAAGGACGAGATCTCCGATGTTGAATCTTTTCAGCTTCACTCTCCAATTGTAATACTCAGCTATCTTCTTCTGGTACTTGGTCATTCTTTGGGATGCCTAGTCTCCAACCTCGTCCAAACAGTCCAGGTTCTGCTTCAGTTGGTCGTCGTTGAATTGCTCGTCAAAGAATTCTCTCCTAAGGCTAGTGAGCCCTACTTCGACCTGGATGACTGCTTTTGTACCATACGTTAGACTGAATGGTGTTTCTCCTGTTGGTGTCCGCGCTGTCATCCTATGTGCCCACAAGACATTTGGTAACTCTTTAGGCCATGTTCCCTTTGCCCCCACTAACCGAGACTTGATAATCCTGAGCAAGGTCCAGTTTGTTACTTTCGTCTGTCCATTGGCCTGAGGGTGGCCCGGGGATGAGTACTTGTTTTTGATGCCCAAGCCCGAGCAAAATGATCTGAATTTCTGGTTGTCGAACTAACGACCGTTATCTGATATGATCGTCTTAGGTATCCCGAACCTTTAAACAATATTTTTTCATACAAAATTTTGTACCTTTGCTTCGGTGATTGTTGCCAGGGCTTCAGCTTCTACCCATTTTGTGAAGTAGTCAATCGCGACAAGTAGGAACTTCATTTGTCTCTTTCCCTGGGGTAAGGGACCCATGATGTCGATCCCCCACTGTGCGAATGGCCAAGGCGAGGAAATTGTGGTCATCTTTTCTCCAGGGACTCATTGAACATTTTCGTACATTTGGCAACTATCACACTTTTTCACGAAATCGGCTGCGTCTTGTTGCATTGTCGGCCAAAAGTAGCCTGTTCTCATGATCTTCCTGACAAGGGACTTTGCTCCCATGTGGCCTCCGCAGATTCCCCCGTGCACTTCTTCCAGGACGTATTTGGCTTCTTCCTCTTCTATACATCTCAAATATGGTTGAAAGTAACCCCTTTTGTAGAGTTTGTCGTTAAGTATCGTAAATCTGGCGGCACGTTTCTGGATCTTCTTGGCTTCTTCTGGATCTGGCGGTAGTCGTCCTTCTCGAAGGAACGACAGAATCGGGCTTGTCCATCCAGGGTTGGTGTGCACCGAGAGAGTTTGAAGTTCCTGGATGCTATGGGAGTTTTGTTCTTCCAGCCTCCAATCAAGCATTTTATCTTGGATGTCCATTGAGGCGCTTCGTGCTACCTCGTCAGCTTTAGCGTTCTGATCCCTGGGGATCTGAACGAACTCTACGTGATTAAAGGCACTTACTAGCTGGTTCGTCAATTTGAGGTATTTCTACATCCTCGTCTCTTTTGCTTCGAATTCCCCTCTCACTTGCCCTATAATGAGCTGCGAGTCGCTCTTGAGCACAGTATTTTCACCTCCGAGTGCCCGAGCTATTCTCAATCCTGTCAGCAAGGCCTCATATTCTGCCTCGTTATTGGTTACAGGGAATTTGAGCTGGACCCCGTACTTGAGAACATCTTTTTCAGGGGAAGTAATAACGATGCCTGATCCGCCTCCTTTCTGAGTGGATGACCCATCAGTGTTTACCGTCCAGAGATTTTCTATGTTCTCGGGGGTGGTGAATTCTGCTATGAAATTGGCCAACGCCTGACCTTTTATGGCTGTCCGTGGACGGTATTTTATGTCAAATTGGCTAAGCTCGATAGCTCACTGTACCATTCGTCCTACCGCTTCGGGTCGGTTCATTGCCTTTTTGATGGGTTGGTCCATCATTACGATGATGGGGTTGGCTTGAAAGTATGGACGAAGTTTTCTTGAAGCCACAATTAGGGCGAAAGTGATCTTTTCAATGCGAGGATACCGAGCCTTGGCACCCTAGAAAGCCTGGCTGACGTAGTATACAAGAAGTTGCAACCTGTCTTCTTCTCTGATCAATGCTGCGCTAACAGCCGTAATAGATACAGCTAAATACAGGAATAAGTCCTCGCCTTCTTTCAATGGACTTAAGAGCGGAGGGTTGCTAAGATAACGCTTCAACTCTTGGAATGCCGTTTCGCATTCCTCCGTCCAGGAAAACACTTTCTTCAAAGTCTTGAAGAATGGAAGGCATTTGTCTGTGGCCTTCGAGACGAACCTGTTGAGGGCTACTATTCTTCCTGTGAGGGATTGCACTTCTTTGATCGTCCTGGGTGAAGACATTTCAAGGATGGCCTTGATCTTCTCGGGGTTTGCTTCGATCCCTCTCTGTGAAACCATAAACCCGAGGAATTTTCCTGAGGAAACCCCAAAAGCACACTTGGACAAATTCAGCTTCATGCTGTACTACCTGAGTGTATTGAATGTCTCCCTGAGGTCGTCCAGATGATCCTCTTCCTCTTTGCTCTTGACGAGCATATCGTCAACGTACACCTCCACGTTTTTCCCGATTTGTTTCTCGAACATCTGGTTCACCAACCTTTGATAGGTGGCACTAGCATTCTTAAGTCCAAAAGGCATAACCCCATAACAATAGAGCCCCTAGCTGGTGATAAAAGCAGTCTTTTCTTTGTCTTCTTCAGCCATTTGTATCTGGTTGTATCCGAAGAACGCGTCCATAAACGTGAGAAGTTTGTGTCCTGCAATGGAGTCCACCAGTTGGTCGATTCTGGGTAGTGGGAACTATCTTTTGGGCAGGCTTGATTTAGATCTATGAAGTTGACACACATTCTCCACTTCCTGTTTGCTTTCTTGATCATGACAACATTGGCCAACCACTCGGGGTTGTGGACTTCCCGAATAAATTTTGCTACAAGTAACTTATTTACTTCGTCCATCACTGCCTTGTTTCGCTCGGGGGCAAAGACTCTCCTTTTCTGCTGGATGGACTTTTTTCCCGGGTCAACATTCAGGTGATGTTGGATGAGGCTTGCTGGGATTCCCGGCATATCCTCGTGGCTCCAAGCGAATATATCGAGGTTATTTTTCAGGAAGCTGACGATCCCTTCCTTTGTCCTAGGACTCATATTCGTCCCTATTTGGGTCGTCTTTGATGGACTCCCTTCAACCAACTCTATCATTTCTAGCTTCTCCACGATCTCTGGCGTTTTTCTTCGATTGTCCACGTATGGTTCTCTTTTGAGGCCAGGACGGCCTGATAGTACTCTCTTGCCAACACCTGGTCTCCTTTAATTTCTCCGATCCCCTGTTCTATTGGAAACTTCACTTTTAAGCAATATGTGGAAATAGCAGCCTTCCAGCGATTGAGCATTGGTCGTCCTATGATCACGTTGTAGGACGAGGGTGAGTCCACTACCAAGAAATTATGTTGCTTGGTTACCTGGAGGGGGTATAATCCGATTTTCACTGTCAGCGTCACTATTCCCCTGGGGTATACCTTGTCTCCACTGAAACTGACGAGGGGGGACTCAAAAGGACGGAGCCTTTTTGGGTCTAGTTTTAGTTGTCGAAAAGCGGGAAGATAGATTATATCGGCTGAGCTCCCACTGTCAACCAGGACTATTCGCGTATTGAACCCCTCGATCATGATCATAATGACGAGTGGGTCATCATGAGGTTGCTTTACACCCCTGGCGTCTTCTTCTAAGAAATACACGTCTCGGTTGGTTCGTCTTTGCTTCAAGGGAGGTATACTGTGAACATTGTTTACCTGCCTTTGGTATGACTTCCTGAGCGATTTGAATGATCCCCCCGTGGTTGGTCCCTCGGCGATGGTCTTTATCTCCCCCAGTGCACTTTGTGGACAAGGTGGGGGGCGGCCTTCGTCTTTCCTTGAACCGCCTTGCTGGCTTTTCTGGCCGTACCTGCCGGAATCTCCCCTTTTTACATACTGTTATAGTTTTCCATTACGGATGAACTCTTCAATCTGCTCCTTCAGATCCCTGCAATCCTCTGTGTAATGCCCATGGTCTTTGTAAAAACGGCAGTATTTCCTCTTGTTTCGCAAACTAGGCGCTGAATGGAGTGGTCTTGGCCACTTGAGAGACGGTTCGTCCCTTATCTCTGTTAGAATCTAGTTAACGGGTATCATCAACGGTGTGAATTTCGTTGGACGAGGGTTCTTGTCCTCCCTCCACCTATTTCCTTCGTCATTCCGTCGATCAGCCCGGTCTCTTTTTTGTCCTCGTAAATTGTCCTCCTTTTCCTTCTTCTTTTCCTTCTTCTTTTTTGCTCCGACAATGGCTGCTAGAGCTTCTTCCGCGTTCATATACTTCTGTGCTTTCAACAATGCCTCGGCCATTGTCTTGGGGGGTTCTTTGCCAAGGATGCCACGCAATCTCTGGACTTCAACCCTGCTTTGAAGGTCGTGAGGTGTACCTTGTCATCCGCCTCGTCTACTTCCAGCATTCCTTGGGTGAAACGTGTCACATAAGACCTCAATGGTTCCTTCTCCCCTTGTCTGATGGTGAGCAGGTGGTCGGCAGTCCTTTTTGGACGCTGCCCGCATATGAAATGACGAACAAAGGAACCGCTCAACTATTCGAAGTTATCAATGGACGATGTTGGCAACTTGTTGAACCACTCCTTAGCTGCCCCTTTGAAAGTAGTAGGGAAGGAGCGACACAAAATCTCATCAGGTGGTTGTTGAAGGCCTAGGGTCGTCTTGAAGGTATTCAGGTGATCTAGGGGATCTTTTAGCCCGTCGAAGGGTTCTAGCTGTGGTAGAGGGAACTTTGAGGTTACTGGACACTCCTGGACGGCCATGGTGAAAGGTGAGTCCGTCTTCCTGACTATCCTCTCCAAGCTTTGGTCCGTCTTCCCTTTGATGGCGTTTCTCAATTCGTCCATCTCTTTCCTCATCTCTCTTAGGAGATCCAAGCTTGCCTCTTCCAGAGTGTTGTTTCGTCTTTTGTTGCTGTCTTCGTCGTCACCCCTGTCTGGACGATTACCTTCCTGTAGCAACCGTTGCCTCATCTCTTGGTTTTGCCTGGTGAGTTCTTCCACAGTGGCCACTAGCAACTGGATTTGTAGGGCCAATGCAGTGGGATCTGGGTTAGCACTGGATTCAATCTGGACTTGCGAGTTAACTAGGGTAGATCACGTGTGGAATGGCAATCTCCCCACAGACGGTGCCAAACTGATGATGCTCAGATCGTCAGCCAAAGACGATCGTCCAGATTGATGTCGTCCTCAATCAACCCGATCTCGAAGAATGAGTGAAGGGAAGAATGGATGTAAGTCGCCGACGTGGTGCCTACCAAAAAGCCTCCGATGCCAAAGTCAGAAAGATTGACAAAAGAGAAGCTGTGAAAATAATATGTTAGAGTTTTTGAATTACCTCCTCCCCTTTTGGAGTTATGTATTTATATGCATGCACTCGCAAGTGGTTTCTTCTAGCCGTTGGTGGAGCCTTGATGGAGACTTTATTCTTCCCTGGTAACGCCCCTACGGGCTGTTAATGATGAGCTGCCCCTCCCAACGGTCTGGAAGCTGATTAATGTTTTATAACGGTTCCTTGAGGAGTGGAGGTGGATTCACTCGTCCTTGAACGATGGCCATTGCTTCCAGGACGAGCTTGGATAGGTCGTCCGTCCCTAGTCGTGAACGGATGGACGTTGATGATATGATTGAGCCTATCAGCAATATTGCTAAGAGGAAGGAGAGTGCTAAGAGGAAGGAGAGGGTGATGAGGGAAGAGAGAGCTAGATGATGGGCTTCCATGTGTGATGTGTAGGAGAGACCACAGAGAAAAGAATAAGATGAGATGTAAAGTCTTTTTTCTTTTTTCTTTTTTTTGATGAGATGTAAAGTTAATAACGCAGTACAACGTTGAACAAAGACTGGTAAGTCCTAAAGAGATTCCAAGTCCTCTTCCTCAAATTGAATTTTAAATGGGAGGCACAATTTTCCATTGACTTTGTCACACCATTACTGCTTTTCTCATTCCCCGAAATTTGCGGAGTTCACCCAGTTATCAAAACTAGGATGACCCCACCTTTTTATGAGTTTATCCAACAAATTGGCCTTTTTAGAGCATCTCCATCCGGTTTTACCATCCTATCTTATTTCACCATCTTAAAAAGTTACTTTATCAATTATATCATACCATTTTACAATAGCCTCAACATCCCAAATCTCTATTATTTTACCATTTTATTAAAATTTTATTTTTTAATCTTTCTTTATTATTTCTCTTTTTCTCTTCCTTTTCCTCTCTTTCTCCCTCAACCTCTAGCACCGGCCTCAATTTCTAGCAAACCCATACCTAGCAAAATCAAAAGAAGCAAATCACAACAAAAAATCACTCAATTCAACAGAAACTTAACCAACCATGCATCAAAAAATCACCCACAGCCACGTCGACTCACCGCCACAACAACTACCAAACAGCCATTGACCCAATCTTTAAGCCGCCACCGTCGCTGATGATGCCAAAATTGTCAATTAGGTCACTCGTCCAATCCGAAGCATTAGACAATCTTGTAAGACCTACAAGATGAAAGAGAGATAGATCGAAGATACCACCGGGTTATGCCCGGTGGGGGAGCCTCAGATGCTTAAGTTAGTATCGGCCCATATATTATGTATATTGGTAGTGTTTTGTAGTATTTTGTACTAGTTTTTGACATACCTTAGCTAGTGAGACAAATTGTCCCTTTTATAGGTGACTTAGGTAGTTGTTGTACATAAATTAGGGTGATTATTACCTTGATTGTAACGTTCTTTGTCTTGATGAGAGTTTAAGACCTTTGATGGTCATTATTGAATGTGTTGAGTGGTTATCTTTGATGGCCTACTAATGATGCAAGGTCGTCCATATTAATGGACGATCTTAATGATTTTTCTGGACTCATCAGTTGCCCTCCATTCCCAAATCTGATTTTGCTTTATGCTGGTCAGGCTTAGGGAATATTCTTGACTTGTTTAGATTCAGGCTTCTTTATCTTCAACTACCTTCTTCTTCTTCAAGAATGGTAGTATTTTTGTGATGACTTCTTAGTATCTACCTTTTGAAGGTCTTTTTGGACGTTCGAGGGATCCTAACTTGATCTTGAAAGTGAGCTAATTTCTTTTGAAGATCATTTTTTATCACTGCTGAAGAGCAGGCTAATTTCTTTTGATGACCATTTTTTATCATTGCTAAAGAGCGAGGTGATTTCTTTGGATGACCATCTTTGATCACTTCGATGCTTCTTCTTTTATTCATTTTCTAGTTGTCACATTTGATATTCTTGATTTGTGTGTGACTTACGCTTGTGTAAGAATCCTTGTCTGCTTACACTCACCTAAAGGTATTTAGTCACTTAGCCACTTTTAGGTGACTTACATCTAGTTCTGGAGCTTCATCATTTAGACTTCGTCAGCGATTTACATCGTTCTAGCAAAATCTTGTCCATTTTTTTGGTGACTTACATCCATTTAAGGGATCTTGTCACTTAGACTTCGTCAGTGATTTACATCCTTCCTAATGAAATCTTATCACTTAGCCAGTTTTTAGTGACTTACATCCATTTAAGGAATCTTTTCACTTGGGTTTCGTTAGTGATTTAAATCCATCCTGGCAGAATCTTATCACTTAGCAATTTTTTTGGTGACTTACATCCATTTAAGGAATCTTGTCACTTGGGCTTCGTCAGTAATTTACATCCGTCTTGGCGGAATCTAATCACTTAATTAATCTTGTCACTTGTTGCTGGAAAGATTCCTTGACACTATATCGTTTTAGACCTTTTTGAGGCCATATTGATATCTGCATTAATTAGCGCATGCACTTGCCAAGACTTCGTTAAACAAGAATTTTAGAACAATTCATATATAAATAATAAGTTACCAATAGCCTAGGTGGACCTTTTTCTTATTTCCTTGTAATCCTAGAGTTTTACCTCTTTTGTGATCTGTCTAGTAATGCATACAATTTTGCATGAAACCTTACTAGGTGTAATTTTTATAGACAAATATAAAAGAGACAGAGATAAATGCGTTACCTTAAATGACGATATTATTTTGTCATATAGCTTGATCTTTTTATTGCTAGGATGTTCTTGACAAGCTCTTCCCTTTTTAAGATGATGAGCTCTTCTCTTTTCAAGATTTTTTTAAGCTCAACATGATACTTCATGTTTAAGGCCTAGATCTCTTTTGCATCAATTTTTTTGAAGGCGTAAAAACTAGGCCACGTTTTTGCCCCTATTCAAATGTGAAAAGTACAATTCTCGTTTGTTGACGACTAGAGGAATGGTCTATCATGATTGGAACCTCTTTTTTTTTTTTTTTTTTTTTTTTTTTTTTTGGCGTGCTTTGATGACTATGGTCATTGCCGTTTGTAATAGCAATTTCCTCTTCCTTCTTCTTTAATTGTATGCTTAAGTCACTTCAATAGTGCTAGCTACATGACAATGTACAAATGTGCAATTGCATGCTATACAAGACGAAGTGTATTCTATATGAATCATAGATCATAGAAAAGTATACAAATTGAAGCTATTTGATTATATGCTTCTTTAAACTGGTCTTTGTTAGGTGCTTGCACCATATATGATTTTTAAAGCAATTTAAGAAGATTTTGGTGAGTTGATGGAGATAGTGGAAATTCATTGAGAATTAAATTCATGAGTATATTGTGAACATGATCATCTAGCATTTTAAGTTTAGTAAACTTAATAGAACTTCTCAGATTCATGACAATGAAACATATGCTACTAATAATATAGTCATATTGGTCGTGATAATTGTAACAATTTTATTGCAATATTTTCAACATGTTCCATATATGCATATTTGTAATGATCATGCAAGCTTGATATGCACTTAATTCTAATAAGATAATATTTGGCATGGCTAATTAAAGAGAAAGAAATAAATGAGTTACCTCAACAAGAGACCTTAAATCACGATACTATTGTGTATGTACCTTGATCTTTTCATTGTTGTAGTCTTTTTGACAAGCTCTCCCTCTTTGAGGATCTCTTTTGTCAAGCTTAACATGCTATTTCATGTTTGAGGTTTAGATCTCTTTTGCTTCATTCTTTTGAATGTACAAGTATTAGGACACTTTGTTCATTCAAGGTTATATTTCCTTCCTTTAGGGACGAAGGTTATGCCATGAGCTTCTATTATTACATGCCTAATTGGTTACGCATATACTACAATTTAAAGAGAGTACTTATGCTTGACATGTGATTTATTATCATACTTTCACATTCAATAAATATTTAAGCTAATGTTTTAACATCATGCCTCATATATACCATTGTGTGAGCCATTATGTAATAGACATATAGTAGTGTCAACAATTATAGACATATAGCAGTGCCATTATGAAAGAAATATTCGTGATGCTATGGAAAGAGTCTAGGCCTTTCCATGATTTTTGGCCTTGGTACAAAATTACCTTATAATAGTGTCAACAATTATATATAGATAGAGATGTGGTGGTACGATGCTATCATGTCACATACCTCTAATCTTCTTTATAGCAAGCTCTTCTTGATGAGTCCTCATCCTTAATCCTGTGGACTTGACAGTATATGTACAATCGAGATAGTCTAGTTGCTCTAGTCTAGTGTTTGTACTACGTACTCTCTTTTGTGCAAAGTGTTAGACTAGGAGCAACAATATCAATAAAGAAATTCACAATTAATTAAAAAAATTTCTAACTTAAGGGCGATATATGTTGATGCATCTATGACATAACATAATATCCATTAGACTGTTTACTTAACACAAATATGTTTTGGAATTCCTTCTCAAAATTAATGTAGCCAATATCATTTAGAAAGGTTTGGAATAGTGGGTCACGATTATTATTTGTGAATTCATAATCAATCATATGCTCATAGGATTTCTCCTAAAAGGGATCTATTTTTTGACGAACTATAATCTATGAGATATATATCAAAAGAAAACGATGTTTTGCACATGTAATTAATTAGTTGCGCACAAGCGTATGCAAAATTCAGAGAAATAATTTGGCATACGATGTTTTAATTTTAAAGGGAGTAAGAAGGATCTCAAGCCCAATAATTATATCTGGCTCCATGCTTTTAGATACCCAAAATTGGGATCTTGAAACTTGGAATGTCAATGAGCAACATTTCTTATTTTTAAGCCTATAAGGCAAATATAAAATTTGCAATTTTGCTTGAAACTTACTTTTCAAGTTTTTTTTTTTTTTTTTTTTGATGGAATAATAAAAGAGACTATCTTAAAATTATTTAAGATTGACGATCAAAAATAGTTGTCATGTTATTTAGAGTAAATGTCACATGCATATGTATGCTTATAATTCAATATGTTGCCCTATTTATAAAAAGAAAACCGAATAATCTCCTGTTTTAATTCTTGGATTTGGGGTTTTTAAACTTGGAAGTGAAATAAGAATAGCCCCTCCTCTTTACGCTCCGTTTGTTTCGATAGAAAACCTTGTGTAGAGAAAGTTTTCCTTGTTTTCCAGTATTTGGTAGCATAAAAAAAGATGTGTCAAAGGAAAACTATCTTTGGTCAATATAAAAAGTATGGTTTATTTTTAGAGGTTGTTTTCCATTAAATTTTTTTGGAAAACAGCTTTATCTTATAGCAAGCTAAATAAGAGAATTTAGGAGGTTGTTTTTCAACTTATTTAAAACTGCAACCAAACATTGGAAAATGAGATAGTTTTATAGAAAATGCTTCTTGGAAAATGACTCATTTTCTAGAAAAACATCATTGTTGAAATAAATAGAGCGTTAATATCTGAAGCTATAATCTTGTATGGTAATAAATTTTTGCTTCATTTTTCTCTAACGACTAAAAATTGAGATTTATTATTTTGGGCAAAGCAATAATACTGGATTAGTGGATTTCGTCTTTCCTATTTTAGCAAGACATATTGGGAAAGAAGAGCGGTGATAAAGCATCTCTCCGGTTACTATGAGAAGAGGGCAAGCAAATTGCAGGCACGGAGCAGGGATGAAAGTGGCTCTCATAATGTGGGACTCATTCAATCAGGCACTACAACTCCGGCGGACACAGAACCAACAGTGGCGGAGAAAGGGGAGGAGGAAAATCAGACCATGGAGGCAGTTATAGAAGTAATTGTGCAACGAAGTTTGAGGGAGGAGACAGAAACGTTTGGGGCCATAAATGATAATCACTCAATGCCGAAAAATAAGGAAGTGATTATGACTAACGTAAGGTGCAATGATTTTGATTTCCTTTCCAAAAAGGATGAATTTGATATGGTCTTTAACCACTCCAACTTAGCTAATTGATACGGAATTAATGGGGGCAATATTAGTGGGGAATAGCAATGAAGTGTCCAACTTAAATGCTAATTCCATTAAGGCAATAGAATTGGAATGCAACCAAACTTCTATGATACCAACCCTAGCCGCCTCCATGCAAAATCTTCACATATTTAACATCCAAAATTACGATATATAATTTTGGTAAGATGGTAGATTTTTGGCTTCATTTTTCTTCAATACTTAAAATTAGTATCTTTCAATTTGGTAGAATAACGAAAGTTAAGAGCCCTTACCTTACATGGTCCTTATACTTAAATACTGTAGCACTGCAAATTCGTAACCTCAAACGACAATCTTAACATAAGCATTATTATAAAATAAGGTGCATGAGAGGTAGGTGTTGGGTGTATTAACTGATGGGCCACTAGGTAGATATAAGCATCATAGAAACTCATTTACCATGTAAAGAAGATATCATAGTTTGTAACCAAAGTAATATCTCTTTTTTATTTTTTATTTTTTAATATTTACTTTATATTAGTCAAAGGCTGGTTAATGATTCATTTCAAATGACATAAGAAACAATAACTTGAAATTGGTGAATATGATAAGCATGAAAGGCATATGGTGATATGTTGTGCTAGTGGATAACAAAAGGCTTGGCCATGTGGGTCATCCACCATCTTATTATCACTTTAGCCTCATGAGTATGAGACATGGGCTTAAGGATTGCCCCATCTTCTGATGGATGGCCTAGACTAGCTAACATAAGCAATTGAGTTATTAAATAACATACCTGGCACCAAGTGAGTCTGAAGAAAACCACGAAAATTTATCCCTTTTGCGTCCTCTCTTGTCTAGCCCCCTCCTTTACCATTTTGACACTCATAGTGACGTGACATGTCCACAAGGTATGATTGAAGAAAATTTCAACTTAGATTGGGGGCAGCACGGAGAAGTGGGGCTCAAGGAGCCCGTTGTTGTTGTTATAGACGATGAGCGAGATTTGTTTTTTTTTTTTTTTTGGAGTGTCTGCGGTAGTGAGGCTTGTCTCAATTCGGCCAAAGATTTTTGAGGATAGCTGGTGGTTCTGTTGCGATGGCCATGAACATGTCTATGGATCAATTAATTGAGATCGTTCATTGGAGTGGCTGTGGTCACTTTTTTGTCTATTGATATGTGGATATGCATTCTTTGTCGATGGTTTTGGGATGAGCTTAGCATTTTCAGTATCTGTGGTCCTAGATTGAGTAGAGTAACCCTTTTGTCTTAGGAAGAGCTAAATGGCTAGTCTCTTCCCACAGACGGCGCCAAACTGATGATGCCAAAATCGTCAGTTAGGTCACTCGTCCAATCCGAAGCATTAGACGATCTTGTAAGACCTGCAAGATGAAAGAGAGATAGATCAAAGAGACCACCGGGTTGTGCCCGGTGGGGGAGCCTCCGATGCTTAAGTTCGTATTGGCCCATATATTATGTATATAGGTAGTGTTTTGTAGTATTTTGTACTAGTTTTTGACATACCTTAGCTAGTGAGACAAATTGTCCCTTTTATAGGTGACTTAGGTAGCTGTTGTACATAAATTAGGGTGATTATTACCTTGATTGTAACGTTCTTTGTCTTGATGAGAGTTTAAGACCTTTGATGGTCATTATTGAATGTGTTGAGTGGTTATCTTTGATGGCCTACTAATGATGCAAGGTCGTCCATATTAATGGACGACCTTAATGATTTTTCTGGACTCATCAGTCGCCATCCCCTACTTTTGTTGTAGCCATCTCTATTCATCCCAAACCCATCTGTTCTCACCAGCAACCATAAAAATTCAAAGATAAAAAACCCAGCCACCCATGGTCTTTGACGGCCTGGACTTTGAGCCCATGCTTCTTAGCCATCTGAAGCAACTTAGCATACCTACCCCAATTTTACGATCCAGCTGCCATTGATCACTGACCCCCACACCGCCACCATCGAGACCATGGGTAATGGGTTTTGGGTTTGAAGAAAATGGTTTCTGTGTTGGTGGTGGCCACTGTTACCCATCATTGGAGAGAGAGAAGCTTCTAACTTATCGGTGAGAGAGGGGCATCAGAGAGAGTCTTGGGTCTAAACTAGGCATGGAGCAGATGAGAAAGAGAGAAGGAAGAGAGAGAAAAGAAGAGAAGAAGTGAGAGAGGAGAGAGAAATTCTTGGGTTAAAAAGGACCTCAAGCATTAAAATTTATTATTTTTTTTTTATCCCATTCAGCTACAGTACCATCTTACATTTAAAATGGTACTGTAGCTATATCTCAAAAAAATTTGGCCTTTACCAATTTGGCCTTCCCGTTGCTGAGCAGTTTTTGGGCCTGAATGCCAAATGTACTTTACATTTGGCATATAGCAAGCTGACTGCTGATGCTCTTATAAGTCAGAGATGACAAATTGGATGCAACCATCTTTTAAGGAAAAAATCAATTGAAATTAAGTGTACGTTTGAGTTAGAATAAAAAATTAAAATTATTTCACTATTAAGTTATTTTTATTATTATTCATGGCCTCACATCATTTTTTGGTATTATTCATGATCTCACTGTACTATTTTAACTAACTTTTACCTTTATTTACAATACTTTCATCAATAATTTTTCAGTTTCAACAAAATATGCGGTATTCAAACATGTGCATTTGGCATAAATTATTTTTGCCAACTTGTTTTACTATTCAGCTTATTTTTGCTACTATACATGAGTCTCACTTCACTTTTTGATACTATTTATGGATCTTACTGTACTATTTCAGCTAACTTTACTTTTATCTACAATACTTTCAGTAAAAAGTTTTCAGTTTCAGCAAAATAAGCTAATCTAAATGGACATAAAAGTCATGATTTAAGCTTTGTGATAAAAAAGTAGAGCCCAATAACTTTTAGTAAAACAGCTCCAACGGCCCGGAGCCACTTAAGAGCCCAAGTTCATTTTATTGGCATTTTCACTTACAAAGCTCTGACCTTGGTTGAACTATTTTGAAGGTCTGCTGGCTGCTGCTCACCTCCACTAACACCGTCCCACCATTGAAATTTATGTCAGAATTATTATGTCATTTCATCTTTGCTAAATGCTCATCACTAATTGATAATTACCATTTTTCTTTAGACTTTTGGTTACTTTAATCATTGATATATTCGGCTTTCATGTACTAACAGAATAACAAATAACAATGGTTCAATTTTTTTGAAGTAACCTTCAAAAAATGTATAATAATCTGCACACTCAACTTGTTTACTTGAGTAGAACAAGAAGGTTTTTGGAAGGGTTGAATGTGAGATTAAATTGAAACATGCTCAACTTCAGAATATTCAAAATTCAATTAATTCAGTGGAGGATGTGAGGAAGGAGAAAGCAACCAGGAAAGAATCGGAAGTGTTGCTTCATAGGGAAGAGTTACTGTGGGCACAGAAAGCTACAAGTGATTGGACCTTATTGGGTGATAGAAATACTAGGATTTTCCAAACAGTGGTCAAGCAAAGAAGAGCTAGGAGCAGAATCCTACACTTTTTTTTTTTTGAGAAACAGCACTATCATTAAATTAGGAAATACCAGCTAAGTCAGCCTGGTAAGAAGGCATTACATCAGGTGGAACATCTTCCATCCAAATTACACAACTTGTACAATTAAAAGCTAATTTTGCCAAATCATGTGCTACTGTGTTGCCCTCTCTCTTAGTGTGAGAGTAGGACAATTTTGTGAAGCCCGAAGAAAAGACTACAGAGTCTTGTAACAACAACCCAAACGATGCTAGACCAAAATTCTTAAGCTTCAGGGCCGACATCACCATTAGAGAATCACCCTCCAAGACTGCATCTATGACGTCCAAATCTCTAGCGAACTCAAGGGCTTTGGACGCAGCCAATGCTTCGATCTCCTTTGGCCGGAGTTGCTGTGGGATCCGAGCTGCCATGGAGGCCAAAACAAGTCCCTTTCCGTCGCAGATCACTACTCCCAGTCCGGAGCATTTTTCCTCGGCAAAGATGGCGCCATCAAAGTTGATTTTGAGCGTTCCTTGGTCTGGAGGTTTCCATCTTACTCTTCTCAACAGTCTACTGGGTATTGGTGCCTCTTTCAGTGCATGAAACTCACCGAAACAGTCATGAGCCCACTGGGAAATTTAGTGTAAGGGACGATGGGCTTGTTGAGTCCGAACCTGGTTCCTTTGGTGCCAAATGGACCAGATAATGAAGGCAAACAGACCTGGTTTCCTTTGATGATCAAAGACCCAAGCCAAGAGCTCACTAATGCTTACAAAGCTCTGTTGATTCCAAAAATTCCACAAACTATTTACTCCCCATACCCCGTCCAATTTTTTGCAACTCCACACTGCATGCAACATGTCTTTAGATTCTTCCTTGCATCGGTCACAGCATTGTTCTATAATAACCGTCCGTCTATATAGATTGCACTTAGTAGGGAGAGAGTTACGGTAGCTCTCCAGATGAGATTTTTTATTTTTTATTTGGACAGTCAAGGGCCCAAACCTTCTTCCATAACCCTTCCTCATGCTCTTGGTGCACAGACACTTGAAATCCGACTTCATCTTCCTTCAAGAAGAGGTAGCCCATTTTGCAACTATACCTCCCATCATGCTCCCACGGCCAGTATAGAGAGTCTTCAGTGTCTTCTCTAGCCAGCGGGATGTTCTTTATTTCCTCAGCTTCTTGTGGAGCAAAAATTCCATCTATCATAGCAACATTCGAAGTTCTTGTTTCCTCATTAATTAAGCAATCCACTGTGGCTTCTTCCATTGTTTCCACCATTGGAGAGAGGATCTTGGTTGGATGTTTTCGGGGCAGCCAATGGTGTTGCCAGATTTTTATGGACTTTCCATTCCCCACCCTCCAACAAGCACCGTCAAGGATAACATCACGACCGTAAAGAATACTCTTCCAAGCATAGGATCCCGAACTTGTTTCCTTAGCTTCTAAGAGAGAAGTGTTAGGTAAGAACTTGGCCTTGAAAACTTTGTAGAAGAGGGTTTCCTTGTTGTGCAAAAGCCGCCACACTTGTTTCGCCAAAAGGGCGTCATTAAAATGAGCCAAGTCGCGAAAACCCATTCCACCCACCATTTTGGATTTAGTCAATTCGCTCCACCGGATCCAATGAATTTTTCTTCTATTTCCTCTTTGCCCCCACCAAAACTTCTTAATCATTGCTTCAATATCGTCACAGAGCCCCAATGGCAATTTAAAGCACCCCATGGCATAAGCAGGGATAGCTTGGATCACAGCTTTGATTAAGACCTCTCTCCCGGCTTGAGATAACAATTTACCCTCCCATCCTTGGAGTTTCCTCCAAACCCTTTTGAAAGTTCAAAAACGTGTACAAAAACACTTTTGAACGTTTAGACCCCCAAAAACCAATTTAATCAACACACGCAATATGTTAAACAACTAGTGTGCGGAAACTTAACATATGCTATAACATGGAATTGATTAAACAACTATCTAAGCCACAACAAAATAAACCACAGCAGATAATGTAAAGGCAGAGATAGAGAGGAAGGAAGATGCAAACACAGCGATAACACCAGATATGTTATCAAAGAGGAAACCGAAGACCTCGGCGAAAAACCTCTCCGCCGCCCTCCAAGCGGTAATCAATCCACTAGAAAATACAGTTGGGATACAAGGACAGCAATAGACCCTCCAAGCCTAATCTACCCAATGCACCTAAGCCCTCCAAGCTTCTTGCTCCAACGAGGTTGCGCCGAACCTTTTTCTTTTCTAGCTTTCCGGATTCCGCTACTACACCGTAGCATCAACCAATGAATATTGGCTCCTTTCTAACTGCTTCCCAGAACTCCAAACGTCTGTCTCACAGGGATGATAATGGTGAGAACCAGGTTTGGTATAATGCCTCTCAAGGATTTGACAATGGAGAGGAAGAGAGTGAGGGAATTTGATGAGACTCTAAGGTAGAGATTGTAGGTGAAACAATCTGGTTTTTCTTTAGGGTTTCTCTCTCAAAATTCTCTCTGGAAGCTCTCTTTCAATCGTGGGTTAAAAGGGTATTTATACTGGAGTGAAGAGGAATGCGAAACGTCAGGTTTTTCCAAAACAGGGGTGGCTCGCGGCTTGACTAAGTCGCGAGTTCCAGTCGCGAGTTAACCGTATGGCCAGTTGTCCTGTTTTGTCCTGTAGTGCTCCAGCTAGCATGACTGTTCATCTTCCAGCATGCTTGGCATGTGTGCATCTTCTGGCGGGTTGAAGCCGCGAGTCCAGCCGCGAGTCCCAGCCGCGACACTCTGTTTTCTTGCACACTCTTGAGCAATCTTCACACTATCTCACTCACTACCCTTACAACAATCCCACCTAAATACAGGGTTACTAAATGCTGAATTACAAGCAAATTTGGCACGGAATAAAGCCAATTAGATGGTTGAATAAATTCAACCTTACAATCTCCCCCTTTGGCTATTCCGTGACAAAACCCTAAAACAGACTCTAGACTTAACATGTGAGTTGGGAACAGTTGATCAAAAGTCACTCACACCTAACTCTAGAAGCTGTGAAGCACTTGAATCATATGAACATAAACTCCTGAAACACAACAATACACCATGATCATTGTAAGCAGAAAATTATAAATGCATATGAAACAGGCAGAATGTGATCAAGCAAAGATGGAGTTAATAAACAAACCATGGCTTGATCAACCAAGTGAACACCACAAGGTAGTGATCACAGTGCTCATTCACACTTGGAATGAACACAAGGACATACAAGTTAACAAGCACAAGGCAAGACACTTGTATGTTCAACACTCAACCAATGCATAGCTCACACGGCATATGCATCTAGGAACAATCCTACAAGGGCACAAGAGTGACAGTACATAAACCAAAATGCAGAACATTTAGATTAAAGTACTGATTTCAACATAGCATAAAGGCTGCACTTAAGCATGGTACATACCACACGGCCTACAAACTATGCATAAAACAATAACCCTAAAAGCTTACATAAGCATATGGGTACAAACCAACAAATACCTGAATAACATCATCAAACATATATAAAAGTTTAAACCAAAAGTATATGAAATGAGTTAGGAACAGTTATACACCAAAACACAGTGTATTAAAACCATAAAAACCATAAAAACACTAATTACTCCCCCTTAAGAGCTGCTTTTCTGCTTCTCAATTATCAAGAAACTTCTCCCCCTTTTTGACATGGAATGGCCAAAGGGTCACTTGTCATGCTGAGTTGTGAAGCTGTCAAGTGTAGCAGCCAAGACATCAATCTGGTCTTGCATGGCTCTCATCCTGTCAGAATGCTCAGTCTGGACTGCCCTGATCCCATCAAGCCTTTCCAGAATGATCTGGAAAGCATCTGGAGGTGTGTCTGCAGAGGTTGAAGCTCTGTGTCTTTTGCCACTTCTCCTAGGTGTTGAAGTTGATGCAAGTCCAGCTGCTTCTGCTTCAGTCTCCATTGGAGCAGCCTCTCCTTCATCACCTTCATCTTCTTCTCCTGGAAGCCTAACACTTATCCTTTTGCAGGTAAGCTTGTTGATTGCAGAGGGTGTAGACATGGGACTGATGTCTTGAGGGATTGGAACTCCTTTACTCCTAAAAATCCTCATAAGAAAACTTGGAAAGATCAATTTAGGCCTAGAGGTTGTTCTGGTCTCATCCACAATGGTGTCATAAATGTGGGAACTTATGTCTATGAAGTTCTTTTCCTTGAGATCCATCAGAAAGACTGCTCTAGCACAGTTGATTGTAGTCAATTTCCTAATGGGATAGAGGTTAAACATCATGATTATGGTAAGGCACCTCATGTCCACTGGAAAGGCAGTGGTATTCAAACATTTCCCTTCTCTCTGCCCACCTATCTTTTGTTGAATTGTTTCAATAGACACACTCCTGTCCTTGTAATTGATAAATTCTTCATCATCTAATCCTTCAAGCCCTAGTGCATCATCTATGACATGAGCATCCAAGACAAATTCTTTACCCCTCACCCAGCAACTCAATTCATTATCCTTTATCACAGCATTTGAGTAAAATTCCCTTATTAAGGGTTCACACACAACAGGGAAACCACCCAAAAGCTTTTCCCATCCTCTTCCTTCAAAACAGCTGGGAATAAAAGTTTGCCTTAAATCTTCCAAATCCACAAATCTCTCTTGAATGATTCCTGCATTCAAGAAGTTATCCTTGTATCTCTCAAAATGGTGAACTGACCTAAACAATCTAGGATCCATCTTAAGTCTTTTGTCAGCCTTCTTCGTAGTAGATTTTTTCTTCTGAGGTGAAGGAGCCATCTGTGAACAATCAGAAAAGGCCACAACAACATATAGCAATATATGTGCAGAAACAGTCAGAACCATGTAGTAAACAGAGAGAGATATCAACCAAACAAATGAACTTCAAACACTTAAACAGCCAGCTATTTAGTTCAATCATATGGATAAACCAAGCCTAGGATAGGAAACACATGAACAACATGGTGAAACTATCCTGAAGGCAGATAAATGACATTGAGACAGATAATGGAAAATATGACACTCAAACAATATAATGATCCAAACAGAAGCTTCCCACAGATTAACACACTAAAACATGCAGATCTAGCACAGTAAAACTCACAACCTCAAACAGAACCAATAGACATCACTCAACAGCTCAAAGATCAGATTGAAATAAAATAAACACTTAGCTAAGCACAAGATGAAGATCAATAAGCATATGACAATCATTTAACACAAACTGTAGCAATAGCATCCACAAGCTAAGTAAGAACAAGAAGCAGAGACCGAAACTCAAACCCATTTCAAAAACACAATCAAATGCGATAAATCAAGAGTAAAAGCACAAAATCAAGTAGAAAAGAGTGAAAATCAGAAAACCCATACCTGTAACTTGACGATTTTGATCTGCAAGAGTGCAACACAAGAGATTGGAAAAGGGAGCACGGAGTGTTTGGGAGGGAGAGTGTTTAGAGAGAAGATGAACAGTCACAAAAATTCGAGGGAAAACTGAAAAAGTTTAAAAACTGCTCCTGTTTCTGCAAAACACGCGATTTTCACGACTGGTTCAAGTCGCCACATAGTCGCCAGCTCAAGCCGCCAAAGCACTCAAGAACAAAATTTTGAAAAATTTTTCTAAGTGTTTTTCGCGACTGGAAGGTCTACCCGCGAGTGAGTCGCGAGCTGAGCCGCGAAAATCTCTGAGTGAATCTCGCGACTGGACCTTCCACTCGCGAACAAGTCGCCAAAACTGACCAGCGAAGATGCGACTGAGGCTCGCGACTTGACATACCCGCGACTGAGCCGCCAAAACAGGGCAAAACTGTATTTTTGAAATTTTCAGATTTTTCCAACAAAACACTTTCCAAAAACACCTAAAACACTCAAAAATCTTTTTGTGCTTGAATTAACAAAGATTGAGCATGTGAAAACACATTTTATCAAGTACAATCACACAAATGAATAAGGCATTTATTGAACATAAACTTGTGTGTTGTGTGTGGATATCAACAATGAGATAGTCCTTTGTCTAATGTGAAGCTTCAATGATCAATTCAACCAAGGCATACACAATTAGCACTAGATCATGTGACCAATCTCAATTATAGAAATATGAATATATGACCTCCCACATAACTTGATAACATAACTTGGAGCTTTTCATTTGACTCCACTTTCTGCCATAACCTTTGATCTTTTTAAGGCAATCATCTCTCATTTTGAGAGGGATAGACAACATTTTTCTTTGAAGAACAGACCTTTGGCCTTTTTGAAAGAAATTTCACTTTTAATATAAGGTCGCTTACCCTTTTTCCTAGTCAAATACTAGAATGTGCGACAGGCTTTTGCAGCTCAATATCTCTTTTCATTTGGAGATTTACATTTGGTGAGCTCTTTTTAGCAAAAAAATAAAAAGTGGGAAAAGATATAGACACAAGTCTATGCATGTTTCAAGATCAACATAACCATTCACTAATCATTCATGACAAGTTTGAAGATCTATTTACAACAATCACATAGATTTCAAGATTTTTCCCATAGTGATATGAGTGCATGAAAACAAGCAATGCTCGAAAATGCACAAAGCCATTAGCACAAAGGTACAAGGCAAAACGAGTTTTAAGACAAAAACTCAACAAAGTCAATCAAGCTTTTTGATTTTCAAATTTTTATGTAATTTTTGGATTTTTGACTCAAGAAACAAAAAGATTGATAAAACATAATTAAGAAATATTCACAAACAAACAACCAAAGTCAAAAACAACAAGCATACCAAACAAACATAGTCACAAAGCATAGGAAGTATTAATGCATGGACATGTTGTAATGCTTATGCATGAGTACCCCTTTTCACCCACACGTCACTTGCGTTTGGGGTGATTTCCTTAAAGGATTGGGTACGGGAGTTAGGGCTTTCAAACCTTCGTGAGAAGCTTTCCAAGTAGTTGGTGAATGCACCAATCATCTTCATCACGTCCATCATTCCGGGATCTCCATTTTGCTCTCTAGGTTGATCCCCTGCCCAAGTTCTCCTATCAATTCTTGGTCCTCCTGACCTTTGAGGAGTAGCACTGTTCTTTGCTCTCAGCTTTTGGCAATTTGGTCGAGTGTGCCCTTGAAGTCCGCAATAATGGCACACATACATTCCTCTAGGACCTCTTTGTGGTCGAGGACGTGACTTGGCACGAGACTCAGACCTGCCCACATACTGATTACGATGATTCATCATCCGTTTGTCCACCACATTCTTCTTCTCCTCCACCTCGAGCTTCACATCAGTAGGGTCAGCTACAACTGGATCTTTGGCTTTGACAAACTTCACTTCTTTGGTGACATTTCCAGTTGAGCTACTTCCTCCGGTAAATCCCAGTCCGGATTTGTCTGAAAAGCTCTTCTGAGATGATATAACATCATCTAGCTTCTTGGTGGTGACCCTCTCTATTTTTGCATTTGCTTGAACCACCTCACTTTCAAGAAATCTCACTTTAGTGTAGGCTTCGGACAGCTCACCATTCAGAGTTTCAATCTCGCATTTGGCCTCCCTATACCGGATTAGGAGACTTTTGTAGTCCTCCTCAGCCTTCTTCATCTTTCTCACAGCAGCCTTGGCCACCCTTGTGTATTCACCAGATTTCTCCAAAAGTGAGTTGTAATTTTCTTGAAGAGTAGCTGTGCTTTCTTCTTCTTCAGCCTCTGATTCTTCAACAATTCCTAGTGAGTCATCCTCACTATGTTCTCCAAGGTCTTGAACAAGCAAATTCAATTCATCCGAAGACTCAACATGAGCAATAGTCATGAAAGCTGAGTAGTTCCCTTCTCCATCACAGCTTTCTTCAGATTCTGAGTCAGACGAATCTGAGTCACTCAGGGTCGTGGCATACACCTTGCCTTTCGACTTCAAATAATTCGGACATTCCCTCTTAAAGTGTCCATGCCCGTTGCATTCAAAACAAGTGACACCTTGTGTGGATGGGGATTCTTTTCCATCTTTCCTGTTGAAATCCCTCTTCTCCCTTCCAGAATTTTGGAATTTTCTCTTATCATCAAATTTTCCATTGTTTTTGAATTTCAAAAACTTTCTGAAATTTTTAACAAGATAGGCTACATCTTTGTCCACCATATCTTCTCCCGATGAGCCTTGATCTTCCACCTTCTCATTAGTGGTCTTTAGAGCAAGGGATTTGCCCTTCCGTTGATTTGGCAGCGACATCTCATAGGTCTGTAGAGAACCAACCAGCTCCTGCACCTTGATGTCGTCAAGATCCTTGCTCTCTTCAATAGCTGTCACCTTAGCACGGAAACTTTCCGGCAATGATCGAAGGATCTTCCTTACAATCTTAGAGTCTTCCATCTTCTCCCCCAAGTTAAACTTACTGACAACCACTTCATTTAACTTCCCATAGAACGAGTCGAAAGACTCATCCTCACTCATCTTGAGCTCCTCAAACCGAGTGGTCAGCATTTGTAACTTGGTATCTTTCACCTTCTTCGTGCCTTCATAAGTTGTTTCCAGAATCTCCCATGCATCTTTGGCAATAGTAATGTGAGAAATCCTGTGAAATTCATCTGGAGACACACCACAGAAAATAGCATTTAGTGCTTTACTGTTAGCATTAGATGCAGTAAGTGCTGCCTTATCCCATGTGGATTTGGCTGCTTCAGGTTTGGTCCAACCCATCTCAACAGCATCCCACACGGATTCATCAATAGAACATAAAAAGGCTCTCATACGAACCTTCCAAAATGCATAATTACTTCCATCAAAATATGGAGGTGCATTAAGGGATTGAGACCTATCCATCTCAAAAGAAAGGGAGTCAAGGATCACACAATGGTAATGAAACCAAACAGTTGTGTACCCGCTCTGATACCAATTGAAAGTTCAAAAACGTGTACAAAAACACTTTTGAACGTTTAGACCCCCAAAAACCAATTTAATCAACACACGCAATATGTTAAACAACTAGTGTGCGGAAACTTAACATATGCTATAACATGGAATTGATTAAACAACTATCTAAGCCACAACAAAATAAACCACAGCAGATAATGTAAAGGCAAAGATAGAGAGGAAGGAAGATGCAAACACAGCGATAACACCAGATATGTTATCGAAGAGGAAACCGAAGACCTCGGCGAAAAACCTCTCCGCCGCCCTCCAAGCGGTAATCAATCCACTAGAAAATACAGTTGGGATACAAGGACAGCAATAGACCCTCCAAGCCTAATCTACCCAATGCACCTAAGCCCTCCAAGCTTCTTGCTCCAACGAGGTTGCGCCGAACCTTTTTCTTTTCTAGCTTTCCGGATTCCGCTACTACACCGTAGCATCAACCAATGAATATTGGCTCCTTTCTAACTGCTTCCCAGAACTCCAAACGTCTGTCTCACAGGGATGATAATGGTGAGAACCAGGTTTGGTATAATGCCTCTCAAGGATTTGACAATGGAGAGGAAGAGAGTGAGGGAATTTGATGAGACTCTAAGGTAGAGATTGTGGGTGAAACAATCTGGTTTTTCTTTAGGGTTTCTCTCTCAAAATTCTCTCTGGAAGCTCTCTTTCAATCGTGGGTTAAAAGGGTATTTATACTGGAGTGAAGAGGAATGCGAAACGTCAGGTTTTTCCAAAACAGTGGTGGCTCGCGGCTTGACCTCGCGGCTTGACTAAGTCGCGAGTTCCAGTCGCGAGTTAACCGTATGGCCAGTTGTCCTGTTTTGTCCTGTAGTGCTCCAGTTAGCATGACTGTTCATCTTCCAGCATGCTTGGCACGTGTGCATCTTCTGGCGGGTTGAAGCCGCGAGTCCCAGCCGCGACACTCTGTTTTCTTGCACACTCTTGAGCAATCTTCACACTATCTCACTCACTACCCTTACAACAATCCCACCTAAATACAGGGTTACTAAATGCTGAATTACAAGCAAATTTGGCACGGAATAAAGCCAATTAGATGGTTGAATAAATTCAACCTTACACCTTTCTTTTATGTAGTTGAAGCTAGCCTTTTTTCCCCTCCCAACAAAAGAGGGGAGCCCCAAATATTTCTCATAGGACTTCACTTCTTGGACTTGGAAGAGGTTCTTTATGCTTGATTTTGCTTCATCCGTGGTAGATTTGCTAAAGAAGATTGCGGTCTTCTCTTTGTTAATTTTTTGCCCTGACCAAGCCTCATATTCACCCAAAATCTTTAGCACATTATGGCAATCCTCAAGAATTGACCTACAGAAAAGCAAGCTATCATCTGCAAAAGACAAGTGGGTTAGCTTTGGGCCTCGTTTGCACAAGGAAAAACCCTTAATATCCCCATTCCTTGCCGAGTGTTTTATGAGAGCATGAAGTCCTTCCGTACATAAAAGGAAAAGGAAAGGAGATAGTGGGTCTCCTTGTCTAATTCCTCTCTTTGGATGGATCATCCCAGTTGGCTCACCATTCACCATGATAGAATACGAGACTGATTTCACACAACTCATCATAAGAGCTACCCATCTATCACAGAAACCCATTTTCTCCAATAGCCTCTCCAGATACACCCATTCCACCCAATCATAGGCTTTACTCATGTCTAATTTGATAGCCATAAACCCATGCTTCCCTGAATTATGTTGCTTCATATGGTGAAGGGTCTCAAAAGTAACCATAATATTGTCTGAAATAAGTCTTTCCTTAGCAAAGGCAAATTGATGTTTAGTAATTAAGAGAGGTAAAAAAATTTTCAACCTATTTGCTAAGACCTTAGAATAAATCTTGTAAAGGACATTACAAAGACTAATGGGGCGAAACTCAAACACATGTTCAGGATTAGCAATTTTAGGAATGAGAGTAATGAGAGTATGGTTAATTGGTTCAGGTAGGGTACCTGAATTCAACCATGAGAGGATGGCTGAAGTAACATCATGCTGCATCGTCGCCCAAAAATGTTGGTAAAACAACGGAGGCATACCATCCGGACTCGGAGCCTTTAGGGGAACCATTTGATTCAAGGCTTCCTTGACTTCCAATTCTATAAATTCCTTCATCAATTCCGCATTCATCTCATTATTCACCATACATGGGATTTTCTCTAGAGATTTAGCTACAAGGATCGGATTGGAGGTGGAGAAAAGGCCTTTGTAGTAACTTTCCATCACATGCCCTATTTCCTCTTGGTCGGTCAACCAAGCTCCATTTCGATCTCTTATCCCTCTGATTAGATTCTTTCTAAATCTCTTTGTAGCCTTGCTATGGAAAAAAGCTGTGTTGTTGTCCCCTTTGCTTAACCATAGCACCCTTGATCTTTGACACCACATTCTTGATTCCTGATCTTGCAGAGAGTTAATCTCCTCTCTCAAACTTCTAACCCGAGTATTATTCCCACTCACCATAGCCTCATTCTCAGCCAAGACAAGTTGTTTCTTCTTAATCTCTAACTCCCTTCTCACGTGCCCAAAGTTGTGCTTATTCCACCATGTTAATTCTTGTTCACATTTAGCCACTTTTTTCAGAATGGCTATGCTTAGATTCGGCTCCCTTGTATTACTCCAGACTTCCTCGACTGTTTCACCACATGTTGGATCCGATAACCACATTTCTTCGAATCTAAAACATCTCTTCTTTCTAGGTAGCAGAATCCTGCACTTGAAAGACAGAGATGGAAACCTAACAGAAAACCCTAAGGATATTGAAAACATATTGGTGAACCACTTCAAGATGTCCTATGATGCTACAAGTCCTACTAGTGTTGAAAGTATTTTAGAAGAGCTTAACTCACAACCTATCCCACAACTCTCAATACAGCAGTCCCTTAGTCTTAACAGGCCAATGACAAATGAGGAGATTAAGTCTATTGTCTTCTGGCTGGGTCCACATAAAGCTCCTGGACCAAATGGCATCCCTGGCCCCTGCATTATTCTTCCAAGAATACTGGAGCACTGTCAAGACAGATATCTTCAACACTGTTCAAGCATTCTTCCACTCAGGTTCACTTTTCAAATCCTTTAACCATACATATATTACAATCATACCTAAAACTACTTTCCCTGATGATGTTACACATTTTAGGCCAATAAGTCTATGCAATGTAATCTATAAAGTCATATAAAAAATCCTTGTAAATAGACTTAAACCCTACATGGATAGTATCATCACCCCCTATCAAAATGCTTTCATCCGAGGAAGAAACATTACTAACAATATTCTTATAGCTCATGAGACTCTTGATATTCTTAGGAAAAAGAAGGGTAGAAAAAACAGCTTTGGGGTTCTAAAAATCAACATGAGCAAAACATATGATAGGGTGGATTGGAATTTTTTTGAAAGCAAATCTGATAGTTATGAAATTTCAACCAAAGTGGATAACATGGATCATGGAGTGTGTTACCATAGTGCATTACACCTTACTAGTGAATGGTAGCATAACTAAGTCATTCAAACCTTCTAAAGGCCTTAGACAAGGGGACCCCATATCCCCTTATCTCTTCCTCATGTGTGCCAACATCCTATCTCTAGCATTCATGAAAATAGAAAATTCAAAGGATATTACTAGGATTAAAATAGGTAGAAATGGTTGTTCCTTCACACACCTTTTGTTTGCTGATGACTCCCTACTTTTCTTTAAGAAGGACAATAAATCTCTAGCTAGCATCCAACACATCTTAGATTGGTACTGCTCTCATTCAGGTCAAAGTATCAATCTTTCAAAATCTGACCTTTTCTGTTCCCCCAACATGTCTAGAGATGACCAGGAATCTCTTACCAAGTCACTACAGGTGAATCTGGTACAGAACCCAAGTAAATACCTTGGCATTAACTTTAAACTAAAGGGTAATCGAGTTGCTGGCTTCCAATTCTTGATTGACAAACTCACCTCGAAACTACAGGGATGGAAAGCAAAATTGCTTTCCCAAGCTGGTAGAACAAACCTTATCTCCTTTATTCTCTAAACCCTTCCTCTATACACATTTTCCTGCTTTAAAGTACTTGAAACCACTTGCAACAAGATGGATTCCATAGTTAGAGCCTTTTGGTGGGGTCATGATTAAGGGGTGAGAAAACTACACCTAATTAATTGGGACAAGATATGTCAACCCAAGAAAGAGGGGGGACTAGGACTTAAGAAATTTAGTCTAATGAACCAGGCCGGGAATGCTTGCAAAACAATTTTGGAGAATAAACCACAACCCCCAATCCCTTCTTACAAAAACATTCAAGGCAAAATACTTTCCCAGAGGATCCATACAAGATTGCACACCTAAGCCACATCATTCTTGGTATTGGAGAAGCATCATTAAAAATGGTAATCCCAAACTCAAAGAAGGAAGATGGTGTATTGGAAAAGGTTTTGAACTCCCACTAAACCACCGAAACTGGTTTCACTACCCAACATAGAATCTTAACAATCCAGGATTACACACAAGCATAGTAGCCGATCTAATTAACCATAGCAACAATACTTGGAAAGCTGATATGGTTCGGACCATCTATCAATACCCCCAGTGGTCTGATATTTTGAAAACTCCACTCTCAAAGACAGGATCAGCCAATGACAAACTCCTTTGGAAATATTCCAACTCAGGCGATTTCAATGTCAAGAGAGCTTACAGTTTACTTCTTAAAGACTCCCATTGTACCCCCCCCCCCCCCCCCCCCCCTCCCCCAAAAAAAAAAAAAAAAAAAAAAAAAAAAACCATGACAGGTACAACCAAATCCATAGAGAAGTCTGGGACCTTATTTGGAAGGTGGGGGTGCCCTTGAAAATTAGCAATTTTGTGTGGAAGTTGATGCATGATAGTCTCCTTACCTTCCTAACTCTAAAAGATTATCTCTACCTCTAATAGCTGTCCCATATGCAACTCAGAGGAAGAATCCACATCTCACCTTTTTTTGCATTGTTCCTTTACCAGAGCCTGTTGGCATGGATCTCCTTTAGTTGTTCATACCACTGACCTATCTAATATCACAGTGCAACATTGGATTGGAAATTTACTGGTTAGACACAAGAAATTAGAGTCTGAATCAATGGGATATCTTCAAGCCAACTTTACTACCTTATGGACTATCTAGAACCACAGAAACATGGTGCTTCACGAAGGCAAACTACCTAATCCAATGGAAGTGATATTAACTACTCAAAATCTTTCTTGCAGGTACCAAGTCACATTCACAAAAAATTCAAATACCAGAAAGTAGTCAATGCATTCAGCTTCGGGCTATCATCCAAGTATAGAGCCTTGGCAGCTTATAATCAAAATTGCAAGTGCTAAGCTGAAGAAGACTAGAAGGAGTGCCTATGCTTATGAAGCTAAGAATTTGCAGGGAGAGATCATGTTCTCTGGTGTAGCTAGTTGTGCAGCAAGTTCAGCTTATGGGGCAGCTCTTACAGCTTTGGTGGAGGTAGCTCTGAAGGCAAGGAATATGGGTTTTCACCGTGTGATATTCCTTAGCAATAGCAAAAGTTTAGTCCAAATGCCCAACAGGGAAAGAGCACCAAATTGGTAGGAGAAAACAGTGGCTGCTGATTTAATTTTCCTTCACCATAATGCACTTACTTCTAAGATGATATTGGTTCCCAAAGTTGTCCTTGAATCTGTCTATTTTGTAGCTAACGTGGCAACTAGATTGCCTACTAACCACTGCTAGTCTAATCCAGACTTTTGTAACTAGTACTGTTCTTTGTTCCTACCTTTGAATGGTAAAAAAAAAAAAAAAAAAAAAATCATGAACCACATTCAAGCAAAAGCCAAAAATCATAAATAATAAATGGATAACCTTAGTAGTAGCCTTAGCTAAATACTGCATCGACCTACACTAATTAGTCTTTTGAAAGAAACTATTTCTTGAGAGTATTTGAATTATATTAAAATACCAAATGGTTATGCCACGAATATCTCATATCGTATCTAATTTAAACTACGTAAGATTTCTCATATAAAAATGTACCTAGAAATATGTTTGCATAATACTAATGTGGTGAAGGATTCTTCTGCAAGTGTTCTTTATGGAGAAGACAAAACAGGCTTTGGAGGGATTTGCAGGCCTTCTATGTTTCCTTCTAACATTTCAATCACTTTACTCATGCATGGCCTATTAAATGGATTTGTCTGTATGACTGTATGCACCACAAGCCCACCATAAGCATCTTCCTCACCATTTCATTTCTTCAATGGCCATATTACTTGACAGTCCTAAGTCACTGTTAAGCTCAAAAGCTTTAGGATGATTCCTGGTTTGTACATTAAGTTATCATTATAATAACCTAATATCAATTATTTTACAATCTATTTCAATGACAAACATAAAATAATTTTTTATTACAATGAATATATCGTTTCAATAATATGATTAGAATTATTTCTTATTGCAATAAGATTTTTGAAGTAATAGTATATTATTACAAAATATTCAAATCAGTAAATTGTTTATTGCAACAACATATATATAATTGTATCAAAGTACTTATTAAAATATTTGGAGTTTATTGCAATGAAATTTTTTTGTTGCATATATCTATTACCTCAAGTTTTTTTGCAACAACTCACATCGAACATTGCAATGACACAAATGTTATTGCAATGATTTTTTTTTCATTGTAATAAACATTTTTTCTTGTATTGAAAAAAAAATGTATTACTTATGATATGGGTAATAAATTAAAATCTTTAGCTTGCCAATCCTCCATCGCATGAGACACAAGTAGAGGGCAACCATGATTCTCCATAGATAAATAAAGAGACTGTAATGCTAGGCTTGAAAAGAATCTAAAACATACTTCTCTAGGCTAATTGTTCCTGTGACTGGCGGCCATGTTCCTACAATCTTAATGCCTTCTGTTTGTGTATCCTTGCAAGATACTTCTTGGTACAAGAGACGGGTCACCTTGATCGAAGAATGTGTTTGGTGATTGGTGTTCTGAGGGGTGGGAACCCTGTGGGCATCATCTTGGCTGATACTCTCAATGGCTTGGATGCGTTTCATAGGAAGGAAGCAAATTTCTTTGTGAGGAGCCCTCTCCTCCTTTAGGTACAATCCCTAATTTTTGCCTAGGTTCTCAACCTAACGGGATCCCTCTAATTTTTTTCACTTTGCCACAAAATCTGTGCTCATTCCTTTATTTTTATTAATTTATAATTTCGTGCTTTTCGACCTTGTGGTTTGAATCATCATAATTGTGATCCACATAATTTGGTTAATTGGTAATTAAAAAAAAAAATTAACCATGCAATATAACTTAAACTTTTTGGTTTAAGCCAGTTATTTATAAAATTTCACTCACTCTATTTGTTACAATTTTTTTTTTTTTTTTTTTTTTTTTTTTGCATAAAGAAGTTTTTTAAAATTAAAATTGATTTATCCTATTTAAGGATGATTTTGTCACAAGAAAATTATGTAGATTAGTTATTATCAATTAAAAAAGAGATGAAAGCAAAACACATGATACTTAGCCAAGTAAAGGCATAATGGTTTTTAAGAGATGAGAGCAAGACACATGATTAATAATTTTCAATTTCAAAACTTAAGAAGAATGGTTTTTAAATAAAAAGTATATAATACAAAATTAAATAAATTGTACTTAATTGATATTTAAATATTAAAAAAATTTGTTAAATTTATCACCTTAAACTATTTAAGGCCCTTCTATAAGGAGCCTTTTGACGATCTCACCCACATGATACTTAGTTAGGAAAAGGTAGTTAATATTGAGTTGTAATGCACAATATCATGGTGTAGAACAGATAACTTCCTAGAGTAGTTCCAATAATTACCTTCCATTTTGGAAATTACTAGAGGACAAAAATGATACTGATGATGCCAAAAATATCACCAATAGGTCACACAGCACTTCGCGACTCAAAATGAACCTGCACAACAAAATAACCGAAGACCTTAGAGAGCACCGGTGTGGTGCCGGCCAAATACTCTCCGAAGGTCAAGTTAGAATTATTCTCACAACTCTAGAGTGCTAGAAAGGGTAAATTATGCCTACCTTCTTTTGTGAGGGTATTGGGGATTTTATAGTAGTAGATGATCGACTATTCCTTCTTGGTGTGGAAGTCTTTTCCTTATAGAACTCTACTTGAATCTTTCCGAGCGTGGTGAGCAAGGTTTTTCCTTGTAGAGGAGATCTACTTTCAATGTGCGTATCTTCTAGAATCACCCTTGTGCTCGGATTTCCATATTGGGATTCTAGGGCGTTTTAGGCAATGAGTGATAGAGACCTTAAATCAAGGGCCCTTACTGTGTCCTTCAGCGATGGGCCTTCAATGAGCGTTGGATTATCTCTATATTGGCCCAACAATTCCAATCCGACAGGCCCATTACCACAGGCCCGTCAGGCTTATATTTTATCCTCTTCAGTTGCCCCCTTCACCCCAAGGGTCCGTCAGTTTAGAACAAATGAACCATGGGGTGACGACCCTAAGATAAGGGTGTGACGGATTATTATTTTTTATGACGGAATGAGACCAATGAGACTTAGAGAAGAGGTTTTAAGGTTACAGTTACAATGAGTTGCCGGATTGATGCAAGCTAGGGTGACGGTGCAAGCAAGGAAACCGTTGACCATACCAACTACTGACAGGCTGTAAGAAAGTCATTAATGATGATGACACGCGTCGTAATTTGATTGGGTTTTATCTCGGATCGAAGCGTCGCTTCGACTTCCGTGCATCTCCCTTATAAATAAGGGAGTCTTCCTTCTCATTTCTCCAATTTCAGCAAAAATTAACCTATCAGAGCTCACCCGTCACACCTGTCAGAACTTATCCGTCATATTTTGTCAGAGGCTGAACCATTTAGTTGCTTCAATCGTCAGCGCTATACTTCCTCGTTTCACTCATAAAATTGGTAAGTGTTCTTTTCAAGACCAATCTTGTTTTAATTTACCTTACTATCCACACCCGTTATGAACATATAGACCCGTCAGAGTCTTAGGTTTTTGTCGTTTCGTGTAGGAAATGTCTAGTGCGTCCAGTAATCAGTCGGTTGTTCATGACGGGCTGGATTACGAGGAAGTATATCCGTCCGGTCATAGAGAACAGGATAGTCCTGGTGATGATAGGAGTCCATCCTCCTCCTCCTCGTCCTCAACATATGAGGATACGGAGGTGGTTGAACAAGGCGAGGGCTTTGATGATGGTGAGGAACAGATTGTTAGATCCGTCACCGGTGCTAATGGGCTCAGGGAGTTCGTCATGCTACCAGAGTGGACGGTGAATTACTTCTCGTCTGTTATCAAAGAAAAGCACTTCAAAACGTTTAGGGATAACTATCAAATTCCAAACAATATTTCCATCCGTCTACCCCATAAATCAAAGAGATGTTATTATGAAGGGGTAGAGGGTGTCGGGGTATATGAGCAAATGTTGAAGGCCAGACTCAGGTTCCCATTGAGTTCGCTTCACCGTGAGCTCCTCCGATATTTGGGATTATTCGTGAACCAGATTTCCCCTAATGCGTGGAGGGTCTTCATAGCGATGGAGATTTTGTACGGCGCAATGTCCGACGGCGCCAAGAGGCTGACGGTTAAGGAGTTTCTTCATTGCTACCGTTCGGATGAAATTGATAGGTCTAGGGGAATATATAGCTTCGTCCCCAGGAGTCCACTATTGAAGGTCATCTATGACACGCCAGACTCAAATAGGGATTGGAAGAGCCGTTACTTCTTCCTAGAGGGTGACAGTTGGATGTGTCGTCCAGGGGACACGGATTACATGCCCGTCGACATCACTTGGGGCATATTACACCCGTCTAGTATGGACCGTCCTAAAAATTTAACTTTATTTCATTATGTATGTTTTAAAACAATTTAACCGTCCTTCCTCCTTTGCAGTTAGACGACGCCCCCAAGTCGACATTAAGGAGTTCACCTTCCTTGAAAAAATCTTCTCAAAGACCCAGCCGGAGGAAAGGACTTGGGCGAAGTTGGTGTCACTTAAGACTATTCATTGGTATTGTGACGGACCAGAACCAACACCAGCTGCCGTCAAGTACGAGGAATAGATTAGAAGGCGTAAGTTTGTCACCCTATTCTTGATAAGTTGCGTATCTTATTTTGATAACTAATATTCCCGTCCACGTTTCAGAAATGGACGACGCCAAGAGGAGAGCTTTGATTAGATCCAAAGCCGCAAAGAAGATCGGCGATGTTGCTCCCCCTGTGACGGGCCCAAGCAATCCGTCCATCAAGAGGAAAACACAGCCCAAAGGGGATCGTCAGGCCAAGAAGGCCAAAGTGTCCTTGGAACCCGTCGTGGGGCTTATGGCGGAGCCTCCGAAGACGGTTACTCCAATCAAGCACGGGGTCGGCAAGGGCCTCATGAAGGGGCCGTCGAAGGATCAAGAGAAGCCACCCGTCCTTCTTCGGGAGGATTCTAAGCATGCCTTAGAACAGATTTCCTCCATCATGTGGCGGAGGATTATGAAGACCTAGGCAACCATTTGACGGAGGCCATGGGTGAGACGGGCCTTTTTGCTATTACACAGGTAAGACAGCCCGTCTACTTTACCAATGCAAATTACATCTTTTTTGCCCACAATTCGTTTCATAACTACCATTGTTATTATTTTTTAGGTAATGGTCATGATGAAGGGGCTGATAGGACGGTGCCTCAGCCATGAGACGGCCCTGGATCGTGTACGGGCGAAAGCGGAGCAGACGGAGGACGAGCTTAATCAGTTGCGAAATTGGAAACCCAAGATGGAGAGGAAGCTTGAACTTTCAAAGAAGGCAAGGAAAAGTCTTGAACAGGTGACGGAAGAGGCAAAGAAGACTCTTGAGAGCAAGGACAAGGAGATAGAAGAACTGAAAAATGAAGTCCGTCAGGCTAAGGACGTCACGGTTTGTGAGTACCGTGACTCCGACGCCTTGATTACTGAACTAGGTGACTCCTTCCATCAAGGTTTCGTGGATGCCATCCGTCAGGTCAAGCAAGCTTCTCCGGATTTGGACGTTTCAAAGTTCAAGGTCGAAGACCCAGCTCAGACATCCGTCATACCTGCTACTTCAGAGGATACAGATGACCTCTTTGCTGATGACGATGCCCTTGGTGACGGGGAGTCAGCACCAGCAAAAGTTGCATAAGCTCAGCCTGATACGGACACGGTCCCTCAGTCCGTCGTTAATGAGGGCAAAGTTTAGTAGCTAGATTTTTTTTTTTTTTTAATGTACTTGGAGAACAATTTTCATCCGTTGCTGATGATATGTAAACATTGCCTTTTAAGGGCCTATTTTTTGTCGAATGCATCCGTTCACTCCGTTTTATATGCTGAATGTTTTAATTTTTTGAACTTTTTAATTTTGTACTTGAATTCTGTCATTGTGGGACCTATTTACACCCGTCCACTTATTTGTTACTATTGGGTCCAACATGTATGGGGATGGTTTTTGTCAGAAGAATTCATTTTTTGGAAACCCGTCCACCCCATGGGATAATTTTAAGTCCGTCCAAATTGAACATTAAATTTTCATCCGTCCATTTTTTGGACTTGCTTTTATATCCGTCCATTTTGGACTAAACTTTTATCTTCTTAGGATGATCCGTCCGCTTTGTGGGCATGTTTTGTCTACGTCCATTTTGGGCTTTAAGTCGTCATCCTTTAGAATGATGTGTCCAACTTGTGGACTTATTTTGTATCCGTCCATTTTGGACTTCAAATCGTCATACTTGTAGGATGATCCGTCCACCTTGTGGACTTGTTTTGTCTACGTCCATTTTGGACTTCAAATTGTCATCCTCGTGGGATGATCCGTCCACTTTGTGGACTTGTTTTGGACTTCAAATCGTCATCCACGTGGGATGATCCGTCCACTTTGTGGACTTGTTTTGTATTCGTCCATTTTAGACTTCAAATTGTCATCCTCGCAGGATGATCCATCCACTTTGTGGACTTGTTTTGTATCCGTCCATTTTGGACTTCAAATTGTCATCCTCGTAGGATGATCCGTCCACTTTGTGGACTTATTTTGGATCCGTCCATTTTGGACTTCAAATCGTCATCCTCGTGGGATGATCCGTCCACTTTGTGAACTTGTTTTGTATCCGTCCATTTTGGACTTCAAATTGTCATCCTCGCAGGATGATTCGTCCACTTTGTGGACTTATTTTGGATCCGTCCATTTTGGACTTCAAATTGTCATCCTTGTAGGATAATCCGTCCACTTTATGGACACAATAATAATAATAAAAAATCCATGTAGAAAATCAAAATTGTATCTGATTATTCTTCTTAATAGAAATGCGTAAGGAAAAGTACCTGCCTCCTTGGGCTTAAAAAGGCACGAATAGATTGTAGCAAAAAAAGTTGAAGAAAAACTAATAATTAAAAAGCTTAAAATAAACTGGTCAATTGGGGGATCGTTGTTGTTCGCCGTGTTACTACTACTGGTAGTACTTTCTCAAGTGCTCGGCATTCCATGGATGCAACAGCTTCTTTCCATCTATCGTCTCCAGGTGGTAGGTTCCTTTCCTTTGCCATGACGTAACTCGGTAAGATCCTTCCCAATTGGGGCCAAGCTTTCCCTGTGTAGGGTCTCTAGTTGCACCCATGACCTTCCTGAGTACAAGGTCTCCTACTTGGAAGTCTCTGTGTCAGACCCGAAAGTTGTAGTGTCTGGCCATGCGATCCTGGTATCTAGCGAGCCTTTGTTCCGCCGCCGACCTAATCTCTTCTATCAGGTCCAGCTGTAGCCGCATTGCTTCGTCATTCCTGCTCTCGTCATGGTGAACCCTGTAACTTGTGAGCCCAACTTCGGCCGGGATGACCGCCTCGCTCCCGTACATAAGTCGGAATGGTATCTCTCCTGTTAGGGTCCTCGCTGTTGTCCTGTATGCCCATAGTATGCTCGGAAATTCTTCAGGCCATATGCCCTTTGCCACCTCGAGCCGAGTCTTGATAATTTTAAGCAGGGATCAGTTCGTGACTTCAACCTGGCCATTAGCCTGAAGATGGGCGGGGGATGAGTAGTGGTTCTTTATCCCTAGCTGTGAGCAAAAATCCCGGAAGTAGTCATTGTCGAACTGCCTCCCGTTATCCGAGACAAGGACTCTAGGGATACCAAACCTGCATATGATGCACCTCCAGACAAAACTTCTAATGTTCTTCTCCGTAATGGTGGCCAAAACTTCCGCTTCTACTCATTTTGTAAAGTAGTCAATACCCACTACCAGGAACTTCAGCTATCGTACTGCTGTTGGGAAAGGTCCCATAATGTCTAGTCCCCACTAAGCGAACGGCCATGGAGCCGTCATCGGGGTCAGTTCTTCGGATGGCTGTCTGATAATATTACTGAATCTTTGGCATTTGTCACAGCTTTTAACGTAAGCCTCGGCATCCTTCTGCATGGTTGGCCAGTAATACCCAGCTCGTACCAGTTTGTGCACCAATGACCTCGATCCAGAATGGTTCCCGTAGATTCCTTCGTGTACCTCCCTCATTACGTAGTCTGCCTCTTCGGCACCCAGACATCTTAGATATGGACGGGAGAAACTTCTTTTGTACAGGATGTCTTTTATCAAGACAAACCTTGCCGCCTAGACCTTCAGTTTTCTTGCTGCCTCCTTTCCGTCTAGCAATACCCCGTTCTTCAAGTATGAAACTATTGGTGTGGTCCAGGTGCTTTCGGAGCATATCTCCTGCATGTTGCCGGGATCTATTAGTGGAGAAAGTTGAACAAAAGAAAGTACATTACCCGGGGTTATCATATGCTCTGCTGAAGCGGTTTTGGCTAGGCAGTCGGCGAGCTCATTTTCTCCCCTGGGGATTTGGATGATCTTGGCTTTTAGGTCACTGATTCTTGCCCTTACTTGATCAAGGTATCTCTTCATCCTTTCCCCCTTGCATTCATAATCTCCGTTCACTTGATTGGTCATGACCTGAGAGTCACAGTAAATGACTACGCTCGCAGCTCCTGCAGCTTTGGCTAGGTTGAGTCCTGCTACCATTGCTTTGTATTCCGCTTCATTGTTGGTGGTGGGGAAGTCAAGACGGACCATACATTCAATCCTGTCTCCTTCAGGTGACAGCAGTACGATGCCGGCTCCCCCGGCTCGTCTATTGGATGATTCGTTGGTATATATGCTCCACTGAGGGGATTCTTCCGCCCCCTTGTCTTCGTCACGAGTAAATTCTGCTATGAAGTCGGTTACGATCTGTCCTTTAATGGCTATACGTGGGCGGTACTTGATATCAAATTTGCTCAACTTTATTGCCTACAACGTTAGTCGACCTGCAGCTTCAGGATTGCTCAATGCCCTTCGCAAGGGCTTGTCGGTCATTACGTTCACCGTATGGGCTTGAAAGTAGGGCTTGAGCTTGCGAACCGCCGTGACTATTGCAAAGGCGAGTTTCTCCATAGGTGGGTATCTTTCTTCGGCACCGCGGAGCGCCCGGCTGGCGTAGTATACGGGCTTCTGTACCCCGTCCTCTTCTCTGATTAAGGCCGCGCTGACTGCGACAGGGGAGACAGCCAATTAGAGGAAGAGTTCTTCACCTGGTTGCGAGGGGCTCAACAGAGGTGGTGAAGATAGATAGGCTTTTAACTCCTCGAATGCTCGCTGACACTTATCCGTCCACTCGAAAGACTTCTTTAACGTGCGAAAGAAGGGCAAACACTTGTCCGTGGCTCTCGACACAAATCTATTTAATGCCGCTACCTTGCCGTTAAGGCTTTGTACTTCCTTCACATTTCTCGGGGGAGCCATCTCTATTATGGCTCGAATTTTGCCCAGGTTAGTCTTAATCCCCCTTTGAGATATCATGAATCCTAGGAATTTTCCTGCTGTTACGCCGAAGGCGCACTTTCCCGGATTGAGCTTCATGTTATAGAATCGAAGCGTGCTGAATGTTTCTCTAAGATCTTCCATGTGGTCTTCCTCCTTTCGGCTCTTCACTAGCATGTCATCGACATAGACCTGGACATTCCTCCCGATTTGCTGTGTGAACATCTTGTTCATCAGCCTTTGGTATGTTGCGCCCGCATTTTTTAGGCCGAATGGCATTACTTTATAGCAGAAGAGGCCTTGACTTGTGACGAACAAAGTCTTCTCCTAATCAGCTTCGTGCATGCGGATCTGGTTATAACCTGAGAAAGCGTCCATGAAGCTTAGTAACTGGTGTTGAGCTGTTGAGTCTACTAGGACGTCGACCCTTGGAAGGGAATAGCTATCTTTGGGGCACGCTTTGTTAAGATTGGTGAAGTCCACGCACATCTGCCACTTGCCATTCGCTTTTTTAACCATTACTACATTCGCCAGCCAATCGGGATAGTAGACTTCCCTAATGAAGCTTGCCTCTTGTAGTTTGCGGACTTCTTCCGCAATTGCTTGGTCTCGTTCCGGGGCGAATACTCTCTTCTTCTGTCAGACGGGTGAAAAGGAAGGCAACACATTTAATTTGTGTACCATGACCGAGGGATCTATTCCTGGCATGTCATTATGACTCCAGGCGAACACGTCTTGATTGCTCCTTAAGAAAGTTATGAGCTCTTGACGGATTACAGGGTTAGCGAGCGTTCCGATCTTGGTTGTTCGAGCTAGATTGGAGCTGTCAAGAGTTATCTCCTCTAGCTTCTCTGTTGGTTCCGTCACCGTTCGGTGCTCTTCTATGTTCAAGGCCTGGATTTGGTCTTCCATCTCCATCATGGCCACATAGCATTCCCGTGCGGCCATTTGACTTCCGCGCAGCTCTCCTTCTCCATAATCCGTAGGAAATTTGATCATCAAGTGGTAAGTTGAGGTTACCGCCTTCCACGAGTTGAGCGTGGGTCGTCCGAGGATAGCATTGTAGGCAGACGAGCAATCGGCCATCAGGAATGTTACGTTCCTTGTGGTTTGTTGGGGGTAATCGCCTACCGTCATCGATAGCGTGACCACGCCCAAAGGGAATACCCGGCTTCCTCCGAAACCAACGAATGAGGCGTTCGTCGGCATTAATCGCTCTTTGTCCACCCTCATTTGCTGGAATGCCGGATAATACAAGATATCGGCTGAGCTACCGTTGTTGACCAACACCCGGTGCATGTTGTAGTCTCCTACCCGCATGTTGACGACGAGAGCATCGTCATATTGATGGTGCAGGCTTCGTGCATCTTCTTCTGAGAACCTGATAATGGGGCCTTCTCTCCTTGCTATCTTCGGCACGGTGCCCGTCAGCTGAATGCTCTGTACCATCCGAAGGTACATTTCGCGAGCCTTTTTTGAAGACCCGACTGCAGCTGTTTCTCCGACTATCATCCTTATGTCCCCTATGGGGGGTCTTGGTCGCTCGTTCTCTTGCCGGGTCTGCTGTTCTTGTGGGGGTGGATCTGTTCTCTCCTTGCTGACGAACTTTTACAGCTTTCCTTGTAGAATAAGGGCTTCAATCTGCTGCTTTAAGTCGTAGCAATCGGCTATGTCGTGACCATGGTCATGGTGGAAGCGGCAATATTTGTCCCTAGATCGTTTGTTGGGATCACTCTTCAGCTTTCTAGGGAACGTCAAGGCCCCTTCGTCCTTAATTTGCATTAGGACTTGGTCTATCGGAGTGGTTAATGGGGTGAAAGTTGTGAATCTTCCCCCTATGGGTTTAGGGCGTCTCTCCTCCCTTCGGTCTCCTACCCTGCCTTTCTTCCGCCCCTGGTCCTGTCAGGTGTCTTCTTGCCTCTCTCTTTCCTTGGGCCTCTCTTCTCGGGCCAATAGCACGTCTTCAGCGTTCATATATTTGGTGGCCCTGTAAAGCACCTCTAACATGGTCTTTGGGTCGTTTTTGTATAGGGAGAACAAAAACTTACCCCCCTTCAGCCCATTCGTGAATGCTGCTACAAGTATCTTGTCGTCGGCTTCGTCGATCGAGAGCGCCTCTTTATTGAAGCGGGATATGTAGGCCCTTAACGTCTCCTCCTCTCGCTGCTTGATATTCATTAAACAAGCTGTGGACTTCTTATACCGATGTTCTCCGATGAAGTGCGTAGTAAATTGAGCGCTTAGCTCCTTGAAGGTGCTGATTGAGTTGGGTGCTAGCCAGCTGAACCAAATCCTTGCTGCGCCCTTTAGGATTGTAGGAAAGGCCCCGCACATAATTGCGTCTGCCACTCCCTGAAGGTGCATCAGGGTCTTGAAGGTCTCTAGGTGATCTAGAGGGTCCTTGACCCCGTCATAACTATCCATATGTGGCATGCGGAACTTACTTGGCAGGGGGAAGGAGTTGACGATGGTCGTAAATGGCGAGTCAGTCCAGTTGACAAGGTCGTCAAGGTCACTGGACATTCGTCCCTTGAGAGCATTCATCATCACTTCCATCTGTTCCTTTATCGCCTGCATCTCCGCGATGATGGGTGGCTGAGCTGTATCTGCAAGAGAAAGAAGGCTCGTGTCCCATCGCTCTGGTCTGCTTGGGGCGTTGCTAGCCTTTGGTCCTTCTTGATTCCTCCTTTCAGCGCTAGTCCCTTCTTGATCTGCTCCTTGGTTATTGGGAGCCGCATTTTTCTGGTTCAACTGCTCTTCCAGGTCGTGGTTTTGTTTGGTGAGGCGCTCCACGGCTGCGGCGAGCGTCTTGACCTGTCTCTCAAGAGCAGTCGTGGGGGCTTCTTCTTCTTGAATGTCATTAGTGGTCGCCATTGAGCGAGTGAGTACCATGTAACTCTTTTTTCTAGGAAGCGATAATGTGCTACGTTTCCCACAGACGGCACCAACTGATGATGCCGAAAATATCACCAATAGGTCACACAGCACTTCGCGACTCAAAATGAACCTGCACAACAAAATAACCGAAGACCTTAGAGAGCACCGGTGTGGTGCCGGCCAAATACTCTCCGAAGGTCAAGTTAGAATTATTCTCACAACTCTAGAGTGCTAGAAAGGGTAAATTATGCGTACCTTCTTTTGCGAGGGTATTGGGGATTCTATAGTAGTAGATGATCGACTATTCCTCCTTGGTGTGGAAGTCTTTTCCTTATAGAACTCTACTTGAATCTTTCCGGGCGTGGTGAGCAAGGTTTTTCCTTGTAGAGGAGATCTACTTTCAGTGTGCGTATCTTCTAGAATCACCCTTGTGCTCGGATTTCCATATTGGGATTCTACGGCGTTTTAGGCAATGAGCGATAGAGACCTTAGATCAAGGGCCCTTACTGTGTCCTTCAGCGATGGGCCTTCAATGAGCGTTGGATCATCTCTATATCGGCCCAACAATTCCAATCCAGCAGGCCCATTACCACAGGCCCGTCAGGCTTATATTTTATCCTCTTCAGATACCTGATCAGGTGATGTAGGACAAAATTTATAATTTAATTTTTGTTATTTATTATATTTGATATTTTAATGTAATTTTCAGAATTTTAAATTTAGGGTTATTTTTTCCTTAATTTTAGGTGTATTTAATGTTGTTTAAGTTCTATTATGGTTGGCTATCAATTAGAATATGTTTTAGAAGATTTTTCTTGTTAATCTAGTTTTATGGAGCCTTTAAAGAGTCTCCAAGCCTGTAAACAAAATTTCATTTCAGTTTTCAATTTAATAAGATTTCAGAGTATTTCTCGCTTTATCAGTGGATTCCAATGACTCTCCTCGTGAATTCAAGGAACCCTTACGGATTCAAACTTATTTTTCTTGAAGCAAATGTTATTTTCTTCTCGTGAATTTTTTCCTACATCACTAGGGAGCCCAAGACAAGGTGAAATTATTCATTCCTTTGCCACTCCCTATGTGATAGGTGGGCAAACTTCTCCCGGAGGAGTGAAAGATTTCTCCCAAGACCTTCCATTTTTTGTTGCTACAATGAAGAACTTAATATATATATATATATATATATATATATTATTAATAATAATTCGATTGTTGAGAGTGAGGATATTTGAATCCTGAATGTTTCTATTGAAAATACCAAAAAGTGCTAATGAGTTGAACTACAAGGCTCTTGGCTACAATGAAAAGCTTAATTGAGTACCAACAATTGCATAACTAGGGCAATAAGTGCCACACAGAGTGACCAACACTAGGTTCCTCTGCGCAGCCAAGGTAGCTATAAGGCCAATGTTATGCTTCTTCTTCTTTTCTTTTCTTTTTTTCTTTTTTTTTTCCTTTTTTTTTATTTTTTTTATCAGAGCCAATGTTATGCTTTATTGCAAGTGGTATGTAAACTAGCTAGGCCTTTGGATGCTTATACATGACAACATGGGCAAGTGAGTTAAAAATATAATAGATTAATGAAATGTAAAATTATGAGGTCTCGAAAGTTTATGAGGCAAAATATTGTAAGGTTAACAAAAAGTCAAATATCTTCGGTGTTAGGTATTTAATTTAATTTCTAGAACTCTGTGAGATGTGAAAAAAAAAATATTGGTAAAAAAACAACCATATGATTCAAGAATTACGTAATTTAGCAATATGTTGCATCCACAAAATTGAAGCGATTTTTACTATGTGAGGGAGAAATATACAGAGGCGGCTACAATACAATGATTTAGTAAACTGTTATTTCAAAGTGACAATTAAATACATCCAAAAAACAGGTCCAAAAATAGGCTAAAATCGGGCTAGAAATTTGAAGCACAAATATCAACGCAAAAAATATCTCATTTAAGGTTTTATCACTTTCAAGTTAGATCAATAAACTAGACTCAGCATACCCCACAATTGGTTGTATATATATTACAGACTGGTCATCCCTCATTAATTATGGGAGCCGGTGATTCAAGATATTTGCTTGTTTTCAATGGAGTCTTATTCTTTTTTCATTATAACGGGTCCTACTAATAAATTGATGAAGATTCATCATTTGACCTGGAATTTTCTTCTCTTAACAATGCCAAATTATCAACCATCGAAAAGGAACCATGGTTTTTGAGTGGAGTTGTGATATGCTTCTGTGTTAGAACCCCTTTCCCTCTCTCCTGTATATGTTTGTTTCTAAAAAAAAAAAAAAAAAAGAACCAAATGTGGCCCATGGCTAAGACCAAGAACGGGTCCAAGCAAAGACAATTTAAGAACCTGAAGATTAGGGCATTTTCTTTCCTTTTGTTGATTGATAATTCATTAGGACATTTTCTTTCCTTTTGGAAAATGAATTGCGAGAAAAAGAGTAGGGATTTATGGGTGGTAGTGTCTTATGTAATGAATGATGACAACGAAAACGAACCACTAGCTAGCAAGTAATTAATTGGAAACCCTTAACGGTAGGAAGGAGAAAGGGACTCATCGAAGAAATTGCTTAGAACAAAGATAATTCCACCACCCTGATAGATTATATGACAACATATTATAGATTTCTAACATAGATGCTTTTGTTAATTGTTGAGAAAAATCAACCGGAATTTCAAATTTTGCTTTTTCTTTTGGGATTATAAAGTTGTATAAATTTGAGATTTTGTTTTGTGATCATACTTCACACGATGAATTTCTTTTCTCGTATATGTTTGTTTGTTCTATAGGGATTAGATTGAGGAATGATTAACTTGTTAGTGAATTACTGATTGTTATCAGACACCGAGTATTAACAGATAAGCCCCCTCCCCCGCCATTTTGTTTTTAATAAATAAAAAATATTTATATTTAAGTGATATTTTAGAATCTGCCCCAAGAAAATTCTTCTTCTCTCCCAAACATAGTCCTCGGCCGGCGCCCCTTAAACTAAAAAAATTGAGTACTAGCCCATTATTAGCCCGTCATAAAAAGAAATTAGGTTGATAGATCGGCACTTCTATTAATTAAAAAAAATTAATCAATATTAATAAGAAAATAAATAAACAATTTTATACAAATGTAATTGTCATATAAATCTAATATAAATATCAAAATGTCAATTTTAAATTTTAAATTTTGTTTTTGCGTACCTACTTGAACTTATTCAATAAAGGATTACTTTAAATACATAAAATTTAAACAAACATGTAATTTTATCTCTTTAAAATAAATTGACAAAATAAATCAATATAAAATCGTGAATAATATAACAATATTTTTGTATTCGTACATCAATGCATTCAATGTTTTAGAAAAAATTATGTAGGTACAATTTTCCTCTGACTTTTCCACACCATTTTGTTTTTATTTATTAATCACAAGATTTTTACCAAGCCAAGACTTTTGTAGTTTATAGTAGCATAAATTAAACTCTTTTATTAGTCGAACCAAGGTTCGAATTCTCCTCTCCTGTTGTTATAACTTTAAAATTAAATAAAAAAAAAAAAAAAAAAAAGAGGATTAAAAATCATTGCTAGTTTGTTTACCTAAAGCAAACAAACTAGCAAAGAGAATGGACTGGAAATTATAAATGTTAACAAATCAACTGCACAAAAGGAACTGTTAACTAAGACATTATGTGGCCCAGAAATAATATCAAGCGAAGAACAAAAATAATTTTTCTGCATAATCCAGGAAATTGAGATTAGAAAAAAGAGCATGCATTCCATCACTTGGACAGACATAAGATTGCACTTGGTCACGGCAAAAGCAAACAAATGGTTGAGTGAAGTTAGAACCACATTTCCCACCTGATGCCTCACACACCTTGCAGATAATAAAGAAGGCATTGTGGTACTCTGAAGAAATTCTTTATATTGAGAATTTTCTATTTGAAGCAAGATCTAGAACTAAGAACAGCACAGATTAATGAAAGAAACAGAGAAACAGAAAGAGAGAAGAAGAGCAAGAAAGATAAGGAAAATTTGAGAGAAAATTCTTTGTACCAAAAGATGATTTTCTTGCTTAATTATACAACTGAGCATTGGCTCTCTATTTATAGTACACAATCTGTGATCATAACAGAATAATTATGAGATCCAAACTATACGGATCTAAGCCCGTGAATTCAAGGAAGGCTACTGAATTGATAACTGCTTTTCACGCCAACTGAAACCGATTCTTGAACTCACAAATACGGCATCGTTTTCAAGTGTTATAACTCATGCTCAGCTACTAACCCAAACGACGCGTTTTGGCACAAACCTTTTAATGAAACGATGCGTTCCTTTAACATACAGAATTGGCTTGCTTCTAAACTCTGTCGTTTGGATCTTCTTTCTTCTTCTCTGTCGTTTTGATCTTCTTTAAACTCAAACCAGAATTCAAAACAGACTCATCTTCAACACCCCCTCAAACAACAAGGGGATGAATCCACCAGGAGTTTGCACCGTTGAAGAATAAAGAGAGGAGCTGGTAATGGTTTGGTAAACACATTTGCCAAGTTATCTTTGGCAAAGACAAAACCAACACTCAAATCTCTGCAAAGAACCTTCTCTCGAATATAGTGATAATCAACCTCCAAATGCTTTGTACAAGAGAGAAACACTGGATTAGCAGATAAGGCAGTAGCAAAAATATTGTCACACAAAATTACAGGCACATGAGAAAGAAAAAGTTTAAGTTCTTTAAACAAAATTCGAAGCCAGGACAATTTTGCTGCAGTAGTAGCTAAAGCACGATATTCTGCTTCCGTGGAGGATCAAGACATTGTGTTTTGTTTTTTGGCAGACCATGAAATGGGACTTGGTCCAAGAAATACAAGCAACCCAGTGGTGAAGCGACAATCAATTAAGCCCTCAGCCCAATCAGCATCAGAAAATGTGGTAAGGGTTAATGGTCCAGGGGAAATATTAATGCCATGATTCAAGGTTCCCTTAACATATCTCAGAACACGTTTGGCAGCTTCCAAGTGAGTAGAGGTAGGGTTGCTCACGAATTGACAGAGCTGGTGAACACTAAAAGCAAGATCTAGACAAGTAAATGTTAAATATTGAAGAGCACCAACCATGCTTCTATACTCAGTTGGATCTGATAAAGAAACACCAGCATGAGGCAACAATCTAGTAGAAAGGCAGCATGGTGTTTTGGTAGGTTTCGAATTTTCCATGTGAAACCTATGAAGGACATCAAATGCATATTTAGATTGAGCGAGTGTAAGCCCAAACGTAGTATGTGTAATCTAAATTCTCAAAAAATAGTTGAGTGGCCCCAAATCTTTAAGCTCAAAAACTTGACTCAGAGATGCAATGAGATGAGAAATCTGGACTAAACTGTTACCAGTGACAACAATGTCATCAACATACAATAGAAGATATATAATGGTACCAACTGAGTGAAAGATGAAGAGAGAACTATCAGCAACTGTGGCAATGAACCCTAGATGAAGTAGATGAAATGTGAACCTCTCAAACCAGGCTCAAGGTGCATGTTTAAGACCATAGAGAGACTTATGTAACTTGCATACATAAGTTGGATGAGCAGAATCTACATAGCCAAGTGGCTGCTGCATGTAAACCTCTTCTTTGAGGTTGCCATGTAAGAAGGCATTTGAGACATCAAGCTGCCTTAAATGACCAATTACAACTCACTTCAATGGCTAAAACAAGCCTCATAACAGTAGGCTTAATGACTAGACTGAAAGTCTCACGGTAAACTATACCTGCTTGTTGGTGAAAACCCTTAGCGACCACCCTTGCCTTATATTTTGATATAGAACCATCACTGTTGAGTTTAAGTTTAAAAACCCACTTGCATCCAAATAGATTCACATTAGGAGGTGCAGGAACCAAAGACCAAGTCTGCTACCTTTGTAGAGCTTGAAATTCAGCATCCATTGCCTTATGATAACGCCTTAAAATGTATACGTGTTTTATATTGATGTGGGCATTATCACCTTATTACTATGTTTAATTTGTATAATTAAGCCATGATTTGCATTAGTCCCTATTATTTATCTTTTCATAATTTCTTGAATAAGATATCATTCATTGCGTGTAATTTTCTACATTCAGGAAATCATGTGAAAAATATGAGTTTACAGGAGTTTGTGAGAGAATAGAGGCCAAACTAGAATTAAAGAAGAGTTAAAGGACCATGCTTAAATGTCTAAGGAGGTGTAGCTAGAGTGCTTGGGTCGTCTACCATGTTTGAAAGCTTCAAATAAGGAAAGAAAGCAAAGAAGCAGAATCTGAAAAGGAAAAATCAGATTTGAGCACTGATCAGTATTTTGGGCGTATCTCTCTCCTAAAAAATCCAATTGACACAAGGATAGATGGGTTAGAACCATGACTTAAATATCTACAATTTTTCAGTTTTGAGTTTTTCAAAATTTACAATTTTTTAAGGCCGAATTAACTCACAAGTTACTTCTGTAAATCTGAACGAAAATTAAAATAGTAAAAGTTTTATTTTTTTTGGACACTTTTACATTAGGGTTTTGAATGGAGGCTAAGCAAAATGAATTTTAGAGAAAAAAAAAATATTTTCTCTTCTCTAATGGCAGCCTAAACTCTTTGCTAGGGCTAGGGGTTATGTTTCTTCTATACGGTATGAATATTCAATGTGATTCTTTCTAAGATTTTAGACAATAACATATTTGATTGTTCAATTAGATTTCTTTTGATGTATTAGTTCTTCCATGCCTTCAACAAGTTCAATCATGTTTTTCTTATTGTTTAGATGAATTTCTAATAGTTTCAAATAGAAATCACATTTTAAAATGAATGGGTTTTTCTGAAAACTATTCTAACAGCATTATTAATCTAGGTTATCATGCGTTCTTGAATTGTCTCAGTTCAACTAAATCATAAGATTTTAATTGTATACGAATAATCAATTATGAAATATATATTTTCTTAGATCACAAAGAATTTCATATCGATATAGGGAAACACCCCAATACCCTGGTATTTACATTATTGATTTAAATCCATTTTTATTATTATTCTTATTAACAATCACCAAGAAAATATACTTTTCTTCTTCACCCAAATTATCGTTTAATTATATTGTCATTGAATTTATCCTACTCCTTGTGGTTCGATCTCGGTACTTCAAGAATTATATTACTACGATCTCGTGCACTTGGGAGTGAGCAAGCACCTCACACCATTTGGGATATTGAGATGCAATTAATAGAATGGGGGTTTTTGTATAAGTATAATAAAGGACAACTTTGTAACATAATTTGGATTTTGCCTTGGTGGTTCCACTTTTGGATCTAGTTTGCGTAGGGTGATGATTTGAGGTGGTAGGGAGTATTGATAGTGCAGATGAAGGTTATGAGGTTGAAATATCAGGTAAAGGGATTGAGGCAAGTATAGAGGTAGTAGGTTTTGGATGAGATTAAATAGATGTAATTGAGACAACTTGAGGAGTAGGCGAGATCAATGTAGGTGGAGTCTCTAAAGGAATAGATGAAGATTGAGGTAAGGAAGATGGAACAGACTTAGAAACAGGCGAAGAATAAGCACCTAGTAAGGAAGGATGATTGGTAGAATGTAGAAACAATTGGTTTGAAAGCCAGAGGATCAAAAGAACCAATAGAAGAGGAAGATGCAAGAACAAATGAAGTGATGAGTGAAAAAGGGAATTTAGACTCATTAAAATGGACATGTATAACACTGTAAAGGTGTTTTGTATGATGATCAAGACAAAGATATCTGTTTGAACTAGTAGGATAACAAAGAGAGATGCATTCCTTGGTTCTAGGTTCAAGCTTGTGATCAATATATGGTTTGAGATTAGGATAGTAGGCACAGCCAAAAACCTTTGATTGTGAGAGATCACAACCTTTGATTGTGAGAGATCAGGTGTGAAAAGTATAGCTTGTACCAAGGAGATTGAAAATCAAGCACAAAAGTAGAAAGCAAGTTTATCAAAGTTACAGCAGTTTGCATAGCATATGACCAATAAGAAGAAGGTATAGAGGCTTGTGACAGAAGGATAATAGTGGTTTCAATGAGATGTTTGTGTTTCCTCTCAACAAGCCCATTTTTTTGAGTGTATGGACAAGAGATTTAGTGAATGATACTTTGTTGTATGTAATAGGTAATTTTTAAACTCATTTGAGGTATACTCACCTCCTCCATCAGACCTAAAGGCCTCGATTTTGGCTGAAAATTGGTTTTCAATCATAGCTTTGAAGTGAACAAATTTGGTAAAGACCTCATATTTTGACTTAAGCTAGTAAAGCCAAGTGAATCTTGTAAAATGATTGACAAATAGAACATAGTATTTAAAACCATTTATGGAATTAGCAGGTGCAGGACCCCACAAGTCAAAATGGATAAGTTCAAAAGGAAAAGAAGCTGTAAATTGAGATTTAGGAAAAGACTAATTATGCATTTTACCATACAAATTGTGTGTACAAGAGTGATCAACAGAAGTACACTTATTCATTATAGATTTGACATTAGGAAATAGGATTTTGAGAACTTGATCATGTGGATGACCAAGTCTCATGTGCCAAAGAGTCTTATTGAAAACATCAAGACTAGCAACACTGTTGTAGAACTTGGATGACAAAGAAAGCTGAGAGGCCTTTTGAGGATAGATGGGATAAACTCCATCTTCACTCTTGCATTGGTAAAGCACTTTCCTTGTGGCCAAAGCTTGAATGGAAATGCCATTTTCATCAAAATAGCACCAACATTTATTATCATGACAAATTTTATGGACTGAGGCAAGATTTGATGCAATAGAAGAAACTCTATGAACATTATTGAGATGAAGAGTAGAATAAGGAAAGGGAATAAGAGCATTACCTATGTGAGCAATAGGGAGATTTTGGCCATTGCCAAAAGTAAGATGGTCTTGACCATTGTAAGGTTTTGGAAAGTTGAGATGGTTGAGGCTAGATGTCACATGGCTTGTTGCGGCACTATCAGCAAGCCAAGACTGATTTTGAGTAAGGCAAGCATTTGATGCAATGGCCATTGTTGCAAGCTTGGTAGGGTGTTGCAAGCTTGGTAGGGTGGTGCAAGGACCATATTAGTAAGTTTTTCTCATTTTCCTTTGATCTTCCGTTTTAATCTATTTTTGAACATGTAAATGCTTGGGTTTTACTGTGGGATGGGTTTAGATGAAAACCTGATACCTTAGGAGGGATAGGATTACTTAGGAGGGGTAGGATCCTTGGGCGGGTGCCCTTGCTATTACGGATTTGAACTTAGATGCAACCCGTCATTGTCATCTCCCGGATCATTCGGCCCTTTGAGGGTGCTAGCTTGAGGGTTCTCTATTTAGCGGAGAGGTACATTGCTAGTTGGTGGGTAAGGATGGCCCATAGGTTCCGATGGACCCTCTAGTGTTCATGCTTGCCCCATTTTCCTTGATGGATGTAGAATACCAGCTGTGGAGGAATGGCATCCCCTATACTCACGGGTTTCAAATGAACTAGACTACAAGGAGTTCAACGACACTCGCCTCATGCCCTCCCTCATTCCTGTGTTATGTGTTCTCTTTTCTCATTGATTTCCCCTTTTTTTGCATTGCTTCGCACAATGATGTTCACATGGGACACTCATGTCAGGCTGGCCCTATTGCTGGTGCTCCCCTTGATCCTCTTCGCTTACCATGGCTAGTCTATGTCTACGGTCCTAATGGTTTCACTCATGAGCGTGCAGTGGGCCACAATACAAATGTCATGGGCTACCTTTTTCTTAAGGGTACACGAGCGATGAGTTCTTCCTTATTCTTGTGTCATTTCCTTTTTATTCTTGCAACCCAACACTTGTTTTAACATCTTTTTCTTCAAAATTCAGCCCACTGTTTAGGAACATGAGGAGCTAGTTTGGCTTGCGAGGAACCTCAAGCTGGAGATGATGGAGTATTCTCGGCTGATCTATGGTCTTGGAGGGTTTGCCTACCCAGGTGGTAATAATGATGATGATGGTGGTGGTGATTTAGAGGCGACTCCTAGCTACCAGCTGAGGAAGAGGTGCTTCTGGTGATCCTACAAATAGACAGATGCACAGCATACAACATACAACATTTTTTTTTTCTTTTCTTTAATATTAGCATGTATTTTTGCATTTATCTTTTATTTGAGACAATGGGTTGTATTTAAGAACATCTTTTACATTTATGCTTTAATTTAGGACATGTTCTTAATTTACAACTTATGGGATGATTGCACAATTCTATACAATTGTGCTTTTCTTGATCTTTGATGCTTGAAAACCTAAGCTTGTGTGCCTTGAGTAGTCCCTTAGGCTGTAGGAATCATAGGAGAGGTTTTGGTGGAGGAATCACACTCCAAATAAAAAAAGGACTTCAGCTCTACCTCCCCTCACGCGTACGTGTATGCATGCTTGCGTACATAGCTTTGACCCTGCACACATGTGTCACGGTTCAGAAAAAACCCTAGCCACCCTATTTAGGAATAAAATAGTCATTGGGGGCCTCCAAACCCTCACCAGACATGTTTTGAACTTAGAAAACATGTCCTAAGACTTTCCAATGGCAGAATTCTCTCTTTTAGAACTCTCGGCATGGATCAAGAAGCTTGGCCATAGTTTCAAGAAGGCTCTTATTCCTTTCAGACTCTCTTGCATCTTTCCCTATCACCAAATCAAAGTGGATGAACCTCTCCTTCATGCTGTTGCCAACTTTTGGATTCCTACTCAGCATGTTTTTCACTTCAATGGTGTGGAGATATGCCCCACTCTTGAGGAGTTTAGTACAATCATGGGTGAGCCTGAAGTTAGCACTCTTGTTTTTCCTACTATCGGTATGGATCTTCTTGCCTCAGTTCAAGCTCTTTTGGGTGTCTCCCTTGATATGGCACGACGTTGGTGCATATTTGTCAAGTTAAACGATTGTTCAATTTTTGCATACTTCTCTCGACTAACTATTCCTGTGATTGGCAGACCATGTTCCTACTATCTTAATGCCTTCTGTTTGTGTATCCTTGCAAGATACTTTTGGTACAAGAGACGGGTCACCTTGATCGAAGAATGTGTTTGGTGATTGGTGATCTGAGGGGTGGGAATCCTGTGGGCATGATCTTGGCTAAAACTCTCAATGGCTTAGATGTGTTTCATAGGAAGAAAGCAAATTTCTTTGTAGGGAGCCCTCTGCTCTTTCAGGTACAATCCTTAATTTTTGCCTAGGTTCTCAACCTAACGGGATCCCTCTAATTTTTTTCACTTTGCCACTGTGTTCATTCCTTTATTTTTATTAATTTATAATTTGGTGCTTTTTGACCTTGTGGTTTGAATCATCATAATTGTGACCCACATAATTTGGTTAATTGGTAATTAAAAAAATAATTTTTAACCATGCAATATAACTTTAACTTTTTGGTTTAAGCTAGTTATTTATAAAATTTCACTCACTCTATTTGTTACAATTGTTTTTGCATAAAGAAGTTTTTTAAAATTAAAATTGATTTATCCTATTTAAGAATGATTTTGTCACAAGAAAATTAAGTAGATTAGTTATTATCAATTAAAAAAGAGATGAAAGCAAAACACATGATACTCAGCCAAGTAAAGGCATAATGGTTTTTAAGAGATGAGAGCAAGACACATGATTAATAATTTTCAATTTCAAAACATAAGAAGAATGGATTTTAAATAAAAAGTATATGATACAAAATTAAATAAATTGTAATTAATTGATATTTAAATATTAAATAAAATTTGTTAAATTTATCACCTTAAACTATTTAAGGCCTTTCTATGAGGAGCCTTTTGACGATCTCACCCACATGATACTTAGCTAGGAAAAGGTAGTTGATATTGAGTTGTAATGCACAATATCATGGTGTAGAACAGATAACTTACTAGAGTAGTTCCAATAATTACCTTCCATTTTGGAAATTACTAGAGGACACAAAAACGATACCTGATCAGGTGATGTAGGAAAAAATTTGTAATTTAATTTTTGTTATTTATTAAATTTGATATTTTTATGTAATTTTCAGAATTTTAAATTTAGGGTTATTATTTCCTTAATTTTAGGTGTATTTAATGTTGTTTAAGTTCTATTATGGTTGGCTATCAATTAGAATATGTTTTAGAAGATTTTTCTTGTTAATCTAGTTTTATGGAGCCTTTAAAGAGTCTCCAAGCCTGTAAACAAAATTTAAGTTTAGTTTTCAATTTAATAAGATTTTTAGTATTTCTCACTTTATCGGTGAATTCAAATGACTCTCCTCGTGAATTCAAGGAACCCTTACGGATTCAAGCTTATTTTTCTTGAAGCAAACGTTATTTTCTTCTCTTGAATTTTTTCCTGCATCACTAGGGAGCCCAAGAGAAGGTGAAATTATTCATTCCTCTGCCACTCCCAATGTGATAGGTGGGCACACTTCTCCCGAAGGAGTGAAAAATTTCTCCCAAGACCTTCCATTTTTGTTGCTATAATGAAGATCTTAATATATATATATATATATATATTATTAATAATTCAATTGTAGGGAGTGAGACTATTTGAATCTTGAATGTTTCTATCGAAAATACCAAAAAGTGCCAACTAGTTGAACTATAAGACTCCTGGCTACAATGAAAAGCTTAATTGAGTACCAACAATTGCATAACTAGGGCAATAAGTGCCACACAGAGTGACCAACACTAGGTTCCTCTGCGCGGCCAAGGTAGCTATAAGGCAAATGTTATGCTTCTCTTTCTTTTCCTTTTTTTCTTTTTTTTTTTTTTTTTTTTTTTGATCAGAGCCAAGCTTTATTGCAAGTGGGATGTAAACTAGCTAGGCCTTTGGATGCTTATACATGACAACATGGGCAAGTGAATTAAAAATATAATAGATTAATGAAATGTAAAATTATGAGGTCTCGAAAGCTTATGGGGTAAAATATTGTAAGGTTGATAAAAAGTCAAATATCTTCAATGTTAGGAATTTAATTTAATTTCTAGAACTTTGTGAGATGTGAAAATAAAATAAAAAATTGGCAAAAAAAACAACCATATGATTCAAGATTTACATAATTTAGCAATATGTTACGTCCACAAAGTTGAAGCGACTTTTACTATGTGAAGGAGAAATATACAGAGGCGGCTACAATACAATGATTTAGTAAACTGTTATTTCAAAGTGACAATTAAATACATCCAAAAAAATAGGTCCAAAAATAGGCAAAAATCGGGCTAGAAATTTGAAGCACAAATATCAACGCAAAAATATCTCATTTAAGGCTTTATCACTTTCAAGTTAGATCAATAAACTAGACTCTGCATACCCCACTATTGGTTGTATATATATTACAGACTGGTCATCCCTCATTAATTATGGGTGCCGGTGATTCAAGATACTTGCTTGTTTTCAATGGAGTCTTATTCTTTTTTCATTATAACGGTTCCTACTAATAAATTGATGAAGATTCATCATTGGACCGGGAATTTTCTTCTCTTAACAATGCCAAATTATCAACCATCGAAAAGGAACCAAATGTGGCCCGTGGCTAAGAACAAGAACGGGTCCAAGCAAAGACAATTTAAGAACCTGAAGATTAGGGCATTTTCTTTCCTTTTGTTGGTTGATAATTCATTAGGACATTTTCTTTCCTTTTAGAAAGTGAATTGCGAGAAAAAGGGTAGGGATTTATGGGTGGTAGTGTCTTATGTAATGAATGATGACAACGAAAACGAACCACTAGCTAGCAAGTATATTAATTGAAAACCCTTAACGGTAGGAAGGAGAAAGGGACTCATCGAAGAAATTGCTTAGAACAAAAATAATTCCACCACCCTGATAGATTATATGACAACATATTATAGATTTCTAACATAGATGCTTTTGTTGATTGTTGACAAAATCAACCGGAATTTCAAATTTTGCTTTTTTTTTTTTTTTTTTTTTTTTGGATTAGAAAGTCGTATAAACTTGAGATTTTGTTTTGTGATCATACTTCCCTTGTTTACATACACACGATGAATTTGTTTTTCTCATATATGTTTGTTCTATAGGGATTAGATTTAGGAATGATTAACTTGTTAGTGAATTACTGATTGTTATCAGACACCGAGCTATTAACAGATAAGCCCCCTCCCCCGCCATTTTGTTTTTAATAAAAAGAAAAATTATATTTAAGTGATATTTTAGAATCTGCCCCAAGAAAAAAAGAAATTAGGTTGACAGATCGTCACTTCTATTAATTAAAAAAAAATTAATCAATATTAATAAGACAATAAATAAACAATTTTATGCTAATGTAATTGTCATTCAAATCTAATATAAATGTCAAAATGTCAATTTTAAATTTTAAATTTATTTTTTGCATAACTACTTGAACTTACTCAATAAAGGATTACTTTAAATACATAAAATTTAGGATAAAACTTAGGTATAGTACCTTAGGTACTATTCTTTAAGTTCTCATCTTAAGATTTAACCATGTGGTTGTTTAATAGAAAAATACATTTCTATCCCATGAGAAAAAATTCACATGGCATAATCTTAAAAAGGGAACATAAGGAACAGCACCTAAATACTATACCTAAAATAAATTGACAAAATAAATCAATATAAAATTGCAAATAATATAACAATATTTTTGTATTCTTTCATCAATGCATTCAATGTTTTAGAAAAAATTATGTAGAGTTCAACATTTCTTTTCTTATTTTGTTAATTAGTTAAAATTTGGATTAGTATCAAACATTTGGAGTTTGAAATTGTAAAAAGTCCAGAGATAAAAAGCAAAAATATTAGTGGAGGAGCTACATTTAACGTAATTGTAAGTCTGTAACTGCAAAAGGGAAAATATTTGGATTTATTAATAAGGATCTATAAATTTTGCTACATAAGTTTTGCAAGCTAATGACTCACTATTCGTAAAAAAATTAGTCAAACATTAATTTATTATGTTGTTGAAGCTCACTAATCACATCTATTGTTACATCCTTCTCAAAAAAAAAAAAAAAAAACATCTATTGTTACATTAATTTGTATATTTTTTGTAACAAAAATTGTAATAACTTTATCATGTTTACAATAACACTATGTACACACCTGTTTTACACTCAATTTCATAAGATACTAATTTGTGCAACTAGGAGTGATTAACCAAATTAAAGTATTTAGGATAAATTGAATTGAAAAAAAGCGTTCACTACTCATAAATGCACGTATTAATATTTTATAAAATTGAATGTTGGATTAGTTGTCCCTAGAATCATTTAATTTTAATTTCGAATATAGAATTTAAGTGGAACCCACTGAGAAAAGACAAAAAGACGAACCCCATTTCCCACCTGATTCCTTACATTCCCCACAGACAACCGGCATGGCACTGTATTTGTAATCGACATCAAACCCTTGATTCAATACTTTCTGGAAGTCCCTCCACAACTCCACCCACAGACTCGTTAATAAGATCAGCAGTCAGAAAAATTGGAACATGGATACTTGTATTGCAATCCTCGTACTGTTCATCCGGATTGCGTAAGATAGATTCGTCTACAAAGTAAGCGGTATTATTTGTGTCACCAACACCTAAGCCGCACCTAAACCAATTCTGTACTGATCTGTTGAGTTGAGCAGGGTAGCCGTAAAATAATGTTAGGTTATGAAGGGTTGAAGCGTAATAATCAAAGTTGGTAAAATTCAAAGTGGTGTTGAAGAACTTTTGAGGACAAGGACTATCCCAAAGGTCCAATCTTGCTATGGTCGTGATATGACGAGATTGGTTGATGTTTAGTACACGGAACTCCAGAGCTTCAAATTTGATAACAAAGTATTGATTGTTGTGGCACTCGAGCTCGAACCATTCACGACAAATATACTTGATCATATTATCGTCATCCATTACCACGATCAAGGATGAGGAATATACCCAGATTCGTCCTGGCAACAATGGTCGCCAAACAAGGACAGATAAATCCATCTTCACTCATCAATGAACTGTTACAAAGCATTGATCAACTTCCATACCGTTGGGAAGGTAATCCACCATTAACACCCTACAGAGGCGTTACCAGGAGAGAATAAAGTCTCCATCAAGGCTCCACCAACGGCTAGAAGAAATCACCCACGTGTAGATGCATATATATATATATATATATATAGCAATGAAATCCAAGGGGGAAGGATATACAAAGTAATTCTCAAACTCTAGCATATTGTTTTCTTAACATTTCTTTGGTCAATTTTTCTGACTTTCGCATCGGAGGCTTTTTGGCAGGCACCACACTGGTGCCCTACATTTCTTCTTCTTTCCATTCATTCTTTGAGATCAAGTTGGTTGATCAAGTTGGTTGAGGATGACATCAATCTGGACGATCACCCTTGACTGACGATCTAGGCATCATCAGTTTGGCGCCGTCTGTGGGAAACGATTGCTACTCAACACGTGATCTGTCCCAATTAACTCACAAGTCCAGATGGAATCTAGTACTAATCCAGATCCTGTCGCGTTGGCCCTACAAATTCAGTCGCTCATAGCCACTGTGGAAGAACTCACCAGGCAAAACCAGGAGATGAGGCAGCGGCTGCAACAAGAAGACAACCATACAGATGTCAACAGGGGTGACAATGAAGACAGTAACAAAAGACGAAACAGCACTCCAGAAGAGGCAAGCTCAGATCTCCTAAGAGAGATGAGAAAGGAGATGGACGAATTGAGAAACGCCATCAAAGGAAAGACGGACCAAAGCTTGGAAAGGATAGTCAGGAAGATGGATTCACCTTTCACCGTGGCCGTCCAGGAGTGCCCAGTACCCTCCAAATTCCGTCTACCGTAGCTAGAGCCCTTTGACGGGCTGAAAGATCCCCTAGATCACCTGAATACCTTCAAGACAACCCTAGGTCTTCAATAGCCCCCCGACGAGATTTTGTGCCGCTCCTTTCTCACTACCCTCAAAGGGGCGGCCAGGGAGTGGTTCAACAAGTTGCCAACGTCATCCATTGATAACTTTGAGCAGCTAAGTAGTTCCTTTGTCCGTCATTTCGTAGGCGGGCAACGTCTGAAAAGGACTGCCGACCATCTGCTCACCATCAAACAAGGGGAGAAGGAACCATTGAGGTCTTACGTAACACGTTTCACCCGAGGAATGTTGGAAGTAGACGAGGCGGATGACAAGGTACAACTCACGACCTTCAAGGCAGGGTTAAAGTCCAGAGATTTCGTGGCTTCCATGGCAAAGAATCCCCCCAAGACGACGGCCGAGGCATTGTTGAAAGCATAGAAGTATATGAACGTTGAAGAAGCTCTAGCAGCCATTGATGGAGCAGAAAAAAGCAAGGAAAAGAAGAAGGAAAAGGAAGACGATCGAAGAGGACAAAAAAAAGACCGAGCTGATCGACGGAATGACGAAGGAAATAGATGGAGGGAGGACAAGAACCCTTGTCCAACGAAGTTCACACCGTTGGTGATGCCTGTTGACCAGATTCTAACAGAAATAAGGGACAAACCATCTCTTAAGTGGTCGAGGCCACTCCATTCATTGCCTAGTTTGCGCGACAAGAGGAAATACTACCGTTTTCACAAAGACCATGGGCATTACACAAAGGATTGCAGGGATCTGAAGGAGCAGATTGAAGAACTTATACGGAATGGAAAACTACAACAATATGTAAAAAGGGGAGATTCCAGCAAATACAGCTAGAAAGGTCAGCACAGGGGTTTGAGGAGAGATGAAGACCGCCCACCGCCTCATCCACAAAGTGCACTAGGGGAGATAAAGACCATCGTAGGGGGATGACCACAGGGGGATCATTCAAATCCCTCAGGAAGTCACACCAAAGGCAGGTAAACAGTGTTCACAGTCTACCTCCCCTGAAGCAAAGACGAACCAACCAAGACATGTACTTCTCAAAAGAAGATGTCAGGGGTGTAAAGCAACCTCATAATGAGCCACTCATCACTATGATCATGATCGAGGGGTTCAATACGAGGAGAGTTCTGGTAGACAGCGGGAGCTCGGCCAACATTATCTTCCTTTCCGCCTTCCAGCAACTAAAGCTAGACCCAAAAAGGCTCTGTCCTTTTGAGTCCCCCCTCGTCAGTTTCAGTGGAGACAAGGTATACCCCAGGGGAATAGTGACGTTGACAGTTACTGCCGGCTCGTACCCCCTCCAGGTAACCAATCAGCATAACTTCTTGGTAGTAGACTCACCCTCGTCCTACAACATGATCATAGGATGACCAATGCTCAACCGCTGGAAGGCTGCTACTTCCATGTACTACGTGAAGGTAAAATTTCCAACGGAACAGGGGGTCGGAGAGATAAAAGGAGACCAAGTGTTGGCAAGAGAGTGTTACCAGGCCGTCCTGGCCTCAAGAGAGAACCATACGTGGACAATCGAGGAAAAAACACCAGAGATCGTTGAGAAGCTAGAACCAATAGAGTTGGTTGAAGGAAGTCCAGCAAAGACGACCTAAATAGGGACGAATCTGAGTCCCAGGACGAAGGAAGGGATCATCAACTTCCTAAAAGATAACCTCGATTTATTTGCTTGGAGCCATGAGGATATGCCAGGGATCCTAGTAAGCCTCATCCAGCATCGCTTGAATGTTGACCCAGAGAAGAAGCCCGTCCAGCAAAAAAGAAGAGCCTTTGCCCCCGAACGAAACAAAGCAGTAATGGTCGAGGTAAATAAGTTACTCGCAGCAAATTTTATTCAGGAAGTTCACTACCCCGAATGGTTGGCCAACGTGGTCATGGTCAAGAAAGCAAACGGGAAGTGGAGAATATGTGTCGATTTCACAGATCTTAATCAAGCCTGCCTAAAAGACAATTTTCCATTACCCAGAATTGATCAGCTGGTAGATTCCACCGCAGGACATAAACTTCTCACATTCATGGATGCATTTTTAGGATATAACCAGATACAAATGGTTAAAGAAGACCAAGAAAAGTCTACCTTTATCACCAGCCAGGGGCTTTATTGATACCAGGTCATGCCTTTTGAACTCAAGAACGCAGGGGCCACCTATCAAAGGTTGGTGAACCAAATGTTCGAGAAACAAATCGGGAGAAATGTGGAGGTATACGTTGATGATATGCTCGTCAAGAGCAAAGAGGAAGAGGATCATTTGGACGACCTCAAGGAGACGTTCAACACACTCAGGCACTACAGCATGAAGCTAAACCCGTCCAAATGTGCTGTCGGGGTTTCCTTAAGGAAATTCCTTGGGTTTATGGTGTCGTAAAGAGGAATTGAAGCAAACCCCGAAAAGGTCAAGGCCATCCTCGAAATGTTTTCACCTAAGACGGTCAAAGAAGTACAATCCCTCACAGGAAGAATAGCAGCCCTTAATAGGTTCGTCTCGAAGGCCACAAACAAATGCCTTCCATTCTTCAAGACTTTGAAGAAAGCGTTTGCCTGGATGGAGGAATGCGAAACAGCGTTTCATGAGTTGAAGCACTACCTGAGCGACCCTCCACTCTTAAGTCCGTACAAAGAAGGCGAAGACTTATTCTTATACTTAGCGGTATCTATCATGGCAATCAGCGCAGCGTTGATCAGAGAAGAAAACAGGTTGCAACTCCCTGTATACTACGTCAGCCAGGCTTTCCAGGGTACCGAGGCGTAGTATCCTCGCATAGAGAAGATCACCTTTGCCCTAATAGTGGCCTCAAGAAAATTTCATCCATACTTTCAAGCCAATCCTATCATAGTAATGACGGACCAACCCATTGAAAAAGCAATGAACAAACCTAAAGCCGCAGGATGAATGGTACAATGGGCTGTCGAGCTCAGCCAATTTGATATAGAATACCGTCCACGAACAGCCATAAAAGCTCAGGCGTTGGCCGATTTCATAGCGGAATTTACCACCCCCGAGAACACAGGCAACCAAGAAGACCTCTGGACGATAAACACTGACGGATCGTCCACTCAGAAAGGAGCGGAGCAGGCATTGTTATTACTTCCCCTGAAAAAGACGTTCTCAAGTATGGGGTCCAGCTCAAATTCCCTATAACTAATAACGAAGCAGAGTACGAGGCCTTGCTGACAGGACTAAGAATAGCTCAGGCACTTGGAGCTGAAAATATCGTGCTCAAGAGCAACTCACAGCTCATCATAGGGCAAGTTAAAGGAGAGTTTGAAGGAAAAGAGACGAGGATACAAAAATACCTCAAACTGACGAACCAGCTGGTAAGTGCTTTCATCAAGCAGAGTTTGTTCAGATCCCACGGGATCAGAATGCAGAAGCTGACGAGGTAGCACGAAGTACCTCAACAGACAACTGGGATAAAATGCATAATTGGAGGCTGGAAGAACAAAACTCCCCTAGCATCAAGGAACTTCAAACTTTCCCGGTACACACCAGCCCAGGATGGACGAGCCCAATTCTGTCATTCCTTCGAGAAGGACGATTACCGCCAAATCCTGAAGAAGCTAAGAAGATCCAGAAACGTTCTGCTAGATTTACAATACTAAATGACGAGTTTTGCAAAAGGGGCTACTCCCAACCATATTTAAGATGTATATAAGAGGAAGAAGCCAGATACATCTTGGAAGAAGTACACGGGGGAATCTGCGGAGACCACATGGGGGCAAAGTCCCTTGTCAGGAAGATCATGAGGGTAGGCTACTTCTGGCCGACGATACAGCAAGACGCAGCCGATTTCTTGAAGAAGTGTGATAGTTGCCAAAGGTACGGAAATGTTCAACGAGTCCCTGGAGAAAAGATAACGACAATTTCCTCACCTTGGCCATTCGCACAATGGGGAATCAACATCATGGGTCCCTTACCATAGGGAAAGAGACAAATGAAGTTCATGTTCATCGCAATTGACTACTTCACAAAGTGGGTCGAAGCGGAAGCCCTTGCAACAATCACAGAAGCAAAGGTACAAAATTTTGTATGGAAAAATATTGTTTGCAGGTTCAGGATACCCAAAACGATCATATCAGATAACGATCGTCAATTCGACAACTAGAAATTCAGATCATTTTGCTCGAGCTTGGGCATCAAAAACAAGTACTCATCATTAGGACATCCTCAGGCTAATGGACAGACAGAAGTAACCAACCAAACCTTACTCAGGATTATCAAGTCCCGGTTAGTGGGGGCAAAGGGAGCATAGCCTGAAGAATTACCAAGTGTCCTATGGGTGTACAGGACGACGGCACAAACACCAACAGGAGAAACACCATTCACTCTGATGTATGGCACAGAAGCAGTCATCCCGGTCGAAGTAGGGCTCACTAGCCTTAGGAGGGAATTCTTTGACGAGCAAATCAACGATGATCAAATGAAGCAGAACCTGGACTGTTTGGACGAAGTTAGAGACCAAGCATCCCAAAGAATGGCCAAGTACCAGCAGAAGATGGCCGAATACTACAATCGAAGAGTGAAGTTGAAAAGATTCAACATCGGAGATCTCATCCTTCGGAAGGTTACTCCTGCAACAAAAGATCCAACACAAGGCAAGCTAGGCCCAACTTAGGAATGGCCTTATAGAGTCGTCCATTATTCACGCCAAGGAAGTTACCATCTAGAAGACTCAAAGGGAAAGAGACTACCTCGTCCATGGAATGTCGAACATCTAAAAAGGTATTACGAAAAGAAACCGTAGCCTAATTGTAAAACCTAATTTAATTTTGTGCTTCCCTTCTTATGTAAGTGATTATTCAGAATTTACTAAGTATTATTCAGCATTTCACAAGTATTATTCAGCATTTCACAAGCGTTACCCAGCAATCCATGCGCTACAATTCTTCCCTCCTCGAAAGATCGAAATAATCGTCTTGAGTAAAAAAGACGATAAGATTCCTTAAATGGATGTACATCGTCTTGAATAAAAAAGACGATAAGATTCTTTAAATGGATGTACATCGTCCTAAATAAAAAAGACGATAAGATTCCTTAAATGGATGTACATCGTCCTGAATAAAAAGGCAATAAGATCCCTTAAATAGATGTACATCGTCCTGAATAAAAAAGATGATGGTATGTACATCGTCCTAATTAAAGAGACTATATGATTCCCCAAAAGTTCTTGGGACTAAATCCTTTAAGTCCACAAAAGGACAAGGATAAGTGAAATATGCCAACAAAATTTTTATAAGTCCCCAAAGGGAAGAGAAGAACATCCAAAATGGATCCTAACACAACACAAATAAAAGATAGCAACCAACCTAGAAGGTAAAGGTAAATCAATAGACATATTATATAAAACCAAACTGTTTAAAAAAAAAAAAAAAAAAAAAAAAAAAAAAAAAAAAAAAAAAAAAAAAGGGAAAAACTTTGATAAGAAGCAACAGGTTCAGGCTTAGGGGGCAGTATCATCGTCCTTGTTCGCCTGGGTAGGTTCCGCACCAGTGGATGCTGCAGTCTGAGCTACCCCATCCTCCTCAATCTCGTTGTCAACAGCTTCAAAATCCAAGTCTTCGAGATCCGTGCCAGGGCCGTGCTTAATCAGATATCTCCAGAGAAGTTCAAAGCCTTTGAAGAACCACTGGAACAGGATAGTGTTGTATTCCTCTGTGATCTGGAAGGTAGTGACTGCCTTGGCCACGGCAACCTTCATCTTTTGGGCAGATGTTGCAAGGAGTTCGTCCTTTTGCTTCACTGATTGCTTCTCAGATTCCCGCTGCTCTATTAAAATTTGAATCTATCCCTTGGAAGTATTGAGAGCGTCCATGGCTACGATCAAATCCTTCCGTAACCCTGAAGCCTCAGCCTCAAGCGCTTCCACCTTCGAGTTGGCCACAATGGCCTTCTCCTCATTTGCCAAGTACTAGGTGGTGATATGCATGGTCTCCCCCAACACCTTACAGCGAAAAGCCCCATCAAAGTCAGTAAAAACAGTTAAACACTTAAGGACGAAGAGAAAGAAGACGAAGATATGAAGGATTACCTGCATGAGTTTGTGGACGTGACAGCTTACCATCTCCTGGGAGGGTATGCTTGAGATCTCATTCATCTCCCCAGGAGTGAGGAGCTCATTAGCACGGTCCATAGTCGTCTCAGCATCAGACCAAACACTGGAACCAATTTTCTCTTTTCCCTTATTCGCCACTTTCTGCTTTTTCGAAGGACGGGCAACCTCCTCAACAGAAATACCAAGAGAAGCAGCCTGACCCTCTTCCAGGTCCAAGGCAAGGGTGGACGAACCTCTCTCCACCGTCTCTTTCTCCTTTTCCTTATCCGTGATCCTTAGCCTTCTCTAACCAATGTGGGAAAGAGGCTCATTCTTCTTCTCCTTAATTTTCTTATACATCTCCTTGTTAAACTTGGTCATCATCTCTACGCCAAAGAAAACAAGAAGTTAAAGACGATGAAAAAGGAGACAAGATGAACCCGTATGCAAAGACAGCTTACGCTTTTTCTCTTCTTGGTCAAGTGTGATGAGGACGTAAAGAGAAGGCTCCAGCCCTAAGCAATGATGAGCTAAAGTGCATGGATCAATCAATTCGCCAAAATCATCAATCGTCCTTGCATACTTGATTGCTACCTGAACCCGCTCTTCAAACTTACTCTCAAGCTCAGGACGTTCTTTTACTGCAAAATACAAAAGCAAGAAAAGATAAAAAAAAAAAAATAAAGAAAAAAGAAAAAAAAGAAAAAAAGAGGGAGAGTGGAATCTCATGAGGAGCAAATGCACCAATCAAAGGGGTCTCCCACCGGTGCAGCAACCTAAGGACATCCCCCCCCAAAAATCATCAGACAGTGTCTTCCAACCGTCACCCAACACAAAGAAGTATCTAGACTTCCAGTAACGGAAGGACGACGGAAGATCAACGATAAGACGCGACTTCCTATTCCAAGGTACAAACTCATAATACCCAAATTCCTTAGACTCTTTCAAACGGTATAGATGGACGAACTCATTGATCGTGATCATATCTTTGTCAGCGATGGTCGTCCAAATCACCATATAGCTTATGACTATTCTCCACGAGTTGGGGATAAGCTGCCCTAGTGCAAGGTTTAGATGGTGAAGAAGCTCCATGATAAACGGAAGGACGGGAAATCTGAGGCCGCACGAAAACGCAGCCTCATAAAAACAAACTTCCTCATGAGCGAAGGCGCAAGCCTTTTCACCCTTTCTGGGAAGACGAGCCCTAGTCCCCTCGAGAAACTGAAACCTATCTTTGAACTTGCTAAAGACTTCTATTTTCAAGGAACATTTCTTCTTGAGGGCATGGAAAGGATGAGCAATGGCCGGACCAGGAGAATGGGAAGACGAAGGCGCGTGAGAAGGCACGGAAGTTGCTGTATCTACCTCGGCCCCTTCCCTGCCTACATTAGAAGACGAGCCTCTCGCTAAGTCACCTAATCCCACCTCAAACCCCATATTTTCCCCCCTTAGGATCCCTCGAACAGATTGAAACCAAACCTGAGATTTGTACAGTAAAGGGTATAAATCACCCAACACCAAACCTAAGCCACTGCCACTAAAAACAAATTCCTCAACCTGCGGGTATGAATCACTAGGCGAAAGCGTACCCAATGGGTCGCCAGAAGATTCCACTAAAGCCCCTAAGCGGGCAAAAAGAAATGCTACGAAAGGAGACGTATGTTTAACTTCAGAGTTATCCACCATTAAAGGGAAACAACACCACTCGAAAAGAAGAAAGGGAAGCACAGAAAGAAAAAAGAACTTAAAAGACACGGATACAAGAAAAATTCAGAAAGGAAAGAAAGCATAAATGAAGGGCATACCTGGAAATTAGGGAGGAAACGGAGAAGACTAAGAGCAAAATACGCACCTAAGGGAGTCGGAGAAACCAATCACAAAGAGAAGATGAAGAGGTGAAAAAGGGGAAAGCAAAAAATCAAAAGGTTTTGCCTTGAAAAATGCGAGAAACCTGAAAAGGTTTTCACCGGAAACGAGACCCTCCGGCCAATCAAAATCAAACACGTGGCTGCGATGTGTGTCAAAGCTGCCATTAAGCAATCAATGCGGAGCAGAACCCCAAGCGCCATAACCGCAAAAAAAAAAAAAAAAATATATATATATATATATATATAATAATAATAAATAAATAAATCAATAAATCCTTTTGTATTCCTGTGACCATCCAAGTTGTGGACGACCTCGGAATAGGGGGACAGCTGATAGACTCAATCATATTATTGTCATCCATTACCACGATCAAGGACGAGGAATATACCCAAATTCGTCTTGGCAGCAATGGTCACCAAACAAGGACAGATAAATCCATCTTCACTCATCAATGAACCGTTACAAAGCATTGATCAGCTTCCATACCGTTGGGAGGGTAATCCACCATTAACACCCTGCAGAGGCGTTACCAGGAGAGAATAAAGTCTCCATCAAGGCTCCACCAACGGCTAGAAGAAATCACCCACGTGTACGTGCATATATATATATATATATAGCAATGAAATCCAAGGGGGAGGGATATACAAAGTAATTCTCAAACTCTAGCATATTGTTTTCTTAACATTTCTTTGGTCAATTTTTCTGACTTTAGCATAGGAGGCTTTTTGGCAGGCACCACACCGGTGCCCTACATTTCTTCTTCTTTCCATCATTCTTTGAGATCAGGTTGGTTGAGGACGACATCAATCTGGACAATCACCCTTGACTAATGATCTAGGCATCATCAACAACCGCAATATATAGGTCGATTATCTCCCCAAAAAGGGAAAGAAATGTTTTTGAAGCTTCCACACTCAAAGGGACGACTGCACTCCACAAAGTGTTCATCATCACCACAGTATTATGGTGAAAGTAATGTTAAGAAGAAGATGAGGGTGATGAGGGAAGACAGAGCTACACGATGGGCATCCATGTTTCGAAGATTTTGGAGAAAATATTAGGGTGAGAGGAATTATTAATAACGCAGTATATAACATTGACTCTCGCAAGTCCTACAATGGTTGAAAAGTCTTCTCCCCGTATTAAATTTTTAAGAGTAACCCTATCAACCTAATAATTGTAACACTGTTTTCACAACAATTGAATTGGTAAATTCCTACTAGTTTTTATCTAGATCACTAATTTCAATGTTCTCACAATAGTTGAGTTGAGAGTTTCTATTCATTTTTATTTGGGCCCATATTGATTTTACTTTATTAATGTAATTCATAACTTACCACAATAACAATTGGAAAATATTTTGTGAAATTAAATTGTTGTAACTTGAGAACTATTGTTCGGTATAACAATATTAAAAGAGTTATTTTAGGACAACAACTTATTACACACAATATTGCTTTTACATAAATTTACTATTTTTTTTCTACAAATTATAGTCAGCCACGTAGGAGAGTTGTGACAAACTATGTAGATAAACACCCTTCAATTACGGCCAAAACAACTCTTTAGGCCCCTCCTCACTTGCTCAAACTTCTTCTTTGTATATATATTTTTTCAACCCACTTCTATTTTGCGTTTTCAAGACTTAAAAGTGAAGTGTTTGTATTGGATTTGTTAGGACATATGTGATTCACTTGTTAGGAACATATATCATTATTTTATATAATTGGCTAATCCTTTGACAAAATGCACTTTACTTGTATTTGGGTAGATCTAGGATGTGGTCAATACTTCAAGAAACTGTGTTTCAAGATCAAGTGTTGAAGCCATGCAAGCCTGTCCAAAAAACAAACTAAAGAAGTGCCTGTCATTAAAGCTCGACAACTAGCTCGACAGCTAGCCATCTAACGAGCTTAAAGAGCTGTTCAGCCTCGTGACTCAATAGCAACTCGACAGATAGGGTATCTGTCGAGGTTTATGAAAAACAAATTTTCAATTCTGTTTTGACTCCAATCCGTGATTATGTGTTTGGGCTTTCTTTTATCACAACCCTAGACATATAAAAGGATTATTTTAAGGGCCGTCAAAGTGTTCACAAGTTGCACAAGTGTTGAGCAAAGTTTGTTCAAGCAAATTGTGACCGGAGACAAAATTTGCCCTAATTCATCGTTCTTGTGAAAAAGTTGCTGTGTTTATGCACCGTTGGGTTTTGTGACCAAGCATCTTCTGGATCTTCATCATTGGGATGAATTGAAGAACTTTGCAGCTAATAACCTTCTCTAGTTGGTGATTAAAGTCGTGTACTAGGATCCGTGCAATTGGTTAGTCACGTTCTGGGAGCCATGCATCAAAAGGAGAAATTGTCATTACAGAACAATTCCAATTCGGTATTGGGGTAAGGGTTCAACTGTAGGTTGGTATAAGGTACTGGGATTCTTTTACTTGTAACCGCTTGTTGTGATAATAGTCGAATTTCGGGAGTAGTGACCTTAAAATCAACCGGTGGGGTTTTTGCCGTGTTGGTTTTCCCCATTCGTAAAAAAATCACCATGTTAATTTATTTTCCGCTACATACTTAGTTTATTAGTGATTTGTTTGTGCTACCATGCGTTTGCATGTTAATTTGATTAATTAATAAACTTGGCTAATTAATCAATTAATTTATCACAAGGGGTCAATACGTTTTTGGCCTATTAGGATTGTTTTCATTTTAATTTTTTATGCATAAAAATTTTTATTTTAATTCTTCACATTTGATTCCATTTTTATATTGGCTCTATTGTCCAGTTCCATTAGTAATTTGATCATTAAGTACTCTTTATGTTTAACTATTTCTTAAAAACTATTTCTAAAATCCTGTGTAATGCAGAAATTTCAATTTTTTAGGGGACAAAACCCTTTATTATGAACAATTAGATTACCATGTTGTTTTGTGCTTTGAAGAAACAAAACAATCACAGTCTATGCACTTGTGAGTTCATGCTAGAGATTCTAATCAGTGTAATGAATTATGAACAAATTATATATTCTCCCTCTAAATAAAAAATATAGATTAATTGCATAAATTCACCATGACCACCCTGACGAGTATTGAAAATACAGGGTCGTTCATAGGATGGACGACCATACAACATTCACAGCCATAAATGGCTTTGTAATTGACAAGCTTTAATGATCAGAAATGACAATTATGAGCCAAATAAGCCTTCATTTAAGTTTAGACATATGTTACTCAACAGTCAAAAGAGCCATTAAGTGGCTGCCAATGATTACACTCATAATGAGGCTCCCAAACAGCTGTACCAAGGCTATAAATAAGCCAACAAACACCTAGAGAAAAGTATGCACACTCAAACACACAAAATTATATTTTGATTTTCTAAGAGATATTGAGAACTCTACTAACTTAGTCATCGAAGAACCATTGGCTAATGCCACTCCAGTGTCTTCTCTCTCATCTTTGTAGGGAACATCACCTCATCCAAAGCCTAGACGAGGTCTTCAACTAACGACCATTTTTGGCATCATCACACCCCATTTGAATATTTTACGGTTTGCATTGAAAATTACAAAAACTTACCATGACCACCCCCAATTAATGGCGGTTGAAATTAATGGCCATTTGTAAGTCGTGTAACCATAAAAGAAATGAATTCTCCTTTTCTTTTCTTTTTTCTTTTTTCTTTTTTCTTTTTTTTCCTTTTTCCAAGATTTTTTAATAAATTCTCTAAGTTAATTAAACTAAATTTGAAATCGTAAAAAAGGAAAACAAAAAATCTTTAGATTGGCATTGAACATAAATGAAAATTAGAACTGAGTTTCTCAAAAAGTCCCCAAACTATCAAGTGAGTAATCCAAAATCCATAGAAACAAGCTAAAAGGATGAAAATTTGAGATGTTTCTTGAGAAGTGACTTAATGTTTCTTGAGATGTCATAATAAATGTCACATCTCGAATCTAATGTATGACTTAGAGCTATTTACAGGTCGGGTCGGCTTGGATTTGGGCCTGACTAGTACTTTATCGATTGGGTTGAGTGACTGAAAATTTGACCTGTGCTTGAGCAAACATTCAAGTTGGACCAAGGATACATGGTAGTGTTCCCCAAAGTTTTAAAACTTGGATCAATACCCCTAACTTTAGGAGGGGATGTAAAATCTTTGTTTTACACTTTCCAATAACGACATATCACATCAGTGTTTCACACATTATTGAATAAGTCTAAATATGATAAGGATGTGATTCTTCTCAAAAAATAATAATAATAATAATAATAATAAGGATGTGATGCAAAACATATGGTTTACAATTTACATCATCCAATAAAAGTTTTTCCTATAAGCATTTTACATAAAACTTAATACATCTTGCCATACACAATTACATCTCAATAAACTCCAAATTTCACAGACATTTTCAATTTCAAATTAGACCAAAACCTGAACTCAAAATCTCATCGTCTTCACCCAACCTCCATTCCACCACACATGCCGCCATAGTTTGTTGGATCTATTGTGAGAATGGTTTCATGACCTGAAGATTTATTTTTTCTTGATTTTTTCATCTTCCCTTACTCTTTACTTATTCAAAATGCCACACCAAGAAACAATCCCAAATGCCCAAACCAAGCCAACCACTTTTCCAAAACATCAAACCCAGATACAATCCAAAATGCCCACTTGGAAAACTCTATCAAGACCACCAAACCTAAAACTTATGACACCTTCTATCAGAGACGAACCCATAGTAGGACCCCCCCCCCCCCCCCCCAAAAAAAACCAAAATAATAGTATATACATATAAGTTGAAAATTTAAATTTTGGGCCTAACCACCAAATGCAAGCCCCAATCACCAAAACTGAAGCCTAAGCACCATCGAAACAACCCAACTCCAAGAAAACAACACAACCCACAACGATTCAAATAAGCTCTTGCCACCGAAACCGATTCAACAATCCACACAGATTCAATTTTGGTGGCTAGGGCTTGCATTTGAACTTGTGGAGGTGGTGCTGGATAGAGAAAGGGGACAGAGGTAGAGAAAGGACAGATTTATAATATTTTATAGTATAGTTATATTATTTTATTGTGTTGTATGGAAAAATAAAAACTGGGATGTTGGGTGTATTTTAAAGTGAGGTAGTATAATAGATAAAGTAACTTTTTAGGTTGTAAAATAGCAATTTTTATACAACCCCGGATGCCAATGCTCTTAGAGCCATAAGCTTCCATGTCCTTCTCTATATTTATATTATATTTGGGGCTTTTTCTTTTTTGGTTTTCTAGCAATAGACACAATCAAGCAATAACATCATTGCAAATTCAAGCAAGCACTTTGTAGGTAATTTATAAATTGGTGAATTATAAAATACACCCATAAAGTTTAGAGGTGTTTGGATTTTATACTTCGAAGTCTCAGAATTTGGATAAATAAGCAATATTTTATTACAAAGAAATTACTTATTATATATATTTATATATATATAAAATAAAATAAGGAAATAAAAGTAAATTTATATAAAATACTTCTTCTATCCTCTCACTTTTCTCTCCAACAAGAACCAAAAAAAAAAAGTTTTTCATCTCCTTACTTTTCTATCCTTTCAACCAAACACACGAGGGAAAATTCAATTTTTTCTATCCTCCCATTTTTCTGTCTCCCCAACCAGACAGACTCTTAAGAAAAAAAAAGTGTATATATATAAAGAGGTATATTTTTTACAATTTTATATTTTAGCTCCCTCTTTCAAAACTTTTGAGCCCCCTCCCCTACAATTTTACATTGATTTCATTGTAATACCATTTGCATCAATTGTAAAATAACATAAGACCCAAAATTTGTCCAAAAGAAATCACCCTTATTATTGTCATACAATTGAGATTTTCTTTGGTTAAAGCAAGGTTAAAGATTAAGGGACAATGAAGTAGATAGTCTCTCTCTTTTATATAAGAAAGGTTCATAGTCACACTTAGACCTAAGGAGCAAGAACAACACAACAATATTTACACAAGAAGAAATTTATCTATAAATATAATTTCATAGCATTGATGTGGTGGAGGATTCTTCTACAAGTGATCTTGGAGGAGAGCATAAGAAAGGCTTTGGAGGGATCTTCAAGGCTTCTATGTTTCCTTCTATCATTTCAATCACTTTATTCATGGATGGCCTATCAAATGGATTTGTCTGTATGCACCACAAGCCCACTAAGATCATCTTCCTCACCATTTCATTTTCTGTTGTTGTCATATTACTTAGAAATCCTATATCGTTGTCCAACTCGAGACGCTTATAAATCCAATGTGGAAAATATATTTCACTAGTCTGGCTTACTCCAACATCAGTGTTATTTCTTCCTCCAGCCATCTCCAAAATCATCATTCCATAGCTATAAACATCAGATTTGTGTGAAACTCCACCAAAGTTCCTACTAAACACTTCTGGAGCTATGTACCCAATTGTTCCTCTAGTACCAGTCATTGATATGTTACTCTCATTCCTTATACATAGTTTAGCGAGTCCAAAATCAGAGATTTTTGGGCAAAAATCTTCATCCAGAAGGATATTATGTGGTTTTATATCAAAATGCAAGATTCTTGTGTTGCACCCACGGTGCAAGTACTCAAGCCCCCGAGCAATTCCAATTGCAATTTGGAACAATTTTTCCCATCCTAAATGTGAACTGGTTTTCTCAAGGTTGCCATCTTGTATGAACTTTTCAAGTGATCCATTGGGCATGAACTCATAGATGAGAGCTCTTTTCTGACCTTCTAGACAAAATCCTACGAGTGTAACAATATTAACATGTGAAGTTCTACTAATGCTTGCAACCTCATTAATAAATTCTTCTCCATTTCCTTTTGATTCATTAAGGACCTTCACAGCAACAGGACGACCATCGAGTAACTTTCCTTTGTACACGCCACCAAAACCTCCTTGACCTAGTTTATCTCTAAAAGAGTTGGTCATTTTTTTTAATTCTAAGAATTTATATCTATTTAGAGCTAGTGGTCCATACTTTCTAATGAAGGCCTCAAGATCTTGCTCATTCTTTGTTTTCTTCGTCCAAAATTTTGTTGACTTAATAATTGATCTTTTACTTCTAAACCAGAAAATAATGATGCAGGTTAGTAATACTCCAACTCCTGAAGCGGCAACACCTGTAGAAAAATTCGAACATGATTCAGGTGGTGGAGGTTATGACCCCTTTATAAGTTAACACCATAACTAAAATAAGATATAATCTAAACCCCCCGACAACCCTCTTCTCAAAGCCTTCTTCCCCATGAATGAGAAATGCAATTGTCTACTCACAAAATTGAATGAACCTTGGTGCAAATGGACTTAATAACATTTTTAGAATGAGCAAGACCAATAATGGTTGGTGAAACTGCAAAACATAATTTCTCTAGTTCTACATGATCATTTTCTATTGTATCTTACCTATAATCAGCTTCAATTTTTTGGTCCTGCTAGCGGGGCCTGCAGAGAAAATATAGTACTCATTACATAATGGCAAAAAAATAATTTTGAAATTATACTTAAAAACTTCTTGTGTTCCTCTATGGAACATTTCTATTAGGTAAAGAAGATTTTAAAATGCATATTTTTTTTTTCACATGATTGCATTACTCCATGACAGAATCTTCGGCAATAGTTGAATCCCAGCAATAACTTTAGTATTTTTCATCTTGAAATGATCATGGTACGACGACATTGGTTGACGTTTAGTATGCAAAACTTAATTTAGTCCTTCAAATTTAAAAACCAGGAATTGATTTTCGTGTTAGTTTAGCTCAAACCCTTCATGACTGCAATATATAGGTCGATTTTCTTCCCCAAAAATAAAGGTTTACAAAATGTTTTTTATGCTTTTGCAGTAATAGGGACAACTGCACTCCACAAAGTGTTCATCGTCATCGCAGTGAGGTGGTACAATTGCTAAGGGGGAGGAAAGTGTGATGAGGGAAGACAGAGCAAGAAGGGCATCCATGTGTAGAAGATCATGGAGAAAAGAATAAGATGAGATGTATTAGAATTCTCAGAGAGAGAGAGAGAGGGGTTGTGTACTGTGTTTACCGATAAATAAGAGCATTATTCTCATACACTCATTATTGTACATTATCTATTCACATAAACTATTTTATATTTTAAACGTGGACATCATGTCTAAAATTATAGATACTATATTAACAGTGTACATTAACAAATGAGAAAAGAAGAATTACCAAATAAATAAATAACCAATAGGAACAGAATAGTTACCACAAAAAAAAAAAGTTTTATTGCAACAAAGCTACAGCAATAACCAAAAAATTAATAATAATAATACGCTACCTGCACAAATACTTTATAATTTAGACTACTTTCTATAAGCCAAACATATTTTGGTACTATGCTACCAGCACAAATAATTTCTCAATCTTCATTGGGTCCACCATTCTGCCTTTACCTTTTAGACTTGTTCCTTGGAATTAATTACGTTACGGGTAAAGAAAATTTCATCCAAAAATTCACGCGCTCTCTTTCGCATAGATTTACTAAACTTATTTGGATCTATAACAATACAGCGTGTATGATAAAATAGGGGCGATTTTGGCCCAGCATTTATTTTTAAAATATTTAGGCCCGAAACACTGTTTGGGAAATATATAGCAATATATCACTTTTTTAGGTACTCGAGCTTGGCAAGCTCGAGTACCATGTTTTTTTAATCCACTATCGCCCCATATTCAAGGAACCCTATAGTCGCGTTTTTAAGCCCTATAGTGACGTTTTTGGGCCAAAAAACGCCACTATAGGGCCCCTTATGGGACTTATAAAAAAATTTTGCAGGAAAACGCCGCTATAGGGACCAAAAACGTCACTATAGGGATTAAAAACGCCACTATAGGGCCCCTTGAACCTGTTATGCGGACTTATAAAAAAAATTTTGCAGGAAAACGCCGCTATAGGGCCCGAAAACGTCACTATAGGGCTTAAAAACGCCACTATAGGGCTCCTTGAATATGGGGCGATAGTGGATTAAAAAAACATGGTACTCGAGCTTGCCAAGCTCGAGTACCTAAAAAAGTGGTATATTGCTATATATTTCTCAAACAGTGTTTCGAGCCTAAATATTTTAAAAATCAATGCTAATAGGCCAAAATCGCCTAAAATAGGTGTCTAAACTTTTCCATTCAATTCTGTATTACAAAAAATTTCCACTCATCCATAGACTTGCGTGTATTGACATGACAATGCACGGAATTGTGGTCTTGCCGACTCCTTCCAGGCAAGCTTAACAAATGGGATACCATCCAACACGTTGAGGAAAAGTTTCGGAGAACTTAAATGGACCTTCTTGACCTTTATTTGAAGAGCAGCTTATACGGTTTAAATTTTATTCTTCATTTTTTATATATCTTTTTTCGGTTTTGGAATTTTTTAAATTTTGGTTTTATTTTCTTATTATAGAAACTTATTTAGGAGTTTTTTAGTCAAACCGCCTATAGGAAGGAACAACACCAAATGAAATTCAAAAAGAAAAAAAAAAAATCAAAATAAGAGATCAAAGAAATCCCACCCTTAATCAGCCACCAATAACATCGGAAACCCATTGCCACCATTGAAACTCACAAACCACTCCAACCAAAGTCATGCCAGCTACGAAAGCCCAATATCAAACCCAACCACCAAACTCAAAACCAAACCTGACAACACCAAACCCAACACTGACAACCCTCCCAGCCACAATGACCTCCGCAACCACAACCACCAAGATCTAAGAGGTGAAGCCTAGAGAGAGAGAGAGAGAGAGAGCCCCCAACACCCTTATCGCCAATCTACACCATGAAAGGGTGGTGGTCATGGATCATTGTCAATTTGCACCACACTTACCGCTACAACACCCTTACTAGAAACATTTATACCGACGGTCAAAGTCCTAAGGTACTATGCCAAAGAGAAAGGAGGGGGTTTGTGTGAGAGAAAGAGGAAAGAAGCAATGGTGGGCGTTGGTCTGTGCGTGGGTGGGGGATTGGTTTGTGCGTGTGACGAAGAAGTAAAAATTTTTACTCTTGTTTTAACTTTTAAGAGTAAAACATTTTACGTCTTGTTGCTCTAATATTAGAGTCGATTGTAAAATATTTTATAATTGATTATCTTTTTATATCAAAACAAACATAGTAAAATGAGTAAAATATTTTTCACCGTATTATGCTGAGAAAGCCTATTAGGTTTTGATTCAACCAAACCTGAAGCCTATCCAAAAAAGCAAAGAATCTTCCATTTGGGGGAGCCAAGAAACTCTTTCACAATATTAATTATCCAAATAGAGAAAAAGAAGACCATAAAGGAAAGAAATAAGTCCAAGTTCTATTCTATAAGTTTAGGGTGAGTTTGGTTTAGCTTTTTGTAAAAGTGCATAATGAAAAAGTAGAGTTTTCAAAAAGTGCATAATTGAAAAAGTGCATTTTCAAAAAGTTGAGTGTTTGGTAAAAACTGTTAAAAAGTGCTTTTTGAAAAAGCTGAGTGTTTGGCTAGCACTTATAAAAGTGACAGTTTGAGGGATAAATTACCAAAAAGGACAATGTATATATAAGAGCATCTCCAGCAGGTTAGACAAATTTTTGTGCTGTTTGGACAATCAACAGTGACATTTATCTTTTGCCTATCCACTTTTTAAATTTTTATTTTGTAATCAAATTTATTCTTTTTTAATATTTATTTTTCTTTTTCTATTCATTTTCAACAATTATATTTTTCAACAAAAAGTGTTACATCTACAATATTTTTTGCAATACTTTCACAAGAATCATAACAGAATCTTATGTGAAAAGTTGTTACTAGTTCTAATTTGAACTCATTACTGAAATTATATTTTTACTCATCAATATTAGCTAATTACTTAAAATTTATTGTGAAAATATTGTGAAAATATTGTGGTCATATTTTGAAATTGTGATTTCTAATACTTTTCCTTTTTTTTTTTTCTCTTGTATTTTATCCACCACACACGTGTACATTATTTTGTCCACATCTTCTCCTTTTTCCCACACCTCCACCTTCCAGAAGGCTCTCTCATTCTCTCATTCTTTCATTTTTCCTTTTTCCTTTTCCCTTTGTTTCCAGAAGGCTCTCTCAATTCCAAAGCTCTCCGGCTCTCTCAATTGCTTCTCTCTTTTTTTTTTTTTTTTTTTTTCCACTTGATTTCCAAAAGATCTCCACTTCCGCTTCTTGACTTATATGAAGCAAATTGCTCGCGGACCTGAACTGAAAATTGAGAAGCCTCACGACCTGAAGTGAACACTGTGGGTTCAGTCTTTCTTCGTCTTCATCTTCTTCTTCCTCTTCTTCTTTCTTTCTGTCTTTCTATGTGTTTATGGTTGTTTGGCCATGGGTTTGTGCTATTTGATTTCTGTATTTTTGGATTGTGGTTTGTGTTTTGGGTAATGATTTTAATCTTCGTCTTCATCTTCTTCTTCCTCTTCTTCTTATTTATTTCTGTCTGTCTATGTGTATTTTTGGTATGTGTTTTTGGATTGTGACCGTGGGTTTGTGATGGGTATTTCCGTAATTTTAATTTTGCAACGGTAACCCACTGAAAACGCGCATTGCGCGTTTTCATTTATGGACCCCTGAGAGTCCATAAAAATTTCCGCGTTTCTCCTAATTTTTGGTCTATGCCCAAAACGCAACTTTTATCAAAAAGTTGCGTTTTAGGCTTAACCAAACGCATATTTTGGCTTGGCTTTTTCAAAAAGCGCTTTTTGGGTTCAAAATGCGGAAACAAACGGGCACTAAAAAGGAGAAACCTTATAGGTCAGAGTTGGCAAATTGGATGCCACTATCTTTAAAAAATAAATAAATTTACGCCCATCCTCTAAAGAAATTAAAAGTCTTGCTTTAAGGAGTTGAGCCCAATAACCTTTTCGTAGAACAGCCCGGAGCCCGTTAAGAGCCCAAGTTCAATATATTGGCATTTTCACGGCTTCTACCCAAAAAAAAAAAATGATGGCATTTTCACGTTTTCACTTTCACCTACAAAGCTCTGACCATGGTCGAACGATCTGCTCGCCTCTACTAACACCAGACCAACAATGAAATTATTCTTAGAATAATTATGTCAGTACACCTTCGCTAAATTTTCATCACTAATTGCTAATTAACATATTTTTTTAAAGTTTATCATTACTTGAATCATTGATTTTATTTATTTTTTATTTTTTTTATAAAGGGAAAACGTAATTCTAATTTCATCATCAAAATCACCGATAACAAACCAAACCAAGAGAGTAAATATAAGAGCGCTCTCCGTCACGGCAAAAGCAGACAAATTGGTGTGCTACATTAGAACCGCAATACCCACCTGAATGCTCACACCCGCCACAGGCAACATTCAAGGCATTATAGTCCACTTCAAACCCCTTGATTCAATGCCTCATGAAGTTTATGGATACACCCGCAGACTCATCAATAATAGCATTTCGTAAAATTGGAACACGGAATCTTTCTCTGCATTGCGCAAGGCCTGGATTATGGATCATTGCTAACAATTCGTTTACAAAGTAAGCGTTCTTATTTGCATCACTACCTTCCAAGCTGCACGTAAATCTATTTTGGACCGGTATAAGTGTATTGACTTGAGGAGGGCAGCCGTAGAACAAAGTTGGTTGAAGCGTAATTAAAGATGATACTATAATTCAAAATGGTATTGAGGTTGGTTTGAGGACAAGAACCATCCCAGAGGTCCAATCTTGCAATGGTCATGATATTTTGAGCTTGGTTGATGTTTAGAATGAGAAACTCTAGTTCTTCAAATTTGATAATCGGGTATTCATCGTTGTAGCACTCGAGCTTGAACCCTTGGTGACCACAATGTTCAGGTCGATTACCTCCCCAGAAAGGGTAAGAAACGTTTTTGATTCTTTCACACTCATAGGGACGACTTCACTCAACATATCGTGCATCATCGGTGCAGTAAGATGGTGGCAATATTGCTAAGAAGAAGGAGAGGGTGACGAGGGAAGAGAGAGCTAGATGGATATCATTGTCCTTCAACTTTAGGAGTGGTTGAGTGTATTAGAGAGTTATCATAAATAGTCAAACAAGTTTTGTTACAGCAATTGAATTCAAAAGTCCATAATTTTCCAATATTGACGGAGAAGAAAGAGTTGAACTTAACAATTGGCCTGTGAAATCAAAATGCATAGAAATCTAGAAAACGATCAAGAATATTCAAGGCTCCTAATGTGTTTCAAGAATTTAAAAATTATAGCCCCATTTCGTAAATCATCAAATCTATTTTAGAAAGCATCAAACCTCACTTAATTCTTTATACAGTGGTTTCCTTTTCAGATAATTTATTAGCACATATTATTTCTTTTTCGTTTCTAAGGGAGATTGAAATAATTAAAAAATCTATCATTTGTGTACTAGTATTTTATGACATAATAGCTATTAGCACAATCATGGTTTGATCTGCTACTTTCATATAAATCCAGGCTGCTTCTCACAGCATGATCTGAAGAGTAGTTAGTGACTAATATTCAGCAATTTTTTCTTGTCACAAGAAATATTCAAAACCATACATTGAATTGAAGTTCATTGGGATTTGTTCTCGGTTCTCAGATAAGGGTTTGGTTTTTGGTTTTGGCTTGTAGAGTCCCAATTGATAGAGTTCTAAATTTTCCCAGCAATTCCTCTTTTTGACCGTTTATGAGTTAAAGATGTTAAGGTGGAATCTATAAATATATGGCTGTAAGAGATGAAAGAATAGTTTCTCTGGGGCCCATTAGATAAATAAAAGTCAACAAGATTGGAAATCAAGACTAGTCAACATGTATGACCCAGTCAATCGGGAAAATTTTTGGTTGATACAACGAACTTAGGAAGGAACTAATGGCTAATGCTATTCATATTTTTGACATTATGTTTTACTTTAGAAATATAGTAATACTGTTCATCAAAAAAAAAAAAATATATATATATATAGAGTAATACTAGTCCGTAATCTGTACAATAGAAAACTCTAACATAATATAATAAATTAAAAATAATATTTATCAAACAACTTCAATTTTATATATATTATAAATATTCAAGCTGTGATTAACTATCTTAACCATCTTCGTTCTTGCTTAAAGTGTAGGTTTCAACTTTCAACATCAACTTGATAACAGCCTAATAGATGATATTCATCCATGAAATAATCAATAATTTTTAAAAATTAAAAATTTAAAAAGATAACAGGTGCTATTCTAGGGGAAGAGTACCTATACAATTTTTTCTTTACAAGCTTTTGTTGAGAAAGATGAAGTTGAAAGTCAAATTTTTGCAGATTGGTATAGGAAAGAGACATTATAGGTGGGTTAATTAGAATTTGCATCTCTCACACTTCTTCTATGGGTGACTCGAATTTATTGTTTTTTTTTTTTTTTTTTTTTTTTTTTTTTTTAAAGTGGTCTGTTGGTAAGACGTCTATTAGAAATACAAAGGATCAAGTTATTGGCCTACTAGATTGACCCACATTCCCCAAAAGAAAACAAACCAGTACAATGGTATGCAATTACTGTATTAACTATGCCGACTGCCCAAAAAGAGGTAATTAAAGAAGGATCAACTATGCCTTACAGGCCTATAGCTGAGAACATTAAGTATATACCATCAAAACCAAACAAAGAACAAGAAGTATGCTATAGCCTAATCCAGGAAAGTGAGATGAGAAAAGAGCAAGCATATTTTTACCTGGGCAGCTATAAGAGCGCTCTCCGTCAGGGCAAAAGCAGACAAATTGATGTGTTACGTTAGAACCGCAATGCCCACCTGAATGCTCACACCCACTACAGGCAGAGGTAGTATCGTGCAAGGGATTGTAGTCCACATCGAATCCTCAAATCAATACTTGCCGAAGTGCCGGGACTCCACTCCAAGGATCGTTCATAAGAGCAGCCCGTAAAATTGGAACACGGATTCTTTTATTGCATTGCTTAAAGTCCTGAAGTTGGCTCGTCGAGAGGAATTCTTCAACAAAGTAAGCATTATTACCCGTTTCAGTATCTCCTGATCTGCAAGTAAACCTATGTCGAGCCGGTATTTTGACTTGAGGAGGGCAGTCGTAGAACAAAGTTATGTTTTGATCGGTTGAAGCGTTATAGTCGAAGTTGGTAAAATTCAAAGTGGTATTGAAGTTGTTTTGAGGACAAGAACCATCCCAGAGGTCCAATCTTGCAATGGTCATGATTGGAAAAAATTTGTCGATTTTTAGTACGCGGAAATCTAGTGCTTCAAACCTGATAATCGGGTATTCATTGTGGTGGCACTCGAGTTTGAACCCTTCACGACCGCAATATTCAGGTCGATCACATCCCCAGAAAGGGTAAGAAACGTTTTGGATGCTTCACACTCATGGGGACGACTGCAATTAGCAAAGCGTTCATAGTCGGTGCAGTACGATGCTGTTAGTATGGATAAGAAGTATAGGGTAATGAGGGAAGAGAGAGCTAGATGACGGGCATCCATATTTAGAAGATTATGAAGAAAATTAGTAAAGGGTGATTGAGAGGTAATGCATATGACGCAGCCGCATATTGTTGAACCAAGACTAGAAAGAGTTAGAATGATAGATAAATGAGACGAACCCTCTTATGTACAATGAACAAGTGGACCATGTTTATACAATAGCATTCACGAGAGAGAGAGAGAGAGAGAGAGAGAGAGAGAGAGAGAGAGAGAGAGAGAGAGAGAGAGAGAGAGAGAGAGAGAGAGAGAGAGAGAGAGAGAGAGGAATACTGATTTGGATTTGTGTTGAGTAGGGATGTCAAATGGGTGGGTTTGGGGTGGGCATAATTGAGTTTGGTATATAAAACCCATTTACCCATTAAAACAAGAATATTGATTTGGATTTGTGTAGGGATGTCAAATGGATGGGTTTGGGGTGGGCATAATTGAGTTTGGTATATAAAACCCATTTACCCATTAAAACCCATTTAACTAATTTTCTTTTAACTCAAATCCAACCCAACCCAATTATTATGGGTAAACTCCAATTTACCCAATTATCAAAATGACCAAAATGTCATTAAACTAAAAATCTCAATACTTTTTTGGATTCCCTTTTCCATTCTCTCTAGTCTCCATTCTTGGAATTAAAAAATTCCACATAACACATCCATGTCAGCAATTATATTAAAAATTCAAAAAAAAAAAAAATTTTCTTTTCTTTTCTATTTTCTCTCACTTTCTTGGCAACCAAACAGTGCAACAAATACAAAGAAATGTTATTTCAAACTCAAAACTTTCCTAGAATTTCGAAAGCAAATGTCCTATAAACAAATAGAAATTCTTCGTTGACATTAAGCTCAACGGAGCTCGAAATCCAATTGGTGATTCCGATGACCAAATGCGGGTGCCACAGCTCACAAACTGTGACGAGCTGAACCAAACAAGTCCAAAGCAAAATGCTCGAGCAAATGTGAATGAACCAGACCTAAAATTGTGTCCTCGTGATCGCAAGCACGAGAGGAGAACCACTCGCTATCTTATCGCCGATATGCGCTGCCTCTGATGATCTAACCTCCATTCCTTTTCTTCAAACCAGCTCATCGCCGTAGCTTCATCGATCAATCCAAAACCCTAACCTCCTCCACAACCACCTCATTGCCATAGCTTCATCGATCAATCCAAAATTCTCATTAGCTTTCAACAACCACAGCAAAAACCATTAAGAGATTTTTTTTTTTTAACTTTACTGGGAATATTTTCTTTTTTGTTTTTTTTTTCTCTCTCAAACTTTCTTTCAGATGCTAGAATATTAAAAAAGTAAATAAATAAATAAAAATTTTCTTTTTACTTTATTATTTTTTCATTGTATCTCTCTCTCTCTCTCTCTCTCTATTAAGTGTAAACGTAATCCCTCTCTCTCTCTGTTTGAACTGTTTGTTTGATGAGAAAATGAAGGAAAATGAAAACCCTCAAACATTGAAACGTCTTAGGGGTTTTTTTTTTTTTTTTTTTAATGGGAAGGGCTGGGTTGTATTTGGATATATTGTTTTTGGGTTAAATGAGTCTCAATGGGTTTTTAGTTAAAACCCAATAATTATTGGGTTTAATTGGATTGATGCCTATTTAACCCAACTAATAATTAGATGGGTTTGGGTTCAATTAGAGTGAGTGGGTTTGGGTGGACAAATGAGTTTGGGTTTATTTTGCCATCCCTAGTGTTGAGAGATCAACTAGCGTGACAAATCTTTGTTTGAATGTGAAGGCGAACGAAAGACGCAACAAAATTGCCAAAACAAAACAAAACAACAAAGTTTCCTACCTATTTCAGTACTACAATTAATCTATTGTTTCGTCGCAATTACCAATTTTATTTAACTTTTCTATAGGTTTTTTTTTTTTTTTTTTTTTTTTTGGAGAATAACTTTTCTATAGGTTGATGTGACGTGTTTAAATATTTCTTTGAAATCCATATTATAATTGAACTTAATTGTATACAAATTAAGAAATATAGAGCTGTTTGGTGTGGCATTTTAAACAATTTATTTCAATTTTTAAACAATATTACATGTATTTTAATGTATTTTTTACCCGTACGTATTTCTAAAAAATACAATCAACTTTATTAGAATATATAACATTACCAAACAAGTCATAGTACTCTCCTTTCATTTCTTTTCTTTTTCTGTCTTTTACCTTCTAAAATATTGAACAGCATTTTATATGAATTTTACAGTTCAACTTGTTTTTTAATTCCTTTTACAGTTTACCTATAAAAAAAAAAGTACATAAACTACTTTTCCAAAACAAGTTAAAAGGAAAAGGCGTAAAAATATTCTTTATTAATTGGACAGATATTGCAAATTTGCAATGGATTATGTAAACATGACTGAAAAGAATCAAAATTCAAAATGAACAAGATATGGAGATATTTTTCTAACAGCCGTGTTTGAAGATCTGAGGAGCTTAGATGGTTATATTATATGCCTGGTTTTGAAGGCATGAATAATTTCTTCCAAACCGAACAGACTTTTTCATGATTTTTAAAGGATCTATAATATATATATAAATCTGCAAAAACTAGCTATCCCACTGTCTCATCCCTAAAAGTTTGTTTTCATTTTTTCTTTTGTGGGCTTGTACCATCTAAGATTGATGCTTACTAATTTATTTATTTTTATTTTTTTTAGAAAGTGATGCTTGCTAATTTAGTTGACCATGCCTGCCACATGCTATATAATTGACCTTAAAAAATGTCATACTTGACCAATTTAATTAGGACTCTTCAACAACCTCTCTAAAATCCTGGCCCAAATACACATACACGCGTGAAAAGCTAACCAATAAACAAACTACAATAAGAGAATCTAACCAATACCTACACTACAAGGTGAAGATGTTCATTCACCCAAAAAAAAATCTAGTACAACTTCTAAGCAACGTGAATCTTTCCAACAATTGGACGCATTCACTTTTTTTGTTTCTTCAATATATATACAATGGTTGAAAATGATATTTTATCTCACGTTGAAATTTCAACGCAATTTTGCGTTGTTCAATCTCACCAGACAATGACATATATGGCCCCTAATTTCATGTCTTTGCATGCCACTCGGCTAGTAAACTTTTTAAGGTTAGAAATTATTTTAAACATATTCGAATCTCAATATCATATTAATTGATGGATATCCTAGCAACTCGCCTAGTCATTGATGATGTTGAGATCGTCAGTAGTTGGGTTTGTCTAGATAAACCAATACGAGCTCGTCCAACCTCCTATGCGATCAATGAAAAGAAAGGGGATCCTCTTAGGTGGTCACTGGTGTGGTGCCAGCCACGAAGTCTCCAATGGTAAAGTCAAAGAACAGAGCTTAGAAAATGGAAAGAATTTGGTGATCAGAGTAAGAGGTGATCAATGTGTCTTTCCCCTATCTAGGATTTGGTTGGTCCTATAAATAGACTCACCTTACTAGCCATTGTCCTCCTTGAATGGTGACTTGAAAGCTTTTTTGGTAATGCCTTAGGCCTACTTAATTCAACCTTAATGGAGGTTCCAACGATCTTATCTCTGATACATAACCGTCGGGGCATTGAATTGTTGTCATTATGACACTCTACCTCATCCAGGCTGGCTCCTCTGGACGAGGATAATTATTTGTTCTATTAGTTGCCCCCTTATTCTGAGATCATTCTTGCGTGATGACGATCTTGAGAATATGAAAGGTCCTTTGCTCGGATGTGACTCTTGAGTGCTTTTCCTATTGTGTCTGCATTTAATACGGAGTGGTGGCGTCGTACGTGTCGTGGCCACGTGGCGCACTCTAAGTGGTGGATGGTAGCGTTTTTTTCGAGGGTCTTTTGGGTTTCCCACCGATTTTCAGTTTCCCAAGTCTAGCTTTTTAAACCACTTAACCTTACCTTTCCTTCTTTACTTTTTCTCTTTTTCTTCTCGCCATTACTGCTCTGCATTTTTCTTCTCTAAGCCTTTTGAACTCCATCAACCTTTTCCTTTCTAAACTTGGTTTTGATGGACGACCATAATTCCCTCAGAAAACCTCCTCGTCCAGACAAGGGATCAACAGACGAAGAAACCATTCCACTCCGTCACCATTCGAACCCACTAGACATAGAAAGGGCCTGCCAGTTCATACATTATAGGCATACGTTACAGGGTCACAATAAATCTCTTTACCGTTGGAGCACTGACAACCCTCCCATTAACATCTGAGGGAAGCATTACAAATAACCCATTCAAGCCTCCATTAACAACACTCCCCAACGGCTAGGAAAAAGAGGCAAGTATATATACAGATACCTCACACCTACAAAGGTACACAAAAAAAGACTCTAGCTCATACACATTGATTTTCTAATACTTCTTCTTTCATTCTAGCTATTCTGACTTTAGCATCGGAGGTTATGTGGCAAGCACCACACCGGTGACCTACTCTTCTTCCTTTCATCATCCATCTTTTCAAGATCAGATTGGCTGTGGACGACTTCCCTCTTAGGCGATCATTTTGACTGACGATTCGAACATCATCAGTTTGACGCAGTCTGTGGGAAAGACTTTTTCACACTTAGTCCGAAATCACTATTCCATTCAACTTACAAGTCTAGATGGAATCCAACACTAACCAAGATCCTGCAGCCTTAGCTCTACAAATTCAAACACTTGTAGCCACTGTGGAGGAACTTACCAGGCAGAACCAAGAGATGAGGCAGCGACTACAACAAGAAGATAATCGCTTGAAGACCAACCGAGACGAGGATGGGGACAGCCAAAGAAAACAACCAAGCACCCCAGAAAGGGCAAGATCAAATCTTCTCAAGGAAATGAGAAAAGAGATGGACGAACTGAGAAATGCTATCAAAGAGAAAACAAACTGAAGCTTGGACAAAATGGTCAGGAAGACATACTCACCCTTCACCCTAGCGGTCCAAGAATGCCGAGTACCCTAAAAGTTTCGTTTGCCCTAACTCGAGCCATTTGACGGATTGAAGGATCCTCTAGATCACCTCAACACTTTCAAGACAACTTTGGGTCTCCAACAGCCCCCTGGCGAAATACTATGTCACTCTTTCCCTACTACCTTCAAAGGGGCAGCCAGGGCATGGTTCACCAAACTACTGACATCATCCATTAATAACTTCGAGCAACTAGGCAGCTCTTTCCTCCGTCATTTCGTCAGTAGGCAACGTCCAAAAAGGTCAGCTAACCATTTGCTCACCATCAAGCAAGGAGAAAAGGAAACCTTGCAATCATATGTAACACATTTTACACGGGGAACTTTGGAGGTGGACAAAGCAGATGATAAAGTACAGCTAACAGCCTTCAAGGCTGGGTTGAAGTCTAGAGATTTTGTGGTCTTTTTGGCGAAGAATCCCCTTAGGACGATGGCAGAGATGCTTTTGAAGGTGCAAACGTACATGAATGCCGAGGACGCCTTAGTAGCAATAGAAGGAGTAGAGAACCCAAGGAGAAGAAGAAAGATAAAGAAGATAACTGAAGAGGAAGAAAAAGGGATCGAGCTAATCGATAGAATGCTGAAGGGAGCAGACAAAAGGATGACAAAAACCCTCTTGCAGTGAAGTTCATACAGTTAGTGATGCATGTCGACCAGATCTTGGTGCAAATCAAGGACGAACACTATCTCAGATGGCCCAGACCATTACACTCGTAGCCTAATGTGCGTGACAAGAGGAAATACTGTCATTTTCACAAAGATCACGGGCATTATATAGAGGACTACAGAAACCTGAAGGAGCAGATAGAAGAGATTATACGAAAGGGGAAGCTGTAGAAGTTCGTGAAGAAGGAAGATTCCATTAGATTTAGGGATGCTAGCAAAGGTCAACACTAAGGCTCTTAGAGAGACGAGGACCAAATGCCCCTTCATCCAGAAAGTGCTATAGGAGAAATAAAGACCATCACAGGAGATCCGTCTACAGGAGGATCATTCAAGTCCTTCAGGAAGTCATACAAGCAACAAGTGAACAATGTTCATAGCATGCCTCCCCAAAAGCAAAGGCGAGCGGCCCAAGATATGTATTTCTCAAAAGAAGAAGCCAGAGGTGTAAAGTAGCCTCATGATGACCCGTTGGTCATCATGCTTATGATTGAAGGATTCAATACCAGAAAGGTTCTGGTAGACAACGAAAGCTCAGCAGATATCATTTACCTTTTTGCCTTCCAGCAATTAAAAGTAGACTCGAAGAGACTTCGTCCGTTTGAATCCCCCATCTTCAGTTTAAGAGGAGACGAGGTGCACCCCCGAGGGATAGTAACACTGACAGTCATGGCTGGCTCATACCCCCTCTAGGTAACCAATAAACATAACTTTTTGGTAGTAAACTCACCTTCGTCCTACAATATGATTATAGGAAGGCCTATCCTCAATCATTGGAAAGCGGCCACTTCCACATATTGCCTGAAGGTGAAGTTTCCAATGGAATAAAGAGTTGGGGAAATAAAAGGAGACCAGTTGCAGGCAAGAGAATGTTACCAAGCAGTCCTAGCCTCAAAAGAAAACCATACATAGCTGATCGAGGAAAAGACACCAGAAACTGCCGAAAAACTAGAAACAATAGAATTTGTTGAAGGAGATCCAACAAAGACAACCCAGATAGGGACAAGTCTAAGCGTCCAAACGAAGAAAGATAACCTAGACGTGTTTGCATGGAGCCACGAAGATATGCTAGGTATACTAGCAAACATCATTCAACACCGCCTGAATGTGAACCCTGAGAAGAAGCCTGTCCAACAAAGAAGAAGAGTTTTTGCTCTTGAACAGAACAAAGCAATTATGGACGAAGTGAACAAGTTGCTCGCTGCCAATTTCATCAGGGAGGTCTACTATCCTGAGTGGTTGACCAACATTATCATGGTCAAAAAGGCAAATAGGAAGTGGAGAATGTGTGTTGACTTCACAGATCTAAATAACACCTATCCAAAGGACTGCTTCCCTCTGCCCAGAATTGACCAACTTGTGGACTCGACAGCCGGGCATAGGCTTCTTACTTTTATGGACGCCTTCTTTGGGTACAACCAGATACAAATGGCAGAGGAGGATCAGGAAAAGATGGCCTTCATCACCAACCAAGGGCTTTACTGCTATAGGGTCTTGCCTTTTGGATTAAAGAACACGGGGGCTACGTACCAAAGGTTGTAAACTAGATGTTCAACAAATAGATTGGGAGGAACGTTGAAGAGTACATTGACGACATGCTCGTCAAGAGCAAAGAAGAAGAGGATCACCTGGATGACCTTAAGAAGATGGTCAATACACTCAGACAATACAGCATGAAGTTGAACCCATCCAAATGTGCCTTTGGGGTTTCCTTAGGGAAATTCCTCGGGTTCATAGTATCACAAAGAGGAATAGAAGCCAACCCTGAAAAGATGAGAGCTATCCTCGAGATTTCCTCCCTAAAGACGATCAAAGAAGTGCAATCTCTCACGAGAAGAATAGTAGCCATCAACAGGTTCGTCTCAAAAGCAACAGACAAATGCCTTCCTTTCTTCAAGACCCTAAAACGGGCTTTTGCCTGGAAGGATGAGTGTGAGGCAGTATTCTAGGAGTTAAAGCGCTACTTAAGTAACTCTTCACTCTTGAGTCTATTGAAGGAGGGGGAAGACTTGTTCCTCTACTTATCCGTATCCCCAACTGTAGTTAGCGCGGCCCTTATCAGAGAAGAGAACAAGATACAACTCCCAGTGTATTACATTAGCCAGGCCTTTCAAGGAGCTAAGGACCGATACCTACAGATAAAGAAGATTACCTTCACCCTGATAATGGCATCAAGAAAGCTTCGTCCATACTTTCAGGCTAACCCAATTATAGTAATGACAAACCAGCCCATTAAGAAAGCAATGAATAAACCCGAGGTTGTTGGATGGATGGTACAATGGGCCACCGAGCTCAGTCAGTTTAATGTAGAATATCGCCCCCGAATGGCCATAAAAGCCTAGGCACTAGCAGACTTTATAACAGAATTCACCGCTCCTAAACATGAAGACAACTAGGAAGAAGTTTAGACGATCCATACAGACGGATCATCCACATAGAAGAAAGGTGGAGCAGGCGTCATCATCACTTCCCCAGAGGAAGATGTTTTGAAGTATGAAGTCTAACTCAAATTCCTCGTAACCAATAACAAAGCAAAGTATGAGGCTATATTGACTAGGCTAAGGATAGCTCAGGCACTTGGAGCTAAAAACATTTTGCTAAGGAGTGATTCGCAGCTCTCAAGGTAGATTTTGAAGCAAATGAGGCAAGAATGCAAAAGTACCTCAAGTTGACGAATCAATTAGTGAGCAACTTTGAGTATGTAGAGTTCGTATAGATCCCACAAGATCAAAATGCTGAAGCAGACGAAGTGGCCTAAAGTGCATTAGCAGATGATTAGGCAAAGGTGACCGATTGGAGACTGGAAGAACAGAACTTTCCAAGTATTGAAGAATTTCAAACCTTCCCTGTGCATGCCCGCTCTAGATGGACGAGCCCAATTCTATCCTACCTTAAAGATGGATGATTACCACCAAATCTTGAGGAAACCAAGAAGATCTAGAAACGAGCTGCCTAGTTCACAATGCTGAATGACGAGCTTTACAAAAGAGGCTTCTCCCAACCTTACTTGAGATGTGTTGAAGAGGAAGAAGCCAAATATGTTGGAAGAGGTGCATGGGGGAGTTTGCGGCGATCACATGGGGGCAAAGTCCCTCGTCAGAAAGATCATGAGGGCAGTCTATTTTTGGCCCTCAATGCAATAAGACACAGCAGATTTCGTCAAGAGATGTGATAGTTGCCAAAGGTATGGAAATGTCCAACGAGTCCCAGGAGAGAAAATGGCGACCATTTCTTCACCTTGGCCATTTGCACAATGGGGGATCGACATTAGGGGCCCTCTATCACAAGGAAAGAGGTAAGTAAAGTTCTTACTCGTCGTAATCAACTACTTCACGAAATGGGTAGAAGCAAAAACATTGGCAACAATCACAGAAGCAAAGGTAAAGAATTTTGTATGGAAAAATATTGTATGCAGGTTCGGGATCCCGAGGACGATCATCTCAGATAATGGTCGTCAGTTCGACAGCCATGGATTCAAGTCTTTTTGCTCAAGCCTAGGCATCAAAAACAAATATTCATCCCTAGGACATCCTCAAGCCAATGGACAGATAGAAGTAACGAATCGAACCTTGCTAAAAATCATCAAGGCCCGATTAGTGGGGGTAAAGGGAGTATGGCCTGAGGAGTTACCAAGCATTCTATAGGCCTATAGGACCACAATGTGAACCCCAACATGAGAAACGCCCTTCAACCTAACTTATGGAACAAAAGCAGTCATCCCAGCCTTAGAAGGGAATTCTTTGACGAACAAAGTAACGACGATCAACTAAAACTGAACCTGGATTGTTTAGACAAAGTTAGAGGCCAAGCCTCCCAAAGAATGACCAAGTACCAGCAGAAGATGGCCGAATACTACAACTAGAGGGTAAAGCTCAAAATATTCAACATCGGAGACCTCGTCCTTCGAAAAATGACTCCTGCAATGAAGGACCTAGCACAAGGAAAATTAGGACCAACCTAGGAAAGATCCTACAAGGTCATCCACTATTCTCACAAAGGAAGTTACCACCTGGAGGATTTGGACGAGAACAAGCTACCTCGTCCATGGAATGTTGAGCACCTAAAGAGGTATTATGAATAGGAACCATAGTCCAATTGTATTACGAATAAGCGTATTACTCAACAATTCACATATTCTGGTTATCGCTCTCTCAAACTAAAATCGCCGCCTAGATGTGGAAACCCCGACTAAGATAAAAAGACGATAAGATTCCTTAAATGAATGTATGTCATCCAAACAAATGACGATAAGATTCCTTAAATGGATGTATATCGTCCAAACAAAAGACGATAAGATTTCTTAAATGGATGTACACTGTCTAGACAATGGATGACAAGATGTACGTCGCCTAAACATGAGGAAACATAATTTAAGTCTTCCTGACAACAATTCACACTAAGAAACCCCCAGGACGGAAGAAGGTTGTCCACTAAGGAACAACAAAATTCGCAAGTCCCCAATGGACGCTAAAGAGATTAGACTAGCCTGACAAGGTCAGTGGACGAACAATTACTTTTCACAAATATTTCTCTAAGTTCACAATAAATGACAGGAAACATAAATATTTCTCTAAAAAACGATGAAAAGCAAAAAAGAGAAGCACTTACAAGCAACACAAACACAAGGTAAATTAGCATACTTATATATACATATATAAGAAGTTATAGATTGTTCAAAGGCCCCAAAACAAGCAGGGCACAAAAAGATTGATCGTCCATAAGCCCTAAAATAGGCAGGGCATTCTAAAAAAAAAAAAAAAAAAAAGACTATGCTACAGGAGCATCATTCCCATCTTTCTTGGGTTCTAGGGGATCATCAGCAGCAGCAGAAGCAGCTGGGGATGCCTGGGTGACCTCATCCGCTTCAATCTCCTTGTCCACAGCTTTAAAATCCAGGTCCTCCAAGTCTAATCCTAGACCATGTTTCACCAGGTACTTCCTGAGTAACTTGAACCCCTTAAAGTACTAGCTAAACAATATGGCATTGTATTCCTTCATTGTTTGAAAAGCACAGACGGCCTTGGCCACGGCGTTCTTCATTTTTTGGCCGGCCACCGCCAAGAGCTCGTCCTTCTACTTCACCAATTGCTTCTCGGCATCCAACTCCTGATTAAACTTGGTTGTCATTTCTGCAAACAAGAAAAATAGTGGAGTTAAGTGGGAGAAAAGAAAGGGAAAGATGGATGATCTACTTTCGTCCTAAAGAAACTTACTTTTTTCTTCGCAACAAATAGCACGAAGAATGTAATGGGAAGGTTCTAGTCCCAAGCAATGATGGGCTAAGGTCCTAGGATCCACCAAATCGTCAAAGTTGTCAATAGTGCTCGCATACTCAGTGGCTGCGAGAACACACTCCGCAAACCTGCTCTCCAACTTTGGACAATCTTTGACTTTTTTTTTTTTTTTTTTTTTAAAAAAAAAAAGGTCAGGATGGACGGTCCAAGAAAAAAGATGAACGAAAAAGATAAAATGGAAAGTAAACGCACCAAGTACAGGGTCTCCCACTGACGCAGCAGCCTAGGGACGCCCCCAAAAAGTCGTCAATAAGGGTCTCCCAACCGTCACCTGTCACATCACATTATTGAATAAGTCCGAATTTGATAAGGCTATGATACTTCTCAAAAAAAAAAAAAAAATTTGATAAGGATGTGATGCAAAACATATGGTTTCATCATCCAATAAAAATTTGTCCTATAAGCATTTTACATAAAACTCAATACATCTACCATATACAATTACATCTCAATAAACTCCAAATTTCACAAACATTTTCAATTTCAAATTAGACCAGAACCTGAACTCAAAATTTCATCGTCTTCACCCAACCTCCACTCCACCACATGCCGCCATAGTCTGTCGGATTTGTTGTGAGAATGGTTTCATGATCTGAAGATTTATTTATTTCTTGACTTTTTCTTCTTCCCTTGCTCTTTACTCATTCAATGCCACACCAAGTAACAATCCCAAATGCCCAAACCAAGCCAACCACTTTTCCAAAATAGCAAACCCAGATACAATCTGAAATGACCACTTGAAAAACACTATCAAGACCACCAAACCTAACACTTACTACGCCTTCTATAAACTCTATCTTGATTTGATAAAAGATTATAAAAAAATTTAAAAATAAATAAATAAATAAACTCAAACCCATCAATATTTCATAATCCAAACTTCTAAACCAAACCAATTAAGAAAAGCCTAAAATTCAAGATAAAACCATGCAAATTGCAGCTTTGGCGTATTTTTCCAAACTCCGACTACAACTTCTATGGCTTCTTTGGTTGGCAACATCTTTGACGGGTTGGAGGCTTGTTGCCTTCTCAGTTTGGGTTTAATTTGTTGGCTTTTGATTTTCTAATGGGTGTTAATGAGGATGTATTGTGTGTGTCAATCCTTATTTCATTGATAGTTTAAATTCTATAAGGAATTGGTGTAAAAAGTAAATCCTTTTATTTATATCCTCCGATGAAACATAAAGGTAAATTGTAAATTACATTCTTAAAGTTTGGAAGTGTTTGGATTTTACATCCTGAAGTTTCAGAATTTAGATTTTACCTCCTGAAATTTGTGGGTGTTTGGATTTTACATCCAAATATTTCAGAATTTGGATTTTACCCCCCTAAAGTTTAGGAGTGTTTCGATATTACACCCCAAATTCTGAAACTTCAGGGTGTAAATCCAATCATCCACAAACTTTAGGGAGTAAAATCCAAATTTAGAAACTTTAGAATGTAAAATCCAAACACCCCCAAACTTTATGGGTGTAATTTACAATTTATCCATTTATAAATTACCAACAGAGTGCTTGCTTGGATTTGCAATGATGGTATTGCTTGAATGTGTCTACTGCTAGAAAACCAAAAAAGAAAAAACCCCAAATATAATAAAAATACAGAGAAGAACATGGAAGCTTGATGCACTAAAAGCATTGGCATCTGGGGTTGTATAAAGTTGCTATTTTACAACCTAAAAAATTACTTTATTTATTAGACCATCCCATTTTACAATACACCTAAGATCTTAATTTTTATTTTTCCATACAACACAATAAAATAATATAACTATACCATAAAATATTATAAATCTGTCCTTTCTCTACCTCTCTGTCCCTTTTCTCTATCTAGCACCACCTCCACAATTTCAAATGCAAGCACTAGCCACTAGCCACCAAAACTGAAGCCCAAGCACCACAGAAACAACCCCATACCATCAAAACAACACAACCGACACCGATTTGAACAAGTTCCAACCATTGAAACCAATTCAACAACCCACACCGATTCAACAACCAACACTAATTCAAACCTTGTCACCTTCGAAAGGACCCACACTGATTCAATACCGAAATTGAAACTCACCACCAATTTGTACCCAACAGCCATTGAAACCAAGGACAAAACTAGGTGGGGGCCAAGGCCCCCCAGTCTTAGAATATGTTTGGTTGGGTTGATTTGAGAGAGGATGGAAAAAAAATGGAAAATAGGAGAGAAAATAGGTAAGAGTGATGTTTGGTTAGGAGAGAGAGGGGGAGAGAAAATTGGTAGGGCTCGGTTGTTTTCCCTCTAGACCCACCAAAACTCAATCTTTTAAAATTGGAGAGAAAATGAGAGAGAGAATTGTGAAAAAATGTTTGGACCAATCCGCCAACATTACAAACTCTGCTGTATCTACTCTCTACGTCTATGCTACCATTGTTTTTTTCTTTTTTGTTTACTAGGTTTCTCTCATTGTTTCCTTTTTGGCTTTTTTTTTTTTTTTTTTTTTTTTTTGCTTGACATCAAAACTGTTTTATCCCATTTTTTTTTTTCTTCTAATTCTACTTGTTTAGTATCAATCCCAAAGTTCATTTTTTTCCATTCTCTCTCTCTCTTTTTTTTTTTTAAGTAATAAATATAATAATAAAGAGAAAAAAATATAATATGTTTAGTTTTTTAATTTTTATAAAATATAATTTCAATAATTTTAATCGATAAATAAGTAATATTTTATTACAAAGAAATTGCTTATTACACATAATAAAATAAGGACATAAAGTAAATTTATATAAAATACTTCTTCTATCTTCTCACTTTTCTCTCCAACAATATATATATATATATATATATTTCTTTACTTTCTATCCCTTCAACTGAACACACATAAGGGAAAATAATTATTTCCCATCCTCTCACCATTTTCTATCTCCCCAACCAAATAGGCCCTTAAGAAAAAAAATGTGTATATATATATATATATATAGAGAGAGAGAGAGAGAGAGAGTGAACACACATAAGGGAAAATAATTATTTCTCATCCTCTCACCATTTTCTATCTCCCCAACCAAATAGGCCCTTAAGAAAAAAAATGTGTATATATATATAGAGAGAGAGAGAGAGAGAGAGAGAGAGAGGTATATTTTTTTTATAATTTTATATTTGGTTCCCCTCATTCAAAACTTTTGAGCCCCCTCCCCTACAATTTTACATTGATTTCATTGTAATAACATTTGCATCAATTGTAAAATAACATAAGACCCCAAATTTGTCCAATTTACCCAAAATTACACTCACATTAGTTTATGTATCATTCTGCAAAAATACATTTGTGCTATAGTAACTGTGCAAATTTACACAATTATTGTAGTACAATGTATTTTGCAAATTTATACAATTACTATAGCACAAATGTATTTTTGTACAATGATACATAGACTGATGTTGGCATATTTTGCGGTTGATTGTGAAAATTTACACTATTACCGTAGCTATACAAATGAATGTTTTAGAAATTATTTAGATTGTGGACAGTGGTTTCATGATTTTTTAAAACTTATACTCCAGCCCCCCTAACTTGAAATCCTAGGTCCATCCTTGCACTGAAATAACCCACCACTTAAATTCAGCAACCACCAATTCAACCCAACCAAAAACAGTTGAGAGAGAGAGAGAGAGAGAGAGAGAGAGAGAGGCAAATATAGACTAAAGAAGGAGAGATAGAGAAAGAAAGGGAGAGTTAGAGAAGAGCAGAGGTAGACAGAGAAGAAAGGGAGAGTTAGGGAAGAGAGGAGAGAGGGGGAGAGAGAATAAAATATTAAATTTTAAGTTTACAACCAGTGAACAGTGGGTTGTATATATAAAACTTACTGTAATTAGATGGTATAATTTTTTACATATACCAACCTAGATGGTAGTAAAATAGCAATTTGGAGGGTTTTACACCCCTCAATGTTAATACTAGCAACAAAGCCAAAAACACCTCCGTTCATGTGTGATGGAGATCGATCTATTGATTAAAAAGGATTTGTAAGTTGAGACCCTAATTTGAACACAATCCTTTACGCATCCCAGGATCCTTAAAATTTATCCCAGCTCATAACTAGACATTATATCTCTTTCAGTTTAAATAATTGTTTAGAAATGCTAAAGAAACAAGGTTCTTATTTATTTATTTAATGTGAAGAAACTAGGTTGGTAGTCGTTTATTAAGCTCACAATTGGATGACTCCTAATAAAGTAATAGTATTTTGGATATAATCTTCTAGCGATATATGTTATAAACAAAAGAAATATAATGATTAAATATGATCATAGAAAATTTTTGTTTTTCCTATTCGTACCAAGGTCACTTGATCACATTTTATCCAATGATTAAAAATGATCATAGAAATTTTTTTTATGAAGATGATTTGTAAGGACTTTCGCATGTCCTTCTCCAACCAAAGTCTTGTATTTTAAGTTAACATGTTTTACATTTGCGAATCGAATTAGGTTTTCAAGCAGATTACCAACTAATCAACTCTGTTCCACATCATATTTAAGCCTAATATTAGTGATTTTACCCCAATCTATATATATATATATATCTGTTAGGTTCTAAGACTTAAGGAACTATTGTATTAAAACTTCTCTTTGTATATGTTGGCAAATCATGATCAAAACATTTAGTCTAGGTTTAGATTTGCTCAATGTTTTGTTTAATGTAAGTTTGGAATCAAGTAATTGTAGGAAATTACTATTCAATTTCTATAAGGCTCGATCGATCAAAAATTAGACTCGATCGATCGAGAATCGTGGATCAGCAATTTCTTGCAAAATTCTCATACCAACCCAAGCCCATATGACGTGTAGGGTTAAGTGTTTCACTCCAAGTATAAAAGGAAAAACCCTAGCTACATTTTAGAAGTCTTTGTTGAGTTGTGTGTTGAATCTTTTGTGAGATCTGAGAGGTGTTTACCTTCAAACACACATAAAGCTATCAAGATCAAGATTCACATCAAGAACTTGATGATTGCTTTAGTTGTTGTATAAAGAACTTTCAAGAAGATCTAAAACCTTTGAGAGGTGTCTCAAAGTCACAAGTAGGAGAACTTGTGGTTGCTGTAGATCAAGGAAAGAAGTAGTCCGTGGACTCGAAGTTGTCACGTGGTTGTGATATTAAGTTTTCTACACAAGGTAGTAATAGGATGTTAGTGGTCTAAGTCTTACTGTACAAACTTCAATTCTTTCATAATGGATCTATTTTTACCTTGAGGATAGCTAGGTTAAATTCTCCCTAGGTTTTTTACCGATTGGTTTTCCTGCGTCATCAAATTTGTGTGTTCTTTACTTTCCATGTTATAATTGTTTTACATATATTTGTTTAACCTAGATTTAATTAACAAACTTGTTAATTAACTTGACTTAATATTAGGCTAAACATATTATGTTATGGGTCTAAAAACTAACAATATCTAAAAACCGAAGCATAGCATTTACTGTTGCTATGCTCCCATTGAGCCATATCATCTACCTATTTCCCATTTCTCTCCACTACTTCCAACCAGAACTTCCCTTTTACCTTTTCATTTTTCCACTACTCTCAACCTTAATGTCACTCTTCATCTATCTCTTCCTCTTCGTTTTATTTTAACTATTCTTATCTCTATTCTATTACTATAAATATGACATTTTCTCTCCTATTTTATACATATTGTCTCACATGAAAACGGGTATTACTCTCTCTCTCTCTCTCTCATGTTTTATTTTTGTGAGAATTTTTTATTTTTTGTATCTCTACCTTAGATTGATGTATTTATGACTTCTTTAGAATTTTACTTTAGGTTGCAATTTGATTTTGTGCTTTTAAGTTATTATCTTTTTTATCTTTCCTACGATTGTAAATGTTAGTCTATTGCATATAAATATAGTTGTTAATGCCCATTTTTGGCAAAAAGGAACCAATGGAAGAAGAAGCCCAACAATATGAAAGAGATGGAGAAAGAAAACAGTAAAGTAAAGACTATTGGGCCAGAATGGTAGGAACAATGGTCCAGAGGCCTAAAAATAGTAAAATGGCCCCAAAGAAAGCAAATGGGCCCAAGGGAGCCCCAAAGAATGAAGTAGTAAGCCCATGGGAATCATGAAAAATAGAAAGAAAGCATAAACGGGCAGAACGAGCCCAAAGAAAGGAATTAGTAAATGGGATTGGTTCAAAGGCCAATAAACCCAAAGGTAAAGGATGTGGTAATCGGGTCAGGAAGCCCAAAAGATTTAGCAAAAGTCCATGGGAATGTAAGAAGTAGGAAAGAATGAAATGGGCCAAGGATGCCCTAAAGAATGAAACGGGTCGTGGATGCCTAAGGAATAAAATGGGCCAGGGAAACCCAAGATGTTATATGAACTGGCCCAGCAGATTTACTAGGCAGTGTGAACTAAAAGAAAGAATAACATATGAAACTAGCATGGTAGGCATTTCAACCCACAAGCCCAAAAGTAGTACAGTATGCAAGGGTAAATGATATCACAGTAGGAACAATGCAGTGGTGTGGCAGGAGCACCAGCCAGCCCACAGACAGGAAATGGAAGGAGACATGGGCCGAATTAAAGAAGAAAGCCCACACCCAGGCAATGCTAGGCCCGAAGAAGAAATGAGATGCAAAGAACGAAGACCCAAGAACTCATCCATGCCATAAAAGTTAAACAAGCACCAGAATGTGCAGCGAAGTCAAACAAACCTATAGGCAATGGCAAACGCATGAACGCTAGAAAAGCAATGGACTCATATGGAAATGAAACATGCAAGAGTTAGGCACCACCTACCTGTACCCAACTAATACAGGGGAGGCGAGCCATGGGTCTGAGGTAAGAGAGGGTGTGATCTGGCGGTGGGGAAAAGGGGATAGCCTATTTTAGAGTTCTTGCTCAAGCTTTTTTGGGGGAAATGTCCTACTGAGATGACACACCATGCCTCACCAACACTAGCCCAACCAAGCAGAGGGTGTTAACGGAGCCAAGGCTAAGCCGTAGCAGCAACAAAGAACTCTTACAAACAATACCAACTATTTTATTGAAGTGCTACAGTCTGTGCAGCATTCCCAGCAACAACAAATGGAAGAGATTCGCCAAATGAAGGCAGACAATAAGAAAGAGAAACGAAGCCAACATGACCCAAAGCATGTGGCAAATAAGGAAGAAACCCCTGTAGGGGGTGGCCCACAAAATGTAGAATAGTGTTTCATTACCATGGCCAAAGTTATGGCTCTCTTAGAGTAGGAAAGGGCCAAGGTGCCCAAGGAAAGATGCTATGCACAAAGGCCTCCTTATCCGCTGAGAATACTCAGTAAGCCATCCTGAGAGATATGAGCCATGAATTTTTGCACAATATGATGGCAGAAGGGAAAGTGCTATCGAGCATGTGTGTAAGTTTATTGACACCCTTGGTCCCTACGTAGCAGAGGAGGATCTGTGTCTTCGAGAGTTTTCTAAATCCCTATGTGACTGAGCGTACACCTGGTACATCGATTTGAAACCAAGATCAATCCCGACGTGGGACGATATGGTAGATGTATTTTGCACCAAGTATTTTCATGGAGAAGAAACAGTAACGCTTGCAACTCTGCAAGCAATGAAGAAAAGGGGCGGCGAAGACCTAATGGAATACATTAAATGGTTCAAGGACATAGCCCTCGACTGCTATGACCACTGTGAAGAAAAGACATTGGTGGAAATGTGTATAGGTAACATGATCATGAAGTATAGAGCTGTCTTGGAGAACCTGGAGATTTTCCAATTCGCGGAGCTATTGCAAAAAGCCAAGAAGATCGCCTAATCAGTAAGGCCAAGTTTTGATAGGCCCAAGGAATGGAAATTCGCACCGCAGGCTATGGTGGTATCTATCAGCGAAAAGAAGAGGAAATCAGATGGGAGGGAGTATGAGACTCCCCCGCCACTACTGTGTACACCAAAAGAGCTAGATGTGCTCTTGGATAAATGGATTGCAAATGGGGTCTTCAAGCCCAATCAAGTTTCCAAGGAACCCACTGAAGAAGAGCGAAGGGACCCACGCTTCTGCCGTCTGCACAATTATGTGCAACACCCCACCGCAGAATGTTGGGCACTCCACAGATTAGTGTATAGTAGAATCAAAAAGGGAACTCTCGAATTGTCCTAGCTAGAATTTCAAAATCCCTCTTGGCATTCTGCGAGGGATTAAGATCATTAGTCTTGGGTTGGTTGAATCAGACGAAGAAGGCAGCAATTTCACTCGCTGGATCAGGAATTGTGGCAGAACTGCTACCAACCTCAAACCGAAAGAACAGAGCCACCTTAACAGGAGTCAGACCTAGGAAGAAATATGAGGTAAGGCCTGAGTTCACAAGGGATAGACAAAGTGAAGGGACGAATCCTATAGTGAATATTAGAGAAGATGCAAGAGAAAGAAAATTACCAGGAGGACCTATAGGAATGGGGCCTACAAGAGTGGCAGAAATAGGGACTATAGGCATTGCCATGTCTGCTGCAGGCTTGGGCTTCTCGAGAATGCTTGTGGCTAAGAAAATTGATGTACGAAATAGTCTAAGAATTGTACCATGAAATTACAAGAAGAAAAGAAAAAGAAGATATGTTAAGGATAAGAGACACATACCCATAGCCTCGGTCTCATGCTTATCGCTGCCATCATCCTCATCAGAATCAGATACCCTCGTTCTCATGACAAGCTCATCCTCGGAATCCTTAATGACCTCTTCGAACCCCTCGTCAAAAGATGGATCTGCATCAAGCCTTCGAGTGGCAGAATTAAGAATGGATGAAGGAGTAACCACCAAGAAGGAGCCATCCTTCACGCCCTAGGAGAGGGCAATGAAGGGATCACTGGCAGAGATAACAAGAAGAGTAGTAGGAGAAGCGCTCCATGTCTGAGATGCACTTGCAGGAGTGGCTTCTTTCTAGGGAGTAGGATTCTCAGCAGGAATAGGAATAGACTCACCAACCCTCTTGGTCTGGGTACTCTCCTTAACGGGGAAAGGCTTTGGTGAAGGAATTGGAGCCTTGACAGGAGCTCCCTAGTAGCAATAGAATCAAAGGCCATGGCCTTAGCCACTTTGTCTGCCCCTTAAAGGAACCCTCCATGGGCATGCCTATAGCAGTAGGAACATCCCCACTCGTGGGGTGATAAACAAAAAGGGGCTCGGGATTAGCCTAAAAGAAAAAGGAGAAGATAAAGAAGAAAGACGGATGTTAGGGCAAGAAGAAGAAATAAATAAACATGCAAAAAAGAAAAGGAGAGAAAACACATAGCAAAACATGGCAATGAAAATGCATGCAAATGGAAGGAATGTACCTCCAACTCAGGCTCATCAAGTAATATAGGGTTGGTGGCAGAAGTGTCTTTCTTATACTTAGACTGCATAAAAAAAAATAAATAAATAAAGGAAGGAGAGAGAGATGAATGAGTATGCATATGGAGTTAGCCACAAGAAAGCCCCATGAATAAGTAAAAGAAAGAAAAGGTAGAGTTTAGAGATAACATACTCTCCTCTCTGTAGTGGCAGATGGAGCTAGTGGAGATGTCTTTCTCTTGCTGCTGTGGGTCTTGCTAGAAGGAGGAGCATCCATGGATGGCCTTGGAGTGGAAGGCTTGGGCTTGCTTGCAGTAGAGTGCCTACTAGAACGAGTACGAGCAAAAGGCGGAGGAGAACCCTCGAGAAGTATGTTACCAATGGGAGGAAGGCCACCTTCATAGGGAATGATGTTAGAACAAGTCTCAGAAGAATCATCCTCTCTCTTGGCAGACTTGGGCTTAGCAGACCAAGACACCAAATCCTTCTTCATAGGAGTAGGAAGGTTCACCACTTTCACCTTCTGCTCCCAACCTATAGGGTATTCATCAGCATATAGATACCACCCCTTCTCCATCGCCTGCCACTCAAATATTGTGGACCTACTCTGTTTTCTAGCATATGCCACTACAGACTTAGTATGAAGCAACAATCGCGGGTTGGAAAAAATGATGGCACGATGACCATCAAGAGGAATGAGTGAAAACCCACAGCCATCCAACAACTCTTGGCCAAATGACATCATCACAGCTTGCCAATACCATGCATCACAGCTATGCAAAGACCCTCTCCCTGTGATCTCGGAATGGTGATGACTGTGAAATGCCTGCTCCAAAACTCAAAAGCACTAGGCCGTAGGAATGGTCAAACAGAAGTAGTAGACTCTAGAATGGTAGAGAAATTATTAGGAATGTCCTGATCCAACCCAAACTGCCTCCTCACTCTATTAGTAAAATAGTGTACAAAGTGGATACCCTTATCGGTAAGGTAAGGCAGCCACCCATCATTAGTGGCTGCCAAATACGTAATCCCCCTTTCATCAAAGGCAGGTAACGAGGTAGTGGTCCCAGCAATGTCAATAAAAGGACCAATAACCGAGTCAGCACACGTAAAGCCAGTGCGTAAGTTTCTGAAGGCCGTCCAACAAAAACTAACTCCTTTATCAAAAAACTCAATGACGGGATACCTAAACAGCTTCAACCCAACCTATTGGTAAGCTGACGGAAAATCAGATACAAAACAACCACAGAAATTAGTAATAACCTTCGGACAAGAGCAATACTTCTCTTTGGCAAAACGGACAGACTTGCACTTAGCCAAGTGCCTAGCACAATGCTCCCACAACAAATGTTGTAAAATGATACTATAGGTAGAAGTAGTAACTATGTGGCAAGAGCCTACTTGCCTCTCATCACTCTGCAAAATATCCAACTACACATACAGATGACCCAGAAACATAGGGGCCAATGGCAGAATCACCCCAGCTGAAATCTTTACGGCCAATCAAAAATAAAGGGGTTTTACAGCATAATGAGGGTGAGAGCCAAAGATGAACTTATAGAGCTAGAATGTGACAAAGGCCGCATGACGGACTACATCGGAAGCCTTCGAGAAAGCACCAACCCAATGTGACAACTTTGTGTTGCCACTCATCCCTTTCTTCAACTCGGCCTCCACAGCCTCCTCTTTGGTGGAAAGTTCAATATTGCCCGAGTCCACATCACCAAGAATGGGCAACAACAGTTGGTTCACCACATCCTCCAAGGTAATGGTAATCTCGCCGCAAGAAAGGAAGAAGGTATGGGCAGCGCTACACCATCGGCAGACCAAATGATGGAGATTGAACAAGTCCCTATTGTGAGAGACTGCAGGGGGTGCTCTCAAAAAAATAGATTTGGGTGCTTAGGGCACCTCTCTTTTTGGGTAAGTGGTGTGGAGTTGCTACTTATTTTTTTATACCAAAAAAAAAATAAATAAATAAATAAAATTACATGTTCAAAATACTTTGAATGTCATTGATAAAAATAAAAAATAAATAAATAAATAAATAAATAAAAGAGTACAATTTGTTCTTAGTTACAATCTATGCAAAAGTTACAAAGTTTTGGTCCTAGTTACATTCTATAAAAATCAAAGACAAAACACTAGTCTACCTATCCAAAATCATAAGTTCAAGGGCTAGTTTACAGAATGGGAAGGTGTTAGGCACCCATTCTGCCCTAACAGAGTCTGGTCTTCTAGACTCTAATGACTATTATATACCCTTTTCGTATGATGTTCAATGATATGTTATAACACACATGACAAACACTTGACAAAAATTAATTTAAACCAATCTGTCTTATGGATAGGTCCTCTTTTAAAGAAAAATCATATCTGTCTTCTTGTAAGTTAAACAAAATAAGATTTGATTTGTAAAAATTAGATATGTTTTTGTAAGTTGAAAAATGGAATTTGATTTGTAAAAATCATATTTGCTTTTGTAAAGGGTAAAAAGAAAGATTTTGTTAAGAAAAATCAGATTTGTTTTCTTGTAAGATTAAAAAAAAAAAAAAGGATTTGATTTGTAAAAATCAGATTTGTTTTTGTAAAATAAAAATAAAACTTTTTATAAGAGGATTCACATTCATGAGACAAACTTACTATGCATTCATCACATCTTAAAAGGAAAGACTTTAACCTAACTATTATTTTTTTTTCTTTGAAATTTCAGTATCTACAATTTTATATTAAAAAAAAAAGAAAAAAAAAAAGAAGAGAACTTTTTTAGAAAAATTTAGATCAGTTTTATGACTAGAAAAATACAGATCTATATCTAAGGAAGATACAAATTAGTTTTAATGTTTGAAAAAATTCAGGTTTGCATCTAAGGAAGATACAAATTAGTTTTGTATTTGAAAAGAATTCAAATTTGCATCAAATGAAGATACAAATCAATTTTATGTTTTTTTTTAAAAAAAAAATCAGATTTTTATCTAATGAAGATACATATCAGTTTTAAGTTTTATGTTTTTTTTTTTTTTTTTTTTTTTTTTTTTTTTTTTTTTTTTTTTTTTTTAAGTCAGATCTACATCTAAGGAAGATACATATCTATTTTGATAATCACTAACAAATTTTGAAATCAAAGAAAAAATTAAAACAGACAATCAACTAAAGAACATGTTAAAGAAAATTTCAACTAAATATCTAAGCATAGCAAATATGAATTAAAAACAAGGCATAATAAAGCCAAATATGTTAATCAAATTCATGCAATGAAGAACCACGATATATTAACTAATGGAAAAGAAAAACAATCAGAAGAATATAATTAAATACCTCTTGCATGAGCGCGCTCTTCAGTAGAAGAATATTTTCAAAATCAAAGAAGTTTTCACCTCTTTGATGGCTAAAATACTTTACTTACAAAAAAGAAGTTCTTAAACCAAAAACCTCCAGAACGTCTTTAATGTAAGGGGAGCCAAGGAGACAGAAAAGAAGAGCCCCTAATTCTGATTTTTTTTCCTCTATTTATAGAGGTTGGGATGCTTAAAAAATAAGCTGAATGAGATCAGATACGAATTGGAATGCATCCTTATCTTTAAAAAGTTAAAAAAGATAGGCTTTATCTCTATCAAAAAGCACCTGGGCCGAGCCGAGTGTTTGGGCTAATTAGCACTTGGGAAGTGTCGATCAGCACTTGCCATTGCCGATTTGCATTCCAAGAGTGCCGACAGGCCCTCTTGGGTGCCAGGCCTGTGTTTGGGTTTTGGTCCAATTTGGACTCTTTTTTGAGGATTTTTGAGTTGGAAATTGCACATAGACGCGTTTTTAATCCGTATTCTAAAAATTAATCCCTTTTTCTTGATATTTAGGTCATTAAAGTGATAATTATCTTGTAGATAAATATTCTAAAAAGCTTTGATTATCCACAACTTCTTTGTTATCTAATTATTCATTTATTCCCATGCAAGCAAGCCTATTTTTGACACTAACCAACAACCACTCACAAAATTATTTAATTAATTTTAATTGTTTAACCAATCAGAATTAATTTAAATTAATCACACGTGGTTGGTTCCAATGGCGGCTCTAGGAATTTTGTCCAGGGTATTCCTATTCCACTTTGAAAAAAATTTAGGTCATTTTGATCTATTTCGGGTGTTTTGAGATGTTTTGGTAAATACTGGCTGAAATTCAAGATTTGGCCGGCATGAAGTTTGTGCTTAAAAAAAAAAAAAAAAAAAAGTTCTTAAAACTGAAACAAATTTGCATTCTGTACACCGAAAAGCCTCAAAAGGAAAAAAAAAATGAAAAGAAAAGAAATAAACAAAGGTACCTGTACAATAAACTATAAGTTCATTTGAAATATTAATCAAATTATTAATTATTGTTGTTTAGTTGTTTCATTAATTTGTTTTTCTTTTATAAACTATAATTTGTTATATTGTTGTTTCATTAATTATAAAATTATTAATTGTTGTTTAGCCTAACATAATTTAATTTGTTTGTCTTTTATAATGTACTAGTCGCTAACCCATGCATTGCACGGGATTGTTTTAGATCAAATGTTAACATGTTCAGGTTTAAACATCTCTCTATTTTCAACTATTGAAAGCTTTCATCTTCAATATAAGATGAAAAATGTAGTTTGAACATTTCTTGTGATCAAATAGTCAAAATTTTACACACAATATCATTAAAAATGAGATACATACAAATATTATGAAGTAATATATTATAATAATCATAATGTGCTCTTACATTTGGTTTAATAAGTTCTTTTTTTTTTTTTTTTTGAGAGTCAATTTGGTTTAATAAGTATTACAAAAGAATCAATGCATCAAACAAATATACAACTATGCTTACATCTTAATATCAATAAATTTACAATTAAAGATATTAAGATCAAGTCAAACTCAAATTGGCAAAATCCGCCACGAACTTTGTAATTCAACTAATTGGCACCTCTTGGTGTTCCCAATGGAAACATTCAAAATTCAAATCCAATAATCTCCAACTATCAAACAAATTGAAGTTGCATTAAAAAATAAACATAAAAAATCTATTCCCATAAAAATATTTTATTAAGATAAATCCTATGATATATTTGGCTATGTAAACAAATAGAAAAGACGAAAAAAGAAAATAATTAGAGAGAATGGATGCCACAAATTGAGAGCTAAGGGGAGACAGAGTGTGACAAGCCTATTAATGTGATCTCTTGACAAAGGGAAGAATCCAGATCTCCTTTAAAATTAATAAAATCAAACAACTGTTATTATACTAAAAAAACCAAGTATTTCACAAATTAACCAAACCAAAAAAATTAAAAATAAGGATGGGAGATTAATCCAGAACTTTTTACTATTCTTTAGTGGAAAATCAAATTAGCAATGCATCAAAACCCAATCATCACAAAGATAATAGAACTTCTAGACCATACAATCATCACTGCAAATTACCTATCTAGATAATTTGGAGTTCTCACAACAATTGCACCAATAACAAATAGGATTTTGTCATATTTTCCTATTCAAATCACAGTTTCACGCATGTTTTATAAGGACGGGCTAGTCAAACAACACTTCACCTCATGAATGTGAAACACAAAATTTATATAAGTTGGAAACTAAATGAAATTCACAAACATTTTACTTTTTGTACTTAAAAAACCCATATGTATCAACCACTGCAATTGGCTTTGATGCTTTAACAACCATGATAGCCCTTAGACATCATTCCAAATTTAGATGTTAGAGCAAATGGCTAACTACTTGAATGAGGACAATCTCATCAATACACAACAGTACATTTTATATATATATATATATATATATATAAAGGCACCTAACCATTATTATTGATCACAAATCTAGCATAGAAGGAGCATAGCATCAAATATGTCCACCCCAAACATGCCCAAAATTGTGGAAGTCCCTGCAAATAATTTGAGCCTAACTTATTTAAGCATAAACCAACTACAAATTCTAATGGATGTGGCCACGACTTATGACCCACAACCTCTAATTCTCCCTTTCTCATTTTATTTTTTATTTTTTGTAATACTACTCTTTGAAGAAGTCAACAATAAGTAAAATTAGAAAAAGCAAGGAAAAAATATTTAAACTATTAAATGGTAGGAAGTACAAAGCAACCAAGAAAGAAAATTAAATGGAGACATGTATGGTTCAAATAACTTGACCCCAACTATTGATTTATTTTTAAAATCCAATATATTAAAAATCTTCATGAAAAATAAGTATTCTATTAGTCTTCATTATGAAATTCAGAAATAAATAACAAAAGTGAGTATACACACAAAACAAATTCAATCTATCCAAGTTATATATAAAACACCAGTACTAACTGTACTAAGGTGGAAAGTGGTACTATCTTTTGTCATATTTAAATACAACATGACCTGAGACCTCAAAAGCTTATATGAAACATGTTTAAATGGTACCATATAGTTTTATTCAAACATTATGTATACAAAAGTCACAAATCCAGAGATTTGAGGCATTTGTTTCAAGTTTATGCCAAACCAAAACTAAAGCCAGGCCCTAAAAAAACACACAAAAATATACATTTAAATGCAAATTTGTTAAAAAAATATGTGGTAAAATTGCTTGGAGTCATTTAAGTACATACCATTAATGAAGCATACAAATAATTACTGGCATAGACAATGCAAAGAAAGCTTTTAAGAACCTAAGACCAAGAACTTAATCTGAATAGAATAACTTAGCTTTCACCTAATATGATAGGTAACATAGTTGGGTTCATAGATTGTAAATGGATTTTACATATTGATTGTTTGAAAGACATGGAGCATGTACTGTCATGTCACGTGTACTTGTTAGACATGCTCTGTCATGTATTCTATAATTGATTAGTAATGTGAGTCAAGCTTGAATTCAAGCCAATGAGTATCTATATACTAAACAAAAGGGAGAAAAGAAAATTCTTACCTAGACAAAATGATAAAAAATTAAGTAAATCTTAGCTTTTCTTGTCTATGTTCCTACTTTCAAATAAGGATTAAAACCAAGAAAGCAATTCTACAAAAAGAAGTACATCACACATTAAAAAAAAAAATATATATATATATATAATATAATATAAACCATGTGCTAAATGGACATTATATATTGCCAAGACCATGTATATATTGTGTAAGAAGAACATCTCCATTTACAATTTTTGAACTTAATTCTAGAGAAGGAACAAAACAATCAGGTATTTTATCAAACAATTTTTGTGCATGTAACAAAGAATCTAGTTAATTAAGTCCTCAACTCCACGCCAAAATAATAAAGAAATATTTTTTTAGAGGGGTGATTGGCAAAGAGAGACAAACAAACCAAAGCTTCAAAGAAACAAAATAGTCAAACACTGAATTAGAAGGTCAAATCAAGGTGACCTAATTCGGGTTGCAAAACAAAAGATTTGATTGCTTCTATTAAATCAGACTATCAAACATTTGACCACAAATCTATGAAAACTATTAGTGGTGAGCAAAGGCTTATAGTTGATTTCATAGTCCCATACACTACCTGAAAGGAAATTCACAGATTTTTGGACCCAAAAGTGCCACCACCTACCCCATTGGAAATGGAGGCACTGGCATTTGTTGCAACCCTGGCATTGGATTGTGTAAGTGAAAGTGTACTTCGCCCCTCAATGACTAAGGTTGCAAACAGCCACAAAGTGCCTTGGAAGGGATTTTGGAAGGGCAAGGTGATTGCTGGGGGCAAAAGGATGGCATGTAACACTACAGTGTGTGCAGTTGAGGTAAAAGGAACTAGATGGGTAGTTTTATTGAGCCAAGAACTAAATTTGAGGAAAGTAGTAACTGAAGGAGACTCAAAAAATTTGTATCAATTCTATTAACAAAACTTTGAAAGGGAAAGGCCTATCTCTGTTCCTTGGCAAGCTATATGTATTGTAGAAGACACTTGTGATATGGCTAAAAAGTTGAATCCAATGGCATTCTCTTGGATAAATCATGAAGCTAATCTAGCGGCTCATTACTTAGCCAAATGAGTTCTCAATAATAGGTGGTAAGGGTTTGTTAATGAATAGTCCTTACCCTGATCAATTTGTGAATGTGATCAAGAAGGATACTTTGAATGAATAATCTTTACCCTGATTAGTTTGAATTTATCTATTGAAGCTTGCCCGGCATTTCAAAAAAAAAAACCTTGGATTTGTGTGTGGATCTGGATCATAAAGAGTGTCCATTTAAAGATTAATTAGGTTAACTGTGGTTAATCCAGCTGAACCTTAATGTGTCTAAAGCATTTCTCACGGCAAGAATAATAGCTTGATGTTAATAGTTTTCATCTGTCTTTGATAATCCTAATGCAGTCTTCAGGTTGTTCCTTTGAAACATTTGACCACAAATATACAATAAAACTTGGAGGATGCTTAATGTCAACACTATCTTTATAAGCCATGCCTCGAAGCCCAAGCCCCCTTTTTTTCAATTTGGCACAGGCATTTTGTTGAACATTTTGAGGGTGAAGGGTTGGCCTCTCATGCATAAAGAACTATCATAGTTTACTGGTTTCCATTATTTATTTCAAGCATTCCACCATAAAAAATAAAAAATAAAAATAAAAACATATCTAGTAAAGGGGAAAAAATTATAGAACAGAAAGTCTTTGTTTGTAGACTTCTCAACCTAGTCTAAAACAAATACATCAAAAACTGATATCATAGAACACACAATTGTTGCAACCAAATGGTGCTCCAATTAAATAACTCAGAATGGACATACCCAAAAGAAGCAGTGCTCCAATTAAATAACCCAGCAGTAACAAATTCAACACCCCAACAAAAATGATTTAGAAAGTAAATGTAACGTAAAAACCATCCACACCACAACATGAAAAAGGCAGAAACAAACGTAGAAAGGAAAAAAAAAATCATCAAGCAAAAGAATAGAGCACAAAAGAAATTGGGATGTATGGATACCTCAACTAAATCACCTGGCTTATGTCAGTATTTATATTGATGTGAGGAGAGGAAGGAAGACAGAGAGGCTACCGTTAAAAGCAAAAATAGAAGCTGAAACTGTAGAACAGGAAGATGAAACCGTGAGTGAAACAGTAGAACAGAAGCTAAAACTGTGATATGGCATGGATGAAACAAAACGTGAAACGATAGAATAGAAGTTGAAATAGGTGGGGAAGGGGAAGAAACTAAACCTAAAAAGGAAAGGCATAAGTTGTAACCGTGAAAAGCATTCAGGTTTGACAAAAGGAGTTAGCTGAAAAGGTTTTGGGTGTGGGCTGGAATTTAAAGTAGAGATAGGTCTCCATGTAACAGAAGGAAAGGGAATAGTATAAGTTGTAACCATGAAAAGCAATCAAGTTTGACAAAGAGAGTTAGCTAAAAAGGCTTTGGGTGTGGGCTTGGGCTTTATAGTGGATTTAAATGTATAAGAAATGGACTTTAAAGTAGAGATAGGGCTGGAAATTGAATTAAAAATTGGCAAAAACTATTTTCAAATTGAATTAAAAATTCAAAAAAGATGATAAGAATGACATGGCTGCTGACGTGGTTTAATATGAGTGTAGCAACATTAAATGCTATGCTTCAACTTTTAGTAATATATAGATATAGATTGGTTAATTAAATTATTAATTATTGTTTATTAGTTGCTTTCCCCAATTAATTATTGGTTAATTAAATTATTGTTTATTAGTTGCACTAGCACACTTCCATGTGCACATTACATTACAAGAGCCAGCCATGTGCACATTACACATCCCAACCAATCAGAAAATTTCACAATCACAAATCACAATACACATTACACTAAAAAACAATTAATATCTCACCAACACCAACACACACACAATAGAACCAACAACAACACATACCAACACCAACGGATAAGATAAAGCCAAATTCAAAAAGTCAAAAAACAGTCAAATATTAATAAAGTTAAAGCTTTAGCAGTTTAGCCAATCACAGAATCAGATAAAGTAATAAAGTTAGTCTTAAAGAACAAAGAGAGAGAGACAGTGATTTCAAATAATTTAGATAAAGAGAGAGAGACTGAGAGACTAAAAGAGAGTCAGAGAGAAAAAGATAGAGAAGTTAGTAAAATGAAATACCTTGAGGGAGCATCGCTGCAACAGGGAGGCCTGAAGGCTAAGGTTGAGGTAGTGACGACTGATGAGTGATCTTCGATGAGGGGCAAGTGAGTGACGACGACGTGACCGATCTCCGACAGCATGACCGATCTCCGTCTGTTGCTTTGGACTGAACCAATCTGCTTTGGACTAGACGGATCTACTCTGGAAGGGCGGCAATGTGCTTTGGATTGGACCGATCTACTCTAGAGGGGCAATAATTTGTTGCTCTAAGGCATTGCTCTGTCTTTAGGTTTGCTTTAGCCTTTAGTGATTTATGATTTATGATTTCTAATTTAGTGATTTAAGGTTTCTGATTTAGTGATTTGCTCTGTATTGGGGTTTTTTTTTTTTTTTTTTTTTTTTTTTTTTTTGAGAATCTGTGGCTTTGCTACCTCTGTAATCTGTTGGGCTTGTCGTGGTCTTGATGTTGGGCTTGCCGTCCGCTGTTTTTTTTGAGAGCTCTGTTACATTTTTTTTTTTTTTTAGATTTTAGTTCAATTTTTTTTTTTGGGCTTTTTTTTTTTTTTTTTGGCTTGAAAGTAGAACAAATATATATATATATATTTTTTTTAATAATTTGAGGGTGTTCCTAATTTTTTTTAAGGGTAAACAAATAAAAAAAATTTAATTATTATATGTAAAAATAAAAAATAAAAATTTCAGGTCAGGGTGTTCTTTGGAACACCTTGAGCATAACGTGGCACTGCCACTGGTTCGTTCCACCCAAACAAAATGCATGCAGACCATAAAAGCTTGATCATGTGATATCTTTCAAACTGATGGTCCGATTTGGGAATCAGACATGTCATCAAGACCGTTAGAATCTCAAGATTATTTTTATGATATGTAATGAATGAATTGATGCATGTAATGCAACTCTAAATTTTGGGTATATGAATGGTCACTCTAGCCATCATCCAAGATTAAATTATGACTGCAAAATCGAGTGTCTACACCTATAGTTAGACAAGCAATGGGATGAAACGATGACCTTCAACTCGCTGGCCTGCCGTAGCACCGCCATAAAACTCGTATCGGACAACTCTTCGTCTACCCACTCCTTCCAACCCAAAGAGGTACTCGACCTAAATTCAAAGAGAATGGGCATGGGAAGCGATGTCCCTTGGTGTATATCAAGATCAAAAATCAAAGAAGCCAAAAAGGCCCAAGACACCTTCATATCGCGATGGCAAATGGAGAGCCACACATGGCCCTTTGGCGGAGGTAGATAATCGTCGAGCATTGCAGGAAAATGAGTATGGGCATCATACCATGGGTCGATGAGGGGAGGGCACATGCTATTTCGGTCGCAACCCCCTTCCTCCTCCTCGGAACAGTCCGATTTGGAGAGGGGAGCCTCTTTGCCCACGATTTTGGCAAGAGGATCATTGGCAGCAACTTCTTTCCCTTTACGGTGGGAAGGACCCTCGCCTTTCACCAGCGTCATGATGAGTTGTTTGATTGGAAAAGATTGGTGGAGATGTTTTGGGAAAGAACTCATCCACACCATAAGAGTTAAACAAAGCACCAAAACGTGTAGCGAAGTCAGACCAACCTATAGGCAATGGCAAACATATGAATGCCAAAAAAGAAATAGACTCATATGGAAGTGGAGCACGCAAGACTCAGGCACCACTTACCAGTACCCAACCAATAGAAAGGAGGTAGGCCACGGGTTTGAGGTAAGAGAGGGTGTGGTCTGGCGGTGGGAAGAAGGGGGAAGCCTATTTTGGGGTTGCCATTCAAACTCTTTTGGGGGAAATGTCCTACAGGGATGACTAGGTGCATGCTGTAAAGGTTGGTAAGAGAGAAACCTAGCCCTTATCCGGATAAGAGTGCAAAAGGAAGTAGAAAACAAAACGAAAACTACTTTTGTCTAGGAATGAGGCATGACATGGCCAACATAGTATAGTGGTAGTGGCTAGGCAGCCGACAAACTAGTGAGCAGTCCTGGAAGGACACCCATAACAAGCCAAAAGTAGTTAAGGAGTAAAAATGGTAAATCTTGTCACAACAAGCAGTATAAAAGGCCATAGACATGCACAGTAAACAAGAACTAAGGAACACCAAAAAAAAAAAAAAGAGAAAAAAGAAAGAAAATAAGGAAAACAAGTAAGGAAAGAGAGAAAACAAGAAAATCCGAGAGTAAGGAAGAAAATAGGAGTGATAGGGGTAAAAGCATGCACCAATAGGCTACCCATTTCTCTTCCTCTCAATAGCCCATGCTCTAGCAAGTCAAGAATCTGAGATCAAGCCACTTAGGTCCATTTTTCCAAAGTGAGTAACTTCTACGGCAAGATTCTCCTCTGAGGTTATCCACATTGGAGACTGGTTCCCTTATTGGACTTGAATCTACCAAGGGGTCAATTCTATTCCTTTAGCAAATTACTCTTCCCTTCTTTTATCATGGCTGATTAATGACTAACATAACTTTCTTGTTACTAATCTATTCATGCTGTAATCATGTCATCAGACTTCTCCTTTGTGAGATTGTTCAAATATTATCATTGTCAGTATAAAAATATTTTAGTTAAAGTATTTTAGTTATCCTACTGTATTATGTTTTTCCTGCTATAACGTTTTGTAATGGTGATTCCTACCATGGGCACGTGACACGCCCAAGATTGCTGCCAGGGCTTTAACTTGCACACAAATTGGCTGAGGGAGTGTTTCAACTAGGCCATTCTTAACTCTCCTACCTAGAATCATAGGTTTGCAATACGACAAGAGCAATCTAGCTTAAGACGCAAAAAAGGCCCACCACAATAGTTTACATGAATATAATGTTATTCAATTATATACCATGACTTAGATAATTTGGTGTTTAACTTATGACTATATTTTTTATTTTGATACTTCTTTTTCTCATTTTATTTTCTATTTCTCTCTCAAAAAAGGCGATTACACACATACTCTCTCTCTCTCTCTCTCTCTCTCTCTCGCTCGCTATATATATATTATTTATTCTTCTTATTTTTTATTTTTTATGAATCATTGTATTTTTGTATATAATACTATTTTGGGTTAATACGATTTGGTAGTGTATTTGATTTTTTAAGTTTTCCATCACAAGTCTTCTCTATCCCTCTTTTAGCTTTTATTTGAAATTTTTTTTTTTTGACATAATACTTAGTTATTTTGGAAGTGAGATTTTGAATTTATATCAAAATACAATGTTGACTATTTATTTGAATGTATCTATCAACTATTAAAATTAAACCGCCCAAGATGAATATGTATAGGCAATATTTTAATTTTAACTTTTCATTGATTTATTATTTAGTTATAACATTAAAATTAAAGTAAATGAATATGTAAAGTTAAAACTGCCTAAGATGAATTTGTAAAGCCAATATATTTATACATTTAATATTATCAAAAAATTAAAAGTAAAAAATAAATAATAAAAACAATAATGATGTGGTCAATGATGTTACAGATGAGAAGACTCAACAAGAACATAGTAATAAAAATGCGATACCACTGCACATCCTTGGTGTGGTGGTCACTCTACAAGTATAAATGCTTGTAGGGTGTGAGGGGTAAGGACCGGAGTTCAAGTCTCCAAGAGGGAGCTTCACACACATATACACTTAGATTAGGTTAGAGTAGAAATTCTATCTTGTATAAAAAAAATTAAAAACAGCAAAAAAAACCTACAAAAAAGCGATATGAAGATCTAATTAAAGGCAATTAAATCTTAATAAATAAAAGTGTATGTAGTAAAAAATAAAATTTAATCATATTTTCTTTATCTTTTTATACAAATTATTTTCTTTCAGTTTGATAGGTGAAGTGTTCAATTTTAGACATAAAGCCTACTTTTTTCCTACATATTATTTTAAATAATAAATTTATAATATGGTATAGTCTCTTAGAAATGTATAAGAAATATTCAATTTTAATTTCATGTATCTATATTAGTAAACAAAACTCAATCAATAGTTCAAAACTACTCATTCGATAAGAAAAATTATAAATATAATAATATTTTTTAAGAAAATGAAAATTTTGAATAATATATTTGAAACTCAAATAGTTTTGTTGTACAGAAAAAACAAATTAGGAAAATATAACGCACAATAACATAATTTATAAAAATATGGACCGCCTAAAAAATGAATAAGATCAATCAAATAAATCCAAATAATAAAATGATGATATTTTTTTGAGATAGATAAATGAAAAATAATTTTAGAAATTGTTTAAGTTTTTGGGAGAACAAATTATTTTCCACAAAATTTATAAAATTATTCATTTTTTAGGCTGTCCATATTTTTATAAATTATGTTATTTGCTAGTGCATAATGTTCCACATTTCCACAAAAATTTATAAAATTATCTATTCCCACGCATCGCGTGGGTTAATTTGCGACTAGTTTGTATTTAAAAAAGGGAAATGTGGTACATTCTGCACTAGCAAATTACAAAACCCATAAAATACTAATTATGTAATAATTAAGAGCTATTTCCCCAGAATTTGTAACTAGAACTACAATAAGAAATTTCTAATCGGGTCAAAACTTCTTCAAGAATTTGAAATACCCTTTATTGTTTAATAATTGAGTTTCTCTTTGCTTAGAGATTTTTCCCAGGTTAGAGATTAAGGGACAATGAACTAGACACTCCCTCTCTTTTATGTAAGAAAGGTACATAGTAACACCAGCACTTGTCTTCAAGGAGTCCTCCTTAAATTAAATGTCAGATAACAATAATAATAATAAAAAAAAAATTAAGAAACAAATGTATCTAGAGGTATAATTTCATAGTATTAACATGTGGTGGAGGATTCTTCTGCAAGAGATCTTGGAGGTGAAGATAAGAAAGGTTTTGGAGGGATTTGCAAGGCTTCTATGTTTCCTTCTAACATTTCAATCACTTTACTCATGGATGGCCGATCAAATGGATTTGTCTGTATGCACCACAAGCCCACTAAGATCATCTTTCTCACCATTGCATTTTCCCCTATGGTCATATTATCAAGAAATCCTAAATCATTGTGCTGCTTAAGTCGCTTATAAATCCAATGTGGAAAATATATCTCACTGGTATTACTAATTCCAACATCAATGTTTTTTCTTCCTCCAACCATCTCTAAAATCATCATTCCATAACTATAGACATCAGATTTGTGTGAAACTCCTCCAAAGTTTCTGTTGAACACTTCAGGAGCTATATACCCTATAGTTCCTCTGGCAACGGCCATTGATATGTTACTCTCATTCCTTGGAGAAAGTTTAGCAAGTCCAAAATCAGAGATCTTTGGAAGAAAATCTTCATCCAGAAGGATGTTATGTGGTTTTATATCAAAATGCAAGATTCTAGTATTGCAGCCACGATGTAAGTACTCAAGCCCCCGAGCAATACCAATTGCAATTTGGAACAGTTTTTCCAATCCTAGGAGTGGAGTGGTAGTCTCAATGTTGCCACTGTGTATGAATTTTTCAAGTGATCCATTGGGCATGAACTCATAGATGAGAGCTCTTTTCTGACCTTCGAGACAAAATCCAAGGAGTGCGACAATATTAACATGAGAAGTTCTACTAATACTTGCAACCTCATTGATAAATTCATCTCCATTTCCTTTTGATGCATTCAGGACCTTCACAGCCACGAGATGACCATTGAGTAGCTCTCCTTTGTACACACCACCATAACCCCCTTGACCCAGTTTAACTTTAAATGAGTTGGTGAATTTTTTTATGTCTGAGAATTTATATCTAGTTAGAGCTAGTGGTCCGTAATTTCTGATGAATGCCTCAAGATCAAGTTCATTCTTTGTTTTCTTCATAAAAAATTGAATTGACGTAATTGATCTCTTTCTTCTAAGCCAACAAATTGTGATACAGGTTAGTAACACTCCAAGCCCTAAACCAGCAAGACCTGTAATATAGTTTGAACATGATTTAGTTATATCCTCTTAAAATCTAAAACCCGCTTTCCACACTAAAAATTTCGGTGAAATATTGAGGAAGTACATCACATCTTTGGAATATGCAAAAGAACAAAAAATATAAATATATTTTCTCAAGTTTTACGAACGTAATCTATTTTTCATTGGTATCTTACCTACAATCAGCCTTATATACTTGGTCCTGGTATGTTCTGCAGAGAAAATATAGTATTCATTAGTAATTAATAATACATAATGTTCAAATGAAATAATTTCAAATTTCTTGTATTGCTCTATATCACATTTCTACTCATAGGCACAGAATAAGACTAGTCTCATCGCATTGCTTTGCACATGCGATGAGGTTTTTTTTTTTTTTTTTTTTTTTTTTTTTTTTTTTTTTAAGAAAGTATAAATCTTAGGAACCTTTTTTTAAAAATAGTCAATTACTCTTTCAACCAATTTGTGCTTTTAGTATACAAAATGTTTGAGAAATTGTGTGAGGATATTTTAGTAATACAAAATGATGAAACTTAAATAGGGAATCCTGTTATTAGTAGTATAGATGATAGAAACTTATTCTTATTAACATAATAACTATATTATTCCCTTAAGGAGTCTTGGCAAGCATCACCGATGACGATCACTATTTGTTGAAGTCTATCAACAGTGATGTTCTAATAATAGAATACAAGCAAAGCTACACATGTCATTGAACCATATCCCATTCACACTAACTTTAGAACTAGCAAACGGGTAAGGTTGGGTCAGCTCAGGTTAGGTCACATATAGGTTCGAGTAAAAAAGGAGTCGATCTAAACATGTTGTAAGCAGGTTAGGTCAATTAGGTTACAAATCAATTAATTAGGTTACAGGTTGAACTTTAGTTTTCATATGTAGGAAAATAAATAAAAATTGTTAGGGTCATATGTTCTATGTATTGGCTTATTCTTTGACAAAACACACTTTACTTATAATTTGGTAGATCTAAATTGGGTTTAATGTGTCAAGAAGTATGTAAAGTTTACATCCTAAGTGGTATCATTGAAGACATGAAGATTGATTCAAGAAACAAGTGAAGAAAAGTTATTTCAGTAATTCTCGACACTAGTCTTGACACTAGCATCTATCAAAATTTAATGAAAAAGCTCGACACAAGCTCGATCTATTGAGATTTACGATTTCAGAATTCTCATATCTAAATTTCTGCCCATGGTGACTTAGATTGCTAGGGTTTCATCCTCCACAACCCCAGACCATATAAAAGATTTATTTTAAAGTCATCAACAACACACAGACTCAATTAGAGAACTCATACACTCTATGAGAAGTTATTGTGTTTTGTGCACCTTAGGGTTTTGTAAACAAGTGCTTCCAAATTTTCAACGTGCTTTGAAGTGAAGAACTTTAATTGCAGCCAACAACAATCTTTTAGTTGCTTGGAGTTAGTCACATATTAGGATCCGTGCATACAAAGAAGTCTTCTACAAGAATGAGTCCAATTGGGGATTGGTGAAAAGGTTTAATCATAAGTTGGTATTTTGGAATAGTTTAGGATAGTGGTAAGATTACTTATACTTGTAACCACTTGTAATGGTAAGATAGTGAATTCTTGGAAGTGGTGACCTAAAATTCACCTAACGGGTTTTTTGCCTTGCGAGAGGTTTTTCTCATTCATTAACAAATCACCATATTATTTTATTTTCCAATGTATATTAGTTTAATTGGTGATTTGTTGGTGTCTCCACGATTTGCATTTAATTTGACTTAATTAATTAACTTGGGTAATTTAATAATAATAACAACAACAAAAACAACAACAACAACAACAATAATAATAATAAAAAAGTTAAATCACCTAGAAATATAACTAAATAAAAAGCTACATGTGGGTCCCGGCCCAAAATAATGGGCTAGTTAAACTACGGGCCCTTCCGAGAAGCATCCTGTTCGAGGAGAAGTCACAGCCAAAACATTATTCAAGCCCAATTGCGGTAAAAGAAACCTGTCCGAGGAGTAACTCCTCCTCGGACATTACGAAGTCCGGACGAAGAGCTCGCCCCAACCATTGCAGTTCATCCTCCAAGCATATAAAAAAAAGAATAAAACCCAAAATATCTCATGGAAAGCTGCCACCACCACATTAAATGTGCCACAACCACCCTCTTGGCTGCATTAATGAGGAAAAGACCCCTGAACAGTACTACTTTGGCCACTGCAACTCACAAGGGAGTGATAAGGGTGTCTGATGGGACAGGTGCTCAAGTGGGGGCATAGATGATCAACAAGTGTAAGGTTCAGATAAGAATGAGAGAGCTAAGAATGAGAGTCCCTCAAAGAGGGGACAGAGAAATGTATTCGGTACTCAGGAAATAGAATCTTCTATTAGATATCCATGCTTGTGTTTTTGTTTCTGCAATAATATTGTCCATGCATCAGACCGACTAAGTTTACTGAGACTAAGTTCTTTGACCCATCCTCTACAAAGATTTATTGTGTGTTGCGCCTTGGACCAGGGCCTGATCAACAGGGTTTGGACCAGGAAAATCGTGCAACTACACTACAATATAATCATTAAAGAGAGTTCAATTTAATAATAATAAGAAGAAGAAGACAATCAATATAATAGATTAATCTAAGTTCACATATAATTTGGGTATTCAAAATAAATTGAGAAAATAAAGTGTTAAAACTATAGCAATATTGGAAAAGTTGTATATCGCCTTACTGACTTAATTACGTTTTACAAAATTATGTAGAATTCAACTCACTTTCTCTAATCTTCTAATTATTTAAAATTTGAGTTTATAACAAAAACTATGAGTCAGAAACTTAAAAAAAAAAAAAAAAAAAAAAAAAAATGAAGAGATTGTAAGAAAAACTAATAGTGGAGAGATGGAGGCGTTGGGGATTTAGTGCCATCAGAAAATATGGCATAAGTAATTTTTAAAATTTTATTTTAAGTTTAATTATTTTGCTTTCAGATAAAGTGTGGAGAGAGATTTGGTAGATGAATTGGTGTTGAGCTTAAAAAATGTGGTGATATGAAAAAGTATGACGGACATAATTTTGTTAGCAAATTGGTTGGATTTGAACTTGGTTAAGCTCATCCCAACCCTCCACAGAAACAGGTCTACAAAGAAAAAGAAGTGATTCCTGTTTGGTTGTGGAGTTAAAAAGAAGTGATTCATTGAAGTGACTTAATTGGCATTCATTGATTTGGCAGAATTTAGATGAGACTGAAAACTAACGAACTTCTAGAAGATCAAAGGAACTTACTAAGTAAAATAAAAGGTAAAAGTAAAACTAAACCAATTAGTCATTAGAAAACTCAGATTGTCATTTTCTACTCCTGAAGAAAAATCCAAGAAATCATTCATCGTGCCTGATTCATTCAAACCTACAAGGTGCCCAAAATAATATGAGCTGGAGTTCAAATTGAAATTGAAATCTTCATGATCTCTAACACTGTATGCTAGCGTGATTAGAAACTCCTAATATTGATATTAAAAAAAATTAACAAAAAATTAAAAAAAAAAAAAAACAATAAAGAAATTGTGCTCACAGTACTATGGTTTGCCTATGATCTGTCTAGATGAAACATAAGAAAAATTTTAAGAAAATAATCAGTGATTATAAGGAAATTTCCTTAAGAAGTACCATCATCGCAGGTTTTTAGATGAGCTTGGTCATGGCAAAAACAAACTAATTATTCTGGAATCCACATTGTCCGCTACTTCTCTTACAACTGCTACAATCATGTGCATTCCAATTCAAAGAGAACCCCATCTTCAAAACTTCAGTATAATTCATTAGCAACAAGCTTGTCAAGTTGACTCCAATATACGCACATCCACAGGCACATCAACCATAGACCAGCACGACTCCAACGAAAAGTTATGAAGCACCAATGCTTCGTTATGGAAAACGGCAAAATAATGATGGGTACTGTTGCTAGCACAGTCTAATCCATATTTAGGGTAATAAGGCATTGAAGTGCAGTTGCAGAAGATGGAGAAATCAATCTGATGATACAAACTAAAGTTAAATGGAGTTTGATCAAGGCTAACATTACGCAGAGGAGCAGGGCATGCGTCCTCTAGACCGCAGCATTGGCCACAAGAAATGACTGGTTTGAGTGATAGATGTCCAGGGATTATAGCCTTTTACCCATATTTTTTAAAATATTTGGTAATATGTCCCTATTTTGAAACTATATAGGTTCGTGTTCCTGTTTCAAAACTCGATTTTAATAAAATCGAGTTTCACAAAAAACTCGATTGGTAAAAAATCGAGTATAGTGCAATCAAACTTAAAAATATAAAAAATAAAAAATAATTGCATGGAATTTTAAAGTCCTATATCAGGTTTAGGGAGCCTTATAGTGGCGTTTTAAAGTCCTATAGCGGCGTTTTCATGCAATTTTTTGTTTCTTTAAGTTTTACTCAATTTAAATAGAACTCGAGTTCCATGCAAATTTTTTTTTTTAAAGTTTGATCGGGCATAACTCGATTTTAAACCAATCGAGTTTCAAAACAGGAGCATGAACCTATATAATTTCAAAACAGGGATATATTGTCAAATATTTTTTAAAATAGTGGTAAAAGGCTAGAATCCCCATAGATGTCCTAAATGATATAATCCTCATTGGCAATTGTTAGAACTGGGTTTTTGTCTTTGCAGATGAATGTAAAGTAGGGATTGCCACAGAGAGGTTCTTGTTCTTGAGGTATCCAGAAGGGGTAACTTACATTTGGGCCATCTCCACAAGTATGACTATATGAGGGACACAGGCCTGAAATTTTGGGTCAAGGGATAGAATGTAGCTGACTAAGAAGTGGAAGATGATGAAAAAAAAATGCATTTAAGGGAAGGTTTTAGGGACATGGAGCAGTTTTGGAGGTCCATTTGAGTGGAAGTAAGGAGCAGAGGAAGAGAAGGGCCATTAGAGCAAAAAAAGTCAACAAGATTGAATGATCTTGACCAGTCAACATGTATAACCCAGTAGTAAATGGGGAAAATTTTTGTGGCAGTTCTACTTAGCATCCACGGTAAAAGACAAATTTCAAATAAAATATGGATGATGTGAATGCGTGTTATTAGGGTAATTGTTAATAAACTATTTTTTAAAATATTTTTATACCACTTTTATGGAAAATTAAAAAAACCGTCAAAACATTAAGGTTTTGGTAACTATTTTTTTTTCCTTATTTTTTGTTTCCAAAAACAATTTTTATTATTTTTTAAACTAAAAAACTTATTTGGTAACCTAAAATGGATAGAAAACAAAAACTGTTCTCAAAACTCAATTTGTGAAGGAAACTAAAAACATACAAAATGTTATTTTCAGTTTTTTAATTTTCAAAATTAATGAAAACACGCATTTGATTTAATGAATCTATTTCATTTAATAAATTAGCATTAGAGCTCAAATTCTAGTAACAACATATTTTGGTATTTTTTTTTCAAAAAACTATTTTTTAATTTCAACTAACCAAACATGTTTCTGATTTTAAAAATAGAAGAAAATTGTTTTTTTTTTCTTTATATTCCCAAGAACAAATTTTTGAAAATAGAAAAAAAAAATGTTACCAACTATAACCTTAATTTCTTTTTCTTTTTCCCATATAAACTTTTCTAAAATGGTTCACTAATAAATGTTCTGAGGACATTCACTAACATTTCTCATAAAATATTAGGAATGACCTAATATGCTATTCAAATTTTTGACATTATGCCCTACTTGGGAAATAATAATAATAATAATAATAATAATAATAATAATGATAAAATATTTGAGAATACATGACTTTGTCGATCTATTTGTGGAAATATCATGGAAATATTTGATGATAGTCTTATAACTTAATTGATATTTTACTATATTTTCAACAAAATATTTAGAATTTAAATCTTCCATCTATTATAACTATCAATTTTAAAATTTAAAAAAAAAAAAAAAAAAAAAAAAAAAAAAAACTGTTTTCACTATTCAATCAAAGACAATATCATATGAACTAATTTGACTTTTTATTTATTTATTTGTAATTCTTTATGGCAGTTATTTTTGTTTTAGGTAAATGTCATAATAACTCACTTAAAGAAGGAGAATACTAGAAACCGAAAGTACTAACTTTGGGTTTTGAATTGGGATGTCTACTGTCTGATGGGTGATGATAACATGATATCTTTCTACCAAAAACTTGGAAGTTGCTCGTAAATATATTGGAAACTCCAGGGAAAAATTAATGTTATAAATTTGGTGACTCACTATCTTCATTCTTGCTTAAAGTCAAAGGGCACAATTAAATTTTTTTTTTTTTTTTATTTCCATATATATAAGGGGCATTAAGAATGAAATTGCTCAAAAGAAAGATAATTCCACCGGTCTAATAGATTATGACAACTTAAAGAGAAAATTACAATTTTTCACTCTAAATTCTATCTTATTTTACACTTTGCCCTCATGAACTATCGAAATGCACAATTATAAGTCTTCAAAGTTATAACTCTGTTTGATATCCCTTTGCGGTCTATTTTGGTGTTAAATATGATAGAATTAAATATTGAAAAATCAATTCACCCCTCTCCAAAACAGTTAGCAAACAGTTATATTGGTATTTTAATTCTAAATTCCGTTGGATTTAATACCAACGGGCAATAAGAGGTTAAGTGTTATAATGTTTTGGATTTGAGGGGTTTATATCATGTGTTTTGATATTTCAAAGGGTAGAGTATAAAATGAGCAATAAGTTAGGGTAGAAAAATATAATTTCCCCCAGCTTATTAAAGCATGTCTTAGACCAAAATGAGGATCAAGTCTTTTGCCTACTAAATGGACCCACATTTACCTAAAGCAAACAAACCATGGGAATGATATGCAATTGTTAACTATGCCTACTGCCCAAAGACAAAGAGAAGTGTTAAACTATGACATTATGTGAACTTTAGCTAAGAATAGGAACTATATTCTAAGCAAAGGACAAGAAATATGTGTTTCAGCCTAATCCAAAAGTGAGAAGAGAAACAAGCATGCATACATACTTGAACAGATCAAAGGTTGCTGATCTCCATCACGGCAAAAGCAGACAAATGGATGTGAGGAAGAGTTAAAACCGCATGTCCCACCTGAAGCCTCACACCCCAAACAGGTAATCGCCCAGGAATTATGGTAGTCCACATCAAAACCTTGATTCAATACCTTCTGAAGTCCCAAAGACTCGTTAATAAGAGCAGTACTCCCTAAAACTGGAACTCTAACATGTCTATGGCATTTCTCAAAACAGCTCGTCGATCCCCGTGAAGGATTCGTTTACAAAGTAATTAGCGGTATTATCTAAGCCGCAGGAAAAGTTCTTCGCGCCATCCAATCCGCTAACTTCAGAAGGGCAGTCATAGAACAAAGTTAGGTTTTGATCGGTTGGTGTGTAATAGTCGAAGTTATTAAAATCCAGAGTGGTATTGACGAACTTTGGAGTTGAAAGACATGGTCCATTCGAGAGGTCCAATCTTGTAATGGTCATGATATAATGAGATTGGTTGATGTTTAGTACGCGGAAATCTAGTTCTTCAAAACTAATAATAGGGTATTCATTGTCGTGGCACGTAAGCTTGAACTCTGGAAAACCACAATAATCAGGTCGATCACCTCCCAAGAAAGGGTACGAAATGATTTTGATCCTTCCACAATCAAAGGGAATACTGCACTCAACAAAGCGTTCAACGGCGGTGCAGTAAGATGGTGGTAATATTGTTGAGAAGAAGAATGGGGTAATGAGGGAAGAGAGAGCTAGATTATGGGATGATTAGAAGATAATGAAAAAAAGAAGTGGGAGAGAAGTAATGTTTATGACGCAGCCTAACGTTGAACGAAGACTTCTTTTTGAGAAGCGCTGAACGAAGACTGGTAAGTCCGAAAGAGATTAAAAAGCCCACTCCACAGATTGGTTTTTAGACGGCATTTTTCTGGACTCTGGAGGCAAATTTTCCCACTGACTTTTCCACACCATTTTTTTATGTCTGAGACTGTGCCGTTTTATGGTTCACAAGTCCTGAAGAAATTGATTTTCCTCAATCCCAGAAAGTTGCACTCATGGCCCAGTTGCTGAGTTCACCCGGCTATCAAAAATAGGAATAATTTAATTTAACCAATTAATTGGGCTGGCAAATTGGATTCGGTTTCAACCATCTTTAAAATAAATAATAATAAGCTATTTACGCCCATCCTTAATGTTAGAGATATATATTAGACATATTAGTCCAATATAATAGGCTCAAGTCCACTCCTGTTGTATTAGTAGTCTAGGATTTAATTGTCTATATATATTCATGTTAAGGTTCATTGTAACACATGTTTTGTACTACACTTTTATACAATAAAGATGTAACTCTTAAGGGATTCCTCCGTGGATGTAGACTGACAAGATTGAACCACGTAACCCTCGTGTTCTCGATGTTCCTATTCTATGTTTCTCCTTCCGCATCCACTCTAACATATACAACATGATATAACACATAGCATTGCTAACATTTAACACTTAAATGAAATTAAAAGACTTCCCTTTAAGTTTTGTGGTAAAAAAGTAGACCCCAATGACTTTTCGTAGAATAGACAGGACTGTCTTTCTAGGCAAGTTCATTTTTTTAGGGCATTTTCGCCTACCAAGCTATGACTTTAGTCGAACTACTTCAATGGTCTGCTTGCCTCCACTAACACGGAAGAATATACCCTGATTCCAGTATATATATCTTCTCGGTCACAGCAAGTGGGTCCCACTAATGAGTGAGATCCACTTGCTATGAATGAGAAGATACATATCTATAACATGGTATACATTTTCCCGTTAACATTAAGGTAATAATGAAATTAATTTTAGAATTATTATGAAATTAATTTTAGAGTTAGGTTATTTATTGTGTTTATCCACAAAAATGAGAGCATTATTCCTTATTATTGTGCATCATCTATTCACATAAACTATTTCATATTTTAAATGTAGACATTATGCCTGAAACTATGGATGTTATATTAATAGAGAGTACATTAACAAATGTGAAAAGAACAATTACAAAAATAAATAAATAACCAATAGGAATAGAATAATTACTAAAAAAAAAGATTTATTGCAACAAAAAAAAAATAGTGATAATAAATCATTATTGGTTTTTCAAGTTAATTTTTGTTGCAACAGGGACTTTTAATTAAGAGTGTTACTTTAAGACCATTGTTTTCAATTATCTTTTTAAAATACCACTCAAACCAATTTAGAAATAAACTTTTTCCTTGAAGTAATATTACTTGTACATATATCCCTAATTGACATAATTTTTGTTATACACCAATATATCTGGGTCCATTCATTTTTGTCATTCTTTGACTTGTCTATCAATTCCCACATCTCTCTTAAATAAAAATTTTAGAAACCAAATAGTTTGTTGATTGATTTATTTATTTTAGACACATAAATGGTTTAAATATAATAGAAAAAAGAGAGGAAACACAAAAGAGCTAGAAATTATATGAAAAGAATAATCTACAACATTAAACTAAAACATCAATTCATTTTTTATGTAAGTAAAAATTGAACCTAAATCTAGATCTTATTTAATGATAAATAATTTTCCTAATTGAGCTAATTAAAAGTTAAAACTGATTCTGTATGAAACTCTTAATCGAATTCTTTTCAATTTATTTTTTAATCTATATAAAATAACCAGTCGGACCCACCCTTGGTAAAAAATAACCACTATCGAGTATTGAGTAGTATTAATCTCGGTCTCCATCAGTATGAACCCTTGACCCACTCTTGGTCAAAAATACGAGTAACTACTATTGACTAATATTAGTATCGGTCTCCATTAGGCATTAGTATGGCCTCTTCCTCCACTTTTCCTTTTGCCCATGTGCATACCGCAATTATTCCCATCAACAATCAAATGATGAAAAGGAGACTTACAAACCGTAATACAATACAAAATAAATCTAAACTAAAAGCAGTGAACAGAATTTATCATGTGGAACCGGAACCATGCATTTCTGTCCCCATGAGAATTAAAGAGCATACCTTTGCAGCTGTTACTGTGTGTGCTTCCATCGTCGCAAAAGCACAAGTACTCCTCGGCCGTAGCGTCGTATCCACAAAACCCTTCTGAGTTCTCACAAGTAACACAATCCTTAACACTTCCCCAATCAAGCACAAAGCCATCATTCATAGCCACACCAAACCGATCAATCAAATCAACAATATTAATCTCAGTCTGGATATGTCTCACTGTCACCACCACTTTCTCCTCGCAATTCTTTGACCAATCAAAGCCCTCCGTCTCATGATTCTCCACAAAAACAAAAGACCGGTTGCCACTAATACTCAAGCACGGGATGAAAGGCACAGTTGGAGGGTAGGAAATGCAATTAAAGTAAAAACTGAGATTCAAATCCATTGAAGAATATTTCAAAGGTAGCGTCTCTAGAGAAAAGTTTTGACGTGGTCTTGGGCACGTTTGGTTGGTGGTGACATCAATGTCCACAAGGGTTAGGGTATGGCCGGTATAATTTATATCTTTCACGGAGTAGTTCTGGTCACCGGGTAAGCCAAGTACGGCCTTGTCGTTCTCGCACCTAACGCCAAACCCCGGGTAGCCACAATATTGCTGATCAGAGGAGCTTTCACTACGAACCCAAAAAGGGTACCTGATGATATCCTCACCGCAGTAGTGTGGTAGGCATAAAGGAGTAGAATTGGTGCCTAAGGAGTTGACGAAGAAGAAGAAGAAGGAGAGGATGAGGAGGTAGCTAAGGAATTGTGACATGGTGAAGCGTCTGAAACAATAGCACGCGAACCGTTGTTTCCATGACCGGGTAAAATACTACTTTATATAAGCCAAACATATTTTGGTACCATGCTACTAGCACAATTAATTTCTCACTTTACATTGGGTCCACCATTCTGCCTTTACCTTTAGACTTGTTCCTTGGAATTAATTACGTTACGAATAAAGAAAATTTCCTCCAAAAATTCACGCGCTCTCTTTCACATTTATTACTAATCTTATTTGGATCTATCACTAGAAAAAATTTCCACTCATCCATAGACTTGCGTGTATATTGACATGACAATTGACAATGCACGGGATTGTGGTCCTGCCGACTCCTTCCAGGCAAGTTTAACAAATACTATCCAACACGTTGCAGAAAAGTTTCGGAGAACTGAAATGGACCTTCTCGACCTTTAATTGAAGAGCAGCTTATACAGTTTAAATTTTATTCTTAATTTTTTATATTTCTTTTTCGGTTTTGGAAAATTTTAAATGTGAGTTTTATGTTCTTATTAAAGTAACTTATTTAGGAGTATTTTAGTCAAAATTGACTCTTTATATTAAATAATATTAATTAGGATTAGTTTAAGACCATTAACAGAGCAATACAAAATCAAATTCAACAAAACCAATGAATAACAGACAAAAAAAATCTCATTACAAATTATATCTGTAGGGACACGATTTTAGTTAACCCGGTCCTGGACGGTCTGGCCCTGGCCCAAAAAGTCCCACACAATGAATCTTGTAAAATATGGGCTGAAGAGCTTGGTTCCAGTTGACTTAGACAGTTTGTTGCATGTCCTTAGTGGATGTAGAAACGTGAATGAAGAAAATGGATGTAAAAGTGGAAGTTTTATTCATAACTATGCATTCATACAGTGAATCCTTGCTCTCCTCTCCTCTCTCCTCTCTTTTTCCGCTCCCCTCTGTTGAGGGACTCTTACATATTATATAGACCCTCTTTTATCATCTAGGCCTTACACTTATTGATCATCCAAACCCCTACTTGAGCACCTGTCTCATCAGACACCCTTATCAGTTCTTTGTGAGTTGCAGTGACCAAGGTAGCATTGTTCAGGGGTCTTCTCTCCATTAATGCGGCCAGGAGAGTAATTGTGGTGCATTTAATGTGGTGGTGACAGCCTTTGCTGGGATATTTTGAGTCTTCTTTCTTTTTACGTGTTTGGAGTGAGGGCTACAGTAACCGGGAGGCATCATTGACCTGGACTTTGGAATGTCCGAGGAGGAATTACTCCTCGGACGTGGTTTCTTCGCCCCAGTGGGCCTGAGCATGGATTCTGGGCCGCGACGTCTCCTCGGATAGAATGGCCCTCGGACGGGCCTAAGGTCCAGCCAACTTGTTGTTCTGGGTCGGTCCCCACAATAGCCCCTCAAAACTCCGGTTTTGATCTCCTTCCGAAGAGAAAAGTGGGGTTTTGACATTTATAAAGGAGGGAACTAATGAAATCTTGGTCCGCGCGTGTGGGCGGTTACTTCTGACGCGCCACAATTTACGAGGCGCGGCCATTTACTCCAGACAGCTTTATGTCTCCTTCATCCAACGGCGAGATCCAGATCCGACGGCCAGCATTGTTCCTTGAATTTTTGAGCGGGAGGGGTTTTTTCTCCCTCCCTCCTGCTATATAAAGTGCCAGAGAGGCGCATTCTTTCTTTTTTATCCGCACATCAGAAGTTCAGAGAACTCCAGAGAACTCCAGTGCCCAGAAGTCCACGAGCACCTCCGTTCTTCAAATCTCCATAATCGTTTCTACGAAGCGTCCTTCCTAGAAGAGATTCTCGATCACCTCACCGGTCATTTGTGAAGATATCCGTAAGTTCCGTTCGTTTCGTCGCTTCGAATTTCTCCTCGGATTTTACTTTTCTCCTCGGTCTTTATTTCCATTCCTCCAATTCAGCTTAGATGGGTAGATTCAAAGACCTAGTAGACACTCCGGCTGCCATGGAGGCCTTTAGGGCAAAATACCATATCCCGCAGGGGGTAGTTCTGCGGCACTGTCCCCCAGAAGGAGTACTGTTAGATAGAGACGTGGGTGAAGTGGTCATTCCTATAATTGCCTTTATACAAGGGGGAATGACACTTCCCATGCGTAGGATTACCTGGGACTACTTGTTCCACCATAGGTTGACACCACATCAGTGTGCTCCAAACATGTTCAGGGTATTAGGCTGCATAGATGTCTTGAACGAGCGAATGGGTCTGGGTCTAACCTGGCATGATGTGGTACACATGTACGAGTGCCACTACGTCGAGAAGGGAGGGTATTACCTTAAATCTCGATCCGAGGTGGTTAGGCTAATCTTCTGTCTCCCCATATCCAATAAGACTATGAAAGATGACTTCCTCATTGCCTCAGGAGAATGGAGCGATGGTTTTCATTGTCCAACTTGGGCAGGAATTCCAGGTGCGGCGCCTTTAGGCCTAATCCTTTAGGGAAGGGGCTTAGCTCCTCGGATTTACTCTCTTTTTTGCTTGTCATAAATTTTGTAGTTTAATTCTAATTTCCTTCTCGGCTGTATTGCAGATAGAGCTTTGGTTGCTCCCAGGCTGAGCCACGTGAACGTTCCAACCCTAAATTATCTTCTAAGGTCAGAAATCTACGTCACCAAGGACGGGCAGTTACGCACGTGTCATTTGGTTTTGGGCTATCGACCACTAACCCGTGCTTTCCAAGCCATTGGCCACGCCATCAGAGCTGGTAGTCCCCGGTTGGCTAGGATTGACGTGTCCAAACCTAAGTTTCTAGCCCGAGAAGATCTTAAGCCAGTCGTGCTACCTGGTGTTCGGGATCCTCCACCGGCCGTGCAACTGCCTCCAGACGACCTCGAAGCCGTCGCGCTAGCTGAAGGAGAGGCCAAATCATCTTGTCTTTCCCTTGAGGAGGAAATAGACGAGTTTTATTTTGAAGAGGAGGTTGACAAAGCCCCCGTAGTTGAGCTCTCGGACCCTGAAGGAGAGCAGGATCGAAACTCCGTGGCTGGCGCTCCAATCATTATAGCCTGCTCGGACGACTCTTTAGACGAGGAAGTAGGCAACATGGCTGGCAAGGGAAAATCTTTACGAGAACTGATGTCCAGCCGAGGAAAAGGTCAGTCTTCGAAGGCGCCCGCTAAGTCACAAGCCCAGGACCCTCCCCCAACCGCCCCTCAGGTTCCTTCCGACCCTGGCCTCAAGGTTAACCCGGACCTAAAAAAGAAAAGGCCGGTTGACGTTCCTGAGGAAGGTGAAGTGGCCCCCCGCCCGGCCAAGCAGCAGAAAGCCACTCGGGGACAGAGGAGTAAAAGGGCTAACTCCGTAGAGAGCTAGGATGAGGAGAATCGGGCTGAAGTGCGCGTTAATCCACACGTATGGAGTCCGAAGATGGAGCTAGACGGGTTCGCTATCCCCTACACTGTCTCGGTTCGAGAGTACAACAGGGGCAGAGTAGGTTACATAGCTGAGGCCCTGGAGCACCCAGTGCTCCTTCCTCGGGATATGGAGGCCTACAGGCGATTCTCCCAGCCCGAGCTTTTTTGTCCCTTAAAAGGGACCTTGCGATGGTAAATTATTCTTGCACCCTTTTATTAAGCCATCAACGTTGTTGCATTCTATCCTAATTTTGGTTTTGTTTTGTTGGCAGATCACCCAGCAGGTGTTTGTGGTTGAGGAGTTCTGTCGCAGCAACCGCAGCTTGGCTGAAGCTGAGGTCCAGTCTTGGACTGAGGTGGAGAAGACCGTGGGGTCCCTCAAGCAAGAGAACTTTGAACTTACAGAAAAGTTCAAAGAGTCGGAGAAACAGCACAAGAGCGCGGAGGCTAGCCTGAAGAGTGCTGAAACCCAAGCGGAGGATCAGCGCCAGAAATTATTCGTAACCGAAACCAGTCTGGCTATTGAGAAGCAGAATGTACTGGAACTTAAGGCCGCTCTACAGAAAGCTGAGGACGAGATACAGCGGGTTAAAGAAGAGGCTCAGCTGATCCGGGAAGCTGCAGAGGCTGAAAAGAAAGCTTCTCATCAGCTCGGGATTCAAGAAACGGAGGCCAGGCTATCCGAGGAAATTCCCGAGGTGTGTAGGGACTACTGCAGCATCTCATGGGCTCACACCCTTGATGCTGCAGGAATTCCTGCAGATTCGGCGCTGAGATTGCCTGAGAATGTCTTCTATCCTCAAGAGATCCGAGAGAATCCTGATGGCACCCAAGCAGCTTCTGAGCAGGGCTTGGCGGTGCCTGATGCCATCCCTCTGCTTGATAAAGGCAAAGATCCTGCCATGGACTCTATCTCCGAGGCTCCTCCTCCTCAGCCAGAGCAGAAAAAGAATCCTCCTGCTAAGGCTTAGCTTTTAGGTTTTTAATTTTTGTACTCCTTTTTTTTTTTTTTTGAATGAGAGTCGTCTTGTTTTTGTTCTTTTGTAAGGACCTCTCTTTGTATTGACTTTGGAATATTAATATAGAATGTTCTCTTTGTTTTCTATGGATGTTTACTGATACTATCCCTTTATTTAACGTTTGTCATGACATAAATAAATATAAACGGACAAGAAAGAAAGGAAGCCGCGTAGCGAATTTGAATAAGGGTTGCAATGACTCTGGATTACGCACGCACCTTGAAATAATTTCCCTTAAGTAACAATTTCCCCTAAGTCTGTGGTCCGAGGAGCCATGTAGGACTTAGGTTCTGTTTAAAACTTTGAATAGTTGCCGTAAGTGATAATTTCCCCTAAGTCTGTGGTCCAAGGAGCCATGCAGGACTTAGGTTCTGTTTAAAACTTGGATAAATTGCATAAGTAATAATTTCCCCTAAGTCTGTGGTCCGAGGAGCCATGCAGGACTTAGGTTCTGTTTAGAACTTAGATAATTGCCGTAAGTGATAATTTCCCCTAAGTCTATGATCCGAGGAGCCATGCAAGACTTAGGTTCTGTTTAAAACTTGGATAAATTGCATAAGTAATAATTTCCCCTAAGTCTGTGGTCTGAGGAGCCATGCAGGACTTAGGTTCTGTTTGAAACTTGGATAAATTGCATAAATAATAATTTCCCCTAAGTCTGTGGTCCGAAGAGCCATGCAGGACTTAGGTTCTGTTTAGAACTTGGATAGTTGTCGTAAGTGATAATTTCCCCTAAGTCTGTGGTTAGAGGAGTCATGTAGGACTTAGGTTCTGTTTAAAACTTGGATAAATTGCATAAGTAATGATTTCCCCTAAGTCTGTGGTCCGAGGAGCCATGCAGGACTTAGGTTCTGTTTAAAACTTGAATAAATTGCATAAGTAATAATTTCCCCTAAGTCTGTGGTCCGAGGAGCCATGCAGGACTTAGGTTCTGTTTAGAACTTGGATAAATTGCATAAGTAATAATTTCCCCTAAGTCTGTGGTCCGAGGAGCCATGCAAGACTTAGGTTCTATTTAGAACTTTGAATAGTTGCCGTAAGTGATAATTTCCCCTAAGTCTATGGTCCGAGGAGCCATGGCAGGACTTAGGTTCTGTTTAAAACTTGGATAAATTGCATAAGTAATAATTCCCCCTAAGTCTGTGGTCCGACGAGCCATGCAGGACTTAGGTTCTGTTTAGAACTTTGAATAGTTGCCGTAAGTGATAATTTCCCCTAAATCTGTGGTCCGAGGAGCCATGCAGGACTTAGATTCTGTTTAAAACTTGGATAAATTGCATAAGTAATAATTTCCCCTAAGTCTATGGTCCGAGGAGCCATGCAGGACTTAGGTTCTGTTTAAAACTTTGATTAGATGGAAATAGACCGGTAGGTACAGGATGATCACAGAACAAAACATTGGGCAAAGTCGTTTTCATTAATAATAGTATCTTCTTAGGTTATTTACATTCCACAGTCGAGGTACAGTTTTTTCATCCAAATCTTCTAGATAATAAGCACCTATCCCGGCCACAGATGTGAGGCGATATGGTCCTTCCCAATTGGGCCCCAGCTTGCCCCAAGAGGGGTTTTTTGCGCTGTCAAGAATCTTTCTCATCACGAGATCACTCGGACCTAAAGGTCGCAGTTTAACATTAGCATCATATCCTTGCATCAGCTTCTGATGATAATAGGCCATATGGATCGTTGCTTTTTCCCTTCTTTCCTCGGCTAGGTCTAGACTTCTTCCCAATAACTCGTCGTTACTGTTTGGGGTAAAGGAATTAGACCTGAGCGTGGGAAAGTTGTTCTCGATGGGGAGCACGGCCTCAATCCCATAGGTCATTGAAAAGGGGGTTTCACCGGTTGACCGTCGCGGCGTTGTCCAATAGGTCCATAAGACGTGTGGGAGCTCTTCCACCCATCTCCCCTTTGCCTCATCCAACCTCTTCTTCAGTCCATTCACTATGACCTTGTTCACGGCCTCGACTTGTCCATTTCCTTGGATGTAGGCGGGAGTGGAGTATCGGTTAATGATCCCAAACTCGCGGCAATACTCCCTAAAGTTCTTGCTATCAAACTGGAGACCGTTGTCCGAAATGAGTGTGTGTGGAGTTCCGAAGTGGGTAATAATGTTCTTCCAGATGAATTTTTGGGCATCCACGTCCCTAATGTTGGCCAAAGGTTCAGCCTCCACCCATTTGGTGCAATAATCGGTTCCAACTATTATGTATCGCTTGTTCCCTGTAGCTTTGGGGAAAAGACCAACAATATCAAGACCTCACTGTGCGAACGGCCAGGGACTGGAGAGGGGGTAGAGGACCCCTCCGGGTTGGTGGATATTTGGGGCGAATCTCTGACACTGATCACACTTCTTGGCGTATTCCTAGGCCTCTCTTTGCATGTTCGGCCACCAATATCCTTGGGTGAGCGCCCTGTGTGCTAGCGATCTCCCCCCGGTGTGACTTCCACAAATCCCCTCGTGTAACTCTTCAAGCAAGGACTTGGATTCTTCTGGATTTATGCAGAGTAGGTACGGCCCCGAGTAGGAGTGCCGATATAGCTTGTGGTCCTCCGATAACCAGAACTGAGGAGCATTCCTCCGTATCTTCTTGGCCTCCAACTTTCCCTCAGGTAGGGTGTCGTTTTGGAGGAAGTTCTTTATAGGATCCATCCAGCTGGGATTCTTTCTAATCTGATGGACCTGAGCCGGGTCTTTTCTAATGGGACTTGCTTGGACTAGATCTTCGACAAGGATCATTCGCGGCAGATCATGCGCCGAGGATGTGGCGAGAGTGGCCAGCGAGTCTGCATGTGTGTTCGCACTCCTGGCAACGTGCGTCAGATTGAAGGATTCAAAACTCGACTGTAGGCGTTTGACTCGTACGAGATACTCTTGCATTCTAGCATCTCTAGCTTCCAACTCACCCATCACTTGGCCAACGACCAATTTAGAGTCCGAGAACGCTTCTATTACTCTTCCGCCCAATCTTCGAACCATCGTCATCCCTTGAAGTAATGCTTCGTACTCGGCCTCGTTGTTCGTAGCCAAGAACCCGAGTTTCAATGATTTCTCAATGGCAGCACCGTCCGGCGATATTAAAACTATCCCAACTCTAGATCCTCTCTGGTTGGCCGCGCCATCCATGTAGACCTTCCAATGCAAGGTCCCCCCTGCTGAAATTGTACCAACCGATTTTCCATCCATATCTTTCTTCTTGGTTATTGTTTCTACAGTGAGTTCAGCAAATTCCGCAACTAAGTCTGTGAGGACTTGACCTTTAATGGAGGATCTAGGCATATACTTAATATCAAAGGCCCCTAAAAGCGCACTCCACATGGCGATCCTTCCTGTGTAGTCGGCACTTCGAAGCACCGCTCGAAGGGGAAGCTGGGTTAGAACGATGACCGTATACGCTTGAAAATAGTGAGGGAGCTTCCGTGTGGCGTGTACTATCGCTAGAATTGCTTTTTCCAAAGGTAAGTATCGCACTTCGGCCTCGTGTAATGATTTGCTTACGTAGTAAACCGGTCGCTGCACCCCATTATCATCCCGTATCAGTACTAGGCTTACAGCATGGGGAGCCACGGCTACGTACGCAAACAGTACCTCGTCTGCCTCAGGGCTAGACATGATGGGTGGTCGCGACAAGTATTCCTTAAGTTGCTGGAAAGCCCGGACACAATCCTCCGACCATTCAAACCCTTTCTATTTATTTATCAAGAGGTAGAAAGGTTGATATCGATTCGCAGATCGTGATATGAACCTGTTTAATGCTGCGATCATGCCAGTGAGCTTCTGTACTTCTTTTGGATTCCGAGGAGCTTGTAGGTTGTTAATTGCTTTGATTTGATCGGGACTTACTTCTATTCCCCTGTGGGTTACCATATACCCAAAGAATTTCCCGGACCCGACCCCGAATGAACATTTGGAAGCATTGAGTCGCAACTTGTGCTCCCTTAAGATAGCAAAGATGATTTCAAGGTCTTTCACGTGCTCAGACACTATTTTACTTTTTACAACCATATCGTCTATGTAAATCTCAATGATTTTGCCCAGCTGTGACTCGAACATCCTGGTCATCATCCTTTGGTAGGTTGACCCTGCGTTCTTTAGTCCGAACGACATCACCTTATAGTGATAGTTTTCGATGGGTGTCATGAAAGCCGTCTTCTCCTGATCTTCTAACGCAAGGGGTATCTAATGATAGCCCTGAAAGGCGTCCAGGAAACTCATTCGAGGGTGTCCCATGGTTGCATCCACCAATCGGTCAATTCGAGGTAAGGGAAATGGATCCTTCGGGCACGCCTTATTTAGGTCTGTGAAGTCCACGCAGACTCTCCACTTCCCTGTTTTCTTCCTTACCACCACCGTGTTTGCCAACCATTCGGGGTAAAAGACCTCTTTAATAGCCCCAGCTCTTTTCAGTTTTGCCACTTCGTCTCTTACGGCACTAGCATGTTCCTTTGAGGGGCGTCGGGGTGGTTGCTTCTTCGGAGTGGAAGATGGGTTAACGTTTAGGTGGTGACAAATAAGGTTAGGATCAACTCATGGAACGTCGTAAGTGTCCCATGCAAACACATCGACATTTCTTCTGAGAAATCCGACCAGTTCCTCTTTTTCTTGAGAAGGCAACTCAGAGCCGACTTGGAAAAATTTTTCTGGGTCGTTGTTGACAATGAATTTTTCTAAACTTTCACACCTTATCTCCTCGGCTAGCTCATTGTCTTGCCCTGCCGAGGTGACTGGTTGCTATAAGTTCCCAGGGGCCGAGGACTCGGCATGGGACCGATGTAAGATGGCGGCCACCATACACTGCCTGGCCATGGCCTGATCTCCACAGATCTCTTCTACTTGACCTCTGGATGGGTATTTTACTTTTTGGTGAAGTGTGGAGGATACGGCTTCCAGGGCGTGGATCCATGGCCTGGCTATTATCACTGTGTAGGGTGAGTAAGCATCGACCATGATAAAATTTACCTCCACCACCTCTGATCCAGTCTGTATGGGTAGTCTGATCTGCCCCTTTGGCGTAACAGTCTTCCCTTCGAAGCTAATAAGGGGGGAGTCATAAGCCGTCAAATCCTCCGGCCTCAGGTTCAGCCCCTTGTATAGATCAGGGTACATTACCTCTACTGCGCTTCCTGGGTCTACTAACACCCTTCTCACATCAAAGCCTCCGATTCTTAACGTAACCACTAAGGCATCGTCGTGAGGTTGGATAGTTTCTCTCTTATCCTCGTCCGAGAATCCTAGTATCAAAGAGCTTCCCTTCTTAGACCTTTTAGGTTCCCCTTGCCTGTCCTCGGAGGGGAGCCGACCAACAGCCAGTACCCTGGAAGGAGGTGGCCCAGTTCTTCCTAATGCGGCGAGGATGACATGTATCGTTCCGATGGGGGGTCTTAATGACAAATCCTTTCGAGGCTCTTGCATTGCTTGACCGGGATGGCCGCTCAAGGGGTGCAAAAGATGACGTAGCTTCCCTTCTCGGACCAACTGATCTAGGTGATTCCATAGATTCCTGCAATCCTCAGTGGTATGCCCATGGTCCTGATGATAGTGGCAGTACAGGTTCTGGTTACGTTTTGAAAGGTCTCCGGCCATCTGAAGTAGGGCTCGTTCCTTACTTTCTCCAGCACTTGTTGTATTAGCTCCCTGAACACGGCATTCACCGTTTGCGTGTTACTCTGTCCAGCCTGTCGCGAAAAATCTCTCCTCGGCTGGTTATGGTTATATCGTTCCGACCTGAAATAATTTGCTTTGGGGGGAATGATCTTCTCCTTTCCCTTTCCTTGTAACTGATCTTCTTCCACCCTTCTGTACTTGTCGATTCTATCCATCAACTGATGAACGTTGGCAACTAGTTTACCAGTGAGAGATTTCCTTAAGCCATGCTCGGTGGGGAGACTGCTTTTGAATGTGCTGATAGCAACATCATCATGGTTGTCATCTAACTCGTTATACACCTCTCAATATCTATCCGAATATGCTTTCAGGGTCTCTCCCTCGTGCATGGATAAGGACAATAGTGAACTGAGGGGTCGAGGGACTCTGGTATTTGTAATAAAGTGGGAGCAGAAAGCCTGAGTGAGCTGCTTGTATGAGCCTATGGAATTTGTCTTCAGGCTGTTGAACCACCTCATCGCCATTGGTCCCAAGCTGGATGGGAAGACTTTGCACATCAGGGCTTCATTTTGTGAGTAGATAGCCATTTTTTGGTTAAACTGACTCACGTGCTCCACCGGGTCTGCTCGGCCGTTATAAATGGCGAACGTTGGTTGGTTAAAGCGTCGAGGCAACTTAGCCCCTTCGATTCTATACATGAAGGGTGACCTTGAAATCTGGTCTAGCACCCTATTCATAGAATCATTTCCCAAACCCTTGCTGGATGGGCTCTCATATTTTCGTACAGGGCGTGGTTCCCTTTCGTAAGAAAAGGTTTCACTTGGGGGGGTCCTTGACCTCCGTCGATAACTCGCATCCTCCCCATTAGAGGACTCATCTGAGCTAGAGGGAGATCGCTTTTGTTGTACACGTCGTAACTTCCTTTTCAGGTCATCTATCTCTCGTTGCATGGCCTGATGACTATTTTGCCTCTGGGATACGTGACTACCTATCTGGGTGTGACTTTGGCTCGTCTGGGTAGTATGCACGCTTCCCTCACGATTCCCTCTGCCGCCTGGGTTGGCAGGGTTATTTTGCTGCTGGGACTCAATGGGTTGTGTCTGTTGAAAGTTAGCCTGGTGAGGATTCTCCTGGTGTGGACCTAGTTCTGCCATGCTCGACCGTTGTGCTAACTGATACCTTAGTTCTTCCCACAGACGGTGCCAATTGTAGGGACACAATTTTAGTTAACCCGGTCCTGGACGATCTGGCCCTGGCCCAAAAAGTCCCACACAATGAATCTTGTAGAGTATGGGCTGAAGAACTTGGTTCCAGTTGGCTTAGACGGTTCGTTGCATGTCCTTAGTGGATGTAGAAACGTGAATGAAGAAAATGGATGTAAAAGTAGAAGTTTTATTCATGACTATGCGTTCATACAGTGAATCCTTGCTCTCCTCTCCTCTCTCCTCTCTTTTTCCGTTCCCCTCTGTTGAGGGACTCTTACATATTATATAGGTCCTCTTTTATCATCTGGGCCTTACACTTGTTGATCATCCAAACCCCCACTTGAGCACCTGTCCCATCAGACGCCCTTACCAGTTCTTTGTGAGTTGCAGTGACCAAGGTAGCATTGTTCAGGGGTTCTCTCTCCATTAATGCGGCCATGAGAGTAGTTGTGGTGCATTTAATGTGGTGGTGACAGCCTTTGCTGGGATATTTTGAGTCTTCTTTCTTTTTACGTGTTTGGAGTGAGGGCTACAGTAACCGGGAGGCATCATTGACCTGGACTTTGGAATGTCCGAGGAGGAATTACTCCTCGAACGTGGTTTCTTCGCCCCAGTGGGCCTGAGCATGGATTCTGGGCCGCAACGTCTCCTCGGACAAAATGGTCCTTGGACGGGCCCAAGGCCCAGCCAACTTGTTGTTCTGGGTTGGTCCCCACAATATCAATAATTGCTAATTTTCATCACTAATTGCTAATTAACATATTTTTTAAAGTTCATCGTTAGTTGAATTGTTGATTTTTTTTAAAAGGAAAATGTAATTCTAATTTCATAACTAAAATCACGGATAACAAAAGAGGAGAATAGTAAGACTTATATTGCAGAAAGTGAGCAAAAGTTCGGTTTGCATCACTCATAATTAATAAATAAATAAATAAATAAAATAAAAAGTGAAAATAAAGGGGAGTGGTTCTAGTCTTCTACAACCACAACTTTTTGCTATAACTTTGATATGGAAAATTTTAAGTGATTATCTATCACTTACGCATCTAACCACTATTTTTTCTTCATTACTCAAACACGGTCACTTCATAGTTGTGATAAAGAAGTTGTGTAGTAATTTGTGGTACTAAATTTTTTTTTCAAATAAAAGTGATAATCAAAATTTGTTTCTCTGATTTCACTTTTACCCTTTTTTTTAAGGTTGATATGTTTATTAGAAGGATCAAGTCTTTGACCTACTACTGCCGCACACTTTTTGCATGATGATTATTCTACAAGTGCTTGTGAGGTGTGAAGGCGAGGACTAAGATTCAAGTATCTAGCAGAGAGTTTCATATACATGTACACTTAAAGTAGAGTAGAATTTCTATCTTGTAAAAAAAAAAAAAATCAATAAAAAAAGAAAAAGCTTTGACCGCTAACCAACACCAATGACAATGGTATGCAATTGTAAAAAAGAAGTAAAGAACGATTAACTATGTCATTACGTGTCTTCTAATAAAAAATCAATGAATAAGCACGCCGACTATGTGGCCCATAGGTAAGATTAGCCTAAGAAGAAGCACTATATAATATACCATCAAAATTCAAAACCAAACCAAGAAGGAGAAGATGTATGTTTCAGCCAGTGCCGGCTCAAGGCCTAGGCCTAAGGCCCCACAACAAATAAAAAATTTTCCTACTTAAAAAAGCCCATCTCCTTTAATAAAAGGCCCAAAATTTTATAAAAATAATTTTTTAAATAATTGGTACTTTTTTTAAAGAGTGATGCTAAAGATACCACAAATTTTACTATAAATTTAACTGACATATCACCGATCACATAAAAAACTAATTCAAATACAAATAAATTAAGTTGTTGAAATTCATCAATTACAATCATAATCACATTTATTGTGAACATTTTGTAGTATTTTTAGTATTTTTCTTTTTCATTTCTAACAAGGCTTTTAAAATAGGAGACCAATAAAAATTTAACTCAACTGAAACCCTAAGATGTTTCAAATAAAATGCTGCAAATGTGATAAATCATCAATGATGACTAATCTCCTACTAAGCCACACACCAAATAATATCTATCTATCCATTTCTCTTAAAAAGAATATATAAAATTAAATTTTAGATTACAACTGTACTTAACTATGCATAATCATATATCCAAGTTAAAGTAAGTTCTTTTTTATTCAACTATAATATTCAATCTTCTATATGAAATTAAACTTAGTTTAGCTAGTATTATTCATCAATTTTTTTATTTACATCAAATTAGTCTTAATTTAGTTAGTATTATATAATTTTATTTAATTAATGTTTACATATAAAAAGGTTCCATATAAATTTTTTGCCTTAGGTCCCAAATTTTGTTGGACTGGCCCTGGTTTCAGCCTAATCTAGGAAAGCGAGAAGAGAAAAGAGAGTACATATTGTTACCTGGGCAGTTATAAGAGCGCTCCCCGTCATGGCAAAAGCAGACAAATTGGTGTATTTCTGTAGAACCGCAATTCCCACCTGATCCCACACACCCGTTACAGGCAGTATCGTGCAAGGGATTGTAGTCCACATCGAATCCTCGATTCAGTGCTTCCTGAAGTGCCGGGATTACACCCGCAGACTCATCAATAGCATTCCGTAAAATTGGAACACGGATTTTTTCTCTGCATTGCTCAAGGCCCGGAATTTGGATCTTTGCTGACGATTCGTTTACAAAGTAAGCGTTATTATTACCACCTTTCCAGGGGCACGTAAATCTATTTTGGACCGATATAAGTGTATTGACTTGAGGAGGGCAGTGGTAGAACAAAGTTATGTTTTGAACGGTTGAAGCGTAATCAAAGATACTATAATTAAAAACAGTATCGAGGTAGGTTTGAGGGCAAAAACCATGCCAGAGGTCCCATCTTGCAATTGTCATGTTATTTTGAGATTCGTTGATGTTTAGTACAAGGAACTCTAGTTCTTCAAATTTGATAATCGTGTATTCATAGTAGTTGCACTCGAGCTTGAACCCTTGGCGACCACAATATTCAGGTCGATCACCTCCCCAGAAAGGGTAAGAAACGTTTTTGATTCTTCCACACTCATACGGACGACTGCACTCAACAAAGCGTGCATCGTCGGTGCAGTAAGATGGTGGCAATATTGCTAAGAAGGAGAGGGTAATGAGGGAAGAGAGAGGAAGATGATGGGCTTCCATGTGTGATGTGTAGGAGAGATCACAGAGAAAAGAACAAGATGAGATGTAAGTCTTTTTTTTCTTTTCTTTTTTTCTTTTTCTGATGAGATGTAAAGTTAATAACGCGGTACAACGTTGAACGAAGACTGGTAAGTCCTAAAGAGATTCCAAGTCGTCTTCCTCAGATTGAATTTTAAATGGGAGGCACAATTTTCCACTGACTTTGTCACACAATTACTGTTTTTCTCATTCCCCGAAAGTTGCAACCCTGGCCGAGTTGCGGAGTTCACCCAGTTATCAAAAATGAGAGATGCTACGTCTACAACATTTTTACAACATTTTTACAACAAATCATGGGTGGTTAGTTGTTATTGGTTCAAATTTAAAACTAACACTAAGATTACTTTTTTGCCCCAACAAAAACAACCAGTAACAACTTGCCACTCAGGATTTGTTGTAAAAATGTTGTAGAAATGTTGTAGACATAGCATTTCTCATCAAAAATAGGATGAACCCAACATTTTATGAGTTTATCCAACGAATTGGGCTTCATATAAGTCAGAGCCCAATAACTTTTAGTAAAACAGCTCAAACAGATCGGAGCCCCTTAAGAGCCCAAGTTCATTTTATTGGCATTTTCACTTACAAAGCTCTGACCATGGTCGAACTATTTTGAAGGTCTGCCGGCTGCTGCTCGCCTCCACTAGCTAACACCGTCCCACCATTGAAATTTATGTTAGAATTATTATGTCATTTCATCTTTGCTAAATGTTCGTCACTAATTGCTAATCACCATTTTTCTTTAGATTTTGTTTACTTTAATCATTGATTCGGTTTCCATGTACTAACAGAATAACAAATAACAATGGTTCAATTTTTTTGAAGTAACCTTCAAAAAATGTATAATAATATGCACACTTAACTTGTTTAATTGAAAAATTATAAAAAATTAGAAGGAACTTCAATTTTTTTCATAATTTTTAATTTAGAATACAGATGGTGCCACAATACCAGTGTCCACAACTTATAATTATAGCGATTTTTATTTTTTAAAGAAAAGTGATAACACTAAATAATGAGTAACATACATATCCAAGTTATAAAACAAAAACAAATCTCCCATAAAATCCAAAAAAAAAAAAAAAAAACATAAACAAAAACAAATCATGTACTACATTCCGGCAAAAAACCAGAAATCATAAATAATAAATGGATAATCTTAGTAGTAGCCTTAGCTAACTACTGCATCGACCTACACACTAATTAGTCTTTTGAAAGAAACTATTTCTTGAGAGTATTTGAATGATATTAAAGTACCAAATGGTTATGCCACGAATATCTCATATCGTATTTAATTTAAACTACGTAAGATTTTTTGTATAAAGAGAAAGATGATAAAAATGTACCTAGAAATATATTTGCATAATACTAATGTGGTGAAAGATTCTTCTGCAAGTGTTTTGTGGAGAAGACAAAACAGGCTTTGGAGGGATTTGCAGGCCTTCTATGTTTCCTTCTAATGTTTTAAACACTTTACTCATGCATGGTCTATTAAATGAATTTTTCTGTATGACTGTATGCACCACAAGCCCACTATGATCATCTTCCTCACCATTTCATTTTCTTCAATGGTCATTGATGGTGTACTATAAATTTTAATTCCAAACTTGTCCATGAGGATCGTCCAAGACTTGAATGGAAAAATGACCTCATGTAAAATGCTCATACAGAAAAAGTCGTCCATCCAAGAAGTTGTTTGGACAACCTCCATGCATCCCAAAGCATCTCTCTATATGCTTTGGACGACCTCCATGTTCTTATCGCGGAACACAAATAAAAATCAAGTTCATTACCACAAACCATTCCCAATAGCGATTATGGAAAACAAGACCAAGTGATGTAACTTCCATAGCGGTTATGGAAGTTACCACCAAGTTTTCCGAGCTCCTTAATTTTAGGGGAAGTTATCAGATAAATAACTGTTTCCCTAAACCTATATAAACACTTATCTCCGACAATGAAAGGTAAGTTCTGACTTCCTAAAAAAGACAACTCCCAGAAGTTTGGAATTCATTATTTTCGGAAAAGAGGAACTAACTTCATCATTGGAGGATTTGTGGCCGGTCAACTCCGATCTCTTCTGATCTTTACTTTTCTTCTTTTTCAGGCCCTCCAAATCATTCAAGTACGAAACATCCAGTCTACTGATTTTCAGAGCATCATTAGTTGGCGCCGTCTGTGGGAAGTCCGATTGTCTTACAATTTGTCTTTCTATGACAAAAGTCTGAATGGTTTGGACTAGATTGAGGCTACCAGTCCAGGCCATCAGGAGAGTAGGGATGCTTCAAGCAATCCCCATCGCGATCGTCAATCAACCCCAGTCATGCAACAGTCCTCTGTTTAACACATGCAGTCCATGGCAGTCGCCATGGCGGAGTTAACCCGTCAGAATCAGGAATTCACCAGGGAGATTAATTTGAGGAGGCAACGCTATGAGGGGTACACTAAAGGCCAAGCCCAAAATCAGGAAGATAGAGGAAATGATGAACCTGAAAGCAAGTCAAGGGGTACCACGTCAAGAAGGGTGCCACATTTGGAGAAAGAAATGGACTAGATGAAGAAGGTTATGGAGGAGATGAGGGAGAACATGAGAAGGGCAAATCCAGTAGAGGATTTAGTCCACCGAATAGATTCCCCTTTTACGACTTCCATCAACGGTCACCCCTTGCCTTCGAAGTTCAAGATGCCTTCATTGGATTCGTATGATGGAACACGTGACCCATTTGATCATATTGCTACTTTCAAGACTACCATGCATCTACAAAGGGTCCCATATGAGATTATGCGTAGAGCCTTCCCTACCACTCTCAAAAGACCGGCACGAGTGTGGTTCAGCAAATACCCCTGAATACAGTGAGTTCCTTTGAAGAATTGAGTAAGTTATTTGTTAATAATTTCATCGGAAGGCAAAGGCACAAACGTTCTTCGTCCAGCCTATTAACCATAGATCAAGGAGAGAATGAGAGCCTGTGGTCCTTCATCACTCATTTCAACAAGGAAGCCCTGATCATGGACGAGGTGGATGACAAACTACTCTTGGCGGCCTTCCATAATGGGGTTAATTCTGATTTATTCATCCACAAGCTTTATGAAAAAAAGCCTCAATCCATGGCTAAACTCATCCATTCGGCCCAAAAATTTATAAATGCAGAGGATGCAATCATAGCTAAGAAGAGGAAGAGAGCTGAGAGAATGGAAGCAAACCCCACGAGCCACTCCGAGCAAGGTCCCCGTCCAAAGAAGGGACGAACAGAAGATAAGAAGGACCGAGATAACAAGAAGGTTAGCCCTTCGACACGGAATCAACAATACACGCCCTTGAACATGTCCCTTGAGCAAGTTCTCATGCAAATCAAGGATGATCCCTCCTTGAAGTGGCCGGAGAAAATGAAGGGAGATCCCAACAAGCGCAATAGGAACAAGTATTGCCGCTTCCATAGAGACCATAGGCACGACACGGATGAGTGTTTCGATCTGAAATAGCAGATTGAAAATCTTATCAAACAAGGAAAGTTGAGAAATTTCCTTAGACGAGAGCATAAGGATGGGAAGTTGAAAGGGAAGGTAGAAGAGTCGTCACGACCCCTGCTTGGGGAGATAAGAGTTATTATTGGAGGAAGTTCAGTAGCTCAGTCATCCAAGTCCAAGAAGACGTACCTAAAAGTAGTGTAGAATGTTCAGCTCTCTGGACGATCACCAAGGACGAGAACCATGGACGAGCAAGCAATCACATTCACGGACGGGGATGCTGAAAGAGTTCATCACCCCTATGACGATGCCATCGTTATTACCTTACTTATTGCTGACTATACAACTAGAAGGGTGTTGGTGGACAATGGAAGTTCAGCAGATATTTTATATTACCCTGCCTTTCAGCAAATGAGGCTTAAACGAGACCAACTTTGTCTAGTAAACTCGCCCTTTGTAGGTTTTGGTGGAATGGGCACTATCACATTACCTGTGGTGGTGGGGGTATATCCACAACAGGTAGCCAGGGTCGTGAATTTCTTAGTGGTAGATTGTTTGTCCTCCTACAATGCTATAATTGGAAGACTAACTTTAAATAGTTGGAAAGCAGTTACGTCTACTTACCACCTGTCAGTCAAATTTCCAACGAAGCATGGGATAGGACAAGTGTAGGGAGATCAGTTAGCAACAAGAGAGTGCTACCTGGCCATGTTGGCCATGGACGAGCAAGTTTAGACAATGAATATTGAGGAAAGGAGAGTTGTGGCAGAGCCCACTGAAGCATTAGAGAATATTTTCTTGGATGAGAATAACCCTGAGAGGTGTACCAGGGTTGGAGCAGATTTAAAAGAAAAAACTAAACAGAATCTCATCCGTTTTTTGAAGAAGAGTACTGATGTGTTTGCTTAGAGCCATGAGGATATGCCAGGTATAGACCCTAGTGTCATTACCCATTGTTTAAATGTATATCCTTCCTCTAAACTCGTACGATGGAAGAAAAGAGTATTTGCTCCTGAAAGAGACAATGTCATTAAAGAAGAGGTTCAAAAGTTGACTATAGCAAAGTTTATTCGAGAATTTTATTATCCGGACTGGTTGGCCAATGTAGCGATGGTCAAGAAGACAAACGGCAAATGGAGGATGTGTGTGGATTTTACTAATCTAAATAAGGCCTACCCCAAGGACAGCTATCCATTGCCGTGTATTGATCAATTAGTGGATTCTACTACAGGTCATAAGTTACTAAGTTTTATGGATGCTTTCTTCGGATACAATCAGATAAAGATAGACAAGGCAGACCAAGAGAAAACATCCTTTATCACCAGTCAAGGCTTGTTTTGTTACAAAGTAATGCCCTTCGATCTGAAGAACGCAGGGGCAACCTACCAAAGGTTGGTCAACCATATGTTTCGTCCCCAGATTGGACGGAATGTAGAAGTCTATATAGATGATATGCTGGTGAAGAGTCTGGACGAGGAGAAACACTTGGACGACCTGCAAGAAACCTTTGACACACTTAGGCAGTACAACATGAAGTTGAACCCCAGCAAATGCACTTTCCTAAAGACATCTCACTACGGCCCCCTTGCTGAGTCCGTCTATGTTGGGAGAGGAATTGTACTTGTATTTGGCAGTTACTCCACATGTTGTAAGTTCAGCATTGATTAGAGAAGAAGGAAAGGTGCAAAAGCTAGTCTACTATAGAAGTAGAGCACTCGAAGGAGCGAAAGGACGGTACCCACTGATAGAAAAATTGACCTTTGCACTAATAACAACTTCCAGGAAGTTGAGACATTACTGCCAAGCTCATGTCATCAATGTCATGATGGACCATCCGCTCAAGAAGGTAATGAACAAGTTGGAGGCCGCAAGACGACTGATCCAATGGGCTATTGAGCTCAGCGAATTTGGCATCAGGTACCAACCCAGAAACGCAATAAAGGCTCAAGCCCTAGAAGACTTCATTACATAATTCACTCCGAGTTATGATGACTTAAGCGAGGTGGAAAGCAATAAGAGGTGGATCGTCTGTGTGGACGGATTGTCTACACAACATGCAGGAGGAATAGGAGTTGTTTTACAATCCCCGGAGGCAGATAAATTGAAGCACAAGGTTCGTCTGCAGTATCAAACAACCAACAATAAAGTTGAGTATGAAGCCCTTCTTAAAGGGCTGGAGTTGGCTAGGTCTGTGGAAGCAGAATCGATACTCGTCCTGGGTGACTCTCAACTAGTTATAGGCCAAGTAAATGGGACATGTGAAGCCAAGGAAGAACAAATGAGGAAATACCTTAATAGGGTGGTACGCCTTGTAAAGAAATTTAAGGAAGTTGATTTTGTTTAGATCCCAAGAGAAGAGAACATGGAAGTAGATACTTTAGTGAAGGAAGCTTCAGCGAATGAAGTCATGGACAAGTTTGATGAAATTCAATACATGCCAAGCATAGATTTTCCAGAGGTACAACAAATAAAAGGCGAAGGAAATTGGATGACTCCAATAGTATCATACTTGAAGGACGAAAAGCTTCCAGAGGGAAAAGATGAGGCTAGAAAGTCAGAGTCATATTGGCCAGGTACGTCCTCATGGACGAGGTACTATACAAAAGAGGTTTTTCACAACCTTATCTGAGGTGTTTAGCTCCGGATGAGGCAAATTATGTATTGAGGGAGGTTCATGAAGGAGCATGTGGCAACCACTTAGGAGCTAGATCACTTGTCCACAAGGTCATCCGTGTAGGATACTACTGGCCAACTATCCAAGCTGATGCCAAGGCATACGTCAAGGTCTGTGATCAATGTCAACGATTCAGTAATGTCCATAGACAGCCTTCAGAGTATCTTACCCCAATGATGGCCTCATGGCCCTTTGCACAATGGGAATTAGATATCTTAGGTCTCTTTCCACTTGGAACCAGACAAATGAAATTTTTGGTGGTAGGGACAGACTATTTCACCAAGTGAGTGGAAGTGGAACCCCTAGCAAAAATCACATAACAAAATGTCAAGAACTTCATCTGGAAGAATATTATGTGCAGGTTTGGGGTGCCTAAAGTATTGATATTAGATAATGGACGACAATTTGATAATGCGCTTTTAAAGACTTCTGTAAGCACTTCGGAATTCAGAATCATTACTCCTCACCCATCCACCCTCAAGCAAACGGCCAAGCAAAAGTGGCAAACCAATTCTTGTTGAAAATCATCAAGACTCGGCTTGAAGGGACAAAGGGAGTATGGCCAAATAAGTTACCAGGTGTTCTGTGGGCCTACAAGACGACGGTAAGGATCCTTACAGGGGAAACTCCTTTCAAGCTAGCCTATGGAAGTGAAGCAGTGATACCTGCAGAAGTACATATGGCTAATCATAGGGTAATGAAATACCGAGACGAGGATAATAAGGAGCAACTCCGCCTTAACCTTGATCTAATAGACGAGGTAAGGATGAATGTAGAGCAAAGGACAGCAAGGTATAAGAACCTCATGGCCAGGAAATATGATGCAATGGTAAAATCCAGGCGTTTCAACATAGGGGACCTCGTCTTAAAAAGGGTATCTTTGGCAACAAGAAACCCAACTCATGGGAAATTGGGACCCAATTGGGAAGGACCCTACAAGGTTATCAATTGCAAAAGGCAAGGATCCTATTACTTGGAAACCTTGGATGGGAGGAAATTGGAGCATCCTTGGAATGTTGAACACCTGAGAAGGTATTATCAGTAAGATGTCAAACTGGACGAGCATTACCTTGGACAAGACTTGTCAATCTGGACAAGCCAGAATTTATGTTGTTTTCTATTGGGTGTGTTAACATTATGTGTTATGTTTTAAGTCCTTAAAAGTGTGTTAGTTTTAAATTGATTATAGACGAAGTCATGAACTTTAATGTTTGTATGAATAAGGCACTAGCTTCTAAGCATGTGCCATACTTGTAGACAATGTTTATATTATGAATGTGGTTTGAATTTTCAAATACATGTGATATATAAATTCTCCATTATTTCATTTGCAAAAAGGCTAAGGCCAAAGACAAGTGAATTCTCTGGATGCAAGAATGTAACGTTTATGAGCTTTCCTTAATGAGGATAAAGCAAAGAAAAATCAACCTAAGATATTTTTGTCTAAACAATGGACGAGCCAAAACTTGACTCGTCCAACAAATGGACGAAAAAATATGGCCACTTACCCAGAGACAAGAAAGAAATTGTTAAGTCTATAGACGAGAGGAAGTGTCGTAGCAAGCCTATATAAGGCTAATAAAAGAAACACCATTCATGGACGAGTTATACTTGAAAAAGGTGAAAAATGTTGAACATAATTAAGCTCTCGTCACAGACGAGCCCAATTTGACAATGTTATAAATGTGAAAAACATTCGTCCATATAACATGTTTGATAACAAATGAAAATAGTGAAACTAAACATTCATCCATTAACTAAAGGGTGGACAACCTACGTCCAAAAACCCTCGCAAAGTAAAGCTTAACAAATTGTTTGAGAGCTCATCCTAAAACTGTGGATGAAGTAAATGTACTTGAGTTACAATAAAAGGTCCAAAACAACGGACCAAATAAAAAGAAAAAGAAAAAGAAAAATACGAGGATAAGTAAAATATTAAAGTCTCGTCTTCAAGCAGGAGGGGCATCAGAGTTGGGGTCGTCTTGAAGTGGCTGGGTACCAGCATCATCCTCTACATTGATGTCTTCTGAACTTGTTTGGAGGAGGGAGCTTGTAGCAGCACCACTAAGGTTAAGTTTGATAGAACTTAAGTCAATCTCAGGGAAGTTCTCCATGGCATCCATCCTAAAATCTTCAAACCTAGCTGCATAGTTACGATCAAGCATTTTAGTTAATTGCTTGGACGCCTTGAACTCTACAACTGCGTCTCCCTTTGCTTTTCCAAGAAGGGTACTCAACTCGTCATTCCTCTTTTGGAGGTGATCAAGACGAGTGTCCTTCTCTATGGCATTAGTCTTCAACTCCTCAACATGATTCTGCAACTCCTTAGCTTCTTCCTTGGCCTTGGCCGCCACCTCAACCCACCTCTTACACTCGTCCCTCACCTCTTGGACCCTTGTCTCCAATAAGATCCTCATCTTGTCCAACTCTGTGGCCTGCCTAGACGCCGCAATGAATTTTGACATTTCCCGCAAAAAGGTAAATGACAAAAATGACGGCTAGACGAGAAAGGTATACAGTGACAAAAACAAAGCAAAAATGAAATTACTTACCTTAAAAAGATCATGAACACCAGAGTGTTCAAAGTCCTTTAAGGACATGTCATAGCATACAGCTATGTCCTCGTTAGACACAACCTTCTCAAAATGTTCCCATGCTAAGTCTTCGTTTTCAATAAGATTCATGGGAATCCTTTAAGAAGGCTAGGATGAGGCAGGCGCAATGGTCTTAGACGAAGGAGTTTTGGAAGGAATGACCTGAACTGGGGTAGACAAGTCCACGTCAAAAATTTGGACGGACGGCTGAGACGTGGGAGGATTAGGCTAGACGACTCCTGCCTTGGACGACCCATGCTTAGCCTTTTTCCCTTGACAACTGGGAAGATTTCTCAAGTCAAGGTTCTCTGACAAAGACTTCCTTTTATCCCCAGCAAAAGGACGAGCTTGGGACTGGGTCTCAGGACGGCTCCCCTCGTCCCCAACTTCCTTTCCCTTATTTTCTTTCATAGTTGCCATCCCTGAAAGATGATTAAATGAAAATTAAAATGAAAAGTATAACTTATATAGTATTTATGTAAGTGTAAACTTACGTCTACAAACTGTAATCTCGTGTGCAATAGCCTTGTCAGACGATTCAGGACCAAGTCCCCACTTGGCAAAACGTCTAAAGGTGACCAAGGAATGGAAATCCCTATCAACATGTAAACAAGCCTTATGGCCGCGGTCATGGTGGAACTTGCTCAAAGAAGGACGTCCAACAGCTGTAAAACAATAAGTAGATAATGGTTATACATATATATAATAATAATAATAAAATAAAGACAGAGAAAAAGGGGGAGGGGCATACCTTCAGGACGAAGGTTCCCTAAGTCCCCAACATAATGGGCAAAAGTGTCCCTGCCAACGTCCATAGGGTTCCCACCCCAGAAGCCAAAGACGAAGATAAACTCCATCTTCTAGTTTCTGTCAGACAAGACTAAGGACTTTATTAGCCTACAGTTTGTACCCCTAGCTGTAAATTGATAAAAGCCTAGGGATTGGCTAATTTCTGAGGGTTTATAGCAGAAGAGGAACTCGTCCACAGTAAAAGGACGGTCCCCTCCAAATACTTCCCTCCACAAAATTTGCATAGAGATAACTAATCTCCACGCATTAGGATTAAATTGACTCACTGCTAAACCTAATCTACTAAGTAATTCCCTAGCAAAAGCGTTTAAAGGTAATCTAAACCCACCTAAAAAGTAAGCTTCATAGACACTTATCCCAAAACGGGGGTTACCACACCATTCTCCATAGACGGCTAACCTGGGGTTAAGCTCAATTGGAATTTGGTACCACGACCTAAGGTTGTTAAGTCTTTGTTCACTGGTTTTGGAGTTAACACCTACTGCACAACTATAAATTGTTCCTCCTTGTCCAAAGGACTAGATGGAGGAGCATTCGTCGAGGTGCCAGCGTGAGACCCAGAGGCTGCCCTATTCCTAAGTTTCTCCTAAAAAACTTCTAAAGGAACCTCAGGAACACTAGATGTGTATCCCTTGTCCATGCTATTTCCCCCACTACTGCTACTACCAGTGCTACTACTAGAACCACTATAACTCGTGGTGTCATGATACTCGCCTATAGCCTTATCTACACTATTGCTAGACGAGGAAATGACATTTTCAGACATTCTGAGGAAAACTTAAAGGAAAACCTAAAGATGAGATAGGAAGGAATACTTGGCTCTAGATGAAAGAAGACTATGGACGTAGAGAAACCTCTAGACAAAGCTCTAGATGAGAAGTGTCAAGAAGGAAAATTTCAGAAATGTAAAGGGTAACGGAGGAATTCCACTATTTATAGGCAACGAACTTTAGCATTTGAAACGACACAACCAACCAAAAGCTGCCACGTGGCATGCGCCTTGAAAAAATTAATCGACTTGACCAGCCACCAATAAGATCATGACACGTGGCACACCTGATTTCTGACTTATATACGTACGTCCAATGAACGATGCCAGGGTACACATTTCTCTAGACGACCCATGGACAAGGGGGCAATTGATATTGGTGTACTATAAATTTTAACTCCAAACTCGTCCATGAGGGTCATCCAAGACTAGAATGGAAAAATGACCTCATGTAAAATGCTTGTATAGAAAAAGTTGTCCATCCAAGAAGTTGTTTGGACGACCTCCATGCATCCCAAAGCATCTCTCTATATGCTTTGGACGACCTCCATGTTCTTATCGTGAAACACAAATAGAAATCAAGTTTGGAATTCAATTATTTTACAATCTATTTCAATGACAGACATAAAATAAATTTTATTACAATAAATATATCGTTACAATAATATGATTAGAATTATTTTTTATTGCAATAAGATTTTTGAAGTAATAGTATATTATTACAAAATATTCAAATCAGTAAATTGTTTATTGTAACAGTGTATATATATATATATATATATATAATTGTATCAAAATTCTTATTAAAATATTTGGAATTTATTGCATTGGAATTTTTTTTGTTGCATATATCTATTACCTCAAGTTTTATTGCAACGACTCGCATCGAACATTGCAATGACACAAATGTTATTGCAATGATTTTTTTCATTGTAATAAACGTTTTTTCTTGTATTGAAAAAAAAATGTATTACTTAAAATAAAAAACATAATAGAGCATCTTCAAAAGCATTACATATATGAATTTTTTATGAATAAAAACATTAAAACACTACTACTATAATTGTGCATGTTAGAGTTCATATATAACACATCCTTAATTTAATTAATCTATGCTAGCTTTTTTGATGATATGGGTAATAAATTAAAATCTTTAGCTTGCCAATCCTCCATCATATGAGACACCAGTAGAGGGCAACCATGATTCTCCATAGAAAAACAAAGAGACTGTAATGCTAGGCTTGAAAATAATCTAAAACATATGAACACTTAGCCACCTCACCCACTTCTCTATACTTGCACCTAGCCAATGATTATTGTACTCTCCATAAAATAAGGTCGTTTCAAAGCTCTCATTCCATTGTAGTCACCCTTCCTGCACTATGACATCGCTCATAAGATTGCATAAACACTGTTCTAGAATAAGGCCTCCATGGTCTGCTCAGAAGCCTTTGTTTTTATTTGGACTTTGATATCCTTGGCTGGTGATACATACATGTATTTGGAATTATGAGTCCATTAGACTAATTGTAGGAGTGTGGTTTTCTATGAAAGGGACAAGTGTTTGTGTAGTTAGTGTCCATACGGGTAACACTAGAAGAGGTGGGATGATGAAAATATAGGAGTCAACAACTAAGTGATTTGAGAAATAATAGATACCATTAGTAATTTAGTTTATTTACTATTTTTTTATCAACATTAGAATTTGGTATTTGTTGTTGTTGTTATTATCTTTTGTTGTTGTTATTATCTTTTATTTATTGTAATGTTGGAGTTTGTTTTAAGTAGTTAGAGTCCTAATAGGTTGGGTAGTTGAGTTATTGTAACTCACGTTGTGGGTAGTTCATTGTTTTTAAATTGTAAACGCTATGGAGTCCTTATTTTTCGATTGTTAAGTTGTAGCAATTGGTATAAAACCAGCCAAGTATTATTCAATAAAAATATTTTAGAAATTTAATCAAATTAAATCTTAATTAATTTCCAAAGGTCAAGATTCCCTCAATCAAATCCAAAAGGTTCCCAAAGGTTAGGATTTCCTCCGTCAAATCCAAACCTTATCCCTTTGTTATCTTTTGTTCTTTTACTTATCAATTGTTTCATTAAAAACTAGACATGGCAAAACATGTCAAAATTTTCCGACCCGACCCAATTGACCTGCAACCCGATTGACCCATTTAAAAATGACCCGTTTTGACCTGCAACCCAATTGACCCGACCTGAACTTGACCCGACCTGCCTGTTTTGCCACATCTACCAACGTTGAGTAGATTGAGATTGAGATGTAATTCTTATAAAATATTTGCTTATTCTTTTATAATTAATATGTTATGTACTCCATTATAGTTTGTCATTCTTTACTTGCCACCTTCATTTTCTCTTCCTACTTTAAACAGATCAAAGATTATACTAAGGTTAGCTTCTAGAAAGCTAGAACAAGAGTTGCACCAATTTTGGGTATCAAGTGTTTAGTGGTAACTGGTAAGTGGTAACAATATCACCAGTAAGAATCTAATCACAGTTAAGGAACTCATAAACAATTGACAAAATGCATTGATTTCAAAAAAAAAAAAACTTGTTTGAAAAATATGGGTCAACTAGGCCTGACTCGCGACCCAACTCAACCCACAACCCGATTGACCCGCAACCCGATTAACCCGTTTAAAAATGACCCGTTTTAAACCGCAACCCGATTGACCCATAAACCTGATTGACCCAACCCAAATCCAACCCAACCCGCCTGTTTTGTCACATCTATTAAAAACAACCAAAATTCTATCTCATTTTCTCTAAATATTTATATTTTCTCTCCCCAAAAATTGTGTACGTATCAGGCAGTGATTGTGTTAGATTGTCCAATTAGTGCTTCTCTTGATCATATATCATATACCACTTATTTGGCACTCATGGTAGAATTGATAGTTAAAGTGTGAATATAAGGTATCCTAGTATCCCCTAACGCTACAACGATAAAAGACTGATAGGTCGGACTTGGATAGAAATGCCACAACTTGGCCTCCTTCAATTTTGGTACTGCAGTTTTCTCGAATTTCATGTTCACTACAATGAAGTTTTATCATCAACAGTTGCACAATCGAATATAGAATATGACAACATTAAAATAAAAATGTTTATGATACTATATAAATGCTTAGCATCTTATCTTAGTCTTTGCATACAGCTTAGTTTTTAGCACTAATGGTACTTAGCCAAATTAGTTTACCTTGTATAGAAACCAATTTGATGTACAAAATACATGTGAGATTTAGCACAAAATATGTTCTTTTTATAATTTCAAAACAAGGTGGTAATTGTTCAATAAATATTTATTTAGGATAAATCTTGCGCTAAGGGGAAATAAAATAAAATGACATGTTGATATTTGTTAATTACCGAATGTTGCTGATCCTTTTGTAGGCCAACCAGTGGCTTTGTTTTGATCAACTGAGATGATAGTCAAGTCGATACCATAACCAACCATCATTATATTCCATTTGTCACTTGGGATAAACACGTATTCCTTATAGGTAACTTCCTTGATATAGACCACAAAATGTTTGATCTTATAGTTGGTGCAATTTTAATTGCATTTATAATGGTCTTGTAGTGACCAAATCCATCAGAAGCCATTATAATGTTGATTGAAATCTCACTTGCTTGAAAGAGTTTCCAGTCGTTTGAAATAAACCAGGATTGAAAACCATCATTGACTACATATTATTGGGTAATTGTTGCACAGAAGCCAATTGATTGCTAACTATCTAGCACGGTTACTTTCTCTAGGCTCATTGCTATGCTTTCTTTCAAGACGGTGCTCGTGTTAGGGCCAACAACTTCATCATTGCATGTGGCAAGATTTGTGATGGCAAAACTCATCCAAGTTTGGAGATCAATCTTTAGATTGTTAGTGCCAAATTTTGTATATGTGATGGAACTTTGCATGTTAACGCATATCTTCTCTTGCAAAAGAAAAAACTCATGTCAATCAAAATTTAAAAATTTAGTTCCAGTGTTATTGAATCACTAAAATTTTTCATTTATTAAAGAATAACCTGGTGGCTTTTTATCTTTTTAGCTTTATTGTTGCTTTTCAATTTCAAAAAACCCTCTTATTATTGAAAAATACATTATTCTTTTTTACTTCCCCTTTTTCTTTATTCACATCAACATGTATTCTCAATCTAAGGTTCCAACTTTTATTTAAAATTCCTAAGTTTTAAATTTTTAGCAACCTCGAATAAAGTTTTGTACTTAAATTGGGCTAATTGAGTAACCCAATAAGTGGACCAATTAGGGTGAAAAGAAATGCAACACGCTTCATACTAATAAGTAGCACAATAGAGTTTTAAAAAAAAAAAAAAAAAATCAAACCCTAGATTTTTTGTTTGCTTTCGCCTATAAATTGGACCTATATAACAAACCAAACCCTAATATTGTTTTAAGGTTAAATTTTAACCCATGGTTTTCTTGATACTTACTACTTGTCAATAATTGCACATAATTTTCTGTTAGGACATATGTAATTTAATGTTAGGAATATATGTCAAATTAGAATTGGCTAATCTTTTGACAAAACGCACTTTACTTGTTATTAGTAGATCTAAGATGTGTTTAATACTTCAAGGAACAAGGTTTCAAGAATAAGTATTAAAGCCACGCAAGTCTATCCAAAAAACAAATGAAGAAGTGCTAGATTTTAAAACTCGACAGCTAGTATCTATCGAGATTTAAAAAGCTGCTGAAGCCTGATACTCAATAGCTAACTCAATAGATAAGCTATCTATCGAGATTTATGACTCCCATTTAAAAATTTTGCGACATGTGTCCCATGACTCCCATCTAAACTAAGTTTTTTAACTTTTATACCAAATGAGTTAATTAAGTGTAAAAAACTAGGAGTCCAATATAAGTAAATCATAAAAAACATAATTTTTAAATGATTTTATGTTTATGAGGCTTTTTTTTTTTTTTTTTGGGTAGAACTAAAAACAATTCAAGTTTATAAGTTATTTATATATATATATATATGTGTGTGTGTGTGTGTGTGTGTGTGTGTGTATACATATATATTTTATTAAGTAAAGTTAAGAGAAAATCCAATTAGATTTTAAATTGGAATTCAATTAGAGTCTAATTTTGCGTCATATGTCCTATCTAATCAAAATTTTTAAAATTTTGAACCAAGTTAGTTAGTTTAGTGTAAAAATTAGATTTCAATTAGAATTTAATTTTATGGCACGTGTTCTATCTAATCGAAGTTTTTTTTTAATTTTTGTGTCAAATGAGTTAATTTAGAGTAGAAAACGATGAGTCTAATATAAATAAATCATAATAAATAATCATTTGCCTATCACTATATATAAAATTAGAGGAAGAGAGAGTTTGAATGATTTTATATTTATGAGCCTTTTTTTATAACTAAAAACAATTCATTTGGCACAAAATATATATATATATATATATATATGTGTGTGTGTGTGTGTGTGTGTGTGTGTGTGTGTGTGTATTAATAGGAAAAGCTTAGAGAAATTCCAATTAGATTCTATAATTGAAGCCCAATTTTGCGCCATGTGTCCTAAATTATTTATTTTTAAAAAGAGTTTTATTTCTTAATTTTGGAATCAAATGTGGGACCATGTCATAAATATCCATTTAAATGAGTTATAGTGTACAAAAACCAAAGAGTCTAGAATTAATGAACATAAAAATATTTAAAAAATTGACAATTTATATGTTCTACCTAATAACATTCTTACGAGACTTTTTAAAGAGTTAAATATATATATATATATATATATATACATATATGAATGACTATCAATAATATTTTAATTATATATACTATGTATTTTAATGTGTATCTTTTAAGTATATCCATGAATATGCATGGGGTTACAAACTAACATATAATAATAAGTGAAACTGAGAGAAACTCAAATTAGAATTCTAAATTAGAGTTCCAATTTCGTGCCATGTGTCCTAAATTATTTATTTTTAAAGAGTTTTATTTCTTAATTTTAGAATCAAATGTGGGACCACATCATAAATATTCATCCAAGTGAGTTATTAAATACAAAAACCAAAGAGTGTAGAATAAATGAATTGTAAAAAAAAAAAAAAAAAAAAAAAAAAGTGCTTCATAATAATAATAATAATAATAACATGGACAATTTACATTTTATACCTAATAATATCCTTACAAATTGTTTTAAAGAATTAACAAAATATAAAAATAACTATCAATAGTATTTAAATTATATATATAAGAATTATATTATGCATCTTATTGTATATCTTTAAGTGAAATGCATAGAGTTACAAGCTGGTATGGATAATTATACAAATCCACCATAAACAAATGGGTACTTTCACTTTGCACTCCAAAATATAAAAAACTTTCCATTACCATCCTAATTAATCATAAAAAATATATATAAAAGAAGAGATCTTATGTGGGCAAGCGTTAAGTTTTGTCAAGTGACGCATTGTATGCAAAGAGAGTTGAAATATTCTCAAGTGCCACATTTGAGATAAGAACAAATTAAATATTGACCTTTTGTTTCATTTGATTCAATGTTTCAAAACTTTTCATCCCTCACACATACATACAAAAATCTTCGCATTTTAATTCACAATTTTCACCTCTTGCACTTCTACCCCTTTATATATACCCACCCATAGCCTTTCATGCGATCCCATGTCAAATTAACACATGACCAAAAACGATGTCATTTACCTTCAATCTTTTGACAAAACCTACCTAGCTCTAAAATTGCTATATCATCTAATCCTAATCCGTATGAGTTGGATACAACCAAGGAAGGGGATTTGTATTTTATATTGAGTGACAATGGCAATTACGATCTTTATGTTAAGGTCAGACGTTGTGGATTTGTGGATTTTGTAAATGATGTGATTGACTGTAGGTGTTTGAGATGTATATTTTGTTAGAATTAAGGAGAAAGAGAAAGACATATTCTATATCAACTTTTATTCTATAATATTCATTGTTTTTTTTTTATTTCTCATTACTTCAATTGAATAATTATAATGAATATGTATGTGCTATTTATAATTGCTATTTTTTATGATGAACTTATTACTAATAAAATTCTATAATGATTATGTTATAATACAGATACAAAATTCTCCAAAACCATTTTACATAAAATATTACAACATTATTTGTGTATCACACGGATAACTTACTAGTTGCACCTAAACATGGATATTGCACCCCATATTTTGAATGATGATTAAAATTAACAGTCACATGTAAGTCACATGATAATAAAATAATTAATTCTCCCTTCTACTCTTTTCCCAAGTTAATTTACTAAATTATTCTCAATTTTTCTATTTTCACATGGATAAAATTAACTAGCTCATTGTTCTTATTAAGGCTTACAAACTACTATAGATGTTGACAAAACTGAAATTGGTTTTCCCAAAAAATGCCCAAACTCAAAAGGTTGAATTAAGTTTTCTATAAGAAAATTAGATTTTCTTTTTAAACCATCATTGAACATAAAAACGAAAGTTGGAATTGAGATTCTCAGAAAGTCCCCCAAACTATCAAGCTAGTATTCCAATATCTAAATAAACATGCTCAAAGAATGGAATTGTAGTTGAAAAAAAGTGACATTGTTTCTTGAGATGTCACCAGAATAGATGTGAGAGAGCAAAGAACATTGAGTGCTTGATGAAGCAACTGACCAAAGTGGTTTCATGTACGAAAACCTCACTATGCTCTCACATGCGCCATGGTCTCTGCACTTGCGAGTTCATATCTACTTATTCTAAACAATGATATGAACCAATTACATATTTTTTCTCAAAATAAAAAATTTGGATTAATTGTATAAATTCACCATGACCACCCCAATTGCATATTTTACACTGCAAATTACAAAAACTTGCCATGACCGCCCCAATTGCACCAAAGCTTGTAAATTGCACCTCATATTTTGATTGGTTGTTAAAATTAATGGAAATTTGTTAGTCATGCGACCATAAAAGACATGATTTTTTTTTCCTTTTTCCGAGTTTTTTTGAACTGAAATTGAAATCTTAAAAAAAAAATTAAAAAAAAAAAAGAAGAAGAAGAAGAAAGATCTTTGTATTAGACTAGCATTGAACATAAATGAAAAAGAGAACTGAGTTTTTCAAAATATCCCCCAAACTATCGAGTGGGTAATCCCAAATCCAAAGAAACAAGCTATAAAAGTGTAAGGTTGAATTTAATCAACCATGTGTTGGCTTTATTCCATGACAAATTTGCTTGTAATATAGCACTTAGAAACCTTGTATTTAGGTGGGAATCATGTAAGGGTAGTGTGTGAGAGAGTGTGAAGAAATGCTCAAGACAGTGCAGTGAAGCAGAGACTCGCGGCTAGGACTCGCGGGTGGCTCGCGGCTTGCAAGCCGCCAAAAGTTGCTCACGTGCAGAGCATGCAGGGGAGCTGAACAGTCACGCCACCTGGAGCACTACACGACAAAAATCCAGACTGGCCATTAAGTTAGCTCGCGACTTGAACTCGCGACTCAGTCAAGTCGCGAGGTCAAGTCGCCAGCCAGCCCTGTTTTTGGAAAAACTGACTCTTCGTATTCCATTCTTACACCAGTATAAATACCCCTCATTCCCACAAGATATGTGTGGCTATTCAGAAAGAAAAACCCTAAGAGAGGTTTCTTCAAAACACCCACCCAATTAGAGAGAGCTACTCATTCTTAGAGAGAAATCTTTGTAGTCTCTTCTCATTCCCTCTCTCATTGTCATACCTATTGAGAGGAGATTTCTATCCAAACACTACCCACACCCATTTAGAGTGTTGAGTGTTCTTGGAGTTTTGGGAAGCATTGAAAGATGCCAAAGATGGCGGATGCTATGGTTTAGTAGCGGAATCCGGTAAGCTAGAAAAGAAAAAGGTTCGGTGCAACCTCGTTGGAGCAAGAAGCTTGGAGGGCTTAGGTACATCGGGTAGATTAGGCTTGGAGGGTCTATTGCTGTTCATGTATCCCAACTACATTTTCTAGTGGATTATTGACCGCTTGGAGGACGGCGGAGAGGTTTTACGCCGAGGGCTTCAGTTTCCTCTTCGATAACACATCGTGTGTTGTCCTTGTGTTTGCATCTCTCTTCCCTTTATCTTTGCCTTTTATTTTCTGCTGTGGATGTGATTTATAATTGGCTTAGATTGTTTTCCAATTCTGTTTATAGCTTATGTTCATTTTCCGCACACTAGTTGTTTGACATAAAGCTTGAATTGGTTAATTTGTAAATTGGGGGTCTAAACGTTCAAGGGTGTTTATACACGTTTTTGAACTTTCAATTGGTATCAGAGCGGGTACACTTGTTGTGGTTTAAATACCTAAATGTGATCCTTGAACCCTTGTGTTTATTTGCCATGGATTGTACTTTGTATGACTCTTTGCATGATTTGGTTGGTGATGAATGTAACATGCCAAATGTTTGTGAAAATGCCTCTATGAGTGTTAATCCTCATAAGTGTGATGACATGTTATTTGAATCTATGGGTGTTGTTGACAAACTCTTGAAGAAAAATGCTAAGAAGTTTCAAAAGAATTTGAGCAAGTTATTTTGTGAAAAGGATGATTTGATTGCTAAGCTCAATGAATCCAACAAATTGGTTGAGAAATATAAAAAACTTGCTGAAATTTCTCTTGAAAAGCTGAAAGAGTTTGAACGTTTGAATATGGACTTGGATGCTAAACTTGTTTTGTCTAACAAACTTGTTGATGATCTTAAATGTGAAAATGAATCTCTTAAGATGCATGCCAAGTGTTTGATTGCTGAACCTACTGTTAAAAAGGATGAAAATATGTGTTGCAATCATGTTGTGGTACCCGATTTTGTGCCTAGTGTGTGTTCTACCGTAAAGGACAAATCGGTGTATATTCCTCCACATAAAAGAAATCAAAAGGTGGAGAGAAAGGTTGTTAAGTCAAAGCCTCTGTTTAGGTCTCAACCTAAGGCTTTAGATGGATCTAAGTTTGTTCCAACTTGCCACCATTGTGGTGTGATTGGTCACATAAGACCCCAATGCCCCGAGTTAAAAAGGGAACAAACCTTTGTTGCTAGATCTCTTCCCAAAAAGCCTAGTAGACCTAAACACATTGTGTGTCACCATTGTGGTGCCTTTGGTCATGTAAGACCTCAATGCTCTAAGTTTCATACTTTTAAAAGAATCAATAGAAAAGAAAAACTTGAGCTTTTTGGAAGTTGTGCTAAAAAGAGTAAACCGGTTTTAAGTGAAAATAGCATGCTGTTAAAGAAAATGTTTAATGCTCTTAACTCCTTGACTATGTGCATCTCCGGTTCTCATTCTTCCAACCCTCATCTCATTTCTCATGAGACACTCATTCCAAACAATCATTCCGTTTGGATGAGGAAGGGTTCCTATGGTTGAGCTTTTGCTCTTTTGGTCCTTGATCTAATTCTTTCGATCTTTGTAGGACCCTTCATGCATTAAATGTCATATCTTCATGCATTTTGTGCATCCTGCATTTATTTGTATGCATTGTTTTGTTTTTGATCTTACTTTTATATTTCAGTTTTGTGTGAGTAAAAAATCCAAAACCACATAAAAAGTGAAAAATTCAAAAAGTTTGATCGTATATGTTTGAGCACATATCACATGTGAGTTTGGCCTTGTACCTTTGTACAAATGGCTTTGTGCATTTACGAGCTTAGCTTGTTATTTTTGCACTTATATCTTTGTGGGAAAAATCTTGACATCTTTGTGTGATTGTTGTAAATCGATCTTCAAGCTTGTCATGAATGATTAGTCAATAGTCATGTTGGTTTTGATACATGCGTAGACTTGTGCTTATATCTCTTCCCACTCTTTTATTTTTATTGCTTAAAGAGCTCAATAAATGTAAATCTCAAAATGAAAAGAGATAATGAGCTGCAAAAACCGTCGCACATACTAGTATTCGACTAGGAAAAAGGGAAAGTGACTTAAATGAAATTGTATGATGCCCAAAAAGCCAAAGGCTTGTTCATCAAATTGAAATATCACAAATTTTAGGCATCGATCTCAAAATGAGATGTTTTGATTCAAAATGATCAAATGTTATGAATTGTAAAGAAGCCAAATGAAAAGCTTCATCATATGTAATCATTTTCTTATGGGAGGTCATATATGTTCATTTCTATAATTGAGATAGACCACTTGACTTAGCACTAGTTGTGTATGACTTGATTGAATTGATCATTGAAGCTTCACTCTAGACTAAGGACTATTCCACATTTGATACACACACACAACACACATGCCTAATGTTCAATGAATGTCTCATTCATTTGTTAGATTGTACTTGTTTAAATGTGATGTGTGTGTGCTCAATCATATATGGTTCAATCCAAAAATATTTTTGATCATTTTATATGTTTTTGGAAGTGATTTTTATCACTTTTTGTGTTTATGTTTAGTGCTTACTTTGTTTTTCAATGTTTAAACATGTTCTGGTTTGAAAAACAAGTGTCAGATTTTTTGGCCACTCATTTTGGCTACTTGCGTGAGCTGCCAGTTTTGGCTACTCGGTTTGGCGGCTTGCAAGCCGCGAGTTTAAGCCGCGAGTTCATACAGAGAGGTTTCGCGGCTCACTCGCGACTTGGCTCGCGACTCGCCAGTCGCGAGTCGCCCAGAATCAGCTTTTTAAAGAGCTTTTTCGTGGGAAACTTGTTTTAAACCTCTCCCATCCTCTCTAAAACCCCTCTTTCAATATTTTTACATCAAAACCCAACCAATTTGAATGGTTTTTCAATCCATTAACATCTCTAAGGTAATTATAAACTCTTTTCATTGATTTTGATCTTTAGATTATGTTTTGGAGAGTTTTGTGCTCTTGGTTGGGATTTTCATCATAGGGGTTGGGAAAACTTATTTTTTGTCAATTTTCTTCATGGGATTGGTTTCTTTTGTTGATATGCATTGGATGTTGGCCCCTTGTGGCAGTAAGAACATATATTAAGGGTGGATTTCATGATGTTCATGCATTGTTTCACATTTTTGTTCATAGTGTGCATGTTAGGTGTTTGATAAAATGCCTCTTAGACATTTTCTCGCTTGTTTGGACTCCGATGAGTACCAAACTTTGGGGTTTCTCATGTTTCCTCATTAGGAACATGTTTGGTTCATTGGTTGTGTATTTAACACACCTTGCCCCACATGTGCATTTTTCATGCATTGGTCATGCATTGCACTTAGCCACCTCTTGCACACACCTTTGCTACCCTTGTCATGCATTGGTCTTGACCTTGCTGTTTCATCCTAGCATGTCTTGCTTACCTTATGCTTTGTAGCATGTTACTTTGTCTTAGGTTTGAGCTTCATTTTCTCATTCATCTTGCACCCCTCATGCATCATTAGCATTGTTCATACCTTCATCTCTTGCCCTCGTTTCTTCTTGACCCTTTGTCTATTCCTGACAAAAAGGGGGAGAGTATACTCTAGAGAATGTTTCGGAGTATTTTGTCATTTCTATATGACTCTTGTGCACATCTTTAGGGGGAGAAATTCTATTTCTCACATGCACATTTGTAGAGGGAGAGATATTCCATAGGGGAGATGCATATACCAAGGGAGAGAAGACATTGTGTTAACTAGAAAACTTTGTTTTGTTTGTTTTCTTGTTGGCTTTATGGTGCTTTGTGTTATGCTTTGGTGTTCTCATTGCATCATGTTTGTGCTTTGGACATGCATATATCCCTATGTTATTATGCTTCATTGAATGCATGTTCAGATGATCATTTGCTTTGCTATGTGATCATTGTAGTCATTTCTATACTTGTTATATTATACTTGTCATTTATTACTTGCTTTACCTTGAGGGTCTAATGTGTTTTGTGCAAGTGTTTCAGGGTACAAGTATAAATATGTTCCAAGTGCATCACAGCTTCTCATCACTTTGAAGGGGAGAAATTTTAAGCACTTTTAGTTTATATTATTTAAGTTTTTATTCAATATAATGTGTTTGTACCCATGTGCTTTTGTAAGCTTTTAGGGTTATGTTTTTATGCATATTTGTAGGCTTTATGGTTTGTACCTTGCTTTTTGCAGCCTTTATGCTATGTTGAAATCAGTACTTTAATCTAAATGTCTTGCATTTTGGTTTATGTACTGTCACTCTTGTGCCCTTGTAGGATTGTTCCTAGATGCATATACCTTGTGTATTATGCATTGGTTGAGTGTTGAGCATACAAGTGTCTTGCCTTGTGCTTGTTAACTTATATGTCCTTGTATTCATTCCAAGTGTGAATGAGCACTGTGATCACTACCTTGTGGTGTTCACTTGGTTGATCAAGCCATGGTTTGTTTCTTAACTCCATCTTTGCTTGATCACATATTGCCTGTTTCATATGCATTTTATGATTTTCTGCTTACAATGATCATGGTGTATTATTGTGTTTCAGGAGATTCATGTTCATATGATTCAAGACCTGCACAGCTTCTCGATTTAGGTGTGAGTGAGTTTTGCCATTGTTCCCAAACTCACGTTTAAGTCTAGAGTCTGTTTTAGGGTGTTTTGTCATGGAATAGCCAAAGGGGGAGATTGTAAGGTTGAATTTAATCAACCATGTGTTGGCTTTATTCCATGACAAATTTGCTTGTAATATAGCACTTAGAAACCTTGTATTTAGGTGGGAATCATGTAAGGGTAGTGTGTGAGAGAGTGTGAAGAAATGCTCAAGACAGTGCAGTGAAGCAGAGACTCGCGGCTAGGACTCGCGGGTGGCTCGCGGCTTGCAAGCCGCCAAAAGTTGCTCACGTGCAGAGCATGCAGGGGAGCTGAACAGTCACGCCACCTGGAGCACTACACGATAAAAATCCAGACTGGCCATTAAGTTAGCTCGCGACTTGAACTCGCGACTCAGTCAAGTCGCGAGGTCAAGTCGCCAGCCAGCCCTGTTTTTGGAAAAACTGACTCTTCGTATTCCATTCTCACACCAGTATAAATACCCCTCATTCCCATAAGATATGTGTGGCTATTCAGAAAGAAAAACCCTAAGAAAGGTTTCTTCAAAACATCCACCCAATTAGAGAGAGCTACTCATTCTTAGAGAGAAATCTTTGTAGTCTCTTCTCATTCCCTCTCTCATTGTCATACCTATTGAGAGGAGATTTCTATCCAAACACTACCCACACCCATTTAGAGTGTTGAGTGTTCTTGGAGTTTTGGGAAGCATTGGAAGATGCCAAAGATGGCGGATGCTATGGTTTAGTAGCGGAATCCGGTAAGCTAGAAAAGAAAAAGGTTCAGCGCAACCTTGTTGGAGCAAGAAGCTTGGAGGGCTTAGGTAGATCGGGTAGATTAGGCTTGGAGGGTCTATTGCTGTTCATGTATCCCAACTACATTTTCTAGTGGATTATTGACCGCTTGGAGGGCGGCGGAGAGGTTTTACGCCGAGGGCTTCGGTTTCCTCTTCGATAACACATCGTGTGTTGTCCTTGTGTTTGCATCTCCCTTCCCTTTATCTTTGCCTTTTATTTTCTGCTGTGGATGTGATTTATAATTGGCTTAGATTGTTTTCCAATTCTGTTTATAGCTTATGTTCATTTTCCGCACACTAGTTGTTTGACATAAAGCTTGAATTGGTTAATTTGTAAATTGGGGGTCTAAACGTTCAAGGGTGTTTATACACGTTTTTGAACTTTCAAAAAGGATGAAATTGGATTGAAAAAAAAGAAAGAAAAGTGACTCTTTTTTTGAAGGCCAAACAAGCAAAAAATAAAAAGAAAAGAAATCGTGACTTTAATGTTTCTTGAGATACCAAAATATATGTGGGTTTGGCTTATTTTTACTTTTTTTTTACTGGAGGTGTCCTTTGTTTTAAATACACAAAAGTAAGTGGTAGTGGGTTTTAATCTCCAGCTTTTATTTAGTTAGTGGGTGATATGACAATTTCTCATATATATATAACCGAAACCTCTGAAACTCTCACAATTTTCTACGTCAGCACAATATTTAAATAAAATTATCATTTTATTTAATTAAAATTATTTTTGTTTAGTTCAAACTTAACCAGGAGTGAAACTCCATCTCTCTAACAAGTCTAATTTAAACTGAAACTCATTATTAAATAAAATTATTTTTGTTTAGTTCAAACTTAACGAGGAGTGAAATGCTGTCTCTCTAATAAGTCCAACTTAAACTCAAACTCATTATTATAATTTATTTATTTATATATATATAACCGAAACCTCTGAATTTCTCACAATTTTCCATGTCAGCAGAATATTTAAATAAAATTATCAATTTATTTAATTAAAATTATTTTTATTTAGTTCAAACTTAACCAAGAGTGAAATACTGTCTCTCTAACAAGTCCAACTTAAACTCAAATTCATCATTATCATTTAAAAAAAATTATTTTTGTTTAATCAAAACTTAACAATGAGTGGAACCCTATATCTCTAAAAGTCCAACTTAAACTCAAACTCAAACGTTAATAATCTATATAAAAACAAAAATTATGACAGGATGACTCCAAAAAAAAAAAAGATTAACGTTGAAAAGAAAGAGGGTTTGGTTTTTAGGTTGAAATATCTACTAATTATTTTTTTTTATTGTACATGGCAGATAAAACATCTCTATTTTTTTGGAGAAAAATAAAAAAATGCAACCTATGTCTTCTAGCCCAGGAAACGATAATTTTTTATTTGATATGTTATATATAAATTTGTTGAATTTGGTTTGGTTTTGAAGTAGAATTTGGGGATTCTATAAATTTTGAAGTTTTAAGTCTTGGGGTTTTTGGTATTTGTGTCTTAGTAGGTTGATATTAATTCTTCACCTTAAATGCTTTTTATTTAGGTTCATGTGATTTTTTGTTTTCTTATTAAAAGTTATGATTTTTGGTTGATTAATTATTTGTTTGGATTCAAGATAAAAGATAATGGAATTAGGTATTATAATTTTGATATTGTTCCATGTTTTGAATTGTCAATATTGTTATTACTACGAGAAACTCATATTACTACTAAAATTTGAAACTTGGTGTTTCTTTCTCATATCATGGTCTTTATTTATATATTTGCAGTTTATATTAGTTTTGAGTGTGTGTGTGTGTGTGTATAACTATTAAGAGTTTTGCTTTATTAATTTAAGAACTGTAAATTATTTTGTAGGTTTCGGTAAGTATACACTTGCAACTTAATAACATTCAATATTAGACAACACTTCTAAACTATGGAAAAGTATAGAAGTTAAATATTTCTTCATTTTTTTTAAAAAAAATACTAACTAGCAAAATGTCTATTTACTCATTGTTGAATTTTTTTTTCAGAGTCAATAGTTTTTCCATACATCGCACGGGTTAACAACTGAAGGTAAGGCAAACCCAATATATGTAATGTCCCAAATCTAATGTATGATTTAGAGATGTGACAACCGGCTCACACCCATAAACTTTTCCACAACTTTGCCACAACTTTGCTATATGGCGATTTGTGAGTGATGAAAATAAAATAGTGGGTCCATGATTTCACCACTCATGAGTCGCCACATAGCAAAGTAGTGATAAAGTCGTGGAAAAATTTGTGGCACTAAATTTACTCGTGCAATTAATATCCCACTTAATGTCAGTAACTGTTTTTTAAAAGGGGTTCAATAATAAGTATCAATTCTTCCTATAAAAAAAATAAAATAAAATAACAAGTATAATTCCATTGAATATTCTCTCATAAACAAAAGTTTTTTTTTTTAGAAACTTTTTTGAGAAACAAAAGTTGGTAGCGCACACTCCCTTTCATGTCTTATAATTGAGTTTTTCTTAGCTTAGAGATCTTTCTCCGGTTAATGATTAAGGGACATTGAAGTGCACACTCCCTCTTTTATGTGAAAGTACATAATAACACCAACACTTGTCTTCAAGGAGCCCAATCCTTAAATTAAATGTAAGATAATAATAAAAAAGTTATCAAGAAAAAAAAGTATCTATAGGTATTATTACGTAGTATTAATATGTGGAGGATTCTTCTACGGGAGATCTTGGAGGTGACGATAAGAAAGGTTTTGGAGGGATTTGCAATGCTTCTATGTTTCCTTCTAACATTTCAATTACTTTACTCATGGACGGCCTATCAGATGGATTTGTCTGTATGCACCACAAACCCACTAAGATCATCTTTCTCACCATTGCAGTTTCCTCTATAGTCATGTTAATGGGAAATCCTAAATCATTGTACTGCTCAAGATGCTTATAAATCCAATGTGGAAAATATATCTCACTGGTATCACTTATTCCTACATCAATGTCCTTTTTTCCTCCAACCATCTCCAAAATCATCATTCCATAGCTATAGACATCAGATTTGTGTGAAACTACTCCAAAGTTTCTATTGAACACTTCAGGAGCTATATACCCTATTGTCCCTCTGGCTACTGCCATTGATATGTGACTCTCATTCCTTGGAGAAAGTTTAGCAAGTCCAAAATCAGAGATCTTTGGGGAAAAATTTTCATCCAGAAGAATGTTATGTGGTTTTATGTCAAAATGCAAGATTCTAGTATTGCAGCCACGGTGCAAGTACTCAAGCCCCCGGGCAATTCCGATTGCAATTTGGAACAATTTTTCCAATCCTAAGGGCATAGTGGTTGTCTCCGTGTTGTCACTGTGTATAAACTTTTCAAGTGATCCATTTGGCATAAACTCATAGATGAGAGCTCTTTTTTTACCTTCAAGACAAAATCCAAGAAGTGTGACAATATTAACATGGGAAGTTCTACTGATGCTTGCAACTTCATTGATAAATTCATCTCCAATTCCTTTTGATGCATTCAGGACCTTCACAGCTACGAGACAACCATTGAGTAGCTCTCCTTTGTAGACACCACCATAGCCTCCTTGACCAAGTTTAACCTTAAATGAATTGGTGAATTTCTTGACATCTGAGAATTTATATCTGTTTAGCGATACTGGTCCGTAATTTCTAACAAATGCCTCAAGATCTGTCGTTCCAGAGGGATCATATTTCTTCTTCATGCGGCATCGATGGATAATGAATATGACGCACAGTATTTGAAGGGCCATTATGAGACATGAGCCAGCACCTGGGTAAAAAAGGAAGTTCCAACTAGTTCAACTTCATAGTCTAAGTTGAGAAGTTTAGCAAACACTGCACAGAAGTGAGAGATGAAAATGGAAATATTACCTAAAGTATACTTCCACCACCTACTTCCTCGCTTATCTGTAACCAAGGCAGAATAAAAATAATTTTAGATAAATATATTGAACAGATATTTCTAAAATGTGTTTACATATATATATATATTTATATATATAAAATGAATATATGATATTGTTTATGTATGTATTTAATAAAGTTCATGTGTAAAAGAGAGACATATATGTAGCCATTAATTAATTATGTAAGTGCTATAAGTATCCACCTAACGTATAAATACCTGTAATCTACTCACTCATTGCAAGTCAGGAAAATGAGTTTTCTTGGGTGCTTCCTAATTTATTTGTCTTTTAGTATTTCTCCTATTATTCTAAGCATTTAGTGTGTGCTTTTAAATTCCAACACTAACAGTAAGCAACAAAAAGAACGAGGTGTCTGAACATTCATAACATCACAATAGAAATATAACAAGCTCATTCCATAACTTTTCTAAGCACTGAGGTAGGAATGGCAACGGGTCGGGTTCGGACCGGAATTTTTCATATCCGGACCCGACCCACGGGTCTTAGCCCGAACCCGGTCCATTTACTAACCGGGTTTTTTTCCCAGGGCCCGGACCCGCCTCTGTGGGCCCCGCGGGCCCTGCGGGGCCCATTAAGCCCTGCTAGATTTGGGCTCAATTCGCAGCCCAACCAAAAAAAAAAATTGAATGGCCATTGCCCATTTCTCTGTGCATTTTTTTCTTTTTAGTACATAAAATATAAATTATGGAGATGAGTAAGTAATAAAATTTATAGAATATAGTTTTAAACTCATTTTGAAAAGAATACTCTTTGGCCTAATCAGATCTATGATTTTCCGTTTTTCCCTTTCAAAATTACAAACCAAACACAAATCTCAGATCTATGATTTTCATTTTTCCCTTTCAGAAATCATAAACAGAAACAGAAACAGAAACACAAACCCACATGATTGAGGTGAACTGAACCCAGAAAAAAAAAATGGAGAACAGGGTGGAGTGAGGCCGTGTCACGCTTGTGGCCATGGGCGAGGAAGATGAGAGGGGTAGAGGACTGTGCGACACTGACAGTGCGAGATTGGCGACGGCGAGGATGAAACGGAGTTGAGAGAGTAGAGAGCTTGGGATTGGTGACACTGACAGAGCTTGGGACGGCGGCTAGAGTTGGACCAGCGGTGAGAGGGTTGGCCGACCTCGTACTGTCGGAGTGAGGGTGAGGACTGAGGGAGGGAGGCGTGGGTTTAGACGGTGCTAAAGAAATGAGAGATTTGGTTCAGACGGTGCTAAAGAAATGAGAGATTTGATTTAGGATTAGATTATAGGTGTATATATATAGGAGGGGTATTTTTGTAATTTTAGAGTACCAGGTTTTTATCCGGGTCGGGTTTCGGGTTGAGTCTCGGATTTTTTTATAAAACCCGGACCCGTTTCGGGTTTTTTTTTTAAAAACCCATACCCGACCCTATTCCTAATCGGATCGGGTAAAACCCAGCCCATTAGGATCGGGTTGGACCGGGTACCCGCGGGTCGGGTAAAAATTGCCTGAGGGTGTGCTTTTAAATATACAATGTGCTTCGATTGAACTTAAAGAAAAAGAAAAGATGCTCAAGGCCAAGAAGGAAGATAAACTTTAAGGTTAAGAATGTAGCACAGTTGCATCACGTATAACACAGGTAGAGTAGGTTTTCAGATAAGAGTAATGAAAGAGCAATACTTGGTATACAACTTTTCTCACACAACACTTTTCACAACTTCTTAAGGTGGCAAGCTGGGAATGAATCAACATACTTTCACATAAATCTATCACTAACACCTCTTTATTAACCAAAATAGATCAGAGGAGAAGTGAAAAGAAATTCTAGTCAAGCTCAAAACCCAATATATGTGTGTATACACTTTGAAAATGTATGACTATAGGGACATAATTTTGTTAGCAAATTGGTTGGATTTGAACCTGGTTTAGCTCATCCCAAATGTCCACAGAAACGGGTTACAAAGAAAAAGAGTGATTCTTGTTTTTTTTTTTTTTTTTGATAGGATGAGTGAGTGATTCTTGTTCGTTGTGGAGCTAATGTAGCGTTTTGTCTTCCAAGCTAAAATCTTTTTACTTTCTGGGAAGTGACTTAATTGGCACTCATTGATTTGACAGAATTTAGATGGGAATAAAAACTTAAAGAACTTCTAGACTATCAAAGGAACAGACTATGCAAAATAAAAGGTAAAACTAAACCAATTAGCCATTCGAAAATTCAGATTGTCATTTTCTACTCTTGAAGAAAAATCCAACAAATCATTCATCCTGCCTAATTCATTTAGACCTATTAGGTGCCCAAAAGAAAGTTCTCGAGTGTGTTAGATTTACTTTTGTTTTTGGTTTATGATTGGAGTTTGAAAAGGAGGGGAAAGACAAACAAAGGAACAAGCATCGACAAAAAATTTTGTTCTCTCTAACAACTACCAAAGTAAGTTGATGCACCAATTAAAAGTGATATAATTTCAATTACAATAAATCATATCAGTTGTAAAAAATGTTGTTTAACATTACTCTACATTAGAAGACTTAATAAAAGAATTAGTATGGATAATGATTAAATGGTTAGACTTAGAATTAAAGTTGATACAACTTTTCTTCAAATTTTTGAAAATAGATTATTTGAAAAAAAAAAAAAAAAAAAAAAACTATGCCTAGAAAACAAAAAATTGTGGTTATAACAATTATATTTTGGAAAAGTCTTCAAAACGAGCCAAATTGTATTTAGGTGACCAAGAGTTTGTCTGATCTATTAAATATTTCTTTCAATTCGGGATCATTAAGGCCAATACAAATCTCTTTTTTTTTTTTTTTTTTTTTTTTTTTGGAAGTTTTAATTTCATTTGTATTGACAATTTTGGAGTCCATGATAAGAAAGAGATTTGGACAAAAACTTGGACAAACATAGTCTTAGACTAAATATACCATCAATATCCCTATTCCCTAGTAATGTTGACATCATGATGATATGGTATAGTAGATATGTATTAGAGTAGGTAAAATATAAGTCAGACATACTAGAGAAAAAGAGCTACACCTACCAAGCAGTTGAGTGGAGCATAAGAAAATAGTGTACAAATTAGGCAGGGGCATTTGTGGCATTAACGTTTGAACACTATAATAATAAGAGTGGATGACTCTGAGTGAAGATTTGTTTGGTTGAACGGAAAGTGGAGAGTAGAAAAACGTTTGGAGCTAAGTCGAGATTTTGTATTTTGTCCACACACACACACAAACAATGCCTAATTTAATTAATCGCCTTTATTATGAGCATAAACCGTAGCAAGAAAACTACTAAGTGCGACTTGTCCTTTAACTTTATGTGTGATTGAGTGTATTAGTGAGTTATCATAAATAGTCCAACAAGTTTTGTTACAAGCATAGAATTCAAATATATCCCCTCCCTCTCCCCCCCCCCCCAAAAAAAAAAAAAAAAACAAAACAAAACAATACAAAACAAAAGTCCATAATTTTTAAATATTTACCTACAGTGAAGAAAGTGCTATACTAAACATGTACAAGTGAAATCAAAATGCTTAAAAGTCTAGAAAAACGTTCAAGAATATTCAAGGTTCCTAACGTGTTTCAAGAATTTAAAAATTATACCACCATTTTGTAAATCATCAAACACACACAAAGAAAAGGAAATAAAGTTCTTATCAGTACTTACTTGATACAGTTTATTCAGTCATTTTATTCTTATCTTTTCTAAGGGAGTTTGGAATTAAAAATTCTATGATTTGTTAATTACTAGTATTTCTATGAAACAAAAGTAGTTAATAGTACTATAATTATAGTTTGATTTTTGACTCTCATATGAAAATCCAGGCGGCTTCTAACAGCGTCATTTAAAGACTTTGTAACTAAAATCCACAATTTTGCCTGTCACTAGAAATATTGAAAACCATACATTAAAGTTTCACCCAAAAAAAAAAAAAACCATACATTGAAGTCACTAGGATTTGTTATTGCTAGCACCAAAAAAAAAAAAAAAAAACTCGTTTGGTAATGCTGTTATAGTAACATTGTTTAAATGTTGTGAAAATACATGTTATGTTGTTTAAACAATAAAATCAGTTATTTAAACAATACAATCAAATAGACCCAAAAGTCGCTAGGATTTGTTGTGAGTTCTCACCCAAGGGTTTGGTTATAGCTTGAAGTGTCCCAATTAATAGAGTCGTTTTCCTAGTGATTACTTCAATAAAATAAACGTAGTCCTTCTGTGGGGCCATTAGAGCAATAAAAGTCAACAAGATCGGTCAACACATATGACCCAGTCAATGGGGAAAATTTTTGGTAATTCTATTTACCATTCACGGTAAAAGACGAATTCCAAATGAGATACTTGGATGGAGTGCTATGCTATTCATAAACATATTGGAAACTCTAGCAAAAAATTAATATTATAGGATTGGTGATTCACTATCTTCATTCTTGCTTAAAATTCAATTATTACCCCCACACACCCCCCCCCCCCCCCCCAAAAAAAAAAAATCAATTATTATGTGCTTAACCAAACTCCGCTTGATGGGCCGGGCTTCGAATGGACTCACAATTTACTTGTATTAGTAGGCTTAGTGTTTCCTATTAAAGGTTGTTTCTGGCCGAGTGACCCGATGGCACCCATTATTCCTCACGAATTCTTTCTTTTCCCTCCCTGAGTAACACCCCCATTCTGTGTTGCTCTTTCTCCTAGCTCACTCTCTCTCTTTCTACTTTCTCTATAGAATTTCCAACCCCCTTTCCTTACACAATTCTTCTATTTATAGCTTGAGGTTTGCGGGGGTTTCATTATTACATTCTGATCTCACTCGTGTGGGTGGGGTCCGATGTGATTATTCCTGATATAGAATTTATCTCGTTGGAAATGGTGATAGTGGCTTTGGAACTGATTTTCGCCTCCAAAAGATTGCCTTGCAATGATACTCCCAAGGTAATACCAAGCCATAAGGGAGGTACATTGTTCCGGGCATACGCAATCCCGAACAGACAATGAATGGTCGGATATGGGCTTATCAATCATGCACTCAGGACGGATATGGACTCACTATGAGGTTTGGGCCCATCTTTGATTCTTGAGAATGTTTAGGCCAAGGCCCATTGTGCCCGAGGCTATACCCCGTACAATAGTCCCCCTTGATTTGTGCCCCGTTACCGAGAGCGAATCAAGAACAACCAAATAGGTACCAGAGACTCCTCGGGAAGTCCAACCATCAGTCATTAAATGAGTAGCACTATAACGATTATTAATTTCATCTTAAAAGTAGCTCTATGACAGCTTGTCAAGTCTAAGCGTAATCATGGCCTGGAGGTTCATGAACCGAGGCTACGCGTGTGAAAGTTACAAAAAGAAACTCAAAGGATTTTTCCCGCTTCTTCTCATTAAATGTCTTCCCCTTATAAATAGTACCTTTTGGCCCATCCCCCCACTCTTTACACCCTTACTCTCTAAATTTCATCCTTTGTCGAGTATACTTCTTCCGAGCATAGATTTTCAACCAAGATCTCCAATTCCTAGAGCCTGCAATAAGTTCCTCCACCCATGCCTCTTCTTTTTCAAAGTTTTTGTTTTTTTTCCTTCTCTGATTCTAGATTCAAAAATGGGTTATTCTCACCTTCTTAACATTGAGGCGTCTTTGACTAACTTTAGAGCAACCTGTGGTTTTCCTTAGGATGTAGAAGTAGCTTACTGCCATGAAGGTAACATCGCTCTTAAGCGGCGCCCTCAGGTAGTATTTTTCCCATTAATGGCCATCTTAGGAAGGGGGGGGGGGGTCAAGTTTCTCATGGACCCTCTGATACTTAGGACACTTAGATTCTACAAGTTGAGTCCCGACCAACTCCCTCCCAATTTTTACCAAGTAATGAGTTGCGTCAGCCGTTTAAACCAGTTATATGGATTGCAATTAGATCACCATGACATTAATTTCATGTATAGTCTGTGTGGTAACATTAGAACAGATTATTACTTGAAAGTTAGGGATGTACGGGTACGGCTTATATCATGCCTGCCCGATTCTAATAGAAATTCAACAGGAGAATATGTCTAGGTGAGTGGCAATTGGCATGCCAACGAGCTCATCTACCCAACCGTGCCTCGGGACGTTGGTTGGTATTGTGCATAATTAACTATTTGTACTTGTATTTTATTTATCCTTGTTACCGTCTAATTTTTTTTTTTTTTTTTAATAAACGCAGATGATAAGAGATCAACATCCTCTAACCACCTAAACCCGGAAAAGGCAGGGCATTGCAAACCCTTCCCGAGTACAAGAAGAAGCCCCCACGAGGACTCCCCTGGTCACTACAACAGGCAGTGTGGTTGTTCGGGAGCCCGTTGGCAGAGCTCGCCCTATGCGACAACTCAAATCCAACATGGCGTCTTCCTTCACACACCCGACAGTGGATTGGCAGACCATTTTTAGGTTCAGGAATGAGCCCCTTCCTGTGACAGCCAATGTGAGAACTTAAGCTTAGGGAGAGGGTGCCTAGGTCGCGCAAAGCCTGGGCCAGGGCCTGTAGCTTCTGGAAGACGTGCACTTCTTCTTAGGTGGTGCAAATGAATCCTTATCCTCCTGGCTTCAGGGGCACATTATAGTTGTAATACACTTTACTTTTCTTTCGTTTCACGGGTAACTGTTTATACTCTTCTCTCACACTTGTTAACATTGTGATTATAGGCAGCACAACTGGCATACATGCTCGAGGACCGACTAAAAGAGGCCGTCAAGGATGCTGACCAAGAGCGAGCTTTGAAGGACGTTGTAGTTGCCATGACAAAGGACAAGAGTAAGATTGCCGAGGATGTTGAAAAAAGAAAGAGGGAAGTTGAGAAGGCCCGGGCGTTGGCCGAGTAGAGCTTGGCAAAGACAGGTGAAAAACTGAGGGAGATGGAGCTTAAGCTAGTCGAGATAGAGAGCTTAAGTCTGGTGTAGGCCACCAAGATCGCGGAGCTAAAAGCAGCCCTTGCAGCGACTAAGGACAAATGGTACAATATAGGCTTCATGGATGCCGAAAATTTTGTGGAACCCATCATTTACCAATCACGGCACCATGGGTTCGGTAAGGGGTGAGTGGCTGCTCTAAAAGCAATGGGGGTGCCAGATGATTCATCATTAAGAAACCCCAAGAAAATACCTTACCCCAAGCCTTCTCCCCCTTCAGTTCAAAATCCTATAGATGTCGAGGAAGAAGGAGACACCCTTAGAATAAGGGCGCTGGTGGAGGCAATTGACTCTCACGTGGAGTTAGTTGATCTAGAGATTACCAGCAACCTTGATGCCCTGCCGCATAACGCCCCATCCTCTACTCCAAATCCTACCTCTCAGCCCACCGAAGATGCCCAAGCCAAGCACGGGGCAGACACTACTTCCCGTGAACTTGATGATCCTGCCGTTTAAAAGATTTTACTTATTCCTTCATTTGTTTTTATATTCATTTCGTTTGATTTGCCTATGGTCACGGGGATGTGGTGACAAAACATTTGCTTTGTTTTATCTTCTGCCTAGCTTATTTTGCTTTTATATTCATTTTGGTTGATTTGCCTATGGTCACTGAGATGTGGTGACAAAACACTTACTTTGTTTAAATCTATGGACAACTTTTACTGATGTTTACCTCGATGAATAGTTTTCATTAATATATTTGGAGTTGAATTACTTCGGCTACGTTTTTCTTTGCTTAACCAGATTAGGATGCTATTTTGATCGGCAATCAAGGTTGAAAAGGTTTCTACTTTTAGATTAAATAGAGGTTAGGATTAGGTTTCCACCTGTCCAATCTTGAAGGCCATATTGGGAATAGGTTTGTGTACTTTGAAAAAATAGAGACTAGGTTTGCACCTGCCCGGTGATAAGTATCAAACCGGGGACAGGCTTTTGTCCTTAGAAAATATAATAGACTAGGTTTCCACTTGGTCGGTGATAAGAATTGAACCGGGGACAGGCTTCTGTCCTTAGATAATAGAGACTAGTCAGCAAATTAATAATGACAATGCCGGGAGTGTGGATATACATCATGCATATACATTGTTTACATATTACATTGCATATTACGTTGTTATGTTCACATATTACATTGTTACTACATTCCAACGGTCAGTGGTAAAACTTTTTCAAGTTGTGTACATTCCATGACCAAGGAAGTGGTCTTGCATCCAAATCCTCTAGATAGTAAGCTCCTGCTCCAACAATGGCAGTAATTCTATACGGCGCTTCCCAGGTTAGGGCTAACTTTCTTATGCTGGTGTCCCTTGTGTTTCCCACTACTTTCCGTAGCACCAAGTCCCCAGCGCTAAATTCCCTCCTCTTCACATCCCTGTTGTACCCTCGGGAAAGTTTCTATTGATACTCAGCTAGCCGTATGATCACTAATTCTCAGTATTCCTCTAACAGGTCCAGTTGCTTCACCATTAATTTATAGTTCTTGGTAGGGACAAATCCTATAACCTGAGCACTGCATAAGTTCACCTCGGCCGGTATGACTACTTCCGCTCTATACGTTAGAGAAAATGTGGTTTCTCCCATGGACCTTCTGGGAGTTGTTCGATATGCCCACAAAACGTTGGGCAGCTCCTCGGCCCACCTAATGGCGGCCACCAAACACTATCTAGCCACTTGTTGGTTTCCCCTTACTATAGCAATACCTTGCTCAGTTTGAAATTTGACCTTAATATGCAGGGTGGACAGGACTGCCTCCATTGCATGAATCCATGGGCTTCCAAGGATCGCCGTATACAGAGAAAATGAAGCAACCACTATAAATGTCACCATTACTTCCTTACCTTCCATATTTACGGGAAGTGAAATCTATCATTCTAGGACCACCATCTGACCATCAAACCCCACCAGGGGTGTGTTGTACTTAAAGAGATCCTAATTCCTCAGGCCAAACCCCTTGAACAGGTCGGGGAACATCACTTCAACACCATTCCCCTAATCTATTAGTACCCTTTTCACTATAAAACCATTTATCTGGGTTGTGACCACCAAAGCATCGTCATACGACTGAATTGTTCCTTCTAGATCTGAAAGTTCAAAAACGTGTATTAAAACACCCTTGAACGTTTAGACCCCCAAATACAAAATAACCAATTCAAGCTTTATGACAAACAACAAGTGTGCAGAAAATGAACATAAGCTATAAACAGAATTGGAAATCAATCTAAGCCAATTATAAATCACATCCACAGCAGAAAATAAAAGGCAAAGATAAAGGGAAGAGAGATGCAAACACAAGGACAACACACGATGTGTTATCGAAGAGGAAACCGAAGCCCTCGGCGTAAAACCTCTCCGCCGCCCTCCAAGCGGTCAATAATCCACTAGAAAATGTAGTTGGGATACATGAACAGCAATAGACCCTCCAAGCCTAATCTACCCGATGTACCTAAGCCCTCCAAGCTTCTTGCTCCAACGAGGTTGCGCCGAACCTTTTTCTTTTCTAGCTTACCGGATTCCGCTACTAGACCATAGCATCCGCCATCCTTGGCATCTTCCAATGCTTCCCAAAACTCCAAAAACACTCAACACTATAAATGGGTGTGGGTAGTGTTTGGATAGAAATCTCCTCTCAATAGGTATGACAATGAGAGAGGGAATGAGAAGAGACTACAAAGGTTTCTCTCTAAGAATGAGTAGCTCTCTCTAATTGGGTGGGTGTTTTGAAGAAACCTCTCTTAGGGTTTTTCTTTCTGAATAGCCACACATATCTTGTGGGAATGAGGGGTATTTATACTGGTGTGAGAATGGAATACGAAGAGTCAGTTTTTCCAAAAACAGGGCTGGCTGGCAACTTGACCTCGCGACTTGACTGAGTCGCGAGTTCAAGTCGCGAGCTAACTTAATGGCCAGTCTGGATTTTTGTCGTGTAGTGCTCCAAGTGGCGTGACTGTTCAGCTCCCCTGTATACTCTGCATGTGAGCAACTTTTGGCGGCTTGCAAGCCGCGAGCCACCCGCGAGTCCTAGCCGCGAGTCTCTGCTTCACTGCACTGTCTTGAGCATTTCTTCACACTCTCTCACACACTACCCTTACATGATTCCCACCTAAATACAAGGTTTCTAAGTGCTATATTACAAGCAAATTTGTCATGGAATAAAGCCAACACATGGTTGATTAAATTCAACCTTACAAGATCATTGTCATTGAAGGCAATAGGTTCTCGAGTGTACTTCAACTTTTTCTTGGAGGGTTGTTCGCTTAGGAAACCCTCTATCGGAACCATGGCTAGTACCCCTCTCCTCTTGGACACCATGGTACCCCTTGAAGCTGCGTGGATGACCTCTATCACTCCTACTAGGGGTGGGAGAGGATTACCTCGAGGTCAAGTACCCTGCCCAGCCTTTTGATTTCTCAAGTCCACCACAAACTCTTTCAAATACCCTGCCTTTACCAGCTGCTCTAAATGATCTTTTAACACCTTGCATTGTTCAGTGGTATGCCCTTTATCTCTATGGTAAGTACAGTACAGGTTCTGATTTCTCCTCGACGGGTCACCCCCCATCTTGTTTGGCCATCGAAAGTATGGCTCATTCTTGATTCGATCCACGATCCTATGCACCGACTCCTTGAACGTCATGTTCACTTCCCCCACCTGTGCGCCCAGTTCCTGAATCTTCAAATCCTTTCGGGGCCTTGATGAAAAACCCCCTTGTTGAGGCTGACTTATGATCGGAGCCTTGCCTTTGTTCTGCCATTGGTCATCCTCTAATATTTTATACTCTTCGATTTGCCTTATCAACTGCCACATATCCTCGGGAAGCCTCCTTGTCAACGAGTCTTGTAACTCAGAGTCCTCGGGCAATCCTAATCAAAAGGTACTTGCTGCAATTTTTTCATTGCCCCCACCAATCTCGTTGTATAGTTCCCAGTACCAGCTAGTATAGTAGCGAAGGGTTTCCCCGACTCCCATTTTCATAGATAGCAACACGTCCACTGGTTGTGGCACTTAGCTGTAGGTCATAAACCAGACACTAAACTCTTATATCAGCTCAGTAAAACAATGAATCGAGCATTTCCTTAATCCATTGAACCACCTCAAAGTGGTGGGTGTGAGACTTGAAGGAAATACCTTACACATGAGCGCATCGTTATAAGTGTGCAAAGACATTATTTAGATATAATGGTTTACGTGCTCCACCGGATCCATTTTCCCATCATAAGAGTTAAATGGAGACTGCGTAAATCTACTCGGCATAGGAGCCCATTCGTTGTCCCCCGAGAACGGCAATCGAGCAGCTCTGCGTAATGCTCGGCTAATAGCTTCCATAGCGGCATTCTGAGGTCGTCGCTCTTCTGGGGAAATCTAGTCCTAGTCTACATACTCTCATAACCGGTCTTGGTATCGATGGGAATCGGATCAATGGGATCCCTTTCCATAGCGACCCCCCACACTAGCTGACTCTTCTTCACGCTCCTTGCAATCCCTTCTCCAACACTTATCTCTTGCTTCCAACTCCAAATCCCTTACCAACCTATGCAAAGGTTCAAGCTCCTCGTCCCTCCTATCAAAATGCTCATGCCCCGAAGCGCCTGACATTGTCTGGTGTGTTTGAAACGACCCTTCTCCAAGGCCAAACTACTCTTCCTCCTGCTCATGCTCCCTATCTTCACGCCTCTTCTGCCTTTTTTCCTGCCAAGTGGATGCTCGAGAAAACCTCCCAGAACCACTTTCAGCATAACTCCCTGATTGACCTTCAGACATTTTCCCCGTGCGAGTCTCGGTAGAACCACAGCTATGTAGGAAATCCCTACAGACAGCACCAATTGTGCGTACCCAAACTCCGCTTGATGGGCCGAGCTTAGAATGGGCTCAAAATTTACTTGTATTAGTGGGCTTAGTGTTTCCTACTAAGGGTTGTTTCTGGCCAAGTGACTCGATGGCACCCCTTATCCCCCATGAATTCTCTCTTTTCCCTACCTGAGTAACACCCCCACTCTGTGTTGCTCTTTCCCCTGGCTATCCTAACTCACTCCTCTCTCTTTCTACTTTCTCTACAGAATTTCCAACCCCCTTATCCTTACAATTCTTCTATTTATAACTAGAGGTTTATGGGGGTTTCATGATTACATTATGATCTCACTCGTGTGGGTGGGGTTCGTTGTGATTATTCCTGACATAGAATCTATCTCGTTGGAAATGGTGGTAGTGGCTTTGGAACTGATTTCTGCCTCCAAAAGATTGCCCTGTAGCAATACTCCCCAAGGCAATACCGAGACACAAGGGAGGTATGTTGTTCCTGGCATACGCAATTCCGAACAAACAATGAACGGTCGGATATAGGCTTATCGATCATGCACTTAGGATGGATATGGACTCACTATGAGGTTTGGGCCCAGCTCCGATTTTTGAGAATGTTCGGGCCAAGGCCCATTGGGCCCGAGGCCATACCCTGTACATATTACTTTCTAATTTTTTTCATCAAAATATTTTAGTTCAAGCTCTCATCTTATTTAAAATATTAATTTTTTTAAAAAAAAAAGAAAAAGAAAAAAAAAAGGGTAAAATCTCTCATCCCATCGTAAATATCAAATTTTAAAAAGAAAATGAAAAAAAAAAAAAAAAGAGAGAGTACTCAGCATTCATTCAAAGACCATATCTTATGAGCTAATTTGACTTTTTAAATATAAATAAATAAAATTCTGGCTATTCATTTTTTTGGTTTTAGGCAAATATCATAATAACTCACTTCAAATAAAAGAGAACACTCGAGACTAAAAGTACTAACTTTGAGTTGTGGATTGGGATGTTTACTGTGTGATGAGTGATGATAACATGATTTCACTATACATTGTTAATCCCAAAAACTTGGAACTTATTCGTAAACATATTGGAAACTCCAGCAAAAAATTAATATTATAGGATTGGTGATTCACCATCTTCAATCTTGCTTAAAGTCTTAAGGTTTTTTTTTTTTTTTTTTTTTTGGAGGGGCATTATGAATGGACTCGCTCAAAAGAAATTAAGATGATTCCACCATCCTAACAGATTATGACAACTTATTAAAGCATGACTTAGACCAGAATGAGGATCAAGTCTATTGCCTACTAAATGGACCCACATTTAGCTAAAGCAAACAAACCATGTGAATGCTATGCAATTGTTAACTATGCCGGCTACCCAAAGCCACCTAAAGCAAACAAACCATGAGAATGCTATGAAATTGTTAACTGTGCCGACTACCCAAAGCCAAAGAGAAGTGTTAAACTATGACATTATGTGAACTATAGCTAAGAATAGGAACTATATTCTAAGCAAAGGTCAAGAAATATGTGTTTCAGCTTAATCTAGGAAAGTGAGGAGAAACGAGCATGCATACCTTTACTTGAACAGACAGAAGGTTGCTCTCCATCACGGAAAAAGCAGACAAATTTATGTGAGGAGTTATAACCGCATGTCCCACCTGATGCCACACACAACCCACAGGCAATCGCCTAGGAATTACGGTAGTCCACATCAAAACCTTGATTCAATACATTCTGAAGTCCCAAAGACTCGTTTTTAAGAGCAGTCCCTAAAACTGGAACTCTAATATGTCTATAGCATTTCTCAAAAAGCGCGTCGATCCCCGTGAAGGATTCGTTTACAAAGTAATTAGCGGTATTATCTAAGCCGCAGGAAAAGTTCTTCGCGCCATCCAATCCGCTAACTTCAGAAGGGCAGTCATAGAACAAAGTTAGGTTTTGATCGGTTGGTGTGTAATAGTCGATGTTATTAAAATCCAGAGTGGTATTGACGAACTTTGAAGTTGAAGAACATGGACCATTCAAGAGGTCCAATCTTGCAATGGTCATGATATAATGAGATTGGTTGATGTTTAGTACGCGGAACTCTAGTTCTTCAAAACTGATAATAGGGTATTCATTGTGGCGGCACGTAAGCTTGAACTCTGGAAAACCGCAATGATCAGGTCGATCACCTCCCAAGAAAGGGTACGAAGTGTTTTTGATCCTTCCACAATCAAAGGGAATACTGCACTCAACAAAGCCTTCAACGGCGGTGCAGTAAGATGGTGGTAATATTGTTAAGAAGAAGAATAGGGTGATGAGGGAAGAGAGAGCTAGATGATAAGCATCCATGTGTTATGTGTAGGAGACTATAGAGGAAAGAATAAGGTGGAATAACACGCAATTGTTAATATATAACGTTGAATGAAGACTTATTTTTTTAGAAGCGTTGAACGAAGACTGGTAAATGGTAAGTCCTAAACAGATTAAAACGTCTTCTTCTCAAATTGATTTTTTAAACGGGATTAGTCTGGACTCTGGAGGCACAATTTTTCCACCGACTTTTTCACACCATTCTTTTATGTCTGAGACACTGCTGTTTTATGTTTCACCAGTCCTAAAGAGAATGATTTTCCTCAATCCCAGAAAGTTGCAATCATGTCCTAGTTGCCGAGTTCACCCAGTTATAAAATAAGATGAACCAACCTTTTAATTTTATCCGACCAATTGAGCGTCCTATAAAACAGAGCTGGCAAATAAATAAATAAATAAATAAATAATAATAGACTATTAGGGCCAAGTAGCTATTTATACTTATCTTTAACGTTCTGTTTAATTTGAGGGAGAAGGGAAGTAAAGTAAAGTAAAGTATGGTAGATTTGTTCCAAAATTAATCTATCTTAATTTTACTATACTCTCCTCCATTCCCTCTCTTTCTCCCCTCCATCCAAACAGAGGATCTCTCTTTTAGCTTTGCGGTAAAAGAATAGACGGAACTCTCTTTCTTGGTAAGTTCATCCTTTTGGCATTTTCACCTACAAAGCTCTTTGGTCAAACTTTCCGTAGAAAAGCCAGAACTGTCTTTCCTGGCAAGTTCTTTTCGTTTTTTTGGCATTTTCACCAACAAAGCTCAGACTGTAGTCGAACCACTTTGAAGGTCTGCTCGCCTCTGCTAATGCCTTGCCGAAAATGAAATTAATCTTTGAATTATTACGTCATTTTACCTTTGCTAAATATTCATGACTAATTAATAATTGACATTTTTCTTTAGGTTCGTCGTTACTTGAATGTTGATGAGCCCTCCATGTACCAATATGACAAATAACAGTGGTTGGATTTCTGGCCCAAATAATAATAATAACAATGGTTGGGTTTGATTGAAGTAACCTTTAAATATAATAACCTGCCCACTCAACTTTTTTACTAGAAAATTTATTAAAAAGAGAAGAAATGCTGCATAGACAACACTTTCACAACAAATTTTAAGTGAAAGGTTAAAAGTTTGTTACTGAATGTTATTAAAGATGCAAAAAAATAATTTCAGTAGTAAATTTAAATTAAAACTAAAAGCTCAAATAATGTAAAACACTATACCTTATTTAGACTTCCAATTTTAAACTTACAGCTAAATTGTTTTTACTCTAACTTATCGAAATGTAAAACAAGAGTAAATGATACGCAATAACCGAAACTACTCTCTAAGCCCTAACCACAAGCAAGCAATAACAAATATAAAGTTTAAAGAGTAAGGGAAGAAAGATGCAAACACAAGATAACACCGAGACGTGTTATACAAGAGAAAACCGAAAAACTCGGCGAAAAACCTCTCCGCGACTTTCCAAGTTAAAATCGATCCACTAGTGAATAAGTTGAAGTACAAAGATACCAAAAAGACCCTCTAAGCCTAATCTACTCAAAGTAATTGAGCCCTCCAAGTTCCAACTACTAGCGAACTTCTCGGAGTCTTATCTTCACTAGTTATTCGAATCTCGCAATACCGCCCAATTGCACTCGCCAAGCCTCACCAGCTTATTTTGGCAAATTCCCAATACTTTCCAAGCTCTAAATCACTCTCTACAATCTGAATAGGTGTGAGTTGTGTTTGAGTACAAATCTCTTATCAATGTATAACAATGAGAGAGGAAAGGAGAAGAGAGTACAAGGATATCTCTCTTGAGGATGAATAGCTCTCTCTAACTAGGTGGGTGTGTTGTAGAAACCTTCCTATGGTTTTCTTCTGAATAGCCCTCTTACAATTTTGTGAGTAATGAGAGTATATATAGTATGGGTGAAGGGTATAAGAGTCACTTAAAATCCCAATTATCAGTGCATTTCGTGGGTCATCTCGTGAGTTGGCCAAGTCGCAAAATGAGTCGCAAAACACACTGACTCTTCAGCTTTAGGTATGTGCTCCTCATGTGACCTTCGCGAGTTGCACCACTTGCGAGCCAAGTTGCGAGATCAACTTCTTGAGCAAATCTTCACCACTTAAGACTAAATCCATTACAAATAAAATTCTACAAATATAAGGAAATAAATTAATGCAATTATAATATTTTTTGTCATGGAATAAAGTCAACATAAACGTTATGTGAAAAACCATAACTTGACAAGAACTAATAATAACTACCTATGATTTTTTGAGAAAATATTAAGAAAATATTGCAAACTTAGCATTCTCTATAAGTATCGACACCAAAATTTCCTAAGTATTTGTTACCACCACTTTTTCACATTGTTCTGGACTAATGAACAAAGCCCAAGGCCAATGAATATGGGTCCCGAAGATAAAAAAAACTAGAGAGTACTCTAGGCTAGATAGCCGTTGGTAGAATGAAGCAGCCAATAGACCCAAGGTTGGCTTGAATGGGGAAAACGAGGCTAAGAACCCTTTAATGAAAACAACCTTTGAATAAGGTAGGAACAAGACCAAGAGATGGCCAAACTCACTAAAATAGAAAAGAAGAGAGAAGAGCCACAAAGAGCCACAAATAGCCGAACTACAGAATGGGCTACAAAGCAACATGTAAGCCCAAAAGTAACCCTAGTCCTTTGCGTGAAGTGGAAACTTAGAGAAGAAGACTTAACCTTTGTATAAAAGGGAAGAGAAATGGAAAGGGGAATAGGCTGTAGAGCGAGAAACCAAAGTAGTGTAAAATATAGCAAAGAGAGAGTTGCTTCAAAGAAGAAAATATCTCAAATTTTAAACACGATAGAAAGATCGATGGATGAAGCAAGGAAAGATATGCCATTATCATTGGAGCTTAGGGAGACGTAGCTTGGAGGAGGAGAGGAAGATCCTAGTTGGTTTGTCTAGTCGTGATCCATTTGGATGAGCTTTCACTCGAAAAGGTGTATTGAAAAGAGAAAGCAATGGTCATCATAAGGTGCATGCCATAAAAAAAACTATTTGCATTTAGACAAAAAATATTAATGCTCCATTTGTTTCAGAGAAAAATATTTTATATGTAAAAAATTCTACATTTAAATATTTTTTAGTGAAGACATTTTCAAGTGTTTGGTATGATTAAACACTGAAAAATGTAAGCACAAACTAGCCACTAGCCACCACAACCAAAGATAAGCACAACCCACCACCAACCACCCAAAATCTAGATTGAGAAGAGGAAACAAAAAGCCATCATTGCTCCATTGTCACCAAAATCTAGTGACTAAAACACTACCACCACAACAACAACAACAACCACCAATACGAAGGAACAACACCAAATGAAATATATATATATATATATATATAATTCAAAAATTAGAGATCAAAGAAATCCCACCCTTAATCAGCCACCATTAATATTAGAAACCCATCACCACCATCAAAACTCACAAACCACCCCAACCAAAGTCATGTCAGCCACGAAAACCCAATACCAAACCCCACCACCAAACTCAAAACCAAACCTGACAGCACAAACCCAACACCAATGACCCTCCCAACCACAATGACCACCGCAACCACAACCACCAAGATCTAAGAGATGAAGCCTAAAAAAAGAAGAGACAGAGAGAGAGAGAGAGAGAGAGCATCACTCAAATTTGACGATGACCCACCCCACCAACACCCTTATCACCAATCTACACCGTGAAAGGGTGGTGGTCATGGATCTTTGTCAATCTGCACCACCCTTACCGCCACGATACCCTCGCTAGAAACATTTATGTCGACGGTTAGAGTCCCAAGGGACTATGCCAAAGAGAAAGGAGGGAGTTTGTGTGAGAGAAGGAAGGAAGAAGCAAGGGTGGGCGTTGGTTTGTGCATGGGAGGGGGATTGGTGTGTGCGTGTGAGGAAGAATTAAAATTTTTTAATCTTGTTTTAAGAGTAAAACATTTTACGACTTGTTGCTCTAATTTTAGAGTCGATTGTAAAATATTTTACAGTTGATTATCTTTTTACATAAAAAAAAAAAAATAAAAAAAAAATAAAAAAAAAACATGGTAAAATGAGTAAAATATTTTTGGAAAAATATTTTACTTCAAAACAAATGGAGAGTAAATGTATTTCACCATATTATGCATAGAAAGCCTATTAGGTTTAATTCAACCAAAACCTGAAGCCTACACAAAAAACAAAGAATCTCCCATTTAGGGGAGCCAAAAAACCCTTTCATAGTATTAATTATCCAAATAGAGAAAGAAGACCAGAAAGGAAAGAGATAAGTCCAAGTACTATTCTTTAATTATAAATAGGAGAAACCTAAGAGGTCAACAAAGAGGGACAAAAAGGGAAAATGTCATTCAAATTTAAGTATAAAATGGGAGTGAATCCCACTCACCAAAGACATCACACAATCATATCACAACAGAGGCATATCAGAAAATCAGATAGAACCCCCAGCAAAAGAGCGTGAGAAAAAAATAGGAGTAAAATAAGAGTATCCCTATTATAAGTGTATCCTTATTGCAATGGATTATGTAAACATGATTGAAAAGAATCAAAATTTATAATTAACAAGTTATGGAGATTTTTCTTCTAACCTTTGTGTTTGAAGATTTGTGGAGCTTAGATGGTTATATTATGAGTCCAAATTTGATAAGAATAGGGTGTAAAGCTCATGGTTTACACCATTCAATAAAATATTGTCACATTGAATATTTACTTAAAACTTAATACATCGTATCTCATATAATAATAAGTCAATAAACTCACAGTCTCCAAAAAAAAAAAAAAAAAAAAAAAAAAAAAAAAGTTGGATTTTCAAATGGATAGTAAAATTGATTGAGTGTGGTTGTGTCTATTTTTTACTATGTAATATGATGCTATAGAATGTTGAGATTGGAGAGATAAAACTTGGGTTTTACACCACATCTTCATAGAATTTATCTCTTATATTATATGTAATTTAGTTAAACATGATTGTCACATGTTGTATGATTAATGTTAGGGTCATATTTTTCATGTGTTGGTATATCCTCTAACAAAACGCATTTTACTTGTATTTGGATAGTTCTAAGTGAATTCTAGAATATCATGAAGTATGTCTTGTTGCTATATCAAGTGGTGTTATTGAAGACATGAAAACTGCATAGAGAAATAAGTTTGAAAAATCTTAAATCAATAACCTTGACATAAACTACTATTGAGATTTAATGAAGCTTGATACCTAACTCATTACCTCTCCAACTATTGAGTTACGGGATTTCAGAATATAGTCAACACTGTTTGAATTCTGATTGAATATTGTTTATAGGTTTTTATAATCCTAATAAGAATAGGAGAGCATAAGGTTTGTGTAAACGTAATAACAATATGAAAGCCCATTTAAAAGGCCCATTAAACTCCTATATAAATATAGTGGTAGAGAAAGAAAACCCCACCTAACCCTAGAATGCTTCATAAGGTTTTATTATTGAAACCCTAGCCTCCATCTTTTGAACCTATGAGTTTAGAAAATAGAAGAATAAGATCTTGTGCGCTTTTGGATTTTGTACCAAGTAAAGTATCTGACACCAACAATTGAAGATCTTATTGGTGTTTTTATGTGAAATTGCTACAAATCAATCAAAAGGGTTGTTGTAGAATTAATCATATATTGTGATTCGTGCAAAGCATTAGTCACGTACTGGGATTACTACAAAGGGAAAAATTCTCTACAAAATTAAGACCAATTGGGAATTGGCATAAGAATTCTACTATAGGTAGATACTTTGGGATAGACTAGGTTTGGGTTAAGATTCCTTGTACTTGTAATCTCTTGATTTTGATTAGTGATTCTTGGGAGTGGTGACCTAAAAATCACCTGATGGGGTTTTCGGATCTTGTGAGAGGTTTTTCCCATTAGTCAACAAATCACCATGTTAATTTATTTTCTACTGTACTTTAGTTTATTTTGTGATTTATTTGTGCTTCCACGATTTGCATGTAATTTGACATAATTAATCAACTTGGATAATTGAATTAATTAACTGGAGTCAATCCTTAACCCAACAATTAACCTCAAAGCAGTCAACCCCAAAAAAATCCACACTCAACCAATTTAATTAGGACTCTTCAACACCCTCCATCCCATTCTAGCATCGAATACACATACATGCGTGAAAAGCTAACCAATAAACAAACCAAATTCGTTTCAATTTGCTTATTAGAACGAAATATTTTGGTACAGACCTATTTTGACATACTATTCCAGAATGATATATATATTGATACACACAATCAAGAAAAATATATATTAATGCCATTTGTATTATTATTTTGTTTGGGTCAATGGGTATTTGGACTCTTAAAAAAATTAGAGAGAGCATATATATATATATATATATAAATAAAATAAAAATAAAAACAACAAAAAACAAAAACAAAAACAAAAAACAAAAAACAAAAACAAAAACAAAACAAAACAAATAAAAGATGAGTGTTTTTAAAATGCCGATCAATCTATGTAAGGAAATTGAAACAATGATTTATAAGTTTTGGTGGGCCAAGGTGATTCAAAAAAGATCCATTTGGTGAAGTGGAGCTCTTTGTGCTTATCAAAATTAGTTGGTGGGATGGGTTTTAGAGACATCCAAAATTTTAACAATGCTTTATTGGCCAAACAAGTGTGAAGATTGATTCACCAAAAATACACATTGCCAGTGCGAAATATTTCCCTTATGGGAGTATTATGGAAGCCCCTATTCCTCAAAAGTGTTCTTATGCTTGACGGAGTATTTTGCAGGCTTGGGAGGTCATTGAGAAGTGTGCTATTTGGTGAGTGGGAAGTGGGCATGGAATTGACGAGTGGAAGCATAGATGGCTCACGAATCCAACCTATAACAAAATTGTGTCTCCAAAGGGTGAATCCTCCAAACACAAGGACCTGGGATCCTGGCAAACTTGAGGAAACGTTCTACCCGGGGGAAGCTGAGTTGGTGCGTCGGATTCAGGTGGGTGAAGGCTATGCCGAGGACCTCCTGGTCTGGCCTTTGCCTGTTGATGGCTCCTACAGTGTTCAGAGTGCATATCGCTTCCTAGCCTCAATAGAAACAAGTTCTCAACCATGCTCTTCCTCGGGTTCAGAGCAATAGAGCTTGTGGGAGATAATATTAAACACTTCATTTGGCGTACGGTAAAAGATTCGTTTTTGACAAAGCAAAACCTACGAGCTCGACACATTCCCAGTAATGAAACCTGTGATCTTTGCGATGAACATCAGGAGATGTTGCAGCACAGCCTTTGGTTGTGTGATCAAGCTCAATTTGTGTGGAAGCCTGATCCGGGATTTGCACCTTTTTTCCAGAAATCATATCGCTCTTTTGTTGACTTGCTTGAGGTGGTGATGCAGAGGGGATCTCAATTTCGGGTTGCTTTGTTCTCCACTATAGCTTGGAGCTTGTGGCAACGTCGAAACAGACTTAGAGAGAAGCAGCCATCTTGGAGTCTTCACGAGTTGGGTAGTCAAGCAAAGGACTACGTCATGGAATATCTCAATGCGAACCACCAATCATCTCCGGTTGCTTCTCGGTGTGTTCAGGTGCAATGGTCTCCGCCGTCTGAGTTGACTTACAAAGGTAACTTTGATGCGGCTTTCTTTGATGCCTCCAGATGTGCTGGTATTGGAGTGGTGTTTTGCGATTTTCAGGGACAAATAATTGCTACGTTGAGTCAAAAAATTCCTCTTGTTCAATCAGTAGAGCTGGCAGAGGCCATGGCAGCCTGTCGTGCAATGTTATTTGCCAAGGAACTTAGCTTGTTCAATGTTGAGATAGAGGGGGATTGCTCAAGGGTTCTTACTACCCTGAATATGACGAGGTGTGGTACTTTATTTGGTCATGTGATTGATGAATGTAAGAGTTTAGGTGTGACTCTCCGGTCTTGCAAGTTTAGCCATGTTTGACGGGAATGGAATAGGTTAGCTCGTGCTTTAGTTAAGAGAGAAGTTTTATTTATAGACACAGATGTATGGGCAGAATCCTTACCTAGTGATTTGGATTGTGTATTCCAATCAGATTCAGTTCAATAAAATTCTCTTACTTTTTTCTCAAAAAAAAAAAAAAAAAAAAAAAAAAAAAAAAAAGAAAGAAAGAAGAAAGAGAGGAAGAAATAACAAACCAGCCATGGGCTCACGTTCCACGCGAAAACTTTCTACTAGACCCATCCTTAAAAGATTCTATGAAATATGCTATCTACTAGTTAAAATCCTAGCCATCCATTATTTAATTAACTTCCACATTCTTTTTTCTAAATATTTATACTAATTGACCTCTACATTCACTTTCACTCTTAGTCCTTCACTCAGTTAATTCAGCTGCACAGCACGCGCTCTTCCACCAATGCCTCAGTTTTCTTTTGATGTGAATTTTGTGTCGACAAAGAGTTTTGAAAGGTGATTAAGAAAAAATACAGAGAATTCTGGTCTTAATGAAGATTGATAAGGAAAGTTAGATGGTAGTGAAGGGCAGCAGCTCAGATTGTTCGATATGAAGTTGAAGGTAAAAATAAAAATCTCAAATTCTATACCAGTCGAATCTTGAGTTTCAACTAGTATTTATTGAAATGCCCGAAACACACTGTAAGAGCATCCCCAGTGGGAATGCCAAATGGGAAATGTAAGGATTATTTAGCATTAGAGCCAAAAATCACCTAGCATTTGGACTTGTAAACATTCGGAATTGTAAAATTTTTACAATTGTGATAAGATGCTACTGTAGCACAATTGTATTTCTAAAAATTATTTTTTAATTGTCTCTCTCATGCTTTTTATAAAAATCTCCAACCAACTTTCCCTCTCCTCTCTCTCTCATTTCTTTTCTTTTCTCTATCTTCCTTCTCTCTCATTCTGCTCTCCTCTCTTTAGACTCAACCCCATAGCCACCACACCATGGCCTGACCCACTGTCACCGACCATGGCAAGTCACCACCCACTCATTATTTCTCTTCGCTCTCTTGTTGCAGATCAGTGTGGTGGCGTGGAGATCGACGTTTGGGGTTTGGCATAGAGATCAGTGTTTGGGTGTGGTGTGGAGATCGGCATTGGGTGTGGTGATCGGCATTGGGCGTGGGATGTGGAGATCAACGTTGGGCATGGATATCCTAGGATGTGGAGATCGGCGTTGGGCGTTAGGTGTGGAGATCGGTTTATGGGTTTTGTTCATTTATGGTGCGAGTTGTTCATTTATGGGTCTGATTTTGCTGGGTTTTTGTTGGTCATTTGTGGGTTTTGTTTTCACGGTAGTGGGTGATGGGCAGTGAAGCAAGGGTGGTTTGTTTGAGTTTTGTAGCCTTTTTGGACAGTCGAGGTGGTGATGGTTTCAGTGGAAGAGAGACAGAGGAAAAGAGTTAAAAATTAGAGAGAGGAGAGAGATGGGAGAGAATAGATATGGTTTTGGGATATCTTATTTTATTGGGTAGATATATTATTTTAAAGAGTAGAATAGGAAAATAAAAGTTGAGATATTGGGTATGTTATAAAATGGTATAGTATAAATGATAAAGTAACTTTTTGGGATGGTAAAATAGAATAGGATGACATATGCCATTGTGGATGCTCTAATAGGTTAGAGTTGGCAAATTGGATGCGACTATCTTTAAAAAATATTAATAAATAAATAAATTTACGCCCATCCTCAAAAGAAATTAAAAGTCTTGCTTTAAGGAGTTGAGCCCAATTCCCACATGGGTAAGGTGTGATATTGAGAAGAGGTTTATCACTTGCTCCGGACACTAACTGTTTTGGTGTTGGCGTGTGAGTGTATTCCCTTATCTCATTCATTTCTCCCATATATGTGTGTGTGTTTCTCAAATAAAAAAAAGGAGTTGAGCCCAATAACTTTTTCTTAGAACAACCAAACTTCGTTTCTCATCCCATATTTTTTCCCTAAAATAAATAAATACATAAATAATGAGGGCATTATCACGGTTTCACTTTCACCTACAAAGCTCTGACCATGGTCGAACGATCTGCTCGCCTCTACTAACACCAGACCAACAATGAAATTATTCTTAGAATAATTATGTCAGTAAACCTTTGATAAATTTTCATCACTAATTGCTAATTAACATATTTTTTAAAGTTTATCATTACTTGAATCATTGATATTTTTTTTTATAAAGGGAAAACGTAATTCTAATTTCATAATCAAAATCACCGAAAACAAAAGAGGAGTATAGTTAGACTTATATTGCAGTACAGTTCAACTTATCTTCAAACACTTGGTCAAAATTCAAAACCAAACCAAACCTAGAAGAAGAAATATGTTTCAGCCAAGTCCAGGAGAGTGAGAAGAGACAAGAGAGTAAATATTGTTACCTGGGCAGTTATAAGAGCGCTCTCCGTCACGGCAAAAGCAGACAAATTGGTGTGCTACATTAGAACCGCAATACCCACCTGAATGCTCACACCCGCTACAGACAACAATCAAGGCATTATAGTCCACTTCAAACCCCTTGATTCAATGCTTCATGAAGTTTATGGACTGCACCCGCAGACTCATCAATAATAGCATTTCGTAAAATTGGAACACGGAATCTTTCTCTGCATTGCGCAAGGCCAGGAATATGGATCATTGCTAACAATTCGTTAACATAGTAAGCGTTATTATTTGCATCACTACCTTCCAAGCTGCACGTAAATCTATTTTGGACCGGTATAAGTGTATTGACTTGAGGAGGGCAGCCGTAGAACAAAGTTGGTTGAAGCGTAATTAAAGATGATACTATAATTCAAAATGGTATTGAGGTTGGTTTGAGGACAAGAACCATCCCAGAGGTCCAATCCTGCAATGGTCATGATATTTTGAGATTGGTTGATGTTTAGAATGAGAAACTCTAGTTCTTAAAATTTGATAATCGGGTATTCATCGTTGTAGCACTCAAGCTTGAACCCTTGGCAACCGCAATGTTCAGGTCGATTACCTCCCCAGAAAGGGTAAGAAACGTTTTTGATTCTTCTACACTCATAGGGACGACTGCACTCAACAGAGCGTGCATCATCGGTGCAGTAAGATGGTGGCAATATTGCTAAGAAGAAGGAGAGGGTGATGAGGGAAGAGAGAGCTAGATGGATATCATTGTCCTTCAACTTTAGGAGTGGTTGAGTGTATTAGAGAGTTATCATAAATAGTCAAACAAGTTTTGTTACAGCAACTGAATTCATAAATAGTCAAGACTAGTCAACATGTATGACCCAGTCAATCGGGAAAATTTTGGGTTGATACTACGAACTTAGGAAGGAACTAATGGCTAATGCTATTCATATTTTTGACATTATGTTTTGCTTTAGAAATATAGTAACACTGTTCATCCCCCAAAAAAAAAAGAAATATAGTAATACTAGTCCGTAATCAGTACAATAGAAAATTCTAGCATAATATAATAAATTAAAAATAATATTAATCAAACAACTTCAATTTTATATATATTATAAATATTCAAGCTGTGATTAACTATCTTAACCATCTTCGTTCTTGCTTAAAGTGTAGGTTTCAACTTTCAACATCAACTTGATAACAGCCTAATAGATGATATTCATCCATGAAATAATCAATAATTTTTAAAAATTTAAAATTTAAAAAGATAACAGGTGCTATTCTAGGGGAAGAGTACCTATACAATTTTTTCTTTACAAGCTTTTGTTGAGAAAGATGAAGAGGAATGTCAAATTTTTGCAGATTGGTATAGGAAAGAGACATTATAGATGGTTTAATTAGAATTTGCATCTCTCACACTTCTTCTATGGATGACTCGAATTTATTGTTTTTTTTTTTTTTTCTTTTAAAGTGGTCTGTTGGTAAGACGTCTATTAGAAATACAAAGGATCAAGTTATTGGCCTACTAGATTGACCCACATTCCCCAAAAGAAAACAAACCATTACAATGGTATGCAATTGCTGTAGTATTAACTATGCCGACTGCCCAAAAAGAAGTAATTGAAGAAGGATCAACTATGCCTTACAGGCCTATAGCTGAGAACATTAAGTATATACCATCAAAACCAAACCAAGAACAAGAAGTATGCTATAGCCTAATCCAGGAAAGTGAAAAGAGAAAAGAGCAAGCATATTTTTACCTGGGCAGCTATAAGAGCGCTCTTGGTCAGAGCAAAAGCAGACAAATTGGTGTGCTGAATTAGAACCGCAATGCCCACCTGATTCCAGACACCCTTTACAGGCAGTATCGTGCAAGGTATTGTAGTCCACATCGAATCCTCGATTCAATACTTCCTGAAGTGCTGGGACTCCACTCGGAAGCTCGTTCATAAGAGCAGCCCGTAAAATTGGAACAAGGATGCTTTTACTGCAGTTCTTTAAGTCCTGAAGTTTGCTCGCCGTGAGGAATTCTTCACCGAAGTAAGCATTATTACGCGTAACAGTATCGCCTGATTTGCAAGTAAACCCATGTCCGTCCGGTATGTCTACTCCAGGAGAGCAGTCGTAGAACAAAGTTATGTTTTGAACGGTTGAAGCGTAATAGTCGAAGTTGGTAAAATTCAAGGTGGTATTGAAGTTTTTTTGAGGACAAGAACCATCCCAGAGGTCCAATCTTGCAATGGTCATGATTGGAAAAGATTTGTCGATTTTTAGTACGCGGAAATCTAGTGCTTCAAACCTGATAATCGGGATTTCATTTTCCTGGCACAAGAGTTTGAACCCTTCACGACCGCAATATTCAGGTCGATCACCTCCCCAGAAAGGGTAAGAAACGTTTTGGATGCTTCCACACCCATAGGGACGACTGCAATTAGCAAAGCGTTCATAGTCGGTGCAGTACGATGGTGTTAGTATGGATAAGAAGAAGTATAGGGTAATGAGGGAAGAGAGAGCTAGATGATGGGCATCCATGTTTAGAAGATTATGAAGAAAATTAGTAAAGGGTGATTGAGAGGTAATGCTTATGACACAGCCACATAATGTTGAACCAAGACTAGAAAGAGAGATAGAATGATAGATGGATGAGATGAACTCACTTATTTATTGTTTTGACGAAGAAAGGTGAGGTTTTTAGAATAGTATTCACGAGAAATAGATAGACAGAGAGAGAAGAGAATATTGACTTCGACTTTGTGAGATCAGCTAGCGTGACAAATCTTTGTTTGAATGTGAAGACGGGCGAAAGACGCAACGAAATTGCCAAAACAAATTCACCAAAAAAAGAAAGAAATTGCCAAAACAAAACAAAACAACAAAGTTTCCTACCTATTTCAGTACTACAATTAAACTGTTGTTTCGTCGAAATTACCAATTTTATTTAACTTTTCTATAGATTGATGTGGCGTGTTCGAATTAATTGTATACAAATTAAGAAATATAGAGCTGTTTGGTGTGGCATTTTAAACAACAGTTTTTAATTTTTAAACAATATTAAACGTATTTTTATACTTTTTTTTATCCGCGCGTATTTTAAAAAATGCAAACAACTTTATTAAAATAATATTACCAAACGAGCCATAGTACTTGTAGTTGCACGATTTTCCTGGCCCGAACCCTATTGATCAGGCCCTGACCCAAGGCGCAACACACAATAAATACTTGTAGAGGATGGGTCAAAGAACTTAGCCTCAGTGAGCTTAGTCGGCCTGAAGTATGGAAAATGTTGTTGCAGGAATAAAAACACCAGAATGGATACTCCACAGAAGATTCTATTTCTTGAGTGATGAATACAGTTTTTTCTGTTCCCTTCTTTGAGGGACTCCCTTACATTATATAGCTCTCTCATTCTTATCTGAACCTTACACTTGTTGATCATCTAAGCCCCCACTTGAGCACCTGTCTTATCAGACACCTTTATCACTCCCTTGTGAGTTGCAGTGGCCAAGGTAGTACTGTTCAGGGGTCTTTTCCTCATTAATGCGGCCAAGAGGGTGGTTGTGACACATTTAATGTGGCGGTAGCAGCTTTCCATGAGATATTTTGGGTTTTATTCTTTTTTATATGCTTGGAGGATGAGCTGCAGTGGTTGGGGCAAGCTTTTGGTCTGGACTTTGTAGTGTCCGAGGAAATGTTACTCCTCGGACAGGTTTCTTTTACCGCAGTTGGGCTTGAATAATGTTCTGACTAGGACTTCTCCTCGAACGCGATGCTTCTCGGACGGGCCTGTATTTAACTAGCCCATCATTTTGGGTCGGGCCCCACAATAGCCCCTCAAAACTCCGGTTTTTATCTCCTTCCGAGGAGAAAAGCGGGGTTTTGGTGTCAGTGAGAGGATGGAAGTAAGGAGGGCTTGGGGCGTGCGTGCGGGCAGTTACTTTGGACGCGCTACAATTTACGAGGCGCGGCCATTTACTTCCGGAGGCTTCTTGTCCCCTTCATCCAACGGTGAGGCGTGGATCGAACGACCATCATTATTTCTCGACTTTTTAGGCGAGGTCGATCTTTTCTCTCTCCTCCCGGCTATATAAGACGTCAGACAGACTCCCTTTCTCCTTTTTTTTTTTATCCGCACATCAGAATAGAGACCTCCAGAGAACTCCAGCGCCCAGAAATCCTTGAGCACATCCTTCCTTCAGATCCTCATAGTCATTTCTGCGAAGCACCCTCCATAGAAGAGCTTTCCGATTTCCTCATCGGCCATTTAAGAAGATACCTGTAAGTTCCGTTCGCTTTGTCGCTTCGACTTCCTCCTCGGACTTTGTTTTTCCCTTGGTCTTTATTTTCATTCTTCCAGTACAGCTCAGATGGGTAGATTCGAAAAATTAGTAAATACTCCGGCCGCTATGGAGGCCTTTAGGGCAAAATACCACATTCCCCCGGGGGTGGGGCTTCAGTACTGTCCTCTTGAAGGAGTATTGACAGATAGAGGCGAGGGAGAAGTTGTTATCCCCATGATTGCTTTCATAGAGGGAGGGATGACACTTCCCATGCGTAGGATTACAAGGGAATACCTGTTCAACCATAGGTTGACGCCGCATCAGTGTGCCCCAAATATGTTCAAGATACTAGGCTGTGTAGATGTTTTAGACGAGTGGATGAATCTAGGCCTTACTTGGCACGACGTGGTTTATCTGTACGAGTGTCATCGCCTCGAGAGCGGAGGGTATTATCTTAAATCCCGATCCGAGGTGGTTAGATTGATCTCTTGTCTTCCAGTATCCAATAAGACCGTGAAGAATGATTTCCTTATTGCATCGGGGGAGTGGTTCGATGGTATTCATTGTCCGACTCGGGCAGGAATTCCAGGTGCGGCGTCTTTAGGGCCAATCCTTTTGGGGAAAGGGTTTAGTATTGGGGGGTTATTTTTCTTGCTTTCTTTATACTTGGAGAATTTCATGAACTAATCCCACTTCTCTTGGATGTTTGCAGATAAAGTTCACGTCGCTCTTCGGCTAAACTTCGTGAATGTGCCGGCGCTGAACTTCCTTCTGAGGTCGGAAATTTACGTTACTGAGGACGGGCAGTTACGTGCGGCTCACCTGGTTCTGGGCTATCAACCTCTAAGCCGCTCTTTCCAAACTATTGGTCACGCCATAAGGGCTGGCAGTCCGAGGTTGGCTAGGATTGACGTGTCCAAGACCGGGTTCCTAGCTCAACGTGATCTTCCACCAATCATACTACCCGACGTTCGACATCCCTATCTAGCAGAGCAACTACCTCCGCCAGACGAGCCTGGTGTTGCTGTTCCAGTTGAGGGGCAAACCGAAGCATCTCGTCTTTCCCTTGAGGAAGAAATAGACGAGTTTTATTTTGAGGAGGAAGTTCAGCAAGATCCCGTGGTTGAGCTTTCTGATCCTGAAGGAGAGCAGAACCGCAATTCCGTGGCTGGTGGTCCAATCATAATAACCTGCTCGGACGACTCCTCGGACGGAGAAGGAGGTGATATGGGAAAGTCTCTGCGGGAGTTGATGTCCAGCCGAGGAAAGGGTCAGTCCTCAAAGGCGCCTGCCAAGGCACAAACCCAGGACCCTCCTCCAATCGCTCCTCAGGTTCCTACTGATCCTGGCCTCAAGGCTATCCCCGACCTAAAAAAGAAGAGGCAGGCTGACATCCCTGAGAAGGGTGAACTGGTTTCCTGACCTGCTATGCAGCAAAAGGCTACAAAGGGACAGAGGAGTAAGAGGGCAAACTCCTCGGAGAGCAGGGACGAGGAGAACCGTGCTGAGGTGCGGGCTACTCCGCGTACATGGAGCCCTAAGTTGGAGTTAGATGGGGTTGCCATCCCCTACAACTCTTCGATCCGAGAGTACAACCGGGGCCGAGCAGGGTACGTGGCTGATGCCTTAGAGCAACCCCTACTGCTTCCTCGGGATATGGAGGCCTATAGGCGGTTCTCTCAGCCTGAGATTTTCCTATCCCTCAAAAAGGATCTTGCGATGGTAAGTAATCCTTTTACTGTTTTATTAATTTATTTGACCTTGTTAAATTCTGAACCGATCTTGTTTCGTTCGCAGATTACTCAGCAGGTATTTGTGGCTAAGGAATTTTTTCGTGATAATCGCAGTCGGGCTAAGGCTGAGGCTCAGTCTCGGACGGAGATGGAGAAAGCCTTGAGGTCTCTCAAGCACGATCACCTTGAACTCACGGAGAAGTTCAAGGAGTCGGAGAAACGGCGCAAAAGCGCAGAGGCTGGTTTGAAAAGTGCTAAGACCCAGGCGGAGGACCAGCGCAAAGAGCTATACTTGACCCAGATCAACCTCGCCATCGAGAAGCAGGCAGTGCTGGATCTCAAGGCTGCTCTGTAAAAAGTCGAGGATGAGTTGCGACGGGTCAAAGAGGAGGCTCAGCTGATCCGAGAGGCCACAGAGGCTGAAAAGAATGCTGCTCGCCAGCTCGGGGTCCAAGAAACGGAGGCCAGGCTATCCGAGGAGATCCCCGAGGTGTGCAGGGACTATTGCAGCATCTCGTGGGCTCAGGCCCTTGATGCTGCAGGAGTTCCCGCGGATTCGGCACTAAGGTTGCCTGAGAACGTTTTCTACCCTCAGGAGATCCGAGAGAATCCTGACGGCATCCAAGCAGCCTCTGAGCCGAATTTGGCGGTGCCTGACGCCGTCCCCGTGCCTGACACATCGAAGGATCCTGCTACGGACCCCACCGTCGAGGTTCCTCCTCCTTAGCCAGAGCAGAAAGAAGATCCTCCTGCCAAGGCTTAGCTTTTAGGCTCTTTTTTTTTTTTTTTTTTTTTTTTTTTTTTTTTTATTTCCTTCCTCTTTTTATTACTATTATTTTTTTTTGAATGAGAGTCGTCCTGTTTTTGCACTCTCTTGTAAGGACCTCTCTTTTTGTATTGATCTCGGAATATTAATATAGGATGTTTCCTTCGTTTTTATGGATTTATGCTGGTACCATCCCTTTATTTAACGCTAGTAATGATATAAAGGATTAGGGTGAAGAGGATGCCATGTAACGAATTTGAATGAGGGTTATAATGGTGCTAGACTACGCGCACGCCTTGAAATGATTTCCCTTAGGTAATAGCTTTCCAAATTGTCATAAGTAATAATTTCCCCTAAGTCTGTGGTCCGGGGAGCCATGCAGAACTTAGGTTCTGTTTAAAACTTGTATAAATTGTCATGAGTAATAATTTTCCCTAAGTCTGTGGTCCGAGGATCCATGCAGGACTTAGGTTCTGTTTAAAACTATGAATAGTCGCCATAAGTAATAATTTCCCCTAAGTCTGTGGTCCGGGGAGCCATGCAGGACTTAGGTTCTGTTTAAAACTTGTATAAATTGTCATGAGTAATAATTTCCCCTAAGTCTGTGGTCCGAGGATCCATGCAGGACTTAGGTTCTGTTTAAAATTATGAATAAATGTAGATAGATCAGCAGGCAGAGGATAATCATGAAACAAAACATGGGCGAAGCCATTTTCATTAATAACAATATCTTTTGAGGTTATTTACATTCCATGGTCGAGGTACGGTTTTTTCATCCAGATCTTCTAGGTAGTAAGCGCCTATCCCGGCCACGGATGTGACACGGTATGGTCCTTCCCAATTGGGCCCCAACTTGCCCCAAGAGGGGTTTTTTTGCACTGCCGAGAATCTTTCTCATCACGAGATCACCTGGACCTAGAGGTCGCAGCTTAACATTGGCATCATACCCTTGCCTCAGCTTCTGGTGATAATAGGCCATATGAATCGTGGCTTTTTCCCTTCTTTCCTCGGCTAGGTCTAGACTTTTTCCCAATAACTCGTCGTTACCGTTTGGGGTAAACGAGTTAGACCTCAATGTGGGGAAGTTGTTCTCGATTGGGAGCACGGCCTCAGCCCCATAAGTCATCGAAAAGGGGGTCTCACCGGTTGAACATCACGGTGTAGTCCGATAGGTCCATAAGACGTGTGGGAGCTCTTCTACCCATCTCCCCTTTACCTCATCCAGTCTTTTCTTCAGTCCGTTCACTATGACCTTGTTCACGGCCTCGACTTGCCCATTTCCTTGGGGGTATGCGGGGGTGGAATATCGATTAATGATCCCAAACTCGCGGCAATACTCCCTAAAGCTCTTATTATCGAATTGGAGACCATTGTCGGAAATGAGTGTACGTGGAGTTCCGAAGCGGGTGATAATGTTTTTCCAGATGAATTTCTGGGCATCCACGTCCCTGATGTTGGCCAAAGGTTCAGCTTCCACCCATTTAGTGAAGTAATCGGTTCCGACTATTATGTATCGCTTGTTCCCCGCAGCTTTGGGGAAAGGTCCTACAATATAAAGACCCCATTGTGCGAACGGCCATGGGCTAGAGAGTGGGTTGAGAACCCCTCCGGGTTGGTGGATATTCAGGGCAAATCTTTGGCACTGATCGCACTTCTTAGCGTATTCTTGGGCCTCTCTTTGCATGTTCAGCCACCAGTATCCTTGGGTGAGTGCCCTGTGCGCCAGCAACCTTCCTCCGGTGTGACTTCCACAAATTCCCTCATGTAACTCTTCAAGTAGAGACTCGGACTCTTCTGGATGTACACAAAGTAGGTACGGTCCAGAATAGGAGCGCCGATATAGTTTGTGGTCCTCTGATAGCCAGAACCGAGGAGCATTTCTATGTATCTTCTCGGCCTTTAGTTTTTCTTCCGGTAAGATATCGTCCTGGAGGAAATTCTTTATGGGGTCCATCCAGCTGGGACTCTGTCTAATCTGATGGACTTGGGCCGAGTTTCTGCTAGTGGGACTCACCCTGACTAGATCTTCTACAAGGATCATTCGTGGCAGATTATGCGCCGAGGACGTGGCAAGAAGGGCCAGCGAGTTTGCATGAGTGTTTACACTTCTGGAAACGTGCGTCAGATTAAATGACTCAAAACTCGTCTGCAGGCGTTTGACTTGTCCTAGATACTCTTGCATCCTAGCATCTCTGGCTTCCAGCTCACCCATCACTTGTCCGACGACCAACCTGGAGTCCGAGAATGCTTCTATTACTCTTCCACCCAATCTTTGAACCATAGTCATCCCTTGAAGCAAGGCCTCGTATTCGGCTTCATTGTTCGTAGCCGAAAATCCGAGCCTCAGTGATTTTTCAATGGCGGCACTGTCTGGTGATATTAAAACTATCCCAACTCCAGATCCTCTCTGGTTGGCCGCGCCATCCACGAAGACCTTCCAATGCAAGGTTCCCCCTGCTGAAATTACGCCAACCGATTTTCCATCCATGTCTTTCTTCACGGTTATTGTTTCTATAGAGGGTTCAGCAAACTCCGCTACCAGGTCTACGAGGACTTGACCTTCGATGGAGGATCTGGGCATATATTTAATATCAAAGGCTCCCAAAAGCGCACTCCACATGGCGATCCTTCCTGTGTAGTCAGCGCTTCGAAGTACTGCTCGGAAGGGAAGCTGAGTTAGAACGATGACCGTGTGCGCCTGAAAGTAGTGGGGGAGCTTCCGGGTGGCATGTACTAGCGCCAGAATTGCCTTTTCTAGAGGTAGGTATCGCACCTCAGCCTCATGTAATGATTTGCTCACGTAGTACACCGGTCGCTGCACCCCATTATCATCCCGTATCAGTACCAGGCTTACGGCATGGGGAGCTACAGCGATGTACGCAAACAACACCTCGTCTGCCTCGGGGCTGGACATGATGGGGGGTCGTGAAAGATATTCCTTAAGCTGCTGGAAAGCCCGAACACAATCCTCCGACCATTCAAACCTTTTCCACTTATTTATCAGGAGGTAAAAGGGTCGACATCGATCCGCTGACCGCGATATGAACCGGTTTAATGCTGCAATCATGCCAGTGAGCTTCTGCACTTCCTTCGGATTCCGAGGAGCCTGTAGGCTGTTTATTGCTTTAATTTGATCGGGGCTCACTTCTATTCTCCTGTGGGTTACCATGTACCCTAAAAATCTCCCCGACCTGACCCCGAATGAACATTTGGAAGTATTCAATCGCAACCGGTGTTCCCTTAAGATAGCGAAGATTTTTTCGAGGTCTTTCACGTGCTCGGACACCCTTTTACTCTTTATAACCATATCGTCTATGTAAACCTCAATGATCTTACCCAGCTGTGGTTCGAACATCCAGGTCATCATCCTTTGGTAGGTTGAGCCTGCGTTCTTCAGCCCAAACGGCATCACCTTTTAGTGATAATTTCCGATGGGCGTCATGAAAGCCCATGTAATGATTTGCTCACGTAGTACACCGGTCGCTGCACCCCATTATCATCCCGTATCAGTACCAGGCTTACGGCATGGGGAGCTACAGCGATGTACGCAAACAACACCTCATCTGCCTCGGGGCTGGACATGATGGGGGGTCGTGACAGATATTCCTTAAGCTGCTGGAAAACCCGAACACAATCCTCCGACCATTCAAACCCTTTCCACTTATTTATCAGGAGGTAAAAGGGTCGACATCGATCCGCTGACCGCGATATGAACCGGTTTAATGCTGCAATCATGCCAGTGAGCTTCTGCACTTCCTTCGGATTCCGAGGAGCCTGTAGGCTGTTTATTGCTTTAATTTGATCGGGGCTCACTTCTATTCCCTTGTGGGTTACCATGTACCCTAAAAATCTCCCCGACCCGACCCCGAATGAACATTTGGAAGTATTCAATCGCAACCGGTGTTCCCTTAAGATAGCAAAGATTTTTTCGAGGTCTTTCACGTGCTCGGACACCCTTTTACTCTTTATAACCATATCGTCTATGTAAACCTCAATGATCTTGCCCAGCTGTGGTTCGAACATCCAGGTCATCATCCTTTGGTAGGTTGAGCCTGCGTTCTTCAGCCCAAACGGCATCACCTTTTAGTGATAATTTCCGATGGCCGTCATGAAAGCCGTCTTCTCCTGGTCTTCTGGCGCAAGGAGGATCTGATGATAGCCTTGGAAGGCATCCAAGAAGCTCATCCGAGGGTGACCCACGGTTGCATCCACCAACCTGTCGATTCGGGGTAGGGGGAATGGGTCCTTTGGGCATGCCTTGTTCAGGTCCGTGAAGTCCACGCAGATCCTCCACTTCCCTGTCTTCTTCCTTACCACCACCGTGTTTGCCAACCATTCGGGGGTAAAAGACTTCTTTAATAGCCCTTGCTTTTTTCAGTTTTGCCACCTCGTCTCTTACGGCACTAGCATGTTCCTTTGAAGGGCATCGGGGTGGCTGCTTCTTCGGAGTGGAAGAGGGGTTGACGTTCAGGTGGTGACAAATAAGGCTAGGATTAACTCCCGGGGCATCGTAGGCGTCCCATGCAAACACGTCGACATTTCCTCTGAGAAATCTAACCAGTTCCTCTTTTTCTTGAGAAGGCAACTCAGAGCCGACTTGAAAAAACTTGTCCGGGTCGTTGTTAACAGTGATCTTATCTAAACTTTCACACCTTATCTCCTCGACTAGCCTGTCCCCTTGCCTGGCCGAGAAGGCTGGTTGCTATGAGCTCTGTGGGGCCAAGGACTCGGCAACGGGTCGATGTAAGATGGCGGCAACCATACACTTCCTGGCTAGGGCCTGATCTCCTCGAATCTCTTCTACTTGTCCTCTGGATGGGTATTTTACTTTTTGGTGGAGTGTGGAGGATACCGCTTCTAGGGCGTGGATCCACGGCCTAGCGACTATTACGGTGTAGGGGGAGTAAGCGTCGACCATGATAAAATTTACCTCCACCACCTCCGACCCAGTCTACACGGGTAGCCGGATCTGCCCTTTTGGTGTAACCATCCTTCCTTCGAAGCTGAGAAGTGGGGAATCATAAGCTGCCAAATCTTCCGGCTTCAGGTTCAGCCCCTTGTATAGATCAGGGTACATTATCTCTACCACACTTCCTGAGTCTACTAACACCCTTCTCACATCGAAGCCTCCAATTCTTAACGTAACCACCAAGGCATCGTCGTGAGGTTGAATAGTTCCCCTCTTATCCTCGTCCGAGAATCCCAGTATCAAAGAGCTTCGCTTTTTCGACCTTTTGGGTTCCCTATGCCCGTCCTCGGAGTGGAGCCGATCAATAGCCAGTACCCTGGGGATGGGTGGCCCAGTTCTTCCTGGTGCAGCGAGGATGACATGTATCGTTCCAGTAGGGGGTCTTAAGGACACATCCTTTCGAGAATCTGGTATTGCTTGACCGGGATGGCCGCTCGATGGGTGCAGAAGGTGACGTAGCTTCCCTTCTCGGACCAACTGATCTAGGTGATTCCATAAATTCCTGCAATCCTCAGTGGTATGCTCATGGTCTTGATGGTAGTGACAGTATAGGTCCTGGTTACGCTTGGAAGGGTCTCCGGCCATCTTTCCTGGCCATCTAAAATAGGGCTCGTTCCTTACTTTCTCCAGCACCTGTTGTACTGGCTCCCTGAACACGGCATTTACTGTTTGTGGGTTGCTCTGTCTAGCCTGTCGCGAGAAATCTCTCCTCGGCTGGCTAGGGTTATACCGTTCCGACCTAAAGTCATTCGCTTTGGGGGGAATGACCTTCTCCTTTCCCCTTCCTTGCAGCTGATCTTCTTCTACCCTTTTGTACTTGTCGATCCTATCCATCAACTGATGAACGTCGGCAACTGGTTTACCAGTGAGGGATTTCCTTAAGCCATGCTGGGTGGGGAGGCCGCTTTTGAACGTGCTGATAGCAACGTCATCATGGTTGTCATCTAAGTCGTTATACACCTCCCAATATCTATCCGAGTATGCTTTCAGGGTTTCTCCTTCGTGCATGGATAAGGACAATAATGAACTAAGGGGTCAAGGGACTCTGGTGTTAGTGATAAAACGGGAGCAGAAAGCCTGAGTGAGCTGCTTGTAGGAGCCTATGGAATTTGTCTTCAGGCTGTTAAACCACCTCATCGCCATTGATCCCAAGCTGGATGGGAAGATTTTGCACATTAGGGCTTCATTTTGCGAGTAGATTGCCATTTTCTGATTAAACTGGCTCACATGCTCTACCGGGTCTGCTCGGCCGTTATAGATGGCGAACGCCGGTTGGTTGAAGCGTCGTGGCAGCTTAGCCCCTTCAATTCTATACGTGAAGGGTGATCTTGAAACCTGGTCCAGCGCCTTCTTCATAACATCATTCCCTGAACCCTTGCTGGATGGGTTCTCATATTTCCGTACAGGGCGTGGTTCCCTTCGTAGGAAAAGGTTTCACTTGGGGGGGTCCTTAACCTCCGTCGGTAACTCGCATCCTCCGCATTAGAAGACTCATCTGAGTCAGAGGGGGATCGTTTTCGCCGCACACGTCGTAACTCCCTTTTCAGGTCATCTATCTCCCGCTGCATGGCCTGATGACTATTTCGCCTCTGGGACACGTGACTACCTGTCTGAGTGTGACTCTGGCTCGTCCGGATAGTATGCACACTTCCCTTACGATTCCCCCTGCCGCCTGGGTTGGTGGGGTTATTTTGCCTCTGGGACTCGGCGGGTTGTGTTTGTTGGGAGTTTGCCTGGTGAGGATTCTCCTGGTGTAGGCCTAGTTCTGCCATACTCGACCGTTGTGCTAGCTGATGCTCTAGTTCTTCCCACAGACGACGCCAATTGTAGTTGCACGATTTTCCTGGCCCGAACCCTATTGATCAGGCCTTGGTCCAAGGCGCAACACACAATAAATACTTGTAGAGGATGGGTCAAAGAACTTAGCCTCAATGAGCTTAGTCGGCCTAAAGTATGGAAAATGTTGTTGCAGGAATAAAAACACCAAAATGGATACTCCACAGAAGATTCTATTTCCTGAGTGATGAATACAGTTTTTTCTGTTCCCTTCTTTGAGGGACTCCCTTACATTATATAGCTCTCTCATTCTTATCTGAACCTTACACTTGTTGATCATCTAAGCCCCCACTTGAGCACCTGTCTTATCAGACACCTTTATCACTTCCTTGTGAGTTGCAGTGGCCAAGGTAATACTGTTCAGGGGTCTTTTCCTCATTAATGCGGCCAAGAGGGTGGTTGTGACACATTTAATGTGGCGGTAGCAGCTTTCCATGAGATATTTTGGGTTTTATTCTTTTTTATATGCTTGGAGGATGAGCTGCAGTGGTTGGGGCGAGCTTTTGGTTTGGACTTCGTAGTGTCCAAGGAGATGTTACTCATCGGACAGGTTTCTTTTACCGCAGTTGGGCTTGAATAATGTTCTGGCTAGGACTTCTCCTCGGACGCGATGCTTCTCGGACGGGCCTGTATTTAACTAGCCCATCATTTTGGGCCGGGCCCCACAGTACTCTCCTTTCAATTCTTTTCTTTTTCTATCTTTTACCTTCTAAAATATTGAACAGCATTTTATATGAATTTTACAGTTCAACTTGTTTTTTAAATCCTTTTACAGTTTACCTATGAAAAAAAAAAGTACATAAACTACTTTTCCAAAACAAGTTAAAAGGAAAAGGCGTAAAAATATTCTTTATTAATTGGACAGATATTGCAAATTTGCAATGGATCATGTAAACATGATTGAAAAGAATCAAAATTCAAAATCAACAAGATATGGAGATATTTTTCTAATAACCGTGTTTGAAGATCTGAGGAGCTTAGATGGTTTGAAGGCATGAATAATTTCTTCCAAACCCAACAGCCTTTTTCCTGATTTCTAAAGGATCAAAACTAAATAAAGAGATGGCTATGCAAATCTTAAGATGGAAATCAACTATATATAAAATAAAAATATATTAAAAAAAATATTAAAAAATCTGCAAAAACTAGTTATCCCAATATCTCATCCCTAAAAGTTTGTTTTCTTTTTTTCTTTTGTGGGCTTGTACCATCTAAGAGATGGCTATTTTTTTTTTTTTTTTTTTTTTTTAGAAAGTGATGCTTGCTAATTTAGTTGACCATGCGTGTCACATGCTATATACAATTGACCTTAAAAAATGTCCGTACTTGGACTCTTCAACAACCTCTCTAAAATCTTGGCCCCAAATACACATACACGCGTGAAAAGCTAACCAATAAACAAACTACACTTAGAGAATCTAACCAATACCTACACTATAAGGTGAAGATGTACATTCACCAAAAAAAAAAAAAAAAACTAGTACATCTGTACATATATAAATCATACTAAAGTCTCCTTCTAAGCAACGTGAAACTTTCCAACAATTTGACACATTCACTTTTTTTGTTTCTTCAATGTATATACAATGGTTGAAAATGATATTTTATCTCACGTTGAAATTTCAACGCAATTTTGCGTTGTTCAATCTCACCAGACAATGACATAAATGGCCCCTAATTTCATATCTTTGCATGTAAGGGTGTGCAGAAAATCCACCAACTCGTCAAATTTGACCCGATTTAATCTGACCAATCGTACTGAGTCGGTTTTTAGAGTTTAGTGGGTTGAGTTGGATTACAAAAATTTTTTATAACAGGTCGGGTTGAATTTAGGTCATAAAATTACAAATTCATCAAACCCGACCAGACGAGCCTTTCATATTTAATATACATTTAAAATATATTATATATTTAATAGTTTTTTTTAAACCAGCTGTAGTCCTACTATCGTATATATTATATATTTAATAAAAAAAAATAAAAAAAAAATAAAAAAAAACCAGCTGTACTGCACTAAAATAAAGTGGAATGCTATAGGTAAACGTGTAACACTATCCCTTGCAATTCACATGAGTTCTGAGTCTTCTGACTTCTGATAACTTCTGCAAAGTGACATGATAACCCATAGTATAGAAAAAGTGAAATGCTTCCCAACCATAACGTGTACAACTTGTACTTTGGAGAAAAATATTAAAATTTTTAAAAGTCTAGTAAGAAGACAGGGTGCGGGTGGTGACTAAACTATGACTAGAGAGTGTTTACTGTTTAGTTCCATTTCAATTCCTTACCAACAAATCAGCCTTTAGAGCACTTCCTGAGTGTAAAATCCTATGACTATTAGTTCTTTTAACATAAATTCAAATATGTTATATAATTAATATATTTTACTCAAAAAAGATATATTATATAATTAATAAAAAAAATTAAAAAATAGCTGTCCAACACTTCCTTAGTTACCTCCTGTCATATATAACATTCTATTAGTTCACAATCATACAAATGACAAACCTAATGTGCCGCCCCCCTCTTCCCCTCCCCTTTCTGCTTCTCACACAGTCATACTTCACTCTCATTTGAACTTTAACACTCTCTCCATCTACTTAGCCACTGCCGTCTATTAGCTATCATCATCGCCTCGACGGTAGTTCTATCTTTTTGGTTGTAACTATCTCTTCCGATGTTAGGTAAAGTTTCTCAATGTTTTCTCTCTCTCACTCACTCTATCTGTTTATCTCTCTTGCTATGGTGGATCAATGCTTAGCTTTTGCTTTGTTGATTTCTTAGTTTTCTTTTGGCTGATTTTTAAATGTTTTTGCTTTGTCTCAACCTACAGGTGTATTTCTTACTCTATAATATTTTCTTTTGTCGAGTTGCCATGTCCCTCTCTCTATCTTACTTTTCAGGTTTGTTTCTGTCTGGCCCTCTCCCTACTGTTTTTACTATTGTTGTTTAGTTATAAGTGTTGTTTGCATTTAAGGAGTTACATTATACTAATCTTTGGGGTTTTAAAAAATATATATATTTATATTTATAAAATGGCATCTAAAACTCAATGCAACACAAATGAGGTTCCTGTGCACCCACTCCCACAAATGAGGCTCCTCAAATGGCGACAACGGACACTAGTGTTATTGCCTCAAATCTCCCTCCCATAGAAGCAAAAGGTATAAAAAAAAACCTAACCAAACATCATATGTATGGGGTCACTTTATCTTATTATAAGGTGAGAGAGCTGAATGTAAGTATTGTGGCAAAACTTATGGCACTACTCACTTAAGAACTCATTTGGAAGCTAGGTGTAAAAAATATCCTTATGATAAGAAGAATAAAGAGGATAAGACTCAAATGACTTTAACCTTCAGGCCTAAAAAGAGTGATGATGCAGAGGGTGCTAATAGTAATAGTCTTATTGTTGTAAGCTATAATGAGAGCTTGTGTAGGGAAGCACTTGCTAAGATGATTATTGTGGATGAATTGCCATTTAAATTTGTTGAGCATGAAGGGTTTAGGTACTATAGTAATGTGTTGCAGCCTAGGTTCACTGTCCCAACTCGCATTGCTGTTGCGAGAGATTGCATAAGACTTTATTTAATAGAGAGGGATAGGTTGAAAATATTTTTGGAAAAATCTACTCAAAGGATTTCCCTCACCACTGACACTTGGACTTCAATCCAAAATATGAATTACATGTGCCTTACTGCACATTTCATTGATGATGATTGGCAATATCACAAAAGAATTTTAAATTTTCATCAAGTCCCTAATCATAAAGGTGAAACCATTGGAAAGGTGGTGGAGTCATTATTGCTTAGTTGGGGCATTGATAAAATTTTCACCCTCACAGTTGACAATGCAGCCTCTAACAGTGGGACCGTAACCTACTTGGATAGGATAACTAATGAGTGGGGTGCTTCTATCTTGGGTGGTGAGTTTAGGCACATGAGAGATGTTGTGCACACATTGTGAACCTTATTGTGATGGAAGGTTTGAAAAGCCTTCATGAGTCAATTGTCAAAGTCCGTAATGCAGTAAGGTATGTGAGGTCCTCTCCATCTAGGTATGATAAGTTTAAAGCATGTGCGGAAAAAGTAAAGATTGCTAGCAAGGGTTGTGTATGTCTTGATGTTCCAACTAGATGGAACTCGACCTACATGATGCTAGAGAATGTAGAAAAATTTCAAAGGGCATTTGAAAGATTACGTGTTAATGATGCACAATATATTCATTACTTCTTGGATGATGGAAATGGGAAAAAAATATTAGGACCACCTAATTTTGAGGATTGGAATAATGTGAAGGTGTTTGTGAAATTTTTGAAGTTGTTTTATGAAGTTACATTACGAGTTTCTGGTTCTCTATATGTCACATCTAATGTATTTTTTCATGAACTTTGTGTGATGAAGACTAAATTGACAAACTTGTGTGAAAGTGAAGATCCTCTTTTGAGTATGATGGCAAGGGATATGCATGAGAAATTTGATAAGTATTGGGGGGACATTGAGAAGCTTAATTTGATGATGTTTGTTGCTGTTGTACTAGACTTGAGGTACAAGTTGAGGTTTGTAAATTTTTGGTTTGCCAAATGGAATCCAGGAGTAGTGGCAAACAACATAACAAAAAAGATGAAAAAGGCTCTTGTTCGTATGTATGAACACTACTGTGATTGTGACGGGTATTCAAATGGGCAAGGTCAAGATGGCTCTTCATCAAACAATGTTGAGACTAGACTTGTGCAAGATCCCCATGCATTGGTGAAATCTATTTATAAGATGCATTTGGCAACGGATAGTTTGGAAAGCAAATCAGAGGTGGAAAGATATTTGGCTGATTGTGTGGAAGAAGATTCTCCAAATTTTTGTATTTTGAATTGGTGGAAGGTGAATTCCTCAAAATATCGGCTTCTCTCAAAAGTAGCTCGTGATGTGTTAGCCATTCCTCTCTTTACAGTTGCCTCTGAGTCCGCATTTAGTACTAGGGGTTGTGTTTTGGATCCATTTTGAAGCTCTTTGTTGCCTAACACAGTTGAAATGCTGATTTGTGCTCAAAATTGGTTAAGAGCTACTGATATAATTGATCTTCAAGAATCAATGGAGGAAGTTGAATCCTATGAAAGTCTTGAATCAGGTAATTTTTCAACAAAGTAATTTTTTTTATTGTAATTTTTTTATTGTTATATAAGCCTTTTGGGTTTTGAAATTCCACTGTATAATTTATTTATTTATTATTATTATTATTTTTTTGGATTTGTCTCAGAGTTTTCATCTCAAAGCACCATAACAGGGAAGAGGAGGATTAGTTGGAAATTGGAATGCTGGATTGCTTGGATATTTTGGTTCTTAGTGGGACTAGTATAAAACTCTTTTGAAATCCACTCATAGAACTAGTTCTGTATATTTTGTTTATAAACTCAGTTTGATATATTTTGTTTAGAACTGACTTAGGAGCTTAAGATGCTAGTTCTGTATATTTTGTTTACTGGCTCAGTCACATATATTTTGTTTATAACTGAGTCAAGAACTTTGGACACTAGTTCAATAGTTCATATATATTTAGTTTATCAACTCAGTTAGATATATTTTGTTTATAATTGAGTAAGGAACTCTTATATTTTGTTTATAAGTGAATTAGGATACTAGTTCATTTATATTTTGTTTATCAACTCAGGTGGCAAGTGTGACATATTTTGTTTACAATTGAGTTGGAATATTAGTTTATATATTAATGTATATTTTGTTTATCAACTCAGGTAGCAAGTGTGATATATTTTTTTCTGCTCAATTTAATAGTAATAGTAATAAAAAAAATTGTCCAACCCATGGGTTCAATCCGACCCATGTGGGTTGGGTTGGGTCAAAAAATTTCCTCAACTCGACCCAACCCGACCCATGCACACTCCTATTTGCATGCCATTAGTAAATTTTTTAAGGTTAGAAATTATTTTAAACATATATTCAAATCTCAATATCATATTAATTGATGGATATCCTAGCAACTCGCCTAGTCACTGATGATGTTGAGATTGTCATTAGTTGGGATTGTCCAGATAAACCAATACAAGCTCGTCCAACCTCCTACACGATCAATGAAAAGAAAGGGGCCTTTTAGGTGGTCACCGGTGTGGTGCCGGCCACGGAGTCTCTGATGGTAAAGTCAGTGAATAGAGTTTAGGAAATGGAAAGAATTTGGTGATCAGAGTAAGAGGTGATCAATGTGTCTCTCCTTTATCTAGGATTTGGTTGGTCCTATAAATGGGCTCACCTTACTAGCTGCTGTCCTCCTTGAATGGTGACTTGAAAGCTTGTTTGGTAACGCCTCAGGCATACTTAATTCGGCCTTAATGGAGGTTCCAATGGTCTTATCTAATATGTAACCATCGGGGCATTGAATTGATGTCTTTATGACACTCTACCTTGTCCAGGCTGGCTTATCTGTACAAGGACAATTGTTTGGTCTATCAGTTGTCCCCTATTCTGAGATTGTCCTTGCGTGATGATGATCTGAAGAATATGAAAGGTCCTTTGCTTGGATGTGACTCTTGAGTTTTTTTCTATTGTGTCCGCATTTAATGCGGAGTGGCGGCACCATACATGTCGTGGCCACATGCACACTTTGAATGGTGGATGGCAGTGTTTTGTTTGAGGGTCTTTTGGGTTTTCCGCTAATTTTCAGTTTCCCAAGTCTAGCTTTTTAAATCACTTAACCTTTCCTTTCCTTCTTTACTTTTTCTCTTTTTCTTCTCACCATTGTTGCTCTGCATTTTTCCTCTCCAAGCCTTTTGAACTCCATCAACCTTTTCCTTTCTAAGCTTGGCTTTTTGGAGGTACGATTTCTTTTCTTTTCCTTTTTCTTTTTTTCCTTTTATAGTGAAATTTATCCTCATTTCCTTTTCCGTTTAGGGATAGAAATTCTTATCTCTTCCTTTTATATTCCTTGGTTGAAAGCTCTAAGGTTAGGAAACTCTGCCCCTCTATTTCGTTTTCTTCGCGCTTAAGGACATCTCTAGGTTCCTTAAGCACCCATTGCCCCCAAATTGAGGGTTTCGTATCTAGTGGCAGTAGTTTAGGTTTTGTGTTGGTTGATCTGCACCCTTTATTACATCAGTCTCTGAATTGGTTTAAGGAGATGGTGGGTGAGAGAGAAGTAGTGTCTGAAGTAAGGTCCAGCGAGCTTGAAACTATGTTGTCATCTAGTGATGACCTCATTGAGGCAGAAGTTGACACAGTTGCCTCTGGCCCATCGTCACCTGGACGAAGGGAGGTTAGGTCCTTTCATGCCCTCAAGGAGGAGTGTGCTTTGGAGGCTGACACCCTTTTTTAGGTTTAGAGATAAGTTTCAGTACACTGAGGAAGTCAAGATTCATCTTCATAAAGGAGGGGAAAAAGCCTGTCATTTTTTGCCTGGTGAAGTGTTCTTCTACAAGGCTACTTTTCAATGTGGCCTTAGGTTCCCTGTCCACTCCTTCATCATGGAACTCCTGAACCACTTCAATATTGCTACTAGGCAACTTATGCCAAATTTATGGAGGATAGTGATTAGCTGTATGGAGATTTGGATGGTCGTCACTGAGGGAGACACGATCAGGTTGGACGAGTTCGTTCACCTGTACTGTTTAAAGAAGTATAAGGAGTACGAGTACTACAAACTTGTGCCCTGGGTCAGGAAGGCAAGGATCGTCACAGATCTTTCTTCATCATTCTGATACTAGAAGTCTAGGTACTTTTTTGTGTCTAGGATGGATGGGAGACTCTTTCCGATGACTTTTGGGGCGAAGTTCCTAGGTTGCTGTTGTGAAATTTTAAAATACTCGCAAGTGTACGAACCGTACCGAAGTATAGTTGGACAAGAACGAGGTCAAACCCACAGAGATTTGTATGAATGTAGGAAAATTAATTAAACCTTAACCAAATTAATCCTAATCTAGTTTAAATAAAAATTGGTTGGTTGCAATAAAATAAACTAAGCAAATAATAAAATTAAGCAAATAATTAAACTAAGCAAAGATATAAAGCAATAAAAAGATGTAAACAATTAAGAGAAAGGAATTAAGGTTTTGGAATCCGCCTTGTAAATCATATCAGCATATATTTATGATCATTAATTTTTCCCAACCACTGCATGATAATCTAGAAATCAATCTTGCTATCATGGAAAATATCATCATTAAAATCCTTATTTTAAAAATCAAAAGCATGTTCTTCTTCGCTTCTTAAGTATAAAATCAAATCATCAATTTTATCAGTAGCCAAACAAATCACAAGATATATCCAACTCTAAAAATCAAATCATAAATTGTATCCATTGACAAACAAATCACAAGTGATATCCAATTTTATAATCAAGAATTAATAAACCAAGCATTCAATTAATTAAGATAAATCCTAAATCATGAGAAAAACATGATTGAACTCATATCTAGAATTCCATTTTAGTCAATTGATATGAAGTAAGAACAATTTAAATCATTAAAGAACAACTATATTGGGAAAAATCAAATCACATAAATATAACTGATAATCCTTAACAAAGTTTCATCCTCAACCCTAATTATAAATTTAGCTACTCATAGTAATTGAAAGAAAACACGAAAATAAAATACTAAACATTAAACTAGAAAAATAAAATAAAACTAACTATCATAGAAGAAAACCAAAGAAGTAGCCGCACTCTCTATACATTCAGCCCTCAGCCCTAGCACTAGCCTCCCTGAATTTTGCCCTAAAGAGCCTTTAAATAGGTTAAAGAATTCTATTACAAGTTGAATTCCCGTTTGGAGAAAATCCCAGATTTTTAGGCTTCAATTAACCGACTATTTTGGCCCATTTAACGTCAGAATTTGGACTTTTGGTGAACAACAAAGTTTTAGCCCTTTAAGTTATCGTTCCAGCCCAACTTGAATCATCTTGATTGGACATCTGAGCTGAAAGTTATGCCAAAAATACTAACTGATGTGCAGTCTAAAATCTTAATCCGAATTGGACTTGGATTTGGCGCAAATTTCCTTTGATTCCTTACTCCAATTGGACTTAATTTTAATTGGGTTGGTCTTTTCTTGAATTCATGCCTGTCTGGATGTAAGTTGGCTTGATTCAATTGGCCTAGCCCCACTTTGCATGTAAAGCCCTTGTTACCTACAACACAAAGATATTATATAATCAGTCACAAAATAACATAAAAGTAAGGATAAAAATGTAGATATGTGAGTACTTTATTGTATATATTTCATGCACATCAGTTGCTTCATTGGTGGAAGGCCTCAAGTCTAGGTGCACTGTCCTTTTGATTATTTTTTTCAGTTACTTCTTTTTCTTCTTCTTCCTTAACTTGTTACTAACCTTTTATTTGTTGTGTCTTTACAATTAAGAAGCGTCCAAAGCTTAAGAATAGATACAAGACACACGTCCAAGTAGTTGTTGAGTACACGAAGACGGTTGACGACTTTGATGATCTTGTTAACCCTAGAACCTTAGCTTGTCACTGTCTTGGTCCAGAGCCTTCTCCCTTCATCTTGCGTGCCATTGAAATTAAAGAAAAGAGTGAGTTTTCTCCGTCTTTTCCTTTTCTTTTTTTTCTTTTTTAATATATATCCTTTTGGTCATGTAGAGATGATGACCAAATTTAACCAAAAGATGTATACTCGGATAAAGGCCAAAAGGAACGAGCCTCTTTCTAGCCTGGGAAAGAAAATGGAGCGAGTTGTCAAGAAAGGGACCCCGATCACCTCAGCTACCTCTGTCCCTGAAGCCACAAAGGCAACCTCTACCACTACTTCCTTGGAAGAGCTCACTCCTCATCCAAAGAGGCAGGGGACTTTGGCAAAAGGGAAGGAGAAAGTGGGCTTCCAGGCGTCTAGTGTTTAGGACGATGCTGGAATTGCCTTGGCAAGGGCCCATCTGCTGTTACTACTGAAGACCTCAAGGCACTTTCTGGCATTTCTTCTCATAAGGTTGTGAACCGCCATATCCATAAGCTCGTCCAGGTAAACCTTTTTTCACTTTGTTTGCATAACTCACAGGGTGGGATGGTTCTCGATGTTTTATAACTCTTCCCTCCTTATGATTTTTAGGCACTAGGAGAGGCGATCCACATATCTTCTGAGTACCTTGGCCAGGAGGAGAAGGTCGTGGTGGTAGGGTCCAAGGTGGAGGCTTTGGACGCTAAGGTTTTGAAGTGGAAGAGAGATCTCATTACTTCCATGGACGATGCCAACACAGCTAAAGAGAATGATAAGGCGTTGGCCGACGAGCTCAAGGTCGAGAAGCAATTAACAGTGCAAAAGGGCGAATAGCTCCAAGCTGCGAACCAAAAGGTTAAATCCATGGCTGCCAACACTATTCAGGCTTTCCAACTGACTGAAGAGTACAACACTGTACTTTTTAGTTGGTATTATAAAGGCTTCGAGCTCCTTAGGCGGAACATGGTAAAGCACCTCCGTACAGTCAACTTGGAGGAATTAAACTTCAAGGAAGGGGACAAGGAGATGGAGGCTGACGAGGCTGCCCAAGCTGTTGCTGCTCTAGAAGAGAACGCTCCAAAGGGAAACAACCCTGAACTTGAGGACGCTCTTATTGATGCTGCTGGTGGGGACGAGGCCACGATCTGAAGCACTTTTCTCTTTTGCTCTTGTTATTTTTCCCCTTTTTTTTTGTGTGGAGCCTAGTATGTTTTTGGGCTTTAGATGGTAACTCTAGAACAATTGCATTATATATATATATATATATATCATATGTTTGCTTTCTTTACCTTCAATGGTTGTCTTTTCCTGTTGTATGAACTTTCTTCTTTTCTTTGCCCTTTGCCATGAGGTGGCAATCTTTTAGCCTCGCCTAGATGATTCTTGTCTTTGCCAAGGGTTGCATCATTTGCTTTTCTTCTCTGGTAGCTTACATCTCACTTAGCTTCGTTAGTGATTTACATCCGTTTAGAGAATCTTATCACTTAGCCGTTTTAGGTGATTTGCATCCATTTAAGGAATTTTATCACTTGGCTTCGTCAGTGATTTACATCCATTTAAGGAGTCTTATCACTTGGCTTCGTCAGTGATTTACATCTGTACTTAGCCATTTTTGGTGATTTACATCTATTTAAGGAATCTTATCACTTGGCTTTGTCAGTGATTTACATTCGTGTTAGGAATCTTATCACTTAACCATTTTTGGTGATTTACATCCATTTAAGGAATCTTATCACTTAGCTTCATCAGTGATTTACATCCATTTAAAGAATCTTATCACTTGACTTCGTCAATGATTTACATCCATTTAAGGAATCTTATCACTTAGCTTCTTTTAAGTGGTTTACCATATTGATAATAAGATTGTCCATGGTTTGTTTGTGTATGACTTTCGAGAATATTTACTGAATAATACTTTTATTGCTTTATTTCCTTCAATAAAGGATTTATTTTATGATTACAAAAATGGTTTATCTCTTGAAGTACTATCACAGGCAACCAAAAATAAAACCTATACTCCTAAAAATACATGTAGTGGTGTAAGCAAGGATCGTTTCTACGAAAAGTATCTAGCCTAGTTTTATGCTATGTGAACAAGGATGGGGGAGGAGGGTTTAAGTATAACGAAAAAAATTTCAAGAAAAACAACTAAGGAACAATTCAAATTAAAGTTGTTAGGACATATGTGAATCATGTTAGGAACATATGTCATCTAGAATTCGCTAATCTTTTGACAAAATACACTTTGCTTGTACTTGGGTAGATCTAGGATGTGTTTAATACTTCAAGAAATAAGAGTTTAAGTCCAAGTGTTAAAATCATGCAAATCTGTCCATGAAACAAAGTGAAGAAGTGCTGGATTTTAAAGCTCGACAGTTAGCTCAACGGATAGCATCTATCAAGGTTTAAAAGGGATCTTCAACCCGATGCTCGACAACTACTCGATAGATAACCTATCTATCGAGATTTAAGAAAATCAATATTTCAGATCTGATTTCACACAAATCTATGTGTATTTGTTTAGGCTTTCTTTTTGCACTACCTTAAACATATATAAGGATTATTTTAAGGGCCGTCATAGCTGATGAAAGTGGATGCAACTTAATGTAAAAAAATTTCACAACAATATTGTGATCGGAGACATATACCCTAGTTCATCTTTCTCTTGAAGAAGTTGTTGCATTTGTACGTCGTAGGGTTTTGTAACCAAGGAGTTTCGTGATCTTCATCGTGTTGATGGACTGAAGAACTTTATAGCCAATATCCTTTCCAAGTTGGTGGTTAGTCAAATACTTGGATCCGTGAATCGTTTGGTCAGTCACGTACTAAGAGCCGTACATTGAAAATGAGAGATTGTTACTACAAAACAAGTCTAATAGGGTATTGGGGTAAGGGTTCAACTGTAAGTTGGTATAAGGTACTGGGATTCCTTTACTTGTAACTGCTTGTTGTGATAATAGTGGATTCTCGGGAGTGGTGACCTTAAAATCACCTGGTGGGGTTTTGCCTTAGAGGTTTTCCCCATTCGTAAACAAATCACCGTATCAACTTTATTTTCCATTGCATATTAACTTGGTTATCGAAATCAATCAAAAAAAAAAAAAAACTTGGTCTAAATCAAAATTCACCATCAGAATTTTACAATTGATCATCGATGCAAGTATATATCAATTCACACTTTCAATATTCACCATTAGAACTATTTTTCTATCTCTCCTTAGTCACAGTTAATTAGAAAACAAGCGATCTAATTAACCCTAACTACTAAACAACCCAAGACAAGCACTAAAGGTTTAATCTAGTAGCGGCCTCAAGAATTAGAGAGATCAATGAAGCTAAACAAACCAAGCACAAGTGGTTGCATTTAATTTAGTTGAGCGTTCTTCCTAAGATCTAATAATTTCTGACATAGCAAATCATTAAATCTTGGTTGCTTCACAAATTAGAGGGATCAAATAATTACGGATTTGATATCTAACCTAGTTGTAGATTGCAACAAGTAATAAACTAGTAGGTCTCCTAGTAATTAAACGAGACAATTATGAAAATAGGCACAGAAAAACATCTGATACTTAAAGCATAAATTGAACAATAAAACCAAATTAGATCTCACAATTTTATTGATTCCGAGTCTTTTGTTTCCTTTGACAAATTATAAAAGTTTAGCCATGCAAGGCCATGATGAAAACTCGAAGGAGAAGTTAGAGAAGAGGGGAGAGAGAGGCGTGTGTCAAGTCTAGTGATTTCTCCTCCTTTTACACGTTAATTCCCCCTTTTAGAAGCCTACAAAATCTCCTAAAAATATTCTAAATAATAATATCCAAATCTGACTAATTAAGGAAAATATTAAAAATAAAATAAAGTCCTAATATAACTAGGAAAGTGGTGTTTTCAGCTGGAATTTTCGTGCACCAGATCTAGAAGCTTTCGAAAATAAACCGCATTAGATCCACGTATTAGAATTGCAAGCTAAGGATAGAAAGTCAGCAATGCAGGTACAGCAAATTTAAGCCCGATTTCGACCTTGATGCAACCAGTATCTCTCAAAACTCAAAACATGAAAGTTGTAGAGATTTTTCTTGACATTCCATAGCATCTTGAATCATCTCAATCTAAGCTCAGATGAGAGAGTTATGCCCAGATTATGAAGCGATGTCAAAACTGTCCAGAATCGCCCAATTAGCTTCATTTTGCACTTAACGCCTCCATTTGCATCCTATATCAAAATATAAGAATAATGAGTACATTTAGGCACCAAATGAGTGTGGAATGATGATACCTCTTAAAATGCTCAATGTTTCATGGTCATGGCAATCTCTTCCCATCCATCGATTCTAGGTGATAGCTTCCTTGTCTCGAGTAGTGGACGATCTTGTAGGGTCCTTCCCAAGTTGATCCGAGCTTTCCCTATATTGAGTCCTTTGTTTCCGGTTCTGTGTAAAATGCGATCTCCTATGTTCAATCCTCTGAGCTTTACTCTTTTGTTGTAGTACTCAGTCATCTTTTGCTGGTACTTGGTCATTCTCTTGGATGCTTCCTCCCTTGTCTCATCCAGGCAATCCAGGTTGACCTTCAGCTGATCGTCATTGCTGCCTCCTTGTTGTTGGTGATCCCATTTCGACTGGTATTACTGCTTCAGTACCATAGGTGAGCCTGAATGGTGTTTCTCCAATCGGGGTTCTAGCCACGCACTCTTTGCCCCCTCTAGGCAAACTTTGATGATCTTCAGCAACATTCGGTTTGTCACTTTTGTCTATTTGTTGGCTTGTGGGTGTCTTGGTGAAGAGAACTGGTTCTTGATTCCGAGCTTTGAACAAAAGCTTTTGAATTCTTAGCTATCGAATTGACGACCATTATTTGAGATGATTGTCCTTGGTATGCCGAACCTATAAACTATATTTTTCCACACAAAGTTTTGGATCCTTGCTCCCATGATTGTTGACAAAGCTTCTGCTTCACCCACTTAGTGAAATAATCAATTGCAACTAACAAAAATGTTACCTGCTTTTCGCCTTGGGGTAGGGGGCCCATGATGTCGATCCCCCATTGCGCGAAGGGCCATGGAGAGGTTATGGCCGTCATCTTTTCTCCAGGGACATGTTAAACATTCCCGAATCTCAAACATTTGTCACACTTTTTCACATACTCCTTCGCGTCCTTCTGCATGGTCAACCAGTAATAACCTGTTCTAATAATTTTGCTAACCAAGGACCTCGGTACTGCATGGTCTCCACAAACTCCTTCGTGAACCTCCTCCAAGATGTATTTGGCTTCCTCTTCCTCGACGCACCTCAAATAGGGCATTGAAAAGCCCCTCTTATATAGAGCATCGTTTAGGATTGTGAACCTGGCTATTCGCTTCCTAACCTGCCTTGCTTCGTCTGTGTCTACAAGGAGATGTCCATCTCGGTGGAAAGAGATGATTGGACTTGTCCAGCCATTTTGGCTTTGGATCGCGAAATTGTGAAGTTCGTCAATGCTTGGCTGTCTTTATACCTCCACTTTCAAATCCGGTGGATCCATTCCTTCCTCTAACGATGCTTGCTTTGCTACCTTGTTTGCTTTTGAATTTTGGCTTCGAGGGACTTGCATGAAATCCACTTGGTCGAATTCCCAAACTAATTGGTTTGTTAACTTGAGGTACTTTTGCATCCTGCTTTCTTTCACTTCGTATTCTCCTTTTATCTACCCTATTATCAGCTTAGAATCGCTTTTAAGGAGTATGTTTTTGGCTCCCAAGGCTCTCCCAATCTTGAGTCTTGTCAGTATGTCTTCGTACTGTGCTTCATTGTTGATGGTGGGGAATTGAAGCCGTACTCCATACTTGAGGGTTTCCCCTTTAGGAGTATTAATGATGACCCCAACCCCTCCTCTTTTCTAAATTGACGATCCATCTATCAATATTGTCCAGCTTTCTGATTCGTCTTGTGCTTTTTCGTTATCCGATAGGGTGAACTCGGTGATGAAGTCAGCCAATGCCTGAGCTTTGAAGGCTATTCTGGGACGATATTCGATATTGAGTTGACTCAGCTCAATTGCCCATTGTACTAACCTCCCTGCTGCTTCGGGCTTGTTCATTGCTTTCTTTATGGGTTGGTCCGTCTTCACCAAAATGGGGTTCGCCTGGAAGTAGGGACAAAGCTTACGTGAAGCTACGATTAAGGTGAAAACAATCTTTTCCATGCGTGGATATCTAGCCTCAACTCCTTGGAATGCTTGACTCACGTAGTAAATAGGGAGCTGTACCCTATTCTCTTCTCGAATTAAAGCTGCACTCACAGCCGTGGTTGACACTGCAAGGTATAGGAACAAATCATCCCCCTCATTTGATAGGCTCAGGAAGGGAGGATTGCTCAAATAACGCTTCAGCTCCTAAAAGGCCTTTTCGCACTCACTCATCCAAGCAAAAGCTTGCTTCAGGGTTTTAAAGAACGACAGACATTTGTCTATAGTTTTTGAGATGAAACTGTTGAGGGTGACGATCCTTCTTGTCAGCATCAGTACCTCCTTCACTGTCTTTGGAGAGGTCATTTCTAGTATGGCCAATATCTTCTTTGGATTGGCTTCTATTCCTCGTTGAGACACCATAAACCTGAGGAATTTTCCTAATGACACCCCAAAAGCGCATTTGCCAAGGTTCAACCTTATTTGGTATTGCCTAAGGGTCGCAAAGGTCTCTTTAAGGTTGTCCAGGTGTGTATTCTCTTCTCTGCTCTTAACGAGCAGATCATCAACATATACCTCCATGTTTCTTCTAATTTGTCTACTAAACATCCAGTTGACCGACCTCTGGTAAGTGGCTCTTGTATTCTTCAGCCTGAATGACATTACTTTGTTGCATTAAAGCCCTTAGCTAGTGATGAAGGCAGTCTTCTCCTAGTCTTTTTCTGACATTTTGATCTGGTTATAGCTTGAAAAGGCATCCATAAAAGTGAGGAGCATATGCCTGGCGGTGGAGTTTACCAACTGATCAATTCTTGGCGATGGGAAGCTATCTTTAGGGCAAGCACTGTTCAAGTCGATGAAGTCCACACACATCCTCCACTTCCCATTTTCTTTCTTCACTAAGATGACATTGGCCAGCCAGTCAGGGTAGTAAACCTCTCGGATGAAACTAGCTGCAAGTATCTTGTCCACTTCGTCCATGATGGCCTTGTTACATTCGGGGGCAAAGACTCGTTGTCTTTGTTGGACAGGCTTCCTTTTAGGATTGACATTTAGACAATGCCGGATAACCTCTGCCACTATGCCGAGCATATCTTCGTGACTCCATGTGAAAATGTCTAGGTTCTCCATAAGAAATTACACCATCATTTTCTTCATTTGATCATTCAGGTTTGTCCCTATTTTTGTCATCTTCGTTGGTTCTTCATCTACCAACTCTACTATTTCTAGGGCTTTCATCTTCTCTTTCGCTTCCTTCTTGATCATCCAGGTGTGGTTCTTCTTCGTGGCTAGAACGGCTTGGTAGCATTCTCTAGCTAACACCTGGTCTCCTTTGACTTCACCTATACTGTGTTCAGTTGGGAATTTTACCTTCAGGCAATACGTAGATGTTGCTGCTTTACAACAATTGAGCGTGGGTCTTCCGATGATCACATTGTACGATGACAAGCAGTCCACCACTAGGAAGTCAAGTTGTTTGGTGATTTGCAGGGGATAGGAACCTGCTGTGACCGTCAGTGTCACTATTCCTCAGGGGTACACCCTGTCTCCGCTGAAACTGACGAGAAGAGATTCGAATGGTTGTAGACACTCAATTTTGCACCCATGATTTAATCAAGGAGAATGACTTGAATGACCATTCATGTGCCTTAAAAAATCATGATTGCATTACATGCATGAACTTGTCTTTGTATTACATGCATCAATTCATTCATTGCATATCATAAAAATGATCTTGAGATTCTAACGGTCACAATAGTATTTTTGGTTTCTAAATTGGACCATCAAATCGAAAGATATCACATGATCAAGTTTGCACGGTCAACATGCATTGTTTCTAGGTGAGGTCGACCACGCATAATTGATTTAAATTAATTCTGATTGGTTAAGCAATTAAAATTAATTAAATAATTTTGTAATTGGTTGATAATTAGTGTTTAAAATAAGGATGCATGCATAGGAATAAAAGGGATGATTGGATAATAATAAAATTGTGGATAATTTGAACTTTATCAAGATTTATTTTAGGGTATTTATCTACATGATAATTGTTCTTAAATATCCTGAATTATCCAAAAAAGAGATGAAAAATCATAAACTGATGATGAAAACACCTCTAGGTACAAGGACCGGTCAAAAACCCTAGAAGAAGAGTCCAAACGGCACCCGAACACGAAATAGTGTTCAGTGCCAAAAGGCTAATTCAACACTTTTAGAGTGCCGTTCGGCATTCCAAAAGGGCCGAATTTCCATGATTAGGGCTTGGCCCAACGGCCTTCAAGTGACAATAAGGCACACCCTTTTCGATCTTTTCACAAAAGGATGCATCTGGATTCACACCCTAATCGCTCGTGCCTATTTTTTAGAGTCCTTTGACCTTTATAAATAGAGACTAAACCTCATAATTTAGCACCTTTTTTTTTTTACACTCTGGGAGGAATACGTTTTCGGCTCTCAAATTGCTCATATTTTCTAATCCCCTCTTTGAGTGTTGCTACCTAAATTAGGGTTTTTAGGTTTCAAAGGGAATTGAACAAATTTTTCTAAACCCTAAAACATCCTCTCAAGAACAAAGTGTGCTCATGCAAGAGGTTTTTTTCCAACCCTTTTGTTTTTATGCTTTTCTTTATCATGATGATGCATGTTTAATTGTTTCAGATATTCATACTCTACCTTGTTAATTTAGTTTAAGAAAATATGTTTTTCTTTATTCCTTTATTGTTGATATAATTTGTTTCTTAGTTTTAAAGATCTGCATGTAGTCAACTCTCTTTCTTCAAAATAAAACAAATCTACATCTTCCTTAGATGTAGATCTGAATTTTACTTCACAATAAAACATATCTTCCTTAGATGTAGATCTAAATTCTTCTTCAAAATAAAACAGATCTGCATCTTCCTTAGATGCAGATCTAAATTTTTCTTCAAAATAAAATAGATCTGCATCTTCCTTAAATGTAGATTTGAATTTTCTTTAATCAGAACTAATCTGCATCTTCATTAGATGTAGATCTAAATTTTTCTTCAAAATAAAATAGATCTGCATCTTCCTTAGATGCAGATCTAAATTTTTCTTCAAATAAAACGGATCTGCATCTTCTTTAGATGTAGATTTGAATTTTTTTTAATCAAAACTGATTTGTATCTTCCTTAGATACAGATCTGAATTTTTTTAATACATGTAGATTTTTGAAATAAAGAGAAGGGTTAAGCATGATTGCGTTTGTGTTTGTTTTTATTAATTCATATTGCATAAATTCATATTATGAGTGAAATTCTCTTCTTAAAAAAATCTTTTCCAAAAACCCTTTTTTTTAGTTCTTTCAAAGAATAGATCTGATGCTTTTTCGAATCAAAAGACTTTATTTTTATGAGATAAACATAGATCTGAATTTTCATCTCCAACAACCATTTTTTTACGTACTACAAAACCGATTTGGTATTTTGACAAATCAAAATCAATTTTTTTTTACTAATTAAAACAAATTTGAATTTTTTTTAAAAAAAAACAAATGAAGAGACTTCATTCATAAATATATTTATGTGATCTAGTTTTTAATTCACATGTTCAACATATCATTCATGACATGCATAAAACGGTACATAGGTCATAAGAGTCTAGAATACCAGACTCTGTCCGAGCAGAATGGGTGCCTAACACCTTCCCATTCCGTAACCTAGCCTCCGGATTTAGGTCTTTGGCTAAGTAGATCTAGCCTTGTCTTTACTTTTTATTTTGGGTAGAATGTAACTAGGACAACAAACCATTAATTATTTTGGTAGATTATAACTAGAACAAACATCTCTCTCTTTTGAGGGACACTTATTTTGAGGTCTTTCACAGTGGCGACTCTACTGGAGATGTTGAGGGCTAAGTTTTGTATTAGACTTAAGTAACCAAATGAGTGCCTTTGTTATGAATGGTCTTGTATGATATAGTTGTTTGTTTGTTTGTTTATTTATGTTTGATGGTATGTTGTATGATATTTTTGGTGTATGATAATTTGTTGATTGTATTGTTTGTTAAAAGCTCTCCCTAATTGTCATAGTGTGTGCCATTCAAACAACTATGTATGCACCCCCTTTTAACAATTTTGTGGTAGTAGTAACCATGGATCACCGATCTTCATTAGATTTGGGTACCCAGTGGCAAACGCATCAACTCATAGCCCAAAGTCAATGGATCATTTACTGTTGACTATAAAGGATAGACCATGCCGTTTGGACCAACACAATGTTCATTACATTACAAGTTGGGAGGTGTAACGTCCTGGCTATGGGAAACAATGAAACAACAAACCCACCCTACAACATAATGACTTAGAACCTACCCTTAGGTCGGTCCCGGTTAAAATTGAATTGCATGTTGTGTGTATTTTTTTTGGTTGCTTGATGGATGTGGATGGGGTCTTAGCTACGATTAACCTGACCAAGCCTATCATTAGGGGAGAATCTAGTCAAGATCTGAAGGAAGGTTGCAAAGAGAACCTAAGCCCGACATTCAAGCTAGTAGCTCCAGTTCCAAGCCTGTTACTCCCATCACAATACTGAAGCCTTCAAGCATAGAAGAAACTCTATTGCTACAACATCACAACCCCATCTTTGACCTCTAAGATAGTTCAAGCCACAAGAAGTTTGAAGCTCCTAGCAATATGGTAGAAGAGAGAGAACACCTAAACACAGAGGAACCCATGAACATCCAAGAGCTACTCAACACCATGGTAGCTAGTCAAATTCAGCTGAGGGAAGACATGAACCGTATGATGCAACAGTTTCAGAATTCGAAGAGTAATCAAGATGGGGACAGTACTGATCATGATCCACCAACCCTAAAGAATGAGAAGAAGATCAATAAGAGGATGAATAAAATGGAGGGGATGATTAGAAGAGCCTGTAAGATGGAAGAACTTATGGACTACGATTCTCTCTCCCTATTCCTTAATGCAAGGTTGCCACCCAAGTTTAAGACGCCAACTCTAGACAAGTTTGATGGGACCAGCTGCCCAAAGTCCTATCTAAAGATGTATATGAAGGCTATGCAGCCCTTAGGCACGACTGAGGAAGTACTTGCTCAGATGTTCCAAAACACACTGACCAAAGCTACTCTTAGGTGGTTCCTCAACCTGAATGATGCAAGAGCAAGAAGTTAGGAGAACATCTACCAAGAGTTTCACCTGCAATACAAGTACAATATGGAAGTGGATATCATAAGAAGAGTCCTTGAGACTACCAAGCAAGAGCCAAAAGAATCCTTCTCTACTTTCATTACCAAGTGGAGAGCCAATGCTACACAGATGATGAGTAAGCCAAGTAAGGAAGAATAGTTAGCCATGGTTGTAAAAAACTTATTGCCTATATACCACAATTATTTGTTTGCACAGTATTTTCCCAATTTTAAAGCTTTAATTGCTGCTAGAACCCAAATTGAGGATGCTATAAACAACGGTACTATAAAGACTGATGACCTTCCAAGGTTTAGAAAGAATGTAGGGTCTAATTCTAAGGCTACAGAAATTTCCAATATTCATAAAAATGATCCTTACCAATTGATTGCACCCATTGCACCCGTGCAAGTACCACAAGGGCCTAGGCCTAGGAGAGAATTTCATGAGTTGTACATGCTTATGAGCCAAGTGTTTGATAAGTTAAAAGCAAAAAGGCTCTTGAAACCCTTAGAACCAAGACCAATTTCAAACCCCTTGCCCTCAAGGTTTGATGTGAATAAAATATGTGCCTACCACCAAGTCCCTGGTCATGAGACTGATCGTTGTTTCACCCTTCGTCATGCAATTCAAGACTTAATAGACAACAAAGTGATTACGCCACCTATAAGGCCTAGCATCACTAACAATCCCTTGCCCAATCATAATTTTGGGAAAGGACCAAGGTTTAATTGCTTGATGACCAAAGAATAGAATAAGGAAGACCTATCCGACTTGATCTATAACCTACCCGAGTGCTTCATGATGATATGGGAAGAATTACTGGATAGGACCTCTACTACCACCACCACAGGATATGACATATGGAATGAAATACCAGAACCCAAAAACAACCAAACATCCATAAGTGGGGGGAGACACTTCAAACCCAAGTAAATAACCAAACACTCACAAATGGGAGGAGACACTTCAAACCCCAAAACACTGATCTCAATAATCCAACCAAAATTGCCCACATCACAAGGGGGGAGACACTTCAAACCCCCACATTTAGAGACCAACAACCCAATGGAAGCTTTGAATAGATCTACCCAATAGACCCCTACTGAAGAAGATGAAATTCTCAAGCAACTACAGAAGACACAAGCCACCATATCCTTATGTGGTTTACTCATGGCCTCATACAAACACCGACAAAATCTAGTAGACCTTCTCAATCAAATTAAAGTACCTACAACCACAACCTCCCAAGATCTGAATGCTATGATTGGGTCCATAAATAGGGAACTCACCATTTCTTATTCCAATAAGGATCTAACCAAGAAAGGGAAGCACCACAACGACCTGTTGCATATCACTGTAGATTCCATGGGGAAAAGGATACCAATGGTTTTGATAGATGATGGAAGTGCTTTGAATGTGTGTCCTTTGAAGACTGCTAGCTACTTGGGTCTAAGCATTGAAGACTTTGTGGCTAATGATCAACATGTGAAGGCATACGACAACAGTAGAAGAGAAGTCTTGGGAACCATAACATTAGAGCTTACCATCAAACCGATGGTCAAGAAGGTGGATTTTCAAATCCTTAATATAGCCTCATGCTTCAGTATGCTCCTTGGGCAACCATGGATCCATGACATAGAAGCCATACCTTCCTTTCTATACCAAAAGGTTTGGTTTCCACATGAAGGAGCTATTGTGACCATATATGGTGATACTTTAACTGTGCCTAAGCCTATTTTTAGTATTGATTCTAAGAAAGAGCCATTGACCTTAGATGGCTTTGAGATTGAGAGGCTTGGCTTTGAAAAGAAAGAAGAAGAAGTCGAGAAGATCCCAATGGACTTTGCTCCTTATGGTAACAACAATGTGGTAGCAATGATGAGGAGAATGAACTATCTTCCTGGGATGAATTTGGGGAAAGCTATGAAGAAGCCAACTATTCAAGACTTGGCAATTCCTACTGCCACACCACCTTTTGGGCTAGGCTATAAGCCCACTGATGATGATTTGCTAGAGATGGAAGTGAGAAGGATAGCTCGAGCCAAAGCCAAAGCAAAAGGACTTCCTTGTCTTCCCGAACCTCTGAAACCCTACACTCCTACATTGAATGAGAAGTTTGTAAAAGTTAGAGGAAGTCAACATTATTGGGGACTCCCGAAACCGAGATTCGATCCAATAACAAAGACAATGATGCCTGATTTCGAGATACTATTTGATTGCAACAACAAGGTTCTAGAATTAAAAAAGGAAGATGCAACTTGGGTTCCTACTGATTAGGCTGATCATATGGATCCTGATGCCATGACTACACTCCTTGGAGATCATATCTACAACATAGAAGAAGAAGAATATTGGGAGGCCTGCCAGGATACATTGAAGAGTCCATATGGACTAAGAGCCAATAATGAAGATGAGGAAGGGGGAACAGCCCCTAGTGATGATGAAGATGGAAGTAAAGACAAGAGTGATAGTAGTAGTGACAACAGCAACAGTGACAGTGGACATGATGATGATGACATCAACATCAATAGTGATGACAACAACAATAAAAGTTATGATAGCCCATATAGTGGAGATGATTGGGGTGAACCCCCTAATGATAGAGAAGATGAGAATGCAAACCTATTCTATGAGGAATATGACAGTGATGTGGACTACCATGATCAAGATATTGAAGATGATTCCAAAGCTAATAGGTGGAGCGACACTAATAGTGATCAATACAGGCTAATAAATGTGTTAGAGAATGCAAGAGAGGAGAATGCACAAGCCAATAAAATGTATCATGATGAATATCCCTATGGGCATCTTTCAGATTGGAGTGATAGGACTGATGTTAGTTTAAGGTCTAGCCTAGGTATGACAAGCATGGAAGAGACATTCCAGAATTGGAGCTGTATTATGATTCAGAACCAAGTACACCAACCCTACATATTGAAGAGGAGGATGACATAGATGCTAGGTTGGTTGCTCTAGACCAAAAACTAATGGTCCACAGTCTTAGAATCATGACACTTGAGAATGTTAAACGTAATGAGGAGGAAATGGAAGAAAGTGAGTCAGAGTATCTCCCTTAACCCACTGACTTGGGCAATAGAGACAAAAATGATCTATTTGATGGGATGGATGACATAGAACGCCTGGATGCTTTTTTGATTGACAAGCCCACAGACATGGAGGTTGAAGAAGAAGCTACAGATTATATGGATGTAGATCCTACAGTACTGATGCTGAGGGAAGAAATAGTTTACTAGGAGCCACCTGCCATTGTGGCAGCCATGACCGAATTGAAGAACTGGGCATGGGAGGCAGCTGCCCACCCCACAAAGGACTCTGTGAGAAAGATCAAGACCATCAAGTCAGTCACTTTTTCCAAAAAGATCAAGACTGCTGAGCTAGTCACTCCTACCAAGAACATTGTCTCCGTCCTATTGAGTCTATTTCTGCTAGTGTTTCTATTCCTATTAAATCTATTTATGATAGTTTTCTAGTTGAGTCTGTTGAGTTTGTAGAGTTTGATAAAAACTCTTTCCCTTTTAATATGATTTCTAATTCTGCTTATTTACTGGCTTTGAATGTTTTTATTTCTTTTGTCTCACATTGACGTCTTGGTTAATAACACAGCAGGTCATGCTTTGCTATCATTTATGGATGGATTTTCAGGATACAATCAGATTAAGATGGCTCCAGAAGATATGGGGAAAACCTCTTTTATCACTCCATAGGGGACATATTGCTACAAGGTCATGCCATTTGGCCTAAAAAATGCTGGTGCTACTTACCAACGAGTAGCCACTACTTTGTTGCATGATTTGATCCACAAAGAAGTAGAAGTTTATGTTGACGATATGATAGTGAAGTCCAAAGACCGTGAAGGGCACATACCTGAGGAAGCTCTTTGAAAGAATCTGGTTCTATAGGTTTTGGTTGAATCCAAAGAAAAGTACCTTCAGAGTCACATTTGGAAAACTGTTAAGGTTTATGGTAAACCAGAGGGGAATAGAAGTTGATCTTGACAAAATTAAAGCAATAGTAGAGATGAAGCCTCCAAATACTAAAAAGGAAATTCGAGGATTTCCGAGGAGAATACAGTATATCAGCAAGTTCATAGCTCAACTCACCATGACATGTGAACCAATCTTTAAACTACTTAAGAAAGAGGTCCCTACAGTGTGGAATGAACAATGCCAAGAAGCCTTTGAGAAGATCAAGAGTTATCTGATGAAACCACCAATACTTGTCCAACTGAGACCCGAAAAGCCATTATTGTTGTATCTCACCACTACAGATATAGCAATAGGGGCTCTACTTGCTCAATACCTAGAGGAAACCAGAAAGGAGAATACAATTTACTACATCAGCAAGAAGATGTTGCCTTATGAAGAGAAGTATTCGCCATTAGAGAAGACATGTGCAGCGCTTTTATGGGCAACCCATAAACTCCAACATTACATGCTTGCTTACAAGGTTCGATTGATTGCAAGAATGAATCCTTTGAAGTACCTAATGGAAAAACCTGTGCAAGATGGAAAGACTGCTAAATGGGTTTTGCTTCTGTCATAATTTGATATTAAGTATGTGACTCAGAATTCTGGGAAAGGGAGAACAATTGCTGATCACCTAGCCCATTGTTCACCAGAAGAAGCTGAAGAGATCCAAGGAGACTTTCCAGATGAAGACAACATGGGGATTGAATTAGAATCATGGAAGATGTATTTCGATGGAACAACAATCAAAACGGAAGTGGAGTTAGAGTTCTCTTAATTTCTCCAAAAGGGACACACATTCCATTTTTTGGTAGACTCAATTTTCCTGCCACCAACAATGCCACAGAATATGATGCTTGCATCATGGGTCTACAAGTAGCCCTAAGCCTTGGAGTAAAAGAGTTGGAGGTGTATGGAGACTCAGCATTAATAATCTCTCAGGTACAAGATAAGTGGAAGATCAAAGAAGAAAGACTGATGCCTTATCATCAATGTCTTCAGATGTGAGCATCAAAATTCAGCAAGATCCAATATCAGTATGTGCCGAGGATACAGAATCATTTTGCAGATGTTTTAGCAACCATGGCATCCATGATGGATGGGCCAAAAGAGGATGAAGCTAGACCGATAGTGTTGGAACAAAAAGAAGAACCAGCCTACTAAATAACAATAGAAGAAGATGAGGAAAAGAATGGGGAAGGTGAATGATATTCAAACATCCTACAAAACCTCAAGGATGGGACATACCCGGAGTTTGCAGACAAGAATGATCAGTTAACCATTCGAAGGTTGTCCACTAATTACATCATTTGTGGAGAAAAACTTTACAAAAGATCATATGATGAAATACATCTCCTTTATGTAACCACTAAGGAAGCACAACAAATAATGGAAGACGTTTATGAGTCAAGTTATGGGCCACATATGAATGCACACATACTATCAAGGAAGATAATGAGACAGGGCTACTACTGAACCACTATGGAGGTCGACTATGTGGCTCATGTTTGAAAATGCCATCAATGCCAAGTCCATGGAGATTTGAAACATATGCCACCCATGCCACTACATACTATGACATCACCCTGGCCATTCTCTACATAGGGAATAGACATTATTGAGAAAATCCTTCCAATAGCATCCAATAGCCATGAATTCATACTTGTAGCCATTGACTACTTTACTAAATGGGTAGAAGCTGCTTCATACAAAGTCATGAATCAAAGAAAGTTGCTCAGTTCATTCAGACCAATATCATCTGCAGATACGGGGTACCGCATGAAATTATCTCAGACAATGGGTTGCACTTAAAAGGAGAAATAGAGAAGCTACTACGACAGTTCAACATTCAACACCACAGGTCTTCACCTTATCGTCCTCAAACCAATGGGGCTGTTGAGGCTGCTAATAAAAACATAGAGCAAATTTTGAAGAAGAGCATAAAGAACTACAAGGAATGGCACCTACAGTTGCCCTATGCACTTTGGGGGTATAGAACATCAACTCGATCTTCCACAGGAGCTACTCCTTATTCATTGGTGTATGGGATGGAAGCAGTCCTTCCCATTGAAATAGGGGTCCGTTCACTAAAGACCATATTGGAAAGTGAAATCCCTAACAGATTGGTTGCAAAGCAGATATGATCAGTTGTGCATGCTAGATGAGAAAAGACTCAAGGCCTTGTATCATATTCAAGTTTATCATAGGAGGCTTAGGAAAGCTTTTGACAAGAAAGTGAGAACTAGAGATTTGAAGTTAAGGGATTTAGTGTTGGAGGAAATTCGAGCCCTGGTTCAAGAAGCAAATGGGAAGTTCAAGCAAAATTGGGCAAGCCCATACATTATCAAGCAGATATACTTCAGGGGACAGTAAGATTGATGGACTTAGATGCAAATCCTTTCACTGAGCCAACAAACATGGACCAACTGAAGAAGTACCACATCTGAAGTGGTTGTATATTATGTTGTTTCCCTTATTAAGTTTGACTAAAAAAACAAACAAACAAACAAACAAACAAAAAGAAAAAAGCTAGCTAGGCTGAAAACCTGAAAGGGCGGTCTAGGCAAAAATTAGGGCAACAAAAAAAAAACAGAGAGAGAGAGAGAAAAAAAGAAGAAGAAGATAGGTTGAAAATCCGAAAGGGCAATCTATGCAAAAGGAGAGTTAAAAAAAAAATTAGTGAGAAATCCTGCTAGGTTGAAAACCCGAAAGAGCGACCTAGGCAAAAGTTAAGGCAAATAAAAAATCATCCTCATTTAGGAACTATGTGATGACCTGATCCTTTTATCAAGGGGGTATGTAGGCAACCATGCATTGGTTCAATCACAATTTCCCATAACCCATCATTTGCCCATTAACCAAAACTACCAAAAATTCAACTATCCCATTAAACCATGTCATTACACAAAATTCAAGAACCCAAACCCTAAACAAAACCATAAAAAATTCCAAACCCCAAAAGCCTACACTTTTAACGGAATCCCTAACCTGCAAGTCCTAAATAATTCCTAAACATAAGAGTTTTTACATCAACTTATAAAATAAACATGTTCAAAGCCAAAAAATAAGAAGGTCACTTTGTCTTCGATCTTTTCTTTTTCTGTTGATCACCAATTCCTTTTGTGAAAGGTATTTTGTAATCACTGTCCCTTCTTTTGAATTCATAGTTGTCTTCATCGGGTCTTTCCTGGTTATCTTTGAAAAACTACTTTCACATAGCAACCATCTCAGCTTCCTTGTCAACAATCTTGTTCACCAACCAGTTAGAGTATTCTGTGGTCATCTTATGAAAGTGAATAACAAAAGATTGGTCCACTCGGTCAGCCATCTCTAAACCTAATAGCCTGTTCTTTACTGAAGTAGGATTTGTGTCCATAGGAGAGAAAGATCTTCTTCTTTTGCCACCAGGCATTCCTTGCTCATATTTGAATTGCCTCAAGAGTCTATCTCCCTTGTAGAAATTTGCCCTCCGCAACCCAACAAGGAAGACATGATCTGATCCTGGAGACCTCAGTGGAGGGGGTAGGCACTTCAACCAATAACAGTCCCATTGAATTGAGGTACTGGATTTTTTGTCTAAGAATTTTACCCAGTCACTCTTAGTTTGGCACTCAGTTTTGATTACAAACCTGCTAAGAAAACTACTAAGCCCATAATTACTGGTTGTAAGTTTGGCAATCATGTCCAATCGCTCCATCAGCCATATCTGTAAAGTCAAAGGACTCCCTAAGAAGTTCTAAGTTTCTCCACCATGAAATACAACATCCAGTCCTAGAAGAGTTTCTGCCAAGATCAAAGAAACAGGGTTATCACCATCCTTAATTTGATTCACAACAATTATGGCTCAGGCATCCTTAAAACCACACCTTCCAAAACAAAGCAAAAGTTTTCCCACCATGCATAAAGCCAAACCGAAGTTTTTCTAAATATTGTTGGACACTCCATAGGTGCATTTTTCAATCAACCGAGAGATAATGGCACGAAGATTCACCATATGACCTTCAATCATACTATCAGTAATGGAAGTAGGAAGACCGAGAGCATCAGATAAAGATTCCTTATACCGAGAATCACAAAAAACCGCTACAAATTTTTTGTTGGGATCATAGCCCAGAATAGCATAAAATTCTTCAATTGTTGAACAAAGTTCAGCAGTATTAAACCGAAACACATGATCTTCGAGATCCCAGAATTTCACAGCAGCACGAAGGAAGTCCCACTTGATTTTGACATTCCTTAGAGCCTTGATTCCCTCTAATTTAAAGGCTGTAAAATTGGTTTTGGTACTGAAATCAAAGCTACGAATCCATCTATTGATATCATGAATTGTTGAATGAGAAAAATTATGATTGCTAGCCATGGATGTCTTTTGCTCATGATTATTATGTTTTACTAACCATTATGCAAACTAGGAGAGTTTGTAGCTAACTAGGAGAGTATTTCATAATCACAAGCGAAGTAAAAATCTTTCAAAAAACGCGAAAACATGAAACGTGCATTGGAAAAGTGTGAGGAGTTGGTCCACCATGGTGTGAGCATCACAGCGTAGCCAAGTGCAATTCGGCACTCTAAAAGTGCTGAACAGCACTCCAAAAGTGCCAAATGACACTCCTTATTTGCCAAATGGCACGCACCCCTCGGTCCTACACTCATGCAATTCCATGTAGTTTTACGTTCTCGTGTATTTTTTTAAGACCGTTTCACACTCAAAAAGATTTTTTTAATCAAACTAGGACACTCTGACATGTCTAACTCACTTGTTTTCAAAAATCATCACCTACATCATTATTTTCAAAATTGATCAAATCATGTTTTTTTCAAGACTCATGGATTTATATTCCAAACTAGGGGCATTCGCCAATGCCTCATTCATTTTTAAAGAACCAAAAAACATTGTCTCAAAGAAAAAAAATCATCATTGTCAAGATTTCCAAATATCATGCATTCATTTTAAGCTAGGGGCATTCAGCTCCACCTCATTCAAGTAAGTGCAGATTCCAACAAAGCCAAGCAAGATAAGTCTAAATTAGTACTACAAGATCTCATCAGGTGAATTCTAAACTTGTCTTAGTTAAAGTCTCTACGTGATCCAAAGGGCAAAGAGCTAAAACACGGAAAATAATACAAGATTGTCTAAGGAACACTTCCTCTTATTTTGTAGGAAAAATAAAAATACAAGTCATACATCATTAGGACTCCGAGTCTGCCTACGTGAGGATCTCCTTGATCCACCTCTAGAGGAGCCACCTTCAGTATTTCCTTCCTCACTTGCGAAAAAGCGAGGATCGTACTGGCAATTTTCAAGTTCGAGACTCTTGATCCTTTCCTCTAAAGCTCTCCTTGAATAGTTTCCATTCTATGTGCCTGAAAATTCAGTAGAATCAAGTGTTAATTTCACCATCAAGCACAGTTCAAGCAAGAGATGCTTAAAAAGCAACGTGGCATACCCAATTCAAATCATTGAGCACATATTGGGAGGACTGAGTGCAAGCTAATGACTGCAAACCTCCAATCATCCACATGCTTTCTTCCACAAGATCCACATCAACCTGAAGCACAACCCTACTAGGTTAGAAGTTATTCATCAAGCTAAGAAGAAATAAGGACAAAGAACTGAACATTCAAGAACATACCAGATTAGGCCAAGGAAATTTGGTACATGCTTTGGCCTAGTCAAAGGCATGGAACTATACGTTCCATCATGATTCATCACATCATACTTCCATGCCGAAAAATGAGGATAAGTCTCTATGAAATAACTAGAAGAGCTACCAGCATAATGAGGAGAGGGAATCTCTTCCTCTTCCTCTCCTCCTTCCTCCTCTTTAGAAGCAGGAGGCTAAAAGTCAAACATGCAAATATTGTTACCAAGTAGAAATATGAAAAAGGAATTTGCAGAATAAAAGTTTGATCTTAGAAAGGAAGTGAAGCACTGTTCTAACAACCAAGCAACCTTGCAGATGATCCTGGACAAATTCAAATATTTTCCTTCTACTCCTGCAAAAATATAGCTATCACGGGCCCGAGCAATCTTTTCATCAGGTAGAAAGTCAGCCAACTGAACAGCGTGACAAGAAGGAGTTGGAATTATGGTAGGAGGATACACATGTTCAACTTGGGGCAACACCTGATCACCAAGATACCAGTACTTTCCATGCCCACATTCGAACAATACTTGGTAGCCATTTAGTTCTAGAGCCCACTCTCACTCAGCATACCCTTCACATCCAGTCCAAGGATTTAAGTTCATCTGAAAAATCATAAAAAGGAACTCAGAAAGAGAAGAGATTGAACCATAACTAAGTGCCAAAGATTTAAAAAGGAGAAGGAAGAAAGAACTTACATTATCAATTGTCAGATTGTCAATCACCAAGCGCCAAATCTCCAAAGAACGCTTGAAGGGTATAGAAAAACGATGTTTGGGCAACCAACGAAGAAATCTAGGAAAAATGCCATCAACTTCCTCCCCAATTTTAGGATCAACTTCAAAATACTCATACATCTAGACCTGAAGAATTCATAATGCCATTACCACATAGCCAAAATAACCCATACATAGCCAAAATAATTTTCCACCACCAACATATAGCCAAAATAAACACCAAACCTCACTTGCCTTGCCAAATAAATGGAGCCCTACCCAAGCTTGAAAGGCTTCGCTTGGAGAGTTGGGTCATGAAATGCATCAGAGTAGCATAGGCCATGCTGCCTCGTCATAATTTCGGATTTCTTCAATTTTTCTCAAGCTCCCCAAGTAGCGTAGATTCACAGTACTACTTAAATCCGAACACAAAAAGGTCCCAATGAAAAGAAGCATGAACATGCGGGCACCCTTTGCCACAGTCTCACATTGGGGAATATTCTCACATAGCCAAGACAAGGGGATATTGTTATTCCTCATTCTAGAAGACACTACACCTAGAAGTTTCTTGAGCTCAGTTGAAGTAAGAGACTCATTGACAAGAATTCTTTTACCACCCAACCTCAAACTAGTGATAACAGAGAAGTCATAAGGTGTCAACATTACCTCCCTAATGCTTGGAAAATGGAAGGTACAGGTAGTGTCCTAGAAGCACTCTGCCAAGGCAAGAAGTAATTGAAAATCTTTGTACTCATGTGTCTCATGATTTAACAAAGTTTCGAAGAAAGTACCGAAGCCCACTTCATTGATGATGTTTTTGATGCTAGGAGACAATACTGCCCATGCACTTTTCAACATTTGGAGACTGCCTTGACTCTTGAGACTCTGCAACACAAAAGTTCAGCTCATCAATTTCCATAACCAAAACCCACATGACCAAAAACTTCCATAAAAAATATTCTCACAACCAATGCCCCACCACCATAAAATCAAATCAATGCCCCACCAAAATTTCACCACAATAAAAAATTTTCACATATCTATACACAACTACCAAATTTTTCAATAGCCATGCCAAAGATAAAAATTCCCAAAAGTAGATGCACAAATAAATTCTTGCATAGCGAAAATCATAACCACACAAATTCTCCAAGAATCAACATCACATATGTAACAAAATTCTTCCATAAATTTCATACCCACAAAATTGGTCCATGTCCACCAATATGTCCATGCACATACCTACAAAATTTTGCCATGTCCATAAAACAAAGTTTACATATACCAATAAACCTTTCCCACATACATCATGAACATAGTCATATAAGCCTAACCCAAAATTTTCACAATGCCAATACTCCCAAAATCCAAACCAAAATTCATCCAACAACATTACAATTTACCTACATTGTCAAAATTCCATAAGCCACCAATATTGTCCAAATTGCACCATGATCAAAATACAACACTTCAAGAATGCTCCAAAGCCAACATTTTCAAACATGAATCAATCAGAAAATGCCCCAAAATTTCAAAATAACCAAATGACAATACCTCACCATGAAACTTTCAATGAAACATGAAACAACACTTTTCCAAGTAAAAAAACCAAAGAAAAACTCATCTTGGTGTCTACATGACAATATGGGGCATGGGTCCTAGGGTCTTAAGAAGTCCATCATCATCATGCCAATCAAATGTTGAATCATATTTCTTACCATAAGAAGCAAGAAAAGAAGATCTCTTGGAGGAAGAAGCCATTTTGATGCAAAGAAAATGAGTTTTGGAAAATGGGTTTCACCAAAAATGGGTATATGATGAAAGTGCTCAAAACACAAGGATCTAAAGAAATATTAGTAGAGATGGATGAGGGAAGGTTAAGAAGTTTAGAAAAGTGCTTTTTTTGAGAAGAAATGGTGAGATGAAGAAGAAAAATAAGGGGAAGAAGAAGGTGAATAGTGTCAATGGAGAAAGAGAAGTTGATGGAAGATGAAGCAAAAAAGAAAAAGAGAAGAGACAATGAAGTGGGGGGCCAAAATTTCGGCCCCCACACTTAAAACTCAGCCAAAAGCTGAGTCAACTCAATTAAACCGAGTTGACTCAATCAACCCCCCCCCCCCCCCCCCCCCAAAAAAAAAAATTAAATTTTCAAGTATCTTTCAAAATCCAAATTTTCAATTCAAAATTTTCATTTCCAAATTCTCAATGCCCAAATTTTAAACTCAAAATCATAAGTTTTCAAAAATTTGAGCCACAGATTTCATGATCAAAATTTCAAGGCTCAATTTTCAAAATTCTAAGTTTTAAAATTTCAGATTTCAAGTTCCAAACTTCAAGTCAAGATTTCTAAGTTTCAAAGTCTCAAAATTTGAAATATAAATTTCAAAACTTCCAAGTTTCAAAAATCAAATGTTTCTCAAAAGAAAAATCATTTGTCAATTAAACTTTTCTTGAAAAAGTTCAAATCAAGAAGGAGTAAATGAAAATCACACATCTCAGAAACAGTGACACCACGAAGCATCTATCAGTTAAAGTCTAATTTGAAATTTTGACTTTTTGCAGGCAACAATTCTAGATTAAGATTAAAGTAGAAGAAAACCTTTGATCGTCATTCCAACAAATCCAAATCAAAATAGAATAAGACCTTTAATCGTCATTCCATCAATTCCAGATCAAAGTAGAAGAAGACCTTTGATCGTCATTCCAACAACTCCAGATCAAAGTAGAAGAGGACCTTTGATCGTCATTTCAGCAACTCTAGATCAAAGTAGAAGAAGACTTTTGATCGTCATTCCAGCAACTCCAGATCAAAGTAGAATAGGGCCTTTGATCCTCATTCTAGTAACTCCAGATCAAGGTAGAAGAAGACCTTTGATCGTCATTCCAACAACTCCAGATCAAAGTAGAAAAGGACCTTTGATCGCCATTCCAACAACTCCAGATCAAAGTAGAAGAAGACCTTTGATCGCCATTCCAGCAAATCCAGATCAAAGTAGAAGAAAACCTTTGATTGTCATTCCAACGACTCCAGATCAAAGTAGAAAAGGACCTTTGATCGTCAGTCCAGTAACTTGAGATCAAAGTAGAAGAAGACCTTAGACCATAATTCCTACAACTCCAGATCAAAGTAGAAGAAGACCTTTTATCGTCATCCTAGACAACTCCATTTTCAAGATCAAAATTGAAAATTTCTTGGTCACCCCACTTGTCAAGAATTATTTCCAGAATCATCAACTACTAGCTAAGTTTGGTATTTTCATTTTTTGTCAAAAGATAAGGCACTAGTTCTACGTTCCAAGATTTTAGGTTCGAGGGCTAGGTAATCTTTGAAAATTCAACCTTAATTAAATCATGGTCGTTAAAATCAATGCCTTTATTTTACATTGACATTCGCTTTTCAAGATTTGTCAATAAGGGGCATTCTGTAAACATTCAATTTTGTACCCATGATTTAATCAAGGAGAATGACATGAATGACCATCCATGTACCTTAAAAAATCATGATTGCATTACATGCATCAATTTCTTCTTGTATTACATGCATCAACTTGTCTTTGCATTATATGCATTAATTCATTCATTGCATATCATAAAAATGATCTTGAGATTCTAGCGGTCGCAACGGTGTTTTTGGTTTCCAAATCAGACCGTCGGATCGAAAGATATCGCATGTTCAAGTTTGCACGGTCAACATGCATTATGTCTAGGTAAGGTCGACCACGCATGATTGATTTAAATTAATTCTAATTGGTTAAGCAATTAAAATTAATTCAATAATTTTGTGATTGGTTGATAATTAGTGTTTAAAATAAGGATGCATGCATAGGAATAAAAGGGATGATTGGATAACAATAAAATTGTGGATAATTTGAACTTTATCAAGATTTATTTTAGGGTATTTATATACAAGATAATTGTTCTTAAATAGCTTGAATTATCCAAAAAAGAGATGAAAAATCATAGACGGAGGATGAAAACACGTCTAGGTACAAGGACCAATCAAAAAACCCTAGAAGAGGAGTCCAAACGGCACCTGAACACGAAAGAGTGTTCGGTGCCAAAAGGCCAATTTAGCACCTCTGGAGTGCTGAACGACACTCTAAAGGGGCCCGAATTTCCATGATTTGGGCTTTGGCCCAACGGCCTTTGGGTGACGATAATGCACACCCTTTTCGATCTTTCTGCAAAAAGATGCGTCGGATTCACATCCTAATCACCCATGCCTATTTTTTAGAGTCCTCTGACCTCTATAAATAGAGACTGAACCTCATAATACAACACCTTTTTTTTTTTTTCTCGCTTTGGGAGGCATACGTTTTAGGCTCTCAAATTGCTCATATTTTCTGATCCACTCTTTGAGTGTTGCTGCCTAAATTAGGGTTTTTAGGTTTCAAAGGGAATTGAACAAATTTCTTTGAACCCTAAAACATCCTCTCAAGAAAAAAGTGTCCTCATGCAAGAGGTTGTTTTCTAACCCTTTTGTTTTTATGCTTTTCTTGATCATGATGATAAATGTTTAATTGTTTTAGATATTCATATTCTGCCTTGTTAATTTAGTTTATGAAAATATTTTTTTTTTATTCCTTTATTGTAGATATAATTTATTTCTTAGTTTTAAAGATCTACATTTAGTCAACTCTCTTTCTTCAAAATAAAACAGATCTGCATCTTCCTTAGATGTAGATCTGAATTTTTCTTCATAATAAAACAAATTTGCATCTTCCTTAGATGTAAATCTGAAATTTTCTTCAAAATAAAACAAATCTGCATCTTCCTTAGATGCAGATCTGAATTTTCCTTGATCAAAACTAATCTACATCTTCCTTAGATGCAGATCTAAATTTTTCTTTAAAATAAAATAGATCTGCATCTTCCTTAGATGTAGATCGGAATTTTCCTTAATCAAAACTGATCTGCATCTTCCTTAGATGCATATCTGAATTTTTCTTCAAAATAAAATAAATCTGCATCTTCCTTAGATGTAGATCTAATGCAGATTTGAATTTTTCTTCAAAATAAAATAGATCTGTATCTTCCTTAGATGTAGATCTGAATTTTCCTTAATCAAAACTGATTTGCATCTTCCTTAGATGCAAATCTAAATTTTTCTTCAAAATAAAATAGATTTGCATCTTCCTTAGATGCAGATCTGAGTTTTTCTTCAAATAAAACGGATCTGCATCTTCCTTAGATTTAGATCTGAATTTTCTTTAATCAAATCTGATTTGTATCTTCCTTAGATACAGATCTGAATTTTTTTAATACATGCAGATTTTTGAAATAAAGAAAAGGGTTAAGCATGAATGTGTTTGTGTTTGTTTTGATTAATTCATATTGCATAAATTCATATTATGAGTGAAATTCTCTTCTTAAAAAAATCTTTTCCAAAAACCATTTTTTTTTTTTAGTTCTTTTAAAGAATAGATTTGATGCTTTTTCAAATCAAAAGACTTTATTTTTATGAGATAAACATAGATCTGAATTTTCATCTCCAACAACCATTTTTTTACATACTACAAAACAGATCCGGTATTTTGACAAATCAAAATCAATTTTTTTTACTAATCAAAAAAGATTTGATTTTTTTAAACAAAAGAAGAGACTTCATTCATAAATAAATTTATGTGATCTAGTTTTTAATTCACATATTCAACATATCATTCATGACATGCATAAAAAGGTGCATAGGTCACAAGAATCTAGAAAACCAGACTCTGTCTGGGCGGAATGGGTGCCTAACATCTTCCCATTTCGTAACCTAGCCTCCAGATTTAGATTTTTGGCTAAGTAGATCTAGCTTTGTCTTTACTTTTTATTTTGGGTAGAATGTAACTAGGACAACAAGCTATGTAATTATTTTGGTAGATTGTAACTAGGACCCAAAGTTACGTAATTTTCAAGTTTATCAAGTATGTAATTTTTATTCAATCAATGAAGAGAACAATTCAATCATGTATTTAGTTTTTTCTTATTTTTTATTAAAAAAAAAAAAAAAAAAGTAGCAACTCCATACCACTTACCCAAAAAGAGAGGTGCCCTAAAAAGCACACACAAAAATCTCTCTCTTTTGAGGGACATTTTTTTCGAGGTCTCTCACAATGGTTGCAACCTCTTTGGGTCTACTTTCAGCTGCTAGAAAGCCGAAAGTTAAATGATGTTAGCAGAGCTACCATTGTCGATGAGAATTCGACTGGTGTTGAATCCCTCTATCATAAGCATGATGACCAGGGGATCATCATGTGGCTACTTCACACCTCTAGCATGTTCTTTCGAGAATAGGATTTCCATACTTGTTTGTCTTCTTTGCTTCAAAAGATGCCTCTCGTGAATGCTATTCACAAGTCTCTGTTGGGACTTTTTAAGGGACTTGAAAGGTCCACCAGTGGATGGTCCCTCAACGATCGTCTTTATCTCCCTAATTGTGCTCTACAGACAGTTGTATGACTTGTCTTCATCTATGAGGAGGTTTTTAAATTTCTCTCTATGCTCGTCCTTAGGTCGGCTGGACTTACCCTTTTTCACAAATTTTTGCAACTTCCCTTTCTGGATCAATTCTTCTATCTGCTCCTTCAGGTCTCTGTAATCTTCAGTGCAATGGCCGTGGTCTTTATGAAAATGGCAATACTTCTTCTTGTCTTGTATGTCAGGGGAGGAATGAAGTGGTCTCGACCACTTGAGATGATGATCGTTCATAATTTGCACTAAAATTTTGTCAACAGACATAACCAAAAGAATGAATTTTGTCGTCTACAGAGTTTTGTCGTCTCTCTGCTTATTTCCATCAGAACTGGTCTGACGATCTTTCCTTTCTCTCTTGCGTCCTCTTTGGTCTTCCTTGACACTTTCTTTTCCTTTGGGCATGCCTTCATCTCCTATCGCAATTAGGACATCTTCTGCATTCATGTACTTCTAGGCCTTCAATAGCATCTCGGCCATTGTCTTAGGCAGGCTCTTCGTGAGGGTGACCATGAACTCGTTGGATTTTAACCCTACTTTAAAGGTGGTTACTTGTACCTTATCATCCGCTTCATAAACTTCTAGGACTTCTCTAGTAAAGCACTTCACATATGACCTCAAGGTTTCCCTTTCTCCTTGCCTGATGGTGAGCAGATGGTCTGTTGGTCTTTTCTGATGTTGTCCACCGATGAAATGGTGCACAAAGGAGTTGCCTAGTTGTTTGAAATTGTCAATGGATGACGTTGCTAGCTTACTGAACCACACTCGTGCTGCTCGCTTAAGGGTGGTAGAAAAGGAACGGCACAAGATATCCTCTGGGGGTTGTTGTAGACTCAAAGTCGTCTTGAAGGTAGGGTTATGGTTTAGCGGGTCTTTCAGGCAATCAAATGACTTGACCTATGGAAGACAAAACTTCAAGGGCAAAGGACACTCTAGGACTTTTGTGGTGAAGGGCGAGTCTGTCCTTCTGATGATGCTGAGATCGTTAGTAGTTGGGTTCGTCCAGATAAACCAATACGAGCTCATCCAACCTCCTACACGATCAATGAAAAGAAAGGGGATCCTCTTAGGTGGTCACCGATATGGTACCGGCCATAGAGTCTCCAATGGTAAACTCAATGAACAGAGCTTAGAAAATGGAAAGAATTTGGTGATTTGGTTGGTCCTATAAATAGGCTCACCTTACTAGCCGTTGTCCTCCTTGAATGGTGACTTAAAAGCTTGTTTGGTAACGCCTCAAGCCTACTTAATTCGGCCTTAATGGAGGTTCCAACGGTTTTATCTTTGAAATGTAACCGTGGGGGCATTGAATTGCTATCTTTATGGCACTCTACCTAGTCTAGGCTGGCTCCTCTGGACGACGATAATTATTTGGTCGATCAGTCACTTTCATTGGTATCATATACAATGACATTCAAAGTCTTCATTAGACTTGCATATATCGATCTTGACTATATAACCAATGAAGTCATAGGCCTCAAACTATCAAACCATGGAATATGGAATTTTTACTCATAATAACATTGATTTCATTCTCGTGAAGACAATCTAGTCATGTGTGACAAAGAACAATGTTAACATGCAATAGGTTGTGGGCTTTAGGTCCACCTTGTTTACTTGTACTACACACATACTTGTACTACACACATACTTGTACTACATACTCTACCTCTTATATAAAGACACTCTTGTATATTTTATTACGTGAGAATAATAATACACTTATTCAGTATTTCCAACATGGTATTAGAGCCATTGCTCTGACATTTTTCTTAGCAATCTTGTCTCTCTTTGGTGTTACTCCAAATTCATAGTTGCTTTCGTCGTCACAGCCGCCATTGCAGCCATTTGCCGTTGAATCTCTGACATCTCTTAGTCATCGTCTCTGGTTTTGGACCTACAGATTTAGGATTCTCACACTACAAAGACCACAGCCATATCGTCGTCGCCGTGAACCTTGCCCCGATTGCGTTTTTGCAGGTACCACTGAGATCGTCCTTCGCTGATATACTATCCCATGGAAACCTGTCCCTCATCAGAGGCTTCACGTGCCCTCACGCGCTACCCAAACATTCTGCACCTCAATCATGCGCCTCACACGTCGTCCACTAGTCTAGGTTGACGTCATCATTGCCACATCAGTCCTAGCTGACGTCAGCATCCAGTCATCGCCACGTCATCTTGCTTGCATCAATGCCATGTCAGCTTGCTTACATCAGCACCCAGTCAGCGATTACGTCATCAACACTGACTTTGACTACAATAATGTCAGCAATTCCATTTCACAAACACACAGGCCAGCTGAAGAAGACGATCTCTTAGAAAAAGGATTTGGGTCATGACCAAATCCTCGATTCAATACTTCCTGAAGTGCCGGGACTACGCCCACAGACTCATCAATAGCATTCCGTAAAATTGGAACACGGATTTTTTCTCTGCACTGCTCAAGGCCCGGAAAGTGGATCTTTGCTGATGATTCATTTACAAAGTAAGCGTTATTATTTGCATCACTACCTTCCAAGCTGCACGTAAATCTATTCTGGACTGGTATAAGTGTATTGACTTGAGGAGGGCAGTCGTAGAACAAAGTTATGTTTAGAACGGTTGAAGCGTAATCAAAGATACTATAATTCGATACGGTATTGAGGTATGTTTGAGGACAAGAACCATCCCAGAGGTCCAATCTTTCAATGGTCATGATATTTTGAGATTGGTTGATGTTTAGTATGAGGAGCTCTAGTTCTTCAAATTTGATAATTGGGTATTCATCGTTGTAGCACTCGAGCTTGAACCCTTGGCGACCACAATGTTCAGGTCGATTACCTCCTCAGAAAGGGTAAGAAATGCTTTTGATTCTTCCACACTCATAGGGGCGACTGCACTCAACAAAGCGTGCATCATCGGTGCAGTAAGATGGTGGCAATATTGCTAAGAAGAAGGAGAGGGTGATGAGGGAAGAGAAAGCTAGATGATGGGCTTCCATGTGTGATGTGTAGGAGAGATCACAGAGAAAACAATAAGATGACATGTAACTTTTTTTGATAAGATGTAACGTTAATAACGTAGTAAAACGGTGAACGAAGACTGGTAAGTCCTAAAGAGATTCCAAGTCCTCTTCCTTAGATTGATTTCTAAATAGGAGGCACAATCTTCCACTGACTTTATCACACCGTCAAAATCCTAAAGAGAATGACTTTTCTCAATCTTCGAAAGTCGCAACCCTGACCGAGTTGCTGAGTTCACCCAGTTATCAAAAATAGGATGAACCCACCTTTTTATGAGTTTATCCAGCAAATTGGGCTTCTTATAAGTCAAAGCTGGCAAATTGGATGCAACCATATTTTAAGGAAAAATCAGTTGAAATTAAAAGTCTTGCTTTAAGCTTTGGGATAAAAATAAAAAGTAGAGCCCAAAAACTTTTAGTAAAACAGCTCAAACAACCCGGAGTCCCTTAAGAGCCCAAGTTCATTTTATTGGCGTTTTCACTTACAAAGCTCTGACCATGGTCGAACTATTTTGAAGGCTGCCGACTGCTGCTTGCCTCCACTAACACCGTCCCACCATTGAATTTATGTTAGAATTATTACGTCATTTCATCTTTGCTAAATGTTCATCACTAATTGCTAATTACCATTTTTCTTTAGATTTTTGGTAACTTTAATCATTGATATATTCGGCTTCATTGTACTAACAGAATAACAAATAACAATGGTTCGATTTTTTTGAAGTAACCTTCAAAAAATGTATAATAATCTGCACACTCAACTTGTTTACTTGACTGGAACAAGAAGGTTTTTGGAAGGGTTGAATGTGAGATTAAATTGAAACATGCTCAACTTCAGAATATTCAAAATTCAATTAATTCAGTTCAGGATGTTAGGAAGGAGAAAGCAACCAGCGAAGAACTGGGAACTGTTGCTTAATAGGGAAGAGTTATTGTGGGCACAGAAAGCTAAAAGTGATTGGACCAATAAGCTAAAAGTGATTGGACCTTATTGGGTGATAGAAATACTATGTTTTTCCAAACAGTGGTCAAGCAAAGAAGAGCTAGGAGCAGAATCTTGCATTTGAAAGACAGAGATGGAAACCTAACAGAAAACCCTAAGGATATTGAAAACATATTGGTGAACCACTTCAAGGTGTCCTATGATGCTGCAAGTCCTACTAGTGTTGAAAGTATTTTAGAAGAGCTTAACTCATGCCTTGGTTTTAAAATCTGGAACCGGAAAAAGGACTGATTACCAGTTTTCTGGTGAGACTGGGGTCTGATCAGTTGTCAAATCTGTGACATCATAAATAATTTAATTAATAAATATAAAAGTAAATAAATAATTTTATACCTAGTCATTTTAACTAAAAAATTAAATAATAGTAAATATTAAACTTTAACTTACCAACTTTTAGACACCACTTGACACAATTCAACCAAAACAAAAAACAAAAAAACATATACTGATATACAAGCACCCACAACCCACTATAAAATATTTTAGTTATTTTTTAACCTTAAAAAAAAAAAAGTAAGTGCACCAATGGGTAGTAATATCATTGCCCACTTGATATTTTTTTTCCCTCCGCACATTCTACACGTTAATACTTAATATCCCAACTACCACACAATCATGTTTCTACTTCTTTTTTAATAATAATAATAATAATGATGATGATAATGATGATGAAGATAATATCACAATTAGTAAAGTTTGACGGTACAAAAACTTTTTTCACTTATTAAAAGTTAAAATGCCGTTTGAAACTTTGGATTAGAAAAAGAAAAAAAAAATCTAATTTGAAATCTCAAAATTTTATAACAATTCATGTGGGTGTGTCAGAGGGCACACTGCCACAAGTTACAAACAAAAAACAAACCTCCTTCACTTTTAGTTTTTTACTATTAAAAGTCACAACAAAACAAACAACGAAAGCCTTCAGAAATAAAAACTTAAAAACAAAGAGAGGCAGATGAATGGAGGGATAGGCGTGAAGAAGAAGAAGAATGGCTGGTTACTTTCGGAACAGTGCTGACGATGGTGGTATTATGGGTTACATGGTATTTTCTTTTATTGTTAATCACTTTTTTCTTGTTTTTCTTTTACCGTCTGGTATTCTTTTTTTGGCCGTTATATGATTCTTTTTCTTAGGCTTCACCACTTCATACTTGAGAGAATATTTTCAAAACCAAAACCTCTCTTCTTAAATCTGAAACAAGATCTCTCTTTTTATTTATTTATTTATTTATGGTTAAAAAACATAGCAGTTGAAGTATTTAGGAAGAAGTGCTAAAACTGGTTTAATCGTACCGGTTTTTGGTTATGTTGGTTGAATCGGCGGTTTGTACTGTTTGTTCAATTTTTTTTTTCATTTTCGGTTTTAATCAATAACCGAACTGAATTAAGGTCTGGTCCTGGTTGAACCAGCCGGTCCGGTCCAGTTTTTAAAACCTTGCTCATTGCCTATCCCACAACTCTTAATACAACGGTCCCTTAGTCTTAATAGGCCAGTGACAAATGAGGAGATTGAGTCTACTGTCTTCCAGCTAGATCCACATAAAGCTCCTGGACCAAATGGCATCCCTGCATTATTCTTCCAGGAATACTAGAGCACTGTCAAGACAGATATCTTCAACACTATTCAAGCATTCTTCCACTCAGGTTCACTTTTCAAATCCCTTAACCATACATATATTACACTCATACCTAAAACTACTTTCCCTAATGATGTTACACATTTTAGGCCAATAAGTCTATGCAATGTAATCTATAAAGTCATATAAAAAAAATCCTTATAAATAGACTTAAACCCTGCCTGCATGGATAGTATCATCACCCCCTATCAAAATGCTTTCATCTGGGGAAGAAACATTATTGACAATATTCTTATAGCTCATAAGATTCTTGACATTCTTAGGAAAAAGAAGGGTAGAAAAAACATCTTTGGGATTCTAAAAATCAATATAAGCAAAGCATATGATAGGGTGGATTGGAATTTTTTGAAACCAGATCTGATAACCATGAAATTTGAACCAAAGTGGATAAAATGGATCATAGAGTGTGTTACCACAGTGCATTACACCTTACTAGTGAATGGTAGCATAACTCAGTCATTCAAACCTTCTAAAGGCCTTAGACAAGGGGACCCTATATCCCTTTATCTCTTCCACATGTGTGCCAACATCCTATCTCTAGCACTCATGAAAGTGGAAAATTCAAAGGATATTATTGGGATCAAAATAGGTAGAAATGGTTGTTCCTTCACACACCTTTTGTTTGCTAATGACTCCCTACTTTTCTTTAGGAAGGACAATAAATCTCTAGCTAGCATCCAACACATCTTAGATTGGTAATGCTCTCTTTCAGGTCAAAGTATCAATCTTTCAAAATCTAACATTTTCTATTCCCCCAACATGTTTAGAGATGATCAGGAATCTCTTGCCAGGTCACTACAGGTGAATCTGGTTCAGAACCCAAGTAAATACCTTGGCATTAACTTTAAACTAAAGGGTAATCAAGTTGCTAACATCCAATTCCTGATTGACAAACTCACCTCAAAACTGTAGGGATGGAAAGCAAAATTGCTTTCCTAAGCTGGTAGAACAACCCTTATCTCCTTTGTTCTCCAAACCCTTCCTCTATACACATTTTCTGCTTTAAAGTACCTGAAACCACTTGCAACAAGATGGATTCCATAATTAGAGCCTTTTGGTAGGGTCATGATTAAGGGGTGAAAAAACTACACCTAATTAATTGGGACAAGATATGTCAACCCAAGAAAGAGAGGGGACTAGGACTTAAGAAATTCAGTCTAATGAACCAGGCAATGCTTGCAAAAAAATTTTGGAGAATAGATCACAAACCCTAATTTTGCAAAAACATTCAAGGCAAAATACTTTCCCAGAGGATCCATACAAGATTGCACACCTATGCCACATCATTCTTGGTATTGGAGAAGCATCATCAAAAATGATAATCCCAAACTCAAAGAAGGAAGATGGTGTATTGGAAAAGGTTCTGAAATCCCACTAAACCACCAAAAATGGTTTCACTACCCAGCACAGAATCTTAATAATCTAGGATTACACACAAGCACAATAGCTGATCTAATTGACCATAGCAACAATACTTGGAAAGCTAATATGGTTCGGACCATCTATCAATACCCCCAGTGGTCTGATATTTTGAAAATTCCACCCTTAAGATAGGATCAGCCAATGATAAACTCCTTTGGAAATATTACTGTAAGGTTGAATTTATTCAACCATCTAATTGGCTTTATTCCGTGACAAATTTGCTTGTAATTCAGCATTTAGTAACCCTGTATTTAGGTGGGATTGTTGTAAGGGTAGTGAGTGAGATAGTGTGAAGATTGCTCAAGAGTGTGCAAGAAAATAGAGTGTCGCGGCTGGGACTCGCGGCTGGACTCGCGGCTTCAACCCGCCAGAAGATGCACACGTGCCAAGCATGCTGGAAGATGAACAGTCATGCTAGCTGGAGCACTACAAGACAAAACAGGACAACTGGCCATACGGTTAACTCGCGACTGGAACTCGCGACTTAGTCAAGCCGCGAGGTCAAGCCGCGAGCCACCCCTGTTTTGGAAAAACCTGACGTTTCGCATTCCACTCCTCTTCAGTATAAATACCCTTTTAACTCACGATTGAAAGAGAGCTTCCAGAGAGAATTTTGAGAGAGAAACCCTAAAGAAAAACCAGATTGTTTCACCCACAATCTCTACCTTAGAGTCTCATCAAATTCCCTCACTCTCTTCCTCTCCATTGACAAATCCTTGAGAGGCCTTTATACCAAACCTGGTTCTCACCATTATCATCTCTGTGAGACAGACGTTTGGAGTTCTGGGAAGCAGTTAGGAAGGAGCCAATATTCATTGGTTGATGCTGCGGTGAAGTAGCGGAATCCGGAAAGCTAGAAAAGAAAAAGGTTCGGCGCAACCTCGTTGGAGCAAGAAGCTTGGAGGGCTTAGGTGCATTGGGTAGATTAGGCTTGGAGGGTCTATTGCTGTCCTTGTATCCCAACTGTATTTTCTAGTGGATTGATTACCGCTTGGAGGGCGGCGGAGAGGTTTTTCGCCGAGGTCTTCGGTTTCCTCTTCGATAACATATCTGGTGTTATCGCTGTGTTTGCATCTTCCTTCCTCTCTATCTCTGCCTTTACATTATCTGCTGTGGTTTATTTTGTTGTGGCTTAGATAGTTGTTTAATCAATTCCATGTTATAGCATATGTTAAGTTTCCGCACACTAGTTGTTTAACATATTGCGTGTGTTGATTAAATTGGTTTTTGGGGGTCTAAACGTTCAAAAGTGTTTTTGTACACGTTTTTGAACTTTCAATTACAACTCAGGAGATTTCATTGTCAAGAGAGCTTACATTTTACTTCTTAAAGACTCCCATTGTACCCCCCCTGATGTGAACCCCGTCAAGAATAACGAGACCCAACAACGAAAGGGAACCCAAGATCGTTCTATGGATAGATTCAAATGGGAGATCTCGACCTGTTGTTTATGACAAACAAGAACCTCGGTATAAGGAAGACGCCACAAACGGTGGTGGAAACTCCGTTTGATAAGCCGAGATGAATGCCACGGGAATTCCCGATAAGTTCGCATAGTTCTTCAAAGAACCAAAGAGAATAAACCTCACAAATTTTATCAATAATGTCTGAAAAACGTTTACAGACTTAGATGACTATTTAAGGGCTCTTTAAAACTTGACAGACAAGAAAATATATTCTAAAATAACTCCTAATTGATACCTAATCATATTAGGAATAAAGTTTGACCTAAAAAGCATTAAATGCACCTAAAAACAAGGAAATAAATCACCTAAACCTAGAATAACGTTTTTTACATAGACCCAAAATATTTCATGCCAATTCTTAGCCTTGACCGGATCCTTCTAGAACTTGAATCAAGGTGACGATTTTTTGTTGCCCACGTGGATCATGCTCAATAGGCCTCCACGAGTTTGCTTGAGCCCATAACTCTTGGATGAGTCCGTTGAGTACATCCTTGAACTTCTTTTCTCGTGTTCTTGTAACTGGCCCAATTGGTACTTGAACGAGATCCTTCGATGCGGTGCCTTGATCTCCATCACCCCCCCCCCCCCCCAAAAAAAACCATGACAAGTACAACCAAATCCATAGAGAAGTCTGGGACCTTATTTGGAAGGTGAAGGTGCCCCTGAAAATCAGCAATTTTGTGTAGAAGCTGATGCATGATAGTCTCCCTACCTTCCTAACTATAAAAAATAGAGGTATCTCTACCTCTAATAGTTGTCCCATGTGCAACTCAGAGGATGAATCCACATCTCACCTTTTTCTGCATTGTTCCTTTACCAGAGCCTGTTGGCATGGATCTCCTTTAGCTGTTCATACCACTGACCTCTCTAATATCACAGTTCAACATTGGATTGGAAATTTACTGGTTAGACACAAGAAATTAGGGTCTGAATCAATGGGATATCTTCAAGCCATCTTTACTACCTTATGGACTATTTGGAACCACAGAAACATGGTGGTTCACGAAGGCAAACTACCTAATCCAATGGAAGTGATATTAACTGCTCAAAATCTTTCTTGCAGGTACCAGGTCACATTCACAAAAAAATTCAAATACTAGAAGGCAGTCAATGCATTCAGCTTCGAGTTATTATCCAAGTGCAGAGCCTTGGCAGCTTATAATCAAAATTGCAGGTGCTAAGCTGAAGAAGACTAAAAGGATTGCCTATGCTTATGAAGCTAAGAATCTGCAGGGAGAGATCATGTTCTCTGGTGTAGCTAGTTGTGCAGCAAGTTCAGAATATGGGGCAGCTCTTGAAGCTTTGGTGGAGGCAGCTCTGAAGGCAAGGAATATGGGTTTTCACCGTGTGATATTCCTTAGCAGTAGCAAAAGTATAGTCCAAATGTCCAACAGGGAAAGAGCACCAAATTGGCAGGAGAAAACAGTGGCTGTTGATTTAATTTTCCTTCACCATAATGGACTTCTAAGATGATATTGGTTCCCATAGTTGTCCTTGACTCTGTCTATTTTGTAGCTAATTTGGCAACTAGAGTGCCTACACACCGCTGTTGGTCTAATCCAACCTTTTGTAACTAATACTATTCTTTGTTCCTCCCTTTGAATGGTATATAAAAAAATTAAAAAAATAAAAAAAAAAAACAAAAAAAAAAACTTGTTTACTTGAAAAATTATAACAAAATAGTAGGAACTTCAATTTTTTCATAATTTTTAATTTAAAATACAGACGGTGCCACAATACCAGTGTCCACAACTTATAATTATAGCGAATTTTTTAATAAAAAAAAGAAAAAAGAAAAAAGAAAGAAAAGTGATAACACTAAATAATGAGTAACATACATATCCAAGTTATAAAACAAAAACAAATCTCCCATAAAAACCAAAAATAAAATAAAATAAACAAAAACAAAAACAAAAACAAATCATGAACCACATTCTGGAAAAAAGCCAAAAATCATAAATAATAAATGGATAACCTTAGTAGTAGCCTTAGCTAACTACTGCATCGACCTACACACTAATTAGTCTTTTGAAAGAAACTATTTCTTGAGAGTATTTGAATGATATTAAAGTACCAAATGGTTATGCCACGAATATCTCATATCGTATCTAATTTAAACTACATAAGATTTTTCGTATAAAGAGATAGATGATAAAAATGTACCTAGAAATATATTTGCATAATACTAATGTGGTGAAGGATTCTTCTGCAAGTGTTCTTTGTGGAGAAGACAAAACAAGCTTTGGAGGGATTTGCAAGCCTTCTATGTTTCCTTCTAACATTTCAATCACTTTACTTATGCATGGCCTATTAAATGGATTTCTCTGTATGACTATATGCACCACAAGCCCACTATGATCATCTTCCCCACCATTTCATTTTCTTCAATGGTCATATTACTTGAAAACCCTAAACCATTGTTAAGCTCAAAAGCTTCAGGAGGATTCCTGGTCTGTATAATAAGTTATAATTATAATAATCTAATATCAATTATTTTACAATCTATTTCAATAACTAACATAAAATAATTTTTTATTACAATGAATATATCGTTGCAATAATTAATATGATTATTGCAATAATTAATATGATTAGAATTATTTCTTATTGCAATAAGATTTGGAAGTAATAGTATATTATTACAAAATATTCAAATCAGTAAATTGTTTATTGCAACAACATATATATAATTGTATCAAAGTTCTTATTAAAATATTTGGAGTTTATTGCAATGGAATTTTTTGTCGTTGCATATATCTATTACCTCAAGTTTTTTTGCAACAACTCGCATTGAACATTGTAATGACACAAATGTTATTGCAATGATTTTTTTTTTTCATTGTAATAAACATTTTTTCTTGTATTGAAAAAAAAAAAAAAAAAGCCAAAACAAAACAAAATGTATTACTTAAAATAAAAAACATATTAGAGCATTTTCATAAGCATTACATATATGAATTTTTTTATGAATAAAAACATTAAAACACTACTATATTGTGCATGTTAGAGTTCATATATAACACATCCTTAATTTAATTAGTCTATGCTAGCTTTTTTGATGATATGGGTAATAAATTACAATCTTTAGCTTGCCAATCCTCCATCGTATGAGACACCAGTAGAGGGCAACCATGATTCTCCATAGAGAAACAAAGAGACTGTAATGCTAGGTTTGAAAAGAATCAATATGAACAGTTAGCCACATCACCCACTTCTTTGTACTTGCACCTAGCCAATGATTATTGTACTCTCCATAAAATAAGGTTGTTTCAAAGCTCTCATTCCATTGTAGCCACCCTTCCTGCACTATGACATCGCTCATATAAGATTGCATAAACACTGTTCTAGAATAGGGCCTCCATGGTCTGCCAAGGTATGTGAGGGTTGGATTTTGAGAGGAAATTAGGCCTGCATCTCCAGATTTATTGCAAAAAATGAAATCAGAAGCCTTTGTTTTTATTTGGACTTTGATATCCTTGGGTGGTGATACATACATGTATTTGGAATTATGGGTCCATTAGACTAATTGTAGGAGTGTGGCTTTCTATGAAAGGGAAGTGTGTTTGTGTAGTTAGTGTCCATACGGGTAACACTAGAGGAGGTGGGGTGATGAAAATATATAGGAGCCAACAACTAAGTGATTTGAGAAATAATAAGTAATTATTTACTATTGATTTTGTTAGGTTCTAAAGACTTAGGATCTTATGTATTTAGAACTCTAATATGTATTGTTGGCAAACCATGATCAAAACAAGATGTTTAGTCGTATTTAGACTTGCTTAAAGTTGGTTAAATTATGTAAAGTTAGATTTAAGTTGATGCAGATTTAATAAAGCATTTCGGCCTAGTTCGATCAATCAAAGCTTAGGCTTGATCAATAGAAATTCGGGCAGAATGCGTTTTCTGCAGAATTCCAACTCAGCACTAGTTTATTTAAAATGTTTAGGGTTTTGTATTTTTGCCCTAGGTATATAAGGCAAACCCTAGCCATGTTTTAGTATTGCTCATATTGCTGTTTGTGTAAATCTCTTGTGAGATCTGTAAGGAACTTTCCTTTACACAAGCTTAGGATTATCAAGAAGGAGATTCGTTCAAGAACTTGATGATCATTCAGTTGCTGCCATAAGAACTTAAAGAAACACAAGCGGGTGTGCTTGTACTTGCTAGAGAATCTAAGAAAGAAGGAGCCCATAGTTTCGGAGCTTACACGTGGTCGTGTCAGTAAGTTTCTACTGGTGGGTAGCAATAGGATGTTAGTGGTCTAAGTCCTGTTAAACAACTTCGATTCTTTCATAGTGGATTCAAGTTTACCTTGAGGATAGCTAGGTAAAATCCTCTCCAAGTTTTTACCGGTTTGGTTTTCTAGGTGATCATACCATTGTGTTATTTATCTTTCTGCTACTTTGCATGATATGATTGTTTGATTGTAATAACCTAGATTTGGAATTTATACTAAGTAACAACTTGGCTAATTACCTAGGTTAATCCAATTGTGTTTTTAAGGGGTCTAAAAACTATCAAGTGATATTAGAGTAGGTTGCTCTCTTGTTGTTGATCTTTTGATCACTGAGCTAATCCTTGACCCCTGTTGTTATGGAACACGGACATTCTCTTATTATTCCTCCTCACTTTGATGGGAATAACTATGCTCATTGGAAAGTAAGAATGAAAGTATTCTTGAAATCAATTGATGAGAGAGTCTGGAACTCTGTCGAATACGGATGGGAGAAGTCCACTACTCCTATTAGTGAATGGCAAACTTCTCAAAAAGTAGCAGTCGCGTTCAATAGTAAAGCTATGAATGCTATCTTTAACGCTGTTTCTATGGAGGAATTTAAGAGAATCTTTAATGTTAAGGTTGCTCATACTGCTTGGAATATCCTCCAGACTGTGCATGAAGGCACAAAGGCTGTCAAAATCAATAAATTGCAGCAGTTAACTTCTAAATTTGAAAGTATTAGGATGTCTGATGATGAATTTTTTGATGAATTCTATACTAAACTTAATGATATTGTTAATTCTGCATATAACTTGGGTGAAACCTATGATCAACCTAAAATTGTTAGAAAGATTCTTAGATCTTTGACTGAAGATTTTAGACCCAAGGTGACTGCCACCACTGAGAGCAAGGATGTGGACTCCATCCCTGTTGATAAACTTGTAGGATCTCTTCAATCCTATGAGTTGGACCTACCTAAGACTAGAAAATCCAAATCAATGGCTCTTAAGTCAATTGATGATGTTGATGTTGGTGGATTTGATGATGAGCTCTCTGCTACAGAGATTGCTTACCTTGCCAAGAACTTTAGGAACTTCCTTAGAAACAACAACAAAAGGGCAAGAGATAAGAACACTACTGAACCTAGAAACTTTAGGAAGAATGATCCCACGAAGGTTAACAACACTGATAAACCTAGAGCAAAAGTAGGTCAATCTTCTATTAATTTTATGGGTCCTCAGTGTTTTAGATGTCAAGGGTATGGTCACATGAAATCTGAATGTCCTACTTACTTGAAGTCTAAGGGTAAGGCTATGGTTGTAACCCTTAGTGATGGTGAAGTTTCTGATGATGAGTCTGGTTGTGACGAGGATGGAAACTTCATTACTTTTACCGCTACTACTGTAGTTAATGAAAGCATATATGCTAAAGAGAACCCTTCTGATGGGGAACTCTCTAAGGACACAGATCTTCAAGAAGCCTACAATAAACTTTGAGTTGCTACAAAGGATGCTATGAATGTTGAATTAGGCTTGAAGAAAATTGCATCTCTTGAGCTTGATAAGAATAATTTGCTTGTTAAACTGTTTGATGCTACTAAACTTTTGAATAATGTGAAGACTGAGAACATGCTTTTACTTGATAAAGTTAAGAATTTGGAACGTGAGCTTTCTGTTGCTAGAGAACAATCTAATAGGTCTGCTAGTTCCAAACTTAATCATATGCTGAGTGTTCAAAAGTCTCCTTCTAACAAAACTGGGTTAGGTTTTGTAGAAAGCATCAATGTGTCTACACCCAATTCCACTATCTTTGTTCTTTCATCTTCTTCTGAACCCCCTGTGAGTGAGGTTGTCAAGCCTTTAGAAGTTACACCTCCTAGGAAGATTAGAGTTGATCTGAAAGAGTCTAAATTTAAGCAGCCTACCCTTTCTAAGGACAAGTCACATGATAAGCCTGCATGGGTTTGTCATTTTTGTGGAAAGTCTGGACACATTCATCCAAACTGTTACAAGCTGCAAGCTGCTAAGAGAGCAAACAAACCAAAAGTACCTGTGCCACAAGCACAAGATCCTATGGTACTCATTGGTGAATTAGTAAAGGCTCTAAACTTTTATTCCAATCCTGGAGTTGGAAATCATTCTCATGTGAATAAGAACTCCAATGCTCGTGGTGCATATAAAAAGTTTTGATTGCAAAAGGCTCAATCTAATTGAGTCCTTCTAACATGGTCCTTGTGCTTCATTGCTATTCTTTGTGACCTTTGTTCTTTTGTTTTTTGTTTTTTTTTTTCTTTTTGTTTTGTTTTGTTTTGTTTTGTTTTTATTTTTTTTATTTATTTATTTTTTTTGTTTTGTTTTGTTTTGTTTCTAGGATTTACATTACATAATATTCTTGCATTTCATTCTAGGTTGTTTTTGTTTTTTTTCAAAAAAAAAAAAAAAAAAGAAGAAGAAGAAAAAGGAAGCAAATTGTGTTTTGCACTATTTTCTTGGTTTTTGAAAACAAGGTTGTTCAATTTATTTTCACATAACATGTCTTTTGTACCTTGTTTAGCTTTGATGAGCTTACTTATTGCACTTTACTAATTAAAGCTTTGTAGTGCATGCTGTGTGGGAAAGATGTTTATGGTTTTGATCACTTTGTCTTGATCTTGAAGTCACATGTCTTTGACTGTCAGACTTGAATCTTTAGAGAAATGCATAAATAACCATCTCACCACTGTTCACTAACCAATCATGAACACTTTAGTGTATATCGTAAGATTTTGTGCTCGAGAAAGTATAGCACATGCACAAAAAGATCATAGGGTGTAGCCTCGGTTTAAATGCTAAAATTGGTGTGTACATTATTGGAATTAAAATTAAATCAAATAATTGCTAAAATTGGTGTATACATTATCCCAGCTATTTTAATAAGTTTCTAAATAATTAAAATTTGTGTGTACAATATAAGGCAAAATCAAGAAACTTACATGATTGCAAGTTTATGATCTAGGAGATGTGAGAGTTATATGATGTAACTCTTTTGGTAATAGTCTCTTTCAAATTCTATGTGATGAATTTTGTAAACTTTGTGTTTAATTGCTATACTCATATCACCTCACATGTATCTCAATCTTTTACTAGTTGCACACATTACACAAGTTACTCTTTGCTAAACATTGTACATGTTATTGTGTGTGTCTTTGGTCTAACCAACCAAGTTTGTAAATACTTTAAGTTTTTATGCAAAACAATTTTGATGCTTGAAAATCTTATGGAAAATGCTTGAAAATCTTAATTTTGGGAAAACTAGGCTTAAAACTTTGTTTTTGAAAAACATTATATCACATACTCATGCATTTTGTTCATCAATTTCAATACTTTGAGGTGTTTCTAAAATGTGTCTTTGTTATTTTCAAAAACTGTTTTTTTTCTCAAAAATTTTGTGAGCCTCTATCTAATTCGATCGATCCAATCTGTTTTTCGATCAATCGAAATTGTTTTAAAAGTCTTAAGGAAGCCTCGGTCTGCTTCGATTGATCCAATCTGTTTTTCGATCAATTGAAATTGTTTTAAAATTTTTAAAAAGAAGCCGATGTCTGTTTCAATCAATTGAAACTGATTTTCGATCAATCGAAAGTCGTGAATCAAGTTTTAAAAAAAAAAAAAAAACAGATTTGACTTGTTCAAACTTACTTTTCAAAAGTTCTTTTCAAACTTTTCTCTCTCTGAATTGGACAAAGCTCACCTACCAATTTTTTGTCGTTTTCCTCCGGATTTTTTGCAAGGTTTTCCTCTCTCTAAGCTGGTAAGTCTATTTTGCCCTTCCTTTTGCATTTTAGTTCAAGTTTTCATGCATTTTTACATGAATTTCATGGGTATTTTTGAAACTTTTCAAATTGGGATTTTTGTTGATTCAAGTTTCTTTTTTTGAGCTTGATCATTGGGTTTTGTTCCTATAATGTTATAATCATGATCTATGATGATTAATTTGATCAATTTGGTGTTTTGTGAGAAATTGAAAATTCTAGGGCTTGTTTTTATCTGAATTTGGGGATTTTGTTCAAATTGATTTCAATTGATGAAATTGGCTTGTTGAATTGATGTAATTGATCATTATTTTATGTAATCTAACTTGTGTAATGATCAATTGGTCAAATTTTTTACAAAATGAACAAGTGGTTTTTCAATTTTTGGGGTTTTTGGTAGAAACTCTATGCTCAAGCCAATTTTATAAATTTGAAGTTACTTTGAACTTAATTGCACTGTATTAGAGCATGCATCATGACATTTAAACTATTCATGCATCATATAGATTTTTGTTCTATATTTTTTTTGTCCTAAGTTGCAGTCTGCTCTTGGTTTTTGTTTTTCTTGCTTTGTGTCTCTGTCCTTATCCTAGCACTATGCCTAGGAAGACTAGAGCCCATAGGAACCCCTCCACTTCCTCTGAGTCTCCCTCTAGGAGTGAGTTGTTTAGGAATGACAAAAGTAGAGAGGTCTATGAAAAACTGAACTGTAAGCATAAGATTTGGGCTGAACGTTCTGTTGTGCTAGATGAGGTAGATCCTGCCATTAGGGCAAACCTTGAGAGTAAATGTTGGTTGTCCTTGTTAGAGGTAGATCATCCACCTCCAACTGCCCTGATTAGAGAGTTCTTCTCGAATCTCTCTTGCCATGTCTATGATTCCAACACCCTTGTTAGGAGTTGGATACGAGGTGTTGAGTTTACCATTACCCCTCGGATAGTGGCTGATGCTCTTGGGGTTTCGGTCGTTAGGGAGCCTATCTATCCCTATGAGGAGTCTCCACTCTTATATGATGTTATGTCATACATCACTAGGTTTTCTATCCAGTGGGGTTCTGATCCTTGAATTACGTCTGCTAAGCTTACTGAGACTGCCTATTATCTTTTCTTTAGGATAGTGTGTCATTCTTTGTGGCCTAATTTCTCATCTCCACACCATCCCTCTTGAGCGATGTGTGTTCTTGTACGCTTTTGTTTCTGGTGCTTCTATCAGCTTTCCACATCTGTTTCTTCGTTCTATGAACAAAGTTCATAGGAGTTCTGCCGTAGCGCATGCTCTTATCCATCCTATTTTCATTCATAGGATTTTGTTGTTTCTTGGTCTAGCTGATTTCCCTGCCGGTGAGCCCGTTCATGTCATAGCTCCCATAGGTGCCACCTTCCTTAGGCAGAGGACTGCTCACTTGAGAGTTGGTCCTACACATCCTAGAGGTGCGTCATCTGATGTTGTTCCCCCTCCTCCCTCTTCTACAGGTGTTGATATGGTTGAGGGGTCTGGTGCTGTTGATGCTGATGTTCCTCCACTGACTACTTTGAATGATTCAAACATTCGACGTACGTTGGATCATGTCTTGACCGTTCAAGCGGCTCATGGACAGATTTTGGTGGACGTGCTCGATGAGATCCATGCTTTGCGTTCAGAGTTGGCCCAGTTTCGACGATCCTCACCACCACCTCCTTTTGATGATGGATTTTGATTGCCCTTTGCCATTCTGTCACAAAAAGGGGGAGTATATATTTGAGCGCTTGTAGAATTTTGTTTTCAAGGGGAGAGCATATTTTTTTATTGGAGCTTGTGGAGTTTAGATTGTATCTAGGTGCTTCACATTGTATTTACCTTTTTTAGCTCTTGCCATATTTTTGTTAGGCTATTCATGTTAGGGGGAGATACTTTTATTATTTTATATGTTTCTTGTTTCAACTACTTATTGATTTATATTTATGAGTTATTCATTGATATATGTCTTTATTGTGTATTGGTTGAAATCAAGAATTTATTTTGTTTACTTGTATTTTCCACACATGCGGTAATGCATTTTGTTTAGTGTTTCAGGAAATATATAGGTTGATTCAACTGAGCTGCTGTCTACACTTGCAACTGATGGATAGTAGTTAGGATTGGATTTGTTTTTATGAGCATATTTTTTGTAAAGGGCTTTTCTTTGTAAATTTTGAGCTTTTAGTTGTGTTTTGTCACGGATTGCAAAATGGGGAGTTTGCTAGGTTCTAAAGCCTTAGGATCTTATGTATTTAGAACTCTAATATGTATTGTTGGCAAACCATGATCAAAACAAAATGTTTAGTCGTGTTTAGACTTGCTCAAAGTTGGTTCATTTATGTAAAGTTGGATTTAAGTTGATACAGATTTAATAAAGCATTTCGGCCTGGTTCGATCGATCAAAACTTAGGCTCAATCAATCGAAATTCGTGCAGAATGCGTTTTCTACAGAATTCCAACTTAGCCCTAGTTTATTTAAAACATTTAGGGTTTTGTATTTTTGCCCTAGGTATATAAGGCAAACCCTAGCCACGTTTTAGTGTTACTCATATTGCTGTTTGTGTAAATCTCTTATGAGATCTGTGAGGAGCTTTCCTTTACACAAGTTTAGGATTATCAAGAAGGAGATTCGTTCAAGAACTTGATGATCATTCAGTTGCTGCCATAAGAACTTAAAGAAACACAAGTGGGTGTGCTTGTACTTGCTGGAAAATCCAAGAAAGAAGGAGTCCGTGATTTCGGAGCTTGCAAGTGGTTGTGTCAGTATGTTTCTACTGGTGGATAGCAGTAGGATGTTAGTGGTCTAAGTCCTGTTGAACAACTTCGATTCTTTCATAATGGATTCAGGTTTATCTTGAGGATAACTAGGTTAAATCCTCCCCAGATTTTTACCAGTTTGGTTTCCTGGGTGATCATATCATTGTATTATTTATTTTTCCGCTGTTTTGCATGATATGACTGTTTGATTGTGATAACCTAGATTTGGAATTTGGACTAAGTAACAACTTGGCTAATTACCTAGGTTAATCCAATTGTGTTTTTAAGAGGTCTAAAAACTATCTGATTTATCAACATTAGAATTTGGTATTTGCTATTGTTGTTATTATTTTTTATTTATTGTAATGTTGGAGTTTGTTTTAAGTAGTTAAGAGTCCTAATAGGTTGGGTAGTTGAGTCATTGTAGCTCACGTTGTGGGCAGTTCCTTGTTTTTAGATTGTAAACGTTATGAAGTCCTTATTTTTCGATTGTTAAGTTGTAGCAACTGGTATAAAACCAGCCAAGTATTATTCAATAAAAATATCTGAGAAGTTTAATCAAATTAAATCCTAATTAGTTTCCAGGGGTCAGGATTCCCTCAATCAAATCCAAAAGGTTCCCAGAGTAGGGTTTCCTCCGCCAAATCTAAACTTTATCCCTTTGTTATCTTTTGTTCTTTTACGTCCTAATTGTTTCATTAGAGACAACCAAAATTCTATCTCATTTTCTCTAAATATTAATATTTTCCCTCCCCAAAAATTGTGTACGTATCAGGCAGTGATTGTATTAGATTGTCCAGATAGTGCTTCTCTTGATCATATATCATATACCACTTATTTGGCACTCATGGTAGAACTGATAGTTAAAGTGCGAATAAAAGGTATCCTTGTATCCCCCAATGCTTCAACAATAAAAGACTGATAGGTCGGACTTGGATAGAAATGCCACAACTTGGCTTCCTTCAATTCTGGTACTGCAGTTTTCTAGAATTTCATGTTCACTACTATGAAGTTTTATCATCAACAGCTGCACAAGAAAATATAGAATATGACAACATTAAAATAAAAATGTTTGTGATACTATATAAATGCTTAGCATCTTATAATAGTCTTTGCATACAGCTTAGTTTTTAGTACTAATGGTGCTTAGCCAAATTAGTTTACCTTGTATAAAAATCAATTTGATGTACAAAATCCATGTGAGATTTAGCACAAAATATATTATTTTTATAATTTTAAAACAAGGTGGTAATTATTCAATAAATATTTATTTAGGATAAATCTTGCACTAGGAGGACATAAAATAAAAGGACATGTTGATATTTGTTAATTACCGAATGTGGCTGATCCCTTTGTAGGCTAACCAGTGGCTTTGCTTTGATCACCTGAGATAATAGTTAGGTCGATACCATCACCAACTATCATTATATTCTATTTGTCACTTGGGATAAACACGTATTCCCTATAGGTAACTTCCTTGATATAGACCACAAAATGTTTGATTTTATAGTTGGTGCAATTTTAATTGCATCTGTGATGGTCTTGTAGTGACCAGATCCATCAGAAGCCATTATAATGTTGATTGAAATCTCACTTTCTTGAATGAGTTTCTAGTCATATGAAGAAAACCAGGATTGAAAACCGTCACTGACTACATATTATTAGGTAATTGTTGCACAGAAGCCAACTGATTTCTAACTAGCGTGGTTACTTACTCTAGGCTAATTGTTATGCTTTCTTTCAAGACGGTGCTCGTGTTAGGGCCAACAAGTTCATCATTGCATGCGGCAAGGTCTTTGATGGCAGAACTCATCCAAGTTTGGAGATCAATCTTTAGATTTTTAATGCCAAATTTTGTATATGTGATGGAACTTTGCATGTTAGCGCATATCTTCTCTTGCAAAAGAAAAACTCATGTCAATCAAAATTTAAATATTTAGTTCTAGCGTTATTGAATAACTAAAATTTTTCATTTATTAAAGGATAACCTGGTGGCTTTTTATCTTTATAGCTCTATTATTGCTTATCAATTTTACAAAACCCCCTTATTATTGAACAATACATTATTCTTTTTTACTTCCCTTTTTTCTTTATTCACATCAACACGTATTCTCAATCTAAGGTTCCAACTTTTATTTTAAATTCCTAAGTTTTAAATTTTTAGCAACCTAGAATAAAAGTTGTGTACTTAAATTGGGCTAATCGAGTGACCCAATAAGTGGACCAGTTAGGAGGAAAAGAAATGCAACACACTCCATACTAATAAGTAGCACAATAGAGTTTCAAAAAAAAAAAAAAATCCTAGAGTTTTTGTTTGCTTTTACCTATTGATTGGACCTATATAACAAACCAAATCCTAATATTGTCTTAAGGTTAAATTTTAACCCATCGTTTTCTTGATACTTACTACTTGTCAATAACTGCACATAATTTTCTTAATTAATAGTTACTATATCTCAATAATAGGCTAATTCTAAGGTTCTATATATAACATTTTCTTTTGAATCGTAGAATAGCAAACTTGCATCAATGGCTTCACTAAATACATGCATGGTTCACTACAAGAAAAAGGTTTATTGCAATGAAAAGTTTTGTTGTAATAAACTCAAAACTATTGCAATAAAAAATTTTGATACAATAAACTCAAAACTATAGCAATAAACACTTATTGCATCTAAAAAAGTTTTTCTTGCACCCTATTGCAATAAAGTCTGTGGCAATAAGTTTGACGAGATAGAGATTTGAAAGAGTGGGGTTTTTATTTTGTGAGACTTTGTGTAAATTTTAGCACATGAATTGGGAAAAATAATGTGAGGGAAGGGATTAGCCATTTCAACAACAAATTTAGTTGCAATAAAGGCAAACATTACTTTAAAAATCTTATTGAAATTCATAATCTACAAATTATTGCAATAATATTATATAGATGCAATAAATTAATGCTTTTAAATTGTCATTTCAACAAAAGTTACTCTAAACTCATAAGAAGTTCCTATCGCCACTATAACTTCCTATTGTTGCAATAGCTTTGTGGCAAATAGAGCTTTTTCTTGTAGTGATTTGCCACTATCTTTTCATTAGGTATATCTTTTCCTTCACATGCTATAACACATTCAAATATTGAAAATATAGAATTGCTAAATATATGTTGTAAACAAAAGTACCAAATTCAAAATACATTAGATAAGATGTAAAGGACAAAGTTTAGCTACAAAATTGGTTGTAGCCTAAGACTATAACCTTACTCAATATCTTTTTATTGAATGTGAATTTTGACAAATCAACTTTTGGAATACATATACTTCTTATAAACTCCATGCTTGCAAAATTTCTAGAAAATTAAAGATTAATAGCTATGTCATCAATAAATTGTTTAAATTACAAGTTTTTGTGGTTTAAAATTATGCATAAAATATAAGTTTATAGATCATATAGTAAATAATATCTTGTTTGGATATATGCAGAACATGTTATGAACATATGTCATTTAGAATTGGCTAATCCTTTAACAAAACGCATTTTACTTGTAATTGGGTAGATCTAGGATATGTTTAGTACTTCAAGAAACATGTTGTTCAAACCAAGTATTAAAATCATGAAGATTTGACCAAGAAACAAGTGAAGAAGGGCTGTTCATTAAAGCTGGACAGATTCCCGACAGATTCTCAACAGATACTATCTATCGAGGTTTAATGGATCTCGACAGATAGAATCTATCAAGGTCTCGACAGATAGCACGATAGTTGTATCTATCGAGAGTTACGAAATCAGAAATTTCAAATCTGATTTTTGGCCCATGCTGACATGTATGTGTAGGGTTTCTTTTCTCATAACCCTAGACATATATAAGGTTTATTTTAAAAGCTGTCACATAAAAGAATACAAGGAGAACACATGCAAAAGGTGACCAAGTGCCTTATTCTTTTTGAAAGAAGCTACTGCGTCTTTGCGCTTTAGGATTTTGTAACCAAGTGCTTTTTGATCTTCATTGTTGATGAAGTGAAGAATTTTGCAGCCAACATCTTTTTCAAATTGATGAGTTAGTCACATACTAGGAGCCGTGCATCTTTGGTTAGTCACGTACTGGGATCCGTGCAAAAGGGTGGCGTTCATATATTGAAGAGTTCAGAAATTCTGAAGCGATGGAAGGTTTCTGCTGTAAGTTCATCTACGAGGATTGTAGAGTCTAGGGATAAAGGTTTTGTACTAGATCTGAAATTTCTCTTTATTATGGTGGATTGTTTTTCGGGAAGATTTCCCCCTAGGTTTTTTACTGTGAAACTAGTTTTTTTCATTGGTTTTCCTGGGTTATCATATCCTGTTTTATTTAATTTCTCACTGTACATGCTATTGACATGATATTGATGTTAGTTTGATTTAACAAGGTTTATTCATAATAAATCTAATTAATAATTTAAGTTTAAAACTTGTTAATTCTATCAATCAGGGTCTAAATTTTCCATCAAGTGGTATCAGAGTGGGCGTACTCTGATTGGATTAATTTCTTGAGTGTGATCCTTGACTCCTGTTGTCATGGATCATTGACAATCTCTTTTGATTCCTCATTTATTTGATGACACTAATTATGTGTACTAGAAAGTTCGTATGAAAGTTTTTTTGCAGGCTTTAAGTGAACAGGTATGGCAAGCTGTTGAAGTTGGCTGGATTAAGCCAAAGGAAGCGCCGGTGGATTAGGATGAAGCAACAATCAAAGCGGCAAATTTCAACAGTAGGGCCTTGAATGCTTTGTTTTGTGGGGTGACCAATGAGAAATTCAAGAAAATATCATCCACGGAAGTTGCCAAGGAAGTATGGACTATTTTTGAGACCACCTATGAAGGTACCAGGGCAGTAAAGATTGTGAAGTTTCAAAGACTCACTAGTAGTTTTGAAGAAATAAGAATGGAGGAGGATGAGACATTTGATGAGTTCTATGCTAAACTCAAGGTTATTGTACTCATTGCACCTTTAGGTTTTTTTTTTTTTTTTTTTTTTTTTTTTTTTTTTTTTTGTGATTGGAAAATATAGTAATCCCAAATTATAATAAATGTTCTAAATTAACCCTTACCCAAAAAATAGAAGAGTCTCTGAGCACGCATGTGAACCCAAAAAATAGAAGAGCCTTTAAGCACGCGCGTGAGGATAGTTTTGGTTAAAGGTTAATGATTTGCATCTATTATAATTGAGGATTACTATATTTTCAAATCGCAAAAATACCTAGGGGGTGTGATGAGTGTTATGAGTTTATGGGTAAAAATATTTTACATCGAAACAAATGAAGCCTTGATTACAGGCACATAAATCCTTTCACCATACACATAAAAGCAAACTAATACTTACTGTAGAAGAAAGGTTGAATCCAGATTTCAAATTATCAACAATCTAACCAAAAATTTCAACAATCTAGAAAATGAAGCTTTATAGCCATATAAACTACTTATTTGACTTTAGGAGCCTAAGCATGCGTTTGGGTAAGAATGAAAAATTAAAATTAATTCACTATTCAACTTATGGCACTATTCATGGGTCCCACTATACTATTTCAACTAACTTTTATATTTATCTACAATACTTTCAGCAATAGTTTTTCAGCTTCAGCAAAATAAGCGGTATCTATACACATCCTAACTATTTATCTTTCTCATTAAAAAAAAAATGTTAACTATCAAACTGTCACGATAACCTAGCTAACTTCCCTCTGAAAATTAAGCTCCAGTACTCATGCAAAATAAGATAAAATGAATAACCTTCCTTAAGTCCCGTGTGGCTACTAATAAAAACGTGGAAAATAAATATGAAGGAATCAAATATTTGGCTTCATGCTTCTCAATTAATGACCTAATAATCCATTTTCAAAAAAAAGAACAAAAGAAGAAAAGACTTGTAGGGACACGACCCTCAAACGGCCCAACAACGACGTTGGGCTCGCGCGTGAAAGATCCCCCACAATAATATTTGTAGAGAGTGGGCTTGAAAGGCTAACGTTAGGTCACGGGGCGCTAGTACAGGCCAGACTTTAGGTGAACCAAGACAGGAAAAGGCTTTAGTCTGGATATTCAAGCCTTACACCTTTGTGACTTGAGGGAAATGGCTCCTCGGATCATGTCCGAGGAGCACTAATGTTTTCTCTGGTTACCCGATGGTGGGTTTTTCGGGGTGATTCGCATATATTATCCGGGAATTCTCCTTCCTGAGGTTTTTCTCCGGAAGTCAGATGGGAGAGACCCCATTTTGTTACCTTACGTTTTCTTTTATACTAGCCTACGTTCGTTGTCCCTCGTCCACGTGTAGGGTCGACTTTTCCAGGACAGAGATTTGTCCCATTAGTCTAATCCCGAAATTGTGGGAGATGGTCAATAAAGCCTGGGAATCCGGTTCTATTAGGTGCAATGTCATATCAATGAAGGGTATTAAGGACTATTTTCCCGAGATATTTTCTGATCTTTTAAGTTTGCTTGTATTCCACTTTCGTCAAAGGGATCTTGGGCCTGCCGAGGACTAAGCTGTCCTTGGCTGTATCTTCGGGCCACTTTGGGCTTACTATTTTTGAGCTTGGGCCCTGGCCTCCTTCGGTTTGGAGTTTGGACCTGTGGACTCCCCATAAGCGAGCGGGTCGGGCCCATAAACTATTGGGCCCCACAATAGCCCCTCAAAACCCTGCTGTCCAACGTCTTGGTTGGAAAGGTGGGTTTTGGTAATACCGAGCCTTTATTGCGGCTCATTTAATTCAGCCCTTGACCAACGTGGGCGACTCTTCACCTTCCCGAGGAATGCGCCGGTCTACAGGACGTTTCCCTCAATTTACGCGTGATGCGTTTATGCCGTTTGGTTATCCGAAGCGCGCCTTTAATGTCTTCCTTTTACGAGACCTCCCAGATCTAACGGTTACTGATGGCGTGAGGAACGAAACGATGTACATTGATCTGCAGATTTCCTTGGGGATTAGAACGTGTTACGCACCCTCGTCTTCCTCCCCTATATAAAGAGAGAGGACAAACAGTGATTCTCTCATATTCGAACCCTTCAGGCTCTTCCCCGAGTTCACTTCTTTCCTCTGGTTACACCCTATCCAATAATACATCCACCATAGCAGTCAGCCATGAATAAACCCTTCCTTTCCCAGAAACGCCATGTCCTAACAAAGCTTGAGATGGCTCGGTCGGGACAAGGATGGCGAAGACTCAAGATTTGCCTCCCCCCTCTTTTAGCCAAAATCCGAAGCAAGGACTCGTCACATCCCACTTCCGGTGTGACTGAGTCGAAAACCTCCCTTGTCATCTCCATCCGTTCTCTCATGAGCATACCTAATATGGCTCCCCTTTTCCCTCTTTTGCTCCTTTCTTTTTCTCTTCATTTCTTCCCTCTTCTTCTCCTCCTTCCTACTCATGTCTTCCATCTTCTTTTTCCTTTGCACTCCTCAGCGACAAGAGCTTGCTGAAGTGCTTCCATGTGTTCCAATTCTTCTTCCTTCTCCTTCATCTTTTCTATATAAGGTTCTTCTCCTGATATGAGCAGTACTGAGGCAGAGATTTTAGAGAGACTTTGAAGGCGAGTTTAAAGGACACCTGGTGGTTTACTTATCTGTATTACGGATGTTATTACTGCTTCGGCAGTTGATTTTTTGTATAGGCTTGCTTAAGCCCTTCTTTGTACGTTGTAATAATTTTTTATATTAATAAAAGTTACTGTTATTCTATTTCGCATGTTCTGTTTATATGTTTTAATAAATTTGCAAGTTCTGCTCGGCACAGTAGTATAGCATTTGAACCAATGACAACTAAGGCCAAAATACTTGCTAATAAAAAGACGCCATAATAACTTTAACAAAATTATTATTCGACATAACAATCCGACCAGTGAGGAACGAGATTTACCTTAAAATTAGTCGAGATGGGGACTAAGTGTTCGATAAGGTGTAAGAAGTAGCTATCCGAGGACATGTCACCTTCCCAATGAACAATTTCCTTAGGCTAACGATCATCAGTTCGTTTCGCCATCTTCTTAACACACTGGCCTTAACTTTTTCCCATATTTGAGCCGAGAAACTTCTCCATCCGAGCAGTTGATTTCCCAAAAGGCCTGAGTCCGAGGACTTCGCAAAGCCTGGGTTTTATTTAAAACTTACGCTTTTCCTTTTATGTACTTGGCTTCCCCATAGACTTGAGTCCGAGGACCATGCAAGCCCTAGGTTCTGTCCCAAACTTTTATGTCCTTGGTTTCCCCATAGGCCTGAGTCCGAGGATCATACAAGTCCCAGGTTCTGTCCAAGACTTTTATGTCCTTGGTTTCCCCATAGGCTTGAGTCCGAGGATCATACAAGTCCCAAGTTCTGTCCAAGACTTTTATGTCCTTGGTTTCCCCATAGGCTTGAGTCCGAGGATCATACAAGTCCCAGGTTCTGTCCGAAACTCTTCGAGTTCAGATTCTCCCTTTCGTCAGGCATTTCATAAGGCGCCGAGCAGGGGTTGTCCTCGGCAACGGCTATTGCTCGGCGTGGGCCATAGTACCTGGGCCCTCACGCAAAGCGGGCCTGGGCCGCGAATCCACTTAGCCCATGAATTAAGAGATATTTCTGCAATCTCTGGCCACGCGGTACTCTCTGATGTCACAATGACCAAGGTGCGCCTTTACGAGGCTTCTTTAATCTTGTGGTTGCAGTTGATGTTGGAAGTTGAGCCAGAACTGTTTTGTCTGTAGCGTACCTTGGGATGCTGCGTGAGTTGACTGCCACCCCCTTATCTTTTCAAATAAACAGGAGGGGGAGAAAGTTGCTTTATATACGCACAACTCCTTCAGTTTTCTCCCATATCATAATTCCCACTTCCGGGGCTCTCCTCCCTTAACATAACATGTCTAAGGCAAGGGTTGGGAAGAAAGAGCTCTCTCCGCCGCAGAAGCACCGTGTCCTCATGAGACTCAAAGTAGTAAGGTATAGGCACAGGAAGCATAAGTTCAGGAGAACACTCCATTTCGACCGAGGGGGAAGGGGATCTCTCCCTCTTTTAGTCAAAATCCGAAGCAGGTTCTGTCCATGCCAGAATTTTGGTGTGGCAGAAGAAAGATTTTCCGCCATCAGCGCCTCTGCTTTGCGGCAGGCGTATATTTAGAGAAAGCCCCTCAACCTCTAACTCCCTGCACCTTTCCTTCAACAGTGTCATGCTCAAGTTGGGTCTCTTTTGCTGTTTGAGTTGTGAGCATGTGAAAGCATTGAGGAAGAACAAGGTCTTGGGGCTGTAGCCAACCTCTCCTCTGACCTACTTCCTCAGCTTCATTTATTCTCTTGTATCTTCCTTTCTTTTCGGTTATGTAATTAGCTTTGACGCAAACTGATTCCAGCTTTTCATTGTACGCTGTACTATTTCTTTGTTTTAGTGATAATGGAAATTTCTTTACTTGTTTTGGATACTGTTCCTTTGACTACACTACTTTGTGAGTGAGTGTGCCCCATGCGTGTGTTTCTTTCAGAATATTTAGAGCAAAATAGCTTGAAACATAATCTAACTAACTCCAATTTATCAATACTACCAGGCATTATATCGATAATTCATAGTAAATCAAACTTAGGAAACTAACCGGGATAACAGTTGAATATTCTGTGATAAGCGCGTGAACACCGTCCAAGGCTGATAATCTCTAAATAATCCATCCGAGCAATCGACTGGGAAGTAGGGAACTCCGATGGTGCTTTTGTGTACTTGGTTTCCCCATAGGCTTGAGTCCGAGGACCATACAAGGCCTAGGTTCCGTCCAAAACTTACGGTTTTTATTTTGTGTACTTGGTTTCCCCATAGGCTTGGGTCCGAGGACCATGCAATGCCTTGATTCTGTCCAAAACTTGTAAGATCTCTTTTTTGTACTTGGTTTCCCCATAGGCTTGGGTCCGAGGACCATGCAATGCCTTGGTTCTGTCCAAAACTTGTAAGATCTCTTTTTTGTACTTGGTTTCCCCATAGGCTTGGGTCCGAGGACCATGCAATGCCTTGGTTCTGTCCAAAACTTGTAAGATCTCTTTTTTGTACTTGGTTTCCCCATAGGCTTGGGTCCGAGGACCATGCAATGCCTTGGTTCTGTCCAAAACTTGTAAGATCTCTTTTTTGTACTTGGTTTCCCCATAGGCTTGGGTCCGAGGACCATGCAATGCCTTGGTTCTGTCCAAAACTTGTAAGATCTCTTTTTTGTACTTGGTTTCCCCATAGGCTTGGGTCCGAGGACCATGCAATGCCTTGGTTCTGTCCAAAACTTGTAAGATCTCTTTTTTGTACTTGGTTTCCCCATAGGCTTGGGTCCGAGGACCATGCAATGCCTTGGTTCTGTCCAAAACTTGTAAGATCTCTTTTTTGTACTTCGTTTCCCCATAGGCTTGGGTCCGAGGACCATGCAATGCCTTGGTTCTGTTCAAAACTTGTAAGATTTCTTTTTTGTACTTGTTTCTCTATACTTATTTATTTTTCGAAGGTCAGCCCCTTGAGCTGCCCGCGCCGTTAGCGGTGCAAGGCGTAGCCCCTAGCAGAAGTTTATGGCGGAGCAACAACTGCACGTCGCCGGAGATGGGAAAGACTCGTCTTGCTAGAGAGCTGACTTATGCGCCACCCGCGCCAACGCGCAAGCCTTCCCACAGACGGCGCCAATTGTAGGGACACGACCCTCAAACGGCCCAACAACGACGTTGGGCTCGCGCGTGAAAGATCCCCCACAATAATATTTGTAGAGAGTGGGCTTGAAAGGCTAACGTTGGGTCACGGGGCGCTAGTACAGGCCAGACTTTAGGTGAACCAAGACAGGAAAAGGCTTTAGTCTGGATATTCAGGCCTTACACCTTTGTGACTTGAGGGATTTGGCTCCTCGGATCATGTCCGAGGAGCACTAATGTTTTCTCCAGTTACCCGATGGTGGGTTTTTCGGGGTGATGCACATATATTATCCGGGAATTGTCCTTCCTGAGGTTTTTCTCCGGAAGTCAGATGGGAGAGACCCCACTTTGTTACCTTACGTTTTCTTTTATACTAGCCTACGTTCGTTGTCCCTCGTCCACGTGTAGGGTCGACTTTTCCAGGACAGAGATTTGTCCCATCAGTCTAATCCCGAAATTGTGGGAGATGGTCAATAAAGCCTGGGAATCCGGTTCTATTAGGTGCAATGTCATATCAATGAAGGGTATTAAGGACTATTTTCCCGAGATATTTTCTGATCTTTTAAGTTTGCTTGTATTCCACTTTCGTCAAAGGGATCTTGGGCCTGCCGAGGACTAAGCTGTCCTCGGCTGTATCTTCGGGCCACTTTGGGCTTACTATTTTTGAGCTTGGGCCCTGGCCTCCTTCGGTTTGGAGTTTGGACCTGTGGACTCCCCATAAGAGAGCGGGCCGGGCCCATAAACTATTGGGCCCTACAAGACTCAATAATACAAAGCCTATTATTACCACCATTGTATTTTGGCTTAAATCCGGTGTATTTCTTCTTCTATCATTTTGGTTTTTTTTCCCCAACTTTTTGCTTGGATATTGATTCACATTTTGTGAATAATCTTTTGGGTTTTTTTTCCTCACTCCAATTTACAATTCCAAGTTTGGATTTTTGTTGAAATTTGGTCAATTCCGTTCCCTACTAGTTGATATCTTTCTCTAATTGTCTTCTTCTTTTTTCTTTTTCTTTTTTTTCTTTTTTACTACCTTCCCTCAATTTTTTTAATTTACTGGGTGAATAATCATTCTCATTGTTTATCATTACACAACACTGGAATTTATTGAAAGAAGAATGTAAGATAGTAAAGAGTTTTTCCTTTTCAGATTTGTATTGAGCTTTTATTTAAGTAATTATAAAAAAAATATAAAAAAATAAAAAAGTGTCAAACATACATACCTTTTGAATACAATTTCATTTAATCGGATGCCTTCAAACTTCAAAGTTCCCTTTGCTAAAATGAGTGATTTAAGTAAGTGAAGCCTTAGACTACAACCAAGAGAATATATTTTTTGCAAGACGAAGGAGGCACCTCTTCTCACGTACTTAGAAAACTTCAAATAGGAGCAGTTATCTAAAATTCCCAGTAAACTTCAACAATCTGTTTTTTTTTTTTTTTTTTTTTTTTTTTTTCTCTCTCTCAATTCCAAAAAGAAAGAGTAAAAAGGATAAGAATGAAGAGAATGTAAGAGGATTGTGTTTTTTATTTTCAATTTCATTTAGGAGGAGAAAAGTGAGTAAGTATGGATGATATAGAAATTAGTGATTTCTTTGGTAAAGGATAAAGCAATAGAAACCAGTTAAACACTTAAACTTTTTGAGGTGGTTATTGCTTAGTGGTTAGACATGGAAAGCATTTTGGAGATGTCTGGATGAGTGCTAAAAATTTGTAGCCTAATTTTGAGGAGTTGATAGAACGTGAGGATCTAAGAGATAGAAGATGTGATAGAGAGAATAAAATTTTTAAAAATTATCTATTTAAAAATTATGAATTTTTTAAAAAAGGTTTAAAATTCAAACATGGATAGAAGAAACAGTTTTTCAAATTTATCTCAAATTTAGGAGTTCTAAATTATAAAATTTACATGTTTACACTTCCTAAATAGTTGAATTTGAGGGTACTTTGAGCAAATTTAGAAGTTTTAAATTAGTAATTATACATGTATAACTCTATTAGCACTTAATACCTAAATTGTTCTTAATCTCTATTTAGTTGTGTGTGTGTGTGTGTGTTTTTTTTTTTACTGAACGTGCGGTTTTTTTTTTTAGAATAAAATATTAGAAATGTGTGTTAGAATAAGTGGGTTAGTGGGACAGTTCCTATTTTGTAGGCAATATTTTTTCAAACATATCTAAAATTTAGGACTTTTTAAATTAGTAAGTTTACATGTCTAACCTTACTATTTAAGCTTTACAAACTGGTAAATTTGAGGGTATTTTGGATATCAAAATTGAGGAATCCAAACAGGAGAAACCCCTTAAATAGTAGTATAGAGCCTTCAACCTTGGAGAATCCATAGTAGAATCCAAAATTGTTAGGAAAATCCTTAGGTCCTTACCTGAAAGATACCATGCCAAGATCATTGCCATTGAAGAAGTGAAGGACATTGATAAAATTCCTTTGACTCAGCTTGTAGGGAATCTTCAAGGCTATGAGATGGGATAAGGCGTAATGGGAAAATGTGAAAAGAGTAGAAACTTGACTCTTAAGGATATAGAGGAAGAGATTGATAACTCTAAAGATGAAGATGATGATGAGGATGAAGATCTAACCTTTATAGCTAATGAGATTATCAAGCTTCTTCAATTTAGAAAAAAGGATAAGGACAAACCTCCTAGGAAATCTAAATCCTCTAGGAAGGGTAAGAATGAGAAATCCCTTATCCAATGCCATGAGTGCAAAGGTTTTGGTTATATGAGGATAGAGTGCCCAAACTACCTTATGAAGGAAAAGACCAAGAAGTCAAAAGAGAAAGGTTGGTTGCTACCTAGAGTGATACTGAGAATGACTCTTCTGATGAGTATGTGGATGAATGTGGTCACTTTATAGCGTTTGCTGCCATAACTGATAAGGTGATTGTGGAGAGTGCTAGTGAAAATGAGGATTCTTCTGATAATGAAGTACCCAAGAAGATGACCCTTCAGGAAGCCTATGATAAGCTATGCACTGAATTCAAAAAATTTGAAAAGAATTCTCATCTTTGTAAAAAAGAGCTTACCGATGTAAAAATTGAAAAAGTTGATCTATTAGTCAAACTAAATAAGACTACAAGGTTAGTTGAGACTCTTGTTGTGGAGAACACCTCATTAGAAGAGAAGGTCAAGAATCTTGAGGTAGAGCTTAGTCAAGCTAGAGCTCAAATAGAGAGGATGTCTAGTGCAAAGCTTGATGAAGTATTGAGTGCTCAAAAGCCTAGTTCTGATAAGACTGACTTAGGATATGCTATTTCCTCCGGCCTATACTCTTCCACGGCTTCTGGATCAAGGACTGTCTTTGTGCCCCAATTTGAGAAAGGTTATAAAGGTATGAAACCCAAAACTAATATGGCTAATTCTAAATCCTTTGTTAGACCTCATGTTTGTCAACATTGTAGTGTTTCTGGACACATTCGTCCTAATTGCTTTAAGTTGTATCCTTAAAAGCAAGTGTCCAAACGGTCACAGGTTTTCTCTCAAGGACCTACACCTTTGTTTGGAGAGTTATTAAAAGTTTTGAGCTTTTTAATTCAATTTCAGGAGAATTTTAATTCTTCTATGTTTTTTAGTAGACATACTAGGACACATGTCTTTTCATCTTCACAGCCAAAGACTCGAACTGTGTGAGTGAGCAAGGAGCCTAAGACTTAATTGTCTTTTCTGTTTGTCCTCTGCTTTAATTCTTTCTATCTAAAGAATGACTCTCTTTGTTTGATTTCTTATCTGCTTTTGGAATCATACTTTCATGCATCTGCATCTTTCTTCATAATTTCATGTTGTTTGTCTGTATTTGTTTAGTTGTTTAGTTTTTATTTTGTTTTGTTTTCCAAAAAAAAAAAAAATCAGAAAAATACAAAAACAGTGTGTGTTTGTGTACATTGGTACTTGTGTACCTGGGATGGCCATTGAATCAAAATTTTCTAAATTTTGTATCTTTTGTAGCTTAGATGAGCATCTCTATGCACAACTAAGCAAGTGAGTTTTGTGGCTCGTGTTTGTGATGAGTAAGATTAAGTAAATTTTTATACTTAACATTCGTATTACTCTTTTTGACGAGAAGGACTAAAAAATCCTAAGAGAAAGGCATAAATAACCATTTCACCACTGTTGCTCGCCAATCATGAAATGACATCTGTATGCTTCAGCATAGCAAAAGTACAATGTCAAAAGCTTAACATAATTGGGTATTTCTTTTCTCTTTCTTATATGCCCATACATAATATGCTTAACAATATATATATATATATATATATATATATATGCAAAGAAAAATAAAAGCAAAAAGAATCAGAATGCTTTATATATGATTGCAAAAGTGCAATGTCAAAAACTTAACATAATTGGGTATTTCTTTTCTCTCTCTTATATGCCCATACATGATATGCTTAACAATATATATATATATATATATATATGCAAAGAAAAATAAAAGAAAAAAGAATCAGAATGCTTTATATATGATTGCAAGCATGTCTTCTAAGAGATGTGGGAGTTATAGGATGTACCTCGAAGGTGATAGTCTCCATCAAGCAGTTATGATTGTGTATGAGTTAAATTGATTTTCTCATATCTAAAATCGTCATAACATATTGACACTTATGTAATCTTGCGATGTTTTTCACACACAACACGCAAATTCTTTGCTACTTTCGATACATGTGTAGGTACAATATGATTTGGCCATCACAAGGGATACATGTGTTAATGTATGCTCATTAAACTGTCTTGACTTGTTTTTGAAATATAAAATTTGGTTAGACTTCTTGTGTGTGAGTGTGTGTGTTTTGGATCTAAATGCTTTACATTTTTCTTATTGAGAAATGTTTTTGAGAGCTTAACATGTTGTTTGGATCTTTGGTTGGGTAGCATGCTTGATTGCATTCATGTTAGTGTTTTTCTCTTCTTTCAAAAACTATTTTTGCCCATCTTGACAGCTTCTCGACAGATTGCTATCTATCGAGCCCTTTTTTCTTCTTGTTTCAACAGAAGTTAATGCAATCTCGATCCATCAAGCTTTTTGGACTTTGTCTCGATAGCTTCTTAACAGATTCTCGATCCATTGAGAAACTTTCTGTCTGGCTGATAGATCCTCAAAAGATTCTTGATCCATCGAGGTTGGCTTCTGCTTGATAGCTGCTCGACAGCTTCTCAATCTGTTGAGATCCTTTTGCATGCACTGTTTTTCACATGTTTTGCATCTTTCTTTTATATTGTCATCCATAGCATCTTGTTTTATTACATTCATGCATTTATATGGATTTCTTGTGCCCCCTTGATTATCCTTGATCATCTTTATGTTTCTCGGGTGAAGCTTTATAGCTTCTTGTACCCTTTGTCAATCATGACAAAAAAATGGAGAAATTATGGAGAAAATGTGATTTCTTCTTAAGCTTCTACATGTTAGGGGGAGAAATACATGCCTTTGTAAGGGGGAGTTGCGTTTCATCTTGTTAGGGAGAGTGTTTACCTCCTTATTGTTTTAGGAGCTTCTTTTAGCTTCTCCTACACTGGTCTTGTAACCATTTTTATATACATTGTGCTTATCTTTGATATATATATATATATATATATAAATGATGTATGTCTTCTTCACCTACCTCTACATGTGTTGTTTCTTTTCTCTCTTTATACACATGTTTCTTTATTGTATGCAATCTTTTATCTCTGTTTCACACTAAGATACCGTGATGAGTTTTGTTTAAAGTGTTTCAGAAATATAGGTTATCAAAGTCTTTCTTGCCATGAACTCTCATTTTGCAAAATTTGTCAAGAGTTTGTGTTAGGATAGATTTTATTGCATTCAACAAATGAGTATGAGTTGAGTGATTTATGACTTCTCTCATATGTTCATTTGTTTGTTGTGGTTTTGTCACGGATTTCCAAAGGGAGAGATTGTTAGGACATATGTGGAACATGTTATGAACATATGTCATTTAGAATTGGCTAATCCCTTGACAAAACGCACTTTACTTGTAATTGGGTAAATCTAGAATGTGTTTAGTACTTTAAGAAACATGTTGTTCAAACCAAGTATTAAAACCATGAAGATTGGACCAAGAAATAAGTGAAGAAGGGTTGTTCATTAAAGCTGGACAAATTCTCGACAGATTCTCAACAAATACTATCTATCGAGGTTTAATGAGTCTCAACAGATAGCATCTATCGAGGTCTTAACAGATAGCTCAACAGTTGTATCTATTGAGAATTACAAAATTAGAAATTTTAGATCTGATTTTCGGTCCATGTTGACATGTAAGTGTAGGGTTTCTTTTCTCACAACCCTAGACATATATAAGGCTTATTTTAAAGGCCGTCACATAAGAGTATACAAGGAGAATACATGCAAAAGGTGACTGAATGCCTTATTCTCTCTATAAAAAAGCTACTGCGTCTTTGTGCCATAGGGTTTTGTAACTAAGTGCTTCTTGATCTTCATTGTTGATGAAGTGAAAAACTTTGCAGTCAATATCTTCTTCAAGTTGGTGAGTTAGTCACATACTGGGAGCCGTGCATTTTTGGTTAGTCACATACTAGAATCCGTGCAAAAGGATGGCGTTCATATCTTGAAAAGTTCTGAAGTTCTGAAGCGATAGAAGATTTCTGCTATAAGTTCATCTACGGGAATTGTAGAGTCTAGGGACAAAAGTTTTGTACTAGATCTGAAACTTCTCTTTATTATAGTGGATTGCTTTTCAACAAAGTTTCCCCCTAGGTTTTTTACTGTGAAACTAGTTTGTTTCATTAGTTTTTATGAGTCATCATATCTTGTCTTATTTAATTTTCCACTGTGCATGATATTGACATGATATTAATGTTAGTTGGATTTAACAAGGTTTATTAATAATAAATCTAATTAACAATTTGGGTTTAAAACTTGTTAATTTTATCAACCAAGGTCTAAATTTCACAACATATCTGATTGACACAAAATTTGACATGTGTATTAAGAGAGTAAAGAACATGCAATTCAACAATTAAATTTTCAAAATATGTAGTTATTTTTATTTTATTGAGTAAGGTTGTAGTTTAAGACTACAACAAATTTTGTGACTAAACTTTGCCCAGTTGTAAATTGATTTGCTCAGAACCTATTTTCAATTATATGTTTGTTTGTATTTAGAACATGCCTGCCTACTAATCTATACCGATTCACCCATTCTATATATCTTGCAGCCGTATATCTTACTATTTCCACTATTTACTAAACACCATAACAAAGTCTTTACCATGCATGTGCATTTACCATGTGCCTACTAATTCCCCAAAATAAGAAGTTTACTTGTTGCTCCACTTGCATATGATACGACTATGTGAGATAAAGAGAAAGGAGTTCATTTTCAATGTGCCTATACCGATTTGCCCATTCAAACAGACTACATTAGACACTTCAGCTAAGTTTTCAAGTTTAGCAAGTCTTGATGTAACTGATTTTTAATCATTATAAATGATTTCTTTTGAATAGTAAGAGTTTTTTTTTTTTTTTGTCTCTTAAATGTGGTTTTTGTTATGTACGGTCCCCAATTCTAAAATGTAAAAATTTATTCATTCTATCTTTTCTAAGTTTATGTGATTAACAAAATGTTGAGACATCCCACTTTAAAGATCAAAATCAATCCGACCTAGGACTCAAATCCAACCAATCCCATATTTAATGAACTAAAATCAAACTGATCTCATATTTTAAGGGGTAAAAAATGCAAGTGAGAAATGGATAGAAACCAATAAATTGACAAAATGTAGATAGATGGACTAATTATTATATTTCAAAATTTTGAAAATTTATAAATAAACATTTTAGAATTAAAGAATCAAAAAATGAGAAAGAAGAGAAGTGGTGGGGGTTTGGAAGAGAAAAGGAGAGGGAAGGGAAGGAGAATGTGAATGTCAAACCTTTTGTTTTTGTACAACATTTTACAAATTTTTACAAAGAGTTTTCCCTTGAATAGAAGATATTTTTAAATTTGACCAAATTTTAAAATGAAACAAACACCTGAAAATGCAAAAATTAATGTTTACCGGAAAGCATTTTATAGTGAAATCAATGAAGTGTAAATAAAAGAGTAATGTTGCTTGAAAGTCTTAGGGCCTATTTGGTTAGTTGAAAAAAGAACTGTTTTTTGTTTTCATTTTCAGTTTTTAGTGGGTCCCACCACTAAAAAATTGGTTTGGTTTTAACATTTGTCTTCAATTTTTATTTTCAATATCCTAAAAATTGGATTTGAAATACAAAAATGAATACAACTTTTAAGTGTTTTCGTTTTCTATGAATACGAATACAATTGCATATTTATAAATATTGTGAAAACACAAACTTACTTGTTTTTTTTAGTGATGTGATGTATGTGAGTGAGAAAAGTTAATTTTTTAAAAAATAGAAAATAATGACCAAACCCGAGTATAATGTATTCTATACCCAAATTATGTATTCAAAATAACTTACCAGACACTACCAATTGTGAAAATAGTTTTTTTTTTTTTTCTATATTCAAATTTAAAATTTGAATATAAAATAAAGAAAATGAAAAGTGGATACACCACTATGGGGACCGGCCTAAAATAACAAGCTGGCTAGGCCCTAGGCCCTTCCGAGGACTCAGCCCGTTCAAGGAGTCAGCGTGGCCCAAGCAATCCTTATTTAGGCCCACTGGGGCAAAGAGAACATGTCTGAGGACTAATTTCTTCTCGGCTAATGCAAATTCCGGAGTAAAGGTACATCCTAGCCAGTATAGTCAATCTTCTCAATACGTAAAAAGGAAGGAAACCCAAAATATCTCATCAAAGGCTGCCACCACCACATTAAATGCATTACAACTACTATCCTGGCCGCATTAATGAGGAGAAGACCCCTGAGCAGTGCTACCTTGGCTACTGCAACTCACAAAGAATTGAGAGGGGTGTCTAATGGGACAGGTGCTTAAGTAGGGGTTTGGATGATCAACAAGTGTAAATCCCAGATGATATGAAATGGCCTATATAATATGTAAAAGTCCCCCAATAGAGGGGACAGTGAAAGAGAGAGGGAGAATACTGTAGAGAAGCCTGACTGCATTGATCAGTATCTATTAATCAAGTTTTTAGCCTTATCATTCCTGGAGACTTTTCCAAAGTGGCATTTTCGTTCTAGTTTGTGTATTCCCTTAACCCATGCATCAAACCGTTGAAACTAACTGAAGACGAGTTCTTTAGCCCATACTCTACAAAAATTCATTGTGTGGGACCTTTTGGACCAAGATTTGAGCGACAAGGATTGGGTCACCAAATTGTTCCCCTACAATTGGCGCCGTCTGTAGGAAGAACTTAAGTGTCAGTAAGCACAATGGTTCAGCATGGTAGGACTAGGTCCACACCAGGAGAATCCCCACCAAGCTAACCCTCAACAGACAGAACCCATTGAGTCTCAGCGGCAAAATAATCCTTCCAACCCAGGCAACAAAAGGAATCATGAGGGAAGCATACATACTACCCAGACGAGCCAAAGTCATACCTAAATAGGTAGTCACGTATCTCAAAGGCGGAACAACCATCAGGCCATGCAGCGAGAAATAGATGACCTAAAAAGAAAGTTGCGACGTGCACAGCGAAAGCAATCTCCCCCCAGCTTAGATGCATCCTCTAACGAGGAGGACGTGGGTTATCGACGGAGGTCGAGAACACCCTCAAGCGAGACTTTTTCTTACAAGAAGGAGTCTCACCCTGTGCGAAGGTTTGAGAGCCCGTCCAGCAAGGGTTTGGGAAATGACGCTATGAACAAGGCATTAGATCAGATCTCCAGATCACCTTTCGTGCACCGAATCAAAGGGGCTAAATTACCTCGACGTTTTAATCAACCAACGTTTGCCATCTACAACGGCCGAGTAGACCCGGTGGAGCACGTAAGCTAGTTCAACCAAAGAATGACCATCTACTCCCAAAATGAGGCTCTGGTGTGCAAAGTTTTCCCGTATAGCTTGGGGCCAATGGCGATGAGATGGATCAACAGCCTAAAGACAAATTCCATAGGCTCCTATAAGCAGCTCACTCAGGCTTTTTGTTCTCGCTTTATTACAAATAGCAGGGTCCCTCGACCCCTAAGTTCGTTATTGTCCTTATCCATGCGCGAAAGAGAGACCCTAAAGGCGTACTCGGATAGGTATTGGGAGATGTATAACGAGTTGGATGAGAACCACGATGATGTCGCTATCAGCACATTTAAAAGCGGTCTCCCCACCGAACATGGCTTAAGGAAATCTTTCACTGGTAAACCCGTTGCCAACGTTCATCAGTTGATGGATAGGATTGACAAATACAAAAGGGTGGAGGAAGATCAGCTACAAGGAAAGGGAAAGGAGAAGATCACTCCCCCCAAAGGGAATGATTTCAGGTTGGAACGATACAACAATAACCAGCTGAGGAGGGATTTTTCGAGACAGGCTGGATAAAGTAACATGCAAACGGTTAATGCAGTGTTCAGAGAGCCAGTACAGCAAGTTCTGGAGAAGGTCAAGAATGAACCCTTCTTCAGATGGCCGGGAAAAATGGCTGGGGACCTTTCGAAACGCAACCAGAACCTGTATTGTCACTATCATCAGGACCATAGACATACCACTGAGGACTGCAGGAATCTATGGAATCACCTAGATCAGCTAATCCGAGAAGGAAAGTTACGTCACCTTTTACACCCCTCAAGTGGTCATCCAGGCTAGGCAATGCAAGAGCCTCGAAAAGATGTATCATTAAGACCCCCCATAGGGACGATACACGTCATCCTCGTCGCTCCAGAAAGAACCGGGTCATTTCCTTCTAGGGTGCTGTCTGTGACTCGGCTCTCCGCCGAGGACAAGGAAAAAGAATTTAAAATGTCTAAAAAGGGAAGCTCTTTAATATTAGGATTCTCAGACGAAGATAAGAGGGGAACTATCCAACCTCACGACGATGCCTTAATGGTTACGCTGAGAATCGGAGGTTTCGATGTGAGAAGGGTGCTGGTAGACCTGGGTAGCGTAGTAGAGGTAATGTACCCTGATCTATACAAGGGGCTGAACTTAAGGCCGGAGGATTTGATGGCTTATGACTCTCCCCTTATCAGCTTCGAAGATAAGACTGTTATACCAAAAGGGCAAATCAGACTACCCATAGAGACTGGGTCAGAGGTGGTGGAGGTGAACTTTATCGTGGTCGATGCCTACTCGCCCTACACAGCGATAGTAGCCAGGCCATGGATCCATGCCCTAGAGGCCGTATCTTCCACACTTCACCAAAAGGTAAAATACCCGTCCGGAGGCCAGGTGGAAGAGATTTGCGGAGATCAGGCCATGGCCAGGCAGTGTATGGTGGCCGCCATCTCACGTCAGTCCAACGCCGAGTCCTCGGCTTCTGAAAACTTATAGCAACCAGCCACCTCGGCAGGGCAAGTCAGTGGGCCAACCGAGGAGTTAAGGTGCGAAAGTTTGGAAAAGTTTATCGTTGACAGTGACCCGGAGAGATTTTTCCAAGTCGGCTCGGAGTTGCCTCCTCAAGAAAAAGAGGGATTGGTCGGGTTTCTGAGGAGAAATGTTGATGTGTTTGCATGGGACGCTTACGATGCCCCGGGGGTTGACCCTAGTCTCATTTGTCACCACTTGAATGTTAACCCATCTTCCATTCCAAAGAAGCAAACACCCCAACGTCCTTCGAAAGAACATGCCAGTGTCGTTAGAGACGAAGTGACGAAGCTGAAAAGGGCAGGGGCTATCAAAGAAGTCTTTTACCCAGAATGACTGGCAAATACGGTGGTGGTAAAAAAGAAAACGGGGAAGTGGCGAGTCTGCGTGGACTTCACAGACTTGAACAAGGCATGTCCGAAAGACCCATTCCCATTACCTTGAATTAACCGATTGGTAGATGCGACTGTAGGCCACCCTCGAATAAGCTTCCTGGATGCCTTCCAGGGTTATCATCAGATACCACTGGTACTTGAGGATCAGGAGAAAACGGCGTTTATAACACCCCTCAGAAACTACCACTATAAGGTGATGCCTTTCAGACTAAAGAACGCAGGGTCAACCTACCAAAGGATGATAACCAGAATGTTCGAACTTAGCTAGGAAAGGTTATTGAAGTCTACATAGATGATATGGTAGTAAAAAGTAAGGTGGTATCCGAGCATGTGAAAGACCTGGAGATCATCTTTGGCATTTTAAGGGAGCATAAGTTGCGGCTCAATGCTTCCAAGTGTTCATTTGGGGTCAGATTTAGGAAATTCCTAGGCTATATGGTAACTCACAGAGGAATAGAGGTAAGCCCAGATCAAATCAAGGCGATTAATAACCTACAGACTCCTCGAAATCCGAAAGAAGTGCAGAAACTCACTGGCATGATCGCAGCATTGAACCGGTTCATATCACAATCTACAGACCGATGCCGACCTTTCTACCTCTTAGTAAATAAGTGGAAAGGGTTTGAGTGGTCGGAGGATTGTGTCCTGGCCTTCCAGCAACTCAAAGAATACTTGTCGCGACCACCCATCATGTCTAGCCCTGAGGCGGACGAGGTACTATTTGCATACATAGCGGTTGCCCCTCATGTTGTAAGCCTGGTACTGGTACGGGATGATAATGGAGTACAGCAACCAGTGTATTACGTAAGTAAATCGTTACACGAGGCTAAAGTGCGTTACTTACCACTGGAGAAGGCAATTCTAGCAGTGGTGCACGCCACGCAAAAACTCCCCCATTACTTTCAGGCACACACGGTTATTATTCTAACCCAGCTTCCCCTTCGATCGGTGCTTCGAATTGCCGACTACACATGGAGGATCGCCATGTGGAGTGCATTTTTGGGGGCCTTTGATATTAAATACATGCCTAGGTCCTCTGTCAAGGGTCAAGTCCTCGCGGACTTAGTCGCAGAATTCACTGAACCCTCTGTAGAAACAATAACCGAAAAGGAAGACATGGATGGAAAATCGATTGGCACAATCTCAACACGGGAGATCTTGCGCTGGAAAGTCTACGTGGATGGCGCGGCCAACCAAAGAGGATCTGGAATTGGGCTAGTTCTAATATCGCCCGAAGGTATTGCCATTGAAAAATCACTAAGACACGGGTTCTCGGCTACGAACAACGAGGCCGAGTACGAAGCTTTACTTCAAGGAATGATGATGGTTCAAAAAATGGGCGGAAAGGCAATGGAAGCGTTCTCGGACTCCAAATTGGTCGTTGGCCAAGTGATGGGTGAGTTAGAAGCTAGAGATGCTAGAATGCAAGAGTATCTTGGTCGAGTCAAACGCCTGCAGTCAGACTTTTAATCCTTTAACCTAACGCATGTTTCTAGAAGTGGGAACACACATACGAATTCGCTGGCCACTCTTGCCACGTCCTCTGCACATGATCTGCCACGAATAATTCTTGTTGAAGATTTATGCCAGGCAAGCTCAACCAGTAAAGACACAACTCAGATCCATCAGATTAGAAAGAATCCCAGCTGGATGGATCCTATAATGAACTTCCTCAAAGATGATACGTTGCTAGAAGGAAAACTGGAAGCCGAGAAGATACGGAGGAATGCTCCTCGGTTCTGGTTGTCAGAGGACCACAAGCTATACCGGCGTTCCTATTCTGGCCCATACCTATTATGTATACATCCAGAGGAATCCGAGTCCTTGCTCGAAGAACTATATGAGGGGATTTGTGGAAGTCACACAAGAGGAAGATCGTTGGCGCATTGGGCACTCACCCAAGGATACTGGTGGCCGAACATGTAGAGAGAGGCTTAAGAATATGCAAAGAAGTGTGATCAATGCCAGAGATTTGCCCCAAATATCCACCAACCGGGGGGAGTCCTTAACCCCATCTCTAGCCCCTGGCCGTTTGCTTAGTGGGGTCTTGATATTGTCGGCCCTTTCTCTAAAGCAGCAGGGAATAAGTGGTATATAATAGTCGGCACCCATTATTTCACCAAATGGGTAGAGGCTGAACCTTTGGCCAACATCAGGGACATGGATGCCAAGAAATTCGTTTGGAAAAACATAATTACGCGTTTCGGAACTCCTCACACCCTCATCTCGGACAACGGTCTTCAGTTTGATAGTAAAAACTTCAGGGAATACTACTACGACTTTGGGATCACAAATTGATATTCCACTCCTGCATACCCCCAAGGAAACAGGCAAGTCGAGGCTGTGAACAAGGTCATAGTGAGCGGGCTGAAAAAGAGGTTGGATGAAGCAAAGGGGAGATGGGTGGACGAGCTCCCTCACGTTTTATGGACCTATCGAACGACGCTGCGACGGTCAACAGGCGAAACTCCTTTTTCAATGACTTATGGGGCCGAAGCCGTGCTCCCAATCGAGAACAGCTTCCCCACATTGAAGTCTAGCACCTTTACCCCAAAAAACAATGACGAGTTACTAGGGAGAAGTCTAGACTTAGCTGAGGAAAAAAGGGAAAAAGCGATGATCCATATGGCCTATTATCACCAGAAGCTAAAGCAGGGATATGATGTTAATGTAAAACTGCGACCTTTAAGTCCAGGCGACCTCGTGATGAGGAAGATTCTCGGCAGTGCTAAGAACCCTTCCTGGGGCAAGCTGGGACCCAACTGGGAAGGACCGTATCGCATCACATCTGTGGCCAGAATAGGTGCTTATTACTTAGAAGACTTAGATGAAAAAACCGTACCTCGCTCGTGGAATGTAAATAATTTAAGAAGATATTATTATTAATGAAAACGGCTATGCCTATGTTTTGTTTCATGATCATCACATACCCCTTGGTCCATTTCCATCTCTACAAGTTTTAAACAGAACCCAAGTCCTGCATGGCTCTTCGGACCATAGGCTTGGGGGAAATTAACAACTTATAGCATCTACAAGTTTTAAACAGAACCTAAGTCCTGCATGACTCTTCGGACCACAGGCTTAAGGGAAATTAACAACTTATGGCATTTACAAGTTTTAAACAGAACCTAAGTCCTGCATGGCTCTTCGGACCATAGACTTGGGGGAAATTAGCAACTTATGGCATCTACAAGTTTTAAACAGAACCTAAGTCCTGCATGACTCTTTGGACCACAGACTTGGGGGAAATTAACAACTTATGGCATCTACAAGTTTTAAACAGAATCTAAGTCCTACATGGCTCTTCGGACCACAGGCTTAGGGGAAATTAACAACTTATGGCATCTACAAGTTTTAAACAGAACCTAAGTCCTGCATGGCTTTTCGGACCACAGACTTTGGGGAAATTAACAACTTATGGCATCTACAAGTTTTAAACAGAACCTAAGTCCTACATGGCTCCTCGGACCACAGACTTGGTGGAAATTTACAACTTAGAACTCCTGTGCGATTTTAAGGTATGTTCGTAGTATAGTGTAATTGCATCTATTGTTCTAAGTTCGCCACACGGCACTGCCTTTTCTCATTCGTTTATATTTGTTCGTATTGTTGCAAACATTAACTAGAGGAACAGTATTAACTTTGAACAAAATAATGAAATTATATCAACATCAGCTATAAGTACCAAAAGAGAATGGAAAAAAGAACATTCTATATTAATAAGCCGTGATCAATACAAAGGGAAGTCTTTACAAAAGAACAAAAATAAGACAACTCCCGTTTTAAAGAAAATACAATAACAAAAACCCTAGAAGTTAAGCCTCAGTAGGAGGATCCTCTTTCTGCTCTGGCTGAGGATGAGGGACCTCTTTGGCTTGGGAATCTGCCCCAAGACCCTCGGAGACGGACTCCTTGGCAGGATCCAGCAAAGGGATGGCATCAGGAATAACCAGGGCCTGCTCAGAAGCTCAGGGGCGCCGTCAGGGATCTCTCGGATCTCAGGAGGGAAGAAGACCTTCTCGGGCAACCTCAAGGCCGAGTCTGTAGGAACCCCTGCAGCATCAAGAGCATGAGCCCATGAGATGCTGCAGTAATCCTTGCATACCTCTAGAAGCTCCTCAGAGAGCCTGGCTTCAGTCTCCTCCGCCCCAAGTTGATAAGAGGCCTTCTTTTCAGCCTCGGCCGCTTCCCGAACTAGCTAAGCCTCTTCTTTAGCCAGCCGGATCTCCTCCTCAGCTTTCTGTAGCGCGGCCTTGAGATCCAACACTATTTGCTTTTCAGTGGCAAGGCTAGTCTCGGTCACGAACAATTTTTGGCGCTGGTCCTCGGCTTGGGTTTCAGCATTCTTTAGCCCGGCCAGGGCGCTCTTGCGGGCTTTCTCCGACTCTTTGAACTTCTCCGAGAGTTCAAAATTCTCCTACTTGAGGGATCCTACAGATTTCTCCACCTCAGCACGAGATTAAGCCTCAGCTTCAGCCAGATTGCGGTTGTTGCGACAGTACTCCTTGGCCACAAACACTTGCTGAGTAATCTGCCCACAAAACAACAAAAAAATATCTTAGAATGTGACAAGGTCTAATGATTTTATGAAAGATTAGAAGAGTTACTTTACCATTGCAAGGTCCCTCTTGAGGGATAGTAAGAGCTCAGGCTGAGAGAATCGCTTGTAGGCCTCCATGTCCTGGGGGAGGAGCACTGGCTGCTCTAGGACCTTAGCTATGTATCCTGCTCGGCCTCTATTATATTCTTGGACCGAGGCAGTGTAAGGAATGGCAACCCCGTCTACCTCAAGCTTCGGGCTCCAAGTGCGTGGATTAACACGCACTTCGGCCCGGTTCTCTTCCTCCCGACTTTCTACGGAAGAAGCCCTTTTATTCTTCTGCCCTCGGGTGGTTTTTTACTGCTTGTCCGAGAGGGGGACCACCTCGCCTTCCTCAGGGGTTTCAGCCGGCCTTTTCCTCTTTAAGTCCAGGTTAACCTTGAGGCCGAGATCAGAAGGGGGTTGAGGGGCAACTGGAGGAAGGACAGGGGTCTGTGGCTAAGCTGGCGCCTTTGAAGATTGACCTTTGCCTCGGGAGGACATCAACTCTCGTAAACTTTTTCCTTTGCCGGCCATATTATCTACCTCCTCGTCTGAAGAGTCGTCCGAGCAGGCTATAATAATTGGAGCGCCGACCACAGAATTTCGATCCTACTCTTCTTCAGGGTCTAAAAGCTCAATCAAAGGAGCTTTATGAACCTCCTCTTCAAAATAGAACTCGTCTATCTCCTTCTCAAGAGAAAGACGAGATGATTCGATCTCTCCTTTAGTTGGCGCAGCAACTTCAAGGTTGTCTAGCGGAGGCAATTGCGCAACTGGTGGAGGATTCCGAACGCCAGGTAGCACGACTGGCTTGAGATCTTGTCGGGCCAAAAACTTGGGCTTGAACACATCGATTCTAGCTATCCTTGGACTACCAGCTCTTATGGCGTGGCCAATGCTTTGGAAAGCACTTAATAGGGGTCGGTAGCCCAAAACCAGATAAGCCGCGCGTAACTGCCCGTCCTCGGTAACGTAGATTTCTGACCTCAAAAGATAGTTCAAGGCCTGAACGTTTACGTGGCTCAGCCGAGGAGCAACTTGAGCTCTATCTGCAAAATAGCCGAGAAGGATATTATGGTCAAGTTATAAAATTTCTTTGATTCTTAAGCAAAAAAAAAAAAAGGGGGGGGGGGGGGGAATAAATCTAAAGAGCTAAGCCCCCTCCCTAAAGGACTGGCCCTAGAGGCGCCGCACCTGGAATTCCTGCCCGAGTTGGACAATGAAAACCATTGCTCCACTCTCCTGAGGCAATGAGGAAATCATCCTTCATAGTCTTATTGGATATGGGGAGGCAGGAGATTAGCCTAACGACCTCGGACCAAGATTTAAGATAATACCCCCCCTTCTCGATGTAGTGGCACTCGTACAGATGAACCACATCATGCCAAGTAAGGCCTAGATCCATCCGCTCGTTCAGGACATCTACGCAGCCTAATATCCTGAACATGTTTGGAGCTCACTGATGCGGTGTCAACCTATGGTGGTACAAGTAGTCTCGGGTGATCCTACACATGGGAAGTGTCATTCCCCCTTCTATAAAAGCAATCATGGGAATGACGACTTGACCCACGTCTCTATCTGTTAATATTCCTTCTAGGGGACAGTACTGCAGAACCACACCTGGTGGGATATGATATTTTGCCCTAAAGGCCTCCATGGCAGCCGGGGTATCTACTAGATCCTTGAATCTACCCATCTAAGCTAAACTGGAAGGACGGAAAGAAAACTGAGATGAAAATTGAGAGCCAAGGAGGAATTTGAAGCAACGAAGCAAGCAGAACTTACAAGTGTCCTCACAAACAATCACCTAGACGCTTGGAAATCTTCTCGAGGAAGGATGTTTCGCAGAAACAGCTACAGAAGTGTGAAGGTTGGAAACGTTCGTGAATCTCTAGGCCCTGGAGTTCTCTGGAGTTCTTTGGACTTCTTATGTGCTAGTAAAAAAGAAAAACGAGTCTCTTTGGGGCTTTATATAGCCAGGGGGAAAAAGGGAAATCACTCCCGCTCAAGAATTCTGGAAAGAATGTCAACCGTTGGATCCGCGTCTCGCCGTTGGATAAAGGAGACATGAAGCCGCCTGGAGTAAATAGTCGCGCCTCATAAATTGTAGCACATTAAAAGTAACTGCCCCCACACATGTGAATCAGGAGCTAATTAATTCTATTCTTTGTAATATCAAAACCCCATTTTTCTCCTCGGAAGGAGATCAAAAACCGGAGTTTTGAGGGGCTATTATGGGGACCGGCCCAAAATAACAGGCTGGCTGGGCCCTAGGCCCTTCCGAGGACTCAGCCCGTCCGAGGAATCAGCGTGGCCCAAGCAATCCTTATTCAGGCCCACTGGGGCAAACAGAACATGTCCGAGGAGTAATTTCTTCTCAGCTAATGCAAATTTTGGAGTAAAGGTACATCCTAGCCAGTATAGTCAATCTTCTCAGTACGTAAAAAGGAAGGAAACCCAAAATATCTCAGCAAAGGCTGCCACCACCACATTAAATGCATTATAACTACTATCTTAGCCTCATTAATGAGGAGAAGACCCCTGAGCAGTGCTACCTTGGTTACCGCAACTCACAAAGAATTGAGAGGGGTGTCTGATAGGACAGATGCTCAAGTAGGGGTTTGGATGATCAACAAGTGTAAAGCCCAGATGATATGAAAGGGCCTATATAATATGTAAAAGTCCCCAAAGAGAGGGGACGGTGAAAGAGAGAGGGAGAATACTGTAGAGAAGCCTGACTGCATTGATCAGTATCTATTAATCAAGTTTTTAGCCTTATCATTCCTGGAGACCTTTCCAAAGTGGCATTTTCGTTCTAGTTTGTATATTCCCTTAACACATGCATCAAACCGTTGAAATTAACTGAAGACGAGTTCTTTAACCCATACTCTACAAAAATTCATTGTGTGGGACCTTTTGGACCAAGATTTGAGCGACAAGGATTGGGTTACCAAATTGTTCCCCTACAACCACTTTATGAAACCAAACAGGTTCTTAGTATCTTATTTCTCGGTTTGTCCTTAATTTCTATAGATTGAGAATATATATATATATATATATATATTTTTTTTTTTTTTTTGGTTTACTAAAGGATTCATCTGCATGAAACACTAAAAACATTAAAAAAAAATTAAATCGTTTTTAAAAAATGTTTTACGTGAATGATTTTTTACGCATTTCTTTAATTTTTACTTTTTATTAAGAAGGGCCATACACTCATGTTTTACCCAATAGGCCCCAGTCCGAAATTTTATACAAGCTTTATTAACTCAGACCTTTATGATTTATGACCCAAATACATTATGCTCGTAAATAAAACTAAGTCAAACCCAAGCCCATTAAGTTATGCCCAACAAGACATAAATTTTTTATATACTACTGTACATTTTATCCCCCATATTCCATATAATAAAACTTTTGCAATTATATTCACTCACTCCTTTAATAGAATCTTTACTCAATACGGGTGGAGATAACATCTTGGAAGACTCAAATTGAGGTGTCCATATAATATAGATACCACTTAACCCAAAAGTTTAAGTCAATGGATTTAATCCAAATTATTTTACATTAACCCATTAACTCTTATCATTGTTATCTAATGTGAGATTTCATTACTTAATAATAACAAACCACTATTCCAACACTCGGGGAGCAATGATAGTATTACTATTTAAAACACTAAGTCGAACCCAAGCCCATTACTTTAGTAGCATCTCCTCCTTTTTTTTACTTTAAAAGGGACTAGCTCGGCCCAAATCTGGACTGACCTTGAAAGTTCTGCTGGACCGGCCTTATGAGCTGACACAAAGAAACCCACGGTCCATGGCCACCACATTCCAATGGGCTTGAAACAAAGTTAATAAGAAATTTGAAAATATGAAATGGGACCCAACATAATTGTGAAATTGCTTTCTTTGCAATCAATCTGTTACATTGATTATGAATTTAATAACCCAAACTGCACATAATTATTTTTTCTAAAAAAAAAAAAACACTTTCAAACCACGTAAATTTTCAGCACTAATGCCCTAACACTAACTCCTTGGGTGGCATTGGCTGCATTGCCTATATACACCTGACAATGATTCACCTTCAATTCCCACTAATTCCCACTGAGGAATGACCTTGGAGCTGAAGGTGTTAATTCACCGTCCGATGATGACTCTGTAATGGTATAGTTGATTCCAATATTACTACTGGGCATGCTTACATATGTCAAGTCAATGCATCCAGCCTGATCACTATTCAATTCGTACCCCATATCAATAGCTCTATCAACAATGTATCCATGTTGCTGAAATGGCTTCACCATCGTCAGTTGATGATTGGGATATTGCTCCATCATTTCCCCTATAATTTTCAAGTACATGTTACTAATGTCAAACACAATAATTATGTTTAGATAAACTGCATTGAACCGGCTTGGATCCAATACTCTTGTGCACTAAATCCGTTGAGATGCAAACATATCTCAAATGTTTGATGGGTCTAATGCACATGAGCACCAAATCTAATCGTTGCACACGCTACATAACTTTGCAAAAATAATTTATAACTACCTTGTGTTAGTAAGGCAGTCTCATTCAAACTTGCATCCACCTCTTCTAAGGAACTCCAGTTCATATATGCTTCCCTCACTAATCTCTCAATGTAGGTCTGGAAATGCCAAAAACAGCACCCACATTAGTGAAACACAAATATTTATTACTTACAATTTTTGCACAAAAATATATGTTTACTATAAAAGAAAAGGGTTAGCAAATTGTAGTCATACCCTATCAATACTGCTTAGGTCCCTATCTTGGCCATCAATCACAGCCTTCACAACTTGGCATATTGGATTTAACATGACCAAATGATTATTTCCCCGGAAAACGTACTGTTTGTTGCCCAAAACGCAAGTCCTAGCATGCTTTATCGTGGCTTCCCACATTTTGTCAGACATTCCGACACCTAAAATCTGTTTGCAAAATTATTTCTAATTATTTGGAAGCTGGAAGATATATATTGTGATGAACTTGAAATGAAAAATTGAAATTACATACCTTTCGAAGTAATTGAGGATTCGCAATAGACAACTTCAAGAAGTCTTGTACAGTTTTTATGCCCTCAGATTTCAACTTGTTATGGAAAGCTCCATCTTTTCCGATCTTCTCTAGGCGCCAAACATCGTCATCCAACATTGGTGGATGATGTTTTTTGTACACTACATAAGAGAATAAAATTTAATCAGTAAATGTATTTCTTTTTTCTTTTTCTTTTTTTTTTTTTGGGGGGGTGCTTTGATGCTTTGACGTACTCAAAAATTGTTTTGATAAAAATGAAGAAAAGGTATTAAAAAATTCAAAATTCACCACTCTAATTTTATAATACAAAAGTTTTTTACTTAATCAAAAAGAGAGAATTTAATGAGGGTAAAAAATTTAATGGTCTCATGTGAATATAAGATAAGATTTGCTGCAATCTGATTGACAGAGAGTCTCTGAATCCATTGACCTAAGTCCACGGCCGGCAAAACGCGTAGAAAAAATTTAAATTAGAAGAAAAATAAAAATAAAATTAGAGAAACAAAAAAGACAAACCACAAATCAGATGGTAGGGATCCACATGTGGGGTTTTGAATAAGTGGCTCAAATGTCCCAACTTGCAGTTGGGACCATATGTTATCTTTTCCCAAATTATATTTTACTAGTAGAGGGAAACTATTAGCTGTTTGCTGACTTAAAAGTATTTCATTTGGTTTGGTGAGAGAGAGTGAAATGGAAATTCACAATCAAGTGCAAGATAAACATGATTTTTTTTTTTTTGATATAATTTATTGTAATTGAAGCAATATTATTTTAATTAAATCTAACACTAATATTATTTTTATTATTATACTAATTACAACTAGTCATATAAATAGTTATGGAAAAAAAAAATTTGTGATTCTAAACTTTATATATATATATATATATATGTGTGTGTGTGTGAAAGGAAGAAAAAAGTTGTCTATCTTTTTTCCAAGTGTGGGCCTTGATAACACCGGCCACTTCAATAAAGCAAATGAATGAAATCGTAAGACTAACAAGGCTATCACACACAAAACATAAAGTAGTGAAATATGGTTTAAATGTTTATTAATGGAACATGTCTCCATCTCCTATAACGCTTTGGAAGAGTCAGGAAATAGAACAAAAAAGGGCCAGCAATATTCTCAGTATTGGACCAAATTAATAGGTTTGGTGGTGGTTTGATCATCACTATGGGTTTGACTCATGATCCAGATTCGTCTCTCCCCCCCCCCCCCCCCCCCCCCTTTTCATTTGTGTCTCTATGATTGGTATCTACCTTAATTAAATAAAATGAATAAATTTTATGTGTACAACAAGTTCATGAAAATAATAATGATAAATCAAACAAGTTGATGTAGTGCTCAAGCTCTAATAGGTAAGCTAAGGTAAATATTTTTGCAATTATACTATTTTTTTTATGAATATTTTTGCAATTATACTAAGGTCATTATTGTGATGAATATTTTATTATCCCTTTTGAAATATAATAAATAATTTTGCCACTTAGACTTATACTATATACTAAACTCTAATCAATTTTAATGAAAATAAAAAATTTAATTATACTATGGATTTTATCATTTATATGTCATTACTATAAGCTAGATACTTACATTCTCCACGATGATCTTTGACAACAAAAGGTTCAGTCATGGCTTCACAAATTCTAACATCTCCATTGCTTCCTGGAACCACTCTTACGCCAACCCTAAATTTTCGGCTTCGAATCCAGCTTGAATTGTCAGTAAATTCTATATCTCCAATTGGTGCAAAACCATCCCTCATGGTGACATTTAACTCTCCGGTAAGCAATGGCCGCCTTCCGGTTCTCTCCTTCACAATGTTGTTGTTGAATTCTTCACTAGTCCAAGTTTCCCTATCCCCCTGAGGGAAGTCTCCATCAACAACAACAATTTCAATCTTGATTGGTTGAGGGAGAATTATTGGAACATTTGGATTAGCATTGTCTACCACAAATATTTGAAGTGGATTGTTGTCAAAACTTCCAATCTTGCTTCCGGTGAATACGGGGAGTGAAAGCTTGTTACTGAACTTTAGTTTCAAGCTTGATGGCTCTAGAGCTTGAATTCGCAATGAAGGGGACCTTAGCAAGGAGCGTGTGTTGCGTCCTAGAACATGCTCCACCTCTTCCTTCACCTAAGAACATCAAGTGAATTTTCATAAATAACTACACAAAAAGAACTAAATTTGATGGGTAAAATTCAATACTTTCTAGAGTACACTGACATTATATATATATATATATATATACTATATTCTCATATGAATGATAAGTTTCATTAATTATATTCATAATGAAATTAAACAACTTATATGAGAGAAAATAGTACTGTATCATTGTAGTTCAAGAATAGTGAATAATACACCAAGTTGAGCACCATATTCCCTCATCAATACAACATATTGATTACGGTTTATAGTTTAAAATACACCAAGTTGCTTGTTCACTTGAACAATGAATAAACAACTAGAACACATCCACTTACTTAAGAAATACATAAATTACTTTCTAATACTTTAATTACGGCCAACATATTAAGTTTCCAACTTATGATCCACCATCCGTCTCATTCAAGTTGCACCTGTTGGCCTCATGGACTGGAACATCCATGATTAATCATATATACACATATATAAACTCGTTATTGTGGAGCATATGTAAGTGTATATATAAGGATGATTTATATATTAGTATAAGAATAGATAAGCATAACATACCACTCTTCTAAGCAAAGGTTCCAATGCTGAGAAAAGATTCTGTAGTGAATTCACCATAACCACTTCTCCAATAACTCTGTCAAGATCGAGAAGATGAAATAAGAAGCTATACTCTAATATATACCTAGTGCAATTTAAGAAAGCATCTTCTAAACAAAAACAAGAATAAAACTTCTAAGAATCAATAAAGAAACTATATTAAAAAAAAAAAAACATAAAACTCTAAGTCTAAACACTTACGAAGCAAAAGAAGGTCTAGATTTCATCTTTTTCTCCGGTGGCTGATCTTCATTTGATTCAGATTCATTAAAATATCTTTTGGCCGCCATTTTTTTCTCCAAATTTAAATCCAAGAATCAGAGTGAAAGAGATAAGAGAAACGTCGGAGGTTGTAAAAAAAAAGTTCAATTTCAAGAATCAAAGAGAGAGAGATGCTAAAGGTAGGAATTGGAGGGTTAGGGAAGACAATATGTTAGCTTGTATATATATATCTAAAAGGTTTAGAGCAAAAATGGAATTAGGAATAAACAAATAATAAAAAAGAAGTTTCTAGGAATGATAGAGGAAACAGCTGGGTAAGGAGACACGCGGTGACCTAGGCTGATGTAACGACTTTGACGTCAACTTCCCTTTCCTTTATGAAGTCAACCTGTCTCTCTCTTTCTCTCTCTGAAAGCTTTTGGTTTTGTGCAATGTGGACCAATGAATGTATAAAAATCACACGGCTTAGATTAAAGGGTATGTAACACTTAAACTGATCGAACCAATAGATCCTTAATCTGGTCAAAGTACTTCATTTCTCGGAAGGATCTGATTAGATATTCCATGGTAGGGACACCCTCGATCAAGAGTTGGGTCCCAAAACTCTACCAACCAACTCTTTATGTCTCGTTCCTGCCGGTGAAATTTTTGTTGCTCGTATCATTATTTTCTAGGAAAATTCTAAGGTACTCGGAACAAATGGGGTTTTTTTCTCTCATATTTATAATAGATTTTTAATGAGTTGATTTTATTATTATGAATGTAAGAGAAATGTGTATCATCCTCCATACTTTAAAAGTACCTGAAAATTACTCTATGAATCATATTAATTCGTGCTCTTAGAACAATTATTAATAAATTTTTTTTTTTAAAAAAAATTATACTACTTTTATGAGAAATTGAAAAAACTGTCAAATTATTAATTTTTTTTTCCATTTTTTCATAAAAAAAAAAAAAAAAAACTTTCTAAAATGGTTTACTAATAAAAGCCCTTTGAGTATTCGTTAACATTTCTCTTACATTATTATCGGAATTTTTATACTTCATATACACAGAAAAAAAAATTTGTCACTTGTTGATATGAAAAAATTGTTAGTAATAAATAAAAATGTAATGTCAAATGTGGATCCATAAAAGAATTAGCAAAAGTTTGCTAGCTTAACAATTAAATGTGAAAAGCTTATCAATTTTTTTGAGCATGTAGCATTATTCTAACATCATTATTGGGTTATGATTATCCTCTCATCATCACTTCTTTTTTTATTTTAGATTTTTTTTCTAGAAGATAGAGATGAATCAAAACATCTCCTTCTTTGTTAATATTGAATTATTCTCCGATGTAACTTTAAATAATGTTATACTACTTAATAACTTTTTATTGAAGTAATAAATTGAAAATCTCACCGTTAGATTACATGTTCTTTATGTTCTTAACATGCATGCCAAATTTTATGTCAATCAAACTTTGTTTACTATTTAATCTATAAACTCATCTTTAATGCATAATTTTAAACTATAAAAACTTGAACTTTACACATTTGATTGATCAAAAAGTTAGTGACCCTTGATTGTTTTGAAATTTTGCAAGCATAAAAAATGTACGAAAATAATGTAATCTAATGGTGAATTTTGTCAAAATTTACTTTCAATAAAAAGATATTGAGTTGTATAATATTGCTTAAAATTAAACACACGAAGTTTTTTTTTTTTTTTGTTATACAAGATAGAAATTCTACTCTTGCATAATCTAAGTGTATATATGTGTGAAACTTCCTCCTAGAGACTTGAACCTGGACCCTTGCCCCTCACACCCCACAAACACTTATACTTATGAAGTGACCATCACACCAAGAGTGTATAGTGGTCACGCGAAGTTACAATGGTCACGCAAAGTTTTTTTAACTTGTACTCTATTTTATTTATCATTACTAGAATTGTAATACCAAATCACGCAACTGTTTTTTTTTCTTTTTTAAGTAAACCTAGGAATGCAACTTGCTTTATGGACTCTACTATTCCACTAATAATTCCCTATGAATAATGCAACTGATGTAATATTTTTCACAACATTTGGAATAATAAGTTTTTTGATTTTCATATAGAACACCATTGATACCACTTTATCATTTACAATTAATTAATACCATGTTTTCTCAACCGTCACAAAAATAAATTTAAAAGTACATGTGTAGTACAAAGAAAAAAGATGACCTATCAACAAAAAATGATGAAAAGGAATAAAATTAATTATATAAATAAAAATAAGAACCTTTGTGTAGTTAATGTAGAGAGATTTTTTAGATTTAAAAAGAGGGTCATCCCATTGACCATTACGTATCTCATTCATACAGATGATATTAAAAGAATGTTTTATGTGATGATAATAATAATAACTAATCATTATTCCATACTATGTACAGAAAAATTTACAGAAAATATAATTATACAACACAAGTAAACCATAAACTATTTAGAAACATCAAACGTAATTTAATCAAAATTAGTTTGGTTAATTTCGATTATTTTATTCTTAAAAAATAGTTCTAATTGGTTAATTTTATATTATAATAATGATGTTGAAAAATATGGATTTCACTTTCTTTCTTTTTTTTGCTAATAAATATGGATTTCATTACTTGGTTATGTAACTACTATTTGTTATTGGTTAGTTGCATTATTAGTTTATATTCTGTTATGTAGTTACATCCTTCTATTATTATCAGTTACAACCACTTTAGCATGTGTATGATAAATGTAGGTCATTATAAATACATAAGTTATAATGCAACTTGTTGCATTGTATCTCATTCTTCTTAGTGAAATAAACTATCCCTCCATTTCTACCCAATATAGTGTTTTTCGTTTCTCATCTTTCTTTGTTTGGAGTTATCAGTTTCTACTTCAAGCCTATTTGCATAATTCACTTTCTATCATAATAAGCATCCAAGATCTTGACATGGCTTCCTCTTCTACTATCTAGTTCTACTGCAACTAGTTATTATCCCTCAGCAAACCTTACTCAACAATGCCTATCTTCCTTCTATCAAAAGTATCAAACCTAATATCTCTTAAACTTGATCACGCCAAATACATCCTTTGTAAAAATCATATTACTTCCATTTTAGAAGTTTTTCCAATTAAACATCATTAATAAATCATAGCAATGTCCAAACATATTTTCGAGAAATAAAATTGATGATGAAACTCCACACGAAGATCCATTATACCAACAATGGATGGTTAGAGTCTTAGAGACCAAGCCCTCCTCACACTTTTAAATGCATCATTACGTTGTGAACCAGGTTGAAAATTGAAATTACTAAATGTAAAGAGAGTCAATTCAAGGTAATTAACCTCCTGAACTTGATTGAGAATAAGAGATTTTTTTTTTGTTAACTTAATTCTCATTAATGTCTTCCACGTACATAAATAGTCAAAAATGAAATAACCTCATCATGATATAATTCTTGTCTAATGAAGTATGATTTTTTAGGTTTTTGCAACCACCTTTTCATAGTTGTAAATGATATCTAAGATTATTATTATATATATTTTTTTAAGTATCTATGTTTATATATATAATTTCCTAAAATACCTATGTGCATTTTTTTTTTTTTTTTCATTCTACTTATAAATAATCAAATGACATGGTGGGGGAACGAGGATCTAAAGCAGTAATAAAGTGGGCAAGGTTGTTTTCAAGGAGGGGAGTTTCATGAGGAGTCTTTGGAGAAGAACTATTTTTCTAATAAAGGAGTTGGGGATATCGTCGTTGAGAAAAATACCGAGGATTGAGGACTCCATATTAACCTTGGATGTTTAAGAATCAAGCGTGCAGGGAGCATGGTGCAATCCCAAGGGAGACAAAGGTAACTTGATATAAAACAAGGAAGAGAAGAAAAAGGAAGGACAAGGCAGCCATCCCCTCCACATTAAATACACCACAACCACTTAGCTAGTCGCATTAACGGAGAAATGACCCTGAATAGTGTCCCATACAACTCATATTCTGGTGTAAGAACCTTCTAGCAAGGCCTTGATGAGACAATTGTTAGGAGAGTTTAATCATAGCCCTCCAGATGTAAGATCCAGATGCGTTCTTGTTAAGTTATATAAAGTCAAGAAGCGTCTGGATCAATGGGGAGGTGAGATTTTGGTTTAAGAAAAAAAGGAGAGAGAACAAAACCGGTCATTGTACCTTTTTCCTCGGACAAAACCCGAGGACAAACACTTAGTCAGTTCTCAATCTATTTAGTTAATTGTCAAGCTACATGATTGTCATCTTTTGTTACAAAATTGGGTATTTCACATTGACCTTATATCCCATCTCTAAAAATTTATTGTGCGAGTAGCATAGTTTCTTTCTTTTGTTTTTCTGCCCGCCACAGACATATTTGGATATCAAATCTTTAGATTAGCCTTTTTAACTTCAGACTTTAATGATTATATATTGATTACTTTTATTTATATACTTTACTTGTATGAAATATATACTGATAATCTTTTTAAATCAAGCAACTTAAGCATAAAAAAACTTAGACTAATTCTAACACCACACGCGAAACAAAGCTTAGACTAATTCTAAAAACACACTCACACACGAAACCAAGCTCAAGAAAAAAAAAATTATAACTTGTATTTACATTCATATATTGCCTCTATGGTCTCTACCAAACTCTGGTGAAAAGGAAATGTCTCAGACATATGCAACATAAAGGAAGATTGATAACATTACATCAACATTGCCTAAATCTGCCTGGAGATAATTATTCTTATTATTATTTTTTAAAGAAAAGTAAAAGCAGAATGAAGGAGGAGGGAAGGAGGGGGGAAGGAAGAAAGAAAAGAAGAAGAAAAATATCATGCTATATTTAAGTAGACCGCAGGTCAACTCCTTGTACTGTTTACAAATTTTTCTACAATAACCCATACCTATTAGATGAAAAATGGTCTGAAAGTCATTTGCCCCAATGAATCTACATTTCGAAGTAATTTCGTTGCATATTCTTCACAAAAATAGGCTATTACTCGTCCACCATGCATATATAACCTCTAAAATATATCAGAATAATTCCTACACGGTTAGCAGTCATAGCATCAGTAATATCTCTGTTGCTCGACTTCAACGCATGTGCCTTATCATGATGTTCATGTGTGGAATAGAATAAATAAACGACTGGTTCAAATGAAAGCAACAGAAAAAGCAAGAGCTCAGACATATCATTGGTCCACTTTCTTTGGATGTTTGTTGAAGGCTTTCTCAGGCATGGTGGGTCACTCCTATGTTCTTTGCGCTGTTGGGATCCCAAATCCTCATATTATTACCCCGCGTTCTTGGTGACCATCTTTACATTCTGATTGGACTTAAAGAGAGAATCAAAAGTACATAAACCTTTATTCACCATTGTTTGACTGAATATTATACTAAGGTTCATAATATTGTAATAATGGAATAGTACTATATAGTAGATACGCGGTGCAGAAGCATGGGTAAAAGTCAATTGCACTAGGGTGAAGGGAAACTTCCAAGCAGTGGCAGGGCAGGATCTAACTTGAGAGGGGCAAAAATTACATTTGACAAGGATATTTATACACATGCAAGCGAACATATACATATAGTATTTGAGATCAATTTACAAAATAACAATTCACTCGTGTGTACGCTAAGCCATATTTAAATGCAAGAAAATTCCCAATAAAATAACATATTCATTATATTATATTTTTCTGTTTTGGAATTTATTTACATGAATAATCCTTTTAAAATTTTAATTATAAAAAAAGTTATAACTCTACTTATGAATTGAAAGATTTTTATTTGTTAGATAGACATATTATTTTTGTAAAGCTATATGTTATAGGGCTATTTATTTTAGCTTAACATGCAAACTTATTTTTGAAAAGCCATCCTATTTATTAACCATTTATTTATACTACAATACAAGAAATGCATTTAAAAAGTTACCAAAGAAAGAGAGTAGAAAAATCAAACAATATGGGGTTATAAGTTAGACACGCATCAAGGTATTTGTTTGTTTGGATTTTTTATTATTTAATAATAGAATTGGATTATGTTAATATAGGATGGGCTTATATTTTAAGATGGCAAAAGTGGGCTATGCTCCCAATCATCTCATGCAAGCAACTGATTGTTTGTTTACAGTTTTATAACTTTTCTTTAGTAATAGTTCTATCTTTTTATCTCAAATGCATCAAGGCAAGTTAAGTAAATATTAACAGTTTTTTTTGGGTGGGGCCGGGGGGGCAAGTGCCCCCTCTCGACCCCCCCTGGCTTCGCCCCTACTTCCAAGGTTGAATACCCATAAGGACTCTTGTATTTTTCATTAAACAATTTTGATCAAACTACATGGTTACTTCCTATACCTTAGTATACTTTAATGATTCATGTCCCTGAAGTTTCTTAAGACTTTAGAGTTTTGTAGCTTAATTACACGAGAGTGAAGTGAAACTTCCAAGGTTGAATACCCATAAGGGCTCTTGTATTTTTCATTAAACAATTTTGATCAAACTACATGGTTACTTCCTATACTTTAGTATACTTTAATGATTCATTATTGATTTTAATCCCTGAAGTTTCTTAAGACTTAAAGTCTTATAGCTTAATTGATTTTTTTTTTTTTTTTCTATCAAAGAAGTCTAGGGTTCATATCCCCTCTCCCATGACTATTGAATTAAAAACAATAATAATCTTGAAGTTTAAATTATTTATTGTTTTTGGCCCCTAACAAACTTGCAAGTTGTTGCTGCTTTTTAATTTCTAAAAGACATAAAATAATCAACTTTAGTCCCTAACGAAATTAAAATATTTATTTTGAGTCTTGAATTAACATATTTAATGGAGTGATAACGTGTCAGTTTTTAGTTTGGTCATATAATATAAAGGACTAAAAGTTATCATTTTAAACTTTAAATATATTTTTTTATTTTTTTGAAATCAACTTCAAAGATTTCAAATTGTTCAAACTTTAGGAACCAATTTTCCAACATGGTTTTAAAAATAAAGAAAAAATGAAATTTATTGCTAATTTTTGGTATTAAACTCTAATTTATGATAGAGTAATGTTAGAAATGTATATTTTTGGATTAATTCTTTTAAATTCATTTCTGGATTCTAGATTATGTTTTTTTTTTTTTTTTAACACTATTTAATTTGTTTGGAATTTCTATTTAGTGCAATTTGTTTAGCACTTTGAAATTATTATGTTGTCAAAATATAACATAACCCAAAAAAAAAAAAAAAAAAACCCTAAAATTAATTAGTCAACTTAACATAAATTACCATGAATCGGAAAAGAAAATCGTGAAATATATGTATTAATTGAAACATGGGGCCATTCTATCTTCTTTTCTCCACCAAAAAAAAAAAAAAAATTGAAACATGGGGTAATAGAAGTTTCAAAATTTAAAAATTAGAATTGCAGTTAACTATAATTTGTTTAAAACAATTCACTATTTTTTTTTTTTAATATGAATTCACTATGTTTTTTCTAAGGAAAAATATCTCAGTATATATTAAGGCACACATCAATCCATTCTTTTTCTTCCATTTTTGAGAAACGTCAATCGATTCATTAGTGATTGGCATTTAAATACAGTGACAGATGATCTGGTAAACGCTAAACTAATCGTAAAGAGTCCAAAGACCCAGTCCGTAGTACTAGTCCTACTCAAGATTATTATTCTCGTCTTGATTGATTAGTGATGGAGCCTTAGCCCCAATTCTAGTAGTCAAATTAACAAACCTTTGTCTTTATGATTTACCGACTTAATGTAGAAAAGGCACGAGGGTGAAACCAATTTTTAACACAAGTTGAACAAGGATTTTAAGAATGACCAAAATAATTTCTTTTTTACTGATTTCAATTTTCTTGAATTTTGTGTAAGAGTTTCAGAAAGTGGGATATCAACATTGGAGGTTAACAATACTTATCATCGACATTTACTTATAATTATTTGTATTTTATATTTTTAGAATGCCAAATATTATATAGGTTCATAGAAGAAAAAAACTAGTCTATCAATAAACTAAATGATTGCCATTTTTTTTTAATTAACATAGTTACATATTTTTAAAAATTACTTGTTTAATTGTACATTTTTTTATGTTTTTAACATATATGTCAAATTCTTGTCAATCTAATTTTATTTTCTATTTGATCTATAAACTTATTTTTTATGCATGATTTAAAACTACAAAAACTTAAAATTTAAATGTTTGATCAATGATAAATCTACTGATCTTTTATCTTTTGAAAAATTTGTAAGCATGAAGGAAATAAAAAGTAAATATTATTTAATAGTAAATTTTTCAAAATTAATATCTTAATAAAAGATATTAAGTGGCATTATAGTAATTTACTACAACCAAATAAAAAGATAGATTTGCTTATTAAGAATCTAAGATCTCTATAGTTCTTCTTCAGCATAAGTAAAATATCATGTCCTAAAGTCAGAGAGATCTGAAGTCTTAGGGTTCTCTTACAAAAGAAAGAGAGTTGTTGAGTTGGTATTTAACAATGTTTCTTAGAGTTGTTAAACAAGAAAAACGATTGAAATATAAAATTAAAAATAAAAATAAAATAAAAATAAAAAAACCTAAAAAATGTACTTAAACTACTGTATCTAAGGTTACGTTTGGTTCGATGTAAATCAAATTCCGAGTGTAAAATGCATGCAAGGGAAAATGAATTCCCATAAGGAAATTAAAATCTGGGCGTTTGGATGTGCAATGGAAAATAGTCCGAAAAAACGATTTCTAGTGTTTGGTAACATTCTGAAAATGTTATTTTCCTACAAATTTTTCACATTTTCTCAGCTTCCAAACAAATTCATAATAGAAAATTGCAAGATATAAACTTTTTAAAGAAACAAAAATCAAAATAAAACCATTAAACTTTCAAACTCGGTCAAACAGAGAGGGAGAGGAAGAAAGAGTGAGAGATTGAGGGAAAGAGAGTGATATATTGAGAGAGGTTAAAATTGGGTCAAAGTTCGATCTGTGTTTGGCGTTGACGACGAGCTTCAGCGGCGACGAGAACGAGATGACAAGGCTCCGATCTGTATTTGGCGATGACTTTTCAATCTGTAAAACTTGATTTGAAGGTATGGGTTGGGTCGAACGAGGGATGGGTCGATAGAGGTAGGTCGGTGAGGATGAGGATAAGGGATGGGTCGGCGGAGGACGAGGACAAGGGATGGGTCAATGAAGTGGCTTGCATGCGACGACGGGGCCGTGTGTCGAGGGGTGGTTCTGGGCATCACCGGCAAGGATGGGTTTGAACAAGGACGGTGATCTGACCGGCGAGGATGTGCTTAGGTTCTTCAGGTGGAGTGTTCTTAAGCTCTCTCTCTCTTCGAGTGTGTATTTTTAGGAGGCACGATCTCGCCGGTGCTAGGGTGCGACGAGACCGGTGTGATCTGGGGTTGGGGGTGGTGGTGCGATTTGGGGTTAGGCGATGGTGCGATCTCTTCTCGCTCTTTCTTTCTCTCTTCTATTTTCCAAGCCTGGAAATAATTTGAAGGTAAAATAAAAGCTAAAATGGTTTTACACTTGATGAGGCTTATTTTTCAATCAACGGGGAATTCAATTTCAGTTTGACCCAATTTTCTGTGCTTACCAAACACATAGAGGGGTGTAAAATGATTTCCTGAAACCCTTTTCAACCAAAACAAACGCACCCTAAGTTTTATCAAATACCTAATGCACACATGATTAGCTTATATAATTTCGTCCAATTCTATACAAGGTGCTATGTTTAATTGCGCCTATGTTGGTTTTTATTCCATCCACTATCCATGTGCACAATAATTCATAAACCTCTATCACAACAGCTCCACCATATAATCTCTAAAATTTCAATACTATGCAGACACGGTTAATTAACAGTTAAAGCATATCATTAAATTATGTTGTTCAACATTCATTCAGCAAAAAAAACAAAAATATTCTGTTGTTCAACACATGTTGCCTTCTCCCAACAAAAAAAACAAAAAAACACATTTTGCCTTATCTATTGATGTTGATGTGTGGATTAAACTTAATAAACTATTGATCGATGCAGATGTAGAAAAAAAAAAAAAAAAAAAAAAATGCTCAGATGTGCAGTAGAATACTATTGGTCTAGGTCCACTTTGTTTGGATTTTTGTTGGGGGCATAGTGGATCACAACTCACAGCTACTTTTGCAGTTTGCACTGTTGGGATCCCAACTCCCCGGGCCCCGCGTTCTTGGCTTGGTGACCATTTACATTCTGAAAGGACTCTTTTAAGTGGGGGTTTGGATCCGCGTTTCCAAACCCACCGTTTGCGTTTTCAGCCGATTCAGTTTTTTCTTTTTTTTTTTTTTTTTTTTAGTGCATGAACAGTAATATCACACAGAGCACTGTACGGAAAATAAAACGTACTGTTTACGAATCCTTTTATTGTAGGTACTTAAGAATTTTTGGCTTTAGTTTTAGCTTTTTGACTTGATTGTCTTGCCTTGAATTCTTTTGTCTCACATTGGAAAGATGACTTTCCTCTTTCTACCTTATAAGGCATGAACCAATGAGAAAGAGTATCACTAGTTTGGTTCTTTTATCCCACATTGGAAAGATGACTTTTCTCCTTCTACCTTATAAGACATGAACCAATGAGAAAGAGTACTATTCATATATTTAAAAATTATTTTATTACAGTATTTTTAGTTCCCAGTTTAATTAAAAATAAATTGTTTCCAAATAAACCCTAAATTTAAAGGGAAAATCAAAAGTACATGAACTCTATGCACCATTGTTTGACTGGATATTATATTAGGGTTCATAAATATTGTAATATTCAAATAGTACTTTATATAGTGGATACGCGGTGGTGCAGAAAGACCCTGCATAAAATATAACTGCACAACTATGAAGCAAAACTTCCAAGGTGCATTTACCAAAAAAAAGAAAAAAAAAAAAAAAAAAAAAAGAGAAAAAGAACTTCCCAGGTTGAAACTTGAATGTTGAATACCCAAAAGTTCTCTTGTATTTTTAGTAAAACAATTTTGGCAAAGACATATTGTTAAAGTACAGTCAAATGACCGAATCTTAAAAATAAATAAATAAGTCTAGTCAAATGATGAGTCATTTATTAAGAGTCTTGTATCTTTCTTTTTATTTTTTGGTTGAGAAAAAGAATCTTGTATTTTAATTGTCATTTTATAGTATTTTTAAATGAATATTTTTAGTCCCTAATAAACTTTAAAGTGGTTGCTTTTAATTATAAAATAAAAATATAAAGTAATCAATTTTTGTCCTTTACAAAATTAAAATGTTTGTCTTTAGTTTTTAATGTCTAATAGAATGATAACATGTGCCCCCGGGCATGGCACATTAGTAAGAGTGATATGTTGATGTTGCTCTCTTAGTTGGACTTGATGTTGTGGGAACCATGTATGAACATATTCATTCTGTCGCAGATGTTTCTTAGTTTATTTCAGTTCCCCCATTTACACAGACAAAAAAAAAAAAAAAAAAAAAAAAAGTTTGGGCTTGGTCACACTTGTAAGTCCAGGAGTTGTTGAGTTCGAGTCGTACGTTTTGCAAAAAAGTTGTGCCACAACATGGATCAATAGCGGGTTTAAGTGGGTCGGGTCAATAATCACACACGTAAAACCCTTTTTTGTTAAATTAAAAAAATAAAAAATAAAAAATAAAAAAAAGAGTGATAACGTGCTGGTCTTTAATTTGGCCATATCATCTAAAAAAAAAAATCATTTTAAACTTCAAAGGTTAAAATTACTCATGTACAGTATATTTAAGCTGACATTTTTCCAAATGATTTTCAAAAGAATGAAAAAAATAAATATATTTCTGAATTTTATTAAGCTCTAATTTTTAATATAGAATCGTATTGGAGTTAAAAGGTTTTTTTTTTTTTTTTAATCACTTATTTTCATTTCGTTTTCGGATTCTCAACCATGTTTCACACTATTTATTATTTTTTGGCACTTTGAAATAATTATGTTCTCAAATTATAACATAACCCAAAAAAAAAAATCGTGACCATTAGTCAACTTAACACGAATGATCATGACTCCGGAAAGAAAATCGTGACATATATGATATATGTATTGATTGAAAAATGGAATAATAGAAATACCAAAAATTTAAATGGGGAATTGTAGTTAACTATTATTTTTGAAAAGAACATCCTGCCAAATATGTATTTATATATCAAGGCACACAGCAACCCATTCGTTAGTTAATGTAGAATGATGACTGACGATCAGGAAAACGTTAAACTAATCGCATAGGCTCCTAAGACCAGATTGTAGTATTAGACAATAAAAATTATTTTCGTCCTGATTAGTGATGCAGCCTTAGCCCCAATTTGTAAGTCAAACCTTGCCCTTCATAATTTTCCGCCTTAATATAGAAAAGGCTCAAGGGAGTAACCAATTTTAACACAAGTTGAACAAGGGTTTTAAGAATGAGAAGCAAATTAAAATTTAAAAATAAATTAATAAGTGAAAAAAAAAATGGTTTCTTAATACATTTCATCATGTTAATCAACATGATGATCATATATATTAATAACACTTCACACCTTATCGATTTCAAATTTTCTAAAATTTTGTGTAAGAATTTTTAGAAAGGGTGCGATACATTGGAGGTTAGCAATACTAATCACCAACATTTGTTTATGGATTATTTGCATTTTTTTTTTATCGAAATTGTCAAATATTATATAGGTTCGTAGGAATTTAAAAAAAAAAAAAAAAAAAAAAAAAAAAAAAAAAAAAAAAAAAAAAAAACCTAGTCAATCATTCATAGTTGTATGAAACATTTATAATAATATCTATTCTATTTGAGAAAAAAAATTAATCAAGATTCGATTTCTATGAAAAAGTCAAACTCATTCAAAACTAAATGGATTAAATTTGAATATGTTATTTAGTTTTGTAATATGTTTGATCTTTGGCCTTTGCTCATATTAAAATTAAGCACAATTAGACCATCAAACTTTGAATTATTAATGCTCAATTTTTGTCTAATACGATTACTACCTACTTGAAAGAAAGATGTGAGTAGAACCCAAAATTTAACATTTTTGCATTTGGCTGAATTCGAAAATGGATTTTTTTTTTTTTTTTTTTTTTTTTGCATTACTAAATCCGAAATTTTTAAAACACCCAAAGAAAAACTTTAATTGTTTAAGAAGGTTAGAGCCATATAGAAAGAAAGAATATAATAATATTACAAATTGCTCACGTGCTTAGCTTATATGATTCCTGTTGGAGTGGGCCGTGTGTGGCTTGAATTGCCACAAGCCCACGTCCACTTTAAGTTGGTCTCTTTTGACCGAATTTCACAAGGAATAGCAATTCCAAAAGCAGCCGACTTTGACATATATATATATATATATATATATATATATTATATTTTTAAGTGCAGCCGTGTGATTAAAAAAAAAGAGTAATTCTAATTAACCTAGTGAGCAAGCCGCATGAGAGAAAATAGAGAAAAGAGAGGCAGTCAGCTTCTATTCTTATTTTTTCTGTGAGAGAGTGCTAGGGTGTAATTGGGATTTGGGTTTCTTGAGAGTGTTCTTGTGCACTATTGTATTCTCCCTGATAATAGTGAAATCCCTGCAACTCCGTGGACGTAGGCAAATTGCCGAACCACGTAAATATTGTCTTGTGCGTGTGATTATTTTTCTTTGGCGTGTGTTTTCTCTATTGGTTTTGTTTCTCACAGGTTGGGATTTTTGGTTAAATTCCCTACAACTGGTATCAGAGCCTAGGGTTAGGTTTAAGTGAGAGCAATGGCAGAGGAAGCAGGAAAGGCGTCTGGAATAGAAAAGTTTGATGGCATAGACTTCGCGTATTGGAGGATGCAGATTGAGGATTACCTTTATGGGAGGAAATTGCATCAACCGCTTCTAGGGGAAAAACCTGAGGCTATGAAGGCTGAGGAATGGGCTCTTCTTGACAGACAGGTACTAGGAGTTATCAGGTTAACTCTGTCTAGGTCTGTTGCACACAATGTTGTAAAGGAGAAGACCACAGCAGATCTGATGAAAGCTTTGTCTGGTATGTATGAAAAGCCGTCAGCAAACAATAAGGTGCACTTGATGAAGAAACTGTTCAATCTGAAGATGGCAGAGAATGCATCAGTAGCACAACATCTGAATGAATTTAATACTATCACAAATCAATTGTCGTCTGTAGAAATTGATTTTGATGATGAGATTCGTGCTTTGATCGTCTTGGCTTTTTTGCCAAACAGTTGGGAGGCAATGAGGATGGCAGTAAGCAATTCTACAGGAAAGGAAAAACTCAAGTACAATGATATACGAGATTTAATTCTGGCTGAGGAGATTCGCAGAAGAGATGCAGGTGAATCCTCAAGATCTGGTTCTGCCCTAAACCTTGAGACAAGAGGCAGAGGTAATAACAGAAATACAAATCGAGGCAGATCAAAATCCAGAAATTCTAATAGGAACAGAAGTAAATCTAGATCAGGCCAACAAGTACAATGTTGGAATTGTGGGAAAACAGGTCACTTTAGGAATCAATGCAAAAGTCCTAAGAAGAAGAATGAACATGATTCTGCTAATGCTGTAACAGAAGAGGTACAGGATGCATTACTTCTTGCAGTAGACAGTCCACTTGATGATTGGGTTTTGGATTCAGGAGCTTCGTTTCATACCACTCCACACCGAGAAATCATACAGAATTATGTTGCAGGTGATTTTGGTAAGGTGTATTTGGCTGATGGTTTAGCCTTGGATGTTGTGGGTATGGGAGATGTTCGAATATTGTTGTCCAATGGGTCTGTTTGGTTATTGGAGAAGATTCGACATATTCCTGACCTGAGGAGGAATCTGATTTCTGTTGGACAACTTGATGATGAAGGACATACAATACTATTTGTTGGTGGTACTTGGAAGGTTACAAAGGGAGCTAGGGTATTGGCTCGTGGAAAGAAGACTGGTACTCTGTACATGACCTCAAGTCCAAGAGACACAATTGCAGTTGCTGATGCAAGTATTGATACAAGTCTATGGCACCGCAGACTTGGTCATATGAGTGAGAAAGGGATGAAGATGCTGCTGTCAAAAGGAAAACTACCAGAATTGAAGTCCATTGATTTTGACATGTGTGAAAGTTGCATCTTAGGAAAGCAGAAAAAGGTGAGCTTCTTGAAAACTGGCAGGACACCGAAGGCTGGAAAATTGGAGTTAGTACACACTGATTTGTGGGGGCCTTCTCCGGTTGCATCCCTTGGAGGTTCAAGGTACTACATCACTTTCATTGATGACTCAAGTAGAAAGGTATGGGTTTATTTTCTGAAAAATAAATCAGATGTATTTGAAACCTTTAAGAAGTGGAAGGCCATGGTTGAGACAGAAACAGGTTTGAAAGTAAAATGTTTGAGGTCAGATAATGGAGGAGAGTACATAGATGGAGGGTTCAGTGAGTATTGTGCTGCACAGGGAATTAGAATGGAGAAGACCATTCCTGGGACACCACAGCAGAATGGTGTGGCTGAGCGCATGAATAGAACTCTCAATGAGCGTGCTAGGAGTATAAGGTTGCATGCTGGACTACCAAAAACTTTTTGGGCTGATGCTGTTAGCACTGCAGCTTACCTGATAAACCGAGGACCTTCAGTTCCCATGGAGTTCAGACTTCCTGAGGAGGTTTGGAGCGGTAAAGAGGTAAAGTTTTCACACTTAAAAGTTTTTGGTTGTATTTCCTATATTCATATTGATTCTGATGCTCGTAGTAAACTTGATGCAAAGTCTAAAATATGTTTTTTCATTGGCTATGGTGATGAGAAATTTGGCTATAGGTTTTGGGATGAACAAAACAGGAAAATCATCAGAAGTAGAAATGTGATATTTAATGAACAGGTTATGTACAAGGACAGGTCAACTGTAGTGTCAGATGTTACAGAGATAGATCAAAAGAAATCTGAGTTTGTCAACTTAGATGAATTGACTGAAGGTACTGTCCAGAAAAGGGGTGAAGAAGATAAGGAGAATGTAAATTCACAGGTAGATCTGAGTACACCTGTAGCTGAAGTCCGCAGATCTTCCAGAAACATTAGACCTCCACAGCGTTATTCACCCACTCTAAATTATCTCCTGTTGACTGATGGTGGTGAGCCAGAGTGTTATGATGAAGCCTTGCAAGATGAAAACTCAAGCAAGTGGGAGTTAGCCATGAAGGATGAGATGGATTCCTTGTTGGGGAATCAAACATGGGAACTAACTGAATTGCCAGTAGGAAAGAAGGCTTTGCACAACAAGTGGGTATACAGAATAAAGATTGAGCATGATGGTAGCAAACGTTACAAGGCCAGATTAGTTGTTAAAGGGTTCCAGCAGAAGGAAGGCATTGACTACACAGAGATATTTTCTCCAGTTGTGAAGATGTCAACAATCAGACTAGTACTGGGAATGGTGGCTGCAGAAAACTTACATCTTGAGCAGTTAGATGTGAAGACAACATTCCTTCATGGTGACTTGGAGGAAGACCTTTACATGATTCAGCCAGAAGGGTTCATTGCTCAAGGACAAGAGAATTTAGTCTGCAAACTGAGAAAGAGCTTGTATGGCCTAAAACAAGCTCCAAGACAGTGGTACAAGAAATTTGACAGTTTTATGCATAGAATTGGGTTCAAGAGATGTGAAGCTGATCACTGTTGCTATGTTAAGTCTTTTGACAATTCTTACATCATATTACTGTTGTATGTGGATGATATGCTTATTGCAGGGTCTAGCATTGAGGAGATTAATAATCTGAAGAAGCAATTGTCCAAACAGTTTGCAATGAAGGATTTGGGAGCTGCAAAGCAAATCCTTGGTATGAGAATCATTAGAGACAAGACTAATGGTACATTGAAGCTTTCACAGTCAGAGTATGTGAAGAAAGTTCTCAGCAGGTTCAACATGAATGAAGCTAAACCAGTGAGCACACCCTTGGGTAGTCATTTCAAACTAAGCAAAGAACAATCACCGAAGACAGAAGAAGAAAGGGACCATATGAGCAAGGTGCCCTATGCCTCAGCTATTGGCAGCTTGATGTATGCTATGGTGTGTACAAGGCCAGACATTGCACATGCAGTGGGAGTTGTGAGCAGATTCATGAGTAGGCCTGGAAAGCAGCATTGGGAGGCAGTCAAGTGGATTCTGAGATATCTGAAGGGTTCATCAGATACATGTCTTTACTTCACAGGTGCAAGTTTGAAACTGCAGGGTTATGTAGATGCTGATTTTGCTGGTGATATTGATAGTAGAAAGAGTACTACTGGGTTTGTTTTTACTCTGGGTGGTACAGCTATATCATGGGCTTCAAATCTACAGAAGATTGTTACTTTGTCTAGTACAGAAGCTGAGTATGTTGCAGCAACTGAAGCTGGAAAGGAGATGATTTGGCTACATGGTTTCTTAGATGAATTGGGTAAGAAGCAGAAGATGGGCATTCTACACAGTGACAGTCAGAGTGCAATCTTTCTTGCCAAAAATTCGGCTTTTCATTCAAAGTCGAAGCACATACAGACAAAATACCACTTTATCCGTTATCTTGTTGAAGATAAGCTGGTAATGCTTGAGAAAATTTGTGGATCTAAGAACCCGGCAGACATGTTGACTAAGGGTGTCACTATTGAGAAGTTGAAGTTGTGCGCAGCTTCAATTGGTATTCTAGCTTGAGGACAGGAGGATGAGTTGCAGGGATGAAGGACTATGTTATGGAGGATTGTGGTTAATGTTTGCAGCTTGTGAGCCCTTAAGGGCTAAGGTGGAGCTGATGGAGGAGTTTGCTCGTGTAGCTTAATCAATTCAAGCCAAGGTGGAGATTTGTTGGAGTGGGCCGTGTGTGGCTTGAATTGCCACAAGCCCACGTCCACTTTAAGTTGGTCTCTTTTGACCGAATTTCACAAGGAATAGCAATTCCAAAAGCAGCCGACTTTGACATATATATATATATATATATATTATATTTTTAAGTGCAGTCGTGTGATTAAAAAAAAAGAGTAATTCTAATTAACCTAGTGAGCAAGCCGCATGAGAGAAAATAGAGAAAAGAGAGGCAGTCAGCTTCTATTCTTATTTTTTCTGTGAGAGAGTGCTAGGGTGTAATTGGGATTTGGGTTTCTTGAGAGTGTTCTTGTGCACTATTGTATTCTCCCTGATAATAGTGAAATCCCTGCAACTCCGTGGACGTAGGCAAATTGCCGAACCACGTAAATATTGTCTTGTGCGTGTGATTATTTTTCTTTGGCGTGTGTTTTCTCTATTGGTTTTGTTTCTCACAGGTTGGGATTTTTGGTTAAATTCCCTACAATTCCGTCATATTAAATCTTAACAAACAAACAAAAAAAAAAATCCCTCCAATTTGATAGAAGTTGCTATGCGTAATTATTGGTTGTTATTCCATCCACTATCCATGTGCACAATAATTCATAAATCAAGTCATCTGAATAAAAAAAATAATATAATATTAATAGAAAAAAATAATCATTATAATTATTCTACAACATGTACTTATTGTGTCCTAAACCCATTCGTGTATGTATAAATGAATGATCGACAATAACAACAACTACTACCTGTGCAAATCAATTAAAATTGCATTAACTTTGGAGCAAACCAATTTTTAACACAAGTTGAACAAGGATTTTAAGAATGACCAAAATAATTTCTTTTTTACTGATTTCAATTTTCTTGAATTTTGTGTAAGAGTTTCAGAAAGTGGGATATCAACATTGGAGGTTAACAATACTTATCATCGACATTTACTTATAATTATTTGTATTTTATATTTTTAGAATGCCAAATATTATATAGGTTCATAGAAGAAAAAAGCTAGTCTATCAATGACTGAGTTGGTATTTAACAATGTTTCTTAGAGTTGTTAAACAAGAAAAATGACTGAAATTTAAGAAAAAAAAAAACCTAAAGAAATGTTCTTAAACTACTGTATCTAAATTTAAAAAAATAACTAATGCTCACATGATTAGTTTGTATAATTTCGTCCAATTCTATACAAGATGCTATGTTTAATTGCGCATATGTTGGTTTTTATTCCATCCACTATCCATGTGCACAATAATTCATAAACCTCTATTACAACAACTCCACCATATAATCTCTAAAATTTCAATACTATGCAGACACGGTTAATTAACAGTTAAAGCATATCATTAAATTATGCGGTTCAACATTCATTCAGCAAAAAAAACAAAAATATTCTGTTGTTCAACACATGTTGCCTTATCTATTGATGTTGATGTGTGGATTAAACTTAATAAACTACTGATCGATGCAGATGTAAAGAACCACAAAAAAATAAAAGCTCAGGTGTGCAGTAGAATACTATTGGTCTAGGTCCACTTTGTTTGGATGTTTGTTGGGGGCATGGTGGGTCACAACTCACAACTCGCTCCTACTTTGCAGTTTGCACTGTTGGGATTCCAACTCCCCAGGCCCCGCGTTCTTGGCTAAGTTGGCTTGGTGACCATTTACATTCTGAAAGGACTCTTTAAGTTTAAGGGTAGAATCAAAAGTACATGAACTCTATGCACCATTGTTTGACTGAATATTATATTAGGGTTCATAAATATTGTAATATTCGAATAGTACTATATATAGAAAATACGCGGTGGTGCAGAAGAACGCTGCATAAAATATTAACTGCACAACGATGAAGCGAAACTTCCAAGGTGCATTCACCCAAAAAAAAAAACTTCCTAGGTTGAATCTTGAATGTTGAATACCCAAAAGTTCTCTTGTATTTTTCATAAAGCAATTTTGGCGTATACATATTGTTGAAGTCTAGTCAAAAGATGATTTGAATCTTGAATGTTAAATACCCAAAAGTTCTATTGTATTTTTCATAAAGCAATTTTGGCAAAGACATATTGTTAAAGTCTAGTCAAACGATGATTTTAATCCAGTCATATTCATTAAAAGTTTTGAATCTTTCTTTATATTTTTTAGTTGAGAAAAAGAGTTTTGTACCCCAATTGTCATTTTATAGTATTTTTAAATGATTATATTTAATCCTTAACAAATTTTAAACTGGTTGCCTATAATCACTAAATAAATATATAAAGTAATCAGCTTTTGTCCTTAAGAAAATTAAAAATGTTCACTTTTAGTTTTTAATATGTCTAATAGAGTGATAATATGGTAGTTTTTAATTTGACCATATCATCTGAGAAAATAAAAACAATCATTTTAAACTTCAGAGGTTAAAATTGCTCATGTGCTAAAATTTAAGAACAAACAATATATTTAAGCCTACATTTTTCCAAAATGATTTTCAAAAGAATGAAAAAACAAATATATTTCTGAATTTTATTAAACTCTAATTTATAATATAGAGTTGTATTGGAGTTAAAGGTTTTTTTTTGTTATTTTTTTTTTTATAACTTATTTTCATTTCGTTTTGGGATTCTCAACCATGTTTCACACTATTTATTATTGTTTGGCACTTTGAAATAATTATGTTCTCAAAATATAACATAACCCAAAAGAAAGAAAAAAAAAAAAAAAAAAAAAAAACATGAATGACTATGACTCCGAAAAGAAGTCGTGACATATATGATATACATGTAATAATAGAAATACCCAAAATTTAAATGGAGGATTGTAGTTAAATATTATATTTGAAAAAACATCCTACCAAATATGTATTTATATATCTTGTTCTAAAAAAAAATAAAAAAATGTATTTATATATCAAGGCACGCAGCAACCCATTCTTTAGTTAATGTAGAATGATGACTGACGATCAGGAAAACGTTAAACTAATCATATTGGCTCCCAAGACCAGATTGTATTATTAGATAATAAAGATTATTCTCGTCCTGATTAGTGATGCAGCCTTAGCCCCAGTTTGTAAGTCAAATCTTGCCTTCATAATTTTCCACCTTATTATAGAAAAGGCTCAAGGGAATTGAACAAGGAGTTAAGAATGAGAAGCAAATTAAAATTTAAAACTAAACTAATAAGTGAAAAAAAATTGGATTCTTAATACATTTCATCATGTTAATCAACATGATGATCATATATACAAATAACACTTCACACCTTATCGATTTCAATTTTCTAAAATTTTGTGTAAGAATTTTTAGAAAGAGTGCGATACATTGGAGGTTAGCAATACTAATCACCAACATTTGTTTATGGATTATTTGCATTTTTTCTATTGAAAATGTCAAATATTATATAGGTTCGTAGGAATTTAAAAAAAAAAAAAAAAAAAAACCTAGTCAATCATTCATAATTGTATGAAACATTGATAATGATATATATTCTATTTGAGAAAATAAATTAATCAAGATCTATTTCTATGAGACCCTCAAAGAAAGATCTATTTCTATGAAAAAGTCAAACTCATTCAAAACTAAATGAATTAAATTTGAATATGTTATTTAGTTTTGTAATATGTTTGATCTTTGTCCTTTGCTCATATTAAAAGCAAAATTAGACCATCAAATTTTGAATTATTCATGCTCAATTTTTGTCTAACCCGATTACTACCCTACTTGAAAGAAAGATGTGAGTAGAACCCAAAATTGAACATTTTAGCATTTGGCTGAGTTCGTCAATGGAAAATTCTATTTTTAAAAAAAAAAAATTTTTTTTTTGAATTACTAAATCCGAAATTTTTAAACACCCAAAGAAAAACTTAAAATTTTTAAGAAGGTTGGAGCCATGTAGAAAGAAAGAATATGATAATGTTACAAATTGCTCACATGATTAGCTTATATGATTTCTGATGATGTGCAAATCATCAGTCTTGTAGGTTCGTCCAAACGGAGCTGAATCCATGCCACCAACTCTACAAATGTAGAACAATGGCTCCCTTAAGGTAGTCACCGGTGTGGTACCTGTCACAACGTCTCCGATACCAAAGTTAGTATATATGGGAGTTTTTTAGAAAATAATAAGAATGTTCTGAATATAAGAGTATTTTTGGATGAATCTTTGTACCCAATTTTTCTCTGATCAGTATGTATATATACAGCTTCATGGTTTCTAACCATTGGTGCCTTAATTGTAGCTTTAGTGCCCTTTTTGTAACGCCTCAAGGCTCATGAATATCGGTTTTGATAAGGCTCCAACTAGGGGTGAGCAAATCGTTACCGCAGCCGACCTAATCGACCAGCGCCGACACACCGTCTTGACACCAATGTCGACCGATTGAGCCGTGGCCGGCATTTGGAGGGCGAAGCCCGTTCCGACGTCGATGCAGTGCAGTCACCGGATCAAATGATACCACACCCGATCTACACTGAACCAAACCAATACCAGGCCCAGACTATTCGTTTTTCTCCCCCTAATTTGGATACGGCGTTGTTTCACAGGTTCTAATTGTAATTTTTTTTTAATAAAACGACGTCGTATGGGTGTTAGTAAAAAAATAAAAATAAATAAATAAATAAGCAAAACGGTGCGTTTTGCTTTAGGTTTTCAGATTCTCGACCATATATATTCATTTTTTGTCTGCTCTATGCCTTTATCCTTTAACTCTCTCTCTCTCTCACTCTCGCCTCTCGCTTGACGCTGACGCAGCAACGCTTGCTTGAGCTCTCGCCGTCACTCACCAGTCACAGCAAACCAATGGTAAGCCTCTGCATGGATGATTCTTAAGCATGGAAAATATTAAGCATGAATGATAGGGTACAATGGGTTTTAGGCTTATGAGAGACGTGAAGTTTACGATTTTGATTTATTGGTGAGAGTTTGTGTTTGTGTCTGTATTTGTCTTTGTGATTGCAAGTGTTTTAGTTTTATTTTCCTTTTCATTTGTTTTTTCTTTAGGAAAGCATGAAAGATTAAGTTGGTTTGATTAAGTTTGGCTGGAAAGTGAGAAGGGAGAACCAGCAAATAGGGAAGAGAACCCAGGGGGAAGTTGGGAAAGCATGAATGTCTTCGGGTTTGAGTTTGATTAAGGTTGGCTGTTTGATTAAGGTTGTGTTTTTTATATAAAACTTTAAATTGAATACTCCAAAATTGTGTACGGTCATAATGAATCGGCCTTGTTAATTGTTATTATGCTATTGTGAGCTTATTGCCAAATGGGTGGGCTTGCCTAACTCATATATAAGTATAACATTAATAAAACAAAATGGTATTCCTTCATGTTGTTCAGATTAGAATAGATTTATTGTTTACTATCTATGCTTTGCTTCCACTATTTAGGCCTCTTTTTTGTAACTGGATCCAGCCCATTTTCAATAAAATCATTTATTTTAAGAAAAAAAATTTAACTGTTTGTGTGAACATTTTTTTTTTTTTTTTTTTTTATAGGTTGAACAGATTTTTTTATTAAAAAAAAAAACAGATTGTTAATGTTTCAAATCAAACCGACCAAACCAATTAAACCGAGCCGATCAAACTGTACCGCTATAGGTTAAAAAACCGACCCTAATCGGTATGCATCGATTTTAATTATTACAAAACCGATCCTTATCGATTCGGTAACAAATTTGAAAAAAAACCAAGCCGACCGAACTGCGCACACCCCTAGCTCCAACGGTCTGCCACTTGATTGGTAACTGCCTAAGGCATTGAATGCTCTTATTAATGATTCGCCTATGTTCGTCCATGTCATGCCAAGGTGGACAAGTATATTTGATAAGGTCATCTAAGAAGGGGAGTTCGTCAGTCCCATCAGCTGCCCCCCAGGTTCTGGGGTCATCGTGGTTATGATGACCTTCAGAAGATGAAAGGTTTTCTGGCTAAACATGGCTCTTGGGGTTCCGCTCCACATTTAATGTGTAGTGGCAGCGCCACATACATCGTGGCCACGTGTCATGTTCTAACCAGTGGAGTTAATGCTCCAATTGTGTGACTCTTGGGTTTCCCGCTGATTTTTAGTTTTTGTGCCTTGGTTTTTAAACTTTCCTTCATTTCACTTTCCCCTTTACTTTCTCCAACTCTCAATCATTGCTCTATGTTTCTTCTCCTCCAACCTGTATTTTGTGATTTTCTTCGAGCCGTTACATTCTGTGGTTGAGCTTCCTTTTGAGGTATGTTTTCTTCTTTCCCTTTTCCTTTGCTTTTCTATGGCATGGATAAATCGTGCGTAGTTTAAGCGTTGCATTGTCTGATTTGCTACTCTTGCTCCGTCAGTCAATTGATTGGTTTGAGGGTTTAGTAAGGGAGCGAGAAGTAATGTCTGAAGTGAGGTCAAGTGAGCTAGAGATCAGGTTGTCGTCTAACGATGACCCTGTGGAGGGAGATACCGTCGTCTCCATTCCTCGTGAGGTTAGGGCTTTCCATGCCCTTGGGGAGGTATGTGGTTTGGACGACAAGACATTCTCCAGATTTAGGGGTAGATTCCAATTCCCTGATAGGGTTAAGGTTCGTCTTCCTCATGAGGAGGAACAAGCTTGCCACTTCTCACATAGGGAGGTATGCTTCTATGAGGCTGCTTTCTTGAGTGGGCTTAGATTCCCCATCCACCCATTTATTATGGAGCTTCTAGGCCATTTCGACATCCCTCCTGGGCAACTTATGCCCAATTCGTGAAGGATAGTAGTCAGCTGTATGGAGATATGGCTGGCTGCTATTGATGGGGATATGATTAAGGTGGACAAACTTGTTTATCTGTATCGTTTAAAGGAATCCAAAGAACATGGGTATTACAAACTGGTGCCCTGGAGAGGAGGAGTAGGATCATCTGGGACCTGCCTTCGTCATTCAAATACTGGAAGTCCCGATTCTTTTTTATGTCCAAGGATGACTGGGAAACTCCCTTTGATGAGGTTTGGGGTGAAATCCCTAGGTTACTCCGTCGGTGGGGAACCCCGAACCTAGGTGCATCGTTATTTCTACTATCTCTTTAATCTTCTTTTTTTTTTTTTTTTTTTTTTTTTTTTTTTTTTTTTTTTGTGCGTTATATTGTCACTAACTCCTCTATTTATTGTCTTGTGCAGTTAAGAGACAACCCAAGCTTAAGAGCAAGTACAAGCAACGTGTTGAGACTGCTATTGAGTACACAAAGTCCATTGACGATTTCAACGACTTAGTTGACCCTCGCACATTAGCTTTGCACTGCCTTGGTCCAGAGCCTTTCACTTTTGTGCTGTGCACCATTGAGATTGAAGAAAAGAAAAGTAAGCATTTTATTTAGTTCATCATTGATTTTGCCTCTCTCTTTCTCTTTTTTAATTTTTTTTTTAAGTGTTTCCTTCTTGCAGGAATGACGACTAAGTTTAACCAGGACATGTATGTGAAGATGAGGTCAAAGAAAAACGAGCCTCTGTCCAATCTCGGGAAGAGGACAGTGCACATTGTAGAAAAGCGGGTATCCGTCACTCCCGCTGCCCTCGGCACTAAGCTGACGAAGATAGCTTCTCCAGCCACCTCAGTTGAAGTGATCACTCCCATCCAGAAGAAGCCACGTGTGGCTAATAAGGGAAAGGAGAAGGTTGATTCTTGTCCTTCCAGCGTTTAGGACGACACTAGGGTCGCAGTGGCGAAGGCACATAAGGTTGTCTCTACTGAGGAATTGAAGGTCTTCTCAGGCATTCCTCTTAACGAGGTTGTGGTTCGTCACATCCATAAGCTCGTCTAGGTAATGTGCTTGTCTAAATTCATTCTTCTTTTTCTCTTCTGTTGGGTTCTAAGACTTTAGGTTTGAATGTATTAGAATTTCAATTTGTAATGTTAGTAAACCATGATCAAAACATTTAGTCTTGTCTTAGATTTGCTCAAAGTGCGTTTAAGTGTAAAGTTGGAATTGAGTGTATTGCAAGATTTACTGTGTAAATCTGATTGGCTCGATTGATTGAAAATTAGACTTGATCAATCGAAGATTGTGTGGATTGTTTTTTTACAGAATTTTCCAACTCAGCCCAAGCCTAGTTTGACGTGTAGGGTTTTATGTTTTGTTTTAAGTATAGAAGGGAAAACCCTAGCCACGTTTAGAGGTTGCTCTTTATGCTATGTGTATGAATCTCTTGTGAGATCTAGAGGTGTTTGCCTTCATACACATTTAGGGTTTCCAAACTCAAGATTGATGTCGAGAGCTTAGTGATCAATTTAGTTGCAGATTCAAGAGTTTAAAGATACACAAGTGGAAATGCTTGTACTTTCTAGGAATCCAAGAAAAAAGTAGTCCATGGACTCGGAGCTGTCACATAGTCGTGGTAGTAAGTTTCCTACTTAAGGTAGCAATAGGATGTTAGTGGTCTAAGTTGCTATTGTGTAAACTTCAATTCTTTTATAATGGATTCGTTTTACCTTGAGGATAGCTAGATTAAATCCTCCTAAGGTTTTTTACCGGTTTGGTTTTCCTAGATTATTATATCGTTGTGTTATTTATTTTCCGCACTTTCAATGATATGATTTATTTGTGTTAACCTAGATCTGCATAATTTACCTAAGTTAATCACTTGACTAAATAACTAGGTTAATCTGTTTGTGTTTAAGGGGTCTAAAAATGTATAAGTGGTATCAGAACAGGTAGCTCTTCTGTTGTAAATCCTTTGATCTTGGAGCTAATCATTGACCCCTGTTGTCATAGAACACGGTTACTCTCTTGTTATCTCACCTCACTTTGATGTGAATAATTATGCTTACTAGAAAGTAAGCATGAAAGCATTCTTAAAATCCATTGATGAGAGAGTTTGGAACTTTATTGAATATGGATGGGAGAAACCCACTACTCCTGTTAGTGAGTGGCAAACTTCTCAGAAAGAAGCAATCGCTTTTAATAGCAAAGCTATGAATGCTATCTTTAATGCTGTTTCTATGGAGGAATTTAAGAGAATCTAATATTGAGATTGCTCATACTGCTTGAAATATCCTCCAAATTGTGCATGAAGACACAAAGGCAGTTAAAATCAATAAGTTACAGCAATTAACAACGAGATTTGAAAGCATTAGGATGTCTGATGATGAAACTTTTGATGAATTTTATGCTAAACTTAATGATATTGTTAATTCGTTTTATAATTTGGGTGAAATCTATGATCAACCTAAGATTGTTAGGAAGATTCTTAGATCTTTGACTGAGGATTTTAGACCCAAAGTGACTGCCATCACTGAAAGTAAGGATGTGGACTCCATCCCTATTGATGAACTTGTAGGATATTTCAGTCCTATGAGTTGGACCTTCTTAAGACAAGCAAATTTAAATCAATGGCTCTTAAGTTTGTTGATGATGTTGATGTGAATGGATTGAAGATGAACTCTCTGCTACAGAGATTGCCTATCTTGCCAAGAACTTTAAAAACTTTCTTAGGAACAATAACAAAAGGGCAAGAGGTAAAAACAATGTTAAACCTAGAAATTTTAAGAGGAATGATCCCACTAAGGTGAAAAACACTGAAAAACCTAAAGAGAAAGTAGGTTAACCTTTTAATAATTCTATGGGTCAACAATGTTTTGGGTGTCAAGGGTATGGTCATGTGAAATTATAATGTCCTACATTCTTGAGGTCTAAAAGTAAGGCTATAGCTGTAACCCTTAGTGATGATGAAATTTCTGATAATGAGTCTGGTAGTGATGAGGATAGAAACTTCATTACTTTCACAGCTACTGCTATAGTTGATGAAAGTATTGTTGTTGAAGAGAACCCTTCTGATAGGGAATTCTCTAAGGATACAGATTTGCAAGAAGCCTACAATAAACTTTGCAAAGTTGCTGCAAGGATGCTATGAGTGTTGATTTAGGCTTAAAGAAAATTGTATCTCTTGAACTTGTTAAGAAAAATTTGCTTGTGAAACTGATTGATGCTAATCAATTGTTGAATAATGTGAAGACTGAGAACATGCTTTTGCTTGATAAAGTTAAGAATTTGGAACTTGAATTATCTGTTGCTAGAGAACAAACTAATAGGTTTGCAAGCTCCAAACTTGATCACATGCTAAGTGTTCAAAAGTCTCCCTCAGACAAAACTGGTTTAGGTTTTGTAGAAAGCATCTCTGTGCCTGAAATTCATTCCACTAACTTTATTCCTTCTTTTGAACCCCCTGTGAGTGAGGTTGTCAAACCTGTAGAAGTCACACCTTCTAGGAAAATTAGGGTTGATCTTCAAGAATCTAAACCTAAGACTCCTAACTCTCCTAAGGGCAAGTTGCATGATAGACTTGTATGGGTTTGTCATTTTTGTGAAAAGTCTGGGCACATTCATCCAAACTGTTTCAAGTTGCAAGCTGCTAAGGGAGCAAATAAGCCAAAAGTATCTGTGTCTCAAGCATAAGATCCTATGGTACTTATTGGTGAGTTGGTAAAGGTTTTAAACCTTTATTCCAATCCTAGAGTTGATCAGAATTCTAATTCGAAGAACAACTCCAATGCTAGAGTTGCATCTAAAAAGCTTTGGATGCAAAAGGCTCAATCTAATTGAATCTTTCTGACTTGATTCTTGTGCTTCATCGCTCTACTTTTTGTGACCATGTTTTTTTTTTTTTTTTTTTGGTTGCTTTTGCTTTCTTTGTTTTCTAGGATTTTCATTGCATAACATTCATGCATTTCATTCTAGGATTGTTTTTGTTATTTCTTTTCAAGATAAATAAAGAATAAAAATTAAAAAATTAAAAAAAAAAAAGGGGAAAAGGGAAGCAAAATGTGTTTTGCATTATTTTTCTTGGATTTGAAATCAATGTTGGCCAATTTATCTTTACATAACATGTCTATGTACCTTATTTAGCTTGGATGAGCTTATTTATAGCACTTTACTAGTTTTGAGCTTTGTAGAGCATGTTGTGTGAGAAGATGTTTATAGTTTTTGATCACATGATCTTGATCTTAAAATCACATGCCTTTGATTGTTGGACTTGAGCTTATTGAGAAATGCATAAATAACTATCTCACCACTGTTTACTAGCCAATGATGAACACCTTAGTGCATATCATATGATTTTGTGCTTGAGAAAGTGTAGCACATGCACAAAAAGAACATAAGGTGTAGCAATGATTTAAATGCTAAAATTGGTGTGTACATTTTCCTAGCTATTTTAATAAGTTTTTGATAAAAAAAAAAAAAAAAAAAAATTGGTGTATACATTATAAGGCAAATCAAGAAATTTACATGATTATAAGCTTGTTTTCTAGGAGATGTGGGAGTTATATAATGTAACTCTTTCGGTGATAATCTTTTTTCAATTTATGTGATGAATTTTTTAGAAATCATGCTTGATTTCTATTTATTTATCACCTCACATGCATCTCAAGTTTTTGCTAGTTGCACACACTACACAAGTTACTCTCTACTAAACTATATACATGTTATTTTGTGTGATTTTGTTTTGGCCATCCAAGATTGAAAATTCCTTATTTTTAATGCAAAATGTGTTTGAAGTTTGAGAATTTAAGGATAGCTGATTGAAAATCTTATTTTTTTTGGAAAAACTAGGTTCAAAACAAGTGTTTTTGAAAAGCATTTTATCTCATACTCATGTATTCTATTCATAAACTAATATGTTTTGAGGAGTTTCTGCATAAAATTGCTTTTCTTTTTTTTTTTCAAAAAATTGTTTTTTTCAAGAATTTTGATTGATCGAACTTGTTTCTCGACCGATCGAAATTGCGATTAAAAATTTGGTTGGGTTCTATCTGTTTTGATCGGTGCTCGATTGCTGTTGGATTAATCGAAGGCATTTTCGATCGATCGAATCCAATTTTTGATCAATTGAAAATCGCATAGAGAGTTTTTTTAAAACTTTGAGTTTTCACGTGTTCTATCACTTTCAAACTTTTTCAAAACCACTTTTCTCTCTCTCTTCGATCGGTCAAGGCTTCCAATCAATTTTTTGTCATTTTCCCTCGAACATTTTGCAAGGTTTTTGTCTTCTAAGGCCGGTAAGACCTTTATACCCCTCCTTTTTCATTTATTTTCATGTTTCATGCATATTTTTCATGCATTGTGGGAAAATTTCGAACCTATGAAATTTTGGGATTTTTGTTGATTTAAACCTTTTCTTTGGAAATTAATCAATGTGTTTTTGTTGTGGGACAATATAAAAGTGATCTTGTGAATTAATTTGATCGATTTGATGATTTGGGAAAAATTGGAAATTCTAGGGCTTGAAACTAACCGATTTGGGGTTTTTGTTCAATTGAGCTTAATTTGATGAAATTGGCTTATTAGATTGATTGATATGATCATTATTTTATGTTATCCATCTTGTTTAATGATCAATTTGGTCAATTTGTTGGTTTTTGAAAGTGGGTTTTCAAAATTTGAGGTTTTTGATATAAACTCTATGCTTAAGCCAATTTTGTGATTTTAAAGTAAAATTGAACTTATTCTCACTGCATTAAAGCATGCATCATGTGTTGATATTGTTCATGCATCATATAGAATTTTTATTTCTATATATTTCTGTGCTAACTTGTAGTCTGCCCTTGATTTTTCTGTTTTTTTCTGTCTCTCTTGTGTCTGTCTTTTTGATCCTTAGCATCATGTCTAAGAAGACTAGAGCTAATAGGAAATGCTCTTCTTCTTCTGTCCCCACCTTTGATAGTGAGAGGTTCTTGAGTGAGAAAAACTAAGAAGCGTATGAGAAGCTAAACCTTCGTAGGAATGTATGGGCTAAGCATAAGGTCATTTTAGATGAGTTAGATGGTGAGATTAGGAGAAACTTTGACCGTAGGGGCTGGTTGCCTTTGTTGGATGTTGATCATCCTCCTCCGGCTACCTTGATCAGAGAGTTCTACTCAAACCTCTCTGTCCACTCCTATGATTCCAACGCTCTCATGAGAAGTTGGATATGGGGTGACGAGTACACCATTACTTCTTCATTAGTGGCTGATGCTCTTGGGGTGCCATTGGTCCAGCATCCTGTTTATCCTTACGATGAGTCTCCACCCTTAGATGACATTATGTCATTTATTACTAGTACTTCTATCCAGTGGGGTTCTGATTCTCGGATCACCTCTCACGAGTTGACCGAGATTCACTATCTTTTCTTTTTCCAAATTTCTTGCCATTCCATCTGGCCCATTTCTCATTTGCATACCATTCCTATAGAGAGATGTGCATTTTTGTATGCCCTTGTCACAGATGCTCCTATGAGCTTTTCTCATCTTTTCATTTGTTCTTTGATTGAGGTTCATAGGAGTAGTTCTACTGCTCGTGCTCTTTTCATTTCAGTTTTTATTCATCGGATTCTTTTGCATTTGGGTTTAGACAAGTTTCCTGTGTCTGAGCTTGTTCATATCATAGCTCCTCTAGGCGCCACCTTTCTTAGGCAGAGGGCTGCTCAAATGAGAGCAAGTTCTAAACGCCCTAAGGTTGAGTCTTCTGGTGTCGCACCTCCTCCTCCCTCTTCTACAAGTGATACTTCTGCTGAGGCATTTGTCGATCCTGCTGCTGCTACTGCTGTTTCCCCACCTGCTACTTCAGATGATTCAAACATTCATCGTATGTTGGAGACTGTCATGACCGTTCAGGCAGTTCATGGTCAGCTTTTGGTGGACATGCTTAATGAGCTTAGATCTTTGTGAGTGGATTTGGAGAGTTTTAGACAGTCGCCTCCGCCACCTCCTTTTGATGATGAGTTATGATTACCCTTTGGCAATTCATCACAAAAAGAGAGAGTACATATGTAGAGGGGTTTTTGTTGCTAGGGGGAGATTTTGTTGTGTTGGAGCTTTGGAGCCTTTAGATCTTATCTAGGTGCTTCATTTTGTATTTACTTTTTTGGCTCATGATGTATTTTTGGGTTGTCCATGATAGGGGGAGATACTATGATTATATATGTTTCTTGTTTTACATTGGTTATTGATTTATATTTATGAGGTTATTCGTGATATATGTCTTTATTTTTATGTTATGTGAAATCAAGAAGTTATGTTTATTCGTGATGTATTTTTTATGTTATGAGGTTATTCTTGTTTATATGTTTGTTGTGTGTTTCAGGAATATATAAGTTGATTCAGTCATGTTGCTGTCTACACTTGCAACTGATAGATAGTAGTTAGGTTGAATTTTTTTTTGTTAGGTAATGTTTTTTTTTTCAATGGGCTGTTTTTTTTTTTTTTTTTTGGTAAACTTTGAGCATTTTGTTTAGTTTGTGTTTTGTCACAGATTGCCAAAGGGGGAGTTTGTTGGGTTCTAAGATTTTAGGTTTGAATGTATTAGAACTTCAATTTGTAATGTTGGCAAACCATGATCAAAATGTTTACTCTTGTTTTATACTTACTTAAAGTGTGTTTAAGTGTAATGTTGGAATCGAGTGTATTGCAGGATTTACTGTATAAATCTGTCTGGCTCGATCGATCGAAAATTAGACTTAATCGATCGAAACTTGTGCAGATTGTTTTTCTGCAGAATTTTCCAACTCAGTCCAAGCCTGGTTTGACGTGTTGGGTTTTATGTTTTGTCTTAAGTGTAAAAGGGAAAACCCTAGCTACGTTTAGAGGTTGCTCTATATGCTGTGTGTGTGAATCTCTTGTGAGATCTAGAGGTGTTTGCCTTCATACACACTTAGGGTTTCCAAACTCAAGATTGATGTCGAGAGCTTGGTGATCAATTCAGTTGCAGATTCAAAAGTTTAAAGATACATAAGCGAGAGTGCTTGTACTTGTTGGGAATCCAAGAAAGAAGTAATTCGTGGACTCGGAACTGTCATGTGGTCGTGGTAGTAAGTTTTCTACTCGAGGTAGCAATAGGATGTTAGTGGTCTAAGTCGTTATTGTGTAAACTTCAATTCTTTCATAGTGGATTTGTTTTACCTTGAGGATAGCTAGGTTAAATCCTCCCTAGGGTTTTTACCAGTTTGGTTTTCCTGGGTTATCATATCGTTGTGTTATTTATTTTCCACACTTTCAATGATATGATTTATTTGTGTTAACCTAGATCTGCATAATTTACCTAAGTTAATCACTAGGCTAAATAACTAGGTTAATCTGTTTGTGTTTAAGGGGTCTAAAAACGTACATTTTCTTTTTGCATCGCCTTGAATATTTTAACTCTCTTTTCAAGTGCTGGGGGAGAGTCTCCACATTATCTTAGAGTATCTTACTCAAGAGGCGAAGGTCGCTTCTGCAGTGTCCAGGGTGGAGGCCTTAAAGGCGGAGAACTCCAAACTAAAGAAGGATCTGATTGTTGCGATGGACAAAGCTAATACCGTCAAGGAAAAAGTTAAGGGCCTCTCTGACGAGCTGAAGGTGGAAAAGCAGCTAACTTTGGAGAAGGACAAGCAGCTTCTAGCCGTGAGGGAAAAATCAAGACGATTGCTGCGAAGTCTGTGGAGGCTTTCTAAACGACAGAGGAGTACAACACTGTCCTCTTCAGTTGGTACTTCAAAGGTTTCAAGCTCCTAAGGTGGCATTTGGACAAGCATCTTGTCGAAGTGGACTTTGAGAACCTAGACCTTAAAGAGGTGGACAAGGAGATGGCGGCTGACGAAGCTTCTCAGTCCACAGATCCTGAGGGTGATGCTCCTGGGCTCCTTCGCCTCCAGCCGGTGATGACACAGCTACAAACGCCTGAATCTATTTACTTGGCTTTTTTTTTTTTTTTTTTTGGGGTGCCCGGTGTGCTTTGGGCTTTTTAATTCTAATTTCAGAACAATGTTTTTACTTTAATTTAAGAACAATGTTTTCTACCCAATGTTTATGGGCTTTTACTCATCATATTGAAACAATGTGAGCTGCCCATTGTTTTTGGGCCTTTAGTTATATCAGTAATTTTATATTTACTTGTTTCCATTCCTTCCTTGCATGATGCTCAGTGATTGCTTTGTTCCTCTAGTTACCTTTTTTGCGTCAGTAATTTGCGTTATTGTGACTTAGTTAAAGTTTTTGTTGTGACTCATACTCGTTGGTGGAGTCTTGTCCCATCAATAACTTGCATCCGTTTAGGCGGAATTTTGTTACTTAGTCAATTTTTGTGACTTACACCCATTTAAGGGATCTTGTCATTTTTGGCTTCGTCAGTAACTTACATCCGTCTAGGTGGAATCTTGTTACTAAGTGACTTACATCCATTTAAGGGATCTTTTCATTTCTTGGCTTCATCAGTAACTTACATCCGTCTAGGTGGAATCTAGTTACTTAGTGACTTACACCCATTTAAGGGATCTTGTCATTTTTTGGCTTTGTTAATAACTTGCATTCGTCTAGTCGGAATTTTGTTACTTAGCCAATTTTTGGCTTTTAAGCTGCTAGGTTTGCTTGCATTAGGTTGTTGGCTGAATAGTTCTTTTATTGTTTTCAAAAAAAAGAATGAATACAATTATCCGTTACATCTATTGGTGGTACTTCTTCAAGTGCTCAATGTTCCATGGTTGCAGCAGTCTCTGCCTATCTAAGGTCTCTAGGTGACAACTGCCTTGTCTAGAGTAATGGACGATCCAGTAGGGTCCTTCCCAGGTTGGACCGAGCTTTCCTTAGGCAGGGTCTTTAGTTGCTGGGGTGACTTTGCGCAGGACAAGGTCCCCTATGTCAAGTCATCTGAGTTTCACTCTCCTGTTGTAATACTCTGCCATCTTTTGCTAATACTTCATCATTTTGTGAGAAGCTCCGTCTCTGACCTTGTCTAAGCAATCCAGGTTGATCCTCAGTTAATCATCGTTGGTTCCTTCGTGGAACGTCTCTCGTCTGATGTTGGTGATTCCCACTTCAACTGGGATTACTGCCTCAGTGCCATAAGTGAGTTTGAAGGGGGTTTCTCTCGTCAAGGTCCTCGCTGTAGTCCTGTAAGCACACAAGACATTGGACAATTCCTCCGGCCATGCTCCCTTAGCATCATCAAACTTGGCTTTGATGATCTTGAGTAATGTTCGATTAGTCACCTCTGTCTGTCCGTTCGCTTGTAGGTGTCCAAGGGATGAGAATTGGTTCTTGATCCCTAGACCTAAACAAAAGTCCCTGAAGCCTTTACTATCGAATTGCTGCCCATTATCTGATATGATCGTCTGTGGTATCCCGAACCTACAAATTATGTTCTTCCATATGAAGTTCTGAATTTTTGCTTCAGTGATGGTTGATAATGCCTCTGCTTCAACCCATTTTGTGAAGTAGTCAATAGCGACTAGTAGAAACTTTACCTGTCCCTTACCTCAGGGCAATAGGCCGACGATGTAAATTCCCCATAGTGCAAATGGCCATGGGGAGGCTATCGTCGTCAGTCTCTCTGCTAGGAGGCGTTGGACATTCCCAAACCTTTGGCACTTGTCGCATTTCTTGACGAGCTCCCTCACGTCTACCTACAAAATAGGCCAAAAGTAACATATTCTAATGACTTTGCTTACCAAGGATCTAGGGCCTACATGGTCTCCGCAAACCCCTTCATGGATCTCTTCTAGAATATATTTGGCTTCCTCTTCGTCGACGCACTTCAAGTAAGGCATGGAGAAACCTCTCTTGTATAGAGTGTTGTTCAGAATCTTGAACCTGACTGCTCTCTTCCTGACCTTCTTGGCCTCCTCGACGTCTTGTGGGAGGTGTCCATCTTAGAGGACGGATATGATCAGGGTCATCCAGCTCCTTGTGCTCTAGATTGCAAAGGTAGAGACTTCTTCAATGTTAGGGTGTTTCTGGACTTCCATTTCTAGGCCCATGCTTGTTGGTCTTTCTTCCGACGATGCCCGCTTCGCGATCTCGTCTGATACCATGTTCTGGCTTTTGGGGATCCGCACGAATTCCACCCCATCAAATTCCTATGTTAAGCGTTTCGTCAACCTGAAATAGGTTTGCATTCTCTCTTCCTTTACTTCATACTCATCCTTTATCTACCCTATTACCAGCTTAGAATCACTCTAGAGGAGTAAGGTTTTAGCTCCTAGTGCTTTCCCGACCCTTAGCCCTTCAATATTCCTTCATACTCAGCTTCATTATTGGTGGCCGAGAATTTAGCTGAACCCCATACTTAAGCATTTCTCCTTCTAGGGTAATGATAACAACCCCCACTCCTCCCCTATTTTGGGTTGATGAACCATCAGTTTGTACCATTCATATTTCTGTTTTGTTGGCTCCACTATCCTCGTCTGTGATGGTGAACTCGACGATGAAGTCTGCTAATGCCTACGCTTTAATAATTGTCCTGGGTGGTATTCAATGTCAAACTGGCTAAGTTTGATTGCCCACTGGACCATTCTCCCTGCTGCCTCGGGCTTGTTTATGGAATTATTAATGGATTGGTCTGTCATTACTAAGATGGGGTTCGCCTAAAAATAAGGTCGCAATTTGCGCAAGGCTACTATTAATGTGAATGCAATCTTCTCAATCCTTGGGTATTTGTCTTTTGCCCCTTGGAAAACTTGACTAATGTAGCAAACTGGGAGTTGTTTCCTGTCCTCTTCCCAAATCAAGGCTGCGCTCACAGTTGTGGCTGACACTACCAGATACAAATATAGGTTTTCCCCTTTCTTGGACGGACTTAAGAGTGGTGGATTGCTTAGGTAGTGCTTGAGTTCTTGAAAAGCTGCCTCACATTCATCAGTCCAAGTAAAAGCTTGCTTCAATGTCCTAAAGAAGGGTAAACATTTATCCGTTGCTTTGGAGAAGAACCTGTTAAGTGCCGCTACCTTTCCTGTTAGCTTCTAGACTTCCTTGACAGTCGTGGGCGACGCCATGTCAAGTATGGCTTGTACCTTTTCTGAGTTTGCTTCTATCCTTCTTTAGGATGCCATGAATCCCAAGAACTTCCCCGAGACTACTCCAAAAACACACTTACTGGAGTTCAACTTCATTTGGTACTGCCTAAGTGTGGCGAATGTCTCTCTGAGATCGTCCAGATGTGCAAGCTCTTCTTTACTCTTGACGAGCATATCATCCACATATACTTCCATGTTCCTTTCAATCTGCTTGCTGAACATTTTATTCACTAACCTCTAGTAGGTTGCTCCTGCATTTTTTAGCCCGAAGGGCATTACCTTATAGCAATAAAGCCCTTGGCTTGTGATGAAAGCAGTTTTCTCCTGGTCTTCTTTAACCATCTTAATTTAATTGTACCCCGAGAATGCATCCATGAACGTCAGTAGTTTATGCCCTATTATGGAATCCACCAATTGATCTATCCTTGGTAGAGGAAAACTGTCCTTTGGACAAGTTTTGTTTAGGTCCGTGAAGTCCACGAACATTCTCCATTTTTCATTCGCTTTCTTCATTAGGACGACATTGGTGAGCCAATCTGGGTAGTAGACCTCTCGACGAGCTTCGTTCTGGAGCTTGTTGACCTTGTCTGTAATTGCTTGGTTTCATTCTGGAGTGAAAACCCAGCGTCTTTGTTAGACGGGCTTCTTCTCGAGGTCCATATTTAGCCTATGCTAGATGACCTTTGGGGATATGCTTGGCAAGTCCTCATGACTCCATGCGAAGACGTCCATGTTCTCTTTAAGGAACTAGATGAGTCTCGTCCTCATCCCGAGACTCAAAGTCGTCCCTATTCTAGTCGTCTTTGCTATTTCTCCTACGACCAACTCCACTATCTCCAGGGCTTCTACTTTATCTTCTTCCTTCTCCTCGATCATCCACGTATGGTTTTCTTTTGTAGCTAACATGGCCTGATATCATTCTCTGGCCAGTACTTGATCTCCTTTCACCTTGCCTACACCGTTTTCTGTTGGGAATTTTACTTTTAGGCAATAGGTGGACGTGACTGCTTTCCAACGGTTAAGTGTGGGCCTCCCGATGATCACGTTGTAAGATAAAGGACAGTTTACTACCAAGAAGTCCAATTGACAAGTCAGTTACCTTGGGTAAGCCCTCACTGTGATCGTCAATGTCACTATGCCTTTTAGATACACTCTGTCTCCACTGAAACTGATAAGAGGGGAGTCAAATGGGTATATCCTTCCTGGATCTAGCTTCAACTGCTGAAAAGCGGAGAGGTAGATAATGTCCACGGAGTAGCCATTATCTACGAGGATTCTCTTAGTATTGAATCCTTCTATTGTGAGCATTATGACTAAAGGGTCATCATGAGGTTGCTTCACTCCCCTAACATCTTCTTCTGAGAAAAACATGTCCCTATCCATTTGTCTCTACTTTAAGGGGGGTATTCTGTGGACGCTGTTTACCTACCTTTGACATGCTTTCCTGAGGGATCTGATCGACCCACCAGTGGATGGTCCACCTGTGATTGTTTTTATCTCTTCAACCACGCTTGGCGGACGTTGGAATGTGTGGTCCTAGTCTCTGGGAGAGGCTTCACACTGATTTTTGTTATTGTCTCAAGACTTACTAGATTCCTCCTTCTTCACAAACCTCTACAGTTTCCCTTTTTGTATGAGTTCCTCTATTTGCTCTTTTAGGTCCTTGCAATCCTCTGTGTGGTGGTCGTGATCCTTGTGGAAACGGTAGTACTTTTTCTTGTCACGCACATTAGGTAACGAATGTAATGGCCTTGGCCATTTGAGGTAGTGCTTATCTTTAATCTGCGCCAAAATTTTGTCAACAAGCATAACTAAAGGTGTAAATTTTACCGTTTGAGGAGCCTTTTCGTTTTTCCTTTTACCCCGTCGCTAGGCTGACGATCGGGGCGATCCCTTTTTCATCCTCTACAGTTGTCCTCCTTCCTTCCTTTTTCACTAGTCTTTTCTATGTCCTTTATCGCAGCTAAAGCGTCTTTTGCGTTTATGTATTTCTGTGCCTTTAGGAGCATTTCTGCCATCATCTTAGGAGGATTCTTCGTGAGTGAGACCACGAACTCCCTAGATTTCAATCCAGCTTTAAAGGTAGTTAACTGCACCTTGTCATTAGCTTTGTCTACCTCTAAAGTCTCTCGAGTGAAGCGTTTCACGTACGACCTTAAGGTCTCTTTCTCCCCTTGTCTAATGGTAAGTAAGTGATTTGTGAGCCTTCTCGGGCGTTGTCCTCCAACGAAGTGGCATAAGAAGGCATTGCCCAACTGCTTAAAGCTGTCGATGGACGATATTGGTAACTTCGTGAACCACTCCCTTATAGCTCTTTTGAGAGTGGTAGGGAAAGAGCGACACAGTATTTCGTCAGGAGGCTATTGAAGGCCCAGTATCATCTTGAAGGTGTTAAGGTGGTCCAGTGGGTCCTTAAATCCGTCAAACGGTACAAGCTGAGGCAGGCAAAATTTCGACAGTACTGGACATTCCAGGACTGCCGCTGTAAAAGGTGAATCTGTCATCTTGACCATCCTATCTAGGCTTCGATCTGTCTTCCCTTTAATGGCATTCCTCAGCTCATCCATTTCCTTTCTCATCTCTCGGAGTAGATCCGAGTTTGGTTCATCTGGAGTAGTTGGTCCTCGACGGTCGCTCCTTTTATGACTATCTCCCTCATCTTCTAGATTGGCTTCAGATCGGTTCTCCTCTTGTTGAAGCCATAGCCTCAACTCTTGGTTCTGCCTGGTGAGTTCTTCCACGCTAGCTGCAAGTGTCTAGATTTGTAGGGCTAATGTTGCAAGATCTTGGTTGGACTCCAACTGAATTTAGGAATTAACTAGAATCACGCTTTCGAACTTAAGTGCGAAAATGTCGTCCCCACAGACAACGCCAAATTGATGATCTGCAAATCGTTAGTCTTCTAGGTTCATCTAGATGGAGCTAAATCCGTGCCACCAACTCTGCAAATGTAGAACAATGGCTCCCTTAAGGTGGTCACCGGTGTGGTGCCTGTCATAACGTCTCCAATGCCAAAATTAGTATATGTGGGAGTTTTTTAGAGAATAATAAGAATGTTCTGAATATAAGAGTATTTTTGGATGAATCTCTGTACCCGGTTTGTCTCTGATCAGTATGTATATATACAGCTTCATGGTTTCTAGCCGTTGGGGCCTTAATTGTAGCTTTAGTGTCCTTTTTGTAACGCCTTAAGGCTCATGAATATGAGTTTTGATGAGATTCCAATGGTCTGCCACTTGATTGGTAACTGCCTAAGGCATTGAATGCTCTTATTAATTATTTGCCTATGTTCGTTCGTGTTGTGCCAAGGTGGACGAGTATATTTGATAAGGTCGTCCAGGAAGGGGAGTTCGTCAGTCCCATCAATTCCCTCATATTGATTCTTAACAAAAAAAAAAATCCCTCCTATCCTATAGAAGTTGCTATGCGTAATTATTGGTTGCTGTTCCATCCACTATGTATCCATGTGCACAATAATAATTCATAAATCAAGTCATCTGAATAAAAAAAAAAATTAATGTAATATTAATAGAAAAAATAATCATTATAAGTATTCTACAACATGTACTTCTTATTGTGCCCTAAACCCATTCGTGTATGTATAAATGAATGATCAACAACAACGACGACAACAACAACAACAACTACTACTACCTATGCAAATCAATTAAAATTGCATTAACTTTGGAGCAAACCTCAATAACCTATCCAAGGCATGGGCAGTGAACTTTCTTGCAAACAAATAGCAAGTATTGGTGGTCTTTCCATTGTACTCACATTCGCTACCATTATTCCTTAGTGTCTTCAAAAATTCAACAGTAACATGTGTTCTTATGAACTTAGATGGATGGGGCCCACCCTTGGACCAGTCAACCCAAGTCAAAGTCCTATTTGAATTCTTCTTCCAAAACTTGATACTAACAAATGTGGGCAAATAGTGTTCGTCTGAATAACAAGAGGGCTTGCAATATCTTCCAAATACTGCATAGTATTTCTTGTCTGAAATTACCTCAATGGCAAGGTCACGGTCCATCTCAAACCATTGTGAGCCTTTTCTCCATTGCTCGAGCTTAATTGTGGGCTCCATTTTGTGATCATATCGGCCTTGGCCCACTGGGCCTGGCAAATCATAAGCCTCCACAAAGGACTTTTCTGAGCCCATGAGATATTTGTAGATTGTAGGGAAATTGAATAGAGGAATGCATGACTCCGAGAGAAGGATAAAACGTTGGTTGGATATGTCGAGCAGTGCGTTGGCGAGTAGGCGGCGCTCCGCTTTCACCATGTTGAACTCTCCCCATCTCACTGCCTGAATCATTGTAAGTAGAGGGTTAACATTTGGAAGAATGCTTAAAGTATTATAAATTTCATTATAAAAGTTCAATTTGGTATTAAATGTGATCGTGTCATTTTAACATCATAATAAATAAATGTTGAATTACTTTTGAAAAACTCTAAAAAAATACTTTTTTTTTTAAATAAAAACGCTAAAGATACTATTATACAAAATGACATGACAATGAATGTAATTAATGGATTTCAAAACCATAATATATAAATGTCTGAATTACTTTTTTTTTTAATTATTGATGACACATTAGTTTGTAAATTATATGTAATAAAATTTGTAGTATCCCCTATATTCGCTCATTATTTTTTTGAGTAATACTACGTACATAAACCTTTTTACAAATTATTGACGTGTCAAATTCTTACTAGTTTCTCATTTATGCCCACAACTAACATCATTTTATTTTTCCCAATAATCATTCACCATATTAATAGTTTGTAGTTTTTGCATTTCCCAATATATGTGTTTTTTTTTTATGATTAGCAATACTTCATTTGCAAGGTTCATGCAGTAAATTTCATAGAATTCCTACCCTTACTCTTATTTGTGGAGCAAATTGCAAATGCTATAATAGAGCTAAAGTACCCCCAAAAAAAAACTTAAATAATCAGGCCCAAGTTGAAAATTCAAATTGAGCCCAATAATGGGGCTCATATTGAAATTTAAAAGGCCTTGAGATATACCATGGAGCGTTGGTCCAGAAAATGTTGCCTTTCTTTGGTTAACCGAAAGAGAAAGAAGAACACTTTTGCTACCGGCATCTCTAATTTTTGAAACATGAGGACTGAGCGAATAAAAGAATTTAGAAAAGTTGGTTGGAGAGGTAGAAAGTTAGGGTGTAGGAGAATGAGGATAAATGGAATTTTACTTTATATAGTTGCAAAAGGAGTAGAATCAAAGCAATGAATGAAACAGATTGCTACCACAGCGTAAACCCGAAGGCAATAATAATACATTAACAAGGACACGAAATTCAGTGGATTCGACCAAGTGATAAAATAGAGTAGCATTGTAAAGGAGAAGGACACGAAATTAGCCATAGAGTAGCATTGTAATACTTTACGTACCTCACCAATTTTTAGGTTCTTACATTACCTCACTCTTTGTGTTCCATTATATTTATAGGTAATTCTTGGGGAAATTAATTGGTGAGGTACGTAAAGTATTAGTTGGAAAACCATTTTACCTAAAAATAAAGTAAGAACCTAAATCATCCAGCTGACTTTATGGCTAATGTAAGTATAAAAACATCCAGAAAGATAATTTATGATGAAGTGAGAACCTAAACAATGGGATAATCCAGCTGACTTTATGGCTAATGTAAGTAAGATTACTCCATTTGATGACTATTGAAGAAAAATAAATTATTTCTGGAATAATTTATTAGAAAATAAGGAAAATAAAAAATAAGAGCAACAGTAATCATTTAAATTGGGATAATTTATGATAAGGCACAGGGACGGCCCAAGGCCCCTACCATACAAAACTTCAACCCCAAGGAAAAAAGACCCTACCCCAAAACTTTATGACAATAATCACTCTTTTTTAACACACGAGAAGAGGAAAGAAGGTCTTAAAGAAACTGATAGTGATGTACATATAACCAGTATATAACCAGTGCATATGCACGGTACAATTAATAAAAAATTACAATTACACACATATATTGATTCAAATTATACTCTCTCTTTCTTTCTTATTTGTTTATTTTGATTTCTTTTGGATATATACATGAGTTTACTCTTTCTTTTTTTTCTTTATAGAGTTTTTGATGATTTATTTATGTTAGACCTTTCATCTTTTGCATATCATTAACTCACTTAGAACAAAAAATTTAAAAAAAAAAAAAAAAAAAAAAAAACCTCAAATAGGATACGTGACGCAAAATTAGACAACAATTGAAATCCAATTTAAAATTTAATTGGATTTTCTCTCAGTTTTACCTATTAATATATATAGATATAGATATAAATATAAATATATAGATTGGCACATCATATTATGAACATTTGGTAGTATCTTTAGTATTTTCTTTTTCATCTCTAACGATGCTTCCAAAATACAAGACCAATAGAAACCTAACCCAATTGAAACATTAAAATGTTTCCAAAAAAAATATTGCAAATGTGTTAAATCATTAATGATGATTAACCCTTGTAAATCAATCTCTGACAAAGCCACACACCAAATAAAATCTATCCCTCTTTAAAACAAGATAAAAAAAATTAAAAATTAGATTACAGTCTTACATAATTATGTCTCGAGAGAAAGTAAGTATCTTTTTAAAATAATAATATGTTTATATTTCTTTTTGTTATAATTTTGCTTCAACTATAATATTCAATTTTCTATATAAAATTATCCTTAGTTTAGTTAGTATTATTTATCAAATTATATATTTAATACATCAAATTAATATCTTACCCCTAAATTAAGATTTTAAGCTTGATTACCAAGAAAAAAAGAAAGAAAGAAGGATTTTAAGCTTAGGTATATTTTATTATTATTCGACTTTCTCAAATTGCACTCCACAAGTTATCCCCTGATAACTCATGCGGTCATGATCAGTTCGAATAACGAATATTGTTTATAATGTGTCGAAATATGATTAGCCAAATTATAAGTCATGAATTAATATTGTTCATCAAGCCTGACACGTCTTCAGGAACCCTTACGTACAACTTAATTAGGTACAAAAACGTTTAAATCAGGTATTTGATTCTAAAAAAAATTATTATTAGAAAACAAACGTTAAGACCAGTACGTATTAGTGGTGGGCCGATGACCAAAAATATATTATTGTAGAGCAGAGATGTTCCTAGATACAACCTAGGATTGATCAACGTTATTGTTGCCTACTGACGCAAGATGATTTGAATATCAAACGAAGAGACACAATATCATTAATAAATATTTTATACAAATAAACCTATTAATATAATTACAAGACAAGATATTCACCGAAACTATCAACTAGTTTATATGATAAAGTTTCGTGAAGTCCATCTTTGATGGGAATGAAGAATAACATAATTTAGCTCTAAACCAGTTTAAAATTATCTTCTTCAACTCACTAATTGTTAATTTATAAATAAAACAAAAATAGAGTTTGACCACAACTTGTACTCATTATATTTTTATTGAATATGAATTTTGACAAATTCACTATTGAATTGCATTTTCTTATTAAATTTTTCATACATACAAAATTTCAAGAAGATTAAATATTAATAACTATTTCATCAATCAAAATTTTAAATTCCATGTTTTTGTAGTCTTAAATTTTGCATAAAAAAATTGTTTATAAATCAAATATTTAATAACATCCGATTGACACAAAATTTAATATGTCTTTTTAGAACATAAATGACATATAATCTAAGTATTAGGTTTTCAAAATATGTAACTATATTAATGTTTTAGTGCAAACCCCTAGCCATTTGTAACCAAACTTTCTTCTTAAAAAAGTCATATAACTAAAACTATACATGCATGATCTTTTTAATAGTGATACAATGAATTGAAGGAAAATAGTTACAAACCAATTTTGAGCTAAATTTTTTTCATTGAACAATTCAATAAATGAGAAGGTGTTATGTCTAATCCATAAAAAATTAATCTCTATTATTAGGCTAGAAACGTAACAATGATTTTTTATACTTGGACGGAGCAAGTGAACAGTTGGTTCTATATATAAGAACCAAACTGTTCAGAAGTTTTATATATAAGAACCAATTGTTTATAGGTTCTAAAATTTTTTAAGAAACCATACTGGATGGAGTAACATTTTTTAAATTTTAGATGTAAAATAACATCTGAGGGGTGTTTACACCCCAATGCTAGTGCTCTTATGTAACAAATGCTACATCATATGCTGATACAGTAAATGAGACGCTCCCATTTCATGGACCCAAAGATATCTTATATTCGCTACATCGCATGTGTTTTCACTTTCATGATTCACACGGTATCACATGCATGTATAACTAATCTCCATCACAAGGCATGCTATGATTCTATAATATATATATATATATATATATATCCTATCACATTTTTCAATTAACGAGGTGCCCCTTCTTGATCTCAACATAAAGAAAATTCAATTCTACTTTTATTAAAAAGCTGTAGAAACTAGAAAGTACAAACCCGAGGCAAAAGAAAAGGTAAACTATTTTGTTTACAAATGGCCCTACAGCAGTAATTAAGATGAATTTATTGTTTTATTAAATAATGTTATTACGTTTTTTTTTAAATTAAAGCCAAATTGTACACATATATTATAAATAATAAAATAATAAAAAAGCACACACAACAACAATGAAATTTTATGTGTAAACTTATAAAACTTTAACAATGAATTTTATGTGTAAACTAATAAAACATTAACAAGTATTTTTTTTTCTTTGAAAAGTGTGCATTAAGTTTGGCACTGCTAGCTCCAAGATAAGCGCAAACCCAAGACTTGCATTTGGGGTTATATAAGTATATATGTACATGTTTGGAAATCTACGAAGGAAAAATGGGATGTTATATTGGATTGAATTCTGTATTCTTATTCTGATGCGCTGGAACAGGTAAAATGCACTGCAGATTTAGACCCAAACTTTAACTGTGTTGACAAGTTCTTGCAAGTTGTATATATTATTATTATTATTATTATTTGCTGAAAATTCTATATATTAATTGGAGGGTGCTTTCCTTGAAATTGACATTTATGAATAATAACTCTCTATAGTATGCGGTTGATTGATTTTTTTTTTTTAATTAAAAAAAAAAAATACCCTCGCTTTGTTAAAATACATGAATAAGTGCAAAGAATATGTATGTATGTATGTATGCGCATGCATATCTACTGACCTTACTTGGGATCCTCCGGCCATGAAAAACCGAACCTTGAGGCACTGTTCCGTTGAAAGAAGGATTTGGATGCACATATATAGAATAGAGACCTTCGTGTCCTTTAAAGAACAACTCCCAAAGTGGAGCTAATGGCATAGCCCCTTTTGTCAAAAACATGAATGCAACTTTTGGTGTGCGATTGAAAGGTAATTCACGTATCCTAGGCACCATGGAAGCTCTCCATAGCAACTCTTTGTCCTCCATATCGTGCATAACATCTGGTGGTTTTAAGTATTCTTTTAATCCAACTCGGGTGAGATTCTTGGTTTTCAATGAAATCAGGACAGGGGGTGATGTTGGAGATAGGAACTGGTTGAGCTGCAAGTTGAAGGGGAAATCTTTCAGATAGAAACTGAGTGTGAGTCCAAGGGCTAAACCGGAGCAAAAGATTAGAAGATAAGAGACAAGGTTATGGAGGTGCATTTGGGCATTGAAGAGCTTTTGAATTGAGGTCGGCGAGGCTGCTTGTTGTTGTTTATTCTTCATTTTGAGAGACAGAAAAGAGTGAACAAAGGATGTTGTTTGTTTTCCAATGAAGCAAGGTTAAGCTTTTTAATGGAGAGAGAAAGAGAGAGAGAGAGAGCCGGTAAGCTTCACGAAGCTTGGGCCTCTCTACTCAAAAGAGATTCCTAAATTGTTCTCCGAACATAACCATATACTATATTTATAATATTTAATGAATAGCCGTGACTTACATTTTATGTTTCCCGGTAACTTTGAATTGGGCTCCTCTTACTTGTGTTTTGTATTTTTCCTTTTCATTTCGTTTGTGGGTTTTCTTAATAGGTTTATTTAAAGTATTTGTTAATAGGTTATTTTAGAAAAAATTTGATACTATTTTTACGGAAAATATAAAAGTTGTGAAAAATATCAATTTTTTTTTTCTCATAATTTTTTTTAAAACATATTTCTTAAACAAATACTATTAAAACACCTATTAACTTTTCTCTCCTCTCGTTTAATAGAATTTATAATAATATATGAAAATGCTCGAACCAACCAATAAATCAATTTTTAAGTTTTTTTTTTTTTTTTTTTGAGTAAAAATCAATAATTAGTTGAGTGCACAGACTTGCAACCCACCCCAAAGTCACCAATATCATGAGTTGGGTAGTTATAACTTGTATGGATGGGAAGATGCACGCATTGAATGGTGACTGAAATATGTTTCATTTGGGACTTAATGACATTATTTTCTTTCTAATTATCAGCAATTTTTTTTTTTTTTAGAAAGTAATTATCAGCAATTAGGACACGAAATCTTGTCGAGTAATTATACAATAAAAATTGCATCGAAGCCCCTAAAATAATATATATTGTGGTTGCTCCCACTAGGTGCCTCCTTAGCCCTTTCATTCTTGTTCTTTTGATTTTTTGATAAATTATACTTTTGTCCCTTAAGTTTTATTGAAATGGTAATCTCCCCTAAATTTTTTTATATAAAACACTTCCTCGAGTTTTAAGTTTTATATAAATACAACAAATAAGTTCATAATTTCTCAATTCTCACACTATTACTTCAATAAGAGTGTTTTTTTTTTTTTTTTTTTTTTTTTTTTTTTTTTTTTTTTAAGTTTCCTACTCATTTATAGAAATCTCAAAGAAAAGACTATTATTTATATGAGTAATTCTTAGATACTCCCAAAGCACGGAGAATGGTACTCCCTCATCTCATATTCATGGTGGATTCCGCTCATTAAATTCATGATGGGTCCACCATAAATGTGAGAAAATAGAACATCATTTTAATATACTATAGGACTACCTAAGAGTTTTCCTATTTATACAAACCTCGAGGGACGGAGTGTCATTTGGTCCACATTCACTGGTGGCTCCACATGCAAGTTAGGGTGGTCATAGGACCACCCTGACTTGCACCTGACTTGCAAAAAAATGTATATATACACTTGCTAAAAAAATATTGTATTCTTAACTAACCTATTATTACTACCATTATAAAAATGTTGAATAACCTGACTTGAGAATTACAAAAATTTGGATTCAACAAAAATAAGAGTAATATTACATTCTAATACATAACATTTTAAAAATAATTTCACAATAATTTCACAACAAACTCAATGTAGTAAGCTGTTTCTAATTCTAATTTGACCCCAATACTGATATTATTTTTTTACCCACCAATAACAGTTTTTTGCATAAAATTTATTGTAAAAATGTTGTGGATGTAGTATTACTACAAAATTAATTCCACTCCCCAAACATAATCCTTAATCCCTTTTATAAATTAAAAAAAAAAATCCTAAATAATAACAATAAATATTAGCCTAAATAACAACAAACATAAACCAAACAAAAATAAGACAAGATCAAACAACAACAAGTGAACAAATTATTCAACAAAAGCCTATTATAAAACAAAAAGATAAAAATTGTTAATCATTCAAATTTGTAGATCGTTCAACCTATTCAATAAAATAATCTATAATTTCATTTTTCCTTAAAAAATGGTACTAAGAAAAATATTGTGGTTGTGACTGAACTCGCAATTGTAGCAAATATTCAAGTTATCGCTTTATTAGATTTTGTATAATTTAAATTTCTCAGTGACCATCCTAAAAAAATTCCTAGAACCGCCACTATACATATTCCATAGTTTTGATAGGAACATTATTTCAGAAAAATTGAATATTCTATTAAGAAATCCAAGCATGGACTTATTTATCACAACCATCAAAGATAAGTGTAGTTTATACATATATTTGAGGAGGGATATTGTTTTGATGAACTTCAAGGGGGGTTTGGTATGTTTATACAAATTTATGACCTATTATATCTGTTATTCAATTTCTTTTTGAGTTTATTTTTATTTTTATTTTCTGGTATGATCTGTTATTCAATTTCAATCATACGTCATTGAAATATCAACTCTAGTTTTTATATATATAATATTTTATTAACCAGCACATTCCATAGCATAATAATAATTAGTAATTACATAACATTTTAAATTATTGGTATATATTTCAATTTCAATCATATACCTATATGAACGCTACACCAAATCTATCTTGTTTCTCATCCTGCAGTTGTTTGTTGCCAATGAATGCATGATGTGAACTCAAATCTTCTTTGAATGGACAAGATAACTCGATTTGCATTTTCTGAGAGTTGTAGTATCAGTGAGATGTTCACATCTAAATTCATGCTAATCTACCTGTCTAGTTTGTCAATCCGTACGTGGCCGAGTTTCAGTTGTCTAAATGATCGAGGGTTTTTTTTTTTTTTTGGTAAGTTTCTTTATAAGTTCTCAATCAGTTTAATATTAGATCCTTACACAAAATTGATGCGAAAAACTTCTATATCAAAACACCATACCGACAAAATATATCACTTTGTTACGTGTTGTGTAAGCCATGGATCTACTTTGTCTTCGTGTAAAGGATTTTAAAACCTCAAGTACAGCTAAATTCAATAAAACCGGATTCGGATCCATTGATTCATCAAAAAAAAAAAAAAAAAGTACGACTAATAAGAATAGTAACTCGTTTTTAGTTTGATCAATTTTTTAGGGGAACATGGGCAAATGCCTTTTTCATGCAAAAAAACTCAGCGTTTTATCCATTTTCCCAAACTAATTAGGAAAATGCCCCTGTTTTGAAACTCGATTTTTAGACAATTGAGTTATAGCAAACTGAAAATTTAAAAAAAAAAAAAAAAAAAAAAAAAATTCAAGAACTCGAGCTCCATGAAATCGAGTTCCATGCAATTTTTTAAAGCCCTTTAGTGGCGTTTTAAAACATGCAAGTTTTTTCTTAAGTTTGATTGCTCCATAGGAAGCCCTACAGTGGCGTTTTAACATGTAAGGTATTTTCTTGAGTCTGATCGCTCCATAGGGAGCCCTATAGTGGCATTATAACATTCAAGTTTTTTTCTTAGGTCTGATTGCTTCATAGGGAGCCCTATAGTGGCGTTTTAAATACCTATAGTGGTGTTTTTTATGGAACTTGAGCTCCACGAACTCGAGTTCCATGCATTTTTTTTTTTTTTTTTTTTTTTTTTTTTTTTTTTAAGTTTGATCGCCCCATACTCAATTTTCTACAAATCAAGTTTTTCATTGAAACTCAATTTTTGAGAAAATCGAGTTACAAAAGAGGGGCATTTCTCTAATTAGTTTAGGAAAGGGGGCAGAAAGCTAATTGTTTTGCACAAAAAGGGCATTTGCCCATTTTGGCCCAATTTTTTACCCATACCAAATTTTGACTAGATTTAGGTTAAAACCAAACCTATATAACCTAACCTATTTGCCATGTCTTTATTTTGAAATTTAAACTTAAAATTTTTTTAATTGGCCCATTTTCAATGTATATTTCAATATTTATATGCTAAAGTTCTATATGATAAATGTAAATACTAATGACATAGTTCGTCAACTTGTTGTATGTACATGACTACATGGTAGTTAGGTTAAAAAAGAAATTATGATAATATTGGTCAATAGTTATTCACTAATTGTACACTTGGGTGCGATTAACATGCAGTGCATCAATGGCTAACGAAGTTGGTTGTGGTGTTGGGATGAAAATAAGAATTAAATATTCATGAACACAATGATTAACGTGAAAAACCCCAAAAGAAAATAGGGTAAAAAACCATGGTTAGAGTAGAGAAATCATTTGCTCCCAGATATTGTATATTCAATTGAAAAGACTACACTCTCTTGGGTACAAAAGGCTCACTTGTTTTTCTTCTCTCACTACTCACTTCTCCTTTTCTGGTGCCTTACTTCCTCCTTTGGTGAGAAAAAGTATCTCCTGAGACGGGCTCATGAGATCCATGTCTCATTGACATGTGGGACCCACATGTCAGTGAAACATGGGTCTCATGAGCCCACCTCATACAAGATTTTTCCCTTTGGTGAAAGTTAGTCATTCTCCTTTTATAGGCCAAGTGAGGTGCTAATCCTTCCATAGGTGCTAAATGCCTATGGTTACTACTATATTACAAAATTGGGTACAACATTCTTTGGATCCTGTGCCACGCTATTCTTTGTTGGCAAGTTAAGCAACAGTCCTTGGTATTCAGTTGGAAATTATTAGGGTTTTTAGACTCCTTAGTTGATTTTACAGCGAAATTAATCAACTTTAAATAATTAACCAGTTACGGCTTCAGATTGATTTCCAAGTTAATTTTCATATGTTAAATATGTCACCAATAAAGCAATAAATAGTAAATCCAACGAAAATAACAAAAGTCAGCAATATGGTAAACTAGGAAAACTGATGAAACTAACTGTTCTATAGTTAAAAAAATGGGGATGATTTAACCTAAATAATCCTTAAGGCAATATATCCATTAATAGAACTGAAGTTTGTATAATAGACTTAACACTAAATCTATTGCTGCCTCATATAGTACTTACTAACATGACCATTCATAGCTCCAAATTCACAGACTTAGGACCGTTGCACATAACTCCCCTGTTAGTGACTTTAAGGTCCATGCTCAAAGATTGTAATTAGTAATTGTGGTTAACAGATTTCACACAAACTCTCCGTTTATGACTCCAAAAAATCCACTTGAAAGTTTAAACCAACAACTATTGTAGACTGGATTATTCTATGGCTTCATACAAGATTTGCACTATGGCAACACCAACACCGTATTGATTTTTCTCTATATGCTCTTGAATTCTCACGGGTTGAATAGATGGAGACTTAAATCCACTTTCTGAAAAAGTTTAGGGTTTCTACCTCTCTAACCTGTTATTAAACCATGCTTAATGAGCCTTTATTTAGGCTTTCCATTAGGGTTACAAAAACTCACATGTACCATAGACTTAATAAATCATATCAAATCTGAAAAATTAAATCTGTGATTCTCGATCAGTAGAATTAGGATTTGAACTCATCTTGATTGCTTGAACTTGTAGTTGAACATATAGAAACTTAGTTTTCTTTAGCAAATATTGGGCTTTTGTCTTGGACTTTTTAATTTACATTAAAACTTCAACAAAACTCAATCTTTTGTCATTTGTTGCCAACACAAAGTCCGTTGGACCTAACAGAAATGGTATCCACTATTCTCTTGTCTGTATTGGCGTCTTGTGACCAATGAGCTTACATCATAATGAGCTAGCCCTTGTATTTGTGTCTTACTGTACGATCGTTTTTCTTATGCATTGTACCTTGCCTTGGCTAGGATGTACTCTAGTCGTGCCTTCAGCCAAACTTATGTATTTGACAATCTTGCCCTTGAGACTAAGGGGTATTTAAATGACAATTGTGTGATAATAATCCATTTCTAGTGGTCCATATGGAAGCCTGGGATGGGTATGATATTTCCTTGAAGAAAAGACCGTTTTACCCTTGTTGCTGAAGTGTCTGACTATATAATATGTAATTTTCAAATATAAATATTTTCAATATCAGATCCATATTCATGTTTGCCAATTAGTTTTTTGAGCTAATTCAATTTTTGTTAACTTATGTACAATTTTTTTTTTAAACATTACATTTTATAGGTACAATTATACTTTTGAATAACTTAAATGAACCAATGAAAATAAGATATGCCAAACAAGCACTATAGCATGCATGTTTTCATAAATTTAGTATAAATTTTCCTTCTAATATTTTCTTTTTTTTCATTGACTAGTATTGATAAAGGCATTTTTGTCCAGAGAAGCTTTCCTTATTCATCTAGACGAACGAACTTTACTTTCGATTCCTCAGGATAAAATCCTCTAGTGACCCGTCTGCTTTTTGGAACCCATCGGAGACCCCTTTGGGTTAGCCTAACAGGTGACTCACGCACCCCATGAGTAAGGGCAAACAAACCCAATGGATGAAGAGGTAAGCTAGACGGGCAAATGCTTCTAAACTCGACAGTTGAGCCGTGGGTCCCGCAATACTTTTCGTACACACCACTCATCAACCCCTACAAGGAAATAACTTGCACATCACGTCCAAAGATCCCTTCACATGCTCGTATCCTTCCAATATGGGAAATAAGGTCCTGAGATCTCAAAACATTAACTCAATATCCTTCATACAAGGAAAAACCCTATACTCATGGGATCTTGGTTAGCCCTACACTACTATATAAGCATCAAGCCTCCTCCTACCACAGGTACATGAAAATTCTCCTAGCTCTAGTATCCTTGAGTCATGGAGATTCTTCAGTCACTAACTTAACCATCGGAGGGTTTTTGGCCGACACCACACTAGTACTTCTTTTGTAGGTACACAATCAATGCATGTGAGGACTATCAACTCACTAACGATTTTTGTGCATCATCAGTTGGTGTCGTTTGTGGGAATTCAAGTGATTCATCATATCGCCGCTTCTGAGACAAAAGAGTTATATGGTCCTAGAAAGACAAGTGCAAACCCTCACCACCGTGGTTGAACGGCTCACCAAGTGCAATCGGGAGTTGGAGTAGCAACTAACCCAGAGGTACGAATGACGCCATGATGACCAGCATGATGAACGGGACAATGAAGAGCAAAACAATAGCCACCCCCCGACGGGAGATTGATAAGAGAGGGAAGATTAGGAAGAAAGCAATGCGGCCAGCAGGCAAGAATGACAAAAGGATACTGACACAATGTGCATGGCACATGACATGCAGATGATGAAAGAGGAGATAGACATGATGATAAATGCCATGAGAGGGCAAGCGTCTACTAACTTGGATGAACTAGTCCAATGGACTGACTCACCCTTCACAGTGCAGGTCACCTCCTTCCCTCTTCCAGCCAAGTTCCGGATGTCGCATGTCAAAGTGTACGACAGATCAAAGGATCCACTTGACCATCTAGAGGCATTCAAGACCCTAATGCATCTATAAGGAGTTCTAGACGAGTTCATGTTCAGAGCGTTCCCCACCACGCTCAAGGGACCCGTAAGAGTGTGGTTCAGTAAGCTAACCCCTAATATCGTTTCTACTTTCAAGGAGTTGAGCGGACAATTTGTCACCCACTTCATCGAAGGACAGAGGTACAAGAGGTCTTTGGCAAGCTTGCTAAACATCAAACAACGGGAGGACAAATGCTTGAGATCTTACGTGACTCGATTCAATAAAGAGGCTCTACTAATTGATGAGGCCAACGGCAAGGTTTTGGTTATGACTTTTACTAATGGGCTCCAATTCGGAGAGTTTCTTTTTTCCATTTAGAAGAATGACCCGAAGATAATGGACGATCTGTTATACAAGGCCACTAAGTATATGAATGCTGAGGACGCCATGATGGCCCGAGGAGGCAGATCGAAGAAAAGGGAAAGGCAAGATGACTCTTGTCAAGACAGAGGAAGGAAGTATGCTTAAACGAACAAACGAAGGGACGAGAGAAGATCAAGACCCCCACCTGGCAGGATGGAAAATTCCACCCTGCTGAATACCGTTGGCCAAGTCTTCATGTCAATACGGAATGACCGAGCACTAATGTTGCCAGACAAGCTAAAGGGTGATCTGAACAAAAGACCAAGGAACAAGTACTGATGTTTCCATCGGAACCATGGGCATGACACTTCCGATTGCTATAACCTAAAACAACAAATAGAGGCTCTCATTAAACAAGCGAAATTACAATGATTCGTTGAGAAAGAAAGAGACAGAGAAAACCCACCAAAGGGTCTGGAACCCAATCGACAAGCTGAAGAGAAACCAAGAGTCTCCCTTAGAAAGATACTTGTAATTGTAGAAGGAATTACGATGGCCGGCTCGTCCAAGAAAGCAAGAAAGACTTACTTGTGAATGATGCAGACTATGCAGATCACTAATCATCTGCCTAAACTGGCAAGGGTTTATGGCCCAACCATTAACTTCACAGAAGACGATGCCTGACGACTCCACCATCCTCATGATGATGCCTTAGACATCAGCCTATTAATAGCCAACTTTAATACTTGATGGGTCCTAGTAGACAATGGAAACTCAGTTGACATCCTTTATTAACCTGCCTTTCAACAGATGAGTATTGAAAAGGAGCGGCTTCTGCTGTCGGACATGCCACTCGTAGGATTTAGTGGTACTAAAGTCTTCCCCGTTGGAACCATCACCTTACCAGTGACCATTGGCACTTATCCTTAGCAGTTCACCAAGGAAATCACCTTCTTGGTTGTTGACTACTCTTTTGCCTATAATGCCATCATCGGCCGGCCTACACTCAATGCATGGAAAGTAGCCACCTCTACTTACCATTTGCTAGTAAAGTTCCTGACAGAGTACAAGATAAGGGAAGCACGTGAAAACCAAATGGCAACTCATGAATGCTATATAGCTATGTTAGAAATGGATGATCATTTGTAGACGTTAAACATTGAAGAATGACAAGTCACAGTAGAGCCGACAAAGGCCCTAGAAGAGATCTCCCTAGATGACAACTACCCGGGATGAATCACTTGTATTGGCACGCAAGCAAACCTTTAGTCTGCAAGGAGCTCACCCTCTTCTTAAGGAGCAACCTAAACATCTTTGCTTAGAGCAGTGAGGACATGCGGGGAATTGATTCAAGTACCATGGTTCATCAGCTCAATGTCTCTCCATTCTTCCCTCTTATGCGGTAGAAGAAAAGAGTCTTCGCCCAAAAAAGAGATAAAGCCATGACTGAAAAAGTTCGCAAGCTACTAGAAGTAGACTTCATCTGAGAAGTATACTACCCAGAGTGGTTGGTTAACATGGTAATGATCAAAAAAGCAAACGGCAAGTGGAGAATGTGTGAGGACTTCACTGACTTGAACAAAGCCTGCCCGAAGGATAGCTATCCACTCCTATAGATTAAGCTTGACAAATCTGACCAAGAGAAGACTTCGTTTGTCATAAGCGAAGGCCTCTTTTGCTATAAGGTCATGCCGTTTAGACTAAAGAACGCAGGGGCGGCGTATCAAAGATTCATGAATAAGATGTTTGCTTAGAAGATTGGATGAAATGTTGAAGTATACATGGATGACATGATAGTGAAAAGCAAGAAGGACAATCACCACCTAAACAACCTTCAAAAACGTTCGAGACCCTTCATCTCTACAACATGAAGCTTAATCCCAGCAAATGTGTATTCGAAGTTTCATCAAGAAAGTTTCGTGGCTTCATGGTGTCCCAACGGGGTATCAAGACCAACCTTGACAAAATTCAAGCTATATTGGAGATGGCACCTCCAAAGAACATCAAGAAGGTACAAAGTTTGAACGAGAGGGTTGCAACCCTCAACAAGTTTGTCTCTAGAGTGATGGACAAATGTTTACTATTCTTCAAAACACTAAAGACAGCCTTTGAATGGATCAACAAATGCTAGAAAGCCTTCGAGGAGCTAAAAGCATACCTTACGTCTCCAACGCTACTCAATCCGTCTAAGCTCGGTGAAGAACTCTCCCTCTACTTAGTAGTATCCTCAACGGTCGTTAGCTCAGCTCTTATTTGAGAAGAGGACCACGTGGAATTGCCCGTTTACTACACCTACTGAGCACTTAGAGGAGTAGAGGAAAGGTACCCTCCCATGGAAAAGTTGGCTTTTGCTTTAATTATATTAGCCTGCAAGCTCAGACCATATTTCGAAGCACAAACCATAGTGGTCCAAATGGAGAAACCACTGCAGAAGACAATGAACAATCTAGATGCTGCTGGATGGATGGTCTTATGGGCAACCGAACTCAGTGAGTTCAATGTACAATACCGCCCAAGGATGGAAATCAAGGCACAGGACCTGGCGGACTTTGTCACTGAATTCATAGAAAAGGAGGATGAAGGTAGGGGAGCAGCTTCATGGATGGTCTGTATGGACGGCTCGTCCAACCGACGCACTGGAGGGATTGGAGTTGTCTTGCAATCTCTAAAAGGGGATTTGATAAAATGTGTAGTCCGCCTCCAATTTCTAACAACCAATAATGAAGCTAAGTATGAAGCTGCACTAATGTGCCTCGACTTAGCCAAAGTAGCAGGGGCGTCATTAGTAGTCATATACAGTAACTCCCAGGTCATCGTAAGGCATGTCAACGGTGACTACGAGGCCAAAGGAGAAAAAATGAAGAAATACTTAAGCATGGTCAAGTCAAGGGTATACTGGAATTTTTTGGTAAAATTTGTGTAGATTCCAAGGGAAAAAAATGAGCAAGCTAACTGTCTGGCTAAGGCGGCAACCACGGAGCACATGGCCATCAACAATCAGGTATTATCCTTCATCCAACATTCACCTGCCAATGATAAAATGGATATACAGGTAATACCCAAGGGAGACGACTGGATGGCTTCAATCATCTCCTACCTCAAGAACGAGATGTTTCCAGAAGACAACAATGCTTCCCGAAAGCTGAAGGTGCGGGCATCGCGTTTCATATTAATGGGAGACATCCTTTACAAAAGAGGCTTCTTCCGTCCATATCTAAGGTGCCTAGCCCCCATTGAAATAGACTATGTCATGAGGGAAGTCTACAAGGAAGTGTGTGGAAACCACTTAGGAGCACGATCGTTGGTTTATAACCTCATACGCGTGAGATACTATTGGCCCATCGTGCAGAAAGACACCCAATCCTATGTAAAGGCATGCGATAAGTGCCAACTCTTCAGTAACATTATACGACAACCGTCAGAACAACTCACTCCGATGAATGCCCCATGGCCTTTCGCCTAGTGGGGACTTAACATTATGAGCCCCTTCCCTATGGCAATATGGTAGCTCAAGTTCCTTGTCATGGGGATCGATTACTTTACTAAGTGAGTCAAAGTAAAACCCTTAGCCACAATCACTGAAAAGAATTTCTGAAACTTCGTGTGGAAGAACATCATTTCTTGCTTCAGAATTCCTAGAGTGTTTGCCTTTGACAATGGAAAACAATTCAACAACAACACATTTAGAAACTTCTGCCAGCAACTAGGGATTATAAAAAACACTACTTTTCACCTGCCCACTCTTAGGCCAATGGACAGGTTGAGGTTACAAATCGAACTTTGCTAAAAAATAATCAAGACTCAGCTTGAGGGGGCAAAGGAGATATGGCCAAAAAAGCTACCAAGCGCTCTATGGGCATCAAGACAATGGCTTGAACACCTACAACTACAAGTGAGACACCCTTCTGCCTTGCGTTCAGGAGTGAAGCAATCATTCCAATAGAAGTTGGGTTAACAAGCAATAGGGTAGCCTGTCATGAAGGGAAGAATAAAGAAGGAATACATCTATAGTTGGACCTTTAGAAGGAAGTTAGGGCAACAGTTGAACAACGAATGGCACGTTACCAGGACCTCATGGCCAAATATTACAACAACAAAGTCAAACCTCAGTGCTTCAAGGTTAGAAACCTCGTCCTAAGGAAGGTAGCAACGACCACCAAAGATCCCGCACAAGGTAACCTAGGCCCCAATTGGGAAGGACTCTACAGGATCATCTACTATTATAGAAAGGGCACTTACTCCTGGAGACACTCGACGGACAAAGGCTACACTACCCTTGGAACACCGACCATCTAAGGAAATACTACAAGTAGTGCAATAACTATAAACTATGTTACTGCTTTTCTTTTTAATTCTGTTAATTAGACCATTGAGTTTTTGTTTTTTGAGTTCTTGCTAAGACTCAAAAAGGCCTGTCGAGCAAGAATATCTGCATTTTTGTATTCAAGTTATTTTTAATAAAGGAACTATTCTCAAAAAATTACGTGTCTACGAACAATGAGAAGTTGACAAAAATCACAAGTCCTACTTAAGGGGTGGATTGACAACTAAGGACACCGATAGGTGCCTAGTCATTTAGAAAAATCATAAGTCCGACCTACAGGGTGGATTGACGGCTAAGGACACCAACGAGTGCATAGTCATTCAAAAAAAAATCATTAGTCCTACCTATGAGGTGGACCGACAAATAAAGACACCAACGGATACCTAGTCATTCAAAAAATCATAAGCCCTACCTTCAAAGGGGACAGACAACTAAGGACACCATCGGGCGCCTAGTCATTAAAAAAAAAAAAAAAAAAAAAAAAAAAAAAGATAAAAAAGCCACTAAATCCTAAGTCCTTCCCACAAGTGAATGGATGACCAAGGACACCAACGAGTGTCAAGTCCTTAAGAAATCCTAAGTCCTTCCCATAGGCGGATGGATGACCAAGGACACCGACGGGTGTCAAGTCCTTAAGAAATCCTAAGTCTTTCCCACATTGTATTTTCATTCATGCCAAAACAAGGCACCCTAATTGTTCATGAATTAAAATAAAAACATGAACAAAAATTACAAAAAATATCAAGTAACAAGGGCGTCAGCTACAGGTGGACCGTCAGGTAGGGCTTGGTTGCCAGGTAAGGCTTGACCGTTGATTGCAAGAACAATGATCGCTCCATCAGCCGTGTCGTCGGTATCATCCTCAACATCAACAACTCTGTCACCTCTATAAGGGGTCGTTGGAATGGACACATCAATCTGAATAAAGGAAAAGTCCAGATCGGGATAAAGGAGGATGACTTGCTAGCAAAAGTCCTCGAAACCCTCACCATACTAAGCCCCTAGCAGGTTGAAGAAGGGTTGAGAATCCTTAAACTCCTCCATGGCGATAGCCCTAACCTTGTCAACTTGTTCATGAAGAGCGGCCACCTCGATCGTCAAGTTGGTATTGGATTTGGTCAACTCCTCAACCTGACAGGCAACACCCTCAAGTTGGCTTACCTTGTCCTTCTAGGTGTTTACATCCCCATTGAGGGTATGGATAGCCTTCTTATACACCTTCAACTAGTCTGTCCTCTCAGCCAGACGAGTCCTCAGACATTTGACAACTGCCTCTTGGGCAACGCACCTAATTTGCAGGGCCTACATCCTCATTAAAGTGTGAAAAAGTGAGGGATGGTTAATTGCACTTAGTATAGACAAGAGAGAAAGTAAATATGTAAAATGAGAGGCTTACCCTCATCAGGTCAAAGAGGCTAGCATCCCCTAAAGGTTCCGTCTCATGCTCAGATCATTCTTCAAGGTCTGCATCCCTGGCAAGGGATCGAACTGTCGAGATGGCATGCTGCTTATTCTTCACAAGCAGAGGGACGGGTGAAGAAGCAATGGTTTCGGTGTTGATGGTGGAAGAAGTGACGGGGCCATAGGAAGTCATCAAGCCTTTACCCACTCCATCACGAGGAGGGTCTGAGGTTTTCTGTGAAGAACCAACCCCCATCGAAAGGTCTGTTGTCCTCTTCAAAGGGCACTCTCCGTCACCCAAGCTCTTCCTCTTCTACCCCCACCTTGGCCGAGGGGGCAAATGGGCCACTAAACTTTAGCTGAAGGGCCACCACCTTCTTTACCTCCAAGGCCCTCTTCTTCCCTAGGTATATCTTTAAAATAGCAAAACCAACCAACATGTCAACACCGACGAATCAATAGGAAAGGACAGACGAAGATAGGCAAAGGATAGGCCAAAGAAAACTTACGCAAATTGGTTTGGGTGTCTAGCCTCCTTGCTTCGTCCATCAGGACTGGTCCACCACAAAACGCATGCAAGTCGTTAAGCGTGACCAACTTCTTCCAACTCCTCTCCTTGAAGGGGATAGCAAGGATGCGTTGTAAGAAATCCTTTTCCTCCTCACTAATCGTCAGGCTCACCTGGGCTGAAAAAGAAAGCACGAAGGTTTAATATAAAGAAGTGAGTATAGACAAATCAAGCTATAACTGACGACTCACTAGACTCATCTAAAATACCCCACATATTGTCATATTCTACCCCTATGCTATCCCACTCATCATACCTACACACCCAATTCGAGCCTTGAACAAAGAAATACCTACTCTTCTAGTCACGATTGGAATCGAGGAACGTCGGTCACTAGTTTTAGCAATGGCATATGAACAATGAAATTGTAAAAATCGTTCGAGGTTGCGATTTGCTAAGGTTTGTGATAGTAGAAGAATTCATCGAGGGTAAGGCGACAACAACCTCCACTCATTTGCCCTCACAACACCTTAGGCCCAACGAAAATCCTCCATGCATTAGGGTAGATTTGGCTCACAGACATACATAAGTGGTCAACCAACCAATGGTGTAACTTTGTGAGAGGCAACCTCAACCCTACAAGGAAGATGGCTTCATAAAAGCCAATGTCTGCAGTTCATCCAGAATAACACTTTTCCCTCTTCCCCACCATCCTTAGAGGTATATCGTCTGGAATCTGAAAACGAGGACGGAGCCTACTAAACACTTCGTTTGTCATTTTAGAAAGGAAGTCATTCACCGACCAAATACTAGAAAGGATGAATGGCCTATAGTTGTCACCCGACGAACTAGGAGCCTCAACCTCCTCTCCTTTTCTTCCCTCTTCACCTTCTTCTTCTTCTTCTTCTTCTTCTTCTTCTTCTTCTTCTTCTTCTTTCTTCTCCTCCTCCTCCTCCTTAGAGAAATGGTCCAAGGCTCCCTTTGTTGGGAGCCCATAGGGTATTCCGTCATAGGGTTATAACCCAATGGACGAACCTCATCATTGCCTGCATCTAGATGGATTGACACTGAACAATCAATTGTCGCTTCCCTATCACCTAACATTCTCTCACCTATAAGTGATAAATATAAATTAAGCATCTACTCACATGAAAACTAAATACTAGACCGACGGCCGGATGAGTATAAAAAAGAAGAGCGGAGAATGTCAACAAAGGACGCTACGTAGCGACGAATCCCAGTTGTGGATGAATATGAGCTCTGGTGAGTGAGAAAGGGTAAAAAAAAACAAATAAAAAGGATAGGAAGGGTATCGAGCTATTTATAAGATAAGGGACACGAGAAACAAAGTGACGCTACGTTTCCTATCCACCATTTAAAAGTTGCCACGTGTATCCTCCAAATAGCACAAACACCAAGGGAAAGCAATAAATGATGACTCGATAAACTCCATCACCTATTGACCATCCTAATGAATAATGGAGTAGGGGGTAGCTGATAAGGGCATTTTTGTTCAGAGAAGCTTTCCTCATCCGTCTGGACGAATGAACTTCACTCGCAGTTCAGGATAAAATCCTCTAGTGACTCGTCTACTTTTTGGAAGTCCCATCAGGGACCCCTTTGGGTTAGCCCTACGAATGACTCACACACCCCGTGAGTGAGGGTAGACGAACCCGACAAATGAAGAGGTAAGCACGATGGGCAAATGTTCCTGAACCCGATGGTTAAGCCATGGGTCCCACAATACTTTTCGTACATACCACTCATCAACCCCTACAAGGAAATAACTTGCACACCACATCCAAAGATCCCTCCATACGCTCATATCCTCCTAATATGGGAAGTAAGGCCCTAAGATCTCGGAATATTAACTCTATATCCTCCATACAAGGAAAAACCCTATGCTCATGGGATCTCGGTCAACCATACACCACTATATAGGCACCGAGCCCCCTCCTACCACAGGTACGTGAAAATTCTCCTAGCTCTAGTATCCTTGAGTACTTGGAGATTCTTCAGCCAAACTTAACCATCGGAGGGTTTTTGGCCAGCACCCCATCAATGCTCTGTGTTGGTTTTTTGTTCCCTTGTCACTACAAAAAAGATTGCTATCTGCGACGAAACTTTTTCGACAACTACAAAAAGCCGTCGGAAAAACTAGCTTTTTCGACGGCAAGTCTCTTTTGTCGATAATTGCTCGTCAAATATTAAAACATTTGTGACGGCAAAACGAGTCTGTCGAAAATGCCTATTATTTTTGTCGAAAATATGAATTTTTTTGGAGGGAAGTGTTCCCGCCTTACTTTTTGTGACGAAATAGAAATGTTTGTCGCTAATAAAGTATTATTTACGACAACCAAAGGAAAACCGTCGGCACTACTAACACTTGTGACAGCTTTTGTATGTCGAAAATACAAAATATATCTTTTTTATTGTGTTAGTATTAGCGACAAACATTTTTCCATCGTAAATATAAAAGATGGTAGTAGCGACAGAAATGGAGCCATCGAAAATGATAAAATATTTTGGAGGGAAAATTCCCCCTCCCCTTTTCTTTTCACATTTGCGACGACATTTATCCATCACAATTAATTTTTTAATTTTTCTAATTGAGTTTGTATTTGCGATGAACACTTTGACAGTCGTAAATAGTTAAATTTTTTTTTTAAAAAAAGAATGTATTAGTGATGGAATTGGATCCCTCTCAATAAATGATATTTGCGATGGACCTAAGCCATCGAAAATGGTAAAATTTTGAAGGGGGAATTCATGCCCTTATTTTTCATGGGTTTGAGAGTTTTTTTTTCCATCACTGTAGTCTATATATTGCATTGTTATTTGCGACAAATGTTTTGGTCATCGTTAATAGTTGAAATTTTCTTAAGATAAGAAGGTATTAGCAACGATAAAGTAAATCCGTCACAATAAAGGTGATTTCCAACAGACATATTGTCGTAAAAAAGGGTTATTTTCTTTGAATGGTGAATTTTCCACAATTTTGTCTTAAAACTCTATAAATTTTCCTTAATTTTAAAAACTACACAAAACATCTTTCAAGACCCTCCAAGTACTTAAGGGCTATTTTAGTCATTTCAGATGTAAAAAGTATTTTGATCATTTTGAAGATTTGAGGGGAATTTTGGTAATTTTGTTTGTCTTGGGTTGTATTTTAGTTACTTTATAAGTTTATGGGTATTCCAGTCATTTCATAGCTTTGATGGGGGTATTTTGGTCATTTTGGAGGCTTTAGTAGTTATTATTGGTTATTTGGTAGTTTTTATCAATATTGGAGACAACGACATGCATCCATCATGCGCTAAACTCATATTCAAATTTTGACTGTTATATTGAAAGAGTGGGGTAAGATATTGGTTTTGGTGAATTTTAAGATTAATTGGATGGTCAGATTATGTCAGTAGTGTTAATCAAAGTTTCCTAGTGCGTGGGAACAACGACACGTGTCCACCATGCAAAGGTCATTTTCTCCATTCTTAATAATGTTTATAAAGTGTATAATTCTCTTAGAAGAGTATTGAATATTTTTAGTTATTGAAGTTTCATGATAGGTGGATACAATGACATGCGTCCATCTTGTGCCAGGGTCAGATTTAGAATTTGACCATTGGATTGAAAGAGTGGGATAAAATATTGGTTTCGATGAATTCTGAGCTCAATCAAACGGTTGGATTGAGAGAATGTGACCAATCGAAATTTCTTGGTGTTCTAGTAAAATGACACATGTCCATAATGCTTTAGATCCCAAATCCAAAATCTGACCGTTGGATTGGAAGAATGTGGTGAGATATTGGTGTTCGTGAAGTATGACAACAATCAAATGGTTGGATTGTGAGAAATGAGTGGTCAAAGTTTTCAAAACTTTGTCAAAATTGGTCAATATTTGAAGTTTCATGATAATGGATACAATGACACACGTCCATCTTGTGCCAGAGTCAGATTTAAAATTTGACCATTGGATTGAAAGAGTGGGATAAGATATTGGTTTTCATGAATTTCGAGCTCAATTAAACAATTGGATTGGGAGAACGTGACCAATCAAAATTTCTTGATGTTCTAGTAAAATGACACATGTCCATAATGCTTTACACCCCAAATCTAAAATCTGACCGTTGGATTGGAATAATATGGTGAGATATTGGTGTTCGTGAAGTATGACAACAATCAAATGGTTGGATTGTTAGAAATGAGTAGTCAAAGTTTCAAAACTTTGTCAAAATTGGTCAATATTTGAAGTTTCATGATAGTGGATACAATGACACATGTCCATCTTGTGCCAGATTCAGATTTAAAATTTGACCATTGGATTGAAAGAGTGGGATAAAATATTGGTTTTCATGAATTTCGAGCTCAATTAAACGATTGGATTGGGAGAACGTTACCAATCAAAATTTCTTGGTGTTCTAGTAAAATGACACATGTACATAATGCTCTAGACCCCAAATCCAAAATTTGACCGTTGGATTGGAAGAATGTGGTGAGATATTGGTGTTCATGAAGTATGACAACAATCAAATGGTTGGATTGTGAGAAATGAGTAGTCAAAGCTTTCAGAATTTTGTCAAAATTGGTCAATATTTGAAGTTTCATGATAGGTGGATACAATGACACACATCCATCTTGTACCAGAGTCAAATTTAAAATTTGACCATTGGATTGAAAGACTGGGATAAAATATTAGTTTTGATGAATTTTGAGCTCAATCAAATGATTGGATTGGGAGAACGTGACCAACCAAAATTTCTAAGTGTTATAGTAAAATGACAAATGTCCATAATGCTCTAGATTCAAATCCAAAATCTAATTTTTGGATTGGAAGAATGTGGTAAGATATTGGTGTTCGTGAAATATGACAACAATCAAATGGATGGATTTTGAGAAATGAGTGGTCAAAGTTTGCAAAACTTTGTTAAATTTGTTCAATATTTGGTCAGACATGGTCAATCATCGAAGTTGGGTCAATGACCGCTTGTTAGGATTAAATTAGGTTAAGTAGGGAGGTTTTGAGTGAGTTTTGGGTATAGGTTTGTGTTTTAGGGTTTTCTCGACTTTCGTGCTTTTCTATAAAATCTACCAAAGTTTAACAATGATTGGTACATACATCATTGGAATATTTAGAATAATAATGCAAAAATTATCAAGCACCAAAATACTTGCAGCCACAAATCTCTCCACAACTTGTTGAAAAACTAAAAAATTAAGAAAAAGTCATACTAAATATTTTAAAATACCCTTTAATTAAAATTTTAAATCAATAGATTTTAATTATGGAATAAGATAATTCTATAAATCTACCCTTAAGCAAAGGGTAAGTTAGTGCACAACATTTTTAATATTAATTTAATAAAATTTGGTAAATCAAATGTCAATGGTGAAAAATGCTTTTTCTCTTCAAATTTGGGGTGAAGTGTAGTTTTTTCAAATCTCAAAATTTCAAAGTGACAATGACCAAAAAGTGAGGTAGTTCTGCCAAATAATATATACAAAGTTTATTTTTATTTTTATTTTTTAAATATTGAGATTATATTTCTGTAAAAGAAATTCACCTACACGATATTGTTTTTTTTATTTTATTTTAAATAAATCCCCACAATAAGTAGTTTTCAGTTTTAGAGGGATTTATTATTATTTTAAATAAATCGCCCCAATATTGTTTTTACCTTAAAAACAAAAAATAAAAACCCTACCTCTCTCTCTTCCTCTCCCTTTCCCTCTCTCTAAAAAAAAAAGGCGGCCAATTTTTTTCAACCCCCTACCCTGTCCCTCCCTCTCACTAAAAATACCTCTACTTTGACTAAAAAAAAAAAAAAAAAATCCCTCAAACACCTCTGCTTCTCTTACCAAACCCCAAATCACAAATCTCCAAACACAAATGCCTCTCCCTCAAACGCCTCCCTCTCTAACCAAACCCAAAATCCCCATTCAAACCCAAACTCAAACACCTTTCCTGCATAAACCACAAATCCCAACTCTCCAAATGCAAACCCCAAGCCAGCAACCACTAGTGCACGGATTTGTCAGAATTCCCAACTGTTGCTACAACGAGTCCAACCACACCACCTTGAGAGATTTGTTGTTGCCTATGCTGCTATCCAACACGGTGTAGGTACATTTGCTAACCCTCTCAATTCTTTAAATGATACCCATGTATTGGTTGACTTAGTCGTAGTTCTTAAAATGCAATGCTGGGTGGTTTGTTTCAATTCATATTTAGATATATAAGTTCCCTTGGGTGTTGTCTATTTAAGATGTCATCTGTATGTGGGGTGGGCCATGTGTCTTAAAATGGTGAATCTTGAAGTTGTCAAATATCTAAACCCTCACAGGGCCTTCTGAACTAAAAGTTTTATATTAATTATTATGTGAATTAGTTTAATGGCCTTATCATTGCAATACTTCTCAATTTAGACAAAAATGAACTGGTAACTAGGTATTAGATTCATATTATTTCAATATCTTCTTCTAAAAAAATTATAGATTAATAAATATTAGTTCAATATCTCATACAAATATATGAATAATTTTCTATAGATTGGTTTTTTACTTTATCATGACATAGCTGGGGCCAAATCCTGCTCTAGTGACTACATAATTTTCTTACTCTGCAAAGACACTAACTTCATCAAATATATGAACAATGATAAGTTGAAGGTGATTATAAATTGAAATCCCTTAACAATCTTATTTTTTTATTTTTTTAATCTTTCTTAGAATTTTAGTAAATGTTTAAAAACTAATTCCTTTGGTGTGTGTTTCTCATATAACCAGGATAAAAGTGATAGAAATCAAGAAAATCGCATGGAACATGCAACCATCATTGTAACTATAGGTTCTGTACCAATGAATAAGTGCAGAAAAGAACTGGTATGATAAAATTGACATGTTTAATTTTTATTACATTAGTTTGAACCTTGAATTGATTTCTCTTAAGATTTTCCTTTAAAATGGTAATAGGAGGAGAATACCGGTAGCAAACCAAGTTCAATCGAATGTTTCAAGTTGATGCATAAAGGATGGTGTTGCTTTCGCCAATAGAAAAAGAAAATGAATTATATGTATGTTATTAATTTTTTTTAAGAGTCTTATTTAATTTAAAGTTTGTATATATCTGATAAGTTATTAGTGTTATTTTAGGAAAAAATAGATGCTAAGTAATGATAGTCAAACATAGAGATGTGTATTGCCTAATTTCATCTAGCCATTGTAGTAAGCAATGTCAAGAGGATTCCTTGAAAGAAAATGAAGATTTTGAGCTCTGTTTGAAGATCCGTTTGAAAATATTGAGCTTATTTTATTTCGATGGGCTTTAATTCTATGCAAGAATCTACTACACAGGTATATATATAATTTTTTCAATATAACCAACATTAAATTTTTTTTGTTATTTTCTTGACGTTGTTGAAATAATTTGTAAAATTGCTCATTATAGATTTCAATTATTTGGATCACTAAATTTAGATTAAAAATATGTTATTGAAATTAGTATCTCTTTACCTATCCATGCAAAATACATGATTTGTAGTGTTTGTTATGAACATGTTATTAATGTTACTAACTAATGTGATTATTGGTGGCAAATGTATTCTTTGGAGTTCTCAGAACTACAAGGTCATTGTTAGTAGTAAGGTTTATTTATTTATTTATTGATGATACTATTGTCAATAGTAAGGATTTTGTATTCTTTGATGTTGATAATACTATTGTCATTTGTCATGGGGATTGTTGTTGATGTTGTTAAATTAGTACGTTTCAGTTATATCTTTATTATGTATTGTAAATACAATTTGCATAGTAATAATTTTTTGTATACTTATTTAGTTTAATTAAAATATTTCAGACCAATGCTAGAGGAAGAAATCAAAATATTGACAAAAACACAGAAGATGACTCTGAGGAGGAAGATGATTCTCAAAAGGACAATGACTTAGATGATGATTGATCCTCTAATATTTATGTTTTCAAGTTTGGTGAAGAATATTATAGCTTTCATGTATTAATGAACATCTGATGCTATTTTGTAGACCTTTTAATATTTTTGTTTTATTGCATTATGCAATTATTAGTTTTGGACAATTAGGGATTCGTGCTTGTTATTTGAATGGAGAAACTTTTGGGAGATTTTTGTTATCCCGCAATTAAAGTATTAGAAATGATCTCTCTTTTATTATTGACAGAGTTATTTTGTTGCAAATAATGTATTAATGACGTGGTGAGTAGGTTTCAATAATAGTCAAAGTTCATCAAAAAAGGTAAATGGTCACATTGATAATGTATTGTTGATGACAAACCAAGTATTTTATGATGGCTTTTAGTCGTTGAAAAACTACATTAATGACAACTATAGTTCATCACAAAAGTTATTTTTGACGACAAACTAAGTACTTACGACAACTTTTATTCGTCAAAATAAGGGCATTAACAATGGCCTTAGTTCGTTGTAGAAAGTATTTGGTCGTCTGACTTCCTTGTATGAAGTTGCATTGTCGACGACAAACCAAGTACTGATGACAACTTTTATTCGTAAAAAAAAAGTATTAACAACGGCCTTAGTTCATCGTAGAAAGTATTTGGTCATACGACTTCCTCATATGAAGTTGTATTGTCGATGACAAATGAAATAACAACGACGGCATTTTGTCATCGAAACTATGCATTAACGATGGCCTAAGGTCGTCGCAAAAGGTATTTGGTCGTCCAACTTCCTCGTATGAAGTTGAATCTACAACGGCAATTATCAAGTACTTACGATGGAGTTGTTCTATCGAAAATGAGTGTTAGCGACGGTCTCATCGGTAATATAGTATTATCGACAAGGCTTTTTCCGACGGCTGTCAACGGCCTTTTGCCATCGGCAATACTAATCTACGACGGCTTTTTGTGTTGTTGCGACGAACTCTAGCCGTCGCTAATAGCAATTTTTTTTGTAGTTTTGCAAGTACCCAATCGGTGCATATGAGGACTATCAACTCACTAACAATTTTTGTGCATCATCATGTTATATTTTTTCTTAAAAATTTATGTATTTTGTTTCTTTTATAAGTGATTTAAATTTATTTCACGTTTTACGTATAGCATAGTATAAGTGTTTTCTTTTTCTCTTATTTTTTAGAATTATTGGTGTGGTGCGGTGGATTCCAATTAGAAACGAAACTGCTTCAAGAAAAGGTGGCGAGAACCCTAGCTCAAGGTCTTTGAACTATGCTACAAAGAAAACAAAAACTTGTGAATGTCATACCCTTCATCCCTGCTATGAGTATGTCGGTTATTGTCTTTGATTGTAGGGACCTACTCGGGAGGCAATGGGAGATCTGATTGCAACATATATACCATGAAGCTAATGGATTTGCAGAATAATCTTGGTCTATAATATGTCAAACACTTTTTAACCTCTCCTTAAATATCAAAAAAAGAATGTCATAGCCGAAATGGGTGCACCGACACCACTCCAAAGTTCGTGAATTGTCATGCGATGTGTACCACGACTATATGAATATTGATGTGTCAAGTGAACAATTGATGGTGTCGCATATTACACATGAAACCATGCCGATTTGTAAAAAAAAATTAATAACCCTAACGTCATTACTAATCAATCTTTCGTCACACAAAGTTTGGGTATAGTCAATAAAGTTCTCGTTTCTCTCTTATGTTTGAACTTCTAATATTTTTAAGATGCAATCTTTTTCGGGGCAGTGGTATCTTATAGACTTATACATCGATTAATCTACATTTATCTTATATGTCAACTTCGTGCAACATTGTATAAGATAATTTCACATGTTAGATTAGTGGCCTTTTAATTAGTTTAAGTAGGCAAAAAAAGTCAAATGATCTATGCTTCTCTAACGTTGTTGTTAATTCCTTCTCACTTGTTTATGGAGGGACCAGTTATACAAGCTTAGAATTTTTCTTCTTGTCAAATTTTCTAATTAATGCCGTGATAACAACATTGATGTGCGAGCATTTCCAATCAAAATTTAATTTCTGGATTTTGAGAGACTGTTCGATCTCAATTGAGGAACTGTGGACCAATCATAAAGTACCTTTTGGAAATTGGAACTGCCTTTGAAATGATTGTCCAAGCCATGATGAGATAGACCCGGTTCTAAAATCAGTAAGTAATCCAAAACTAGACCCACTGCTAATTATTTCTCCATTGAGTCATCCAAATAGTTAATCTTGTCCACTCAAATTGGATCAAATCACCATCAAGATCTGCTCATTTGCATAGATCATAGGTAAGTTCTAGTGTGACGCCTCCTCCTTTTCTCCAATTAAAATAATTCTATAGAAAATGTGGGATTCTTTTCTTTATTTTTCACTGTGTTTGGTTCATTTCCAGGCCATGAAAGTTGGTCGCATACATGTTTTGGTTATGTAATTTTATGTAGTTGGTTGCATGTTTTGAATATGTGATTGCATGGTTTCATTTTATATTATATTATATATATATATAAATATGGATCCTTATTAGCCACCGTTTTCGTGAAGTCAGTAGGTTTGAATGTCAATACATGTTTATATTTTTTTTTTCCTAAGCAATTGGAAGAATGTTGGAACAAGAGGAAGAGATACGTGCAAACCCCACGTCCATTCCAAAACGAGTATTTTGTCTATTAAAACAACGAAGGCAGGTTGTTGATTAATTTAAGAGCTTGTCAAGTAAATTGTCTATGTTGGATTGTAACCATTGGTGGAGAAATTTTATAGTAAGGCAAATCCTTGGTGTGCCAAGCAGTTGACCTTTGCTAGGAGACTCCAATTGATTAAAACCATGCTATACAGTGTCCAAGTTTATTGGACCAATAACCTATTTATCCTACCTAATTAAACGAATGGTTAAGCTGCTTGTTAAACAAAAGCTTAATGCCTATCTGTGGAATGTCAATGCTCCTGAATGCAATGGCTAAAATAGCTTGGGATGACTTAACTTTTCCTAAGTATGAAAGAGGTTTGGGTTTGATTAAAATTCATGATCAGAATAAAACTGATATTATGAGATTGATTTGGAATCCCTCAGTAAATGCTGAATCTATTTGAGTTGATTGGGTCAAAGTGTATTTGCTTAAGGCAGGGTAGATCCCAGTGGGAGGTTTCGGTTTCTACCTTCTAGTCACATAGAAGGGAAGCTATGCTCTTGCTGAAGCATATTATAGGGAATGGTGAGAGCATTTTTGTTTGGCATGAAGATGGGCTTCTTGTCTAAAAAGGAAAAATAAGGGCATAGAATTGTGTATGATCTTGCTAGTTGTTCTTTTGCAAAGCTGTCTTAGATATGGAGCCAGGATTCCAATTGGGGGGCAAAGTATAGAACTATTTTTATTTTTTTTGGTAAAAATTCAAACTAGCATCTAGTAATCCAGTTAGTATTAACAAAATATCACCAAATGAAAAGATACAAGATAATTTTAGCTAAACACATTTCAATAGAATTATTTATCAAAATGGAATTCAACGTTTTTTTTTTTAATCTTAGAAATCCTTTGTGATTGATTCGGTCCTAAATATGAAAATAATTTCACTTCTAATGTAGAAAATCATCTATCGTAATTGATTTAACCATAATCTATATTATATACTATATAATAAAAGTTAGATTTAGAAGTCATGGTTGCACCAAGTGACTACACCAAATTGCAGAATTTTTTAAAAATTTTTTAGATTTTTCAATAAATTCATTCACTTAAGTTTTTAGATAAAAACAAAAAGATTTTGATCTTTACCAACTTCTTTGGATAAAGTAACAATAAGTGTTCTAATGAATTTTTTTTTTTTTTTTAATTTTATAATGTAACAATTTTACTAGCTTACATTAGTATTTTTTTTTTTTTTTTCTTTTGGGATAACCATTTATCCTACATCATCTATTTCCTAATAATAAAGTAACAAATTTAAAAGTATTTTTTTTCTTCTCAATTTTTTTTTTCTTTTGGAATAAATAACAAAAAAAATAGCCAATATTTATTAACTTTAACGTAAACAAAAAAAAAAAGAAAATTCTAATAACAACCTAATAACATTAACTATAAAGTAACAATAAAGTAAAAAAAGAAAAAACTAATATGTAATTAGCATAAACTTCTTAATTACGTAAACTTTTTTTTCTTTCTGTTCATATCAAGTTATCAACTTCTTCACAACTTAAAATTATCTAATATAAAAGTGGGGGTATATATACGGTTTGGTAAATTTTTCCCTTTTCCTACCGTACGGTTTCTTGATGTATTCTTTCCTTCTCATACTTACCTTACCTATAAAACTTGCATGTCTGTATTTTCCTTCTTCTTTTTGTTTTTTCACAAAATTTCCTTCTTTATTTTTTTTTTCATCAAATTGAATATGTTTTGTGTGTAGGTCGCCTTTTGTTTAAGTTATTTTTGTTAACTTTGATCTAATTTATATGCTTATTATGGTCTTTAGAATCAATTGTATATCTTTCATGAAAACTAACAGATTAATTTTAACAAAAATTTTATTCACTTTTTGAAAGATCTGTTTTCTAATATGTGTAGATCCCATAGGTAACCATGAGACCAAGATTTGAGCATCCAAAACCATGATAATGAACATCACTCCACAAAGAATGGAAACAGAAAATTGATTAAATATAAAAATGATGATGTAAAAACAATGAATATTTAAGTTGATGTGAAATCTCCATGAATTTAACTTTAATTCCTTTTTTTTTTTAATGTTTAGAAATTAATATTGTTTGTAATTATTGAATTCAGAGTTTCTTTGTGTCTATATAATTATGTGTGTTATTGTGAATTTTGTTTTCAAATTTTTTTTTTTTTAATTTTATAAATTTGGTAGTTTTAATTTGTAAATTCGAGATGATTGCTTGGGGTTAAAGTAAAAATATTAAGTCAATTTTAATCATAATTCATGCAATAGTAGGCTGTTAGATGTTGATATTAATTTTTTGCTTATTTACATTAATTAACATAAACATCTTAGCATGTTTAGTGTTGATATTAATTTGACACTTTGAGATGCAAACATTTTATTATAATTAAATATAAATGTTATTATTCCAGTATGTTATAATTATTATTTGTTGTTCCTCACCCTGCTTCACCTTAATTTTTTCTCTTAAATCATTAATTAGTGTTTCTCAATAAAATTATTCATGTTATAAGTTTATGGCCAAAACCGTGCAAAGCCCGACCCGTTTACTACTATTTTAATTTTTATTAAATTTAATTATATTATCAAAAATATATATTTTTTAAAATTTATATATAATTCTTTTATTAAGTCGTGCATAGTACGGGCATAATACCAGTCTACATATATATATATATATATAACCGAAACCTATGAAACTCCCACAATTTTCCACGTCACCACTATTTTCTTTTTCTTTTTCTTTTTATTTTAGGTTTTATATCTTATATATTTATTATTTCTCTTCAACGTGTAATTATCTTATCAATGTTACAATAGTTTAGTTTAAGTAAAACTCTATTAGCTTGAACATTCTACTTCAACTAAAATTCTATAACAAAAATTTCAACAAATATATTATATAAAATCATTATTATTATTGAAACCAAAGCTTTTGACTTTTTGTTGATCTCTCCAGAACTTGTTACATCATTATTATTATCTATATATAATATAAAATTGAAGATTAAAAAATTAATTATAATTTTCTTTTAATTAGACCTCATGTTAGATTTTTTTTTTTTTAAAAAAAAGGGTCTCACTTTAGGTTTCCAAAAAAAAAAAACTTTAGGAATAAGAAAAGAGAGAGAGAGAGAGAGAGAGAGAGAGAGAGAGAGAGAGACTCCTGTTAGGACTCTTTCTTCTCTCCTCAAAACCCTAGCAATTACCACCTCAAAACCCTTAACTTAACTTCACTTCAAGATTTTTTTTATTTAAAAATAAAATAAAATAAAAAATAAAATAAAAACCATGTAGGTTCTTTCTTTTTTATTTGCTTTCATATGTGCCTGAGATTTTTTTTTTCTATCTTCTTCTTTTGTTATGTTTAGAATTGATTCCTTTTGAGTATTTGGGTTAATCTTCATATTTTGACAGTGTTTTTGTGGGTTTGGCTTTTGGGTTGAAATTTCTAATAATTATTTTATATTGTATATGGCAAATGAAACATCTCTATTTTTTGGAGAAAAATCAAAACTGCAACCTATGTCTTCCAACCCAGGAAATAGTAAATTTTTATTTGGTATATTATATATGAATTTTTTGAATTTGAAGGGTTTTGTTTGGTTTTGAAGAAGAATTTGGGGATTCTATAAAATTTGGAAGTTTTAAGTCTTGGAGATTTTGGTATTTGCATCTCAGTAGGTTGATTTTAATTCTTTACCTTATATGTTTTTGCTTTATTGAGAATTTTTATTTGGGTTCATGTGATTTTTTGTTTTTTTTTTTAATTAAAGCTATGATTTTTGGTTGATTAATTATTTGTTTGGATTAATTACAATTAATTATTTGTTTGGATTCAACATAAAAGATAATGGAATTAGGTGTTATAATTTTGATATTGTTCTATGTTTTGAATTGTTTATATTGTTATTGCTACGACGTGTGTCTTCCTCATATCATGGTCTTTGTTTATATCTTTATAGTTTATATTAGTTTTGAGTGTGTGTATATATATAAGTTTTGGGAATTTTGCTTTATTAATTTAAGAATTGTAAATTACTTTGTAAGTTTCGGTAGCTATGCACCTGCAGTGAGATGTCACATAAGCATATATATATATATGGTATTAACATTTTATAAAAATCTCTCTTACAACCCAATAACATTCTATGTTAGACAACACCTCTAAACTATAGAAAAGTATAGAAGTTAAATATTTCTTCCCATTGTATTTTATTTAATTATGAGAGTTCTTTTTTCTTTTTTTTTTAAATGCTAACTAGCAAAATGTCTATAATATGCATATTATTGACCCAATTTTCTATTTCTAAATTTTTTAGATTTTATTATATAAATAACTTTTCCGTGCATCGCATGGGTTAGCGACTAGTATATATATAAAACCAAAACCTCTAAAGCTCTCACAATTTTCCATGTCAACACAATATTTAAATTCATTTAAATAAAATTATACAATTTTCCACGTCAACACAATATCTAAATTTATTTAAATAAAATCATTTTTGTTTAGTCCAAACTTAGCAATGAGTGAAACTCTCTCTCTCTCTAATAAGTCCAACTTAAACTCAAACTCCAACTCAAACCCAAAAAAAAATGATACTTCTAAGAAAAAAAAAATCAAAAACACAATAAAAAAAATAATAATAATAAAAAATTTCTCTTTCTCATATCTCTCACACTACCATCTCCTTCCCCCAAAACCCAAAACTCAGATAATGTCTCTTCTCATATCTCTCAAATGCTATCAACTACTTCCCCCAAATCTCAGATCTGACCATCTCCTTCAAACTTTTGGGATCCGGCTTTGTTCTTCGAAATCGGGATTAACATGCTAAATTAGACTTTTCAAGTTTAGTAGTTTACTGCTTTTGACTGATTTTCATATCTTGTTGTCTACCAATGTCATTAAAAAAAATAGTAAATAACTTTGTGGTTGGCAATTTCTTTACGTTTATAGGTTTATAATATTATAAGTTTATATTATTATATTACCATGTAGTTGATTTCTTTTTTTCTTTTTCTTTTTCTTTTTCTTTTTGGATTAACATGCTAAATTAGACTTTTCAAGTTTAGTAGTTTACTGCTTTTGACTGATTTTCATTTGTCATTGTCTGCCAATGTCATTAAAAAAAATAGTAAATAACTTTATGGTTGTCAATTTCTTTACGTTTATAGGTTTATAACATTATAAGTTTATATTATTATATTACCATGTAGTTGATTTCTTTTTTTCTTTTTCTTTTTTTTAATGGAGATTTCCTATTGCCATGTTATTAAGTCATGAAAGAATGTTATAAATATCATATTGTAAATTAATGTATTTGTCTTTAGTTTTGAGATTTGCTTAATTGTTTTATTTTTTATCTCATCGTATTTGCTTAGTAGTTTAAACTTATTGTTCATGCTTTTTTCTTTCTTTCTAAGTTGACTAAATAATTAGTTTATAAAAATCAATATAAGGCACAACTTTGTTAAGTTAAAGTTATTCATTAAAAAAAAGTTAAAGTCAATTTAAGAAATAAAGCATTTTTTTTTAATCTAACCTAATTCATTATGTTTTCTATTCCAACTTATTGCAACTTTTTATTGCTCTCTTAATTTATTTGGTTGGTTGAAAATTTAGTTCATGTTCATGTTGTTTAATTTGGTTTTGTGTGGAACTTTGTGGACCTTAAAACCCTATATCAAGACCTATTTTGGAGTGTGCTATATCCATAAAGGCATAAACGTGCATAACCAATAAGTCATTACTCAAGATGCTATAGGTGTAAACATGTTTAAAAAAGCTGTTTACAATTTTACAATATTAAAATAAGCAGTAAGATTGTCGATGCACAGTTTGATTCCCAGTTTATACTCTGTTTGTATTAATTTGAGACAATTTTTTAAAATTTTCAGTTTGTTCTCTGTTTGTATTAATATGAGACCTTTTTTTTTTTTTTTTCATTTGTTTGTGTTTGAATTTAATTTAAGTTTGATTAATATTTTTCATTTAGTAATTTAATATTTCATATCAAAGATACGAATTTTTGAGACTGGAATCTTAATGTACAATACGAAGAAACAAAGAATTGTTTAAATTTTCGAACAATATAAATTTCTCATACATCGCACAGGTTAACGACTAGTTTACAAATAAAATAAAAGTATGTTTACTATCTCATTATATGTTCAATAACCTTCTAACAAAAAGACAAATTCATGTTGCTAAGTTAATAAGAAAATAGAAAAACCCAAAGCAAAAAACAAAACACAAAAACTATTGCCTAAAGAGCAGTGTCAACCATGTAGAATAGTAGTCATCTTTGTATTTATTACTCTCGGACAACCTCTCATCACAATTGGGTAACTCAAAACATTGAGTTACCCAATTATTCCTTACCATGCCCAGACCATGATGATAAGCATCAATTCAATCAAAAGGACTCCATGCTTCGAGGCTCAATCTAAGGAAGTGAGAGAGATGATCTTTGCAAACATAAAAAGGCACCTGCTCAGTAAGAAGTATGATCTTTTTTCCATTGACAAGAGTTACAATTTCTTTCTAAAATCCCTAGCTGACTTCATCATTAGAATAACACCAGTAAACCCTCTGGAGATATATTGATTTCACAATAATATGTATTTGTGCCACAATAGTTGAAGGGAAAATGCTATTATACATACACTAATTCACACACTTTCAAGTCACGATCTCAATTCATTTTTAGTGTGTAAGAGTGTCTGAATTAGTGTACGTGTAACAAACACTACTTAAATACACCCTAATTTTCGTGGCCTTCCCAGTTAAAGGAATCCCACCACCCACGTTAGTATTAATTATATTGTAGTCATGATCATGGTGTGGTCCCATGTGCCCCATTTCTATTTTTAAATTACTAAATCTATATAAAAATTAAAAAGAAGCCCAGTTATATTATATAGATAATAATTAAAAGGTTAAATCAAATGGATAGTTAATATAAGCTTAAATTGCATATTTGGTCCTCAAATTTAACTTTTGTTTAGAATGTTAAAAAAAAAAAAAAAATCACACTATTTGATAGATGAAAAAAGTTGACCTAAAATGTTGTGGAGTTTGTTACATGGTATGAATTCAATTTGTCACATCAACATTTTTCATCCATTAAATTAGATGTCAATAATGTTCTTTTTAAAATAATTTTAAAAGTATAAGAATCAAAAGAATTAAAGTGTTTTTTAATTATAAAAATGATTTTGAGCCAAGCTTTGTTGAGTAGTGCATGTTTGAGTTTGGCTCGCTAATAAAAATTGCATACTCAAGCTTGGCTCGAGCTTGAGACAAGCCTAAAAACAATGTTTAAACTCAAGCTCATGAGAATGCCAAAGAGCTTAAGCTCGGCTTGGCTTGACTTGATTAATTAGTCAAGTCAAGCTTGAGTTTAATATCAAGCTCAAACTTGAGCTTAAGTCAAACTTTTTAGCTTGGGATCCAAAAAAATTGCATTATCAAATACTTATATCACCAAAAATCAAGTAAAATAATAATAATAATAATGGGTAGTGGTAAGTGGTCTCATGTGGACTATGTTATTATTAAGATATGTATAATGTCATAATAATGAGTTTATCTAGTAAACATATATCAAGCTATAAATGAGCCTAAGCTCGGCATGTTTTGTATCGAGCCCTATTATTCATGAGCTTGTTCACAAACAATTTTTTTTGCTTGGGCTCGGCTTGTTTATCAAACAAGTCTAAAAATAAAGGTCAAACTTGGCTTATTTATAAACAAACGAACAAGAACGAGTTTTTCATAAAGTCGAGCCCGAGTTTTTCATGAATAGTATGGTTCGTTTACAGCCCTAATTTTAAAAACAAATGTCAAAGATTGAGTACTAAATATGTAATTCAACTTAAATATAATTGATAAATTAATTGTAGACTCGTATACAAATATCAAGTACTGAAATGTAGAAACTCTGATGCAATCTGCAACAAAGGTTGCAAAGTGTTTGGCATGAACTTCCTAGCAAACAAAAAGCACATAGAGGTAGTAGCATTGCCATTATAGGTGCAGTTAGTACCAAACCTTATTTGATTCAAGAACTCAATATTAACAGCTTGCCTGACAAATTTTCCTGGGTGTGGACCACTCTTAGACCAATCAACCCAAGTGATACTCCTATTCGAGTTCTCCTCTGGGCTCAGAATGTTCACTATCGTAGGAATATAGTGCTCATCCATGTAACATGGAGGACTGCAAAACTCACTAAATACAGGGTAGTACTTCTTGTCTGATATAATATCAATCGCTAACTTGCGATTGACCTCAAACCATTGAGACCCTTTTCTCCAATCTGCTATAGAAATTGTTGGAAACATTTGAGGATTGTATCGACCACGACCAACTTTTCTTGGGTCATCATATGAGCCTATAAAGCTCTTATTGGAGCCAATGAGATAGTTATATATTGTTGTGAAGTTGAACAAAGGAATGCATGTCTCTGAGAGTAATACAAATCTTTCATTAGAGAGATCTAGTAGTGCATTAGCCAAGAGGCGCCTCTCTGCGTCAATCATTGTTGGTTTCCCCCATTCCACTGGCTGCAATAAGAGGGGAAAAAAAATTCATGTGACTTATTTAATTATTTTTCGATAGAGTTGCCTGAAATTTAAGACATTATATCTCTATTGTTAAATAATTTTAAATGAAGAAAAAGAGTGTGGATATGACCCATTATATCACAAATTCCTCAAATAATTAATTGTTATACTTTCAATTATTTCTGAGTGCTCCTCATCGAGAGTGTGATAGTGGTGCCAGTCATATCGTGATGGGAAAAAAATATTAAATATAAATCATGAGAAAAGGAGTGAACTACTTTTAATATCTTATTGCCATTAAGTATGTTCTTTTAATTGTGGTGTCTCAGTTTTTGACTAAAGTATTTTAATCCCTATTCAACTAAAGTATTCTAATCCCTATTCATGAGATACGCAGAAAGTCTCATAAATTAATAGTGTGGTGAATTGAACCTAAGACTTTCGGGTTTACGTCATATCCTAAACCAATGAGTTCACCATCCAAGTACCCCCTTGGGAGTAATCAAGTAACGCATTAGTTGGTGTATTAGGATGCATTTTTTATTATTATCATTACATTAAGTTAAATTGGGGGAGGGAGATCAAACGTTAACCTCTCATCTTTAGGAATGCTAAGAGGCATGCCAACTGACCTAAAGATCATTGCCATTATTGGACACACTTAAAATATATGTATTCCACTTATTATGTTCACCGGTGCAAGAAGTTTCCTTTTTTTTTTTTAATTATTAATGGGAGTTTGGGTAAATTTCTTGTACCTAACATCCACCTTACTAGCCTTGGGTATTTTTTTTCTCCCCAAAGATCTACCTCGCATTTATTTTTTATAAATAAAAATTAAGTTTTTATAGTATTTAATATTGTATGAAAATTTGTATTCAGCTTTATGCAATCTTACATAACAGATAATATTTATTTAAAAATAAAAATCTAAAATGTTTAAAATTCAATCACATTTTCCATTGTGTTAGTTCTTTTTCAGAATTCGCGAAGCTTTCACTTATACTTTTCTAGTAAATGCGTCCATGTTCAAATGTGTTAGATACATTAATGTTCAAGCCCAATTATATTATCCTAAGCAAGCCCCAAATCTATTATGTTATCCAAATTCATAATCATTATACTAATCACAAACGAAAAATATTAGAGGTATTACCAATTTTATTATCAAATAGATGTACATGTGTGATTATAAAAAATTTAAAAAAAAAAAAAAATAGATGTATGTGTTTTTAAGTAATTTGGTTTCTATTGGATCGGACAAGGTTCCTCTCCATGTTAAGTGAAATTTAGAGAGAGCATTTCACATTTAAATTTATGTTGTACATTTCATAATGTAAGTCTAAATACACACATTTAAAATTGTAATATTTAATATGAACTATGAAATTGATCTTTTTGAAATTGAGAAGATCTAACCCTCTCTAGCAAATATCAATTCTGCCCCCGTTGAGCAGTTGACAGAAATGGCCTAACATCTATATAAGCATAAAACTAAACAAATCTTTTTTATAATTTATCTATTGGCAAGATCAGATTATATTAAAATGATCATTGCCAATTCAATAATGATGATATTAATTCTAGGATGAAGTTTTTATCAAAAAAAAAAAAGAATTCTCCATCTAAATGTCGACCTAAATGAGTATCTCTATAAATCGCATAACCTATTTAAGAATCATGAGATTTGTTTAAATTTTAGATGACAAAATAATTCATGTAAGCAAAATACACCTGAATAATTAATCATTTGAACTACCGTGTAATGGGTTCGAGAAAATCACTCTAACCCAAAGGAAAACTTTGTCTATAATTTCAATAATAAACTGAATATTAGTATAAGTAAAAAAACTCACCTTGCTTGGAATTCTTCTTCCATGGAAAACAGAACTTGCTGGGACAGATTCATTATATGACGGATGAGGGTGAACATAAATGGTATAACGACCTTCATAACCTTTAAAGAATTTCTCCCACAATGGTCCCAAAGGTATAGGCCCTTTTGTCAAGAACATGAAAGCAACCTTTGGGACATAATTAAAAGGGAACTCTCTAATACTTGGAACCATTGATGCTCGCCAAAACAACTCGTCATCATCCATGTTGTGCATGAGAGAGGGCTTATTATTGGATGCAATCCTACTTTCATTCGGTATAGTGGGTGGTGGTGGTGATGGTGGTTGTACAGCTGTTAGTACTGGCTGCGGCGGCGGTGGTGGTGATTGTAGAGCTATCAGTAGTGGAGGTGGTGGTGATGGCGGTAATGGTGATGGTGGTGACTGCTCTAGAATTGTTGCTGATAACGATGGCAATGACAGGGTTGTTTGAATGTAGAAAGAGAAGGTTTTAAGGTACAAACTAGTTGTGATTCCAATGGACAAACCAATCACAAAGAACACAAAATAGAAGACATGTTTTAACGATAAATATGAATTCTTTGCAATCTTTGGAGACTGTTGCTGTTGTTCAATTCCCATTGATTAATCTAAAGAAAATGGTAGAGGGGGTTGTCTCTAGAATAGAATAGAGAGGCAATAAGGAAGAACCCAGTAAGTTTAATGCAGGATATGACTAATTAGAACACTTTAACCGAAAGTTAAGATGGCATGCACGTGTGTTGGTCTGACCTTGGGTATGATGAAGTCGTTACTAGTAGCAGAAAAAGCACGAAACCTTGAAGGTGTGTGTGTGTATATATACACACAGAATTCGATGTTAGAACCGGTCACGATCGAATTATTTAAAACTATGGGAGCTTTATTTCTATATAGCTGTTCAGTGTAAAGTATGAGCAACCATCTCTATATTATTATTTTTCTCAAAAAAAATCTCTATATTATTATAATATAAACATTGTGTGAACCGATAGTCAAGTTGGTTTGTTGTGCTAAAATATAATTGTGCTAATCAAAATGGGCAATACTTTCGCATCTACTTTTTTTTTACTTTTATTTTTATGTTTAAAATGTGGATATTTCTACATCAATCATGAATATTTGGGCAAAAATTGCCCACTACTATTATTTAGAAAAAAAAAAATAGCAATCTATCACTATTTTGGAAATATATAAGGATCTACTACATTTTTGAAACTTGAGTTTGTGAAACTTGAGTTTGCCGTGAAACTCGCGTTCCAAAAACTCAAGTTCTTTGAAAAAATATACTTCAAATTTGCCGGAAAAATGTTGATGGTTCTCGAGTTCATAGAACTCGAATATTATGGAAAACTCGATTTTGTCTAACTCAAGTACCCAAAAAGTGGTAGATCTTTACATATTTTCGAAACAATGATAGATTACAACATAGTTTGTAAAAATGTGCTATTTGGCTATTTTCGCCGAATATATGTGTGTAAAACAGCTAATATACACTAGTTTAACATGATATTTTTCTAATTAAAATATGCCACTATTACTTCTTGTCCATCTGCAATTTGAGTACTCATGAGTAGACTTCAAAATTTTGACGTTAGAAATTCCACCAATTTGCTGACCATGTAATGGGACTTTGTGGACTTTTTAAGTTTTTTTATTTCGTCAAGTTGGTAAACAGGACCCATGAAGTTAGATACCAATTTACGCAAGGTTTTAAGGGGAGTGACAAATTGACAATTCCATGATATAAAGACACTGTTGGTCATGGGACAGACTGAAAAAACAATTTAAAGATAAATTTGATACTTAACCGTTTTGTTCGCCGGATGAGGCGGAATACGCTCTATAAAGCATTTTTGTTGAACTTGCATGTTAAAGTTGCTTTTAGGGGAAAAAAGTTCAATCTTTTGTTTCATAAGAAACGGAGTAACTTAAGCAAAGCATTCCTCTCCTAGGATTTAGACTTAAGACAAAATAGTAAGCCCTGCCCAAGTTCTGATAAAAAGAACTTCGTTTTTTGCCTATTTTAAGATAGGTTGTTTGAAAAAATAGTATCCATTTTTTATAACCATTTCTGAATAATATTTGAGATTCCTAATACCCATTTTTGAATAAGGATATAAGCTTTTAATTGGGGTATATCTAAAGAGCAGGCAAGCTTCATTTTTTCTTTTGGCTGGATCTTAGTCCTCATTTGGGAGGAGGGAATGGAATGAAATAGAAAGAAATAAAAAGAATAATTTTAGAATATTCTTCATTTCGCTCGTTTGGGAATTTTAATAGAGTGGATGAAAAGTCCATTCTCTTGTTTGAGAATTTAAGCGGAAGGGAATTAAATAGTTAGGAGAGAACACTCATTCCTCTCTATTCCCTTAAAACCGCAAATTTTCATTCCCCCCGAAATTGAGAGAAATGGGAGGGAATGAAATTAGGTTTAATATTTTTTTTACTGAAAATCCCAAAATACCCCTATATATTCAACCCTTTAATTTAAAATAAGGGTCTAATAGTAATATTATCATAAAATGATTCCATTTTATTCTCTCTGTTTTACTTTCAAACAAAATTACTTATACATTGTATTCATTTCCATTTTTTTTCATTCCTTTATTTTAATACATTCAATTAAAGTTACCTAATTTCATTCTTTTCTATTCATTTCGCTTGGTTAAATATATTTCATTCCATTCTATTCACTTTCATTCCCTTATGAACTCCCAAACAAAGCCTTAGGGTGAGTTATTTTAGTCACGATGTGAAGATTTTGTTATCTAACCTTTGGGCCAAATCGGCGTCTAGGGAACCTATTAAATGTGCCAAACCTCGTCAGAGAGCTTCTGATGAAGTTAGGTGCTTTTTCTTCATCATAGAGCAGAGCAACCAATGTCTTTTACTTGCCTGAAAGTGGCCAACGTGTGATTTATCTCATGGATCCTCAGATTTTTTAAGTGTCTCAACCCATTTAGCAAAATCCATGCTCTGGGTCCATTAAAAAAATAAATAAAAAAACCAAAGTAAACTCAATTGTACTCTCCAATCACACCCCTTAAGTCCCCGTTAAATTACATGGGCTTTGGCCACGCACGCATAAAAGAATAAAATATTTTACAAAAATATGTATAGCGGTTCCAAAAATAAATAAAATCCCAAACAAAATTAATGTTTAAATTTCCTCCCCCAAAACAAAAGTCCCTAATACAGATTTAAGACAAGGTTGGTTCGGGTTCGAGAAACCAGCTCAGTTTAGTGCGTTGCCATCATTGATCTCTCTGAATTATTAGTAGCACCGGTTTTTGGGTTAGGAAAGTGTCAATTCTAGACTTTCGACTTCGGTGGGTTGGGGGATGAGGAGCAAATAGGTGAAGAAAGTCAAGCCTAGGTTTAGTGCGTTAGGGAAACAGGGAACATGGCACAAATGCAGGGGAGAACCTAATTATATGATCCATGCTAATTACTATTACTATGCAACATATAAAGAGAGACACCAAGTTAAGCATTTCATGAAATTGTATCTCGGACTTAATTCTATATGCTGGATTGTATTATCTTATCTGACTTCAAAATTGCTCTCTAATTTATCTATATGAGCTTGTTGCTATGATTGAATCCTAATTAACATGTTACTTCATTATCCCTACAAATTAGACTTGAATAACAACAAAACTGTTCAATAGTTCTGAACTTCTAAATCCTGATTGATTAGCAAGATGAAGTGAACCTGTAAGTGAATGCTGAGGATTCCACACTCTCGGCGAAATCTGATTTGGCTTGGCAAAATTGATACATTAGTTGAAACAAAGCCTGATATTGAAAACAATCTCTAAACCAGGGTTTGCTTTCCTTTTAATAATAACAAAAACAATACTAATAATATTAGTGTAGTTCTTATAAACATAATTGTTTTAGTGTTTTCAGGCAAGGTAAGCTAAATTTCTTAACAGAAGAGGCCAATTCATTCAGGCTTTGAACAAACTAAAGATTCAACTGAGCCAAGCTTTACCTTACTCCACCTGAATGGCTCAAAATACACAATTTTAGTTTTTACTCATGTCCAGCTTATTCTATCAGAGCCAAAGTACTCCAAACATAAATGTCTGAATTCTAAGCAAAATACAGTTCAAACATAACAAGCATCATATCATACAAAAATTTAAGTCAAACTACAATTTTGATCCTTAAACTACGCAACAAATTTCAATTTCATCCCAAAACTATCAATTGTTTTAATTGAGTTCATAGAGTTCTAAAAACTTTTCATATAAACAACATTTGCTAACTTGATAGATAGTTTTTGTACAATCCTTGACTTGTGATGATACGTTGTTTGGATGCTCCATTTTATTTCCCATTATGGCTGAACCTAAAGTAGCGCTCAAGAGTGTTTTTTTTTTTTTTTTTTTTTTTTAAAGGGTAAATACGGATTCAACATTAAACTAAGAAAGTGAAACAAGGCGAGAACTAGTCATCACCAAATTATCCATTACGAACCCGAGACAGAATTGGGGGGAGCAGAAAAAAGTCAAAAACAACAAAATCCATATCTTGGGATCTTCCCAGACTATCATATACATGTCACTTACAAATGACAATTACTGATTTGACTAGTTAAGCCAATTAGCAGAGTCTCATAAAGTCAAAATAAATGAAAATACATGGTTATAAAATTTTTACAAAAATAACAATATATTTTGTCCTCCCTTAAACTTGATTTTATAATATCAGTAATCACCATCAATAATGGCAACGTTAGGTGAGTACCATTGAAACTGAATTAAAACAATCAATAGTTGATGGATCACATTGAGATCAGATGGATAGTTCAGGGATCAAAATTGTTTTCATTTCACGATTCAAAAAGCAATATCAGAATTATGAGAATCTAAAAAATTCAGTTCCGAAGTCAAAAGGCAACACCAGAATTGCAAGAATCTAAAAGTTCATTTCATAAGTCAAAAAGCAATACCAGAATTGCAAGAATCTTTTCACACAGATTTTTTATCATATAAAAATTTCTTCCTAGAAGATATCAAGAGATTTTGCGAACCCAGCATGGTATTAAAGGGCTATTGAGTAACAAATTGTAACCTGAATTAGGCACTGCTTTCAGGTTGAAGTAACCTAAGGCTAACACTCCAAGGTTAGTCAGTAACTCACACTTTGTGACTCAATATATGTCTAGAATGAACCAAGAATATGAATAGAAGATAATGCAACCAGAATTCGAGATTCAATGATATTTAAAATACACCTAGAATACAAATTGGACAAAACTTAATAAAAATTTATAATTGATCATGAGTTCTTTGCGCAGGTCCACTACTTCAAAAACTTAAGAAATATCTTTTGCCAAACTTAGATTGCCAGACAGCAAGCCATTACAAACAAATACAGCAAAAGTTTGATACTTTGATCCCTCACTCTCTCTCTCTCTCTCACTCTCTCTCTCTTAATCCTCTATTTTCAACTTATGCTTTTTTGTTGATTTGATTGGGTGTGTAACTTGTAGGATTTGAACACCACACCTCAAGAAGAGAAAGCTCCAAGATTGCAAATTTCCAATTAACATTAATGGAAAAGAATTGTAGTAGTTATTCAATTAATTCAATAAGGCAGATAACCAAGAATAGGAAGTGAAAAAAAATGTGTAAACATCTCCAAAACCAGATTTCCTTCCATATGTAGATGACGAAGTGGTTTACGTTCTTCATGTTTAACAAATTCCTAATAGTATTGACATGTTTAGGTAGAAGGTTATGTAAAGTAAACATTTTGTATAAATTTAACAAGAAGCTGCATATCCTATTTATTAAGAAATCCAGGATATCCCTGTTAATTATGCCCTGGTCTAGTGAAGTATGCTGTATCAATCCTAAGCCAGGCATTGACTACATATGATGTACTGGATGAGACAAACTACCCCACCTAGAAAAAAGAAAACGAAGAAAGAGGGCATATGGAAAACCGGGTTCAACTTGACTTAATCAAACTTGGCCATAATCCCAGGTTATTGGGTTTGGCACCTTGGCTCCCCAAAATTTTTCCCCGAACTAGTCAGGTATATATAAAAAAACAATAAAAAAATAAAAAATAAAAAATAAAAAGACAATTTGGCTACAAATAAAAAAATTAACATGGCTATATTTTGAAAATGAATCAAAAAGTGTGCCAGTCCCATTTAATTGTGGTAATACTCTATACCACTATATATTATATTTGTGCTTAGGGCAATGACACAGCTAATGAGGTTCTGAGGCGCATCTATTGCTATTTAAAAACTAGGGCAAATTACACTTTAACACCCTAAACTATACACAATATTATACTTTGCACCTTAAACCATTTGAATGCACATTTGGCACCCTAAATTATTACACTTTGCACCCTGATGTTAGTTTTACCGTTAAGTTAGACAGAAATTAATAACACATGACTTGCACATGATTTTTGCTTAGGTGGCACATTGCTTAAAGACAAAAACACCATCTCACAAAAAATTAAAAACAAAAGCTTATTTCATTATGGTACAAGTACAGATCCAATAATTTCCACTGAAAAAATATATACTATATAGAACCCATAGTAATAGTATATTTAGCATGTGATTTTTATTTTAAAAGGAACAATAGCGATGAGGTGCCATATCTGCTAAAGGTCCCTTAGTGGCTAATAGTGATGAGGTGGAGATTTTAGCTTGTCGCAAGGCCATTGAATTTGCTATGGAAGCTGGCTTTACAGATCTGGTCATTAAAGGAGAGAATACTAATGTTATGAAGGCCATTACTAAGTATGGGTCTCATGTATCTAGATTGGGTCATACTGCCCTTGATATCCAAATGCTCATGCAGGGTCTGCAATGGAGGTCCTTGATTTCCATCAATGATGCGTGAGGGAGAGAGAGCTGGAAAAAATAAGGAAAAGTTTTTGTTTTAAATGATTGTGAAGATGGGTATTTTTGTTTTTTAATTTTGTTCCACCCAGCAAAAATCATGTGTAAGTCATGTGCAATTAATTTATGTCTAACTTAATAATAAAACTAACGTCGGGGTGCAAAGTGTCATAAGTATGATAGTTTAGGGTGCAAAGTTTGTATTCGAATAGTTCAAGGTGCAAAGTGTAATCTAGTGTATAATTTATAGTGGTAAAGTGTAATTTCTCCTAAAATCTATACAATACTTAATAAATGAAGTCCATTTATCTTAAAAAGAACAAAAGACTCCTCATCATGAAAGCAAACAAGAATTGCAAAAACAGCTCAAACTAAAAACATAATAAGAAAGAGAAAGTTAAAAACTTAAAAGCTCATAAAGAATGCTTCCACACTACTACTAGACAGCAGTTAAATGATTTTAAATTTGAAATTTTACTTTGAAGAAATTCACTTTGTGTAACATTGGAAAATAAGGCAAACCCTCATCCAAAAAATATAAGGCAAACCCTCACCAAAAAAAAAAAATGTGTAAAATCTACAACAGAACTGACCTCATCAATCAAAGTGGTGGACTATGAGGGAGAAAAAAGTTGAGTGACAGCTGATGGCAAATAATGATTCCAGGTCATTAATGCTACAAAAGAAAATCTGGAATTACTGGTGTTTCTGAAACCACATTCAAGGGCACATCAGCTCTTTGTCGAGTTTTGTGCCTAGCATGGCGATGACTACTCTTTTTCTTCTCTTTCTGACCATTTTCTTCCCTTTCCTCCCTAATCTTCCCAGGACTCTTATGTCTTCTCTCTTTACCATGAGTACGGTGTTTACTTCTTCTTGAACTTGGATTTTCATGGTCAAGCTTTTCTGCATCACCCAAATTTTCATTCAGTTCGGAAGAAGGATCAGTGATTAGCTTTTCCTTGCCTTTTCTCTTACTTGATGACTTATCAGAGGGATTACTTCGTGATGTAGAGGTTTTTGTGTCACTTCCCAAAAGAACTTCCTGCACTGCACCAGATAGCGATTCATCCTTTGGACCTGGCCTCTTGGCTGAAACAGGTACAACATCTCCATCCAATTTCACCACTACAGGCCTAGGCTTTGCCTGGTTTGGCCTTTTCTTTGACACAAGTAATTGCTCAGTAAGCTTAACTAGATCTTCAGTGTCATTATTCTGATTATCCTGCAACTTGGGGTCATTGGCAGGTGGATAATCATTTCCTACAATGTCATTTTTCTCTGAAGTAAGATAGTATAACCCATGCCGCTTACGGTGTTCTGCAAGTAGAGACGTGGCCTCACTTGGTGGTTCCAATTCTTCTTTGCTTTGGAGGTCAGGGAGAGAAGCACCAACCCCCTCCTCATAATGAGTACTTACCAGAGAAAATGAAATTGATGAAGGTAGTTGAATATCACCACAGATCATGTCCAAATCATTAAGATTCTCCTTAAGCGCTAATCCTTCTGGTATAGGAACTCTTTCCTGAGCACTAACTGAGACTGGACCAAGCTCCTCCGAAAAGGCATCACTCATCAGTTTGATGATTTTGGAAGATTTCATCTCTGCACTATTCAAGTTTTCTTCCTTCTGCACTAAGCTCTCAAGGATTTCTCCCTTAATCAACTCAATGAAACATAATAGATTCCTCACTCTCTCCAGTATTTCTACATCATGGCTTCCTGTAAGTGGGCCCAGAGCCAACTCTATTAGATTTAATTGGTTGACAACAGCTTCATATGTGAAACTGTTCTCTGAAGTAACAGGTGTAGATGTCTGACCATGACTAATAGTTCTATCCCCACCATTTCCTACAGAAAGCTCTTCAGATGATTGATTTGAAACCCTTGGGTTGAACACTTCATCCTGTTCACTGTGAGAAGGAGCTTTAAATGTTGCCAAATCAGAACCCTCAGGCATTTCCCTCTTAGAGGCTAATTCAGAAAGTGCCGAAGTATCAGGATATGAGGAAGCAGTACTTTCCCTTTGTAAGAGGTAAGAATGTAAACAAAAGATTAATACTTTAAAAGCAGACTGGATATATATTGCCCTTATTGATGGTGGCAAGAGATTCGTACGAGGTTGTAACAGTGCCTCTATAAGTTCAAACGGATTCCTTGAGAACTCAACATACTCCCCTGACACCCAAGCAGCAGCAGATAATATCCTATACAAGAAATGGTTACTAAGTAATGCAGGATCAATTAGCAGATCACGACCAACCCGAACAAGCTCTGGTCTAACATCCCTGACCCTCATACTGATATCAATTAGCTGATTCTCAATTTCATCCCCCTGTTGGCAATGTAGAATCCTCGACATTTCTCCAAGAAGTGACACATACCAATCAAAATCATTAACTATCTCATACAAATTTCTAGAACATGTCGACAAAATGGACCCCAGAATCTCATTACAAAACTCTGGATCAGATTTTAAAGCATAATTCACCAAAACCCTGCAAATTTCAACCACATTATTCTCAGAAACCATTGCCATCACAAGACGCAAGGACTCACGCTTGATATTAGGATCCTCATCACTCAACCACTTAATTACTACCTCCTTATTCTCCAACACAGCCCACAAGTGCTTCGGAGCAACAATCGAAAGTGCATTCAATCCAAGATACCTAAGATTCGGATCATCATCAAGCAACAACTCCCGAATCTTCACAACCGCAAGCTTCACCGCTTGTTCATGCTCACTCAAACTACTCACCACAGTCCTAACACACTCAAACATCAACGACTTAGCTCCAGTCCTCCTCATATGCTCACAAACCGGCTCAACAACCCGCTTCGCCAACCTTGGCTCCAACAGCACCAACTTGGTGAAAATCTTCAACATCTTAATCAACACCCAATTGTTCTTAGAATCAACTAAAATTCTATAAAACTCGGGCGCCAATGGAAGATACGATTTGGGGTCATTAGAAGTGAGTTCACAAAAGACCCCAACAACCGCAGACACAATGTGAGGATCGGTACTATCTAAATTCTCAACCAAACGCTTAAAACAGACCTTTACAGCATCTGGGTATTTCTCGAAAACCCTCAAAACAAGCGCAATCGCTTTCTTTCTCACGAAAATCTTAGTACTCGACAAAAGGGTGAAAATCTCAGGAGTTAAGTCTCTACAAAGATCAGTAGTGGCAATTCTAGAGAGGCATTCGAGAGCAAGACTTACCTCAAACTCGTTGTTTGGGTTGGTCAAATCTTTGCGAAGCTGATTGGTGATCAAGAGGAGCACAGGCGTGGAGTCGCTGAAGGAGAGAGAAGCAGCATGGTAACCGATTTTCTTGTGGGAAAAGCGAGAGGAAGACATGACTTCGACGACATGGAAAGCAGCCCACGACATGTCGAAGTGGTGGAGAGAAGAGAGGTAGGAGAGCTTTTGGAGTGCGTTGGATTTGGTGTGTGGGTCTATGGATTTGATCTCGCGGCGGATCTCGTCGAGGGCTTTGGAGATGAAAGCGGACTCGCCGATGAGTTGGAGGCGGAGGCCCTTGATTAGGTCCTCTATGGTGCGTTGGAAGAGTGTGTCCATGATGGAAGAAGTGGAACTAGCCATTGTCTATGGATTTTAAGGTTGATATTGGGATGAGAAATGAGATATGAAATAGCAAGATTTGGTGTGTGTGTGTGTGTGTGTTATCAAACTATGAAGAGATCATTGGTGAGAAGGGTGAAAATTTTTGAGGATGGGATTTTGGGTTTCAAGGAATTGTTTTAGTGTTTTTGATTTGATGATCTTCTTCTTGTGCTAGAGAAAGGTAATCATTGTTTTCTTCTCTCAATGTGTCTGTCTCTCTCTGGTTTTTTTTTTTTGGGGGTATGGGGGTAACTTTTTCGGTTTTGGGCCTATGGTGAGTGATGGGTTTAATATGGGGACATTTTTTTTTTTTTGAGAAATAATTTAATATGGGGACATGAACATATTATTTGGAGTTTGGGCCTTGAATAGATTGGTGGTGAAAGGTTGAAAGGAGCCTCACATCAGGACAGGGCTCAAGAAATAAAGGTTCGGCCTATCAAATTTGGGTCAGATTCTTTTCTTTTTTGATAGGGTCAGATTCTATTTTAGTACTTGGAAATAAAAATAAAAGTTTATTTTAGTCATACTGTCATAGTAACCAAATGATTCAAATCTAAACTAGAGATTGTCTAGATTGAAGGGCTGATGCATTAGTGGTTAAAACTTTAAACCCTATGTTTGTTAATAAACTCTCTCTTTTTTTTTCTTTCTTTTTTTAACAGAAACGATAATAGACTTTATTTATGCAAAACCATGTTATACAATGTAAAAGAGTAAAGAGAGACATTCTTCTAACCAAACAATGACTTCCTTTTTCTTTTTTACAACACTGGTCAATACTAGAGCAACACGATTACATCGTAAAAGTATGCTAGCAAAAATAAATTAGCTAAAACAAAATAACAATATAACATTATTGGAAAATTAAAAAAAGTATATCATATGCCATCATTTTTTAAAATATAAAAAACTAAACACATTATTTGTGTAAATTATCTAATATTCAAATCATATAGTCTAAAAGTTTTGAAACAACATATATGATACAAGTTCGAAATAACTTTTTTAGGTTAATTACTAACCCAAAAGCATACCAAAATTGAAGGTATTTCTATCTTTTTTGGGGTTTGTTGGTTATTTTGGAGAGTTGGGGGGTTATTTTTTCATTTTTGAGGTTTGAGAGTTTGTTGGTCATTTTCGAGATTTTGAGGTATTTTGCTCATTTAGGTATTTCTAGGGGGTATTTTAGACATTTTCATAACTTTGGTGGCAATATTTCAATCGTTTCAGAGCATTTGTAGATTTTAGGTCATTATTAAGATTTGGGGATATTTTGGTCAACTTGGAGCTTTTGGGAGAATTCAATCATTTAGAGAATTACGGTCATTCTAGTCATTTGGGAGCTATTGGGAATATTTTCGTCATTTCTTAGGCTTTAGGGGTATGATGGTCATTTAAAAGGTTTGGGGTGCCTTGGTCATTTTGTATTGGGGTGTGTTTTAACCATTTTAGTAATTTTGGGGCTATTAGAGCATTAGAATCAGTTTTGTTAAAAAATTTTGTTTTCACACACCAAAAAGTTACTTTATTTATTTTAACACACCACGTTACAATACACCCTACATTACATCTCTTACTTTACCACATCACCCATTTAAATAGCTTTAAAAAATTCATACCTTTTATTAAAAAATTTTATAAAAAAAAATAACAACAACACCCTCCCACAAGCAATAACTAGCCAACCACCACAAAAACCAACCCAAAACTCATCAAAATCGATCCAAAACTGGAGCAACCTAACCCAAAATTGTCCCATTTACCCATCGGAACCCACTCGCCACCAAACCTACCTATGGGAACCCACCCACACCCATCAAAACCCATTCACCTTTGAACCTAACCGTTGAAACCCACGACGACAACCAAAAAAAAAAAAAACCCACCACAAGAGATAGAAATCTGGACGGCATGGTTAGGTGGTGGCATAGGGAGGTGGTGAGATAAGCTACGTGGTGAGAGTGAGACAAATTGATGGTGAGAGTGAGAGAGGCTGGGAAAGAGAGAGAAGCATACTGAAGAGAGACCAAGATATGTGAGAGAGGAGAGAGAAAAAGGAGAAGAAAAAAAGAAGAAAAAAGTTTATAATTTTTGCCCCTATAGTTATAAATTTGGAATTGTACTATTTATCAATGCTAAACTTTTTTAGCATTTAGAACATTTGATGTAAGGTTTTTTGGTGTTTGGTGTGACAAAATGTTAAAAATTTAGAATTTGGCACATCTAATGCCTATACTCTAATGGAGTTTAAAATATATATTGGTCATTTTTTTTTGGTTTTAAGGGGTATGTTAGTCATTTTAGAGGTTTAGGAGTATTTTGTCATTTTGGAGTTTTGAAGAGTACAGTGGTCATTTTTGTGATTTTGGGGATGTTGATCATTTTACACATTTAGGGATATTCTAGTCATTTGGAATTTTTAGAATATTTTGGTCATTTAAGTTGTTTTAGAGTCTTCTAGTAATTTTGGAGTATGACTACAATTTTTTAAATTCCATGAGTTTAGATTTTATTTCAAATCGAATGACTTCAGATTTTAGAATCTATTTTGTATTTTTCATAAATCCAAATCCTTAATCTTTTAAACTATCCAATCAAGATATTTTGATTTACACACCTAAATTCAAATCCACATTGCCTAAATAGTAAATACTTCTAAGACATAATTTCAAATTCATTAGGAGTAGCTCTTCTTTTTTTTCTTTCTGATAATTTGATAGTTGGGAGAAGATAAATTTGATCCCCCAAATGTTTTTACTAAAAATACCAAATAGTATCTGTACGGCACAAGGGTCCCTAGGCCCACTTGCGCCATGAACTTCAACCCTACAGTATGGCCCATGGTTCCAACCCCTTTGTCCGAAGCTGGGCCCTAGGCTTGCTGAGGCCATGGGCTCGGGATCCATGCCACTATGCTTGGCCCAAGGCCCATTGGGCATGCAATCTTGAACTATACACTTCATGGTTCATAGCCAGAGACCTGCCCGGCCAACACATCTTAGCCGGGAACATGATTGCTTGGGGATACCATATCTTAGCTGCCCGGTATTGCCTTGTGGAATATCATTGCCGAATGTCCTTCTTAAGGTGGGAACCAGTTCCAAAGCCACTACTCTCACTCCCAACTAAACACCCACTTAAAAGTAATAGAATTGGACCTCCATGCCCACTAATAACCTAGAATAATCATAACCCCTCCACTAATTTTGAGCTATAAATAAGAGGTGAGAATAAGGAAGGAGGGGGGTTTTTTTGGCAATTCTGGAGAGAACACTGAGAGAAAAGAGCAATCACTCTGAGAGAGAAAGGGAGCAACTCTGTGAGGTAAAGAGAAGGGTTTGAGTAAATAGGGGTGTATTTAGGTTGCCGAGTAAATGATCACCCATAGTAGGAAACCCAAAACCCACAATACAAATAGATTGTAAGCCCAATTAGAGGTTGAGCCCAATAGCCATATTTTGGGTACGCATAATTGGCGGCGTCTGTGGGAATCTCCTACAAAACTGTGGTTCTACTAAGGCGATTACGAGAAAATGTCTGGGGGTCAATTAGGAGTTATGCTGAAAGTGGCTTTAGGAGGTCTTTTCAAGGATCCACCTAGCGGGAAAGAAGGCAGAAGAGACACGAAGAAAGGGAGGATGAGGAAAGGCAATCCAGCCTTGGCAAAGGGTCGTTTCAAACGTACTGGACAATGTCCGGCACCTCGGGGCGCAATTGCTTCAACAGAAGGGATGAAGAGCTTGAGCAAAAGAATAAGGAACTTGAATGTCTTTGTAGCTTGGTGGGGATTTGGAGTTGCAAGCAAGAGGTAGGTGTCAGAGAAGAGACCACAAGGACTAAGGAGAAAGGTCGGTTAGTGTGGAGGATCACCGTGGAGCAGGGTCCCATCAATCCGGGTCTCATCAGCACTAGGATCAGTTTTGTAATTTTGGGGCTATTAGAGCATTAGAATCAGTTTTGTTAAAAAATTTTGTTTTCACACACCAAAAAGTTACTTTATCTATTTTAACACACCACGTTACAATACACCCTACATTACATCTCTTACTTTACCACATCACCCATTTAAATAGCTTTAAAAAATTCATACCTTTTATTAAAAAATTTTATAAAAAAAAATAACAACAACACCCTCCCACAAGCAATAACTAGCCAACCACCACAAAAACCAACCCAAAACTCATCAAAATCGATCCAAAACTGGAGCAACCTAACCCAAAATTGTCCCATTTACCCATCGGAACCCACTCGCCACCAAACCTACCTATGGGAACCCACCCACACCCATCAAAACCCATTCACCTTTGAACCTAACCGTTGAAACCCACGACGACAACCAAAAAAAAAAAAACCCACCACAAGAGATAGAAATCTGGACGGCGTGGTTAGGTGGTGGCATAGGGAGGTGGTGAGATAAGCTACGTGGTGAGAGTGAGACAAATTGATGGTGAGAGTGAGAGAGGCTGGGAAAGAGAGAGAAGCATACTGAAGAGAGACCAAGATATGTGAGAGAGGAGAGAGAAAAAGGAGAAGAAAAAAAGAAGAAAAAAGTTTATAATTTTTGCCCCTATAGTTATAAATTTGGAATTGTACTATTTATCAATGCTAAACTTTTTTAGCATTTAGAACATTTGATGTAAGGTTTTTTGGTGTTTGGTGTGACAAAATGTTAAAAATTTAGAATTTGGCACATCTAATGCCTATACTCTAATGGAGTTTAAAATATATATTGGTCATTTTTTTTTGGTTTTAAGGGGTATGTTAGTCATTTTAGAGGTTTAGGAGTATTTTGTCATTTTGGAGCTTTGAAGAGTACAGTTGTCATTTTTGTGATTTTGGGGATGTTGATCATTTTACACATTTAGGGATATTCTAGTCATTTGGAATTTTTAGAATATTTTGGTCATTTAAGTTGTTTTAGAGTCTTCTAGTAATTTTGGAGTATGACTACAATTTTTTAAATTCCATGAGTTTAGATTTTATTTCAAATCGAATGACTTCAGATTTTAGAATCTATTTTGTATTTTTCATAAATCCAAATCCTTAATCTTTTAAACTATCCAATCAAGATATTTTGATTTACACACCTAAATTCAAATCCACATTGCCTAAATAGTAAATACTTCTAAGACATAATTTCAAATTCATTAGGAGTAGCTCTTCTTTTTTTTCTTTCTGATAATTTGATAGTTGGGAGAAGATAAATTTGATCCCCCAAATGTTTTTACTAAAAATACCAAATAGTATCTGTACGGCACAAGGGTCCCTAGGCCCACTTGCGCCATGAACTTCAACCCTACAGTATGGCCCATGGTTCCAACCCCTTTGTCCGAAGCTGGGCCCTAGGCTTGCTGAGGCCATGGGCTCGGGATCCATGCCACTATGCTTGGCCCAAGGCCCATTGGGCATGCAATCTTGAACTATACACTTCATGGTTCATAGCCAGAGACCTGCCCGGCCAACACATCTTAGCCGGGAACATGATTGCTCGGGGATACCATATCTTAGCTGCCCGGTATTGCCTTGTGGAATATCATTGCCGAATGTCCTTCTTAAGGTGGGAACCAGTTCCAAAGCCACTACTCTCACTCCCAACTAAACACCCACTTAAAAGTAATAGAATTGGACCTCCATGCCCACTAATAACCTAGAATAATCATAACCCCTCCACTAATTTTGAGCTATAAATAAGAGGTGAGAATAAGGAAGGAGGGGGGTTTTTTTGGCAATTCTGGAGAGAACACTGAGAGAAAAGAGCAATCACTCTGAGAGAGAAAGGGAGCAACTCTGTGAGGTAAAGAGAAGGGTTTGAGTAAATAGGGGTGTATTTAGGTTGCCGAGTAAATGATCACCCATAGCAGGAAACCCAAAACCCACAATACAAATAGATTGTAAGCCCAATTAGAGGTTGAGCCCAATAGCCATATTTTGGGTACGCATAATTGGCGGCGTCTGTGGGAATCTCCTACAAAACTGTGGTTCTACTAAGGCGATTACGAGAAAATGTCTGGGGGTCAATTAGGAGTTATGCTGAAAGTGGCTTTAGGAGGTCTTTTCAAGGATCCACCTAGCGGGAAAGAAGGCAGAAGAGACACGAAGAAAAGGAGGATGAGGAAAGGCAATCCAGCCTTGGCAAAGGGTCGTTTCAAACGTACTGGACAATGTCCGGCACCTCGGGGCGCAATTGCTTCAACAGAAGGGATGAAGAGCTTGAGCAAAAGAATAAGGAACTTGAATGTCTTTGTAGCTTGGTGGGGATTTGGAGTTGCAAGCAAGAGGTAGGTGTCAGAGAAGAGACCACAAGGACTAAGGAGAAAGGTCGGTTAGTGTGGAGGATCACCGTGGAGCAGGGTCCCATCAATCCGGGTCTCATCAGCACTAGGATCGCTCATGGGAATATGCAGACCAAGATTCGATTTCCCCAGAGGAGAGACGACCCCAGAATGCGGCCATGGACACTATGAGCAATGCATTATGCCGAGCTGCCAGATCACCGTTCTCAAGGAACATTGAAGGGGCACCTATGCCGAGCAGATTTACATATCCGTCATTTAATTTTTACGATGGAAAGACAGACCCAATGGAGCATGTAAGCCATCATATTCAAATGATGTCTTTATACACTCATAATGATGCACTTATGTGTAAAGTGTTTCCCTCGAGCTTCAATCCCACTGCTTTGAGATGGTTCAATGGGCTAAGGAAAGGCTCGATTCACAGTTTTTTTAAATTGATTCAAAAGTTTGGTGTCTGATTCATGACCTACAACCTAGTTCCGCAGCCCGTAGACGCGTTACTATCAATGAAAATGGGGGCTGGGGAAACCCTCCGCAGTTACGCTAGTTGGTATTAGGAGCTGTACAACGAGATTGGCGGAGGTAATGAAAAAATTGTGGCGAGCACTTTCTAGATGGGGTTGCCCAAGAATTCTGAATTACGAGACTCGTTGACAAGAATGCCTCCCAAGGATATGAGGTAGTTGATAAGGCGTATTGAAGAATACAAGCGGTTAGAGGATGACCGGTTACAGAGTAAAGGCAAGGCTCCGGTCATAAAATCATCTTTGGCATATCAGTTTACAGTCTAGGCCTTGGAAGGATTTGAGGATTCAAGAGCTGGGGCCATAGGTGGGGGAAGTGAATGTAGCCTTCAAGGAACCGGTGCATTGGATTGTGGATCGAATTAAGAATGGGCCGTACTTCCGTTGGCTGAACAAGATAGGGGGTGACCCTTCAAGGAGGAATCATAATCTGTACTATACTTACCATATGGATAAGGGGCACACCATCGAATAGTGCAGAGTGTTAAAAGATCATCTAGAGAAATTGGTAAAGGCAGGGTATTTAAAGGAGTTTGTGGTTAATCCCAAGAATCAGGAAGCTGGGCAAGGTGTTCGGCCCTGTGGGAATCCTCTCCCACCCCCATTGGGAATAATAGAAGTCATTCACGCGGCCCCAAGGGGCTCTTAGGTGTCCAGGAGGAAAGGGGTGTCGATTATGGTATCAACGGAGAGCAGCACGGATGAGCAACCCTTCGACAAGAAGTTGAAGTACACTTGAGAGCCAATCGCCTTCGATGATAACGATCTGAAGGGCACAATTCAACCACATGATAATGCCTTGGTGGTTACAGCCCGAATAAATGGTTTCATAGTCAAGAAAGTGTTGATAGATCAGGGGAGTGGTGCCAAGGTGATGTATCTCGACCTATTCAAAGGGCTCGGCCTGAAGAATGAAAATCTCACCAAGTATGATACACCCCTGATGGGGTTTGATGGCTGCATGGTGATCCCAAAAAGGCAGATCTCGCTTCCCATGAATATGGAAGGTAAGGAGGTGATGGTAACATTCATAGTGGTCGCCTCTTTCTCTCCGTACACAGTAATCCTTGGAAGGCCATGGATTCACGCAATAGGGGCAGTATCGTCCACCCTGCATGTAAAGGTCAAGTTCCGCACCAAGCAAGGAATTGTTGTGGTAAGGGATAATCAGCAAGTGGCTAAGTAGTGCTTTGTAGCCGCAGTTGACCGAGGAATCAAACAAAAGGAGTCAACCGAGGAGACTCCCTTGTAGCAATTACAGGGACCCCAAGAGGGAGCGAGGGGCTAGCTATGCCGAGGATTTGGTGAGAGTAAAGATATTGCAGGATGATGACAGGTGTTTTTTTATTAGAGCGAGTGTGAAGGACAAGAAGATGGTAGAGATGTTGCTATTTCTTGTGCAAAATGTGGACGTGTTCGCTTGGAGTCCATATGAGGTGCCCGGGGTGGACCTCAGGTTCATAATTTACAAGCTCAACGTGGATCCCTTGTACCCTTCCAAGAAGCAAAAGCCGAGGAGATCGGCTAAGGAGCACGTCGATGCTGTCAAGCAAGAGGTTAAAAAACTGAAGGAAGCCAGGGCTACAAAAAAAATATTTTTTTCAGAGTGGCTAGCGAATATCGTGGTGGTAAAAAAGAAGAATGGCAAATGGAGGGTTTGTTTTGACTTCACTGACCTAAATCGAACATGTCCAAAGGATCCGTTTCCTATGCCAAAGATTGATCAGCTGGTAGATGCCACCTATGGACACCCGAGGATGAGCTTTCTGGACGTTTTTCAGGGTTACAATCAAATCGATTTAGCTGCCAAGGATCAGGAGAAGACAGCGTTTATTTCATCTGACGCTAACTATCATTATACCGTGATGCCATTTGGGTTGAAGAATGCTGGGGCCATGTATTAATGGATGATGACGAGAATGTTCAGGGATAAGATCGAGTGCATGGTCGAGGTTTACAATGATAATATGGTGGTAAAAAGCAAACGGGAGATATAACATATTGACAATCTTAAGGAGGTGTTCAAAGTACTTCGACGTCACAAGTTATGCCTCAATGCTGATAAATGTGCCTTTGGAGTGGGGTCTGGCAAGTTCATAGGGTATTTGATCACTAATCAAGGAATTGAAGTCAACCCTGATCAGATTGAAGTAGTGAAATGTCTTAAACCACCAAGCAATCCAAAGGAAGTCCAAGTACTGACCAACATGTTAACTGCCCTTAATCGGTTTATTTCCAAGTTCGCCGACTGTTGTCGTCCATTCTACCAGCTTTTGAAGAAGTGGAAGGAATTCCAGTAGAGTGAGGAATGTGAAAGGGCTTTTAAGGAGTTGAAAGAATGTTTGGTGCGAGCACCTATGCTGACAGCTCCAAAACCAGGGGAAGATTTATTCATGTATCTTTCGGTGTCAGAACATGCCGTGAGTGCCATGCTTCTGAGGGACCGAGGGATGCAATAGCCAGTATACTACATTAATTAGACCTTGGTTGATGCCGAGACAAGGTATTTTCCTTTAGAGAAGTTAGTGTTAGCACTAGTACATGCTACACAAAAGTTACCCCACTGCTCTCAAGCCCACACCATTTACATGTTAACCGAGTATCCCCTACAGTCGTTATTGAAGAGATCTGACTTCACGAGAAGAATAGCTAAGTGAGGAACTCGGCTGGGCTCTTTTGACATTAGGTATAGGCTAAGAAGCTCGGTGAAGGGTTAGGTCCTCACTGATTTCGTTGTAGAGTTTTCCCCGAGAGAGGGGAAGGAGATGGTTTGCCCTGTAGAGGTAATCCCATGGAAGGTATTCATGGACGGTGCATCCAACGCACTAAAAGTCGGGGCTGGGATTGTAGTCATCACCCCAAAAGGAATAAAATTAGAACATTCCTTTAGGTAAGGCTTTAGGGCCTCTAACAACGAAGCTGAGTATGAGGCCTTGCTGGCTGGGTTGAGAGTTGTATCAGATCTGGGTGCTAAAGAGGTAGAGATCTATTTAGATTCTCGGTTGGTGATCAATCAAGTACAGGGAAGATTTGAAGCTAAGGATCCCTGAATGATGGAGTACTTATGGTTGGTGAAGCAAACTATGGACCGCTTCCTGAGCATCAAAGTGGTTCAAATGGCAAGGAGACAAAACTAGCACGCTAACTCTTTAGCCACATTGGCGTCGTCATCAACCGAGCGAATTCCTCGATTGATAAAAGTGGAGCTGGTAGTAGAACCAAGTATCAGAGCAGGAATAGGTGTCTCACCAACAGTTAAGCCGTGTTGGATAGACTCGATCATCAGCTTCTTAGCCGAGGATCGAGTGCCGGCGAATGAGAAGGAAGCATAAAAAGTACACTAGACAGCTACTCGGTATTGGTTGTCTGCCGATTGTAAGCTATATCGAAGATCTTTTGATGGGCCTTACCTGCAGTGCTTGCACCCTAGCAAGACTGAGGAACTCCTAGCCGAGCTACATGACGAGGTGTGCGGCAGTCACGTGGGGGGACGTTCGTTAACTTACCGGGCAATGACCCAAGAATTTTGGTGGCCGCGAATGCAAAATGATGCTAACGAGTATGCACGGAAATGTGAGCAATGTCAGAAGCACACCCCTATGATCCACCAATCAGCAAGGAACTTGAAGCCCATTAATAGCCCCTGGCCCTTTGCACAGTGGAGGCTAGATATCATTGGTCCATTCCCTCAGGTAATAGGAAACCGGAGGTTCGTCCTAGTAGCCATGGATTACTTCACCAAATGGGCGGAGGCAGAGGTGTTGGCGAACATCCGAGATGTGGATGTTAAGAAGTTTGTATGGAGGAATATAGTGACGAGATTCGGGGTTCCGGAGTCCCTACTGTCAGATAACAGGTTACAGTTTGACAGCGAAGCTTTCCGCGAGTTTTGTGGCACCCTTGTCATCACAAATCGGTATTCCACCCTAGCATATCCACAGAGCAACGACCAAGTCGAGGCCACCAACAAGGCCATTGTGAACGGGTTGAAGAAGAGGTTAGAAAGTGCTAAGGGCAGGTGGGCAGAGGAGTTACCCAGTGTTCTATGGGCATACTGAACTACCCTAAGAAAGTCCACGAGAGAAACCCTGTTCTCCCTAACATATGGAGTGGAAGCAGTCATACCGGCAGAGGTGAACTTATACAGTGCCCGAGTTTCAAGATTTAGCCCCGCCGAGAATTCAAAGTTAATGCTGAGACAGTTGAACTTCTTGGAAGAACGCCAGGAATCAGCGACTATATGACTAGCAGAATATTAACAAAAACTTGCCCGGAGATACAACAGGGATGTAAGGAAAAGGGAGTTTGGAGAGGGAGATCTGGTACTTCAGAAGGTAGTGGGGAATACACGAGACATCAACACAGGAAGTTAGTACCAACTTTGGAGGGACTATACAGAGTTACCGCCATTGCAGGTGCAGGGGCGTATTATTTGGAGGATTTGGACAAGAGACCACTCCCCCAGCCATTGAATGCCTATAATCTAAAGAAATTCTACCACTGATTATCAGTTTACGAGGGTACATATTGAGTGTAATGTTATGTGTGTATTGTTAATTAATACAAAAGTGATGTTTATCCATGCAGGTGTATTTGTACTTATAATTCCATCATTGCTAACTCATTAACTCCAGTCAATATACACGAAGAGGGCTAAGGCAAACTATTCTAAGGACAGAAACCTGTCCTTGGTTCAATTTTCATCACCGAGTAGGTGGAAACCTTGCACCAAAATATCCTAAGGACAGAAACCTGTCTCCAGTTCGATTGTCATCAACGGACAAGCAAAAACCTTATGTTAAACTATTCTAAGGACAGAAACCTGTCCTCGGTTCGATTTTCAGTATCCGATGTGCTCCGTGTCTTGAGGGTAGAGCATCCTGACTACCCCGGTTATGAGCATCTGCAAACTGTGTCAAAAAACGAGATGATTTCTGCTTTCTACGAGCGCCCTTCTGATTGGGGTGATCGTAAGTTTACACCATGTTCAACCTTTGCTAAAGGTCCTAGATTCATGAACATGGGGATGACTTTTTTTTTGCACCCTCTTTCTCACTATAACTCTATCACAGAGCCTCGTGCTCGATTTTTGCTTTCCCTTCTTGAGCATCTCGCTATAAATTTTCCTTCACATTTTATTCTTTCTATTATAGATGTGTATAGGGATACAGCGACCTGTGATAAGCTCACCTTCCCTTTAGCTATCACGCAGATTTTATGCCATTTTTATGTTCCTTTTCCCTCGTTCGACCACTTCCCTGTTATGCGTGCCATTGACTACGCTATCGTTAAACGGAGCAAGGCACAGTTTTGATTGAGATAGTCTGGTATGGCAGCTCCTCCCACTCCTTCAACTCCGTCCACCTCTGCTTCCTCTACTTCAGCAGGAGGTGTGACTCTAGATGCTATCATGGCGCAGCTTCAACGCATGGATGCTCGCCTTGATACACTCTCTACTGAGTTGTATTAGGTGAACACCTGTGTCAGCCGTATTGCTAGATGGTAGGCTCGCCTTGGTGGTTTTGTGGAGTCTTCCTCTCCTTCTCCTGAGGCACCAGAGGCATTCGAGGACAACGACAACTTCAACGACGATGATGATGGTGAGGATGGAGATGCTAGCTCTTCCAGCTCTGACGAGATGTCTACTTGAAACTCTACAAATCCCCATTGTAACTGCCACGCGCGTCACCTCGGTTCACAAACCATCAGACAATGATGACGGTTGAACCAAACAATCAGATACAACACACCTTTTAAGGGCGCATTAATGAGTCTTTAACCGTCCAGAATCTATTCGTTAAACTTCTCGGATAGTTCTATCTCTTAATGTCCTTGATTCGTTCCTGAGGGCTGGGCACAAATCAAGGGGGGGCTAATGTATGGCACAAGGGTCCCCAGGCCCATATGGGCCACGAACTTCAACTCTACAGTGTGGCCCATGGTTCCAACCCCTTTGTCCAAAGCTAGACCCTAGGCCTGCTAAGGCCATGGGCCCGAGATCCATGCCACTATGCTTGGCCCAAGGCCCATTGGGCATGCAATCTTGAACTATACACTTCATGGTTCATAGCTAGAGACCTACCCAACGAACACATCTTAGTTGGGAACGTGATTGCTCGGGGATACTATATCTCAACTGCCCGGTATTGCCCTGAGGAATATTACTGCCGAACATCCTTCTTAAGGTGGGAACCAATTCCAAAACCACTACTCCCACTCCCAACTAAACACCCACTTAAAAGTAATGGAATTGGACCTCCATGCCCACTAATAACCTAGAGATATCATAACCTCTCCACTAATCTTGAGCTATAAATAAGAGGTGAGAATGAGGAAGGAGGGGGGTTTTTTTGGCAATTCTGGAGAGAACATTGAGAGAAAAGAGCAATCACTCTAAGAGAGAAAGGGAGTGACTCTATGAGGTAAAGAGAAGGGTTTAAGTAAATAGGGATGTATTTAGGTTGCCGAGTAAATGATCACCCATAGTAGGAAACCCAAAACCCACAATACAAATAGATTGTGAGCCCAATTAGAGGTTGAGCCCAACAGCCATATTTTAGGTACGCACAATATCATTTGAGCTATAAAGCTCTTGGCACAAATGTTTTTATTATAACAAAATTTTCAAGTTAGGCCCACCATATGTTTTTATAATTCATATCAAACCATTTTATATTTGACAATGATTTGTAAACTCCTTTTATTTTAAATCTTCAAATCCAAATACAAACTTTTTTTTTTTATTTGTTAGTTTGTTTAGAAAGAGTTTTGGGTCTATCTTTATCTTTGTTTTTGTGGACAAATGAAAATGATGATATCCTTCCTCACTCAAGAAGCATTCAATATGAGAAAGTATGGGAGGTAAAAACTCTATCAAGGAAAATTTCTAACTACTTTTGAAACATGCTATTTTTGTCAGTTCTTATGTTTGTTAGTTATTTATTTCTTCTTTTTCCTTTTTAGGTGAAAGTGGAAAAAAGAATAGAAAATGTTTTCAGTTGGAACTTCAATAGAAAAGCATTTTATGTTTGAACAAACGGGGCCTAAAACTAGAAATTATTATAATTACTTCTTTGGGTATGCCTTGTTGGCTGTCAGACTCCACAAACATGAGAACTGATATATATATATATATATATATATATATAAAGAGAGAGAGAGAGAGAAAATAATTTTTAAATATCTAAGATGGTATTATCATATAAAAAAAAATTAATGGATACTCTAAGAACATTAGTTTAAGAAATATTTTTAGAAATTCTTTATGGAATAAGAAGAAAAAGTAATTTTTTTTTTACAGTTTTTTATGATTCTCTTAAAAGTAGTATAAAAATTTTCCTAAAATGTGGGTTCCAGTTAGTTCTACTAGTAAAGTCTTTGATAATTGTATAAAAGATCTGGGGTTTAATCCCTGCCTACACCAAAAACCGATCGGTATCTTAGTTTGATAATAAAAAGTTATCATTAAGAACGAACGCCGTAAATTGAAATCCTCTAAAAAAAATTCCTAAAATGACTTATTAAGAAATTTATTAAGGGCATCACTTAACCAGACATTTACTATATCAGCGCAATAAACAAAAAGTAGTCGTTTACGCAACATAATTATTGGGTAGATGTGCTGTCCTATCCTATCCTCTAGAGCTAGCGGATGAATGTACATAACAAAGTTGAAATGAATTGGTGGATATTACAGCCATGATAGAATTGGATGATGAATCTGTAAGCAATAACAGATGGTATGGACAAAGCTTCATGATAATGGTGATGAATACTGATGTTATAAACAACGCATAGTTGTGTTTCTTTTTTCAATGGCTGGCAAGATAAAAGATGCTGGGGATCAACTCTGATAGCTTATGATCCGAGGAAGAAACACATGTTATATTGTGTTAAAGTGGTTGTACAATTATACTCCCAGCTCAGGTTGACATGATCTGTTCACAGATATTTGCCTTCATCAAGTGCCCCTTTGGGGCAAAATCTTCATGCAAGCTTTAATTACACATTTTTTGGTCTGGTATGGAGTGCTTTTGGAAGCTTAGATCGTTTTGCCCCTAAACCCCATAATGATTATCATGTCACTCAAAATTTAATGTAAATTTAACTAGATTAAGAAATAATAATTCCAGCCTTGAATATCTCATTAAAATCCTGAACAGTTTCTTAATATATAGTTGTTTGTGAATCAGAGACGAGAGAGTTTTCAAGAGGCTGAGCATATGGCCTCATAACTCTAGGTAAATAAAACTTCATAGGCAAAAATATTTCTTGTCTTCCTCACCATAAACGCTTGGGTTCAAGTCACTCTTAGCAAACTGGGGCCATAGAGCCGTATAAGTGCAGGGTTTATCTTTATCTCATCGGGTAGAAAGTGACTAACTGAACAATTGTACCTTATTTTTAATTATCAAAATAAATAAATACAAATTTCTATCATTTGGTAATTTGTGTTTTGAAATTGTCAATTTAGGCCCAAATTTTTTAGAGTACATCTAATATGCCCCTTCCATCTATTTGTATTTTTTTTTTCCACTAACATCACATCACAAAAACAAAATTGAAGAAACAAAACCTGGCCATCACAGAAACGAAAATGAAAAAACAAAACTTGGCCTATAAGTTGATGTCTCCTCCAAATCCCCACAGATTTATTACTCCTGACCAAACAGTGAAATATGCTTCCAATTTTTCATGATTGTTTTTTGAAATCTGCTTTCTATATAAATAATTGTGTTTTTCATTATTGTACCACGGGCGGCCTGTGGTTGAATGCTTGATAATGATTTCAAATGTCATTTGTTAGCATTAAATTACATGCCAATCGACATTTATATTATTGATAATTCGATAGTTAAGGATGGAGAAATATAATCTCTATAAATCTCTATTTTTCATTATTGTACCACTGGCCTGTGGTTGAATGCTTGATGATGATTTCACCTGTCATCATTTGTTAGCATTAAAGTACAAACCGATCGACATTTATATTATCGATAATTCAATAGTTAAGGAATGAGAGATATAAATTCTAAAAATCTCAAGCACATGAAAGTGTTGATTAAGGTACAAAACTCTTAGCCATGACATACCAACATTAGAGGTATAAAAGGATTAGCCAAACTCTTATTAAACCCAAATCTAACTAAACATTTATTTCTTTAAAAAAAAATTTAACATTTATTATTATCTTGGTTAACATTAGCTGCCCCAGTAAATTCCAAACTGAAAGGATCTGAGTTTTCTTTTTTTGGTTTGACAATTTTGAATCCAACCAAAGTCCACCCCACACATCAACTAGGGCGAGATCAGGCTATAGCATGGCTTGGCCTTTTCACCATAACCAAGCAACCTGAACCTGTACGTATATATAATCCACACCTTGCCAAGTAGAGTTGGGAAAAACAAACAATATTGGCTTGGTGGAGATGGAGTTATGGTGTTCTGGGAGAAGAAATCGGTGGATTTGGAGGAGATAGCAACATTCTTTGTTTCGGTTCAGCTGGTTTTGTTTTTTTGCTTTTGTTTTTTCTTAATTGTGATGTTAATGGCAACAATCAACATAGTTGGATAGTAGGAGCATATTGATGCGTTCTCAAAGATGAGGTGTAATAATTAAAAATTGACAATTTTAAAACACAAGAGACTAAAATGACATTAAATACAAGGGATAATTACAGTAAACCCACCTGGAGTTAGGCCCGATTACACTATGCCTACCCGTGGTTCAAAACTTATCACTTTGCCCACCTGAGGTGCCTTCCGTTAGGGATCTATTACCCACCTCTCCGTTTGCCGTTAGAAAAACACATTTTTAAAGAAAAACAAACATAACAAAGATCAAAAAATAGGGTTTTTATTTCTTAAGAACTTCTATAAGAACAAAACACAAAACACAGGAATAGCACAGATCAAATGCTATTCCTGATTAAAAGTGATTTCATTGAGCATTTGTTTTTTTATTTTTGTTTTTTTTATAGATCTCTCCAACTTTTATTCAAACCAAACCAAACCCAAAAAAAAAAAAAAAAAAATCCAAATCCCAGAAAACAAATTACCAGAAATATATTTTGCTGTTGATCCTTGTCCTCCATTCCAAATCCATTCTCTGCAACCAGTCTGACGACCGCGATCTCGCGTTCGTGAGATCGCGCCGGATCGAGATTGCGATCGACGGCGCGATCTCGTGAACGCGAGATCGCGACGTTGATCGCGATCTCGCCTTCGCGAGATCACGCTGGCGAGATCGCGATCTGGGATCGCGATCATTGATGATTTTTTTTGGGTTGTGGCTTGTGTCCGCGATCGACGGCGCGATCTCGCGAAGGTGAGATCGCGACATTGATCGTGATCTCGCCTTCGCGAGATCACAACGTTGATCGCGATCTCGCCTTCACGAGATCGCGCCGGCGAGATCGCGATCTGGGATCTGTAATTGCTTCCTAATCCACATTTCAATGGGTTTTCCAAGTGTGGAGCATGTAATTGAATTGTTACGAACTATTCGATGAAGTCTTTATTGAAGGAATTGTCCTGTATTCCCACCTCTGCATGATCCTCTGATTAAAAGGGATTTCATTGAGCATTTGATCTGTGCTATTCCTGTGTTTTGTGTTTTGTTCTTATAGAAGTTCTTAAGAAATAAAAACCCTACTTTTTGATCTTTGTTATGTTTGTTTTTCTTTAAAAATGTGTTTTTCTAACAGCAAACGGAAAGGTGGGTAACAGACCCCTAACGGAAGGCACCTCAGGTGGGCAAAGTGATAAGTTTTGAACCACGGGTAGGCACAGTGTAATCGGGCCTAACCCCAGGTGGGTTTACTGTAATTATCCCTAAATACAAATTAAGAGCTACCAAAAGGTATTTTTACCAAATTTATATATATACACATGCGTATGAATCTAATCTTTTCAATAGTTAAATTCTTTTTTATAGTATACAATTTTTTTTTTTTTGTGTACTAATATGAGGATTTAAATCATTCTCTTCTCAAAAAAAAAAAAAAAAAACAAAAAAAGTTTAAACCATTCATCATACAATATATTATAAAATATAAATTGGGTTTTAGAATTTGTAGTTGCACCAATTAAGGGTGAGTTTAGTTCAGCCTTTTGTAAAAGTGCATGATGAAAAAGAGAAGTTTTCAAAAAGTGCATAATGAAAAAGTGGAGTTTTAAAAAGCTGAGTGTTTGGTAAAAGCCGTTAAAAAGTGTTTTTTGAAAAAGCTGAGTGTTTGGCTAACAATTATAAAAGTTGCAGTTTGAGGGATAAATTACCAAAAATGACAATGTATATATAAGAGAATTTATTTCATACTTAAATCAATTACTTCATATACTTACTAAAAAATAATAATAATATATTATTGGTATTATTTTAATAAAGTTTGGACAATTTTTCTTTTTTAGTGTCATAATTATTTGTTATTACCATTAATGACTTCTTATCAATATTAATTAAATCTAAATAATTTTCATCATCATGAAGCATAAAATGAAAATGTAAAAAGATGATAAAATATACACCAATAATCCAAGTTTAAATTGTACTACATAAAAATGTAAAAAGATAATAAAATACATATCAATAATCCAAGTTTAAATTGTACTACATAAAAATATAAAAAAAAAAAATTTGTACTACATGAGTTCTGCTCCAGTTGCTGCAACATCCCTAAACATTCTATCAAGTTGTTGTAGATTCTGTAGACCTTTATGTCGAAATTTTGAAGCTTTGGGTACTTCCTACAAAATGTAATTGTCATTTCACTCATATTACAATAATATACATAACTATTTCAAACTAGCTACATATTAATAAAATACTCAACTCACCTTCAACTTCATGTCCCACCAATCATCACTAGCATCAATTGTTCCCTTCACTACATCCCAACCTAAATTTGTGTCAAAACCCTTCAATTTTTCCCACACTCTCCAATCTGCTTTTAATACATCCCACCTACATTTTAATTGTTCCTTATCATAGTTTAGACCGGTCTTATCACAAAATTTGATTACTAAATTGCTCCAACCTTTGGCACTTAAGGCAGCAAAGATTCCTTTATTCCCAACTTCAATCTCTTCCACACAAAGGTTACAAAAAGTAGTTGTCCAACTTGGATCTCCCCATTCTGCTCTTGTTTTGTTTGCCTCGGAGTTGGAAGTGGTGTTTTTACCCATCTATAGAGTTAAGCATCCATAAGAAATGCAAAAAATAGAATTCATAATATTCCAATCTAGTGAACTAGTTACAAACATGATCTAATAAAGCCACACAAAAAAAAAAAAAAATTGCTACCTAATCTGAGCATTAAAATAGAAAGGGCTAGAGAGGAATCTCATCATGTCACAACTCACAAAAGCACCGTTTGTACATTCATACGTCAGTAGACACAGCCAGAAAATTGCTACCATAATTGAGGACACTGGCCTCAAAAGCAGTCAAGTTCATTGCAATAGACTACTCTTAATAACTCAACATTCAATCCCATAAAGCATAGATGGTCTTATAATGGTTTTATAAATGGTCATACAAGGTTATTAACCTTAATCCAAATCAACTGCAATATCCAAGGTTATTAACCTTGAGAACAAATCATACAAATACCAAAATAACAATTTACGAGTCAACTAGATTCAACTTTACATTAAATTCCAATTCTAAATGAAGCAAAACACTTCCACTCCTCATTAATAAAGACCAAAAAAATCACATAAACAATAAAATTTGCAAAAAAATCTACCATTCAGTACCAAAAAAAAAAAAAACATTGTATAGCTTAAACCTCAATTCTTAAACTAAGCAATAAATTCTTACACCAAAGCATTCAAAACCCAGAAAATCACATAACTAATAATCAACAAAAACCACAAAAACCAACCCAAAAAACTCAAGCTACCACTCAGTACTAGAAAACATAAAAATAAATATAACCCCATAACATAACTACAACTTGAAAATTCATATCAAGCAAAAGACTTTCTACCACAACCTTAAAAACCCAGATAATTAAATAACTAATAATCAACATTGAAACACAAAAACTTGGGTGGGGTGCTGATGTGTGGGGTGCTGATGGGGTGTGCGTGGGCTGCTGACGCACCCCTGCACATGCATGCCCCATCAGCAGCAGACGCACCCCACATCAACAGCCCACGCACACCTTACAACACCTCACCATGCAGCAACACACGCACTTCTCATTAGTACCACACGCACTTCTCATTTCTTAATCTCAGTAATTAAATTTCATCTGTGATAGAGCAAAATTATATCATATGTAAACTATTCAGTCATTGGTGACTATATCTGGGCTGCATTACAATCATATGGTATTTTTTTTTGGTGTTTGGTACACTGGAAAACGTAATTCAACAAAAAACAAGCCCAATATTCCACAATGTCACATACTCAACGAACCACGACAAATAAATTCTGCCTATTTTCAAGGTCACAATCAAACACCCAAAAAAAATAGGCTGATTTTTTGGAAAACATTTTCTGCTGAAACAACAACAAAAGAGCATAATTGATGAGTGAGAAATGAGAATGAAAACGTTATGTATGACCTGAACAAGCTCTGTCATAATCAAGTTGTACGGCACCGAGACCCCAAAGCCCATACCGGCATTAAGCCCAAGCCCATACAGCTCCTGGGCCCAGGCCCATACCGGTTTTGGATGCAGGCCCAGTGGAAAGGTCCAGTTACCCTACGCCCTTCTTGAAACTGTCTTAACGTGAAAACAAGTTTTGGGGTCTGAGTTCCAACAGACGATCAGTTTAACTTTCCCGGGCAAGCGAATTGGCCGTGTCCGGGAAAGTCATGATATGCACGGGAAACTCATGATATGCACGGGAAACTGAGTTGCCGAACATAATCCATCAAGCAGGAACCAAGTTCCAAGGTCATAAATGCTGCACCGCCCTCTCACCTAAACATCCACTTTAACCAGATAATATTGGACCTTTAGTAGCACTAACGGTGGCTGTAATCATAATCTCCCCACTAACCTTGGCTATAAATAGAAGAAATTGGGGAGAAGAAGGGGTTCAGAAAAATTGAGAGAAAACCATCAACTGAGAAAGAATAAACTGAGTGTTGCTTTGAGTCTCTCTGCCGAGAACGACCCAAAGTAGGAAATCCTCAAACCCACTACAAATAAATTGTGAGCCCAAGTAATTTAAGGCCCAGAAGTCTCGTACTTGGTTCTTACACAAGTTAAAGTCAACTAGAAAAATTCTTCTATTCTTCTGTGAAAACCAGCATGAAAAATATTTATATTTCTTCTAAAAATTCTTCTTTCTTTCTCATTCTTTATATTTCTAAAATACCCAAATCAGATATCGCATAACTTAAGACAGAGCATCCACAAAATAAAAAAGAAATTACGAAGCATGTACAAAACAAAATTTTTTTCAGTACCCGGCAAGAAAACAAATAGATCTTTAGCAAGAACAAAGCATGCAAGATCTGAAAAAAAAAAAAAATAATAATAATAATAATAATAAATAAATAAATAAATAAATAAATAAAATTTGATAGGTTAAAAAAAAATTCAAATCAGTGTTGGTACCTGGTGGTTTTTGGTAGCAAATCGGTGTTGCTTGGTGTTTTGTTGATCAAATCTCTACCTTCAAAATGTATTTCTCATATCAGATTAGACAAATAAAATAAAAAATAAAAATTATAGAGGAAGGCCCGTTGAAGAAGACGAAGAAAGAAGAAGAAGAGGAAGAAGATTTTCAACGGGTGACAAAAGAAAAGAGAGACTTACGCGCAAGGAGAGGCAGAACTGAGAGAAGAGATGAGAGGCGTGGAGCTGTGGCTTGCGCAGAGTAGAGAGATGAGATGAGAGGAATGAGTGCCTGAAGACTGAAGACACCTTGCCCTTTATTGAAGGGCAATTACGTAATTGCAAACTCAACCCCCAACGGATACATTAAATGCGCACCAGCTTTTAACAAAATGGACTGATATACCTCCATAAACTCAAACGCGCATTCCTTCACAAATATAAAACGCAACTTTTACCAAAAAGTTGCGTTTTATACTTACCAAACACTGTTTTTGGGTTGGCGTTTTTGAAAAAGCGCTTTTTGGGCTTCAAATGCTGAACCAAACGGGCACTAAGTAGCTATCTCTTGCGAGTTGCGACACATGGCTACACTCTCATTAATTATTAAATTAATTCTTATTAATTGTTTAAATATATTTTCTCAAATCACATCTTAAGATTTTTTTAATGATATAATGATAAGATTTAATGATATTACAATTTAATTAAAATTATATTATTTAAGTTTTAAGAAATTTAAAATTTTATTACTGAAATTTCAATAAATTTCAATATTTACTTTAATTCGTCATATAGATTTTTTATTTTTTATTTTTTGAAAATGGACTCTTCATTCATTCAATCAATAAAGTTTGCATCTTGATACAAAGCTTCCATAGCTAATGGAGGTAAATCTTTCATCCAATACATGTCATCAATAATAATTCTCGCATATTGAGCTAACACATAAGCCACTTTGTTTCCCCCTCTTCTTGTAAAATCTATACTCACCCAATGCAACCCTCTAAGCATTTGCTAGATGTCCCCCACCACATTTCCAAGCAATGACTGATCTGCATTTGGAGAGGATATGGCATGCATGACGGTGCTGTTATCTCCTTCAATGACAAACTCAGAAAAACCAACATCCATTACAAATTCAATTGCCTTTCTACAAGCAAGCAACTCAGCTTCTTCACTGCAAAACACCTCTGGTCCCTTGGCTGCCATGACCTCCCCTTTGTCATTTCTTATCACTGCTCAAAAACCGGACCTGTCCAAACCTGAGAACACAGCTGCATTAAAATTGAGTTTATAAACCGAATGTGGAGGAGGCTTCCAAGAATCCTGATTGGACTGCTGCATCTGGTCTGCTACCAATTGATCACGTGTGGCCCGATATTCCACCAAATAATCTAGTGCACGCTTGTTTAACCAACTTGGGTCATGAAATTTTCCACCGTGGATAACTCTGTTCCGCTGATTCCAAATAAACCATGCTTAAACCAACACCAACTCTAAGTCCTCTAAACCCAACCGCTCCATCAAATACTCCAATAGCTAGAACATATCAGTCATTCCATGGACTCCTTTCTGCAAAGATTTCAAGCTCCCTACCCAAACATCCTAAGCTACATCACATTCCCATAACACATGTACGGCTGTCTCTGAGAACCTAGTATAGATTGGACATGCTGCTTCCTTAATGATCCTTCTCTTTGTAAGATTCATCTTCATTGATAGAATTTCATTGCATGCTCTCTAGCCATATACCTTAATTTTGTTTGGAATTTAAAGTTTCCATAAAGCAGCCCATACCCTTTTTCCAACACAACTCGTTGAGCATTCGGCCACATTCCCTCCTCTCATAAACTCCCTACCACTTTGTATGCAGATTTGACTGTAAACAGCACCTTCTTGTTAGGCAACCAAACTATAGAGTCTTTCACATACCTCTTGCTTAATGGGATTCTACATATGGCTTCATCATCTTCCTTTTCAAACATCTCCATAATAAAATTACTCCTCCACAAATGTAACTCTGGATTTATAAGCTTCGAAACCAATGCATCCCTCAAATCCTCCTTGGCTGAATGAATGATAGAATTTGAAGGATAATTAGGAATCCATTTGTCCCCTAAAACCCAGATTGAATGTCCACTCCCAACTCTCCAACAACAACCAAATTTTAATGTAGGCAAAGCAGCCATAATACTTTTCCACACAAAGGAGCAATTTGGGGACTCCTTAGCCTCAAGAAAGTGAGATCTTGGGAAATATCTTGCTTTAAAACACTGATACACTAAAGAATTAGTATCATGCAGCAACCTCCACCCTTGCTTAGCTAAAATAGCTAAATTAAAAGACCTTAGATCCCTAAAACCCATTCCTCTATCTTTCTTTGAAAGCGTCAACTTTTCCCAATTTTTCCAGTGAATTTTCCTTTCATTACCAACCTGACCCCACCAAAATTTAGCACACATTACATTTTCATAGGGAGTTTAAATACACTCATAGTATAAATGGGAATAGATTGAGCCACCGCCTTAATAAACACCTCTTTACCAGCCTTAGATAACATCATACCTTTCCAACCTTGCAATTTTTTCCATATTTTGTCCTTCAAGTACAAGAAAGTATGGTATTTAGTTCTCCCTATTCATGTTGCAAACCCAAATATGATTCAAATCTATTCACCTTCTATACCCCCCAAATCCTCTGTATTTCTTGCTTCTGACTATCATATGTATTACTGCTGAAATAGATTGGTGATTTCTCCAAATTAATGCATTGTCCCAATGCATTGGCATAGGTCTGAAGGATCTCATAAATGGCCACCACTTCATTTTGTGTTGCCCTGCAAAACAATAACGAATCATTTGTAAATAATAGGTTAGAGACTCTAGGTGCCCCTTTACAAATGGAAGCTCTATGGATTCTTGCATCATTTTCTGCCTTTGTCGTAGAGATGAAAACCCTCTACACACAACAAAAACAAATATGGTAAAAGAGGATCTCCTTGACAAAGCCCTCTAGATGGAAGCACATTACCATATGGTTTCCCATTAATTAAAATAGAGAAGAATTGAGTAGTAACACAACTCATCACTCTATCAATCCATTTTTCTAGAAAACTCATTCTCTACATGATTCCTTGTAAAAAGAGTCATTCCACCCAGTCATATGCTTTACAAACATCTAACTTCAATGCCAAAGAACCTGTCTTTCCCTCTTTTCCTAGAATGTGTAGTATGCAATATCTCATATGCCATCAGAACATTATTTGTAATAAGGTGACCCGGCACAAAAGCACTCTGAGTAGGGGATATAATGTTAGGAGCACTTGTTTCAGCCTGTTTGCAAGAACTTTGGAAATAATCTTGTAAATAACATTACAAAAGCTGATTGGTCTAAAATCTGACATTTTCTCTAGATTCTTTACTTTAAGAATAAGCACAATATTAGTATGGTTCAAAGCAGGCAACATAATCCCATCATTCAAAAAATCTAAAACAACAATAACAACAGCTTCACCCACAACATGCCAGAATTTTTGATAAAATAGAGCATTCATATCATTTGGTCCAGGAGCCTTTGTTGGTCCCATCTAGAACACTGCTACCTTAATCTCCTCAACAGTAAAATCATTGGACAGAAGATTCTGCATATCAAGTGTCACCTTGACCGAAACTGTTTCCAAACACTCCTCCATCTGATCACATGAACCTACACAAAACATATTATCAAAATACTCAATTGCTACCTTGGCAATATCCTCAACCTCCTCCACCCAATGATCTTGTAGATTCTTAATACCCTTTATATGGTTTCTTCTTTGCCTTTGGGATGCTTTTGAATGAAAGAACTTTGTATTTTTATCCCCCCATGCTTTAGCCAAGCCACCCTTGACCGTTGCGCCCAATAAATCTCCTGCTTTAATAAGAGATCATCCAATTTTTTGCTCACCTCCAAGTACACGACCTGACTAGCATCAGTAGTATCAACCCTGTTCAAACTATCAAGTGAATTCTATAGCTGTTTGATTGCCTCCATTTCGGGTTCAATCTTTGTTGCTCCCCATGCCTTTAAATCCACCCCACAAGCATTTATTTTCCCCTTAATTGCTGCTAGCCCGGACTCTTTACTACCAGCCATGTTCCATGCCTCTTGTACTACCGCCTCACAATCAGCCCAAAGGAGCCAATTTTCCTCAAACTTGAAACACCTATCAAATCTTCGTTGTTTATGGCTGAATGTTTGAATCTGAATAGTAATGGGTAAGTTGTCCGAAGCATGAGTAGGAAGGTGCACAACTATACTCATTTGGAATTTCTCCCTCCGCCCCTTAGATGCAACAACTCTATCAAGCCGCATCTTCATATTCGCATCCCCAAGTCTCTTGTTTGTCCAAGTATACGAATATCCTCTATAACCCAAATGCTCCAATTAACAAAGCTCTAGAGCTTCTCGAAATGCATTAATTTGGGCTAATTGTGGCCGCCTTGTGCTTTGCTTTTTCGAAGCATTAATAATGGCATTAAAATCCCCTGCCCATGGACCATCCACAAAGTTCTTCAAATATGTCAGTAGCTTCCATGGTTTAAATAGATATTCTAATTGCCATATACACTACAATTTTTAATATCATTATTGTACTTCTCTAACTAAAAAACTTTTATAAAAAAAAAGAAAAAAAAAAAAAAAAAAAAATCTCAATGAAAAAAGTCATTGGATAAAAAATACAACTTAATTATCTAAAACATGCTTAAGTTACTTTATCTTTTTGTTCTTACCACATTTATCTCATTTTGGTCATATAGAAATGTTTTGTATATTTTGGTGAGTTTGGGAAGACATGCATATGGGGGGAGATGGCTTATCTAGACTTAATAATTAATATAGTGAAAGGCAAAACCTATGATTTGAAACCTTTGATGGCTGCACAGACACTATGTGCGCAGTAGTTGACCTTTTTTTATTGGTCATCGTATATACATTGTATGCATGGGTGGTCAGTTTTTTGAGGTTGAGACGTCTCTTCTTCTCCTTACTTTCTTCTCATTTCTTTCTATTGCAGTCAAGGACGGAACCACCTTCGGACTAGGGGACAATGGCCCCCCTAGATTTTTCTTTAAAAAATATTATTATATAAATGTGTATTAATTTTAGCAATTTTATTCTATAAAATTACATTTTGTTTTCCTTTAACAATATTATTGATTCTTTTAAAAGTACTACTATACTCACAAACTTTTGTATAACAATTTTACAAACTGTTTTGGTAGCAAATTTTTATTAGATAGCATATAGGCACACTACTCACATTATTTTTTTACTTACTAGTAACCACTTATAACATCACTAATTTATAAATAAATAAACTTATAGTTCTAGCATTTTCCTCATTTTAGTGACCATAAAAAAAATTATAGATCTAAAATCTAAAACAAAATATACAAGCAAAAAAAAAAAAGCTCAACAACAAAAATTACCAGTAAAACTAAAAACAAAATTAAGCTCAATTAACTAATTTTATCCAAAATAAATAACCTTGCCCTTTAAAAATTTTGAAACAAAAATAATTTTATTCTTACCCACAAAAAAAAAAAAAATCTCAACAACTAAGCAGTAGAATCAAAGGTTGAAACCACTACACATAACCAATAGTAAAACCACCTCCCTTAACTCAAAGTTCTGACTCTGTCCTTAATTGTAGACTCTCTTTGCTATTTGCCAACTCTGTTGTTAATTGCTCCACTATTGTAGTCGTTGAATCTCTACCACCAATGAGTTTTTTTAACAGTGTACTTTTCTTTTGAAATAATTATAATAACTCAACTCGAAACCTTTCCCCCATAATCTTTTAAGCGCTAAGTGCATGGAGAGGACTTAAATAGTAAACAATAAAATGTAAAGATGTTAGCCTAATAATTTTAATACCTTTAGGGTTAAGAGTTTAATTATATATATTTAACTATTATCACTATGTGATTATAGCATTAGTGGCCCGAATAGTTGCAACAATGTTTATGGGTATCAATGTACTTTTTGTTATCTAATTTTAAATTAATTTTATATATTTTTGCAAAGATTTTGATAGTTATTATTTATTTTTAAAACCTTAAATAAACTTAAAATATGCCTAAAAATATAAAATATACCTAATAATCTATTTCAATAAATTAATTAGTTGTTGTATTCCCATTGTGTCATACCTTAATTTTTAAAGAATTACTGAGTCTTTATGATCTATGTAGTGTCATGTTGGGTTGTGTCCGTACTTTCTAACTTGATCATATGAGCCACCCCACTCATTCGTCTCTATGAAAGGTTTTGAAACAAAAATGGCTTATCAAATTTTGGTTATACAAGCCCAAAAATAGTGTCCCTTTTTGCATGAAACAATACAATACTCTTCAAAGTGGTACTGAAACTCAATTTCTCAACAGGAATTGATGGTGTCCGCAAAATAACTTTCTCTGTTTTTCTTTTTAATGAAACTTTCTCTTATTTATGGTGTGGTCCTAGATAATACTCTTTTACTAGGCTGATAAGATGATTGAACACCTATGCCTATCCTTTTTCTTTTTCCTTGTTTTATTTAAAGCAAGCTTTTTAAAGCCTTCTTCACCATACGAGAGATTGGCAATTAAAAGCGCTTTAGGATGTGCCTGACCAATTGGCTTTGTGCCCCTATCAACAAACCTGAATGGATGAGACCTTTGTGAGAAAGGAAGATATTGCCTCACTTTGGGTTACATAAAGTGGGTTATATCACATTCATACATTCACCAAAAATGAGCTATAAATTAAGGACAATCATTCATGTGAACCAAAAACGGGTAAGTGGGTAACCTTATATTATAAGTGGGTGTGCATTCTCCATCAGCTTTTAACTTGTACTCTTAATAGTACAAAGAGACACTTCCTCAAAATAAATTTCAATGTATTTCTTAGTCACATTCACGTTGGATATATGTCATTCGAAACGCTTTCTTCATCTATTCATTCAAGCTCGGATAATAGACCATATGTACTACAGTTTCAGCATCTTCAATCTGTGATTTATTTGCCACCTTGGACGCTCAAATACTCAATACGTTCCACTCTATTGGTCTACTGTTAATTCAAAGTTCACTATTAGTAAAGAATGCAAGGTGATCATGGATATCGATTTGATCTATGAACCATGTGTCATATTTCAAATTTGTCTCTACACTATTCATCATTTCAACTTTGTCCATGCAGTTCTAGAAATGCTTCGATATTGATATGGTAGTGCTGAACTAATTGAAACATTTTTAAAAAACTTGGAACCATATTGAGGATTTCTAAAACTTCAAGGCAAAATTGAAGCAATAAATAGTTAAAGGACAAAATTGAAATCTAAGACATAATGCAAAGACTTAAATGATATCTTGACCTATATTATTTTCTTGAAATCTAAATAACTACCAATCACTTCGTGCCTAGAATCACATTCTTTTTTGCCCTTGACATCACTATCAAATTTCACTTCACAGCAATCCACTAAACATCGTGTGTGCATATATAGACAATAGGACATTAAGTTACAACATATCTACCGTGAAGCTAACGGGGTTGCACATCTTTTGGCTAAGAGAGGAACAAATCAAGTAGAAAGAATAAGAGAATATACTCAAGAGCCCAGCTTTTAATTGTTCAATATGCTGTAATGTTTGAGAGGATGGGTTGGGGTGTCGATAGACTTTGTCCTCCTTCTGTTGTAGATAATCCTAAGGGCAATACGAGTCACACCTCTTTTGATGTAATTAGACTTGATCTGGTTTTTGTCTCTATAACAGTTTAAACTTTAAATCATTACTTTAGTTGTTTTTTTTTTTTATAGTTAAATAAACCAACTTGGTATGCAACCATGCATACTTTAAATAATTATTCACTCAAAAGCGTTGATGCTCACCTCCACACTCGGTTAAGATTTTTATTCTTTAAGCTTTTACTAGCCGGCCACTTTTACTTTTAGGCCGATATGGCTATATCTATATAAAGCCAAATCCCTTCTTTTTCTATCCTATCTTGTTTGATATGGCTATACACCACTATGTGACTGGATGAGGTGTCGGTTAATTAATTTTCATTTTAACTCACAATGACGTAATTTTGTGAATATAAAATTTGAAATTTTAGGGGTTAAAATCAAAATTAACCAAAACTTAAAGAGTGTAAATTCTAAACTAGTGATTAATGCAACATAGTTTTTTTTTTTTTTTTAGAATACTAAGTATTTTTAACACACATACATGGAGAGATGGGAGAAGATCTTAAAGAAACTGATAGTAGTGTATATCTAAAAGGACCTAACTCTTGGATACACAACACAAGTTTTAAATCTCTTTAACTCACACTTATTTTCCAATGCGAGATTAACCCCTTTTAGATTTACACTACTATCAGTTTCTTTAAAACCTTTTTTCCTCTCCCCGTGCGTTTGTATTAAAAATATTTAGTATTCTAAAAAATGCAACATAGTTTTGAATGAAAAAACAATGTATTTTTTAGTGGAAGTGGTGACCACAGCGCAAGTACAAAATGGCTTAAATACAAGCTTAATGTAACCTTAGGGTACATATTCAAATTTTGAAATTTTAGGGGACAAAATCAAAATTATCCAAAACTTTTAAGGGTGTAAATTGCAATTAAGTCATAAAATTTCCACAACTTTGAAAAGATTATCAATAATTTGAAAATGAGCTATCGGTTTATGTGATCACCGATTGTTATTGAAAATAGAATTGAAGATCCATGGTGAAACCACTTGAGAAACCTACAAGGATAATATGAACTTCTCGCTCAGATTTTCAAACACTAAATTATATGAGGTTTCTTGTAAGATTACTTTCAAATTATCATCAATACGAAACTTCTGACCGACTGATCCAATTTTTTATCAGTATGAACCTTATAAGGTGTTAGTCACTCTTTTGTTCACATGGCAACTCAGCAACTGGCTAGTAATAAAACACTTTCAGCAAAAGGCAGAGTTTGCAGAAAATCGATCTTCTCTACAAAATCTAAAACCAGTTTATGTGATTCGCTTATTCTTAATATTGAAAAGGGTGATATTTCCGTTCAGTACTTTTGTGCACTAAATAAAATATGAAGTCTTTTTTTTTTGAGAAACAGACAAAATATGAAGTCAACTTATCATTATTTTAGAATACATGTGGTGTCTATGTTCGAGTATTAAATGCAAGCCAAACCTTTCAAATATAATTAAAAATTCATGGACAAACCGGTTTTAATATAATTAAAAATTCATGGACAAACCGGTTTTAGTTTGTGTGAGATGACAATTTTGTCGTTTATGAGTTTCAATATTGTTCAGTCTTTAAATTTTACCTGAAACCCATAATGATACTGTTCAATGTGACATTAGAATTGAAAGTATCCCCTCATAGAAGCATAATTAGCAGTAATTGACTAAAGTTGTCAATTGTTTATTTAAGCTGCATAGTTGTTGGGAGGTGCACGGCACCTTGAAGTCTAGCCCATATAAGACTTGTATTTGAGCATTGAAGGAATCCTATTTCATATAGAAATAGGTGTACCAATTGCACAAGAAGTCAAAAACTCCTATTCCTAATTGAATTAGGAGTGTCCGGAGCTTTATATATAAAGCTTAGTACGTGGGAAAAGAATAGTGTTTTGTGCGGCACTGAGGGAAAAAAAAAAAAAAAAAAAAGTGATTTTTCTTTTGCTCAAGACACACAAGGAAGATAAATTGGGGGTTTTTCTAGGACGATTATATGGGTGCTACATCCACAGAGAGTTGAAGTATCAGAGTGAAAAATCTTATTACCGGGTTTTGTGGTGAGGTTATATTTGTTCCTAGAGATATTATTGTATTTATTGTGAACTCAAGTTTTGGGTATAATTTGAGTATTGTAGTCTCTATTTTATTATAGTTGATTGATTGGATTTGCCCCGTGATTTTTCTCTCTACACTGGAGGGTTTTCCACGTAATTTCTTGGTGTTCTTGTTTGTTGATTTTTTTTATTTCTTCCGTAGATTTCTATTTTCTTCATTGTTTGGGTTATATTTAATTTAATTCACACATAGACGGGGATTTATCCCAACAATAGTAGCTTCCCGATGGACAACATGCCTACTCTATTACCAAGTTATAGTGGAAAACACTATTTGACGAAAAAGAAGAGATTAAAAGAAGTATAAATATATTTTCTAAATTTGGAAGATAAGGTTGTGGATTGAAACACGTAGATGGGGATTTATCCCAACAATAGTAGCTTCCCAATGGGCAACATGCCTATTCTATTACCAAGTGATAGTGGAAAAATACTATTTGACGAAAAAGAAGAGATTAAAAGAAGCATAAATACATTTTCTAAATTTGGAAGACAAGGTTGTGGATTGAAACAGCTCCAATTGAAAAAGGATATTTTATAATAGAAGTTTATTGTGCAATCTTTTTTTTTCTTAGAATAGTTTATTGTGGAATCTCAATCATTTGAGTATAAATATTGTCTTTAAAAAAAAAGTACACATTGTGAAATAGTTTATGCGGAATGTGTGTCATACATAAGCTCAGCACACGCACTCAAATGTAGAAGCTCAACTAATATATTTTATTGAGAATGAGCACATACCATATAATTGCATACGAGAGAGAGAGAGCGAGGATTTTAAATTTGATTTCTGACCTCAAAGAAAAAAAAAAAGAGAGTTGATACCAATTTTTAAGAGACATTCACACACTTGCAAGTGATTGCTTAAAACCATGTGAATAATATAAAAAACTAGCCACTAGTGGCTTAGTGGCTTATGTATTGGTCGGCATTCCTATGTGCTCCTTGCCCCCTACTTAAGAATCCAAGGGTAACCTAATTAGGATGTTGTTGTGATGCTTTGGCTGCGAAGGTTGCCAAGGTTTTTTTCAATTGAACTGAGGGAAAGTAGAGCAGAGTAGAGTAGAAATAACGAAAAATTAACTTACTTTCAGCTAATTCTACTTCACTCTCCTTTCAATCCAAATGGACCCTATGGCTTATGGATGGATTCAATCAATAAACATCCCTCAAACTCAATCAATATTAACAACGTGTGGTGTTCGGATAGACTTGGTTAATTTTGTTAGAAAATAAATTAGGTTCAAGGGTTCTTGATTAGAACACCTTTGATGCTAGAAAGGTCGGGACTATGGTCATCCTGCTCTGAGTTGCCGATAAGATCTCTAAGATCGACCAACCTAATGGGTGGGTTTGGCTATTATTACTAAGTGATATGTCAAAGCAAGAAAATCATCCAAAAAAAAAAAAAACCACATGTTATATTGTGTTTAATTGTTAGAGAATTTTTTTTTTTTTTTTAAATGAATCAACCATTTTATGAATTGTTTTAAGCCAAAATTCCCTTTACAATTCGTAGGAAAGAATTTTTAGTAACTTAACAAGGTTCAAGTACAACTTATGTGAATTCTGATATTGTTGACTCTTATTTCTTTTTAAAGGTTTGCAAAAACCTTTAAAAGGCATTGAAAATTAAGAAATAGTTTCTTCTTTTTCAAATGAAGTTAGTTGGGATATTAATAATTTTTAAAAAATCATAAAAAAGAAGAAGAAGAAAATGAAAATCAATTTTAAGATAGGTACAACCCCCCAACCTTTTTCTTTTTAAAATCCGGCGGTAATTGAATAGCTTGATAAACGTCAAAAAAAGATATTAAAATTTATTCTCAATTAGAAAAGGCATAGACTTTTAGTAATAATATTTATGTAAGTACATGATGCATGTATTTGAACTCATCCTTTCATAATCTGATCGTCAAAGATATGAATGAAGAGAATCCTAAAGATCTCCTTTATTGGAACAAAGGTAGTTTAATTTTCATTCTATGGCTATTACATATTATTAAATTTAATTGATTGGATCCCAATATCTTCTTCAGTGAAATGAAAATGGGTTGAAGACCCAATTATCATAAGCGACAACAAGTCCAACATTGTTATGTGTAATTGTCTGAACTCAAGGTGATGGTCCACCAAACACCACATCATGCCTTAGACTGGGTTGCCACTTAAATGTTATCTACCTTAATTAGCTGGTGCAATGATAGAGACCCAAAAGGTTCTTTTCCTATTAGAAGCCAAGACAAGATAAACATTAAAAACTTAGTGTGTGTTTTGCTTCCAAAACATGATCTTACATTTAGCACCAAAAATATATATTATCTTACTAAATTAATATACGATCAGGTTTGTAAGTTAGAGCAAAAAAAAAAAAAAAAGGTTTGCAAGTTAGAGCTATAACTTCATTAACTTGGGCACCTGCTGAAACTAAAATTGTTTAGTCTTTTTTCTTTTCTTTTCTTTTTTAATATTATTTGATAACCATTGTTTAGTCATTTCTTGCTTGCCCATAGCCTGTCTGAATTATTATAGAGTTCTTTTTTTTTTTAGAGGTAGAATTATTATAGAGTCTAGCACCCTTGTTTGCTTTCCTTGATTGGCCACTTGGTTTATAAAAATTTTAAACATATTAGCTAGATATTAGCTAGACTTTCAGGTAGATAAAATAATAATAATAATAACTGAAATGCATTCTCTGGATGAGTTTAGATATATGGCCTTCTGAATGTTAGAGATATTCAAGCCCAATAGTCTAGTCCTAAGTTCAATCTTACTTGGTATGTAAGTCAAGCCTTATACTTGCACAACTATTAAGAATTGTTTTCCCCTGCTTACTGTATCAAAAACTAAATCACAAGCTTCTAATAAAAAACAGGCAGTTCTAATAAGATTTATAATAAAAATACATTTACACTTATAAGTCTATTAATCATTGTTAAGATATTATTAGTTTAACATTTAGCCTCTTATAAAAAAACATGTGTTACAATGAACCAACATGGGTATTTATAATTTTATAATAGGCCTAAATTGTTGGACTTGAATATCTTCAATTTTTTTTTTTCTTTTTCTTTTTATAATCTTGAATATCTTCAATTCTGAAAACACAGTTCCTAGTTCTCAATTATTGATATATAGGAGAAAATTAACGACATCTTCAGTAACACAAATTAAATTGGGGATATTTTTAATCATCTTGGTCTAGCCAATAATTAAGAAGTATTGTTCAAATTCATGTAAATCCCATTTGGAAAACACTCATTACTTAGATGAACAACAACTAATTTCCCTTCTTGAAACACCCACACCCACGAGTGTCTAAGTGGGTCAATTTTTATTTTATTTTATTTCATTTATATTACTTAACAAAAAAAGAAAAAGAAAAAAAGATATGTGTTTTTTTTTTTTTTTTTTTTTGGATATGAGCTTGGATGAATAAAAGTAAGAGGAGGATAGTGGTAGAAAGTGGGAAGAGAAATGACCAAACAAAATGTAAAGAAAGGATGAAGTGTGAATATCTTTAGATTGGATATGGATCATGGATAGAATAGGTACAACTAAAGAGGTGATTTTATATGAAAAAAGTTTGTAGTGCATCCTTAGTGGAACTCTTTTGAAACAACCATAGTGAATTATTTTAATGACAAATGTGTGGCACGCCTAAGCATTACACACGCATCTAATAAAATGACAAATTCATGATATTTTTACAATATATGTTTCCTTCTTTTGCTAATACAACCAATCACTAACTATTGCAAGCCAAAATGAAAAAAGAAATTTTGTTTTCAATATATTCTTTTCAGATTGATTTTTAGCTCTTTACTTTCGTGTGGTCTAGTTAATCTTTCCAATACCTTTCTTCAATGCTGCAAATATATGTATATAATAGGATCGAAAAAAAAAACAAGCTATCATGCCTGTTTTCGATTATGACATCTTCAGTCATTGCTACGGTTGCTAAAGATTATAGAGAGGCAGCATTTCGAAAAAAGTTAACACCAAGCTTTTTCTTGGATATTTAAACTCGGTATTTGTCATCTACATCCCGCAAGGACTTATACTTATAGAGTAACCATCACATCAAAAATATATGGTGGTCCCTCTCCAAGCTGAAGAAAGCGTTATTGTGAGCTTTACAGCTAGCAGAGGCTAATCAGTTTGAAGCAGTGGTCATTGTAGGGGACTCCAAAGCATGTATCAAAGCAATTTTCACACTATAGAAAATTGACAGATTGTAGAGGATCCAAAGCTGTATTGACTTAGCTAGTAATAATATCTGTGCTGATTTAGTTGATAGCACTTTTAGGTGGGTCTGTAGAAATCCCAAAAAAGCTGCTCATGAGTTATCTAAATGGTCTTTACATAATGTTTTGTTGGGGTCTTTTGATGTTTGTAATGGTTATGGTCCCCCAATTTTTGTTAAAGCTGTGTCTAACGATCGGTCCCCTGCTGGGGGGTTGAGGTCAGTTTATAATGTTCTTCATCAATACAAGTTTCAGTTGATTATCACACCCAAAAAGGAAACCATCTTATTACGATAATAGATGACTATTTACCAAAACTAACAAACACATGCTGTAATTTCCATATATTGAAGCATCGTGCCGGCATGTAAGTGAGAGAGATATTGTATAAACCCGCTCCTATGAAAATTTATTCTCAAAATACTCATTAATGACTAAAACAAATAAAGAAATAAAAATATGCCGATGAACTTAAGGAATAAAAATAGGAACACATATTACAAGGAATACAAAATATTGTAATGTAATGCTTATTACTATTCATTTGTTTGGTGACAGCATCCTTAAAGATAATAAAATAAAAGTATTATAAATTAAACTTAAGATATATATTTTAGGAAATATCTTACTCATATAATTATATTTCCTAAAAAATAATATTTTAAAATTTAAAAGAGAGATTAGTTATTTTTTATGATTTTTTATTTTCATAATTTTTATGTGTATATGAAAATTTTGTTTATTTAGAAATATATTAATGGTAGAAATTAATACACTTACTAAGGAATAGTTATTACATCCGTTTTAGAGATGAATAGTTATTTCTCATTTTAAAAAATAACTATTCATAAAAAATTACTATTTCCTGTAATAAAAATGTAACGTAACTACTGAATAACTAAACTATAAAACCAACTATTATATTACCAAACTTATGATAGTGTACCAAATATACACTTAGCTTGGGTGCAGTGGAGTCATAATAACTTGAGTCTTCCGGTGCACCGAATTAAACACTGGACTTAATGTGAACATTGGTTGGTTCCCAGCCTCCCACTTTCTTGGGGTTAGTTGGCAGATCTGACATTAGAAGTTATAAGGCATGTGGACTGTGGTGAAGCGTGATCCATTACGTTGGTTTTGTTGACCATTCAGGGGCCAACAGAGTAACAGGTCGAATTGACAGTTTTGTTTTTTTTTTCTGAAGTGGCAAACTACAGTTATTGCACGAATGTATCTAGCCGTTGGAATAATTGAATATGGCAGTATATTCTATATACCCATGAATCTATGATCCTTGTGATGAGTTGTGACTCATTTTCGTAAGCCCTAAAAATTTTTCTTGAAAAAACAAAAACATAAATATATGTTTTGTATATGAAACTTGAGGAATTATCTAAACCCCCCAATTGGACTACGCTACGCCATCTAGCTAATATGCTAATATAGTCCTCCAAATGTCATTTTTTTTAATAAAAAATTGAATAGGATTCTATTCACACACTACCAAAAATAAATAAATAAATCCTTTGATTTTTGTTTAATTATAAGTGGGTAAAGAAGTTAAGGGTTTGTTTGATAAGATAGTTCAAACAATAATTTTAAGTATTTAAACACTGAAAACAGTAAGTCAAAAAAAAAAAAAAAAAAAACATGTTTAGTAAAGGATTTCATTTAAGAGTGTCTAAGTTGCATTTCTCATTTTAAGGGATTAAAACTTTAAATACTAAATTTAGAAAACTGTGAAACCCATTTGATAAGACCTAACACAACCACAACTCTCTCCCTCTCTCTCTTGTGCAAACCTCATCTTGTTTTTTCTTTCTTTCTTTTCCTCCCTTCTCTTTCACATTCCTTCTCTCTTCACTTTTTGACTTCTCATCTCATCTCTCTCTCTCTCTCTCCAAATCACAGTAAAATCATATGAAAAAGCCTCTCGTGCAAACCTCATCTTGTTTTTTCTTTCTTTCTTTTCCTCCCTTCTCTTTCACATTCCTTCTCTCTTCACTTTTGACTTCTCATCTCATCTCATCTCTCTCTCTCTCCAAATCACAGTAAAATCATATGAAAAAGCCTCTCGTGCAAACCTCATCTTGTTTTTTCTTTCTTTCTTTTCCTCCCTTCTCTTTCACATTCCTTCTCTCTTCACTTTTTGACTTCTCATCTCATCTCTCTCTCTCTCTCTGCAAACCACAGTAAAATCATATGAAAAAGCCAAAGTAGATTAAATAAAAATATAAAATCCAACCTCACTGATTAGAAAAAAACACAAACCCAGATTTCTTCATCTCTCTCTCACAATCTCTCTCTTCCTTTTTTTTTTTTTTTTTTTTGCGCAAAGGTTTCATTAATTTTTTAGAAGAGTAATGAGAGTGGATTCCTAGGTTTTTTTTTAGCAAACGATTGCGTGTGTGTTTTTTTTTTTTTTTTTTTTTTTTAAGAGGAGCAAAAAAATTTCTAAAGAGAAAGAAGCACACAGAAGAAAAAGAAGACCAACCAGGAATAGCGCGGGAAATTCTCACTCCTATAATAAATATTAATAAAATAATTGTGCATGTCAAAAAGTTACCACTTAAAAAAAAATTACATACACATACCAAACACACAATTATATTTTTTTTTACATTTTAAAATATGTTATTTGAAACATGGTACCAAACATATTTATTTTACATTATAAGTACTTTAAATACGTATTTTCACAATACTTTTTAAAATACAGTTTTTACATCATTTTAAACAACAATACTTGAAAGCTATTATCAAACAGGCCCTAAAGAATTGAAAACAAAGATGCCTTCATGTCATATGAAACACTAGACCTATGAATACAAATTTTGTCATATTTTTTGTGATCCTCTCTCTCTCTCTCTCTCTCTCTCTCTCTCTCTCTCTCTCTCTCTCTCTCTCTCTCTCTCTCTCTCTCTCTCTCTCACATTGTGAACCTAATTTACAAGCTAGTTTCTCTTACAAGTGAATTAATACAAGAGAGAAATCCCAAAAATCCCTAAACTCTCCCCCAATTCAATTCTCTACAAATAGAACTTTAATTTTTACAAGGATTCAACACCAAGATACTGCTCTTCATCATCGATTGCATTCGTCCAAAAGCGCCACTTAATCTAATGCAATAGAAAAATTTAGAGAAACAAATAAAAAAACTCTAAGATCCAATCAACCACTTCTTGATGGATTTTATGACCTAATACACTTGTTCATATTCGTGTTACGATGAAAGATAACATTAAAATGCACGAAACATTGCCAAAATGGCATGTGAGAGTGAATTAAAAGAAATTTTGAAAGTCAAAACATTATCTTGATTCTTGTAATCTACCTCAATTCTAACCTAGAAAGCAATCAAAATCAAAAGTTTTTTTTTTTTTTTTTTTGGTTTTGTTGTATTTTTTTCTCTCTCAAAGAACTCAATTCATATTAAATGAACCTAAATCAAAAAACACCATTCTATATAAAATAAAATTACATAACTATCTAAGATCAAAGATTACATGCATGCACGCCTCCATGCATGAGTATGAATGACAAATCATCTTTTATTAAAAGTTTGAATGGACGAACAATGCAACCAATACAACACTCGCCATGATCTATCTCTAATCACAAATCCATAGACTCTTCTCAAGACCTCCATGGAGTAGTTGTATTGCTATTAATGTTGGAAGTAGTTCAGAGCCAGAATTTTGGTTTGGAAGGGAAAGATTAAGATAAAATATTGAAAAAAAATTAATTTAAAAAATCATTTAATTTATTAAACAAAATATTTGATTGACATAAAAACATATAATACAAATGTTAGTTATAATTTAGTTTTTTTTTTTTTTTTTTTTTGCTTGGTTTTAATTTATTTTTTCTAGCCTAGCATTAGAGTTAATATAATCATTGTTATGCTTAAGCTACTTCATAATTTAATCTGGCTAAAAATATATTTTTTAAAATAAGTAAAATAAATAAATAGAAATAATCAATAAATGGTCATTAATATGTAAAATTAAAAGATTATTTTAAAATTAACATATTCAAACAGATCATTTGAATACTTAAAAGTAAAATGAAAGAATAAATTTACTTAAAACTTAGAAGTACTTTAAATATGATCATATAATTGACAATTTTAAATGTTCTATGTATTTTTAAAGACGTTATATGACCTTTTAATTTTGAAATAATTTAAAAGTGTTAATGTTTGGTTTTTTCTATTTTAGATTTCATTTCCAACTATTAGTGTAAATTGATTGCAAAAGACCTTAAAAAGCATATAACATCATAAAAGATTATATATATATATATATATATAGAGAGAGAGAGAGAGAGAGAGAGAGAGAGAGAGAGAGAGAGAGAGAGAGAGAGAGAGAGAGGTACATTTTTTTTCTAGAAACTATAGAGAGGTACCTTGGTTAGGAGATATTGTGACAATATACCTTTTTCTTTTCTTGACTACATTAGGAGAGTTAAAAGTGTTTTTCAATAAAGAAGATTTGAATTTGGAATATAATTAAAAACTAGAATTTTTTTTTTATTATTCTAGTACTTTAAAAAAAGAAAAAACCTTTAGGGTCCATTTGGTTGAGAAGATGGAAAAGTGAGATGATAAAAAATTGGGATGGGTTGGAAAACTAGGAAGATAGAAAAGATTTTAGTTTCCTTCATTTGTGTTTGGTTGAAGGATGAAAAAGTGGAAGAATTAAAAACCCTTTTATTTGGTTCAGGAAAAAAGTAAGAGAATGGAAAATATAATTTATATAAATTGACTCATATACCCTTATTATAAAAATTATGCATGGTTAAAAAAAAAAAAAAAAAAAAAAAAAGAGGAAGAAGAAGAAGATAGCAAAGTTATGATATTGGCATTTTTGTCCAAATACTTTTGGCCCATTTTCTCCTCAATTTGGGAGATTGTGTTTTGGCGGGCTAAGGGAGAAAACTCCTAGACCCACCAAAATCACCTTCTCTTCCCCCCTCAACCAAACAAATACAAACATCATTTTCTTACTACTTTTCTCTCATCTATTTTCTATCATTTCTATAATCACCCCTACCAAACATAGCTTTAAGGGGGACCTTGGGTGGGGTCAGTGGGGCAATTGCCCCACCTCACCACACCTTGGCTCCGCCCATGGTTAGAAGTGCTAGAATTCTTGATTGCTAAAGACAAATGCTAATGACTGAAGTCTTGATTAAATGAAATGTGGGTTAATGAATTTGGTGGCTTATTGTATAAATGGAAGAGTCTTCAAATGGGGAAATGGGTGCTTTAGGTTGGGAATTTCGTGGGTTTAAGATGTGTCTTTGAGTGGTTAGTGGTTACTATGACAAAATTTCAACAAAGTCACAATAAATAAAAAATATGGGGGGTTTTAAATTCAAGACTTCATCAATCTCATAAGATTTTGAAACCTCTACACCAACTTCTTTATTCTTCTCAACAGCAAAAAATAAGTTGATTTTTTTTATAAGAAAACCAACCCCTTAATGTTGATATAGATATTAGATACTGATTAGTTTAGAAACTTATAAGTGTCATTTTGGTCCACTAATGATGTCTTTAATCTAACAACAAAGCTACATGCACAACAAATTCACAATAATTGAGGTGATAGATTGTGATTACTGCAAGTCTACAACATCATTTTTGTATGAGACCATCACTGACATTTTCTCTTATATTGCACATCAATCACAATCCACCTCCATGTCAATTATAAAATTTGCTGTGACTTTAGACTTTTGGTAATCTAAAAAGGTGTGAGGAAACAAAGAAACAAACAAACAAACAAAATCTTAAAAATGATATTAGGACTACTACAATTTTCAGTACATAAATCTTAAAAATTAATGTATCACCAATAAAAGAAAAAGTATTTTAAATGCTCATCAAATATATATATATATATATATATATATTATAAACCAAAATTAAGAGAAAATCCAATTAGAATCCAAATTAGAGTCTAACTTTGTGTCATGTGTCCAATCTAAACTTTTTTTCATTTTTGTATCAAATGAGTTAATTCAGTAAAAAATACAAGGAGACCAATATAAATGAACCATAAGAAAGTCAATCACATATCAAATTATATATCTAAAATTAGAAGAAGAGAGAATTTGAAATACTATGCTTTATAGTACCATTTGTTTGTCTAGCTAAAATTAATTCAAACTAATCAACTTTTTACATAATATTATGAACAATTATTATTGATTAGGTAGAAATTTTTTTTTTTTTTTTTTTTTTGGGAGAAAAAGGTAGAAACTTGTGTATGGTGTGCTTGTGTTTTCTTTTTTGATTGCACTTGTGCATATGTATAGGATTCTAAACTTGTTTATTATATGGTTGAAGTAGAGTATCAATCTATGAGTTTGTAGACCTTTCACAATAAAGCATGTAGAAGTCAAGTAGCTTTAACATTTTCGTGATCTAAACAACCAAATGAAATTGGTATAGGCTCCAACTAGGAAACATGAGAAAGTGAGATTGAGTTGTGTGATAGCGCGGGTTAGCCATGTGCCCACCGATCCGAGGCACACTCAGCGTGAGCATATCTCGTGTGCCCCCTTTAATCTATACAATCAAACTTTAGGTTTGGGTTCATTACCTGTCAAATCTTAAACGGCTGTGAATATGACTTTAATCATCCAATCTTTTTCCTTTGTCCAAAACTTATTTGATCTATAAAATATGACATTTCTTTCTTTTTCTTTTTCTTTTTCTTTTTTTTTAATTATTAGGACAAATTATAGCTTACTCAACTGTGATTTGGTTAAAATTTAAATTGCATACCTATAATTTAAAATTTAACACTTTACCTACCTAAGGTTTGACTTAAATTTAAATTGCTTATCTACGGTTTGAAATCCCATGATACAAGTGTTTCATTAGATTCTTTTTGATCTTGTATTTTGATTTTTTTTTTTTTTTTTTTTGTGTTTTTGGAGGAGAGAAACATAAAAATGAAGCAAAATCACATATTTAGCCATGTTTTTAATAGATGTATTTTAAGGAAATCTAACTGAACTAACTTCAGGTGGGTAAAGTGTCAAATTTTAAATCATGGATAGGCAACTTAAATTTCGATCAAACCGCAAGTAGGTAAGTTGTAGTTTGCCCTAATTATTATTGATATCATTAATTTTTTTTTAAAAAAAATATTTGAAGCTATTCTATAAACAGGATGGTGCTAGAAATTATTTTCAAATAGACTCGACTTACCTCCAGTACTTCAATTTATTGAAGCCAACATGATACAGACACGTATTCACTTCCAAATTCCTCATCTACTATCTTTTATGAGAATGGAATCATGACCTATTATATACATAAAACATGCCATTCCGCACATAAATTATTCAAAAAATATATCTTATATTTGGATTGACGTTATTCACATCACCCTAATTGCTAATTATGAATTAAGCATAGTTTCTTCTCAAAAAAATAAATAAATAAAAATAAGCACAGCTATTGCATTACATGTAAAGTCATATCTCTAAAATGATCATGGGTTCTCTTCCTAAATTATTTGTTATTCGAACTCCTTTGAACCTCTCCTGAACATAGTTATTAGTATTATATGATAAGCGATACATATTGTATCGTGTACAAAAAGTTTTGTATCATAAGGGTATATCGAAAGTGTTCATGAATTGTATGATATATACATGTGTATCATATGAATCGTATTGTATTGTAAAATCTTACATATCGTACGTTGCATAGATATGTGGGTTAAGATAGGCTATAGGTTAAAATTTGTGTTTTTATTTGAATTAATAGAAAATTATTACGCTACTTGATTGAGCCCAATCAGATAACTTGTCCATGATTTTCCCCCCTTTATATTTGCAAATTTATTTTCTATAATATAAATAAGGTATTATATGACAATATATTTATTTTTGTTTTTGTTACCAGTCTAAGAAGTTAGACTGCCAAGAAGAAATATAAGGAAAAATTTATTAAAATAAAAGAACAAGAAGATATAATAAATGTTGATGATAATAATGAATAAAATGCCAATGAAGAAATGGTTTTACAAGATGATAATATTGACTCAAATGGAGTTGATTATGCAAGATGATGAATATGATGAAAAGAAATCAAATTTGGCTCATATGTCATGTATTATTACTTTTGAACTTAATCAATTTGAATGTGTATGATATAAACATATGTTAATTTTATTTATTTAGCTAGTTTTATTAAATATTTTTACATAAGTGATAATCAAATTAGTCATTAATTGAATATATTCCGAAGTTATAATGAATATATGTTTTATATATGTATATCTATAATTGTTTTTTTTTTTATTATAAATTTTATTATATATTTGTATATCTTATGATATACGATACGATATACAATACAAAAATAAAAAATAAAAAATAAATCCATTCATAATAGAATTCACGTTTTGACAACTATACTCCTTAATACCACAATTTTTTTCATTCAAGCCTTTATCTTGGTCCCAAAAAAAAATCCTAAATACCTGGATTATAATTACAGGAATCCACTTTCTATGCACAATTATGAATATAATAACAGGAATCCACTTTGTCAACCTTTCTATTTTGGAGTCCAACAATGACCACTCTCCATCATAGAACTCAAAGCTAATTAACGACTAGCTGGTCGCTGCAATTCAAAAGTTTCTTCTGCTCTTGGCCTTGCATTATTAATCTTCTGATTTATCTCTATGCTGCCATCGACTTTAAAGACATTATTATTTTTACTTTATATTTGACAATCCACTGCATGCCCAACACTATCATTATTGATGGGAAGTAGTACTGTAATAGGAGTCTCTAGAAGAATTGATTTTTGTAAGTGTTGGCTAATAAGGGAACATATGTATCCATTTTTTTTTTTTTTTTTGAACATACATATGTATCCATTTGAACACTAATTTATGTTCAAAGAAAATGAAACATAAAAGATTTGGGGACTATATGTTCAACGGGTCAAGTTTCTTCTAGTACAATCTTTAGTAACTCCAATATTAATATCTATCACCTAGTGGAATAACGATAATATAAGATAAGATCCTGATTATGGTTAAAAAAAGACAAATATATAGTATGTTTGATGAATTCAATATAGCATTTATAATTTAGAAATAATGTTCTTGATTAAATCGAAGGCATAATGTACAATGCATTTGCATAAAAAAATTGTATATAGCACTTCAATCCTTCGGAGTTTCTGAAGTTTTTTTTTTTCTTGGGTAAAATATATTTTAAATATAGTTCTTCAACCTGTTTAAACTATCAGCATCAAATGAAAAGTTACTTAACAAGAATGTGCAATGATGATGAATTAATGGTTGTAGGACTTGTAATTACCAAACTCGAGGAAAGCAATTTTTGGGAGGTTGGGGTTGTGGTTAACAGCTTTGATTTCTTTGCACTTTGTTGACCTAGTTTGTTGGTTTGTTTTTATTTTATTTTATTTAAACAAGAATGCAATAAAAGAAATTAAGTACAAAATAAAGAGCGTAATGAACTCCCCAGGGATCTTCCAACATTCAAAACAAGAAAGATTTAATTGATGTATAACTGCTTCCTTCTTTTGCTAAAAAAAAAAATCTAAAGATCTTTGAAATGGTTTAATTGCTTCACAATTTTCAAGGTTGAATTAGAAGGTCCCAAGCCTCTATATGATATGATGTGTTAGGGTAATGTACATTTGAAATGGAGTCATTTCATAATTTTGATCAAATGTTATAAATCAAAAAATATATTCATTGTCATGTCATTTTAAATTTTAAATAATATGGTAGTAATGACACTATAAAATTTTAACCCTAAAAATAGACTCTCTCCTTAGAGAGCTTTACATCCATTTAAATGATGATAACATAGTGTTTGTTTTTTAGATCCCTGTAAACTAGATTATTTAACCTAATTAATTAACCAAGTGAATACTTAAGTTTATTATTCAGATTTAGGTTAAAACAAAACAATCATATCATGCAAAGCAGTAGAAAAATAAATAACAAAACGATATGATGACCCAGAAAAACCAAACCGGTAAAAAACATGAGGAGAATTTAACCTAGATTTCTTTTTCAAATGACGTCCCTTTCTCAGTTTGAAAAAAAAAAAAAAAAAAAAAAAAAAAAAAAAAAAAAAAAACTTTCACTCCCTCTCCAAGAAGCAGTTTGACATGGAAGACATAACCACCATCACAGGCAAGTTTTTTTTTTTTTTTTTTTTTTTTTTTGCACTTTAAATTCACTTGATTTGTCTTTCAAATATGCATACAGTTAAATTTATGACTATCAAGATATGTAGATTCAGCCAACAAAACGCAAAAAAAAAAAACTATTCTTGCAAACAGATCATATAAGCAATGAACAATTGAAGGTAATCAATAGAGTCATACATTTATTTTACATAATAAATTTGTACCGATCTGCTTCAATTGTGCACATTTATCTTATAATAAATTTGTTTCCAAGTAAAATTAATCTTCTTGATGAATACTTCAATAAACTAGGATGCTAATGCTGTTGCAAATTTGCAAAGATGTGAAATACCTAGCAAAAACCCTAAAGACATACCTAATATCAATCAAGACTAGAGTCTTCAAAATAAAATTAGATCAATTGATAAAAGACACCGTACAAGGTCAGTAATTTGGGAGATGCAACCTTGTAGGTATGATGAAAAACTAAATATTACCAAATAAAAAGCCTTCAAATTTCAAAATGACAATTTTTGCATGATTACATGTTAATTATAGTAATTATATTAAAAAAAATTATCACAATTAATATTTTTATTTACAAATAATTAAAAATATATTTTTTGTTCTATGTAGTTTTGTACACTATTGAATTTCTAAAAAGAGGATTGCACATGCACATATTTTGATTTCGCTTCACCATTGGTAGAAATTCCAAACAAAGACCTTGATACATATGAAGCAGTAGCTCAATTCACGATGCATGCATGGACCATGTGGCGTAGCAATTAAAAACTCATTATTCATTTCTTTATAATAATTATTTATTTTGTTATTTTTTTTCAAATATAATATATATTATAAGATTATTATAAAATCATGCAATGCACGGACCTTTAACTAATATATATATATATATATATATATATCTAAAGTTTAAAATATTACTCCAATTAAAATTATATGGTCAAATTTTTAAAAAATGAGTTTAATTATTTAAATTTTTTGTCGCCAACTAGTACATGTATAAATTAAAGTTTTTTAACTTTTAGTTGACCTCTAAATATTCTGTCACAAAAGTTTTGGATGCCTTATAATTTTAAATGTCATTATTATAATATAATAATTTTTTACCTAAATATTATAATATTTTTAATTGAGTTTAGTATCCGCTCCTAATGATAGCTTTTTAAACCTTACATTAGAATATTTTTTTGAGATAGTTTCAATCTATGGCGTTCGCTCCTAATGATAGCTCATTATCATCAGACCAAGACACCAATCAGTTTTTGGTATAGGCGGGGATTGAACCCCAGATCACTTATACAACCATCAGAGATTTTACCAGTTGAGCTAACTGGAACCCACAACCTTACATTAGAATATTGAGTTCTCTTGATGATAATTAGAATATTGTGTTTTAATTTATGGCGTTCGCTTCTAATAATAACTATTTATTATCAGACTAAGATAACAATTGGTTTTTAGTGTAAATAGGAATTGAACCCTATATCTCTTATCCAAGATAAGAGACTTTACCCACTATCATATTTGTCTTAAAATGCTAAAATAAATAGCTTTATGTACAAATACAATCATATTAAATATTTATTAATAACTACCATAATTATGTTTTGGTAAAAAAATTAACTATCATAATTATCAAAATTTCACATTTTTTTATATAAAAAAAGTCTTTTTTTAATTAAATTTCATCATGTATTGCCGCGATATTACACCTAGTAATTAAATATTACACAGGACATTAGCAAACAAAAACTGTCTGACTGTGTCCCTCTCACTTTCTCCTATTGTTTGTTCTGTCGTCTTCTATCCTCGTTACTCTTTAAATAATGATAGGAACAGAATGAGAGCAACCCATCATCATAAATTGCTCTATACGAAGAAACTATAACCATATATATATATAGTAATCTTTATTACAGCTTCCATCTCTTCAACAACTCCTCCAAATAATAGCTAGGTGGGCCTTTTTCCTTACCTTTTTCTCAAAAAAAAAAAAAAAAAAAAAAAAAAAGGTGGGCCTTTTTGTTGATCACAATTCAATATTGGAAGGTCATTTTCAAATGCCATCCATAATGGATGATCCATTAAAAGGCTGCATATATTGTGACTATATATGGAAAATGGATAATGCAGCACATTCCATTCCTCAGTTAATCTGTTTAACAAGCCATTGGAAAATTTTCTTTGAAAAATAAATATCATTTAAATATTATAATGATAGTAGAATTTTATTATCTTTAAATTACACCCATTATTTGCATAAAGTTGAGGTTCATAGTTCATATACCTCTTTACAAGGAGACACTGCCCTTATATGAGAAGGAAACGAGTACACAATTGCTCTCCTTGTATTTTTGAAGCTTCTTTCCTTGTTTTTGTCACCCAAAAAAAAAAAAAAATAATAATAATAAAAAAAAAAAGAAAAAAAAAAAAGAAGTGTCTTTCCTTGTCATTTTGTCTTCATATTATCAAAAACTAAGATAAGTATTAGTATAACTGTTTTTCTTTTTGATAATTTCAACAATATGGGAGATGACTGTAATCCCTATTTTTTCTCGTTAAATTATAAGATTTTTGGTTTTCTTAGTTTATTAAAGTTGTTAAATGTTGTTTTCTTGGCACTATCCATAATTATATCCAACATCACGTAATAATTGCAAATGAAAGTAGTTACTTTTAGCAAAATGAGAAATATTACGTTCATAACAGTTTCACAATAAATTATGAATGATAAGTTGTTGCTTATTTTAATTTGAATCCACCACTTTTTTTTTTTTTAGAGAGTTTCAACTTATGATGTCTACTCTGATAATAATTCTTTATTATCAGACTAAGACACTAATCAGTTTTAGGTGTAGGCGGAGATTAAACTCCAGATCTCTTATATAACTATCAGAGACTTTACCAGTTAAGTTAACTGAACCCACATTTGAATCCATCACTTAAATTATTTTTTTACCTACCTATTGGAACCTATATTTGAATCTACCACTTAAATTATTTTTTTATCTACCTCTAACAACTTATTAATTAAAATTTATTGTGAAAAATATTAGGTTCCATATCAAATTAGTTAACATTTTCAAAACCATATTGTCCTGGCTGAAAAGACAGTAGGGAGTAGTGAGTGCTGTCAAGTCTATCTTTATTGACTGATTTATTAGTGGTGGTCCTCTTATCAAAGCATTATTTTTGATGGATAAATATGAATTTTTTTCTTTTTTTATTTAACCAAAAACAGTAGGTTAAAATGGATATGAGAGATTTAAAATTTGTATTGTGTAGGTAAGAGTTAGGTATTTTTAGATATATATTACTGTAAGTTTTTTTTTTAAAAGTTGCTCTCCTCTCCTATGTATGTGTTAAAAATACTTATTTGATAATTATATTAATGTGGAGAGGGATTTGATCTTCAGGTCTCTTAATAACGTAGAGTCCACTTAATTACATAGATATTAACGAAGTTCAGACCTTTTAATATATATTTTTATTATAAAAATAGATTTTAAATTTTTTTATAATGATAAATAGCTTTTTAATGTATTAGAAATTATATTTTTTGTGAGAAAATATCTTAGAAATTAGAATAATGTTATCAGTTGTTGTGATTTTAAACTAAACTAAGGTTAGGTACCTTTTTCCAAAAAAAAAAAGCTAAGGTTAGGTAGTGCGTTTTTTTTCTTAAACTTCATTAAATTGGTAATTTAGTTTATATTTGGTATGTTGTGGTGTAATGGAATCAAGTAAAAAGACCCTTCTCAAAAAAAAAAGAAAAGAAAGAAGTAAAAAGACGGCCTTAGATCTTTTCCCCCCAAGTGAAATTGGAGAATATAATCTCATTAATTCACAGATTGGAGGAGAATTTTATTGGGCTAGATGGTCATTCACACAAATCAGGGCAGAATGTCCTTAGGCAGGATGCATGGTCATTGGTAAGACAACTTTATCTTCTTTTCTTCTTCTTTTTTCTCTCTTCTTTTTTTTTTTTTTTTTTTTTTCGGGTATAAATGGGAAATTTTATTTAATCAAAAAGATAGTTTAGGAAAGTACATAGTTTGTTGTAAAGCACTTTCCAAGAATGCCAACTTGACAAACGTACTTGAAATACTTTTCATACACAAAACTTGGGCAAAATTCATATACAAAAATTTCTGTCAGTTTACCTTATCTTAATAACCAAAGAAAGAAATAGTCATTGGCTAAAAAAAAAAGAAAAAAGAAAAAAGAAATAGTTATAGTCTCTTTCAAAATTTGTGGGAATCCCCTTTTGCCTATATTCTTGTTTGGTGGTGACACATAATTCCAAGAATTCAAATGATCATATGCATCCATATTTGATATTTCCATTAAACTTCATTTCCATGGCAATGTGGATTCCTTGAAAACAGCTGGATGTCTACAATTATAGAACATTCTCACAACTAAGGAATATTTATTGAATATTCAATAAAATGATAAAAATACCCTCATTTAATACCTCTCTCAAGAAGAATAAGAATATAATTCATTTGATGTAAACCCTTTCCTGTTTTTTATTTATTTATTTTTTTTTTTTTTAAGAAATAAACTAACTGCTAAAAACACACACTTTAATCATTTTCCCTTTTTTTTTGATAGGAAATCATTTTCCCTTTTTGAGTGTTGATGGAACAACTTTTTTTTTTTTTTTTTTTTTGGGGAGGGGGGGGGGGGGATGCAAGATATTTTATGCTATGTTCTAACTTCTTTTTTTATAGTTCTCTCATTTTTTCACATGTATGACATTAATACAATTCTGTAACCCATAACCTTACTAAACATGCTACTAATTAATGTCGCAAATCTCTTAATCTAGTGTGGATGGAGGATGTTCCTCCATACCTTCAAACTGCATTTCAAGCCAATTTGTCTTTTCTTTAATGAAAATCACAGCCTTATTCTCAAAAAAAAAAAAAAAAAAAAGTGTGTGATATTATTTTTATACCCACAATTGTTCAAGCATTGATTGATACCAACCCAAGATAGCCCACACTGTACTAGAAGAGAAATATAATATTTCAGTATCAGTTAATATTGGTGTACAGTTTTTCGGATTACCACTATTTATATACCTCAAACACACACACACACATATATATATATATATATATATATATTGTATGTATTTATTTATATGTTTATAAACATATAATTTGAAATCCACATTTTTTATAAACCCATATATAAGTCTAAGTGCATTATCCCAATCCAACAACTTAAATAACATGATTTATAAGTTTTTTTTAAAATAAAAAATTCAACAATTTGAATTAGTTTTATTGTACCGACATAAACATTAATACTGATCGAAATAATGGCAAAGCTGGGATTTACGTTAAGGGGACAAAATTTATAACTGACATACATATGTCTTTATATACTCATAGTCATATGTAGTGTATCCAAGACTATACTGTCCAAATCGAGGTGAGCCGAACTGGAAACCAACTGATCCGATCAATCAATTGGACGATAGGTCTTCAAATCCAGAGACCAATTAGATCAGTTGAATGGTGCTTCTACTCTTATGCAATTCATCTTCGACCAATTCCAACCGAAACCACCTTCAAGTCTCTGTTCTTGTCCTTCGATATTGTCGTTTTTCATAGATATAGCGACATCCCACCAGATATGGTGATATCTCTACCAAATTTGGAAAGGTCACAGACAGGTTTAGGGAGATAACAATCAAATGCAACGAGCCTACACCAAAGTTTGGAAGCGTAGTCACCACACACCAATGCCACCAACCTTTAAGTGGTCTTGACTGATCCTACCACTGGAACAATCGGTCTTTGGTGGTGATGACTTGTATTCCTCACGGTCGATGGTGGGTTCCACGATCCTAGACTCATCGTGGTTGGGTCGATTGGCAGGTTAACCCCAAACTCGACCCCGAGTTAGACTGTTATAATTATGAGTTTAACAAAAGCTGACTACTTTGAATTTAACCAAACTGACTAATGATTTTGGCATCTGATGGAGTTAACAACAATGGTTGGTATCGAATTCTTCCAACCAATGGGGTCTATGTGGTGGTCGAAGAAAAGTTATGAAAATCACACAATGGTTGGCTTTTCTTCAATACGAAGAGGATCATGGACATGCCTTCTTTTTGAATCCCTGTTGTCTTTATTGAATCCTCATGAAGGACAACATGTCTTAACACTTCATCCGTAATATTTTTCTTTGTTTGATGTGAGTAGTGAATTTGAGTTCAATCCATCTATTTGCTGCTTTTTCTTGAATCTAAGACATTTTCATGAAACCAATGATGTAGGTGACGTGGGAAAAATACTTCCAGCATTCACTGCGTTGACTGATGAATGTCCCTAGTTATATCTTTCTCTAATTAATTTTATTTGAACTCTTTGGTGTGCTATTATTAATGTTTTAAAGTACCAGTAAAATTTTGAGATGTTTTAGGCTTATATGGAGATGGTACGTCCCTAAATGTCTCACCAAATTTCTAAACAAATCAAATATAAGATTAAGAATAACTTTTTCCCTAGACATGCACAAGAGCATATTTTTAAGAATACCACGTTTGATTCTCAAAAAAAAATAAAAAAAATAAAAAAATAGAATACCATGTTTGATTCCTCAAATAAAATTATAGATAAAAGGAAATCCTTTGATCATTCCATTCTCCAACTAGTTGGCTTTTTGATATTGTGGTAAAAATGTTTTTCCACATTTTTACACCTCGTCCACACTACTTTTTCTGCCATTCCCATTGATGGCACAAAATATCCACTAGTCACTAGAGAGGTCTATCATTTTTTTCTATAGTTCTTCTCCTAATAACTAGATAAAATCTTAAAATATTTTTTTTATAATAATTATCATAAATAAATAAAAATTGAGAAAATTAAAAAGAAATTACCCAAAATCAACAAAATTTTTTGGGGACAAAACCACTGTAATTTAAAAAAGAAGTACTATTTTCATAAAAAATCGTAAATAGTAAGTTATTGTGAAAATATTATAAACATAACATTTCTTCAATTTAAAACAAGATTATTGTGTTCATTTATATTTTTTTTAATTATTGTGAAAATATTAAAAATACTACGACATTTTTACAACAAATTTTATGTAACAACTTGTTACTAGTGGGCAAAAAAATAATTTAATTGATAAACTCAGATTAAAACCATTGATATCGTGCAACCTAAATTTATTATAAAATTGTCAAAATTCTATATAAAAAAGATATTATAAAATTATTGTAAACTTACCATTTATCTGAAAATATCATGATATTTTGTAATCCGTATTTACTTTCTCTTCACCGTGGTTTTTGTCGTCAAGTGACCAGTCAGCAGGGCTGAACAGCTTTTTCACCGCACTCTTCTCTCAGGCTCTCTCACGCCATTCTCGTGCCCAGCGAGTCAGCGACTTTCCCTCACGTGACCACCGCTTGCTAAACATCACTATCCAGCGTGGCACCCCCTCTGTCCACGTGGCACAGACTCAACTATAAAAATAGCCCCCCCACCTTTCCTCTCCTCTCCCAAACTTTCTTTTCTTAGCAACCCAAACCAAACTTCTCTGAAAATAGCCAAAGCTAAGAGAGATAAAAACAGAAACCAAAAACAAAAACAAACAAAAATAAACAGAAACCAAAAACAAAAACAAACAAAAATTTTAGAGTGAGAAACAAAACCAAACAGAGAGAAGTTTCCCGAGAAAGTTTTGACAGAGATATGGCGACGCCGGGAGGTGTGGCGGTGCTACCGAATTCAGTGAACAAGGTCGATTCGCCCTCGTCTTCTTCTTCTTCGTCTACGAAAACTGTTGTTTGCGTGAGGAGCTCGGAGGTGAGCTCACCGATTCTGATTTTCTTGTTCTTTCACAAAGCGATTCGTAATGAGCTAGACGCGCTTCACCGATCTGCCATGGCCTTCGCCACGGGGAAGCGCACCGATATCAGGCCGTTGCTCGAGCGCTACCATTTTCTGCGATCGGTTTACAAGCACCACTCCAATGCTGAAGACGAGGTACATTTTCTTTGATGATTCGTTTTATCTGCCTTTTGTTTATTTGGTCGGAAAATGAATGACACAGAGGGAAAGTTTGGAGCCTGATATTTTGTCGTAATTTTTTTCTCAATGTATTTATATGATTTTATTAATATATATAAATAATTATTATTTTCTTTTCTATGTATATATTATACAGAAAATTGTATTGATATTGCTACCTTCAGCATTTTCAAAATTATCTATGTATATATAAATAATTATTATTTTCTTTTCTATGTATCAAAATTTTGTTTCTGGTTTTTCCTAATTCTGGACTTCTTTTATTTTTGGTAAAGAATAATTCGTCTCTTTGCAAAAGCGTTTTCTATTTTCAAAAAAAAAAAAAAAATCGTTACTGCAGTTTTGCTTTTCTGTTCGTTTGATTATTGTATTGATTTGTAATCTGAATATATATATATATATATATATATATATATATAAAACTCTTTGGATTATTTCAGTTTGTATCTTTTTCTGTTAAGCTACCTTAACAGAAAGAAGTTCCTATTCTGTTAACACCTACTTTAGTGTGTTTGCGTTTTTGGCGAATCACAACATAGCAGGAAAGATTTCCCGATTATTCTGGGTAGGCATCTCTGGAAAGATTCCCTGACTATTCTGGATAGGCATCTCTGTGTGTACGAGATTCTCCTTACTTTTTTTTTTTTTTTTTTGGTTTCTTATATTTTATTGAGGGAAATCTTGAAAAAAAAAAAGGAATCCGAGAAAATTCTCCAAAGTTCTTGGATGAAAAATCATATAACTTATCGAATATAAATGGACGTAGAATCGTTTTAACACTGTAGTGGTTAATTTTGTCCACCTCTAGATAGTGGTTCATCCAAATTTTCCAAAAAGGTGCATCGATGAACAGTAGCAGAGATAGGATCTTAGTCAAAGTGTGTGAAGACTAAAATACAGGAAAAGTAAATTGGAAAATTTTAATTAATATAAGTAATAAAATAAATAAATTTTTTTAACGTAATGTATTTTTAACTTATATCTCTCTCTCTCTCTCTCGATGTGATAATCATTCATCGGTTGATCTCCCATTGGATGTATATTAACCTTTTAACAAAACTTGCTGTTGGAAACGCCCTTGCAATTGGTAGAATAGATAAATCTTTTTTTTTTTTTTTTCTTTTCATAATTAAATTCTTTCCTTGAGCGCATGTCAAGGATACATGTCTGAAGCTTGTATCCAAGACAGCATATTCAAATGATTCAAAAATCATTTGGAGAAACTGAGCAAGTTGAATTACTTTCTTCTTGTTAAGTTCATCAAAAAGACCAATCTAGAAGTATTAAAAGTATGATAATGAATCAACAGATTTTCAAAAAGAAAATCCTAAAAGAATATCTCTGGTATTGTGGAATGATTTTTTTGTTTTTTCAAAAATTGTGTACCACTTTGAATTTTTTTCTTCAAATAATTTCAATGGAGGGCCCACTAGCCTTGTTCAATCCGTTTTTGGTAGACAAATCCTAGTAATTGATATGTTGACATATACATACATTATATTGATTTTTGGAATGCTAAGTTTTAACCTAGGTAAGCATCTATAGGAAAATCATTCTTATAAACAGCTGTTATCATCTAAATCATTCTTATAAACAGCTGTTATCATCTAAATCAAAATAATATATTATTGATGGCAATAAAGTCTTGATTTTTACTTGTAGAGTATGATTATGCAGTATTCCCTATTGGAGTTTCTCCATTGCATGACATTTTTATGGTTCTATAGGCTGCAATGGGACATCTAAGGCCATAAAATCTTATTTATAAAATCTAAAATTTCACCAACTGCCACTTGCTTGCTGTTTTTGTGTGAAGTGACATTAGGAAAACTCTAATTCTTGAGGTCGTCCTAAAGACAAATTTTTATAATAATAATAAATTGTTGTCATTATTATTATTATTATTATTATTATTATTAATAAGATGGTTACCAAATCTACTATGATTCATTGCAACATTTTAATGATGGAACACGATCACCTCCGTTTCACTTGAAATGGAGACATTCCATTTCATGGTTAAGATTTTATTTCGTGTATATACTTTCACTTCTCAAATGATGTAGCACTAGATACACCTTTAGATATGTATTATCAAATCTAAACCATGAGATGGATCAATTTCAAATGGAGTGGATCCTTTTACATGGATGATGTGACTTTGTCTTTATCTTTTGTTATGCTATATATAAAAGTGGTCATGGCATGATATCCTAAAACTGCAGGTAATCTTTCCAGCTCTTGATATACGTGTGAAGAATGTAGCACAAACGTATTCCCTTGAACACAAGGGTGAAAGTAATCTTTTTGATCACCTATTTGAGCTACTAAATTCTTGCACACAAAATGATGAAATTTTTCCAAGGGAATTAGCTTCCTGTACAGGAGCTCTACAGACATCAGTTAGCCAGCACATGGCTAAGGAAGAGGAGCAGGTACAGCTTTATTTGCTGCTTTTTGCATTCTGGTTTGTGTATTCAGACTCTTGTTTGAGTAAACTTTTGTACTGATAATAGTTTTGGACCATTCATGAGATGAAAATCAGTGTTTAAAAGCTGTGATATCCAATAGGGGTACAATATATATATATATAATTGCAATATATAGTTTCTACACATGATAAGGTACAAGAGGTGTACCACTTCCAGCCAAAAATAAATAAATAAAATCTGTAGCTGCGTGTGGAGTGATGGTGGGAGAGCACTAGGGCATATTTTATCAACCCAACAATTCGAAGTTTTGGCATCCAATCATTCTCTTACTGGTGGTTCACATACGTTGCATTTGGTTATCAAGTGCATGCCTTACAGAAAATATACTAGATCTGTTTCTGTGGACTGTGGAGAGAAAAAAACCACGTATAAAGTTTGTCGTTTCATTTTCCAAGATTGATTTTGGAGTTGAATATTACTTTATATGTCTGTGTCCGACTTATTTAACCCTCTTATTATCATTATGCAGAGCTGACATTGTTTGGGCAGTTATTAAGGACCATCTTTTCATGTGAAAGCCACAAACACTCACATTGGTGGTAATCCCCATCCCTTTACCAGCAGAAAAATGCCACGAATAATTTGAAGACCCAACTTAAAATTTCTCATTTTGCAAACACCAGTCTACAATATCTAGTTGATGGGACTTTGGAAGACTTTTAAAGTACTATACATGGCAAATATATACCCATGCACATTTGTGATTGAATTTGTGAAACTCCAAAATCTTTGATATAGTAGCTGTCTCTTTAGGATAGGATTCATAGTTAGCCACAGCATTGAAACTCCTTGAAAACTGTCTATATTGCCAGAAATGGCTACTTTCTTAATGAAATGTTAATCTCAGCAAGTTTTATAAAGAAAATAATAAATTTTATTATATATAGGTAGATAGATAGATAGGAGAGATTTAATTTTAAGATTGAAGAGATCAAGGTTTTCAGCATTTTGAGGGTTTCTTTTTTGGGGGAGGGGGGGACAATTTTGTTTTTTAAAGGGCTCTAAGAGGGTGTTGCACAAGTTCAGATAAGTATTCAAGAGAGGACCGCCAAAAAAGGAATGGAAGTAAGCTGATATCCATGGAGATCAAGATTTGTTGCCATGTCCTTGTTGTGTCATTTGCTGCATTGCATGCTTGAATAGTGTGTCCTATCACCTATGACTGGGAATATGTGTCAATATTGTCAAGATATTGACATATATTCCCTTCAAATGTATTTAAGCCATAGGGCTGAGAGTAATTTCTTACCAACATTAGCGTAGAAATAATGTCAACTCTTTAAATATCTCTTTACCCATATATATATATATATATATATTCCTGTTTTTCTTTTAATCTGTTTTTCTTTCATTATGCTAGGTCTTCCCCTTGGTTATTGAAAAGTTTTCGCTTGAAGAGCAGGCATCTTTGGTCTGGCAATTCTTGTGCAGCATTCCAGTGAATATGATGGCAGAGTTCCTTCCATGGATTTCAACCTCCATTTCACCTGATGAATATAAGGATCTATGGAAGTGCTTAAACAAGATAGTCCCAGCGGAAAAGCTTCTTCAAGAGGTGAATTTTCGGTTTCAGAGCATTTAATTATTTCTGTATATGATTTGCTAGGTACATTTGTCTGAGGACAACTCTTGGCTATTGAAGGTCATTTTTACCTGGGTGGAAGGGAGGAGCAGCACTAACACAGCTGGAAGTTATGTAGACAATCCTCAACTCCGAAGTTGCCTAGATTCTAATGCAAGCACATTGGCTTCTCAACTAAAGAAAGTAAACTGTGCTTGTGAGTTTACCAGGACTGGGAAAAGGAAATATCTAGAGTCAGTTACTGATGTTTCAGAGACCACTGGAACACATCCAATAAATGAAATATTGCTCTGGCATAATGCTATTAAAAGAGAGTTGAATGAGATAGCCAAGGAGGCTAGGAAGATACAACTTTCTGGAGATTTCACTAATCTATCAGCTTTCAATGAGAGGTTGCAATTTATTGCTGAGGTTTGCATCTTTCACAGGTATCCACTTATCATTTTATCATGCAGCTGACATATTAGGGTACTAGGTCTTTACTTTAATGTAATGAAAGCTTCATTTTCTTTTTTTGGGTGTGCATGGGGGTGGGGTAGGGGGTAGGGATTGTGTTTATAAATATCAATGTGTTTACTGCTCTAGTTACTGTCAGGACCTCTGTTTCTTCATTCTCTTCTGTGGCGCCCGCCCCCCCCCCCCCCCCCCCTTTTTTTTTTTTCAATGCTCCCTCATTATTGGGTGCTAATTATGCTGGTATAATCCTTTTTTGGCATGTTTATTCCAAATTTTCAACTATAAAGATGTCAATAGAGGGACAAGGGAAAATTAGAAAGAAAACAATGCTCAAGCCAAAGTTCCATTTAAAGAATGATCTACTACCTCTGATGGTGTAATTGTCTGCACTCCGGAAGTAATCTTCTGTATGATTGTCAATAATCTTTCCATTGGTAATTTGATTCAGAACTGCTCTGACTCATTCATATGTTCACCATGAAACTAAAATATGACCTACTTTTGCTTTTTTTTTTTTTTTTTTTGTGCCAGAGGTTTGCTGGAGTGGAAGTTTAATAATTGGCACTGCTGCAGCACAATAATTTACCCCACTTTTCTTCATCTGGTTGCAGTATTGCTGAGGACAAGGTTATATTTCCCGCAGTAGATGGAGAATTTTCTTTTTTCCAGGAGCATGCAGAAGAAGAAAGCCAATTCAATGAGTTTAGGTATTTGATTGAAAGTATACAAAGTGCAGGAGAAACCTCAACTTCAGCTTCTGAGTTTTATGCAAAATTATGCTCACATGCTGATCATATTATGGAAACTACACAGCGGCACTTCCACAATGAGGAAGTTCAGGTGAGTTCCCTATGGATGTAATAAGCTATTCTGGGGATGCTTGGTAACTGCTGTGAGTTTATGCAGCAATAATTGTAGTAATTGGGCCTTTGTGGAAGTTAAGCAGTATGATAATACATGACAGTGATCAGTAGCTCATGGGAGGTTGATAAAATGCATTTTATGTTCCTGTTTCTAACAAAAGATGGTATCTGAAGCCTTACCATTATTCAGTAAATGGCTTAATCAGGGTTGCATGACTAGAAACTTATAATACTAAACATCCCCATTGACTCTTTAAGATCTCTGCTGACCTACCCACATATCTAGGTTCTTCCACTTGCTCGAAAGAACTTCAGCATCAAAAGACAGCGAGAACTTTTGTATCAAAGCTTATGCGTGATGCCCTTGAAATTGATTGAACGCGTCTTGCCATGGCTGGTAGGATCATTGACTGAAGATGAAGCTTGCAAATTCCTCGAAAACATGCAATTGGCAGGTTCTACATCTGTTTCCTATATAGTTGCTTCTAGAAAGAATATTAAACAAATAATATTCAACAAATTTATAATTACATAGTATAAACCTGACAATGAGTGGTTCTTTAATTCAGCTCCAGCACCAGATAAAGCTCTGGTAACCCTCTTTTCTGGTTGGGCTTGCAAGGCTCGTAACCAAGGATTGTGCTTGTCTCCAAATGCAACTGGTTGCTGCCCTGCTAAAACTTTTGCTGATATTGAAGAAAATTTTAATAGATCATCCTGTGCACGTGCTTCCACATTGTCTGCTAAAGACAGCCCAATATCAGCTGAAGCAGATGCAATCAAAAGGCCATTCAAACATAATGTATCAGTGTTATGCAGGAATGGCAATGCTCCTGACCCACCTTCAAAGACTTTCAATGTCCAGAAACAATGTTGTAGTGATCAAACTTGTTGTGTACCTGGTTTAGGTGTAAACAATAATAATCTAGGGTTGGGTTCTCTTTCTACTGCTAAGTCTTTACGTTCCTTGTCTTTCAGCTCTTCTGCCCCATCTCTTAACTCCAGTCTTTTTGTCTGGGAAACAGAAAATAGCACTTCTGATATTGGTTGTGCAGAACGACCGATTGATAACATATTTAAATTTCATAAAGCCATACGCAAAGACTTGGAGTATTTAGACATTGAATCTGGAAAGCTTAGTGACTGTGATGAGACATTCTTTCGGCAGTTCATTGGAAGATTTCATCTGTTGTGGGGCTTATATAGAGCTCATAGTAATGCTGAAGATGATATTGTGTTTCCAGCCTTGGAATCCAAGGAAGCACTTCATAATGTGAGTCACTCATACACACTAGACCATAAGCAGGAAGAGAAATTTTTTGAAGATATATCTTCTGTTCTTCATGAGCTTTCACAACTTCTTGAAAGCTTGCAGAAGGCACATAAGACACAGGATTTAGCTGGAAATAACATTGGATTTTCTTCTGCCCATGGTAGTGATTCTGTTAGGAAGTACAACGAGCTAGCTACTAAGCTTCAAGGAATGTGCAAATCAATAAGAGTGACATTGGATCAGCATATTTTCAGGGAAGAACTTGAGCTGTGGCCATTGTTTGGCAGACATTTCTCTGTGGAGGAGCAAGACAAAATAGTGGGTCGCATAATTGGGACTACAGGTGCTGAAGTGCTACAATCGATGTTACCATGGGTAACTTCTGCACTTACTCAGGATGAACAGAACAAAATGATGGACACATGGAAACAGGCAACCAAAAACACAATGTTCAATGAATGGCTTAATGAGTGTTGGAAAGGAAGTCCAGGGTCAACTTCAGAGACTGAAACATTGGAAACCATCACCTATCAAAGAGGTTTTTATTTTGTTACTGCTGAGAACTGCATAGTTTCAAGTTCACATGTTTATATGTTTATTGTTGTTCTTGTGCTCAGTCATGTGTCAAGTGCAAATTTTTTTTGGTGTAATGGCTTGAACTGATTTCAATGTTTTCTGTTCTCGGTATAGAATATCAAGAAAGTCTGGACCAGAGTGATCAGATGTTCAAGCCTGGTTGGAAGGATATTTTCCGTATGAATCAAAATGAGCTTGAGTCAGAGATCAGAAAGGTTTATCAGGACTCGACTCTTGATCCTAGGAGGAAGGCGTATCTTGTTCAGAATCTTATGACTAGGTTAGCTCAAATGCTAATAATCTATTTAGAGATTTTCAAATAGGTTTTATTCATATTCAGTCTGATATAAATAACCAGTTCATGGAATCTTAAAGTGCTTCATCTCTTGGTCACGAATCATTGATTATTATTACTTCCTGGTTCATTTTTAGTCGTTGGATAGCAGCTCAGCAGAAGTTGCCAAAATCAGTAGCTGGGGAAACTTCTAATGGTGAAGATGTGGAATGCTCACCATCATTCCGAGATCCTGAGAAACGAGTGTTTGGGTGTGAGCATTACAAAAGAAACTGCAAACTGCGTGCTGCTTGTTGTGGCAAGTTTTTTACATGTAGATTTTGCCATGACAATGTGAGCGATCATTCTATGGATAGGTGATATTTTTTACGTATTTTGCTTACCAAGAAAATAGAAAAAGAAAAAAAAAAGGAGCAATCATTCATTTCTGATGTTCTGTTTTATAATTGCAGGAAAGCAACATCAGAAATGATGTGCATGCGTTGCTTGAACATTCAAGCAGTTGGGCCAATATGTTCGACACCTTCATGCAATGAATTTTCCATGGCCAAGTATTATTGCAATATATGTAAATTTTTTGATGATGAAAGGTACACGAGTTCTTATTGGAAATTTAAGATTCTAACTTAATAATTATAAAAAGCATTTAAATTCAGCCAGCTAAAAAAACCAAAAATTACAATGGTGTTAAAGTACAGTGGAATCATTCTCTTTTATCCTTTTCTCTGTAATTTTTGGATAAAAGATGAAGAGATTTCCGGAAACTAATATAAAGAATGTTCTTTTGTTCATATCTGTGTCTTTTCTTCCCTTTTAAACTTATACAAAAATGCTTTACACAATGGTTGGTACAAAAAGGTTTACTGGGCTAAACTATCCTGGCCTAAGAGCTTATAAGTGGATACAAAATAATGTAAATATTGTTTGTAACTTAAATGGAAAATTGAGAATTAAAATTATTGTTCACATTAACGCTAGTGACTTCAGTTGATAATTATTTTTTGTGAAAAACAACAATTGAGCTGTGTAATTTGATTTCTCAAACCTTGGCTTTTAAATTTTGGGGTTCATTACACTGTGTGCTTGTACAAAAACAGTGACTTATTTTGCTTGCTTTAGGACTGTATATCACTGCCCATTCTGCAATTTATGCCGTCTTGGGAGAGGTCTTGGAATAGATTATTTTCATTGCATGACATGCAATTGTTGCCTGGGAATAAAGTTAGTGAACCACAAGTGTCTGGAGAAAAGTTTAGAAACAAACTGCCCAATCTGCTGCGACTTCTTATTCACATCAAGTGATACAGTCAGAGGTCTACCTTGTGGTCATTATATGCATTCAGCTTGCTTTCAGGTCTCTGTCTATCCCACACTTTTGTTCTGCCAAACTGTCCTTTTTGACTTTTTCATCTTTTTTGTCTGTCCTGAAAAGAATTGGATAGAAGTGGTTGATTTTAATCTCAAACCTTGTTTTGTTCTCTTAGGCATACACTTGCAGTCATTACACTTGTCCAATCTGCAGCAAATCTTTAGGAGATATGGCGGTAAGAGAACTTTTCCCCCTTTTAATTACCACCTGACTGAGGTTTCTATTATTAATATGTTAAAAATGTATTTATCTGGTATATGGTGCTGAAATTGTTGACCTGTTGGTTACTTGGGGAAAACATGGCAATGAATGAAGTTCTGTTCCTATTTTAGAATTGGATTCTTCGTTCTTTCAATCTTCAAGAAACAAGAAGTTAATTTCTCCAATTAGCATATTTTACAATATTGTTACTATCGCTCTTTTAACAAATTTACCCTTAATTGTTATCAAGAATGAGTATACATTTATATTGATCTCAGCACTAACATGGTGCTGTGTTCACAAGCCGATTCAACTTTTCTTCCATGTGGATGTCTAGTAGGATAATTTATCTGAGACTTGTATAAGAACTTTTTGTATTTCTTGCAGATGGTAAATGTATACTTGATATATTAGTACAAAAGGTGATGAAAATGTCACACGCACATGCTCATGTATGTGTGCATATATGTATATAAAATAGAACAGCTCCCATGTCAGCACTAGAATTTTTTTAATATATTTATATATTATTATCATCATTCATGGCATTATTTGCATTTAAGGATGTAACGCATCAATAAGCAAGTCAGTTTCAGTTTCTACCATACAGAGTCTATAATTCATCAGTGTCAATAAATAGGGCTCATTAATCATTGTGTCAAATTTCTGTACTGTATTCAATTTAATGTAATATCTGATAATCCATTGTATGTTACAATTTTGCGTTAGAACTATAAAATTAATTCTCTTTTTGACTTTCATCCCTTTATTAATCTGATATTGTTTTGAGTGTTTCTGAATAGTATATAGTATGGTTCTGCATAGGCACAGTGTTTTGTGTGGGGAAAAAAAGATTCTCAAAGGTGCTTTGTCATGTACCTGCAGAAGAATATCAGAAGCATCTTACTTCAGTCTTTTCTATACCAACTTAGTGCTTTTTAAAATAAAAAATAAATTCTTATAACCAAAATGCCAACTCAGGTCTACTTTGGCATGCTTGACGCATTGTTGGCGGCTGAGGAGCTTCCAGAGGAATATAGGGATCGTTATCAGGTACCCCTGCTTCTAAATCTTACACACACATAAACATGGATGTAGATAAACACACACACACACACACACACACACACACACACACACATATAGAGAGAGAGAGAGAGAGTAAAAAAATGAGAGCGAGTGAATGAGATAAAACTGTTGCATTTAGTTCTACAGGGAGACTGATAATCAGATTCCTTTGGAAGGGAAGGATAATGACTTTAGCTCTGTCTTTATGGAAGTCATTCATGTGCTGGAAAGATTTTATTTGTTTGGAAGTATCATTTTTCTTTTTAATGATGTTTGGCAGCAAGTTTATCTCCAGTCCATGTGATTTGCAATTTTAGACGATCTTGATTTAGTTGGCCTTCTAGAGTATACCATGCTTTACCTTAGTATGCAAAGACTTTTCTTACAACATCAGATTTCCTTTTTACACTTTTTGTCCAGTTTGGAGGGTACACTTGGATCGCAAAGTCTTAGAAATTTGAAGCAAATCTTATTATAACTTTTTTTCTTAACTCCAATAATATAAATTTTCAGACAGTTCAAATTAGTTTGGAATTAAGGTTTAGTTGAGTTGAATTTTCAGAAAAATGAACTGGTAGACACACCTCATACAACTTGTGTGATGCATCATTATGATAATGAAAGAGGTTCCATCTAGCAAATTTAATTTACATTCTGTTTACAGCTCCTGGTCTAAATGCTAACTAAAATGTTCATATGGCCATCCAGGATATACTCTGCAACGACTGTGATAGAAAGGGCAGCTCTAGCTTCCACTGGTTGTATCATAAGTGTGGATTTTGTGGATCATATAACACCCGAGTGATCAAGAGTGAGTTGACAGTTTGCCCCACTTCACACTAATGAGAGGATCCCTTTTCCTCTTGAAGAATGTCATGTATACATAGTAGTTTGTAAATACTTGTTTGTATAGCCAATCAAATTTTCCCTTACCAGGAAACTGGTTATTACTGATTCCTACATCTGATAAGCAGTGAAGGACATTGCTTTTATAGAAGCCACCTAAAGGTCCACTTGTTTGGAAGATGCGTCTCCAAGAATTGAGATTTGAGACAACTACAAGAGATAATTACATTAATATGTTCAACCCCGAGGGATTGACCTAGTAGTTCTCTAGGTCTCATGTATACACAGTAGTTTGTAAATACTTGTTTGTATAGCCAATCAAATTTTCCCTTACCAGGAAACTGGTTATTACTGATTCCTACATCTGATAAGCAGTGAAGGACATTGCTTTTATAGAAGCCACCTAAAGGTCCACTTGTTTGGAAGATGCGTCTCCAAGAATTGAGATTTGAGACAACTACAAGAGATAATTACATTAATATGTTCAACCCCGAGGGATTGACCTAGTAGTTCTCTAGGTCTCATGAGATTCATGAGGTTTTGGATTCAAAACTTCTAACCAGCATTTTGGAATGTGTGTGGGTTGGGGGCAATTACACGCACCTAGGAGAATAATCAAAGTCCTCAAAGAGCTTTGGACAGTAACATTAGCCAAAAAAGGAAATTGCATTAATATGCAGCCACTAGTAGTATATATACTACTTTTTCTCTTTGCTCTTTCATCTTACAGTAAAAATTTTCTCCTAACCAGAAATGTGAATTTTGTTCAATTCTTTTTACATTTTTCCTCTATTGTCTAGAAATTTACTCCTATATATAATGTCACAAATTTACTATGAATTTCCTACTAAAAATGGGCCTTTTATGAACACCAAGTCAAAAAATGCAAAAAAAATCGTACTGTAGTCTCAATGATGGTTAACATTTGTTAATATCCATTGTTGATACCTATTTTTGCAAATTTTCATCCAACAGCCCATGAGGTGAAAAGCCCAAAAAAGCCCTTAAAGATGGGTTAAAGTATGAGCAAAGATATAGTAATCGGGCCATATTTTAAATGTCCAAAGAGAAGATAATGCATAAATAAGGTCTAAGTGATGGCCTAAAAAAGATGAGTATTTTGATAATAAAATAGAGCCCAATGAGTGAGTACCAACAGAACTGAAGGAAGAGAAAAGAAAGCAAAAGGGCCCGTCAGCCCAACCCAATGTAGCGAATAAATGAAGAGAAAAGAAAGTAAAAAGGGTTTGCAGACTTAACCCAATGTAGTGAATAAATAAAGAGAAAATAAAATAAAAGAATTAATAGGCCTAACTCAATATAGTGAATAAAAGCAAAAGGGGTCAACAAGCCCAATCCAATATATTGTAGAAAGCCTATAATGCACTTGCATAAATGGATAAAGATGAATTCTAATTCTGCAGAGGGAAAGCAAGGTGAAACTGTGCAAAGTCACAGCAGAAGGAAACGCATAAAGAAACAAGACAACACCATAGCAACAAGAGGCGCATGAAGAAACAAGACAAAATCAAAAGCTACAAAAAAGGCAACCTGAAACCTAGCCAATGCAAGGGAGGCAGGGTCCATGGCTAAAGAGGAACAAAGGGTGTGGTTTGATAAAGGGGGGAAAAGACCTAGTTTTGGTATCCTGTCAAGACTCCTTTTGGGAGATGCTTTGCTAAGAAAGCATCTTTACCAAAATGGGTAAGAAATTGGTGGGAACCATCTGATGCATGTTAGAGAGTACAGAGATTAATGAGGGTTTTCCATTATGGGAAAGAGAAAGATAATAGTATTATGGTCAAATTGGCTTTTGCCCAAAAGTGGAAAGAAGTTCGTCGCTAAGCAAGTAGTAGGACTAAACCCACTTCTAGCAACTAGAAGGTAGTGAGCCCACCTGCACACGGCTAGAACGGTATGTTGTAGGTATTGGTTGAATGCTTAGGACAAAATGGTTGGTGAAAACAAGGGTAAAGAAGGGAAATCACCTGGGCTTGATCTTAGGTATAAAAGGAATAGTACCCATGAATATGAGGACAAGATTGTTAGAACTAGAAAAAACGGCAACAAGAATGAGAGAAGAACACAATATCATTAAACAACGGAGAGAAACATAAACAATGGTGTGAAGAAACACAGTACCCAAGAGAATTAGAGCATGGAGTTGAAAGTGAAAGAAGAGAGAAATGGGAAAAGAAAGTGAAACGTAAAAGAGAATAGAGAGTTGAGAAATTAGAATATAGATGGCAAACTTAACATGCATCACTAAGTAGCCTTTTCCCTCCCTCATACAAAACCATCCTCTCTGACATCTCAATCAATAGGATAGTTATTTTGATCCATTCTGCAAACTACATAACTTTATGGCCTTGTAAGGTAATAAGGTTAAGTGGGTTGGAGTTTGGGCTCTTTTTAGTATATATCTTGTGGAGAACCCTTTTACTTTTGTTATTATGTTTGTTGTTATTACTATTTATTTATACTGTTAATAGTCTCAGACTAATAATTATTTTGCTGTTACTATATACATATAAGTGTGTGTATATATATATATATATATATATATTTCTCTTTGTTTGGAGTGTTTGGTCTTGTGTAAAGATTGATTCCAAGGGGAATACCACAAAAAGAGCCAAGCCCACTTCACTACCCTCTGCAGAAAGTCTTAGCTTAATAGCACAAAAAGGCACCCACACCCATTTTCACGGCACATTTTTTTTTTTTTTTCTACAAGCCCATTTCATGTATTGTATTATATTTATTCTTTTTAAGCATAACCTAAGCCCATGTAACATATTGAGGAAATGTGGTTTGGAGGTATGGGTTGGTTTCTTTTGGACCCATTGTATAAGCCTAGCCCATATATGCTAGCAAGTGGACAAGGGACACTAGTAGCACTTTAAGCTCATGGAGGAGGTCTTGTACTCAAAATTTTTACCCTAAAAGAGCTTTTATACTCTTGCTGACTGTGACTCAACTTTTCTACTCTACACTTTTTTTTGTCTAAAACACATAGCTAGCCCTAAGTGGCTAGCCTTGTATGCTACAACAACCAAATGTAGCCTCCAAGGACCTGTCATGTCTAGGAAACACTAGTCCATGAATTTAGGCCACTTTATTTCCCAACTTATGCAAAAAGCAAGCCAACCCTCTTGCCCAATCAAAGCAAATTTGACCATAACCTCTTTGATTGATTCCTTGGGTGGTTCAAAGCCTTTTTTATTAACCAAAAACTAGTCACTAAAGGCACCCCAAACTTAATACAAAATGCCCCAATCAGATTCAAAAGGAACCAACCACGTTTTACCCTTAGAGCCGAAACTTTAGAGCAAAAACTTGTTCTACCAACTAATATTCTCACAATTCCAAAGATTGGGGGTGGAAATATGGGTATAAGGGAACCTTCTCTCTCTTCCTCACAACCTCTCTTAATTTCTTCTTCTCCCTGATTATGGGTCAAAGTTTCAGACCTATTGTTTCTATACATTTTTTTGCACTTTTGTTATTAAACTTTATAGTAAAAGTTCATTAGCTAGGAGACATTCTCACAATTCCAAAGCTTTAGGGTGGAAATATGGGTACATGGAAACCTTCTCTCTCTTCCTTACAACCTCTCTCAGTTTCTTCTTCTTACTGACTGTAAGTTGAAATTTCGGACTTGTTATGTTTCTATGCATTTTTCAGTATTTTTATTATTGACATTTTGATTTCTCCCTTGTTAAAGCATCATTAGCCTCTATTCACACTAAATATTGGAATTTTGGACTTGATACTCTTCACAAATAATCACTTCTAAAAAGCTCAAGGGGAAATTTGAGCTGTTCTTGCATTTTTGGCCCTTGTTGCAAAACACCCTCGACTACATTATGACACAAGAATGATGATAGAAATACTATAAGTTTTACAACAAAAGTTATATAAATTCAAGTGTCACCAATTGTCAAAAGGTTATTGAGATATTTATTGGACAAAATTTGGCTACAAACTTGGTTGTAGTTTAATGTCCACAACTCCACTAAATATTTTTTTTATATGAATTTTGACAAATCCATCATTGGATTACAATTTTTCTTATATCCTCTATGCTTGCAAAATTTCAAGAAGATCAAAAATCAATAGTTATGTTATCAATCAAATGTTTAAATTTTAAGTTTTTGAAGTCTAAAATTATATATAAAAAATAAGTTTATGAATCAAATATTAAATAACATCTGATTGACACAAAATTTAACCTACGTGTTAAGAACATAAAAAACATGCAACGCAATAATTAGATTTTCAAAATATGTAGTCATATTATTTTCTTTTAGTGGAAGTTGTAGTTATTAGCTACAACCTAGAAATTTTTTTTCCATATTTATTTACAAATCTTTATTGATGAATAAGACGTAAATAGTGTTATCTTTTTTAAGAAAAATTAAATTTAATACAATTATGTGTCTGAATTTAATTAGATGCTTGATGTATTGCACTTGAAGAATTGTAGTCAAGTTTTATACTATATCAGTCGCAGACACACACGATGCATGAGAATATTATTAATGATCATTTCGTAGTTAAACTTATTTGAAAATAATAATTTTATAATAATAATTTGTTGAGAATCATTTTGTGAATTGTCAAAAGAAAATTCTTACCACATAAGTTAGTAAACTACCATTACTAAAAATAAATAAAACAATAAACAAAGATATATAACATAACTTATCAAATTATTCAAACAAAATTTTGTCAAGAAATCATTTAAATTGGCCATCAAATATATGACATACCCTAGAAACTTCATAATTAAATATAGTGTAGAGTAAATATGGCTTTTACAAAAACAATGAAATCCAATTGACAAAATAAGAATAATAGCAAAAAATGAAGTAGAAAAATTAAAAGAAGACAGACCTTAGTGTAAATTTTTGTGCGGTTTGAATATTACTCTCATACTTGTGGACTTCATATTATATATGGTTTGTAACTATTTTTGAATGATTATTGTGATTTATTGATAATAATTAATAAAAAATAATTAAAACCTAAAACATTTTTTCCCTGATATAATAGAGGAGGAGGTAAATGATTGTCATTTAAAGTAATTAAAACAATAGAGAACATACTCATATAATCATACATTTGTATTACCTACAAGCAAACAAAGAGTTATTCTTATAATGTTTAAAGACTTTTATATTTAGTTAAATGTTTTAGAAAGGACTTTTATTATTATTATTATTGTAAGGGCAGCTTTTTGGATCCTGAGCCCAAAGGGTCAATGGATTAGGGCCCAAAGAGCTCAATGCAATGAATTTGTAGAAAATGAGCTGAAAACTAGGCTTTGATGTTGGAGACAAAGTCCGCAATGGATTAGAGATGATAATAACACAAAGATAGCAAGTTTTATACAAAGAAATTCTTCCTCGGCAAAGTCCGAGGAGAATTATTCTTGAATAAGATTCTCTTAGACTTGATTACAATTACAGTTCTTTGTGCTACCGTCTCCCTTTTCGTAATTTCTCAGGAGTAACATTCTGGGCAATTCTGCTGGTAGGGATAAGTATCAGGAGGGGATAAAGTAAGAGGAAAATGAGAAATATCTAAGGGAAAGCTGCAACCACCACATTAAATACTCTATAGCTAATTCTCTGGCCACATTTATGTGAAGGTGATACCTGAATAGTGGGATTCAGCCTTACAACTATCTTTAAAGACTTTAGGAAGGTGCTGATGGGACAAGGAAAGGAGTCAACCATCTGATCTACATGTGGAGGGTTGAAATGGAGCAAAGGAGGGTAATATAAAGAAGAAAAATCCCATTACAAAAAGGGCATCTGAGAAATTGCAAAAAGGGGGATGATAGCACAAAGAACTGTAATTGTAATCAAGTCTAAGAGAATCTTAATCAAGAACAATTATCCTCGGACTTTGCCGAGGAAGAATTTCTTTGTATGGAACTTGCTATCTTTGTGTTATTATCATCTCTAATCCATTGTGGACTTTGTGTCCAACATCAAAGCCTAGTTTTCAACTCATTTTCTACAAATTCATTGCATTAGGCTCTTTGCGCCCTAATCCTTTGACCTTTTGGACTTAGGATCCAAAAATCTGCCTTTACAATTATTATTATTATTATTATTATTATTATTATTATTATTATTATTATTATTATATGCATTAGGGTCGCAATTTTTAGATTGTTTATTCTATTTGGCAAAGATGACGTGGATAATGAAAATAAAGATTATTTGTAATATAAGTATATTATATGTCTTGTCCCAATATGATTATATATTATGCAAATCTTTGTTCTTTATTTCAAATTCTAAAATTCATACGGTAAAGGGGGGGAAAAAAACAACAACAACTCACAACTGCTAGAACATTTGAATTTTCGATCAAAGGTTGTTCTTTGCATTTTTTTTTTTTTTTTTTTTTCATTAGAGCTAATTGGCAAAGAATTTGGACTCTCAGTTTTAGGTAACCGAATGCTTAGGACATCAAAGGTTGCAAAAGTGAGGTACCGTCATGTTAATGGAGAAGAGGATAGTGAATCAAAATTATCATTGCCTAATATTCTTTTTACTACATTTATTATTGCAATAAATCCAATGAAGCACACCTTAATAATTTTTCTATGTTAAAAACTCATTTATAAATGAAGTTTTACTAACATTATAGTATTCTTCAATATTCGTTTTTCCTATTTGTTCTTCTATATGAACATGACCGTCTTTATTTTTTTAGATTGAAATGTCATAATACATCAGTGAAATAAATGAATAGTTCTATATGTCCAAAAAGTTTGGGTTAAAGCAAGGGCTTTTGAAATAAATGTGGTATTTATTTCAAATTATAAAATTCATATGGTAAAGGGGGAAAAAACAACAACAACCCACAACTACTAGAACATTTGAATTTTCGATCAAAGATTTGTTCTTCGCTTCTTCTTCTTCTTTTCTTTTTTCTTTCATTAGAGCTGATTGGCAAAGAATTTGTACTCTCAATTTTAGGTAACCGAATGCTTAGGACATCAAAGGTTGCAAAAGTGAGGTACCATCATGTTAATGGAGAAGAGAATAGTGAATCAAAATTATCATTTCCTAATATTCTTTTTACTACATTTATTGTTGCAATAAATCCAATGAAGCACACCTTTATAATTTTTGTGTGTTAAAAACTCATTTATAAATGAAGTTTACTAACATAATAGTATTCGTCAATATTTGTTTTTCCTATTTGTTCTTCTACATGAACATGACCATCTTTGTTTTTTTAGATTGGAATGTCATATTACATCAGTGAAATAAATGAATAGTTCTATATGTCCAGAAAATTTGGGTTAAAGCAAGGGCTTTTGAAATAAATGTGGTATTTTTTGGTACATCATAGGGAAAGGCATCTAGTCGAATTCAAGCCTGGCCCAGTTTGAAAGTTTGAAAAGAAACCCAAGAAAATGTCATGATTAGATTAGTTGAGAAGCTAAAGTCGATACAGAACAGTTCTGAAAAGGCATTTCATTGAAGATTTGTATTTTCAAACCCACCCCATAATTCAAGCCGGGGTTTGTCTTTAATCTTATAATAAGAACAAAACTTATGAGAGCAAAAAGCTTCTCTCATAAAGAAACAACCAATTGAAAATTATATGTACATTAGGATTTACATAGACAACAAAGCGGCTTATTAAACAAAAAGTAACCTACCTACCAACCTATATAATGAAGAGAAATTGAAAGGAAAACAACGTTGGGACAACTAGAAAGAAGGGGGACCTCTTGCTGTGTATACAATCAATCATATTCTTAATTTTACAACTTGTTAACTTGTGTGATCGTGAGTATTTTACATTTTCTGTCTTGTGCAACCTATCATTTCACTTTGACTACTCACAATCACTCAAGTCAACAAGTTTTGAAATTAGATATAGGATTGATGGTCTCTAGAATCACTATGCTGTGTGTGTCTCCTGGTCCAAAGCTTGTGACATTTTGAAATGCAGGAAATTCAATTCCATGAGGCTCCATCCCTCCCTCTTCATCTCTTTCTCATCATATGCGTTTATTTTATACCTTAATACAATTAGCTTCTTTCGTAGATATCTTCTTAGGCTCAATAATACTTGGTCCTTTACAAATTTCCATGATCTTTGTCTGGACTCATCAGGTAAGGAAAATCCACTAATTATTGAACCTAAACCCATAAAATCTATACAGAAGTGAAAATCCAACTATCTGTTCAATGAAGGAAAAGCAAAGTGAAAACTATTTCTTGCTCTTTTTATCCTTCCCATCACGTAAAAAAGAACCAAAATTGAAGAGATTTTGAGCCCTTTTAGAAATGTAAGGAGGTGGTATATTCAAAACAGGACTAATCTGAACTGCATTTAAAGATTCTCCATAACTCTTTTTCAACTGAGGCTTCTGCTGCAATTTAGTATAAGATGAAAAAGATGATGACCTTGGCAATGAAATAGATTCTTGTTTCTGTGAATTGTGCTTGTGAACTTCCTTATTCTGCGTTGTTCTTTTTGGAATTGGGTCCAATGAACTAGTTGAATTGCTTCGTGACAGAAGCGGTAACGAGCGTAAAAAGCTCTTCTTATTGTCAAAATTATCGAGACTAGCACTTCTCTTGAAACCCCAGAAAGACTTGGTCGCCGTGGATACATGCTTTTGCTCCAAATCTGAGTTTATAACCATGGCTTCTTTCTTCGATGATGATGAGTTATCACGACGAAGAGGAGGAAGAGGAGCAATAGGCCGAGGTTGACAACTATGGACTTCTTTGTTAGCAAGAAATCTCTCTTTATCATGAATTGGAAGAAGTACCCCATTGGAGAAAAGCTCGTCTGCTGAACAAGATTCATGCTCAAATAAGCTGCTGCTAATGTTGAATTCAAAATCAGAATTTGAGCCCAAATGCGATGATGATGATGATGATGAGTCTGTTTGATCAGACATGCTGAGAAGTGGTCCAACATCTGCTTGGACAAGATCATGGGAGAAAGATATTCTAGGAAGGCTTGTTTGTGAACACATGTCAATATATCATATATGCTTATTTGATTATTTCCAATATTTATCAAGAAAAGACCATGAAAGTGGTACAAAATAGAAAGAGGTTGTAAATAGTATGAAGAAGAATAATTCAATGACGTGATATACGTGTGGTAAAGAGAGAAAGCAGGTACACAATTCAAACTTTTAGGCCAACATCAAAGCCTTGAAATTTGGCAAAAATGGCTTGGACTAGGAAGTCAATAAAGTGTAAAGGGGGTGTTTGAATTTATAGGATAGAGAGAATAAAAAATGTTAAAAAGGGGCAATCTTTTTCAAATTTCAAAGATGTCGGAGGATTCTAAGAAAATTCTGGGATCTGGGATCAAATGTTCTTCTCTGAATATGAAGTAGAAGTTAGTTGTCTGTCTGTTACTGAAAAGAACAAAAAAAAGGAAAAGAAAGTATATAAGATATGAGATTTTGGAAGAAATGTAATAAGACTTGACAACAAATTCTAAGGCAAGGTCATGACTCATGAGAGAAATATCAAATATATGTGGCTTGAGGTTGCACGAAAGAGGGAAATGAGGCCAGATAATCAATAATGAGAGAGAGAGAGAGACAGATTTAAAAAGTTACCCCCATTCAAAGGCAATGAAAGACCGCACAGAAAGGAAAAGAAGAGGTAGCGACGTTAATTGATAAGTCATGGTAATGGGGCTGTGAGCGGCAGTAACTTAAGGAAATGTCTGTTAGCCATGTCTATTTTTATATCCCAACAAAACTAATCAAGTTGAGGTGTATATGGGATTCAATATACACTCAATACAATCAAATCCAATCAAATTCTCACAATTTGAGGTCTCCCTTGCAGTATAATTATTGCTCAGTATATTTTTTTACTCAATAAATTTGAATTAGATTAATGTTAAAATCTTGTCATTGCTTACGGATGCTTTGTAAGTTTCACACCTATGTAATCTACTACATGAAACTTATTTAGTGGGTTTTTCAAGCATTAAAAAAGAACCCATTATTTTGACTTTTTAAAGATGATGCAGTCCTCAATTATCTTAACATTTACCAAGTATTGTAGTATATGAAGGTTATATAATATAATACATGGTATGTTTGGAAAAAAACAAACTGTTTACAGAGTGAAACTAATTTTTTTTTTGGTGGAAAAAATACTAAAACTATAATATGAAAAGAGTTTGACTTACTTCCAATATTTTTTTTAACTTGACATTTCCTTTTATTTTAAATAATAATAGCAAGTGGTAGTGAGTTTTAATCTCTATTTTTTATTTAGGTAGTAGGTAATATGACAGTTTCTGATTAAAACAAAATGAGATTTCAGTTGAAAAAGTACTAAAAATAAACCAAACCCATATAAAAATGACATATGCCATGTATAAAGTTTGGCAATTATGACTTACTATTAAAGTGTAAAATCTAAAAAGATTATGATTAGTTATAAATTATAAATATCTACTTATTTGTCAAGAGTCTTATATCTCAATTGACATTTTTGTTTTTTTTTTTGGTGTTTTCAATGAAGACATACAATATTTAAATTTTCCCACCTCTAACATGAATTATATATATATATATATATATATAAACTTCAATTAATGCAAACAAGTTTTTGCCAACATTTTAATTGTTAATTTTAGTTGCATTAATTTTGTTATTGTTATTGTGTTCTTCATTAAGGCAATTTCAAACTTAATTTACACAAGTTTAAGTTGGAAAAGTTTTTTCCTAGAACATGAATCATAGTAATATTATTCTTATCCATGATAGGAATTATCGAATTTATTTTTAATTCATCAAAAATTAGTTTCCAAAAATAATAGTAGCATTTAGCAAGAACAGTTGACGGATTCGCTCACCTACTGAGTACTGACTACATATTGAAATTTTTTTAATCATTCTAGTTATCATGTTGCATCAGATGAAAGAACCCACCACCCACTCGATCTTAAGCTATAATTCAATGTTCAAAAATAGTCAATATGCGCCTCGCCAGTAGCGCCTATTCATAATTGTGAGATCATTAGATAGCTTCGCTATTGGCAGTCAGCAACCATAAAGTATTTCCCATGATATTTCAAATTACAAATGTCAAAGATGAGCGTATAAGCCTTACACACAACAATATACCTCGTAAGTTTAAAGAACCGTAAAATGGAGAGATTGAATACTTTTGAGATTGGACTGTGATAACATTATAATAGTGTATACAATGAGCAGTGGCAATTCCATGAATTTTGTTTAGGGTCATTAAAAATTTTTAATAAAAAGAGAACTTGAATATATCGAGTTATCGACAAAAAAAGAATAATAATACATGAATTTTACAATTATTCTACAAGTTTTCAAATTTTGAATGTTACATAATACTCCCTCCGTCCCATTTTGTTTGTCCTCTATTCCATTTTGAGATGTCCCAAAATATTGTCCTGTTTCTAAAAATAAAAGTTATTACTTTACTAATATTCCTATTATACCCCTAAGCCTCATTAAGAATAACTTTTTTTTTAAAAAGTTGATAAATTTATTTAAGGGTAGTTTTGTAAACTTATATATTTTTATAAGGTAGACAAGATAATAAATGATGTTTCCTTAAAATGTTTGACTTTTCAAACAGGACAAACAAAGTGGGACGGAGGGAGTAGTTCATTATGAGTATTTATTGCCAATGTGGGTAGTTATGAGCCTATGACCATTTTATTTTGTTAAGTTTGCCAACATTTTTTTCTTTATACAATTGTTATTATCTGTTTGACTTTGTTTTTATAAAAATATTTTAGACTAAATTACTAATCTCAACTCATTGGCTCCGAATTAATTATTGACACATACAATCATACTCATTCATACATAAAATTATACACTACTTGTCTACTTAATCCATCAAATGCTTGAACAATCACTAACTTTATAATTTTTTTTATTGAATTTTACTAACTCTATAACAAAAAGCTATTATAATATGATAACAATACACACACATGTAAAAAAAAACTATTTCCTAATTATTAAATTATATAAAGTTATATTATATTTATATTATTGTACACACAAACATTCACACACATCATAATTTACACAAATAACATTATAACAAAAAGTAATGTACACAATCAATATTAGACACACTCACACATATATAATATAAATTTATAAAAATGAATTACACTTACAATTTACAAACACTTACTCTTACTCTTAGAGTCGAAAATACTTGTAATAAATGCGTATAAGATTTAAGTCAGGATGTATAAAAAAATATTTTTAAGAATAAATTAAAGTATTAAACTAACAAAAAAATATTTTTTATATATAATTTTTTTTTTTTTTTTGAAGTCGGGGGATTCATTTGAACGCCATAAATAGGTTGTAGCGCCACCCTTGACAATGGGAAATTATTGTATACTCTCGGAATACCATAAATGCTCTCTCCTCTCACATGAATTGTGGGTCCCACTAATTAAATTCATGGTGGGACTCACCATTTATGTAAGAGGTGGGAGTAAGTATTTATAGTACTCCGGGAGTACCTAATAATTTTCCCTTGACAATATGGACAAATAGTATTAATGTAGTTTTAAGAAGCTACAAGCAACATCTAATACCGTAACAAGTGTTATTTAAGCCCAAAGAAAGTGAAACATGTGGAATGAACAGCTCTCAATAATTATCAAAGGCCTCAAACATAAATAGAGGACTCATTCTCAAGAAAAACACACAATTTATAATTGACAAACTTGCTTATATAGAAATCATTCTCTCATAATTCCAGTTCTTTGGTAGATTCTCTTAGTTTGTAGAGCTGTAGAAGGAGTTCATGTGAGCAAGTTCATTTCCTTGTAATTTGTCGCTTTAATTGACTTGTTTATATAAGTTTCCTTTAGTTGGTTTAAGCTCTTAGTTGCCAATCTTGTTTGATCATTAATGCGTTTTCATCAATTTTATTTGGTGTTTAGTCTGGTTATATTTAGGCATCGATTTGTTTACTATTTAGAACTATTTAGGCACAAACTATTTTGCTTGCTTTGATACATAGCATTTTCATGAATTATTTAGCTTTCTTGAAATCAATGGCATTGAATCTCACTTATAGTTTAGGTCTAGTGTTCACGGAAAATTATTGAATACTCTAGAAGTATCATAAATGCGTACTTCCCCCTCTCACATGAATTGAGGATCTCATCATAAATTTAATTAGTAAAACCCACAGTTATGTGAGAGGGGTGAGTACGCATTTATGGTATTCTGAGAATAGTCAATAATTACCCGGTGTTCACCTAGAGTTACAATTTACTTACTTTTTATAGTTCTCTATTACTTGCATCTTCTCAACAAACCTAAAAGTTCTCTTAATTTAAGGCAATACCAAACATCTATATATATTTAAAAGTTGAAGCGTAATATTTATTATTTTTATACTTCTGTTGAGTTACATCAACGGTCACATCATTCACTTATTTGCAAATCATTCTCTCTTATTCCTAACTTATTGTTAATTTTTTCCAACATTTTCCTCTCCCTTTTACCTTTTCATCTCCCCACTATTATCTACCTTAATATCACTCTTCTTCTATCCCTTCCGTTTATTTTTGCTCTTTTTATTCTCGTCCTCTTATTATAACTTTGCATATCTCTCTCCCTTTCTATTCATAGTCTTCTCACACACAAAATGCTCTTTCTCTATCAATTTATTTTTTCATTTTTTGGGGGACATTTTATTTTTCTTGCATCTCTACTTTATGTTGTTAATTTTTTGTGTTCTTTAGAACTCTAATTTGGGTTTATGTGATTTAGTTTTGTATTTTTAAGTAATTTTTTTTTCTTTGATTTCATAGATGTTATCTTATTGCATTATAACAATAGTTAATAAGAATGTAATGTTATTCTATTACATAACATAACTTAGATAATTTGGTGTTTATTATTATATTTTTTATTTTTACCATTTTTCTTCTCATATTATTTTCTATAAATTTTTTATTTTCTCTCATATTCTCCTTTGAAAAAATGATTATTCTATCACTCTCTCTTGATTTTAGATTCTTTCTTACAACTCTATTTTAGGTTGATGAATCATTGTGCTTTTTAAAACTCTATTTTGGGTCAATATGTTTGGTGTTATATTTTTGGGTTTCCCATCGCAAGTAGTCTCTCTCCCTCTCATCACTTAGGTTTGATTTAATACATAGTTATTTTGAATGTGAAAATTGAATTTATATCAAAACACAATATTGATTATGCATTTGAATGTGCTTATAATCTGAGTGATATTAAGTGCAATTTTGTTATAATTTTTTTATTATCATGATAATCTCCTTTAAGAGAATGAGAAATTTGAATAATTTATTTGAAACTTTAAAAACATAGCATAATTTCGAAGAATATGGACCAACTCACAAATGAATAATATCAATCAAACACAGCCAAAATAATAGAATGAATATTGGTAGAGATAGAAACATGCAAAATTAAAATCATATCAAATACACCACATTAACAACATTAACCAAGTAATAAACAAATTTCTTAATTACATTTTTGTGTTACGTTTAAAAGTTGATATATAATTTTGTAAGACAAATTTAGTAAAATTTATATCACCTCAAAAATCATTCATATTATATTAACCATAGATAATAGAATAAATGGGAAAAATTATATAAAATGACCCAAAGTTTATACCATATTTCATAGTAGACTCTATATTTTTAAATATGTCAATCAAAGTCCCAAATTTATTAATATATTTTAATGTAAGGCCTCTATCCATCTCTGATATAGCTATAGCAGAACAAATTAAAAATAAATAAATAAAAGGAAAATTTTGATTAAACTTTATGGTCTACCTAGGGCTTGTTCATAAATTAGTTTGGCAGCCATGAATAAATAGTAAAGAGGGGAAACTTTGTTCAGAGAGAGAAAATTTTAGTTAAAGTGAGAAAGTGATTGCCAAAATATTAAAATTGATCACCTAGGTGAAATAAAACGGTTTATCACCAACTAGCCTCTGTGAGCGTGTGCTCAGAGGCTCTTCCATTTTTTGGGTAAAAGTTAATTATTTGCATCCATTATAATTTGGAACTACTATACTGTGTGTGAGTTGTGTAATCAGATAGGGATAATGTCCTAATTTTTAGCAACTTCTTCTGACATCTATGTTCAAGTTATGCTTTAGTGAGAGTTAATTTGAATTCCAAATAAAAATGGTAATTCAAAAGAAGAAATGCCTAAAATTTAGTAGGTTGTGGGTTCTATTTTACAAATTAATCAATAGGGATAATGTCCTAATTTTTAGCAACTTCTTCTAGCATCTATATGCAAGTTACATTTTAGTGAAGAAGATTAAATGCCTAAAATTTACTCCCTTTGTCCCAAATTATTTGGCCTGTATTCCATTTTGGGATGTCCCAAAATTATGTCTTGTTTGAAAAGTCAAACACTATTAATTTATTAATATTACCTTTATGCCCTTAATTTATTTGTGGTAGCATTTTTTTTAATTCAAAAAAAATTAAAAACAATAGTGTTTCTAATCTACCGAATTAAAAATTGATTTACAGATAAAGACTGAATTTGGATTAGGATTGGTGGCTATAGAATTTGGATCTGAATATAGGTTTGCAAATTGTAAAAGTAATACACTAATAGAATTTGAAATCTACAATAACTTTGAAATTGCTTGGTAGCTGGTGCCAATACTAGAAATGTTTTTTTTCCTTAAAAATTTTTTTGATAAATTTTTTTAAACGTAATATAGGAAATTTTTAACTTTTTTTTTAAAGAAATAAGACAATTAATAATGTTTCCCTAAATAATTGGATTTTTCTAACTAGGCCAAACAATTTGGGACAGAGAAAGTAACAAATTAATCAAATAGAGATAATGTCTTAATTTTTAGCAACTTTAGAGCCTTAATTTTTAGCAACTTTAGAGTTCAAGGCTTGGAAGCCGGCTTAGAGTCCATAGCTTAAAAGCTCCTTAAATGATAGTATAGATAATAAGAGTCCAAGTTTAATAAAGATATGGTTACCTATATTTACACCACTAATAATGTCTTGCCATGTCAGATTATTTCATAGGAAATAATAGATAGTAACCCACCTTATCACATTCAAGGCTGGCCCTAGGCCTAGGCCACTTAGGCTAGGGCCCCTACTAGAGAAAAGCCACCAAATTTTGGGGTAAAAATTGAAATATATTTTTTAAAAATATTATTTTGAGATATAGGAAAAAAAAATTAGTTTTAGATTTTTCCTCTACTTTTAAGAAGTTCCAAAGAATTTAGTAATGTTAGAGATAATACAATTTTAAATACATAGAGCTTGCAAATATGTGTCACTAATTATAAGAAATAATTCAGATAAGAAAATACTAGAAATACTATAAATTTTATTTCAAAACCTTTACAAATTGATGTGACAATTAATATGATTTGTAAATGTCAACAACATATTAAATGCATTTTTAAATTAATTTTTGTGATTAGTAATACATCTTTATAAACATCATGTTGTAAAATTTATAATATCTCTAACATCATTCATTCAAATACTTATTTATTATTTTCTTGAAGTGTCACTAATCACATTCAAACCAAGACACCAATCAATTTTTTGGTGTAGACAGGAATTAAAGTTTTTGGGATCTGGAATCAGATGTTTTTCTCTGAATATGTAGTTGAAGTTAGTTATCTGTCTGTTACTGAAAAGAACAAAAAAAAGGAAAAGAAAGTATATAAGATATGAGATTTTGGAAGAAATGTAAAAAGACTTGACAACAAATTCTAAGGCAAGGTCATGACTCATGAGAGAAATATCAAATATATGTGGCTTGAGGTTGCACGAAAGAAGGGAAATGAGGCCAGATAATCAATAATGAGAGAGAGAGAGAGAGAGATCTTAAAAAAGTTACCCACATTCAAAGGCAATGAAAAACCGCACAGAAAGGAAAAGAAGAGGTAGCGACTTTAATTGATAAGTCATGGTAATGGGGCTCTGAGCGGAGGTCTCTTACATCTTTTGGAATTGTCATTTTTGTCCATAAAGTTTCATTTTTATCATTTTAGTCTTTAATTAAACTTTAATTTCTTATCAAGTTCTTCTATTCATTATCGTTTATAAAACTAACACGATATACATATGTAATTCGACGTCATTTTGGTGGATTTGATAGTGATTTTATGGATGATAATTGACAGAATGGCCAATTTAACAAATTCTTAAAGTTTATCGTAAAGTCAAAACCTGTATAGTCATGGATCGGACAAAATGGCCTTATGCCCTTTTCACCCAAATTATACGGCCTTATGTCCCTTTCCCAAATTAATTAGAGAAATGTCTCTCTTTTGTAACTCGATTTTCTCATAATCGAGTTTAAAAAAAAAAAAAAAAATGCTAGAACCCTATAGTGACATTTTTAAGGACCTATAGTGACATTTTGTAACTCGATCTAGAATTTTACAAAACACCACTATAGGTCCTTAAAAACGTCACTATAAAGCTTAACTCAATTTTTAGAAAGTCAAGTTTCAAAAGATGAGCATTTTCCTAATTAATTTGGGAAGGGGGACATAAAGCTATATAATTTAGGTGAAAAGGGCATAGGGCAATTTTGTCCGTCATGGATTCGTTCATTTTCATAGGCAAGATTTACCATAGAGATAAGTTGTGTATAGTCTTTTTCTTTTTTTCTTTTTTTTGGTAAAATAAGTTGTGTATAGTCATAGATTCATTCATTTTCATAACGAAAACGTGAAGATTATTTAAGTGCATCGATCTTGTTGGTGATGACGATGACATTTCATCTCAACTAGTAGCTTTGAATGATGACATGGCAGCTTAATCAAGGTGTGGGAAATTTTGCTCAATCAAATTCTCTAAAACAACAAAACTTTGTCAATTTATAGGGAATATATTTAATTCAACCTACTATTACAGAGATCTCCGAATTCAATCCCTATCATCACAAGATAGTCTTCAAAATAGAAGGAGACATTGCAATTCAAATTTGGAGCCCAATCTAAAATGACAAAGTAATCCACTCCCATAGTCCCATAGGCTGCTTAAAAAGGAAGCAAAGCCTCCAAAGAAGGTATACATACATGACCCTACATGAATATTGACACACCCCAAACGTGTAAGAATAAATTGTCCCATTTGATAACGTGTAAGTTTCCTAAGTAACTCCAACTTTGATGGGCAAGTGGAGGTTATAGATACAAGAAATTTGGTCCATCTCTCTACTTATAAAAGAGACATTCAGCCACCCCATCAAATACACTGAATAATTAAAGAGAAAAAAGGGTGAAGAGAGAGAAACCAATCCTATAAGAATTAAGTGCCTTTTATACTAAGACTTGATCTTAAGAAGAGTTTAGCAATGGATCAAGGTAAGCTTTATAATTTATTTGTGTAGTTGTGAAATCATGATAATTCAAGATCCTAGAATTTATATTATGGTTGTTTATAATCTAACAACATAAAGAAAACATTTACATGACAGTCCTCTGATTTCCTTTATCTCCTTTTGCATGTGTTCACACTGAAAAAAAAATTAGAGACATGTTGACTTAAGCTGTGTCTGGAGAGAGGTTTGAGCTTTTATGTTGATTTGGCCGGTATGGATGCTAATTTAAAATTTGGGTTGTAGATCTTCTTCAATATATGAGAGAGGAAGATTATTGAGGTGCGTAAACTACAACTAATTCCAATCCACATGTGATTTTTTTTCTCTTTAACGAGCTTGTTAGACAAGCATCCTAAGTCGGAAGAATTTTATTGGGGATTGAGGATTGGAGGATAAGGCTACGTTTGGCAACATGTAAAATATTTTCAGTGTAAAATATTTTTAGGTAAAAATATTTTTGGGAAAGGAAAATATTTTCAAGTGTTTGGCTGCATTATGAAAATTGTTTTGGAAAATGTTTTCAAGTGTTTGGTTGCATTTTGAAAATGCTATTTTTCTACTAGTTTCTCACATTTTCTCAGCCATTTTCTCAGCTTCCAAACAAATTTTATAATAGAAAATTTCAATATATAAACTACAAGAAACAAAAATCAAAACAAAACCATTCATTAAAATAAAAAATTTGGTCAAACTAAGAGAGGGAGGAAGAGAGAGTGATTGAAAATTGAGGGAAAGAGAGAGGTAGATCGAGAAAGAGAGAGATCGGTCATGGGTGACAAGACCTATCAAGCGGTGGCAGGCTTCAGGCCGCAATGAGATTGAGACAATGAGAGTTCAATCTAAAGGGCAGCAGAGGCGCAATCTTGGCGATGCGATCTGGGGTGTGATCTTGGCAACGCGATCTCGACGACGCAATTGGGGGTTGGGGCGATGGTCCGTTGCTGAAGGTGTGTGCTTCTAGCTCACTCTGTCTACTCTCTCTCTCTCTCTCTCTCTCTCTCTCTCTCTCTTCGAGTGTCTGAGTCCAGAAAATCATTTGAAGGTAAATGAGATGTGTAAATGATTTTCTAGGTCAAAGGGCTTATTTTACGGTCAAAGTTTAAGATTTTCAGTTTGATTTCATTTTACATGTGCACCCAAACACGCAAAATATTTTCTCAATTTCATTTACACCCAAAACAAACACAGCCTCAGTATCGGTTTGGTTGGAGTGAGAACTAGAGGGATCGAAAACATATGGGAAAAAAGTGGAGAGAAAACACATTTTTCTATTGTTTGGTTTGTTATCAAAAAAGGGGCATCAAACCAAAAAGTCAGTTTTACCCCTCCAATAACGTTCATAGCCACTCTCTCACCCTTTTTTGTCCCATTCAAATTTGGTTATCTTTTCCGTCCTATTTGTTAGGTTCTAAAGTTTAGGATTTTATGTATTTAGAACTCTAATTGTATTGTTGGCAAACCATGATCAAAACAATGTGTTTAGAAGTGTTTTAGTCTAGCTCAAAGTTGTGATTTTATGTAAAGTTGAAATCGAGTTAAAGCAAGAAGCATTGTGCCTTTCGGCCTAGCTCGATCGGTCGAAGCTTGGGCAGAATGCTTTTCTGCAGATTCGTCCAACTCAGCTCTAGTTGTTTTAAAACGTTTTTAGGGTTTCTTATTTGTCCTAAGTATAAAAGGAAAACTCTAGCCACGTTTTAGTGTTGCTCATATTTGCGGTTTGTGTAAATCTCTTGTGAGATCTAGAGGAGCTTTCCTTTACACAAACTTAGGGTTTTCAAGGAGAAGATTTATCTACGTCTTGATGATCAATTCAGTTGCTGCCATTGAAGCTTAAAGAAAACACAAGCGGGTGTGCTTGTATCTGGTGGTGAATCCAAAGAAAGAAGGAGTTCGTGGATTCGGAGCTTGCACGTGGTCGTGTCAGTAAGTTCTACTGGTTGATAGCAATAAGAAGTCGAGCGTGGGGGCTTGTAAGTCTTATTGTATGAATTTCGATTCTTTCTAGTGGATTTGCTTTTTACCTTGAGGATAGCTAGGTTAAATCCTCCCTAGGTTTTTACCGGTTTGGTTTCCTAGGTGATCATATCTTGTGTTATTTATTTTCCGCTACTTTGCATGATTTGATCTTTTATATTGTGATAACTTAGACTTGTTTAATTGGACTAAGTAACAACTTGGCTAATTACCTAGGTTAATCAATTGTTTAAGGGGTCTAAAAACAATCACTATCAATTTTATGATCTTAACACTTTTTTTGGGTCTTATCTAACACCATCTCAAGCATCTTTTTTTTCAACTTTTTCCTTCTTCTTTTTTATTAATATTTATTATCTAAAATATACCTTTATTTTTCTTTTCTTTTTAATATTCATTTTAACTAATTTTGTTAATTACAATTTTTTTATTTATAAAAATTAATCAATAAAGAAAGAGGTTAAATTAAGGTAATCATTGTGATGTTTCACTTGTATAATGTATCAAAATTACTTCTTATATATATATTATGTAACCATGTAATAGGAGCATAGAAGTAAATTTATATCATCTTTTTTATTCTTTAACTTTTTTTTTCAACCAAAAATAATAAATTTATATTAATTTTCTATCATTTACTTTTCCATCCTCTTAGTTAAACATAGCCAAAGAAAAGACTATTATAAAAAGGAAAAAAAAAAAGAATAATATAGAACATTTATTTACTATTAAAGTAATAATGAAGCAAATTCTTTAAAACCTTCTATCAATAAACCCCTGCACTACATAATTTTCATAAAACAGCTTGATCACTTCATTTTTTCCTAAATGCTCTTAATCCAATTATAGGCCTCCAATCCTCGCAGATCTCGTGTGTTCAATTGACATCACATGGCCACTATTGTATTAAAAGAACAGTTTTGATATTTGGACTTTGACGTAAAAGTAACATACATTTATATTAAGACGTTGACGTTGGACCCCATGACAATGAAGATTTCTTTGAAGATTATTTTATAACTTTCGTCTAGGGTAGAATTTTATATCTTAGTCCTAAAATGTTATTGGGGGCTTAATTTCTTGTCAAATTAGACTTAACTTTTTTTGTTAGTGTATTAGTTAGATAGGGACCGGTTAACATTAAACATTCATTTTAAGAAAGTTTTTCAATTTCCTATAAAAATTTTCTTACAATAGTTTACTAATATATGCTCTAAGGGCAAGCATTTACATATGCTATCTTCAAATTATTCTATTTTACCGTCTCAAAAATTACTTTATCAATTATATCATATCATTTTATAACACACCTAACATTCCAACTTTTATTTTCCTATATAACACATTAAAATAATATATTTACACAAATATACAACACAACTTTGATTTTCGAGAGTGAAAGAGATGCAAACAGTGAAAGGGAGAGAAGTGGGAATAAAATATATTAAAATCTTATACCATTTTGCTATGATATCTGATGATGCTCCAAATCAGTAAGGTAGAATGGCCTGGCTTCGGTGGGCTGTTCAAGCGGTTGATGGCCTGCAAGGAAGAAAATGCGATCAAAGAGGAGACCGGAGAAGACCGGTCGAACCCCCTCCGATGGAGAAATTAGATTTGTAGAGGAATAAGTTCCAAGTGTTTTGGAAATGTGTCTGAGAGAAAAAACTTACCTCTGTTGGGTTCAGACCGGTCCCTTATATAGGGAGCCTGGGGCGGTTATTTGTCCAATAACCTCCCCAGGTTTTGTGGAATCCAACAACGTCGGAGTTAACTGCCTCAACGGATATAAAAACTATAACCGCCAATGGGAGTTTAACTTATTCAAATGTTGCGCTTTCGTCCATCCGATGTAGGACTGTCTGGTCATCCAAGGATATCTGGTGGCTGCTCATGGACGACCTTAATGGACGATCATGTCATCAATGGGAGACTTAGCTTATAAAGTGGCGCTATTGTTCAATGGACGTTTCTCCTTCTTCTGGGTTGACTCTTGGATCAACCTGCGCTATAGGCTTTGGACGAACCCTTTGGACGAACTGGAGATGGATTATTTTCCGCTTCTCTATCAGTTGCCCCTTTGTTCAAAGGGTCGTCCAGGACATCGTTGTGATTTTGGCCAAATTTCAATTTTTCGTACGCCACGTGTCGCGAAACCGTTGGTTGGCCAGTCGCGTCGATCTCGTTTCCCAAAAGATTCGCCACGTGTCTATCTCTGAGTGGCGAACGTCGTTTCGTTGACCCTGTTGTTGGGGCCTATAAATAGTACATTCTCTTTCATGCCCCTCACTTTTTTCCTCATTCTCTCTTCTGTCAATTCGTCCAAGATTCTCGTCTAGCTCTCGTCCTAGTTTCATCAGGTATTTCCTCTTTTCTTCTTTTTTTTTTAGGCTCTCATTTTAAGTCTTCTACATTCCAAACATGTCTTCATCTTCTAGTTTAGAGAGAGAGATAGACGACTACCTGGACGGCTCTGAGAGTGAGGGTAGTATAGGTAGTTCGTCCTGTAGTGATTCCTCAGACGAGCATTACTCGTCTGGGGTTCCTGGCATTCCTTTAGAGGAATTTCAGGAACAACGACGTAGGGCAGCTTCTGGATCTAAGGCTAGTTCGTCCAGACAGTCGTCTAGTCCTCCTCAAGACGAGGAAGAGGACGAAGAAGATGTAATCTATAGTTGTGCCCCAGAAGTAGCATCCACCTTAAACGGTGCTAAGTTAAAAACCCTTGTAGATAGATATCAAATTCCTAAAGAACTTAACCCTCGTCTACCCCAGCCTGGAGAATGGTGTTGTTCCCCTTCCTCTGGCTTAGGGGTATATACTTCTTACCTATTAGCTGGCCTTAGGTTTCCCTTAAACTCTTTCTGCAGAGACCTCTTCCAAAGGTTGGGTATTGGGCCAAACCAGCTCAACCCCAATGGTTGGAGGACGATAGTTGCCATGCAAGTATTATGGCGTGAGGCATTGGAAGGGGACCGTCCAATTACAATGGACGAGTTCCTTTACTGCTATAAGCCCTCAGAGATCAAAAAATCTGCTGGGTTCTACCAATTTTCGTCCAGAGGTACATATTACAGTTTAATAACGGGCCGTAGTTCGTCTGACCGGCTTTGGAAAAAAGAATTTTTTATTATTTCTGGAAATTGGGCTGGGGACCCAGCTGATGTGGGTATTCCCCTCTTCCCACCTTTTACCAGCCCTCTAGGTCGTCTTCGTCCTGAGGGTATGTCTTTCTTTCCATTTTACCTTGTTTCTCCTTTTTAAAATTTCTTATCTGTTACTCGTCTAACCATTTATCTTGGTGATGCAGCTGTTGTTCGTCCACGCTTGGACAAGTTTTTCTTGGACCGGATAGACGTGGTTCGCACCTTTCCAGGAAGGACTTTCCACGACTTAGTTACCCTTAGTCGTCTAGCAACCTGGGGACTTGGTCCACTTCCTACTGCTGAGAACCTAAGTCACGAGGAGGTCACTCGTCGAAGTAAGTGTCGTCCATTATATTCTATTATTTCAGCTCTCGTTTCTTTTGATTTTCTTTTTAATTTTTCTGATTAATTTTTTCTCGTCATAGGGATAAGCACAATGAGGGAAAACAAAGAGAAGACAGTGGCTAGCGGGGACGAGGATGTTGCTGCCCCAACTCCCAAAGTGGCTTCCGTCCAGACTGGGAAGAGGAAGTCCAAGCCAATCTCAAGCAATGTGGACCTGGACGACCTTCCCAGTCGTCGTGGCCACAAGAAGCAAAAGCCAAGTAAGACTTCCCTTCCCAAGGTTCCTAAGTTCGTACCACCAACAGTGAACTTGGACGAACCTGTGGACGTGGAGCCCGTCCAAATAGTTCATCCTGCCCAGTCTGATCCTCCCCCTGCTCCCAAAACTTCTCACAAGCCTAGCCCGTCTAAGTCCTCTGATCGTCCCTCTAATTTGGTTCTGGACGAGGGTTATGCATGGAGGACGTTCAAAGGGATCGTCACTGATCATGAAGTTAACGAATGTTACAACATGTCAGTGAAGGAGTTTGAGCGTTCTGGCATCCATGACCTTTTCAAGGTAAGTTTCTTCCTCGTCCTTGTGTGTAAACATTTAATTTTGAATGAAATGTCTTAACTCCTTTTCGTCCAAATGCAGGCCATGTCAAAGTTTTATACAGCGACTTGCCAAGCCAAGGAGCTTGCTACAGAGGCCAAGACAGCCAAGGATAAGGCTAAGGAGCTAAGCCATGAGGTCTTATCCAAGAAGGGGGAGGTCATTAGGTTGACCGAGGACTTTAATCGTCTGCTGGGAAGCGAGACGAAGCTGAAGAACGATGTTGAGGAGCTCAAAGCTGACAACTTAGAGAAGGATACCCGCATCGTCCATCTAGAAGGGCAAGTTGCAGAGCTTACCTCGTCCTTGGAGAAGGCACGTGAAGAAGCAATTGCTGCTTTTAAGAAGTCTGACGAGTATAAGAATCGTCTAGATAGTCATTATGCAGCTGGTTATGAAGACTTCCGTGCTGATGCCAAGGACGCATATCCTGATTTGGACTTCAACTCCTTCAAGCTTCCTCTTGCTACAGAGAGTTCCATGTTGCAGACGAGTTCCGAGGACGTCAATATCATGGACGATGCTAACACTGAAGTTACTCAGGACGAACCCAAGTGAAATCTATTTCCTTACAGAATTTATTTTTATTTGCTTTTTCATGGAAGTGCCCGTTGTTTTGGGCTTTTTACTTCTTTTTTCTTTTATTTTAAAGCTCATGCAAGTACAATCATCTCGTCCAGGATTGTGGACGAGTTTTATATACATATTCAAAACTAAAGGGGTTTTTGGACGTTGGTCGTCCACCCTTTGAATTTCATGAAAGAAATGAATACTTCTATTTTTACTTCCATTGTGTTTGAATATATATGTTTTCAGCTTTATGTATGAAATTTTTATTTTCATATCAGCAATGTGGTTCGTCCATCTAGGAATTCAGTTCACCTCGTCTTGGTCATGGGGGTGAATTTTATTACATCACCAAGATAAAGTATGTTGATTCCTTTGGCTAGATTTTTCATCATTCCGAAATTATGGGCGATCATTTTGTCGTCCTGGATGATTAGACTTTTATCGTTTCTCGTCCAAGGTAATGGATTGTTAAGCTAATTTTGAAGTCTTGGCTCGTCTGCGTCTCGGACGAACACTTTTGGGAATTCATCTCGTCTTGGGGTCTAGACGAGTATGCCCTTTTCATCTCGTCCCATGTTCTGGACGGATGAAACATGCTTTATTTTTTGCTTGGGTTTTATCTCGTCCTGTGTTCTGGACGAATGGACCTTGCTTTGTATTTAGCTTGGGTTTCATCTCGTCCTATGTTCTGGACGGATGAAACTTGCTTTGTATTTAGCTTGGGTTTCATCTTCGTCCTATGTTCTGGACGGATGAACCTCAGTTTCATTTTCAGGTTAGGTTTCACCTCGTCCCATGTTCTGGACGGATGTACCTTTTCATCTTTCCTTTGGAGAAAGGTTTATGGACGATATATCCTTGCGTCCAAGGATTTCATTCGTCCATGCTTGCTTTCTTTTTGCGGATCAATCTGAATGAACATATAAGGATTCCAATAATATATTTGAAAACAATATATATATATTTGAAAATCCAAACTTATGTAAACATTCGTCTACAGGCATGACACATGCTTATTAGCTAGTGCCTTATTGAATTTAAAAATACAAACCAACTCGTCCATGAATAGCACAAAAGTGAAAACACTAATGTACTTTCTAGGGGATTATTAAAATACTTAAAAACACTAAACAGTAGTAAAACACTTCTTCTCGTCCATACATCTCGTCCAAGGACACTGGTGAAGAGTCAGCACTTATTGATGGTACTTCCTGAGGTGCTCAACATTCCAAGGGTGTTCCAGCCTTCGCTCATCCAAAGCTTCCAAATAGTAGGATCCTTGCCTTTTGCAGTTGATAACCCTATAAGGTCCTTCCCAATTTGGGCCAAGTTTCCCGTAGGCCGGGTTTCTTGTTGCCAAGGTAACCCTCTTCAAGACGAGATCTCCGATGTTGAAACGCCTAGGCTTTACCATAGCATCATATTGTCTTGCCATGAGATTTTTGTACCTTGCTGTCCTTTGTTCTGCATCCATTCTGACCTCGTCCATAAGGTCAAGGTTAAGACGGAGCTGTTCCTCGTTTTCCTCAGTTTGGTATTTCCTGACCCTGTGGCTCGTCATGTGTACTTCTGCTGGTATAACTGCCTCGCTTCTGTAGGCTAGCTTAAAAGGAGTTTCTCCTGTTGGAGTTCTCGCTGTAGTTCTATAAGCCCATAAAACACCTGATAATTCATCCGGCCATATCCCCTTTGCCCCTTCGAGCCGAGTCTTGATGATCTTCAGCAAGGATCGGTTCGCTACTTCTGCCTGGCCATTGGCCTGTGGGTGGGAGGGTGAGGAGTAATGGTTCTTCATTCCAAGTTGTTCACAAAATTCCCTGAAGGGTGTGTTGTCAAACTGTCGTCCATTGTCAGACACTAGTACTCTAGGTACTCCGAATCTGCATACAATGTTCTTCCAGACGAAGTTCTTGACATTCTGCTGTGTAATTTTGGCTAAGGGTTCGGCTTCCACCCATTTTGTGAAGTAATCTATTCCCACCACCAGAAACTTCATTTGCCGAGTTCCAGTCGGAAAGGGCCCCAAAATATCTAGTCCCCATTGTGCGAAAGGCCAAGGGGCCATCATTGGCGTGAGATATTCTGCTGGCTGTCTGGGAATGTTGCTAAAGCGTTGACATTGATCACAGACTTTGACATATGCTTTAGCGTCAGCTTGGATGGTTGGCCAATAGAATCCACTTCGGATAACTTTATGGACGAGTGATCTGGCTCCCGAATGGTTCCCGTATGCTCCTTCGTGAACCTCCCTCAACATGTAATTTGCCTCGTCCGGAGCCAAACATCTTAAGAGAGGCTGGGAAAAACCTCTCTTATATAACACCTCGTCCATAAGCACATACCTGGCTGACTTGACCTTGAGCTTCCTAGCTTCGTCCTTTTCTTCTGGAAGCCTTCCGTCCTTTAAGTATGACACTATCGGGGTTATCCAATTTCCTTCTCCCTCTATCTGCATCAGTTCTGGAAGGTCTATGCTCGGCATGTAGTGTACATCATTCATTTCATCCAAGGCCTCATTCGCAGATGCTTCCTTCGCCAAAGTATCTGCCTCCACATTCTCTTCCCTTGGGATTTGAACAAAATCTGCTTTTTTGAATTTCTTCACAAGGCGTACTACCTTCCTTAGATATTTCTTCATTCTGTCTTCCTTGGCTTCACATGTCCCATTGATTTGGCCTATGACCAATTGAGAATCTCCTAGGACAAGTATTGAGTCTGCTTCTACGGACTTGGCCAGTTCCAACCCCTTTAAAAGGGCTTCATACTCCGCTTCATTGTTAGTAGTCTGGTATTGCAGACGGGCCTTGTATTTCAATTTGTCCCCTTCTGGCGACTGCAAAACAACTCATATTCCTCCAGCATATAATGTAAACGATCCATCAACATGGACGACCCATTTGTTGTACTCGCCTTCCCCCAGGTCTTCATAACATGGAGTGAACTCCGCAATGAAATCTGCCAAGGCTTGAGCCTTTATTGCACTTCTCGGTTGATACCGAATGTCGAATTCACTAAGTTCAACTGCCCACTGAACGAGTCGTCCTGCGGCTTCCAGCTTGTTCATTGCCTTCTTAAGCGGATGGTCCGTCATGACATTAATGACATGAGCTTGGAAGTAATGTCTTAACTTCCTAGAAGCCGTTATTAGTGCGAAAGCCAATTTCTCCATGAGCGGATATCTTCCCTCTGCTCCTCTGAGTGCCCGGCTAGTGTAGTACACCGGCTTTTGTATTTTCCCTTCTTCTCTGATTAAAGCTGAACTTACGGCATGTGGGGACACCGCTAAGTATAGGTACAGTTCTTCTCCTTGCACGGATGGACTTAATAATGGGGCAGTTGTAAGATAATCTTTCAGGTCTTGGAAGGCCCTTTGGCATTCGTCCGTCCACTCAAATGCCTTCCTGAGGACTTTAAAGAAAGGTAAACACTTATCTGTGGCTTTCGAAACAAACCTGTTCAAAGCGGCAACTCGTCCTGTGAGGGATTGGACTTCCTTGATACTCTTCGGTGGCTCCATGTTCAATATAGCCTGGATCTTATCCAGATTTGCTTCAATTCCTCTTTGCGAGACCATGAACCCCAGAAACTTTCCCGACGACACTCCGAATGCACACTTGCTTGGGTTCAACTTCATCTTATATCGCCGAAGTGTTTCAAAGGTTTCCTGTAGGTCATCTAGATGGCTTCCCTCGTCTATGCTCTTCACAAGCATGTCGTCGACATAAACCTCCACATTCCGTCCTATCTGTGGACGAAACATGTGATTCACTAACCTCTGATAAGTTGCCCCTGCGTTCTTCAAGCCGAAGGGCATTACTTTGTAGCAAAACAAGCCTTGGCTGGTAATGAAGGAAGTTTTCTCCTAATCAGCTTCATCCATCTTGATTTGATTATATCCTGAGAAGGCATCCATGAAACTCAGCAACTGATGGCCGGCAGTAGAGTCCACCAATTGATCAATGCGTGGTAGAGGATAACTATCCTTGGGACATGCTTTGTTCAAGTCCGTGAAGTCTACGTACATTCTCCACTTTCCATTAGCTTTCTTCACCATCACCACATTGGCTAACCAATCCGGGTAATAGACTTCCTTAATGAACTTTGCTGTGGTCAGTTTTTGAACCTCTTCCTTGATTGCTTTGTCCCTCTCGGGAGCGAATACCCTCTTCTTCTGACGGATGGGCTTAAAAAAGGGGTATACATTCAACCGATGAGTGATCACACTTGGGTCGATTCCTGACATGTCGTCATGACTCCATGCAAAAACGTCGATACTTTTTCTCAGGAACTGGATGAGGTCTTCTCTTGCCTTCTCCTTCATACATGTTCCAATTCTGGTAAATTTCTCTGGATCATCTTCTTGCAAAAGAACATCTTCCAATACTTCCGTGGGCTCTGCAATAACTCTTCTTTCCTCGATGCTCATTGTCTGCACCTGTTCGTCCAAAGCCATCATGGCTAAGTAGCATTCTCTAGCTGCCAACTGATCTCCTTGTGCTTGTCCTATCCCGTACTCCGTAGGGAATTTGACTGATAGATGGTAGGTCGAAGTTATCGCCTTCCAACTATTAAGAGTGGGTCTTCCAATAATGGCATTGTATGAAGATGCACAATCTACCACAAGGAAATTGACTTCCTTGGTTATCTGTTGCGGATATGACCCTACCACAACTGGTAATGTAATGGTACCCACAGGCTGCACCTTCATTCCTCCAAATCCTATCAGTGGCGAGCATACTGGACGAAGTTGATCTCGTCCAAGCCTCATCTGTTGGAAGGCGGGGTAGTACAATATGTCTGCTGAACTTCCGTTGTCAACTAACACTCTCCTGGTTGTATAATCTGCAATGAGCAGTGTAATGACGATTGCATCATCATGCGGGTGATGGATCCTCTCAGCATCTTCGTCGGTGAAGGAAATGGTTGGCTCGTCCATTGGTCTCGTCCTTGGTGATCGTCCAGAGAGCTGGACGCTTTGTACCGCTTTGAGATACGTCTTCTTTGACTTGGAAGATTGCCCCGTCGAGTTCCCTCCAACGATAATCCTTATTTCTCCTAGTGGGGGCCGGGATGATTCCTCTATTTTTCCTTTCAGCTTCTCATCTGTACGATCCCTTCCAACAAAGTGCTTCAACTTTCCTTGTCTGATAAGGTTCTCTATTTGCTGCTTTAGGTCATAACACTCATCCGTGTCATGCCCATGGTCCCTGTGAAAGCGACAATATTTGTTCTTATTGCGCTTGTTGGGATCCCCTTTCATCTTCTCTGGCCATTTTAAAGTAGGATCGTCTTTGATTTGCATGAGCACCTGATTAAGTGGAGCGTTCAGGGGCGTATAATTCTGGCTTCTTCCCAAGGGACCTATCTTCCTGCTATCTCGTTCCTTCCTATCTTCCGTCCGTCCCTTCTTTGGACGAGGGGCTTGTTCTGAGTGTCGAGTTGGGTGCGCTTCCATCCTTTCAGCTCTTTTCCTCTTCTTAGCTATGATTGCATCTTCTGCATTCATGAAGTTCTGAGCCGAATGGACGAGCTCGGCCATGGTTTGAGGCTCCTTCTCATATAGCTTGTGGATAAATAAATCCGAATTAATCCTGTTGTGGAAGGCTGCCAGTAGAAGCTTGTCGTCCACCTCGTCCACACTAAGGGCTTCTCTGTTGAAGCGAGTGATGAATGACTGCAGGCTTTCGTTCTCCCCTTGTTCTATGGTCAGTAAGCTGGACGAAGAGCGCTTGTGCCTCTGTCCCCCGATGAAATTGTTAACAAACAATTTGCTTAACTCTTCGAAAGAACTTACGGAACTTGGGGGGATTTTACTGAACCAAACTCGTGCCGGGCCTTTAAGGGTAGTAGGGAAGGCTCGACACATGATTTCATCAGGGACCCCTTGAAGGTGCATTGTTGTCTTGAATGTTGCAATGTAATCGAAGGGGTCACGCGTCCCATCATACGAGTCCAGGGAAGGTAGTTTGAACTTTGATGGTAGAGGGTGGCCATTGATGGAAGCCGTAAAAGGAGAGTCAGTCCTGTGGACCAAATCCTCTATAGGATTCGTTCTCCTCATGTTCTCCTTCATCTCCTCCATGACTTTCTTCATTTGGTCCATCTCCTCTTTCAAGTGTGGCACTGTCCGTGAAGTGGTGCCTCTAAACTGACTTCCAATCTCAGTATTCTGTGTGTCACCATGACCTTGCGTCTGCCCTGCATGTTCCTCACGTGTCTGTCTCCTGTGAGTGATCTCCATCCTTAAATCCTGGTTTTGGCGAGTCAATTCCGCCATTGCAGCCGCCATGGATTGCATATTCTGAACGGATGACGTCTGCATGACTGGTGCAGATTGGCGATCACGCTGAGGATCACTTGAAGCGCCTTTGCTTCCCTGACGGCCAGGGCTAGTAGCCCTCGACCTGGTCCTGACCATCCTAACCCTTTTGTCGCGGAAAAGAAAGTCGCAAAACAACCTTCGCTTCCCACAGACGGCGCCAACTGATGATGCTCCAAATCAGTAAGGTAGAATGGCCTGGCTTCGGTGGGCTGTTCAAGTGGTTGATGGCCTGCAAGGAAGAAAATGCGATCAAAGAGGAGACCGGAGAAGACCGGTCGAACTCCCTCCGATGGAGAAATTAGATTTGTAGAGGAATAAGTTCCAAGTGTTTTGGAAATGTGTCTGAGAGAAAAAACTTACCTCTGTTGGGTTCAGACCGGTCCCTTATATAGGGAGCCTGGGGCGGTTATTTGTCCAATAACCTCCCCAGGTTTTGTGGAATCCAACAACGCCGGAGTTAACTGCCTCAACGGATATAAAAACTATAACCGCCAGTGGAAGTTTAACTTATTCAAATGTTGCGCTTTCGTCCATCTGGTGTAGGACTGTCTGGTCGTCCAAGGATATCTGGTGGCTGCTCATGGACGACCTTAATGGACGATCATGTCATCAATGGGAGACTTAGCTTATAAAGTGGCGCTATTGTTCAATGGACGTTTCTCCTTCTTCTGGGTTGACTCTTGGATCAACCTGCACTATAGGCTTTGGACGAACCCTTTGGACGAGCTGGAGATGGATTATTTTCCGCTTCTCTATCAATATCATTATAAATTTATGATGATATTATAGCATTATTGTAAAAAAGTTTTGCAATTAGAAGACCAGGTAATGGGTTTGTTTTGTGCTTTAATGCTAAAATTCATTGACATATACCTTTTGCAAGACTCAATGCCAATGCTTGGATCCCCAATGAAAAAAAGACTGAAATTTTATCCAATAGAGGTATCTATGTACTAATGAGTGTATTAATTAAACCTCAAATATTAGACAATAAATAAAAAGTAATTTTTTACCAAAGAAAAAAAAAATCTTTTCAATGATGTGGTAATGACTATTTGTTTTTCTTAGTTTCAGAGTGGAGAACTCATTAATTTCCCACACACATATGTCGAAAGAGCACTCTCTCTAGCTCTCTCTAAAAACAAAATGAAATAAATAAATAAAAAAATTGTTGGAAAGTGATTTGTTTTTAAAGCTTCTTAGTTGCGCTTCAGACCATCTTCCTCCATTGTGCTTTGCGATGAGTCTACTCCATTTCAGGTATGATAATTCTCTAAAAACTTTAATTCTTGCTCTACCTTCCTTTTATTTTGTTCCTGAAACTTAGCTCTTATTATTATTTTTTTTATAGCTTTTTTAAAACAAATTCTCACCATCACTTTCTTTGTTTTTGTTCACGTCAACACTTTTATATAATATAAAAAAATTTGTAAAAAAAATTAAATAAATGTATAACTAATTACTAGTAAATAAATTTATACTCAAATTTTATTTAGAGATATTAAATATATAATTTTATTAAAATTTTTAGTTATAACTTTTTAATATTTGGTTGTTTCACTCAATAGATAATGTTTATTCTAGTTGTATAGTCATTAAATAATACAAATGGATTTTAAGTGAAAAAAAATACCAAAATTTTAATAAATCTTGTATTAATATTTAAAATATAAGAATATGCTCCACGTAAAGTAATTGTCATAAGCCCCACAATACAAGCCCCAGTCAGAATCTTCTTAAAAAATGCTTTTACTTTTCTTTTTCTTTTTCTCTTTAGCCTATGGATTGGTTTGAAAATAGATATTAGTGTTTATCAGTTTTTAAAAGGTTTTTATTTTTTTTTTTTTTCCTCTTCTTTTTGAACCTATGAGACTATTCTCCATGATGTAGCTTAAGTAACACTTTACCTTTCAATAATCACGCCTCTAACTTTCACATATAAAGTTAATCTGGTCTCTCTGAATATAGATTTCAGATACCAAATGTGAAATGGCTGAGTTTAGAAGGAAAATGGAATCAATGATTTGATGAAAACTGTACGGCAGGGGAAAAAGAGTCCACTTGGGGTGATGGTGAAGGGCCCCAACGCCAGTAGGCTACAAATGTTAGGATTTGGATCCGGTGCAATATCCTATCCCCTAGGGTATTGCACCGGGTGCAATTACACCATATTCACTCACATCAATTTTTACCATTTTTATTTTTTAACTTTTTTTTTTTAAAAAAAAAATTCAATAGTTGAGATTGAATTTTTTTTTTTTTTTTTTAACTTTCAATCTCAACTATGTATTACTATTGCATCAGTAGGTATTGCCCCTGATCTGAATCCCAAATGTTTTTAGCTTACAATTCCGATCCTATCCAATAATTGCATGGTGTAATTCCATAAAGTTGTGAAGTGTAAAAGTTTGAAAGGTTAAAAAATAAAAAGTTCAAAATGATTAAAAAAATTTCTAATCTAAGATGTAAGAGCTAAGATTAAAAGTGAATTTTTATATGTAAATCTTGTCCATCGATTCATTATTGCATTGCATCGAATTTGAATCCCCTAACCTAAGGAAAAGTTTGGTGACACTTTGTCACCAATTTTGTCATCAGTGTATTTTTTTTGTGTTGTGATGGATTTTAGTGAGGTGAATTTGTGAGAGAGTATGTTAATTCTTATGTAGAAAGACTGGTAATAGCAAAATTCCTTAACTTAAATAACTCTAAGCACATCAAAAATTTCACATAAATTTTTGCACTCCCTCTTTTCTTTATGTTTGTGGAGTCAAATGAGTGAATAGTGGTTCTATGTGAGATAGGTAGGGCTGTTCACATACCCAAGCAAACCAACCTACTCAAAAGATTCAACTAGACCCAAACCAAAAACTAATCAATCCAATGATTGCAACAGTTAACGATAGGTTTTCTCCTTCAAAATCTGACGATGATCGATTGAGTGGCAAGTTAATTACTTCAAATCCAATGAGCTCGATCCAATTGACAAGGGGTATAGATTTATGAGGGTTATCACTAGATCTAATGAATATATGCTAAATCCAACGAGATCTCCATTAAATTTACTAAGATCTTCACTAGATCTAGCAAGATATTCATCGTTCTGGTGAGATTTCATCAAGATCCAACAAAGATCCTCTATCTTTGCCTCTCCCTGTCATTAGTTGATGTCAACCAAATTCTACCGCCACCTATGAAAAAATCGAGCTATCCAAATTGCCATTCTTTAACGGTCGATGGCAGATTTTGATATCCTCTACCCGATATGATCGGGTTGAACATAAACTCAACTCGATCCAACCCGTGTGAACGCCCTTAAAGATATGCATTTATCAAATTTTGACAACATCCCACGAGCACTCAATCCTCGTGGATGAATAAGGAAAGACAAATCCCTTTAAAGTATCTTTAGCATTGTTTAACGAAAAATTGTGAAAACAATAGGTCTAATGACACGACGAAATTTACAAAATATTTCACCTGACTAATCAGAATCCACCGTCCATCCAGTGAGAAAAATTGTGATTTTTTTTGTCTGTACTCTCTGGCACTGATGTGTCTGATGGGTGCTGGCAATGCTTAATCCTAGACAATTACAAGGGCCCCTCCCAACAACTGCCTACCTATAGGACCCACTTGGCATCTTTATAGCAATATTTGGTATAGAAATAATAGTGAGAATGGTTTTACAATTAAAGAATAACATTCATACATTTTGAGTCTTTGACGTCTCACCATCACAATTTCTGATCAACGATGTAGCCTTGGTTATTATTCCAATGGACCCAACTCTTTTATTTTTGGATAGGAATGGACCCCACTTATGAAAGGTACACGCACAAATTAAGACCCACATCATGTGGAATTATTACGTGGTATGGGTGGTGGTACCATCCTGAGATGCTTTGCTTTCTTTCACAGTTGAAGTTGGAACAAGTAAAATCAAGAAACGAGACTAATAATTATAATAAAGAACACTCGTTTGTTTGAGGGGAAAAGAAATTGGAAAAATGGGGCAAAGACCACTTTTGCAGGAGAAATGAAAGCACCATGCTAATAAAAGTCTCCTCTAGAAGAGAAAACAAAAGCTTGGACCAGCTAGACTGCTTGATGATCTCAAAGATTTGACAAATGAAAATGTAAAGTAAAACTCATTTCCAAAGTAACCGCCAAACAATGAGGAATCTCCATATTTTTCAATTATTGTTTTGCTTTCAATTAGCTAGGCTATGTATGTGGAATGTGATAGATGGGATGGCTTTGTCTTCACTCCAATCTTCCAAATGTTTGTCTAACCGCATCTTCCTAAATTGCCACTCAATCTTTTTCCATTTCTTTTATTTTTCCCGTACATCCATCTGAATTTTCTTTGAGAATAAAGTAAGTGAAAACATCCATCTAAATTGCTTTGTAAAAGGTGAAACCAGCTGTTAATATGTGCAATTTACATTAAATAAAAATAAAAACTTATTGAACTATATTTATAATTTATAAATAAAAAATTTTAAAAAAAAAAACAAAGAATCGGTAGAAAAGATGCAATATAATTTAATCGTAATTTATTTAATATCAAACTATTTTATTCTAATAAAATAAATAGTGTTAATTAATTCAAACAATGTGAACTTTCAAACACTTAGTAACACAAAAAGAGTTACCAAAAAAAGTTAAAACCTTTCATATTATATATATATATATATATATATAATCCTATTAATATATACTTTTAAGATATACATTAATTATTTATTTAAAAAAAATTTATAAAAAATTTTAAAAACTGTCAAATTAATTATTTTCTTTTTCTTTTTCTTTTTTATAAAAAGTTTCTTAAAATTAAAAAAGTAACTAATTAATACGATAGTTTTTTTCCATTTTAGTAAGACCCATATATATCCATTGATTCTTATCAAAGAAATAATCAATCACTTAGTTTACATGCCATCTAAAAGACAGGTAAAGGAATGAAATTAAATCATACCCATTCCATAGGATCAAATAGGTTTGATACTATTGAAGTTTGCCTATTTCTCATTGAGCAAAATGTGCAAAATAAATCAGATTCATTTTCAATCAAAAAGTAGTGACGTACTATGTGAACTCTTCAATTTAACCCCAAAAAAATCCGCTCAAGTAGATAATTTCATTGATATTTGAAACACCCAAGTAATGTTTCAACATTAAAATCTTTCTAACTTCATTTTAAAACTAATTTAAGGTATCAAGAGCTGTTCGTTGTGACAATTATTTAGCACCCTACTCACATAGGGATTGATCCCAGACCGGTGAGATCCAATCCCATGCAAGTGGAGCGCTGTATTGCATATGTTTGTCACACATTATTCTGTTTTGCCGGCCGGAGAGAGGCGGAGGGATCCAAGCCCACAAAGGGTCGGGGTGGGGGAAGGATGACATGGGGCTGTAAGCTCATTGACACTAATAAAGTAACACAGCAACGACATGTATTGTTGATTATGATGCGGTCATGTCTGATGATACTTCTGATAAAACCGATCTGAAAATTTTGTATTGAAGTAGAAGCTGTTGCATTTCTGTTCAATCAACAAATCACATATAAACACAGCTTGAAGTTATTTCCATTGCAATTCCAGTGATGGCCAATTGATCAGGGTACAATAGATAGTTATGTGGTCAGCTGGCAATATTCCCCTATCATCTTTTACACAAACACCAGTACATTAACATGACTATTCTTGCATTCGGAAGGCTCCCTAATGGTAAAAATATTATAGCACACACAATATATGAACAATTGCATCGCTAAATATACAATTCCGAATGTTTTGATTGTGATCAACGAAGATCAATGACATCAAATTTTAAACTGGGGTTCATGTAAACATCTGTACAAGTCTTGTAAAGGGGCCCACCATCTGGAGGCTGATCATGTGGATGAAAGCCACGTTGCTGACATTTTCTAATGATAGACATGCCGCTGGGTGTAGTCAACCGGAAAATGCCATGCTTTCTGTATAGATGAATAACAAAGAGATTATCTAGAGAAAATACAATTGTTTAGCAGCTATAATTTTCAAATATATATATATATATATATAATCTTGCAAGTTCACAATTCTATTGAGATCTTACTTTGAACCATCCTTTGGTGCCATGACAATTGCGACAGATTCTGGCAACATAATCTGGAAAAAGGAATAAGCATTTATGTAATCAATACAGAAATGATAAAAGCACACAAAAGCATTTTACCCTTCAGTGTGATGGATATGAAATGGTTTCCAGACATAATACCAAAGTGGCCATTTGCCAAGAGTCTTGTAGCTTAACTGGTTGGCACCTTTATAGTATGTCCATAACATCCAAGATTCAAATCCCCTCACCACCATTGTAACTATGGAATTTTCAAAAATAATAATACCAAAGTGGCTCTAGATGACAACCAGTGAGCTCTTAGGACAATTGGAAAAGAAAATTCTCCATTTATTCTGTGTTTTTTTTTTTTTTTTTTGATAATCTATTCTGTGTATGTTGGATGAGACTATCACAGAGGAAAAAGGAGGGGAAGTGGGTTTCAAATTTATCTTTCCCTTTCTTTTTATAGGTTCAAATATTTGATAGCAATGATTTATGAGAAACGTTAACAGATGTGCTAAGGACATTTTTTAGTGAACCATTTTAGAAAAGTTTTTATAGGAAAAGAAAAAAAGCAACAATATTTTGACAGCATTTTTTTATTTCCTATAAAAGTGGTTCAAAACTTTCCTAAAATGATTTGTTAACAATTGCCCTAAAAACACCCGTTAACCGGACTCATGATTTATAAGGAATTAAAGGCAATGCCTCCACAGATTTGTGAAAACATTTTCATTTCACCGTTGCACTTCCTTCAAATCCCTTGGGTATTCAATTAGACTAAGTGCTATCTGTCAAACGACAATGAATGGAATGAAGAAAGGAAGAGAGAAGGGAAGAAAGTGGTTCACAAGAGTTTGTCTATGGAAACCAGTTTTCTTTCTTCACTCTCATTTTCCTGAAGGTCTTCCTCCCTTATTCCATTTCATGGTATCAGAGCCAACAAGAGAATCAGAATGCTGAAATAATAACCTAAAACCTATTTCCAAGAATCAAACCATGTAAAAAAATTATCTCTACCTAAATCATGCAATCATAGTTGTCAAAATGTGAATCATATTGTGAATCAATTTCATATTGTTTTGTATTGTGTATCATAAGATACAAAAACAACTTATAAAAATTTATACATACCATAAATTTGGAACATATTTCAACTAATGACAAGTTTAATCGTCACTTAACAAAGCTAAATAAATAAATCAAATTAAAATATATTTATAACATAGAGGTTCAATTTGGTAAAACTCAAACATGATAATACATGATATATAAGCCAAAATAATAATTTCTCAAATATATTCATCATCTTGCCTAATCAACTTCATCTCTATAGTTCAAGTCAATGTTATCATCATTTTCATCATCATACAAAATCATTTCATCGGCATCTTCTTCATCATCTCTAACATTTACAATCACCTCTTGTTTTTTATTGCACCCACTTTTTCTTTACATTTCTTCTTGACATTCTATTTTCTTGGATTTATGACAATAAAAAAAATTAATAATTATAATTATATTGTCATTTAATAACACTTTATTCACAATATAGAAAAGCAATTTGCAAATGTGAAAATGAAATATCAAGTGTGTACCAAATTTTGGAAATTGTCGAAGAAAGGGGTTTTTGACATCCGCTCGTTCTACAATAAGCTCCGAAGCTCCCTGCCTATTACCTTTCCTTGGAAAGGTATTTGGAAGGCTAAGGCTCCTACTCACGTTTCCTTCTTTGTTTGGACTGCGGATTGGGAGAAGATTCTTACAGGGGATATTTTGCGGAATAGAGGATTCGATTTTGTTGATTGGTGCATTTTGTGCCGTTGTAACGGGGAGTCGGTGAATCATTTGCTTCTCCATCGTGACAAAGCTTATCTGTTGTGGAGCATGGTTTTTAGATCCTTTGGGATTTCTTGGGTTTTGCCAAGATCAGTTGCAGATATGCTTTTCGGTTGGTGGAATTGGTTTGGAAAGCACTCTTCTGGCGTTTGGAATCTAGCTCCGTTGTGCCTAATGTGGTGTATTTGGAGGGAGCGTAATTGGCGTATTTTCGAGGATAGGGACAAGTCTGATGACCAGTTGCTCGCTTACTTTAGTGGCTCTCTTTTTTATTGGTCTAGGGCTTGGGGACTCACCTCTAGTGATTCTATCCTTATGTTCCTTAGTTCTCTTCTCTGTAATTAATTTGCTATTTGTTGTCTCCGTTTGTTTTCTTTTTTTTTCTTTTTCTTCTCTCTTTTTGATTGTTTCCTTCTTTGTTTTCTCTGTTCTGCCTTGTGTTTTCATGAGGTAGCTTTTAATATATATCTTTCTTACTTATCAAAAAAAAAAAAAAAAGTGTACCAAATTTTGTAGGGGAAAAAAAACCCTCCTCAACTTCTTATTTTATTGGGCTCAATCAAGTAACCTAATAAATGTGTGTTAAAAACAAGCCTAACAACTAGTTGGACTCAATTCAAATTACAAATTTTAATAAAAAAACCTCTAATTTAAAGCCATATGTCCATACATTATCCGATACGAACAATTCATATGATACGCATATCTATGCATCGGACAATTCATGAGCATGATTGATATGTACTTACAATGCATTACTTTTTTCATCTGATTTGATACATATCATACGATACTAATCACTATGCATCCAATTATTTGGGATGCCTTGTTCAACCTAAGAAGTTAGACAACCAACATGTAACTTATAAACATTTTAATCAAATATGAAGATAAAGATGACGTTTCAGTCATAAATAACTACCACAACTAATATGGGTAACTGAGAGAATCTTAAAATTTAGCTTCCATTTGCAACCATAACCATTATACTAACAGAAAGAGACACACCTGATATGAGTAATGAGTGTGAAGATCAATCGACGACATGAAACAAGACTGCGTGGGATGTGTCTGGAAATTGAACCAAGGTATAATTAATCGATCAGCATAACAATCACATTATTATTTTTGAACATGCATATCATAAGATCATAATCATATGCAGATCAGGCATTGAACAAGAAGTGATTAGAGACATACTTCAATGTTAATAATATATCATATACTATACAATTATAGTTCTGTCCTAAAAACTGTGGTTACACCATGCTGCTCAACAAAAGTGTTACATGTTATACAACATGCTTTCATCATATGGTGCATTATAAGTACATTAAAATTATTAAAATAATTTTCTTGAATTAAAACTCTAAATTACCAAAATTTTCAAGAAATTCAAATTACTACTGTAATTAAACTCTAATTACTAAAAGTAATAAGAAATTTAAAAGACATCTTATATTATCCATTCTAAATTATTTCAATCATCCATCATAATTTTTCATTCTAATAATAAAACCTTTTTCATTCTAATAATAAAAGCTGGGTCCCCCACATCATTAGTGTGCTATGGAGCTTTACATAAGTGTTACAAATTGTACAACGTGCTTTCACCACTATCAATATATAAAATTATTAATCTACTTTGCTCTAAGTAAACTCTATTACAAACTTTCCAGAGATTTTAAATACTACTCAAGTTAAAACTTAATGGCCAAATATTTCAAGAGATTTCAAAGAAACTAATGATTTATTTTAGATTATTTTAATAGCATATTATAACTTTTGTTTTTAATTAAAATTAGGTTTTACATGATGTGCTTTTACAATGTAACTTAAAGTAATCATTATTTATTTTTATTCTTTACATTCTGTAATTATTTAATTTCAATTTAATGTATATGCTCTCCCACTCCCAAAATGACAGCAAAAGGTAAAAAAATATAAATAAATAAAAGAAATCAGCAGAAAGCAAATGCCTCGGTAACTCAGGCAAAAGGTAGGGCACTGAAGCAAACTTCAAGGTGGGACTATGTGCTGTGTCTTTCAGTTGTAAAAATGGCAGCTTGGATCCTTCAATAAGAAAGGTCTACATACAAGTGAAAATTGACCATAACATTGTTGGCTTTGTTTTCAAATGATTTTGCTAGCTAAGAAAGGTTTGCATAATATCCACAAATAAGGCCTCTTGTATCAATATAGCAGAGTTAGATTAATAAAAGATTAAGCATCTTGGCTGTTGAAGATGGCCTAAATAGTTTCTCTTTCCCTTTCCTTTATCCTTCTCTTCATTTCTTTGCATACTCCAACCACCCACCCCATGCAAAACAGACCCTAACAATTAAAAATTCCAAGGCTCCCATTAAGCACATTTATAGATCTATCAAGGGGATCTCTATCACAAACTGGTGACCTCAAATTACCAAAGCAATTGCACTGCAAAACAACAAAATCAGTATCTGAAGCCTGACCTAACATGTGATTAGTATCTGGAACCTGACATAACAAACTCATGAACTTTGCATTTTTCAATGTAATACCACCATTTAAACCCTAAATCCATTGATGCGCTTACTTATCTTTTCAACTATAATTGGAGATCCTTCATTCTTTAATCTAGAGCTGATCTTTCACATACTCAAATCAAGGATTCAAACACTGCTAGATCTATCGATCTCAACAACCCTTTCCAAACATGCCTCCACTGCCTTCCCTCTCTTCTAGTTAATCCTATGAATCAGTAATTGAATCGGCAACAGGAAAGCATTACTTACGCAATTACTATATCATTAAGAAAGAACCTTGTATTCTTACTGTAAGTCTCAACCTCCTATTTTTAATCAGTAAAATAAGAAATTTTATAGCATCAAAAATAGCAACACAGACTCCCCTGTACACAGGTTGAGTACCAGAAATTCCTCCAACGAGGAAAGGGAATGACTACTCAAAGCAGCCATCCAATCATACAAGAGTCTCAAGAAAAACAACTTTAACTCTGGCAATGAGCGTTCAGTCCCCTCTGGCACAACTAACCAAGCACTTGTTATTAAGAAATACAAGAAGCCAAGAAAATAGCAAAGCAGAAAGATGAAAGGGAAGAACACCAGACTTGCCAATTACTCATGAAATCTATAGCACCAGACCCCAGGCAAAGAACTTGAAAGCAACTCGAGTATACAAATAAGATGATAGCAAGAGGAATTTGAATCTCGGCGGACAAATTAATTATGATATCAATAGCAATAATAAAAAGTCAAGAAAGCAACGAGCAAAAATAACCAATCTCAATAGATGTCTTAAAATTTTACACAGTTTTCAATTGGTGGCCATCCTAGTAGACAGATAGTTATCTCACATCTTCTCTTTGTAGATGACATGTTGATTTTTGTTGGGGCAGATCCAGAGCAAAGTTGGCACTTGAAAGCAGTATTTATATCATTTCTGATTATTTCTGGGTTGAAAATAAATTTGGGGAAATCCGAATTGGTTCAGATTGGTGATGCACTGAATGTGGAAGCTTTGGCTGGTATTTTGAGTTGCAAATTAGCTCAGCTGCCTATGACATATTTTGGTCTATCCTTAGGCTCTATGTTCAAAGCAAAAGCAGTCTGGAATGGTGTGCTAGAGAAAATGGAGAGGCAGTTGGCTGGTTGGAAGATGATGTATCTTTCTAAGGGGATCGAATTGTATTAATTAAGGGCACTTTGTCTAGTCTCCCTACTTATTTTTTACCCTTGTTTCCTAGCCCAATGAGTGTTACTCATCGTATTGAAAAATTACAGCGGGATCTTCTGTGGGAAGGAATGAGAAATGAGTTCAAGTATCACCTGGTTGGTGGGAAGAAGTTTTGTGAGCCAATTCAAAATTGGGGGGCTAGGTGTTCAGGATTCGGTCCTTTTTAATAAGGCTTTACTTGGGAAATGGTTGACATTTTGCTATAGAGAGGGATGCCTTATGGTGAAGTGTTGTGGAGCCTAAATATGGTAGATTGGTAGTATGTGGGAGGGTTGGTGCTCTAGTGGTGTGCAGGGGACTTATGGAGTTTGCCTATGAAAGAATATCAGGAAGGGATGGGATACTTTCCATCATTTTGTCGCTTTTAAGGTGGATAGCTGGCTCTTGTATCAAATTTTGGTTTGATACCTGGTGTGGGGGAACTCCCTTAAAAGATATCTTCCCATAATTATTCAATATTTCTTATAATAAGGAATCTTTTGTGTCTGAGCTTTTATCTTTCTCAGGATGGTTTCCACTGGAATGTCAATTTTGTTTGTCTGCAGCAAGACTAGGAATTGGGGTCGGTGGCCAATTTTTTGGATTTGATTAATTCTGGTTTGGTAAGAGTGAATGGAGTGGATCAAATTATGTTGAAAACCCTCTTCCAGAGGGGGTTTTGATGTTAAATCCTTTTACAAGGTATTATATTCCACTACCCATTCTTCTTTCCCCTGGAAGACTTCATGGAAGACAAAGTTGCCAAAAAAGGTAAGTTTTTTTTTTTTTTTTTGTGGACTGCAGCTTTGGGGAGAATTTCAACTACTGATAATTGTGGAAACAAAGTGTAGTTTTGATGGATTGGTGTTGCATGTGTAAGTAGGATGGGGAGTCTATTGATCATTTAATGTTTACATTGAGAGTAGTAATATAGTATTTTCTTTATTTAAAGTTCATTGAGTTATGCCATGCCATGTTGTGGATCTTCTTGCATGCTGGTCATATAGATGTAGCAGACCTAAGCCTATTGTGTTTTGGAATATGATTCCTCATTGCCTTATGTGGGGTATATGGCATGAGAGGAATGCTTGTACTTTTGTAGGAAGCGAGATGAATTCATTTTTTGAAGCTGCTTTTCCTCTAGATGTTGCTAGAGTGGACAAATTCTTCGAGTGTTTTTACTTTTAATTCTTTGGCTGATTTGTTAGATAGCTGTACTTTCTTTTCATTATAGTTTTTGCTGGATCCTTAGAACACTGCCTGCATGCTTTGGTTCCCCGTATCAATTTCTTTTTTTAATGAAGTTATATTACTTATCAAAAAAATAGATTACAGGAAACTACCAAATTTTAACATGACCCAATGTTAGTATTTTTTGATAAGTAATAAGTTTTATTGATATCAAAAAAGGAACACCCTAGTACACAAGGAGTACAAGGGATCAACAATTCAAGTACATGAACCAATGTTAGTACTGGTTTCATATGTTACAGTAGGTCCCATGGGGCCATAGGCTCAGCCTAGTAAGATTCTACATACCAACGGCAATAAGTGTAATCAGGTTTGATAAGTTGCATTCAATTCATAAACCAGCAAAGGGTTTTAAGCATAAGTTTAGGATCATTCATCACATTATAATGTAGACACAAGAATCCTCCAATGAGCTTTAGCTCAAAGGGCACCTCCTCCCCTTGTAAGAGTAAGGTGGAGGGTGAAGTCTTAGGTTCAAGACCCAACAGCTACTTGTGTAAAATAACTACCAACCAAAATAATAGATACTCACATGAATCCACCCAAGAGGGAAAAGAGATTGCTTGTCCTGCACTTCAAATATTTCCTCTTCATTTGTCGTCTGACACTAATTAAAAAAGTAGAAGTTTAGAATAACAGCAGTATATATCTTATTAAGTCACACAAAAGAAACCTGTAAAATGTGTAAAGAAATCTCCATACAGAATCTGATGTTGATTCCTGCTTTGGAATGATGAGAGCTGTAACATAAAATTTTCTGTTTTTCTGCAGAAATAAAATATTTAAAAACGTTAGGGTTAAGAAGTGTTTAGATCATAAGAAGTAATCTTTATCAACACTTACAAGTGAACCTGCAAGTACACCACATGTTTCTAAGTTTTTAACAGTATTTGACTTAGCAAGCTTCATAAAGGTCTCCATCATATTGGTTGACTGCAAAGAAAAACATCTGTTAGGATAAAAATATAGCCTATTACTTACATCACTGTAATTGATTTAAGCATAAAAAATTGTTATCATCAGAAAAATATAACCAATGTCAAAATGTCATTCCCAAAAAGAAATTTAGAGAGAGAGAGAGATTGTCAAGAGTAAACTCACAATATGTAATTGCAGTGGAGATTCAGCTTGAACAAAATTATCTTTAGGGGACATCTCAGTTCCACATCCTGACTCACTAACTTGGGATGACACTGCAGGTATTAAATCTTGTATTTCAGCAAGTACATTTGGAGAACAAGTGTGTGACACTGCTGGGTTTGAATCTTGTACTTCAGCAAGTACAGGTGGAGGAGAAGGCTGTCTGATAATATTTGGTTGAGATTGTGTTGTTTCAAATGAAATCAGGGAAGAAGTTTCCTCAGCACAATGTATCTGAGTATCATCTTTTGAGGTAAGAATTGATTCCTGCCTTGATTTTTCCTGTCCCAAGTTGCTATAGTCTTCTCTAGTTGCAAGTCCATCATCTATGGTTTTCTGCAGGCTGTTTTCCCAGAAAGGCAACCAGACGAAACATATGAGCTATAGAATCTTCAAAAGCATAAACAAAGGGATATCATGAAGAGAGAACCAGTGACAAGATTCAATCTTTAAACAAATCAAGTTTCTATCTACAATCAAGCAATGCCTATGCAGAAAGCATCTCTTTGAATTCCCCCATGAACTGAGATTTGATCTATCTAGAGGTGTGCAAAAGCCCAAGTAAAAGGAACTTAACTAGAGGCAAACCTTGGGATTTCAACTGGAGTCAGATCTATATTGCTTGGATATTGGACCTACATCAAGAAGAGATATTTCAGCGTGGTTCCTGCAATGAAGCAAAAGAAATCACTAGATACTGGCATACCCCTTTATCACTAATAGGTGGCTGCCACTGCCCATGAAGTCCATTTGGACCCAAGATAGAGTGCCTAGAGAGAGTTTCCTCCTTTGGACGCGGGATACTAAAAGATCTACAAGAAACAAGCAAAGAAGCTAGAAATTAAGGACACCAACAGATGAAAATATCATTCATAATATAACTTCTCCATTGTCACATGCACTAGTAAATTATACTCCAGAACATAAAAGAACATAAATTGCTTCAAGATTTTTTTTTTTTTTTTGATAAGTAATGAATTTCTATTAAAATTAAAAATATTTTATGTACATAGTGATGAACACAAAGTGTCAAAAATGTACAAAATCTGAGAAGGAAAATCTAAGAGAAACTTGAAATTCAAAATTGCTTCAAGATAAACAGTGAAAGCACATCGTATAAGACCAAAATTAAATGAAAAATAAATAATAGCTTATTAAAATTATTTAAAAATAATATGAAACTCCATTTAAAACTTTTGGTAATTGAATTTTAATTGACATATTATTCTTAATTTCTTGAAACATTAATAATAAAGTTTCGCTTAAAGACTATGTTAATTATTTTAATGTACTTGCATTTAAATTATAGTACATTTAAGATGGGCCTCTAACTCCATCTCCACTAGCAAACTATGTTAATAATTTTAATAATAAAGTTTGGCCCCATGGGTCCACTTGCTTCCATCTTTTTTTTTTTTTTTTTTGCTTAATGGGTTTGAAATTGGTGGCCTTTGATTCTTCTAACCCTGTAAATATCATGTTGACTTTGGACATTTTCAATTTCAAATTATCCTACTAAATATTTAGTAATTTTATACTGAATATGGTACTCGTCATTATTTTAGAGTTTAGTTTCCTGGCATTATGATCACCAAGGATTAATAAGAAAAAAATTTGCATTGTCCCAAAAGAATAGAAATGACTTGACATTTATTTCAAAAATGTGCACTTTGCTTCAATCAAGCTTAGACTTGTACTTATGCATTGTAACAAGGTTCCATGAGAACTTTATGCTTAAGTGTGTCTGATTGTTCTAAGAACACTGAGTTTACCCGAAGATGCTAATATCTAAAAAAATATGGTAGAATAACCAACAAAGTCTAATGATCAATAAAACAACGATTTGATTGAAGATTAAGGGTTAGTTGATTTGAGTTAAGTTGTATCTATATTCTGCTTATTATTTTGCCAACAAATACAGCTTTGATAAACTGTTACAAGCTGAAAAGGGACAAGGCAGGCCACAAATAAGCAAAGTTTATAAAATAAGCATTAAAAAAATTAGAAGATAAGACCAGGTTTCATTCAAAAAACACAAATCTAGTATTATTTTATTTCATAATAACGTAATGCTGGAAAATCATTTACTAATGTAAAAAAACATAATGCTGGTAAATCAAGATGCTGTATATACTATCAGGGGCATTCCAATATATGACACTCTTGGCAGACAATATAGTCAATATCTTTAACTTTTTGCATTAAGGGCTACAAAAATAAATCATGTTTTCATAAGCTGTAAAGCTCCAGTATGGTAAACACAAAGTAAAAAAAATAGCAATAAACAAATAGATTGTATTCAGGATTCTATATATAAGAAATGATACTGTCCAATATGCATGCAACCAAGTATCTGTTTTGATACAAGTAAATATGTCTAGTAGTATCTAACTTTAAAGATAAAGTAGTAGACAAAACAACTCAACTCAACTAAGCCTTAATCGCAATAGTAGGTATGTGCTGCACATTAATAGTTGGGAGAAAAACTCTAAGAACTTAGAGCAGAACCCTAATAGAATACATAAAATCACTTACAATTTGTGGAACTGCTCTTCCACGGGTCTGGCATACGAAAATTGTTGAGCCCTTGAACCTTGAGTGGGGAATTGACGTGCAGCTGGTCTTGCAGCCTGTCAAATGTAGAAAGCATATTGAAGTAAAACTTTTATCTCAATGGAACTGAACCAATAAGAGTAGCAGCATAGAAAGAAAGAATAAAAATAGGAATAAGAGAAAAAGGTCACTGTATGGAGCAACTGACTAAATAACAAATTGTCACCTAAAAATAAAATCAAGGTAGCTACCCTAAAATGAAATTAATGAAGCAGAATAGCAAATTGAAGGGAGAGAGTAATTTATACTAATATGATGCAGCATTAACTGTACCTTTGTCACATCATAATTCGTCAAGGATTGTTTTTTAACAGGAGACCAGTCCCATGAATTATTTCGATGTAATTGGCTGCTCCCATTTACATGATATGCATGTTTTTTGTCTAATTCGTCGATCTTCTGTTGCACTGCAGGCTTCAACTCTTCCAGCTCAGTCAATGTAGCCAATAATTTCTACAATAAATATTCCAAATCAAGTTGTGCCCCAAAAGCCGTATCAGAAAATTCTATATCATCTCATATAAGTGAATCTCCTTAGATTTTTCTTTTGTACATTGGTTTCCTTTTCAATATATATATATATATATATATATTTTTTTTTTTTTATAACTACCTATCAAAAAAATTTGAGAGAACAGGAAAAATTACCTTTTTCAAATAAACTTTTTGGCTTTGAAGACATCCTCTGTAATCTCGATGGCAGGGTATTGTCTCAGAGACCAAACTGAAATAGAAAAGAAACTAGTTCCAGGGACACTTTCCAAAGATATCTAAGAAATACATAGAAGTCTAACTTGACAGGCACTAGCCAATTAAAGTAACGAATTAAAAGAGGAGCCAACATCTGGGTTTCTCACCTTGAAAACCTTAGAAGCATAATGTATAGATCTATAATATTCTTCTCTCTTCGAAAGATGTCAGCCTAAAATATAACAAATAGATCGGAATCGAGGCCATTTAGGAAAACTGAACAAGAAATTGATTTAGAGAAAAGAAAGTAACTATAACATTTTAACCAAAAAAAAAAAAAGTAACTATAACATCCAAAATGAAATTCAATGGGGGCAACATAGCATCAGCATTAGAATATTTAATTTTAAAGTAGCAGTAAACACATCTAGAAAAAAAAAAAAATTCAAAATTTATAGTAGCAGCAAAATGCATAACAAATAAGTAAGAGCAATGTTAATTGAATGAATGAAAGAACAGAGATGCCCTGCAATAACAATGATCCAAAAATGCTATGCTGCCACTTCCAGAACAGAAATGTGAGTCAAAGAAACAACAATGAGTGCCATATTTAACCAATTATCTTTCTTCTTCTGTTTTTTTCTCTCTTTTTAGGCTAAAACGTTCAATGGTGAGATTAGGTAAAAAATGGCATGGGTGACAACACATCCCAAACATTATTCTCCCTTTCATTATATTGCCTGCGAGTATTGTTCACAGAACCACTTTCACTTGAAACCCATACATCATCCTCCATTCAAATTTACTTTGCGACTAAAGTATGTCCAACTGCTAGCTCTAAGTCTAGCAATCTATGAAAAGGTCCAACTGAAACCCAGTTTTACCACTAAGACATAAAAATCCACTGTTTCATGCTTCTAGACACATTATCAAAATGAACAAAATTCTGAGTGTAAGAACTGCCAACATAATGTACTGAACCTGCTAGTGGTTTAAACTTTAAAGGCTAGTAAAGAGAAATGATTGATTATGATAGGGAAGTACATGGAAAGTAAGGATTTGACTTAGTTCAAGGTAGAAATCCCCAAAGAAGAAGAAAGGGGAATTAGGAAGAGAGCCTAGAAAGAGAATTGACGAATTTGCATCAAGTTCAACAATAAGGATGTCTGCCTAGTATTTATACTAGGATTTTAAAAGGCTAACATCAAGAAAAGTTTAAGATTGGTTCTTTAACCAACTACTTATACAACACCTTGTAACAAACTAATTAACTATTCTTGGCTTGTCTTACACTAGGTTCTTAATCCTAGTTTAGGCAAACCTAGGATGGAAAACTACCCTTGTTCATAGGCTACCTTAAAGGGTTTATGGCTGCTAATGACATACCCCTAGATCTTAGCCAATCCAAAGGCTTGGTTGAGGGTTTTAAGGGTTCAACATCCTCACAGGTAGCATTATTTCATCTTTCAATCCGCTCAAAAAGCAACTAAGTTTATGTCCATCAGAAAGCCCCCATAGCCTATTGTATAAGACCTCAAACTAGGCCTTGTAGTAGCCACACTCAAGGTTTGCCTAAGCTTGGTGAGACACACCATTGGGTCATTATAAGATATTGGTCCAAACCTAGTTTGCAAGATTTTCATGAAAGAATCCTAGTTACCAAAAAAAGCATTAGCATCTTGGAACCAAATTAGAGCTTCACCCTCCATGTGATAAGAGGACAACAAAACCTTTTCTTGATTTGGAACCTAGTAGTACTTGAAGTGTTGATTGACATTGAAGATCCACCCTAATGTGTTCTCACCACCAAACTTAGGGAATTGTAACTTCATAGCCTTAGGGAGATGGATTATGCCTCTTTTTCCTGCCACAAATTCTACCTCCTCATGATGCACTTAAGCCCATGGTAGAGCAACCATGATATCTTTGAGGAGGGCCTCAGTGATTTGGGCAATTTGTTGAGCCAAAATCTCCTTAGACCATAGCAAAGGACTCTCCCAGCTGAGAGAATCTTGTACCTTTAGCCATCTTGAATCAATGCTCTTATATAAATTAATGAACCCGCTAGTGGTTTAAAGGCTAGGAGAGCGAAATGATTGATAATGATAGGGAAGTGTATGGAAAGTAAGGATTTGACTTAGTTCAAGGTAGTCACACTCCAAAGAAGAAGCAAGGGGAATTAGGAAGATAGCCAACTGCATCAAGTTCGATAATGAGAATGTTTACCCAAGTAACATCAAGAAAAGCTCATTTCTCAGTTCCCAACTAACTACTTGTACAACACCTTGTAACAAACTAACTAAACAGCTCTCGGCTTGTCTTGCACTAGGTTCTTGACCCTAGTCACATGTCTTATCATGATCATCCACACGCGTATTACGCATTGTTGGACTTGTGTCGATTGATCTTCAGCTGGGTTGCAAGTTTTGGGCTCATTATAATTAACCATCTAATATAAAGTACCCATAACCTTGAATTTTCTATCCACAAAAGGCACAAGATTGAATGCATTGACATCATCAACAACCGCTATAGTCTATAGCAAGAAGCTTCACATATCTACCTAAAACCCCATCAATTCTTATCAAAAAACTTCTGCTATAGCTCATTATACTACAAGCAACAAGTCCTAATTCCAATAACACGTACTAATATTTCAGCTTCCTACCAATCCAAATTGCCTAAAATTCACATTTCTCAAAATTTAATCTCACACAAAAATTAAAGAGAGATCCACACAGAATGAACAATTCAAAGCTTGCTTGGATGATAATCGAAAACACAGTATTGCAGAAACTCATTCGAAGTGAAAATATATCAAATTTATCAACAAATTTTGGGGAGGAAGAAGTGAAACCTGTTTGAGAATATTATCGGCGATCCGGAAGTAGTACCGGAGAGTAATCCGATTATCGACATCGAGCCTCTGAGCACTGGCAGCGATGTTAATACTCTGAGAAGAAGGTTTATGAGAAGAATACGGCCTCATTTTTTTCCGTTCAATTTTTATTTTACTTTCTTTCTAGCCAAACAAACATTTTCCTTGGGGATCGGGAATTGTGGATGCAACTCTGACCCCGAAATTTGAGAGCAAAGAAGCTTAGAACAGAGGTCGTCAATGGCGGCCTTGGCTCTGAGAGAGCAGACGGAGAGAGAGAGAGAGAGAGAGGGTACTACGTATACGATCCGCGCAACGCAACTGAAGGGCCAAGGAGGTCATTTGGCTTTCGCTCGGGGGCTAATGTGACAAAGAGATATACCCCAGGGTCTGTTTGGCTATTTGGAAACACATTCTTTTTTCTTTTTGGGAAAATTGCAAACAACACCCTAAAGTTTGGATATTTGGATTTTACTCTTAAAGTTATATTTCATTTACATCAATAGTCCCTCCGTCCATATTTTTTTGTTAAGTGCTATGCAAGTTTTCTATGTTTAATTTGTTCGTGGCAAACTTATGTGACACCTTTGATCAAAAAAATATAGACAGAGCTAATGTAAATAGAATATAATTTAGGAGTAAAATTTAAATTCTGAAATTTTAGGAGCGTAGTTTGTAATTTACCCTTTTTTTTTTTTAATAATTCAAAAGTTGTAAAAAAATGAGAAATTTAAGTCCAAAACATTTTCATTAAAAACATTAATAAATGTCAGTTACACTTAAAAGGCACTTGATGGTAACTCATTTTTTGTTTATTCTATATGTAGTTGTCAAAATTTCAAATTTTGTGTTGGTTCTACTTGAGAAAGTTTCTAATTACGATGATCTAAATTTCTTTTTTCTTTTTTTAGAAGTATCTCATAAATCAAGTTGTCAAACATGGTTTGTAGTGAAAACCCCAATTTTACGCTTGTCAGAGGTAAACTACATATATGTGATATTAGGTGCATTAGGTGCACTAGACTTTCATGCTCTGGCACAAGAAATGGTTGAGAAGTAGTCAATGTAAGATTTGGAGAAATGAGTTACATAGTCCATTTGGAATGCCCAAAATTTATATAACTTTGAGAACATGCAAATGCACATATGGAGCCCCCAACTTGCTTGAGCAGTGCCAAATTTTAGCTGATGATCTGAGAGTTCCTTAGAAATTCCTAGTTTTTTTATGAACAACATAAAGAATTTTATTAAAAAAAAAAACAGAGACAAGTACAAACTAGGATGAAATACATCAAAAGGATTGCTTTGCTAAAATAGCTTCAGTAAATATTTGCGGGGCAGAGCCTATAACAAAAGAACCAGATTCCTAGTTTTGTGTATGACGACACACACATTGGCCTCTTTACCTTATCTTTGTTATTATTGAGCTATTGTCCTTGTTGGCTTCTTACTACCGTATATAATGTTATTTAATAAGACTTTTATCGTTTTTAGTTTTAAAAAACACACCCAGAATTTTTTTTAATCAAAAAATTAGTTTTTAAAAATGATTTCCAAACAAGGCCTAACATGTTTGGGACCCTTTAAATATAAACAAAACTAAAAAATGTGACCATATTTTTAGTGGGAGGGCATGTCATAGTAGGTGGGTTTTGCAGTCGATGCAATGATATCGAATGGCCTATAGCCGTTCGATTGGGAAAAAACTAAAAGAAAATTTAATTTTAAAAAAAGTTTTAAATTTTTTAATTGAATGGTGAGGAGGAAATTTATCTGATCTCAATGCACCAAGTGCAATCAATTCATTCCAAAACCCATAAATTAAATTCCAAAAAACTTTTTTTTTAGAATTAAATTCCAAAAAAACCTAAATTAGGTTTTCAAGCTCATCCTCTATAATTATAACCCAATCATCTAGGATATAGATCAAATGTAGGAAAAATTTGAGAAGGTATTGTTCATCCAAATTCTAATGATTCATCTTCCCCAAAACCGAAGTGAGGATAAAGTTGTATGAGTCCTAAACTCCGTAAGCAAATTCCCTACAAAATCTGCATATCTATTGATGCAATTCTCAAGAAAAATTGAGAGAACCCCCTTGGAAAAAGAAAGAATGAAAAATCCTATGGAAGTTTAAAATTTTTTTTTTTTTTTTTGTTGATTTCTCACAATGTATCCTCAAAGCTTTCATCCAGAAACTAATCATTATTCGCAACAAATGGGCCCTAGTGGGGTAAATCGCTGGCCTAGGGGGTTTTTTTCAAAGTGCGGATATCCAGACTCAAACTAGAAAGCACACCCAGTCGAACCCGGGACAAGCACTTTGAGACCAAGTGCCCAACCACTTGGCCAACTCACCTAAGTTAAAATTTAAGAAAGACTAAAACTATTCTTGTGGAAGATGGCAAAGACAGGTCATCTCAACAAAGTTTATACTCCAAAAAATATTACATATTGAAGACACATAATGCATCTTATGTGCAAATAATGAAGAGACACTTGATAACTATTCATAGATTTCCCAATAAATATAACCATATAGGCCTAGTCACCCTAGCTTATTAGATTCTATGAAATTAACTTTAATTAACTGATTATCAATCCAAAAAGATTAGGTAATTAACTTCACTATATTCGCAACAATTTATTGTGACACCATTTGGATGACTCGTAATTCTTAGGTTGTCCCAGAACACTACATAAGTATTTTCCTTTGGAGGACAAGAAACAAAATCCTAAGACTCGAACAAATAAAAGTACTAGACCCCATGCTCTTTTGAGTTTCTAAATTAACTAAATTTATTGTCCATTTATGTTATTGGGAATTAGCAGGGGGGAACAAAGCAGGAAGTGGTGAAGGGGAAACCCTTCCTCCTGTACATAAAGGTTAATTTTGAAGTAACTATTAGACCATTTGCATCAATCAATGCAAAATACAAAAAATGTACAATTTTACAAATTTACCCCCAAAATCACCCACATCAATCAAGTTAAAGATGTGTAAATTTGCAAAATTACTACAATAACCGTATAAGAGCATTCATAGTAGTGGTCTACGGCTTCGTTTGGGAGTTCATAAGGGAATAGAATGGAATAGAATGAAAAGGAATGGAATGTATTTAAGTAGGGGAAAGGAATGGAAAAAAATGGAATGGAATGGAATTAAGTAACTTTGATTAGATGCTTTAAAATTAAGAAATGGAAAGGAATGAAAATGAATGGAATGTAAGTAATCTTGTTTGGGAGAGTAACATGAAGGGAATGTAATAGAATCATTTTATGACAACATTACTATTAGACCCCTATTTTAAAATAAAGAGTTGAATATATAGGGGTATTTTGGGAGTTTTAGGCTGTGTTTTTTTTTACTTCAAATCATTTTCGGAAATGCTTTTCCGTAAAAGTGGGTGTTTGGCAGCACACGGAAAATACGATCAACGGTAAATGATTTCCGCTTTGACCGAAACATACCCTTGTTTTGGTGTAAAATGATTTCCGTTGCGATTTTCACTTCAAACCATTTCCGGACTCAGACACGCGGAGAGAGAGAGAGAGAAAGAGAAAGAAGAGAAATCGTGAACCCAGAAACCGACTCCAACGAACCCAGAAAACCCAAGACCAAGCTCGTTCGTCGAGCAATGCCCAAACCCATTCGTCAAACCCAGAAAACCCATTCAATTGCACCATCTCAGACCCTCATTGCGCCGATCGCACCACCGGCGAGATCGTCGCACCCTAGCACCGATCCACCCAAAACCAATCGTTCTCGTGCTATTTTTGTTGGGTATTGAGAATTTGGGTTTTGTTTCTTTTGGGTTTTGATGAATTTGGGTTTTGTCCTCGACCCAGCTTCGTCGTCCTCGACCCAGATTCGTCGTCCCCGAACCAACTTCGTCATCCCCATTCATCGAACTCAGTCGCCTCTCTCTCTCTCTCTCTCTCTCTCTCTCTCTCTCTTTCTCTCTCTCTCTCTCTCTCAATTTAACTAGATTTGATGAATTTTTTTTTGTTGGGATTTGTTTCTTTTGTGTTTATTTACTGAGAGATGATATTAATATTTGTTTGAAAGCTAAGAAAATGTGAGAAACATGATAAAAATGGGTTTTCTAGAGCATTTTCAAGAATACAACCAAACACCAGAGAATATTTTCCAAAATATTTTTTGGAATGCAACCAAACATTTGAAAATATTTTTTTTTCCCAAAAATAGCATTTCCGAAAAATATTTATTTTCCGGAAAATATTTTACGGGAACCAAACACAGCCTTAGTAAAAAAATCATTAAATCTAATTTCATTCCCTCTCATTTCTCCCAATTTCGAGGGGAATGAAAATTTGAGGTTTTAAGGGAATAGAGAAGAATGAGTGTTCCCTCCTACCCATTCCATTCCCTCCCACTTAAACTCTTAAACAAGGGAAAGGATTTTTCATACCATCCATTAAAACTCCATAACAAGGGAATAGAAGAATATTCTAAAATTATTCTTTTCATTCCTTTCCATTCCATTCCATTCTCTCCTCCCAAACGGGGCCTAAAAATTTTAACTTTTAGTAACTCAAAAAACTATTTTATCTATTTTAACACCTCACTTTATAATACACTCGACATTAATGGTTTTATTTTATCATACAACACATTTTAGTAATATAAACAATTTCTACCCACAAACACCATTCCACAACCTCAAAACACCCACAAATAGCCATTGCCATAGCCAAACATTTAGCCACAACCACTGAACACCCATACCCACAACCAAACACCCAAACAGCAAGCCACCAACCACAACTCTCCCTATAAATACAATCCCCATACACCCTTTCATCTTCAACCTCAAGCCAAAAGTCAAAACTCCTCTATAAACAGCAATTGAAACCCACATCAACCATGGCGATTGGAATCCATTAGCACACCAAATACAAACCAAGGCCACCAACGTGACCCACCACCCACTGCCAAGAGGCCACACCAAAATGCAACCCACAACCTACGGCATGACCCACTAATCCAACCACCGCGTCCCAATCAATGACCCACCACCACTACAACAACCCATAACTAGATTGGAACCCACCAACCCAACTACCAGAACCTACTCAAAGAGAGGAGAGAGAGAGAGGTCTAAGAAGTGAGATGAGAGAGAGGGACGAGAGAGAGAGAGAGTAGAGAGGGACGAATAGAGAGATGAAGCAAGGAGAGAGAGAGTTGGAATAAAATAAAAAAATAATAAATAAATAATAATAAAACCAAGTAGCAACTTGCTACAGTAGACAGCTAAAGGTAGTAGTTCAATGTAGCAAGTTTGTATAATGTTTTAGATATAGCACCATCAATGTAGCAGGTTTTTTGTGATTTGGGTTGCTAAAATAACTTTTAAGTGATTTTACAACCATCAATGTGGATGCTTTAAATTTATACTAGCACTATTCATTTTGCATTTAGTTTTTTATTCTTTTTTTACATATTCTTAGGATGAAGAAAGAGAATAGATGGTGGTTGTTATGTGTGAAGAAAGAGAAATTTTTTTTAAAAAATCAAGAAATACGCATGCACACGTGCTCGCATGCACACACACACATATTAGTGAAATAGAGTGTATAAAAAATAATTTGATGTGGGTTTTTTTGAAAAAATGTTGTGTAAAATAGAAAAAGTATACTTTTATGCTAAAATATATAAGAATTTTTACACAAACTAGTAAGAATGTTCATTCTCAAAAAAAAAAAAATATATATATATATATATATATATTTTTTGGCATGAATGCTCTTAGGGAACAGAAAGCATGTATAGTTGTTGTTACAACTTACGAGAAACCACAAGAGTGAAGTTATTTTGTCATGGATGAACATGATGACGGAGCAAAACCACTTACAAGCCGAAGCTTAACCTTACTTGCAATAATCTCAAAAGTCGTGGATTATAAATTTTTGACATGTGAAGACAACACCATGTATTTGATTACTCTCCTTCAAAACCATTCTTCAAAACCTCACCAAGCTATTGATAGTTTAATTTTGGAAGCCAAATCTTTTCTTAATTCTCTTTTTGGTTGGTTTATAAGTCATATTTTCAAAAAGATTAAATTCTATAAGGATATGGTGTAAAACCCAAGTTTTACACCTCTAATCCTAATATGTCATATCATCTTATCATATGTTAAAAAAGAGTCTAAATTTGGTAAGGATGGAATGTAAAACTCATATTTTACACCATTAAATAAGAGATTGTCATACCAAATTTTTTAATTAAAACTCAATATATCCTATCACACCTAGATAACATCTCAATAAACTCCTAATAAGGTTAGATTTTTATATGAGTATTAGAATTAATTGAATTTTATTATGCCTATTTTCTAATATGTGATATAATGATGTTGCATGTTGGGATTGGAAGGTGTAAAACTTGGGTTTTATATCACATGCTCACATCCTCCTAGAATTTAATCTCATTAAAGAATAAACACAACCACACTCAATTAATTCTAATACACATCTACCACCACACACACTTGGTGCGATGATCACTCAACAAGTATAAGTGCTTATAGGGTGTGGGGGGCAAGGGTCAGGGTTCAAATCTTCAAGAGGGAGCTTTACACACATATATGTTAGGATTAGTGCCCTTAAATTCTATTGTAAGATGCTATGTATGATATTATGTACGTTATTATGTATGACATTATGTATGATTTAATGTTGTGATTGATAAAGTTTCTTTATTATTATCTAAAATAATGATAACATGAATATTCAGACATTATCATATAGTCATGAGATGCATAGTATGTGATTTAGTCACAGAAGATATAGATCAAAAATTCTTTATAAACTCAGAATTTTGGTTCATAGTTAGTGATAAAATTGGGCATTTCATCTGCAAAGACTATAACATATCAACTAAGATGATTTGTCTTGATTATGGAAGTGAAGACTTCTAGTTGATATGTTAATATGTTTTAAGAGTTAAGACATATTGAACTGGACCGCTATGAGATTTATTATTCTCCTAACAACTGTCAAATGAATAATAAATTTCACGACTTCTATTTGCATGAACTCTTAATCCTGAGAGAATAATGGATCTGATCATGGAGTGTAGGTTGCTTTGATATATCAGGAGTGAGATCTAAAGTAACGGTCAAAATCTTAGTATGTTAGGCAGTCACATTTAGTATTGATGGAACATATATTCTTAAGATGGAATTCATAGTCTCTTAATGAAGATATAAAATATTCCCTTGAAATAAGTTTAATGGGTTTAGTTATTCAGAGAGTTAGGCATAACCACTTTAGTAAGAAATTACTAAAGTATATATTTATAAAATTGAATTTCATAAATATATGATGAATAACTTAAAGGATTAAATCAGGTACTCAAGGATTAAGATGTAGTAATCTTCAAAGTGACAGTCTACATTCATGATTTTGTATTACTACGAATATTTTATGAAAGGGTTGCATGTATAATAAAGTCTTGGGATATAATTTATTAATAAGGCCTAGAGTGCAATTATATTTATATAGTGGTATTAAATATAATTAATGGTAACTTTGAACTTGTCAAAAGTTGACAGAAAAGCCCAAGGTCCATTGGAGTTAGTGTCTTATTTGTCCCTTTTGGTCCCACTCCAAACCACACACTAAAGCCCAATTGGAAAGGCCCAATAGGCTAGCCCAATTAGATAATCAGTTAGATATAAAAGGAGAAACATATAGAATTTTATTTATAAGAGAGACATCATTGTGAAATGGTGTGTATATGTGAGTGAAGCCACTCGATTATTCTCCCTTGGAAACTGATTAAGAGACCACACTTCTTAGGCGTAAAGTGGAATTAGAGTGAAGATTAAAAGTGTTCCCAAGTACTTCTAATCTTTTATTTTGAATTTTACCGCACCAAGGTACGCTATCTTGTTCTTAAATTCTGAAATTTACATAGTGCATGTTATTAATCATGAATGAAATAGATCCATGTTTGTTGCTTCCACTATGTGTTTTGTATGAGATACAAAACTAGAATTTCCAACAATATACACATAGATTAGGCTAGAGTAGAATTGCTCTCTTGTATAAAAAATAAAAAATAAAAAATAAAAAAAATAAAAAATAAATTTCTAATACACATCTACTACTGCGCACCCTTGGCGCGATGGTCATTCCACAAGTATAAGTGCTTGTGGGGTGTAAGGGAAGAGTCGGGTTCAAGTCTCCAGGACCAGACCGGACCATACAGTTCGACCTAGTTAACCAGGAACCATTTACCAAAACAATTCTTTTAAGTCTAAAAACCATTCTATACAGAATAGTCAGTGAACTGTTCGAACCAAGATTGAACTGCCCAAGTTTGAAAACCGTGGACGGTTCTCATGATTCAGGTCAGAGCTTGAAAAAAAAAAAAAAAACTCACAACAGTAACTACATATTATCGCCATTGTTAAGAAAAGAAAACCCCCAAGAAAAATCAATCAACACAAAGAACTTAAAAAATAAAAAACATAGCATAAGAATAACTAAATCTCTAATAATATGCCTTCACAAGTCTCCAGATTCCAATAAAAGCTTCTGTCCTTGTTGGCGTTGTTGCTCGTTACAACCTTTAGTTGATGATCGGCGATCGAATCTCTCCAAACTAGTGGGAGACTCTCTTTCTTTCGTTGTGTTGCTTTCTTTATTATTATTTTTTTTCTGAGATAAGATCTCTCTATTTGAACTTTGTTGAAATCTCTCTGTTTGTTAAAGATGTAAACTAGTACTATATGCCTAGTAAATAACATCAGACCATTGTGTTGTATCACCACAGACCACATAATTATTGATATATCTATATCTATATAATATCTAAAAGTCGAAACATTTGACTTTTTGTTAACCACTCCTCACTGCTCCATGTGACTACAGAAATTTATGCCACATGCCTACATTTAAAAACCGAATAGTTGTGCCTTTTGCGCTTGGTGTATAGTTGTATCTCTCTTGGGCAGTAGTTACAGAATTTTTTTTTTTTTTTTTTTAAATACTTCTTTAAAATCATGACAAACTAGCAAGTAGGTAGGGATGGCAATTTTGCCCCGCCCCGCTTGACCCGCCCCTCCCCGCTTCGCCCCGTGCGGGTTTTCCCCACCCCGCAAAGGTGATGGGGCGGGGATGGGGTGAGATTTTAGACCCGCACCACGGGGCGGGGCGGGGATGGGTTTACACTTTTTAGACCCACCCCGCCCTGCCCCGCCCCATCCCCGCCCCACCCCGCATTAATAAGGGTTAAAAGGTAATTTTTTCATACCTTAAAACCCTACTATTTAAATAAAAATATCATCATCTTATTTTATTTAAGTGGAGATTCTTTTTGAAGAACTAGGCAATTTTTATTTTGTTATGTATTAGGAGTTTGGATTATTTTATTGTGTCCTACTATGAGATTTTTGTTGTGATATTATCTTGTTAAATATTTAGATAATATTATTTAGTATTTGCTAAAAATTAGTTTGATTCGATAGAATAAATTTATTTATAATTTCAAGTATATTTTTATTATTGAAACATGTCATTTTATTTGAAAAAATGGTAATAGTTGTAGGGAAAATTAACAAGAAATAAAGTTTTACGGTGTAGGGCGGGGCTTCGCGGGGCCTTAAGGGGCGGGGATGGGGTAAGAAATTTTCCCCGTCATATGGGGCGGGGCGGGGATGGGGCAAGAAAAATCCATGCGGGGCGGGGGCGAAGATCCCATCCTTCGGCCCCGCCCCGCCCCATTGCCATCCCTACAAGTAGGCCGTTTTAGAAATAAAAAAACCAGCAATTTGGCCAAATAATTTTTCTGAAGTCTCCTCCACGCACATATTCACCAAAAATTAACTCTAACTCTTTAAAACCCACACTATTTCAAGGATTTTTTTTTTTCAAAATAGCAACCAATTTCAAACAATTTTGTTAGTTAGCACCGTTTCCAAACTATTTAGAAAACTAACATCTCAAGTCTTTTAGACTCGAGTTCACTGTAGCAAATCGAGTCTCAGAGACTCGATTTCCGTGAGGTGCATAGCTAAGGTGGATAAAAAAATCCACATGGAACTCGAGTCTTTACCCTCTAGAAAAAACTCAACACAGACCAACGTAGAAACCCAGAACAGCTAGAAATCACAAAATGCAGAAACCAGAAAAATGTAGCAACCCAGAAAACTCAACATAGACCAACGTAGAAACCCAGAACAACACAGAACAACAACCCAAAAAACCAAAACAGACCAACCAGAAAAGAAAAAAAGCCCAGAACATCCACCCAGAAAACACTAATAGACCAACCCAGAAAACACAAACCCACAACAGAAAATATTCCATCAAAGACAGACCAACCCAAAAAAAAAAAAAAATAGAAAACAAATCAAGAGACAAACCAAACCAGAAAACACAGAAAATGGTCCTTTGGTGCCGAGATCAACAAACCCAGGTCACTCTGGTGCCGAGATTGTCAAAGATGGTCTATAGAAACTCGAGTCTTAGAGACTCGAGTTCCACATGGATTTTTAGTCCACCTCAGCTTTGCCAGCACACAGAATCAAGTCTTTTAGACTCGAGTTACTATAGGAACTCGAGTCTAGCAGACTTGAGATGTTAGTTTCCTAAATAGTTTGGAAACATTGCTAACTAACAAAATTGTTAGCAAAATGGTGTTTAAAAAAAAAAAAAAAAACTCATGTTTCAGTGGATAACCACTTTATCTGTCTTTATATACGTTGTTTACTTCTTATTGTTTCCTTCTCTTCCATTTTCCATTTTCTATTATTCTCTTTTCCCTCTACAATAAGAAACCCAACGAAGGTTGAAGAGAAAGAATAGAGTAGCTTGCCACCATCGATCAACTAGCAAAAACACTACGGTAAAATTGACTTCTTTCATTGTTCACTGTCTTTTTATTTCCTTCCACTAATTTGATAGAAATATTGTTTTACCATTGTATGTTTCGATTTAGACAATTTCAGTCAATTTCCAAATTACACCACGTTTGCTTTGGTGATATAAAAACTTTCCCTTGCTTTTAAGAGGTGCCAAATCAAACAAATGTTAGACATGTTGGTGAGAAATATAAAAGCCATGGAAGAGTTGGGTTTTTGGCATTACTTTGTTCATTGTTGGATATTTTTATAAAAAAAATATTATATTTATTTTAATACTCATTTATGTGTATCAATTATCCCTTAATGTCAGATACATCGATTGCTAAGTTTTGAAATTCAAATATAATTCAAAATTTGAATCGCTTTTGTCAATGGTTTTAATTAGGAAATTTATGAAAATTAATGTGAATTTTAATACCATATATTGCCAGCTTTTAGTATACTTTCTTTTATAAACTTTTGCTTTAAAACGTTTCTTTTAATATATTTAATAGCAACGTTATAAATAGAAAGTATCAGATATTGTACAACTATATATTTATATAATTTATTGTTGATGGGTTATAGCATTATATATTGCTTTCCACTCTTGGTTGTAATTATTGTGTATGGTTAAAGTTTCAAAAGAAAGTATTAGTTGATAGTTAAAAGACAGCCACGTTAGGAGATGTAATTTTGTTTTTAATGGCATTATGACACTAAAAGACAAACTTGATTTGTCTATTCACTTACCTCACCTCAACGTATATACTTTGGCAATAGTGTTTGACCGGTTTATATATAATATATGTATAAAAAAAAGCTATTCATCACACATTGATTTCAACAATTTTATGACCATTTAAAGTTTGCAAAAGTTTTTTTTTTTTTTTTTTTTTTTTTTGTTGTTAAGGCCAAGCAACTGGTTTGGCTTTTAGACACACATTTTTATTTTTGAATTAGAAAGCTGTAGACTTTTCAAAAATAATTTTTTGTCTTAAACACTTGCCATCTATTGCTTCTTACTACTCACAAAAATATTTTATCTTTTACAAAATTTTATGGGAACAGAAAGTACTATAAAAAGCTTATATCCTACAAGCAGTGTAGGCTCGTAAGGATAATCAGCAAAGGTGGCTGGGCTGTTGTATCCTGGGGGCAATGTGCAGAAACTATTAGTCTAACTATATCAGATATATCGTAGACGGCACGATTTGTCTTAAGACAGTGACTTGGTCCATGCCTCATCTCCGCCACCTCTTCTGGTAAAATAAAATTGTGTAATTTCTAAGGAAAATTCAGGTATTATCTCTCCTTTATTTCCAACATTCACGACAGAATTTAATTAGTTATGTAGTTCCATACATTTAATACTCTTCAATTTGTTTGTTCTGCCTGTTTGTTGTGTCATTTGTTGCATTACAGGAATTGTTCAATTTGTCAATAGGTTTTGTATTTTTGTTTTAATTCTTTTTATTTATAATAACTATCGTTAATAACTTAGACATTGAGATTTTGTGCACACCATGTGTTTGACAAAATGTCTTAATTACTCTTGCATTAGTTTATATCCACTTCATGGTGTGTGTCTCTTGGAATTAGTTGCTATCGGTCATTGCACTTTTTTCTAAGGTGCATTTAGGCATTGTATGTCATCAACATAAACGGCAATTTAGTACAAATTTACTTGAAAGGTCTCTTGTTTGCCAGCCATATGCCACACCACCTGAGGAATTTTAAAATATTTTGCTCATCAATATGTCTCTTTATATATGTCTTTTAAAGGAAGCAAGTTCAACAATTGTCAGTGTTGTCTGTAAATATATGTTTTATTTCAAGTTTTTTTTAAAAAATTATTTGTAGGACATTGAGAAATATAAGATTTTAATCCAGCAAGATTTATTTATTTATTTATTTATTTTTGTGTAGTTACATGCAAAACTTTAGATGTTGAACAATTATTGAATTCTGATTTGAGGGGAGATTTATTCTACTGCATTTTGAGAATTGAAAAGAGTTTTAGTTTCAGTTGTTTCAAGCATCCAAATTTAGATAGCTGCTTGGAAAATCTTTATTTCTAAGGTATTTAATTCGAAAAGAGATGTTATCTATTTGTTTATTATTTTCACTCAACCTGTTAATTGGGGATAGAATATAGTGAAATGTTTGTTTTCCTAATTGTTCCAGAAAAAACACAGCAATTATTTACTGTTTTGTTGATGGGTTGGTTTGATTTTCTTCAAACTTTGTATTAAATGTTGATATTGGTAACATAAATGTGCGTACATATGTTTTGTTTGAAACATAATTTCTAATTAGCTTTTGTATAGCAAATAGTTTAGCCTCACTATAAAAATTGCTGGTTTCTCAAAAAAAAAAAAAAAAAAAAAGCTTCAAAATTGCTTTTAAATTAAAATTATATCTACCATGCCTTCTTTCAGGTATAGAATTGAATTGAAAGTTGAAAATGACACTGGATCAGCAACATTCATTTTATTTGATTCTATGGCTGAAAAATTACTCCGCATATCAACAAAGGAACTTATAAAGTAATGTTTACAAGTGAGAATTCGAAATTCACAAATAGTATTTAATATATTCTTAAGTATAATTGAATGTACAATTTATGAACTACTATTTCTACAAGGTACCTGAAGAGGTTGACATCCCTATGCAAATAGCAAACCTTATTGGGAAAGCATTTGTCCTCCAATTGGAACTCAATGACTATAACCTCTAACATGGATGGGAGATCTACACTGTGAAGAAACTTTTTTGATCCTATTTTAGAGACTGACAATTTAATTAAACTTGATAAAATAACTGATGTAATTACTTTTATATTAAATTTAAATAATAAAATTAAACATTTTTTATGTTACTTATTCATATCATAATACAATTTACACCATATTCTTTTAATAGTTTTATGAGTGATGCTACAAATGATTTTGTCAACAACTTACCAAGCGAAGAAGATGCTGGTTCTATTAAATTACAAAGACTAGATGATGCAAGTGATGTACAACTCACACCTATTGTAGATCGACAAAAGAGGAAGAGGAAACAAAGAGTCCTTTAATCTTTTAAAGCTTATGTTACAAATCATTTTAACTTTTCTTACAATAATGTAATCACCATTAGAAGGTGTTCTATTTTCTATTGAGAATACATAGTTGACCTTACAAAATAAGTGACAAAGGAATAGTTGGTGTTATGTGCATATTTAAATTTTGAATGGTGCTTACCATGAAGGCATGTATACTTCACTACCAATACATGTATTGCACTATTTGTCTAATGCAGATAGTTTTGTTTATGGAATCTATATTCGTTCATTATTTTGTTTACTTGCTAAATAAAAGAAAAAAGAGAATCAAGAAAAAAAATGACTCTTTTTTTTTAGTCTATTTTCATTTTTAAAATTTTTAAAGAGTATATTTAACTCAGCTGAGTTGTTATACAAAATAAAAGAAATATTTCTTTTTAACGGTTGAAACATATTGTTTAATGTGATTGTTATACTCATTGTAATTGTTTTTAGTTGTTTTTACAATATTTCATCGTGAGAAGGTAAACTATTTCTTTTAAATGGTTGGAACGTATGGTTTATCTTGTAGGGATTGTGGCATTATTATTAACCCAATGGATGTTTTTTATAGAGGTGTTGAAACAAACTTTGATAGGTACAATCTCATTCACTCCAATATGAATTGCCCATAATATTTTGTATCTATAAAGATTCTTCTCTTGGCTTCAACTCAAAATTTTCTCATAAAACAATACTATTTTGTTAGTGGAAAAGAAAGGAAAAACAATTACCATACATTATATATAAAGGAAAAACCAAACAACCTGGCGACCCAATCTATTCTGTGTTAGACAACACCTTTAAGATAAAATAACTGACTGTTTTGTTCTTATTACAGAATCTGAATCTAAATTTCCAAATTTTAGAATTTTTACATAAATTTATGAATTTTTCACTCATTTTTATTGTGTCCGTGCTTTAATTTAAAATATATTGCATTAAATGACGTCGTTGGGTTAATTTGGCATTTTAGAAGGTAGAGGAGTGGTGGAGAAAGTAGAGGTAGAGGTGAAAATGAAGGAGTATAAGTATGAGGAATTAGCTAAAGCCCTTGAAAACTTTGGAAAAATGTATTATATCTTCCTTTTCTTTTTGTTTGTTTGTCTAATTCTTTGATTGAATTTAAAAGAATTATATTCCTATAGGTGTTAAGTTCTTTTGCAATCTAACATTTTAATCTATTTAGATTTTTATCATTTTGGGTGTGTTATTGATAATTGATATAAGGGCTGATTTGTTTGGTAAGTTATCTGCTCATCTAGCAACACCCTTGATATCCTTGCTCCAGGAGGTACAAAACAATGCAAGAAAGCTTGACTTCATTCTTCTCTCTTCAAATATTATGATTATTTGTTGGTGATATTTCCGCTTTATGGTGTTTTTAAAACAAGGCTGCTTTTGAATCAATTTGTATCAATGCTAATGGGGTATATACTACGAATTTTAATACTAATGGCATGAAAGATTTATATAAAATCATGACTCTAACTTTTGTTGAAGGCTGCAAAAGTAGGAAATGAAAATTCTGGAATTCTGCTTTTGTTAGCTCTAAAATTTATATACTTGGCCCCCCTCCCCCCAAAAATTGACAAGATTACCCATAAATCTCAAAAATAGATAACAAGAAAAATCTTTTTTTTTAAAAACACATACCCAAATAATAAGAAAAATCTTTGGACAAATTATAAATATGGTCTAAGCAAAAACAATAACAACAAATCAAATATAAATCCTAGCAAAACAAATCACAAAAACCCAATAACTTTTACCTAATTTCTCTCTCTCATTTGAGAGCTCTATGCCTTTCTCAAATGACTCCACCTCATAGACACAAAGACAACTCTTATATTATTGATCACTTCATCCACACAGTAGTTAATCACCAACAACTTGGATCAGTTGGTGTCTTTAACTCATCAGTGGAAAAAATTATCTATTTTTTGAATGGTAGATTTTTTTTTTTTTTTTTTAATGTTTTATTAACTTTGGGACACACTTGACATGCATGTGTGAGATTAGTTAACTTTGGGACACACCTTGCATGCATTTGTGACTTAACTAAATTAATGTAATGATGGGAAAAGCTTTATTATTTACTTAGTTAAAAACTCAAAGTTACCGTTCATTATCATGTGATTGTTTAATAGATCTCTTTTAATATTTTTTCTTAACTATTTTTTCAAACTTGCAATTTTTCAAAGGAAAAATTCTCAACCTTACCAAGACACCAATAATTGTCTTACCCTTTTTTACACTAAATATTAATGCATGATATTATTAACTATTATTTTGGTTGTTTTATTAATATAATGCTTGACATAGATTTGAACTTTTAACTATAGTTTTTTGTATTTTTTTTAAAGAATATTTTAACTATACATATAGCATTATGAAGTTATTAGTTATAGAAGTATGTGAAAAAAGTAGATTTTTTTTTTAAACAAAAATTTATAATGTCAATAGAATAAAGAATTGGACTAGTCTTGGTCAGACCTTAAAAGTATTAGGACGTGCCAATTGACTTACAAAACTCTTGATTATAAATTGTTATTTGTGATTTTTTTTCAAAATAAAAAATACAAATGATTAAAAAATTAATGCTAATAATGCATTGTTGTCAACCTCTAGTATTGATATTTCAATTTTTTAAATTTTTTGAACAAATAACTTTGACCCCCCTAAGTTTGAATCTTGGTTCTGTCCTTGATAAACTGCTTTTAATATTTGGTAGAAAAATGGTGCTTTATCACACATGAGCCTCCCGCTCGATCATAACTATTAATTCCGTGTCATTTGTTTGTGAATAGCAAATTGCGACCAAATATTTTGTGGCTATCTAGCCTCCCAAATTTTTTGGCAAAAGACTTTTTCTTTGTTATTGACTTATTTCTACGTTGGGTTAAGACTTACAAGCCTTATTGCTCATGGTACGGTACAATTCCGTTGACTTGCTTTTCTATGCTCACTATTTACTTCTTGATCTTTCCTCTAATTGCTATTTTCTTCTTTCTTGATCAAAGTAACATCCCTATCATTTTCATTAATAAAGAAATGAAATTACTTTGAATATTGAACTACGTGATTTTGATATTTGGACTACTTGATTTTGATATTCATTAATGGTATGCTACAATGTTTGAATATTTCACTCGTGACTTGGCCTGAGTTGCGAATGACTCGTGAAATCCAGCCTATTAAAGACTCTTCAAATTCCAACATGTGTTTCTCGCGTGGCCTGTTTCGCGAGTTGGCACTCACGAGCTAGTCGTGAAATTCTTATTTTCACAGAATCTTCACCAAACTCTCACGCATAACCCTTACATTAAATCCCACAAAAATACAGGGGAATGATTGAACATAATTACAATCAAATTTGACATGGAATTAAAGTCGATAAAAAACATAGTTGTAAATCACAATTTACAAAACTCTTGATTATAAATTGTCATTTGTGATTTTTTTTTCAAAATAAAAAATACAAATAATTAAAAAATTAATGCTAATAATGCATTGTTGACAACCTCTAATATTGATATTTCAATTTTTTAAAATCTTTGAACAAAGAAATTCGATCCCCCCTAAGTTTAAATCTTGGTTCCGTCCCTGAATGTAGAGTCTACAACAATATTCTTGCACCTGTTTTCTCATATATGGTATGATAACTTAAACAAGAGTCTTATGAAGAAGGTTATTTGTATTAATAAAATATAGTTAGTGAAGCAACCCCTGAGAAATTTTTAATAAGATTTTGTTGAGTTGATTCACAAAACTCTTTAAATATTATGATCATTTGTTATTTATTGCATGTCATATATTTTTACTTTTTGTTAGTGTTACTTTTAAATGTGATATGCAATCTTTTGATTTGAAATGTTACCCTTTTTTTTGTGAAGGCAATAGCCAGTGTTAGAACATCATATTATTTTTCATCTATTCAAATTGTACCTATTTTTTTAATATCATTTAAAAAAAAAATTCATTCATTTTTACTTACTACTCCAACTCAAAAATAATGGTTTTTTTTTTCTTGAAACTCATTCAGTAGCTATTCTTGTGCATTGCACGGATTAGCAACTAGTTTATTATATTTAGTTTTTATCTTTGTTGATATTCGTGTATTACAGTACCACACTATTTCAGTAGCTATTCCTGTGCATCGCAAGAATTAGCAACTAGTTTATTATATTTAGTTTTTATCTTTGTTGACATCCGTGTATTACAGTACTACACTATCACTACTACCACAAGAGCTTTAAGCTCTGTGGGCTCTCCTCTTTTAATGTTTTAATAATATTTTATTTTAGATTTAAATTTGATAGTGGTAGTTTACTATAGAGGTGGCAATTCGTGTTCGCATGTAAGGTTCATGTCATGTCGAATAATAAGTATCCGACTATATGGATCAACACTAACCCGATATATTTATTAAACGGGTCAAGATTTCTCAACTCTAACACGACTCATTTATTAAACAGGTCAGTTGTGTCGACCTGTAATAAAAATAAAAAGAGAAAAAAAAATTTTAGTATAAACCAAATTTATATAAATTATGAAAAACCAAACATATAAATATTTTTAATATAAAATTCAGAACAAACAAGTAACTGCATTATAAAATTCAGAACAAACAAGTAACTGCATTACAAATAATCATTCAAAATTAAAGTATATCTCAATATTACAAATAATCAATCATAATATGTCAAAGAAAATAAGCCACAACAACTAATAAGTTTATATATGTAGAGTTTGAAGGGTATATTAGTAATCATTTAATTAAATGAGTCAAACGGGATCCATATGATGGACACTAACCCAACCTGTTTATTAATTGAGTCAATCATGTCAACCCGAATATGACACGAACCCATTAAGCCTCAATTTGTAACCTGCTAATTTCGTGTCGTGTCGTGTCGGATTTGCGAGTCGTGTCCAATTTTGCCACCCCTAGTTTACTGGTTGGATACTACCCAGTATATCAATTATAATATTGTTATTATCTATATTATATAGTAATGTAATTTTTCAATTTAAATTTATCTATTGTTAGTGAGGTTACAGACAAATGCATTTTTAAAAAGTGCGTGGAAATGCGTATAAGTGAAAAAGTGTGTAAAAATGCGTGTAATATTATTTAAAAATTGAAAACATGTTTTTAAACTCCTCTACCAAACAACCCCTTAGGATTTGAAAATAAGTAAACTGTTAGGTTTAGTGTGTGCTAATTTTTAGGAAAAAAAAATGTATTAAACGTGTGTGAGATATATTTAAATAGAGAGAGTGCTAATTTTTAGGGAAATAGTTTATCTGGTAGATTTTTTTTTAAAAAATTTTTGTTGAATTACAATTTTAACCTTATTTTTTTTATTTTTTAAGAATAAAGATTATCTAATTAGATTAAAGGTATTTTTGACATTTTCAAAGTCATAATTAACTTTCTGAATTCTCTTAATATATAGAGATAAGAGGATTCCTTTATTTTAACTAGACTTTTATGTGGTTCAAAAAATACCCTCATTAATGAAGGGTAACTTTATCTAGAAATAGGGTCATTAATGTCAATTTACAAATTTCATTTTGAATTCTAAAATAGAATTCTTAAAATTTAGGATTTGTTTTCCTTCATGTTCAAAAAAGAAATTATAGTTACTACTTATTTCTAAAGTTTATTCTTTTTATTTGTTTGAAAAATAAAAACAAATATTTCTAGTATACTTATATATTTGTTTATTTATTAGGTTTGCTTAAGATTAATATTTTTTATTTGTCTTATAAAAATTATGATATGGAAAAATATTTGAAAGATACATCTCATATTTATTTGGGGACTGTTTTAGTTAATTTTTTTTATTTTACTAATTTAAAACATTTATTTATATATTAAATAATTATTAAATTAATTATGATGTCATTACGATTCAACCTCAGTTTGACCCCGGTCTGACTTTAAAAACCTTGAACCTTTTTTTTTTTTTTTTTATGGTTCATTAAATGTTCTGGGTGTGAAAACCATGCACATATACACTTAAAATATGTTAGAGTAGAATTTCTATCTTGTATCAAAAACAAATTCTAATACACATCTAAAAATCTAACCAAATTGGGAATTTATTGAGATGTTATTAGGTGTGGTATGATGTATTGAGTTTTAAGTAAAAAACTTATGTGGAAATCTCTCATTTGATAGTGTAAAACTCACCCCATCTTTACCAAATTTGGGCTCCAAGAGGCTATGTTTGTTGCCCACAATATTATTAAATGAGTTTTTTGTATTAAAAGTTAAAGGAAATTCCCTACCCCTTTTATGCCTGATTTATATTTTTGTCCATAGAGGGAGATGGTGATAATTCTCGTTCTTGTATTTTGGACTACTCTCTCCTTATTTAATTCTTAGCACAAAATAAAAATGATAAAGATAACAAGGACATAACTAGGGATCAAGTGGGTAGTGGGTACTTCAAATAAACCCAAACCCTTCTCAACTTTAGACTATTGCCCTCCCAAATAAAAACACCCAAGAAACCAAGAACGGCTCAATGTATTTGGAGGTCTAAGGTGACAACTTTAATAGAGCATTTTATATATATATAAATATTAATTATATTATATTATTTAACTTTTGGTATCAATTTTTTCTTCACTAAAAATCTATTTTTCTTGCCTATTAAGATACAAAACAATTAATTAAGATTTTGTATTCAAATTTTGTTAACATTTTATTTTTTATTTATAACACGACTAATTCACTCATGTTTTCTTACTTTTTTTCTCACTATTTCAAAGTACATGTATACTTTAGCACTCATTCAGAAAAGAAAAGAAAAGAAAAGAAAAGAAAAACTAAATAAGTTGATGTCAAACGCACATCATTTTAAGTTAAATTACAAAAATAAATACAAAAAATAAAAATAAAAAACCTAAACGTCATGTGAGGGGCTATGTTAATATAATGTGAATTTGATGTGATAAGTGATAACTCATACTAACAGGAAAAGAGGGAAGAGTACTAAAGAAAAAATAAATAAAAAAGTAGAAAATGTCTATTCATTTTATTTGTTTTGGGAGACAGGGCCTTAGTTTTGTCTTTTCTCCTACTAATTTTATAGAAAAAACATTTTACTGCTCAATAGAAGAGCCTTAAATTTTTTTTATTTTTTTTAAGTGAGAGAGTTTTTATTAAAATGTGCATTATGTATGACAAATATATATATATATATAATATATATATAAAATATTTTATTGATGAAAAGAGGAGGCCTTTTTTTTGGGGGGGGGGGGGGGGTGGGGGGGGTGTCTTAGGCCATTGCCTTAGTTGCCTATAATGTTAATCCATCATTGCAAGAAACAATAAGTTTAGAGACACAACAATATTCACAATCATTTTAAAAATTGTTGAAGTGGCATGTACTGATTGGTGCTCATAAAAATAATGTTCGTGGTAAACCTATCTAAAAATGATGTTGTTCCAATCACAACTTGCCACATCAACAATTATATATATATATATATATATAATTGTCATACAAAATTAAATATTAATGTAACATTTATACTAATAAGGATATGAATGAAAATTAGAAATTTGTATTACCTTTATAATATGGTTATAGAGCTATTCTCACTTGTAAGATAACTTTTACTTCTTAAAATTTGAGATTTAATTTTTTTTTTCTTTTAACAAGAAGGTATTCATAATTTTTGGTAGAACAAAGCCAAAAGATAATAAATTTTTAAGGATTATAAGATTATTATTATTATTTTTTTAATTTGGGAGGTTATAACACCCAGTCACCCATCCCAACCTTATAATCTAATTATAGAGTGATGCTAGGAATACTATAAATGTTATTACTTTTATAAATTGATGTGCCAACAATCACAATAAATTAATGAAAAAATACATTCAATAAGTTATTAAAATCTACTAATTACATTCATTGTTACATTGGTTTGTAAATTTTATGTAATAAAATTTGTAAGATCTTTAATATTTTTCTAATCTTAATGTCATTTTAGATGTTAGGAAAAATTATAAAATTTATTGTTTATGGGTAAAACTTATATCCAATAACTTAGGTGCAGTATTGTTTTTTCAAGAACAATTAAATTCAATGCATTAAGGTGTTTGAATTTAATTGAAAAACCTAATGCATTGCACCAAAGGCATCATACCTAAGTTTTACCATAGTTTTATTGTAGTCAAGAGCCTTGCAATTCAATTGGTTGACACTTTTTGATTTTTCAATGGAAACATCTAGGGTTGAAATCCCATCTCTCCATTTCTTTGAACTAAAAATTAATTTTCTCTTTTTGTAGGGTACTCAAGATGAATATTGTTGGAATACTATTACCCCAAGATGATTCTCAAGATAATTACACTAGCTTGAAGTGCTTATTTGACTTCAAAGTCTAGGGTTTAGGATTCAAAAATGCCTAACAAAATAGGACTTTTGAGATATGCACAAGCTAACAATTGAGAGAATGAGAAATCTAAATTGACTAAGAACTAAGTCATAATGCAGGCTTGCTCCTAATTGACTAAGTAATGAACATGGGCATCTCGAATGAAACAGTATCAGAGCAAGACATCTCGAATGAATGTAAGATACAATGTTTGAACTAATTTTTGTCTTACAAACACTAATTTACATCGAAATAAACATTCATACAAATCAACTGACTAAAACATGTACATAATATACCTCACAATATTCATAAATACTACCACAAATGCATAAACTTATAGGAATAAGATTGAAGAACTCGTTACTAAATCTAAGAAACTATGCTACTGGTCTCTGGGAAGTGCACTTTGATGTACTTTGGTTCATTGCTCTTTAAGTTCTCAAATTTGTGCTATGGTTTGTTCATTGTGTTGAAAGAGCTTTTCTATAGAGTTGAGTCCTCAATTTATATGTTGGGACTTGATATTTACTTTTGATTCCGCTGTCCTGTGTCCTTCTCTATTTGTCACCTTGCCATGTGCCCCACGTTCGCTGATACTTTGAAAGTTGTAACCTCTTAGAGCATTAGCATTAGGGGTGTAAAAACTCCACATTTGCTATTTTACCCACCAAACCTTCAAAACAAGCATTAGCCAAGTTGCTATTTCTAAAAAAAATTTGCAACATGGCTAAAGTAAGTTTGTATTTTTAACACCCACTGTAGCAAATTGGAAATTTCAGAAAATATATTTTATTACTCTCCTCTCTCATTTCATTTCTCATCTTCGTTTCTCTCCTAAGCCTCTCTGTTTCGGTTTCTCTCTCTCTCTCTCTCTCTCTCTCACTCTCGGCGTGGACTAGATTGGAGATCGGAGTAGACTGAAGATTGATGTGGTTTTGTGGCTAGGTCACGGTAGTTGTGGTCTAATTCTCCCTCCAATCTGTTTGGTTTAGGTTTTGATTTTGGTGGTTTTTGAGTTAACGGGTTTTGGTGGTTGGTGTGGTGGTGGCGATTTTGGTTTTGTGGTTGGTTGTGGTGGTTACTTTGGTTGTTGCTGGTGGTGGGTGGTGGTTGCTTTGGTTTCTGGTGGTTATTTGTCTCTTTCTTGTTGATTTGTCTTTTTCTTCCATAACCTTTTTAAAGCCTTTACTTTTTGTACAGGCTAAACAATTGCCCAAAGTTTGGTGTAATTATGTAATGACTGAACAATGGCCTCTTTTTTGTAATTATTTTGGTACACCTAAACTTCAAAGCATCTTCAGTGTATTTTTGAATTTCAATTGCAAATTGACAATGTTGTTATTTAATGGAATGCATGGTTTGGAAGTTAAACAGTTTTTCTTGTTGTGATTTAATGAAAGTTTGGGAAGTATGAGAAGTAGGTCTTATATTTCATAACATACCATACTGGGTTCTAACATTAGGTTCCAATTGCATACCATATCGGTTCTAATATCAGGTTTTGCCATATCATTAATTGCATATCATATTAGGTTCTAACATTACAGCATGGCCTAAATTGAGGGCCTAACAACACACCAAGTATTAACCTACAATTGCATAACATAAATTTCAGAACACATCACATTAATGAAAATTTGTTGTAACATTGCTAATTCTTTCCAATCACAAGTAGAGTATCAGGTGGGAAATTGCTAATTGGAAACACATTGTCAAAAACTATCTAAAACCTAGCAAACTACCAAAAACAACCAAACTGCCAAAAGCTACAAACATACACAAAAAACGTTTATGCGCCTATCTACCCCCCCCCCCCCACCTATCTAACGAACCAAAGACATAATCACACACAGGCAGATCCCACTAATTACCAAAGACAATGCCAAACACATGGTTAGAAACTTCTCTCTCCTTATGCAGCTTGCAATCTCAACCTCAAGTGTGATAATCCTTTGCCTCTATTATGGGATAAGCACCTTGCCATGCTCATAAAGTTCATCTTCATGCCATTTGAAAAATTTACACTTGCGTCCAACCTGGAATTCAAATCAATGATTGAACCCATGACGTCTAACCCAAAATCATAGCATAATACTAAAAAAAAAACATTTTTCTATAATATCATACGTTACCTATAAATTTGGACAATCGTAAAACCTTTTACCAAGGTTATCTGCTATCCACGATACCACTACCATTGGTTTCTTGCCATAGAAGCACCTGGTTTGGTCTCTTCTCCTTAGGCTTCCACTGGTTGATACAGAGCTTGATTCCTTGGACGAGATGAGCTCAGATGTAGGAGAGGAGCACCTGGTTCGGTATGTGATTTAGTGGTCTTTGATTTGGAGGTATGGGTAAAGGAGCTCAGATCGTGAATTTTGGGGGTTAGGGATTATGAATTTGTTGGTGGTGGTGGTTTAAAAAGGTGTGACCCACACATGTGAGCCAGTCACATGAGACTCACGTGACTCTAATTGTGGTGGGAAGCTGATGTGGTTAAGGCAATAGTGACATGTAAGATTAAATAACTAATTTTTTAATTCGCCGTATACCATATAGGATATTTCCATTAGTGAGATGATCATAGGGACTAAAAAGGAACGTGCTTTTTTTTAAAATAGGGACTAAAAATGGTAAAAATAAAAAAGTAGGGATCAAAATGGGAATATGGTCAAAATGTAGGGACAAAAAATGCATTTCCGCTATATATATATATACTCTATAGTTTATCAAAAGTATATATACTCTATATTTAGTAATTGATTAATGTTAAGCATAGAATTATTCAATCCATAGCAAATACTTCTAAAACTCTTTGTTATCCCTTTTCTTTTCATTATATTCATTTTTTTTGTTCATTATATATTCAGGTTAATATGTCATATATTACATATTATTACAGTTCAACTTATTCTCTGGCTTTGCTTTTTTATTATTATTATTATTATTATTATTATTATTATTATTATTATATATATATATATATATATATATATTAGGTGATGGAAGGTGGAACATCTAGTGCCCATAATGACAAACCCAATGACAAAGTCTCCAACCACAGGTAATACCAATGCACTTCCTCCTAAGTGTCCTAAAAAGAAAAAAATTTGAAGTTTGGGATCACTTTTTGATGATGGGTGATTGTGATCCTAATCACCCTAGAGCATCATGTAATTTCTGTGGTAAAGATTATGGGTGTTGTGGGAAATGCAATGGGACTAGTAATTTACGGAATCGTCTTTATAATCAATACCCATATGTACGTACTGAGAATGTTAGCCCATCCCCAAGCTGCAGGCTCGTACTTTAAATAGTCTCGGCCCATTTAACCCATTTGGCTGAACACATCGAATGTAGGGCTAAGATGTGCTTGGCCGAACACTCAAATCGAATATCCTGAGATCTTGCCATGGATCAAAGATAATGCCTTGGGAGAATCCGCCCACCGAGCAATAATCGACGCTAGACGCAAGTTACTAGGAAGTCATATCAGTAGTAAGTGGTGGGTCCCATCCAATCACGGATATGGAGGAGAGCGATCCATTGACACGGGGAAAACCCCCTCATCATGACTACTCCACTAAGGGTAGGCTATAAATAAAGAAGGAGCATCAAGAGAAGGGGGTGGAAAAAAGATTGAGGGAAGAGAAACACGAGAAAAGTCGGGAAACACACGCTAGGGAAATATGTGAATCCTGCTTAGGTTCCTGGGTAGATGCTTGGCCATCCAATTCATCATCTCAGCCGAGCTAGAATACAAAGAATCTAGGATTTAGGTGACAGTTTGAATCCACTAGTAACCTTTCACTACAAGAAAAAAGACTTAATACAACCAAAAAAGCCGTTGCAATAACAACTAATGTCGTTGTAATAGGTGTTATTACAACAAAAAAAAGTCAATGCAAGCCGTTGTAATAAACTTTGAGGCAATAGGTTTATGCAACACTAGATTTTCATTACAATAAATTCCACATATTGCAAACATTTACTTTGAAAATCTTATTGCAATAGGTTGATTTTTTTTATTAAAAATAATTTTAAAAAAATTATAAAAAAATCATTTTTTTAAATAATAATTTTTTCATTAACTTGTTTTGCAATTCAAAAACCATATCTAGGAACTATACTAACAAATTAAACATATGCATAAAAGATGAAGAATTCAAAATACTTCATTTCAATACATATGTCAAAAAACAAAAAATATTACACAACTTGTTGAGTTTACATTCAAACACATAGTTTCAAAAAGTATGCAAAAATCAATACAACATGAAAGAAAAGTTTCTTCCCGAAGGTGTTATCCAAGCATGCTTCACAACCATTTCATTGACTTACCACTTATTTTGGGAAAAAAAAAGTATAAAGTTGAAAAACATCATATATATACAACACAATGACAAGAATTTCTAAAAAAAAAAACACATACAAAACAATATTGCTTGAAGCTTGTGCAATTAAACAAAGAAAAATCAAATTAAAATTTAAAGAGAACCAAAAGATTACCTGAAAGTTAGAGAGAAAATCTTTAAACTGAGAAAGAGTCTCTCCAAGGAGACTATGAATTAAGAGAGACTGAAATTTGAGAGAGAAAATTTAGAGTTAGTAGATATGAGAGTGAGATGGAAATTTGAGAGATAAGTTTTGTAGTTAGTAGATAAATTTGAATTTTGAGATATGCTTAAGAAAGAGGAAAAGAGAAATGAGAAAAAAGAAAAAAAAGAAAAAGAAAAAAAAAAAAAAAGAGATTCGTGGGGGGAGAGAGAGAGAGAGAGATTGAGATGAGAAAAACATGGACATAAATGTGGGTGAGAGAAAGAGGGAAACTAAGATGAAAAAAGAAAAGAGAGAGAGAGAGAGAGAGAGAGAGAGAGAATTTGAGATTAAAAAAAAAAAAAGCAAAGAAATAGGAGATAGAGGTGGGTGAGATAAAGAGGGAAACTAAGATTAAAAAAGAGAGAGAGAGAGAGAGAGAGAGAGAGAGAGAGAGATAGGCGTGGGTGTGAGTTAAATTTGAGATGAGAAAAAATAGTAAGATAGATGTGGTGAGAGAAAGTGGGAAATTGAGAAGAGAAAAAAAAATTGAAGACGTGTGGTGTGAGAGAAATATTGAGATTAGAAAAGAAAAAAAAAAAAAAAAAAAAAAAAGAAGGGATAGACATGGGTGAGAGAGAGGAAATTAATGAAAAAAAATAGCTCCAATTTCCCAAAATTTTCCGCTACTCAATTACTCACCTCTATTACAACAATATGGTTCAATGTGAAACAAAAAATTACCTATTACAACAACATATCTCAATGTAAAATAAGAGTTACCTATTATAGCAACACATTTCAATGTAACATAATAATTATTGCTACAATCTCATATTGATGTAATAAATTTAAGTTACTATTACAACAAAAAAATAATCTAAAGATGCAATAGTATATATATTACATCCATTATTATTTTTTGTTGCAATAGTCTTTTGGGATAAGCCCAACCTAGAATACAAGTAAATTGATGGTCAAGGCCTAAAAGTCCAAGGTTATTTGGAAAGGACCACCATACCATGTTTTTGAGGAACTTGGCTTAGGCAGGTAACATCCTTTCTCTATCTTCCATTTACTTAAACTTGATTACATTATAAATGATAACATGAATAATATAATAATAGTAATATTTATTTTATCTTATGTTGTGGATGATTGATTATGTTGCTACTTGCTTTGGAGGAGTTCTATTTAACTTTTGAAATGGTTACAGACTAAAAGTTGATTGATGTGATCTATTTTGTGAAGAACTTTTGTTAGACTTGTGTGTTTATTTCCAGTGGGTTTAATTTTAATTACATTGTGGCTTTTGAGAGAATGCATACCATTTTGAAGTTTATTTGTTATGTTGGTATGCTATTATTTCGAATACTTGATGTGACTTTGGGAATGTTAAGACTTTGAGTTTTGTTGATTTAATTTTCCTCAGTTATAAGGTAGCAACTTACTATTTTTTTTTTTTCTCTTTTTTTTTGTGTTTATAGAAATTGTCTGTTAGAGATGATATATCTCTTTTTCATTAACCCTATGTTTGTGTTGGAATTGAGATTATTCAATGAAATCAACCTTTAATTTTTTGTGTACATTAGTTATATTTTGATATTATTCAATAACAAATTGTAATTTGTGATAAATTTTTTTAAAAGAACAATTTTAATGCCAACCCACACAACCCACCTAACCTACCGAGTTAAAACCATCACACTTTGTAACAAATCCGTCGGATTTAGGCTTTGGTGGGTCAGTGACAAATTGGAATTTTCCCAACCTGCTAGTAGCGGATTGGATAGAAATATTGGCATTTACCAGCCCAACCCGACCTGTGCACACCCCTAGTCTTACATAATATAGATGTATCTCTTAAGAGTTTCCTTCGTGGATGTAGGCTGAAAAGGTTGAACCACAAAACCCTCGTATTCTCATGTTCCTATTCTATGACTTCTCTTTTACATCTACTCTAGCATATACAACATGTTATACACATCAATGCTAATATTTAACATAGTATCAAAGACAAAATTTGTTCTTGGCATTAAGCAAAATATCTCTACACTGTAAAGAAGTTCCCATGCATACAGATCTACCATAGTCACTATGCTACTACTTGCCTCCAGATCTGGCCCTTATGACATCATACAGATAGCCTTTCACAAAGCACCATCACTGCCTTGCCAATAAGGCCAAGATCCAACATCTCAAGCAAATCATGCCTTTACCTTTTAGATTTGTGCAAATCAAACCTTTGTCTAATGAAACCAACTACATAGACGTGCTCCAAGGCATTTTACAACAAAAACCTAGAAATCCAGCGACCTATCACCTCCACACGCGCTGCCTCACATTGCCACAAGTTCTGCCGACAATCTCACGCGTTGCTTCAGATTCCTCATGCTTAAATCATTCTATGGTCACACACACAACCCTATTGGTCTTGTCATCTGCCAATCTGAAAAAAGGAGAAATCCAACGGTCATCCACTGTAGCACACGCTCCCATGATCCATCTAGGTTCTTCACTTGCCACCACATGTCGGTACGTATATGCATGTGCCACACATATCTTTGCTGATGTCATTGTCATGTCATTTGTGACGTCACACACGACACATTATTCGCCATGCAAGCTTTGGCATGAAGCGCCACATAAGCATCCAATCAACGCCACGTCATAGGATGACATTAGCGTCTCTACAGCCCGATATGTGACCCAACCCGAACAACTTGGAACCAACCCGCACCGTGCTAACTTTTGACTTTGACCATTGACTTTGATCTTCAGTTGACTTTGACTTTTTCGTTGACCATTAACCAAAAGTTAAAATTCTTGAAATAGCCTATTTTGTTCAAATTTTCGCATAGATTCTGATTTTGGATTTCGTTCCTTCATCATGGTTTCTTCAAGACATTTTTCAAGGCATCTTCACATGTTTATCCATTTTCAAGCTTTCATCAAACTTTCACCTTGAGTTTGAGAAGGGATGATGTTAGAGATATATTAGACATATTAGCTCAATGTAATAGGCCCAAGTCCACCTACTTTGTGTGCAAGGCAAGTCTCCTACATGCACTAAAAGTTTAGGGTTTAGGCTTCTGTAAGAACCAAGTGCAAGACTTCTGGACCTTAGGTCACTTGGGCTCACAATTTATTTGTAGTGGGCTTAAGTATTTCCTACAATGGGTCGTTCTCGGCAGAGAGACTCAAAGTGACACCCAGTTAGCATCCTTTCCTTGACTGTTTTCTCTTGATTTTTCTGAACCCCTTCTTCTCCCAACTTTCTTCTATTTATAGCCAAGGTTAGTGGAGAGATCATCATTACAGTCACCGTTAGTGCTACTGAAGGTCCAGTATTATCTGGTTAAAGTGGTTGTTTAGGTGAAAGGGCAGTGCAGCATTTATGATCTTGGAACTTGGTTCCATTTTCACCGATTATGTTCGGCAACTCACGTTCCCGTGCATATCATGACCTTCCCGGATATGACTCATGCGCTCTACCGGGAAAGATTAACCGGTCAACTCTGGGAACTTAACACCCAAAACTTGTTTTTACTCTAAGGCAGTTTCAAGAAGGGCATAAGGTAACTGGAACTTTCTGCTGGGCCTGCGCCCAAGGCCGGTATGGGCTTGGGCCCGGGGCCTAGATGGGTCTGGGCCCAAGGCCAGTATGGGCTTTGGAAGCTCGGTGCCGTACAGCTTCTATATATATTCATGTTATGGTTTATTGTAATATGGACTTTATACTACACTCTTAAATAAGAATAAGAAAGATATAATTTCTTCTATGGATGTAAATCGATAAGGCTAAACCATGCAACCCTCGTGTTCTCATATTCTAATTCTATACTTCATTTTTTGCATCTATTCAAGCATATGCAACATGGTATACACATTAATGCTAATATTTAACAAATATATTAGATATATTAGCCAATGTAATATATTTCTAATAAGACATTTGTTAATAAACTATTTTAAAAGACTTTTGATATCACTTTCATGGAAATTATAAAATGATCATGTTAACGGAACTATTAGAGCAATTGTTAATAAATCATAATAGAAAAGTTTTGATACTTTCATGACAAATATAAAAAGTTGTCAATAATATTTATTGTTTTATCTTTCTCCTAATAAAATATTTCTAAAAATAATTCCTTAACTTTTTTTTTTTAGAGATAATTATAATATGCTGCTAATCTCGTAACTCGAATCCTTTCTCCCCTAGACCCCCGAGCACTTTGTGCATGGGGAGGTGCCAATTCAGCTAAAAGGGCTTTGGCAAAATAATTCCTTAACTAATGTCACTGAGACAACTCTTACCATTTTCCTATTAATAATAGGGTCCAGTTAATGTATGTCCTAATAACAAATCCGTTTTTGGAAAAATTTTATCGAGAATTGAAAAAACTGTCAAAACTATTTCAATTCCCGATAAAACTTTTTTCAAAAATGGTATACTATTGTGTGCCCTTAGGACACATGTTAGTAAAATATTTTTATTTTTTATTTTTTATTTTTTATACAAGATAGAATTCTAATCTAGCCTAATCTAAGTGTATATGTGTGCGAAACTCTTTCCTAGAGACTTAAACCCTAGCTCCTGCCCCCCACACTCCACAAGTATAATGGCATGTTTGGAAGTTTAGAGAGGGAGGAGAGTAGAGTGGAGTAGAGGGGAGGAGAGTAGTGGGGAGGAGAGTAGAGGGGAATAGTTCACTTCCACCTTGTTTGGATGTTTTTAAAATTAGTAAGGGGGAATGGAGTAATTAGCCCTTCCCATTGTTTGGATGTTTTAAAAATTAGGATGGAGAGGAAAAGAAATGATTTAAATAGACAAATTTACCCTTATTTGAAAATGGACTTACAATATTGGTTTATGATTAATTTGTTAGATTTAATAATTATGACTATAACATGCAATAATTTTTTTATAATTTTTTTTTTCCTGATGTGAATTAAATAATCAATATTAGTCTATAATTAAATTTTTTCTCTGCTTTTTTATTATACTAAAAAAACCATCCTTAATTGATAATAATTAAAATAAGAAAATAAAATGTTTGGATGCAGAAAAAACAATTCTAATGTGGCTTGTGAGTGCCAAAATTAGCATAAAAATTATAAAAAAATCTGAAAAAAAAAAAAAAATTTGATAGGTCTTTTCTTCAAAATCCCAATCATAAGCACAGATTAGAAATTTCACAACTAGTTTGGAAAGTCCCACCTCCACGTTTATTAATTAAATTTTTACACCAAAAACAAAAACTAGTTCTTTAACTTTTTAGTTTTATATATTAAAAAACAAAAGCGTCATACTCATGCAACGGAGAATCTGATTGACCAAAGTCCAGAGAAAGAAATGGCGACGCCATTGCCTGGTCTATATCGGAGATCCTTGCCCTCTCCTCCGGCAATCGAATTTTGCTTCCTCTGAAGGCGCTTTGGGACTCGACGCCGCCGCCACCGCTCTTAGCTCATCTCTCTACACCGTCAACGGTGGCCAGCGCGCCGTCATCTTCGACCCAGATTTGCTGTCTTTGGGTTCAGATCTGAGCTGCTAACATGTTTTTGTATTTGTGTGTGTGAGATTTTCATTGTAATATGTCTGATTGTGGAGTGTGAATTCATTATTGTCTGATTGTGGAGCGGTTTGAATCGGATGTGTGAAACAGTAAGGTTTTTTTTTTTTTTTTTTTTTTTTTTTTTTTTTTTTTCATTTACCTTAAATTTTCTCAGGAAACAAACAAAAATTATTTATATAATCAGTTTGTAATTTTGTTAATTTAGAAAGGGTAAATTAGAAAATTCATTTGGTCAATAATTTAACTACTCTCTTCTCCCTCCAAATCTCTCTAATTTGGGGAAATTAAAAATGAAGGGTTAGAGGTAATTGAAACCCCTCCAAATCTCTCCAAACCCCTCCCCCTCCTTCTTTAAAAAACTTCCAAACAAGGTAATTGAATTACTCTCCCTCACTCTACTCTACTCCCCCTCCTTTTTTAAACATCCAAACAGGCCATAAGAGTGATCATCGCACCAAGAATGTGCAGTAAAATCCATCTCACCAAAACTTTTCTTTCTTATTAAGTATTTATTATTAAGGATTTTACTTAGAGTTCATTTGAATAGAACTTATTTTGTTGAAACTGAAAACTAAAAACACTGTAGCAAAATAATTTTTAAATGTGTGAATAGTGCCATGGGATTCATTTTTAATGAAAAATGTGCTAAAAAATGAAGTTTGTGGGTCCCGTAAATAGTGCACGGATCCACTAATGTGTTGAAAATTCAAAAATTTTGATTACTGTTCATGTATAGTGCATGAACAGTAACCATTTCAGCTAAATTTTGTCTCTGAAACGCGTTATTGAAAAAAAAAAAAAAAAAAAAAAAAAAAAAAAAAGGGGAGCAAAACACAATGCAAAATGCAAACGTCACATTAATCTCTATCCAAACTGCACCGTGATAATAAAGAAAAGTTTTGGTAAGGTGGTACTGGTCCACGCGCTTAATCAACGCTCTAAATTCCAATGTCAAACACAAGAAGTTGTCTACTCTTCGTCCCCAATGTGACACTGGCAATTTTCACGAACAAAATATTCCAATGACAAAAGCACCTGTAAAAGATTGAGTTTTGATTTCTTCTTATTATAGATCGTTCAGACAAATTGAATTCAAGCAAGTGTTCAACTGATAATCACAATTGAGTAGTTATAAAACCACAAATTATTCTAAATTTTTTTGTTACAATTTTAATGTGAGAGAATATGAGTAGTTAACTATCACTTATACATAGATCTATTATTTTTTCTTTACCAATTACACTTTGTCACATCACAATTATGATAAAAATTTGTGAAAAATTATGTGGTCTAGACTTTTCTATCACAATTAATTCAATCACGGAATCTTATAGAAACGTGTGGTCATCATCCCGACACATACATTGATGAATCTTATAGAAACGTGTAGTCATAATCCCCACACATACGTTGATACATGCAGCTCCTTTATGAAAAGAAGACTTTTGAATTTGAGTCAATGGAGTTTTTCTTTTGTTTACATCGATTGATTTAGACATGGGTTTGAATTTCATTTTGCAACTTATTTTTGTATCTGTATTCACTGCAATGTTTCCAGCTTTTCTGTCTGGTGCGGCAACCTTTTATTTTTTTAAGAAAGTATTTCTTTTTGACTTGGACCACACCTGACACCACCATGAAGTGGACAGGTATATTTTACTTGTTAGAGATATATATTAGATATACTAGTCGCTAACCCGTGCGATGCACGGGATAATTTTTATAATTTGGCTCAAAGCATATTATGGCTCAAAGCATATTATAATTTTTTTTTTAACCCATAATAGTACAGAATGTTAAAGCAAGAGCAAAATGGGGGAAAATATAAGGAGAATACAAATTGACTAAAAAAGGGATGAGAATCTTAACAAATTTAAGTTAAGAATAAGCAGTTGCCAATGTAAATCCTTCAATTTAAGAACTTTCATGGCCTTACAATTAATGCCCAAAAACCAAGTCTTGTCTGGTTGAAAACAGCTACGGAATAAAAAAAAAAAATTTAAAAGGGGGGCTCTCTCCTTTTCTTCTAACCTCAAGTGTCAAGCAAGGATCATAGGATGGATTATGGGCAATAATAAAAGTCCACAACACAAATTTGGGTAAAAGAAACCACCTGCAACATTTAACATTCTGTGAGGCAAAAGATATGACAATCCAACTACAAATTTGAGTTAAAAAATTAATTGCAAGTAATATAGAAAAGCATGATTCCAATCCAAAATTTGGATTCTAAAACAGTAATAGGTTCAGGAACAAAATATGATCCAACTCAGATTTTCAACAAAGATGAAAAAATTGATGTGTAACCCCAAAGTCTTAGGGCATAAAGTTCAACTTAAGCAATCTATATATTAAACTCTAGGAGTTTAAACTTTCTTTTTCAGTTTTAGATGTCTTTGTGATTCTCATTAAAAAAAAAAAAGCTTTAAATGTAAATAATCACCCTTTCATCAACATGTTTAATATAAACATAGGCTAGGAAAAAAAAACCATAACCAAAAAAAAAAGAAGAGAATCCTATAGAGTTGAGAACAATTACATCTCAGCGAAGAAGCAATTAACAATAAAAGTATTAAATTTCTAAACTTTGTTTTATCAACATAGTACAACTTTTTCATTAAAAAAATTAAATTAAAAAAAAAAAAAAAACATAGTACAACTTAAAATGATGAACCATAGAACAATGGAGAACTTTGTTCCGTTTTTTTTTAATAGTAGAAAAAGGAACAAAACGGAATAGTAGAAGAATTAAAACCTTCTAGGTTGTGTTCCTTGCAATCCTCCAAAACCAAAGGAAACCCATCAAACAAAAAAAAAAAAACATGAAAAATAATCAAGCAATAGGGAACCAAACGAAATAAAAGAAAAATCCATATGGAAAAAAGAGAGGAAAAAATAGGGATGTACAGAGATTCAATGGTGGAGTTTACAAACAAATAGAGAGACAAACGGATATAATTTAGGAAAACAAATTTGAAAAGAATTGGGAGAATTACCTGACATGAGAAACCAATCAAAATCTCATCCTGATTATATTTTTGCTGAATAAAACTTTGGAGGCTGTACTTATTTTGCTAAATCTTGTCTTTGCCATTGCAAGGTGAAAACAACACAACTTTCTTATATCCTTTATGCAACATAAATTTCAATGAGGTTGATGGCATGCTAAGCATGGCTGTAGCTCTGTACCTGCAATTACATATATGTACTTACATATTTGTATTGTAAGAGTTCCAATTAAAACAAATTAGAGACAATTAATAACTTCCCTAATATGAAAAAAATTCATCAAGATCATTTACAAATATAATAAGTCTAGAGGATAATTCAGTGATATAACAATAAGGGAAGTGGCAGAATAAATAAAATCTAAATGCATCTTATAGGGAGTAACAATTAGCATAGCTGCTCCTGGCTGCTCCTTTTGGAATTTAGATCAAACATATCTTTGCAGCTCTCCATACCATTTTAAATCACAATCATATCATTGAAAAAACTATAACACTATAAGAAGAAACTATACAATGTATAAAAGGAATTGAAATGGAACAGAGCTGATATTGTACAAAATTATAACAGAAATTGCTATGATAAGCCTAAAGACTGAGCTAACCTACATTTTTTTTATAAGTAAGATACACATACATTGGCTGGATCTTGAACCCAAGACCTCACCATCTACTTTGCTCTTACTAACATACAAGCAGGTTTAGAACACAAAGAGCCTCCACAAAGCTGATCAAGCTTGCTCTCCAAAATTCTTCACAGGTTTGATACCCAATAAATTAAATCAAAACCAACCAACCAAAATACAGAAAACTAAATCCTACGAAATGCAAAATTAAAAATATTTTTGTTAGTGTTCATATATTTTGATGAAGATTAAGTCTTTCAAACATGGAAGACTCATAGCTTGTCTACAATTATATGGATAACAACAAATAGAACCCAAAATATATTTAAAACCTTATTCAGAAGTTTTGAATTAAAAAAACACAAATTAGTAAACCAAAGTGCTAAACTGGACCCAAAAACCACAAGTTCACTCCTACTAACAAATAAATAAAGAGAACAGGTTAGGGAGGAAATCCTAAATTAAATTAAAACCTCAAAACACAAAGAGACAAACCATAGGTAGAATTTGATCTTCTATGGTGTTCCCCTGGGAAAAACAAAAAAAAAAACAAAGAGGAAACATATTAGCAATTGAAATCTATAATTGCAGCAAACCCTAATTAGGAACCCTAATTAGGAACCCCAAAATCCCAAAACTAATAAAAACCCCAAATCAATCCTTCAGCCTCAAAGTCATCTTGATTTCGTCCTAATTCAAGAATGTTCAAAAACTATGGAAACAAAAACCACAAATTAATTATAAGCAAATAGATTAGGACAACAGCAACAAAAAAGGAAGAAGATAAGGAAGATTGAGGATTCAAGGTGATCTTACCAAGGAATTCTTGAGAAATTGAACCGGGAGATTTTGGGGCAACATTCACTTTTACCCTCTGCTTCATCCTGAAAACAAAACCGTCACATGCATGTGATTGGTCCTTATGAAAAACACCAAAATTATTGAATTCCTCTTTGTTCAATAATTTTAGCGGTGTGTAAGAAGAGGTTTAGGGTTTTATCGGGGAACTTACACAAAGGATAGTATATAATAGAAAAATTAGCACGAACGATCAATGTTGGTGATGATGATTCAGTGGCTACGTGATTGACCTATCAATGAAATATGCAAGAAGCAAAGAATTAATTTAGATCATAGCAGTGATTCAACAAAAAAAATAGAAAAGAAAAGAACGTAATTGGGCTAATTAGTACTCTGATGTTTAGGGTTTTAACGGGTTTGATTGAAAAACAAATCAGAGGTTGAAAGGGTAGAGAAGAGAGATGAGGGAGAGAAATAGAGAACAAAGAGGTGGTGTGTAAGAAGAGGTTTAGGGTTTGGGGAAGGAGAACAAAAATTTGGGTATAGGGTTTGGTTTTGTCGTGGAAATAGAAATAGGCTTCTTTTTTTTTTTTTTTTTTTTTTTAATAATGCTGATGATTTAAAAAAAAAAAAAAATGATGACATGGATTGGGAAATACAAATAGTTTTTTAATTTTTTTTAAATGGCGATGATGTGGAAAATTGTGGAAACTTCAAAAGCTTCGGTTTTATATATATATATAGATTAGCTCAATATAATAGGTCCAAGCCCATTCCTGCTTGTACTAGTAGTCTAGGGTTTAGTTGCCTATATATACTCATGTTAGGGTTCATTGTAACACAGGAAGTTATTATACTACACTCTCATACAATAAAGATGTAACCCTTAAGGGATTCCTCCGTGGATGTAGGCCGTAAGGCTGAACCACGTAACCCTCGTGTTCTCAGTGTTCTTCTTCTATGCTTCCTCTTCCGCATCCACTCTAGCATACACAACATGGTATAACATATCGCGTTGCTAATATTCAACATGGTATTAGAGCCAAACTTCGTTCTTGGCATCAAACAAACATCTCTACACAACAAAGAAGATTCTCATGTGCACATCACCATCAGAAGTCACATATGCTTCTCTGCTGGATCTAGACTCCACGGCATCTCGCAGCCACCGTGCAAACTCAATCAAACCCGTGACATCAATCTCAGATCTATGCAACTTCAAGCTTCGCCTGATGAAACCAACACCACAGACGTGCTCCAAGATCTCCCGCGACCAAAACCCAGAAATCCGGTCACCCAAAGCCTTGCCACGCGCCTCCGTAGCCTCTGGAAAATCTCCCACGCGCCGCCATAGAATCCTTACTTCTAGATCGTCTTCTGGGCGCACGCGCCGCCCTGTCGGCCTCCTCGTCCGCCGATCTACGAAACCTGCGATTCCGGCCCTCATCTGAGATAACACGCGCTCTCACGCGCTTCCAGGATTTCTAGTTGCTCCTTCACGCGCCGGTGAACGGTGCATGCTTCTGCCACGCGCCGACAATGCTGCTGATGTCATCTGACGTCATATGATGATGTCATTAATCCACGTCAGCAGCCACGCAAGCACGGCCACGTCAGCCCTAGTACATGTCAGCGACACGTCATCAGCCACGTCAGCAGTGTCGTCCCGTCAGCACCACGTCACCTAGCTGACCGTTGACCCGGACCGACCCGACCCGGACCACCCGGATCTGACCCATGAGCACTTTGACTGTTGACTTTGACTTGGACCGGTTGACTTTGACCTTTTTCGTTGACTTTTGACCAAAAGTCAAAATTTCCAAAAGGGCCTATCTTGCTCATTTTTTCGCGTAGATTCCGATTTTGGCCTCCGTTTCTTCATTTGAAGCTCCGAAATTGGACATTTGGCACATTCTTCATTGTGGTTTCTTCGAAGGCATTCTTCAAGGCATCTCCAAGTGATCTTCTCATGCTTATCCAACCTCAAGCCTTCATCGAGCTTCCGCCTTGAGTTTGAGGGAGGGTGTTAGAGATATATATTAGACATATTAGCCCAATATAATAGGCCCAAGCCCATTCCTGCTTGTACTAGTAGTCTAGGGTTTAGTCGCCTATATATACTCATGTTAGGGTTCATTGTAACACAGGAAGTTATTGTACTACACTCTCATACAATAAAGATGTAACCCTTAAGGGATTCCTCCGTGGATGTAGGCCGTAAGGCTGAACCACGTAACCCTCGTGTTCTCAGTGTTCTTCTTCTATACTTCCTCTTCCGCATCCACTCTAGCATACACAACATGGTATAACACATCGCGTTGCTAATATTCAACATTACTAAACCTTTTTTTTCATTGCGATGAGATGACTATATTTGACTTGGTCTCCTCTAGTCAATAAAATAAAATAAAAATCAGTATTACCAATTATTTTATTTGAAGCACTCACATTCAGTGTACCGTTATTTTTTAAAAAGTAAACAAAATTTTTTCCGAGGGTTCTTTTTTTTTTTTTTTTTTTTTTTTTGGTAAAAGGGAAATATTATTAAACACAAAAGACGTAACTACACATCAACAGAAGCCATACTAGCAGCAACAAGTCTACAATAGTACAAACCATTAATGTCCTTAGCTAATAAAGTTTCTAGATCAGCAGTAAAAGGAAAATCAAAAGTAGCAAAGTCCTCCTGCATAGAACAGCCCCATTTTGCCAACCAATCTGCACATTTATTGGCTTCTCTAAACACGTGAACAACCCACACTTGAGGAAACTTGTCCAGGAGGTATCTGCAATCAAATAATAGAGGAGCATAAGCTGAGTTAGGATTCTTTTTGGAATTTAGCAGCCCAACAATCACCATAGCATCTAGTTCTACTTCTAGTTGCTGAATTCCAAGGTGCTCCGCCAATCTCAACCCATCTCTCAAGGCCCATAGTTCAGCCATGATGCTTGAGGTAAAGCCAATTGATCTTGCATAGCCCTTAACCCATGCTCCTTGACTATCTCTAATGATCCCACCACCCCCTGCCTTACCCGGATTTCCAAATGATGCACCGTCTGAATTAAGTTTGAACCATCCCTCTCTTGGCTTATTCCAACCAACAGGTATTACAATCTTTGTATTAGTTTTCTTTCCTTTGCTCACACAAAAATGGTACTCTCTAGCTTGATTGATACAATCATTAGGCAGTTTCAGGTTAGGAATAGAATTGTCAAACACAATCTTGTTTCTATTTTTCCAAACAGCCCAAATAGTGAATAAAAAGACCGTGCTCCATGGAATACCAGAACTATGTAGAACAGTATTCACACTATTTGAATGCAGCCAACCCTCTAAACTACCCGTGAAAGTGTTAACACAGTCTGGAGGGACCTCAATACTTCTCCAATAATTTTGAGTTAACTTGCAATCACGGAGAAGATGAATAATGGTTTCATCATGGGACCTGCAGATAGGACACTTGCCATCACAATTTATACCCCTTGCTGCTAGAATACTCTTAACAGGAACACTATTGTGGAAACACAACCAAAGAAACATAATAATTTTGGGCAATATATCAATTTTCCATATCCATTGTCCCATGAAAGGAACTTCAGTGGCCTCATTCTCAATGCTTAGTAAGTAAGCTGAATTAGTGGAGAACTCTCCGTCTCTAGTAAATTTCCACATAAGAGAGTCCTCTCTATGGCCAAATTCCTGCAAAGGAAGAGCTTTAATTTTATTCCTAATGGTATCTGGTAATTCAAAGGATATTAAATCCCATTTCCAGCCACCCACATCTCTTAACTCTTCAACAGTAAGTGAGTTATCCCTTAGGGTTAAAGGCCCCTGAATCATTTCTCTTAGGGATTCTCCCTTCAGCCACTTATCTAGCCAAACTTTAGTCCTTGCTCCAGTCCCAACACACCAACAGATTCCACTAGAGAAAATAGTGAACCCCGCTTTAATGGCCTTCCAATTAGGAGAAGAGGGGAGAGCATCCGGATCCCTTGCTCTCATTCTAGAGGAGGAGCAATATTTCTTCAAGATGACTTGAGCCCACAAGGCATCCTTCTCTTGATACATTCTCCAATTCAACTTAGCAAGTAAGGCTAAATTTTTTGCTTTGGCTGCTTGAATTCCGAGTCCCCCATCCTTCTTAGTCTTCACAATCTTGCTCCAACCAACAAGGTGCAACTTTCTTTTTTCACTAGTAAGTTTTAAGTGTAATTAATATTATTTTTAAGTGTAATTAATATTAAGTGTAGTTCTTCTTTAAACTATGTAAGTTTTAAGTGTAATTAATATTATTTTATTGAATTATATTTGTGACTTGATTTTTTTTAGTTTAGTTTAACACAAAATCTCATATGACTTTTGTTTTATGTCAAAATTTAGAGTCACATTTTCACGCTGTGTTCCATTCAATGGAAAAAGTTTGAAAAAGTTACGTGAACAATATTTTCATAATAAATTTAAAATGACAAATTATTACAATGGTGAATTTAAATTAAAAAATTATAACTTATTACTTAATATTTGTTGTGGATGTAGCATTTCTTAAAAAGTTTAATTTTAAGCCAGTTTAAAACTTTTTTCTTTCAAACCATTATATGTTGATTAAAGAGATCATTCATATATATAATTCTAGTCCACATAATACTTACTTTAATGAATCATATAATTTATTTAAATATTGCACTTACACAATGATTTGAATGAAATAGCTCAACAACAGTCAAGGGTTATACAAATGACTGGTTTTAATATAAAATAATGTTAGTCATAGTTTCTATCTAAACAACATGTTTTTTTTTTTTTTGTTTTTGCATCACGGCACGTTAAGACCCGAACACACGTATCTAAAATTAGACACGTGCTAAAAAGACACTCAACACCAACTTCACCTGCTTTTGAAAATACAAACTAAACAGTGAAATCTCTTAATTAATTCTCTTTCTTCCAGCCTGGTGTTAGAAAACTCTGTACCTTTTTACTATCCAATTTTAATGACAACGTTGACGGTTATACACCTTCCCCAAACTACCCTTAACCAAAGAGCAAAAAATCAAGTCTTTAGACTTAAAAGAAAGCCCAAAAATGTAAATATATATACACACTCCAAAACAATATTGCTTGAAGCTTGTGCAATTAAACAAAGAAAAATCAAATTAAAATTTAAAGAGAACCAAAAGATTATCTGAAAGTTAGAGAGAAAATCTTTAAACTGAGAAAGAGTCTCTCCAAGGAGACTATGAATTAAGAGAGACTGAAATTTGAGAGAGAAAATTTAGAGTTAGTAGATATGAGAGTGAGATGGAAATTTGAGAGATAAGTTTTGTAGTTAGTAGATAAATTTGAATTTAGAGATATGCTTAAGAAAGAGGAAAAGAGAAATGAGAAAAGAAAAAAAAGAGAGATTCGTGGGGAGAGAGAGAGAGAAATTGAGATGAGAAAAACATGGACATAAATGTGGGTGAGAGAAAGAGGGAAACTAAGATGAAAAAAGAAAAGAGAGAGAGAGAGAGAGAGAATTTGAGATTAAAAAAAAAAAAGCAAAGAAATAGGAGATAGAGGTGGGTGAGATAAAGAGGGAAACTAAGATTAAGAGAGAGAGAGAGAGAGAGAGAGAGAGAGAGAGAGAAATAGGTGTGGGTGTGAGTTAAATTTGAGATGAGAAAAAATAGGAAGATAGATGTGGTGAGAGAAAGTGGGAAATTGAGAAGAGAAAAAAAAAATTGAAGACGTGTGGTGTGAGAGAAATATTGAGATTAGAAAAGAAAGGAAAAAAAAAAAAGAAGGGATAGACATGGGTGAGAGAGAGGAAATTAATGAAAAAAAATAGCTCCAATTTCCCAAAATTTTCCACTACTCAATTACTCACCTCTATTACAACAATATAGTTCAATGTGAAACAAAAGATTACCTATTGCAACAAAATATCTCAATGTAAAATAAGAGTTACCTATTACAACAACACATTTCAATGTAACATAATAATTATTGATACAATCTCATATTGATGTAATAAATTTAAGTTACTATTATAACAAAAAAATAATCTAAAGATGCAATAGTATATATATTACATCCATTATTTTTTTTTTGTTGCGATAGTACTTGTGGGATAAGCCCAACCTAGAATACAAGTAAATTGATGGTTAAGGCCTAAAAGCCCAAGGTTATTTGGAAAGGACCACCATACCATGTTTTTGAGGAACTTGGCTTAGGCAGGTAACATTCTTTCTCTATCTTCCATTTACTTAAACTTGATTACATTATAAATGATAACATGAATAATACAATAATAGTAATATTTATTTTATCTTATGTTGTGGATGATTGGTTACGTTGTTACTTGCTTTGGAGGAGTTCTGTTTAACTTTTGAAATGGTTACAGACTAAAAGTTGATTGATGTGATCTATTTTGTGAAGAACTTTTGTTAGACTTGTGTGTTTATTTTCAGTGGGTTTAATTTTAATTACATTGTGGCTTTTGAGAGAATGCATACCATTTTGAAGCTTATTTGTTATGTTGGTATGCTATTATTTCGAATACTTGATGTGACTTTGGGAATGTTAAGACTTTGAGTTTTGTTGATTTAATTTTCCTCAGTTATAAGGTAGCAACTTACTATTTTTTTTTTTCTCTTTTTTTGTGTGTATAGAAATTGTCTGTTAGAGCTGATATATCTCTTTTTCATTAACCCTATGTTTGTTTTGGAATTGAGATTATTCAATGAAATCAGCCTTTAATTTTTTGTGTGCATTAGTTATATTTTGATATTATTCAATAACAAATTGTAATTTGTGATAAAATTTTTTACTACCAACCCACACAACCTGCCTAACCTACCGAGTTAAAACCATCACACTTTGTAACAAACCCGTCGAATTTAGGCTTTGGTGGGTCAGTGACAAATTGGAATTTTCCTAACCTGCTAGTAGCGGATTGGATAAAAATATTGGCATTTACCAGCCCAACCTGCCTTGTGCACACCCCTAGTCTTACATAATATAAATGTATCTCTTAAGAGTTTCCTCCGTGGATGTAGGCTGATAAGGTTGAACCACAAAACCCTCGTATTCTCATGTTCCTATTCTACGATTTCTCTTTCACATCTACTTTAGCATATACAACATGTTATACACATCAATGCTAATATTTAACATAGTATCAAAGACAAAATTTGTTCTTGGCACTAAGCAAAATATCTCTACACTGTAAAGAAGTTCCCACGCATACAGATCTACCATAGTCATTGTGCTACTACTTGCCTCCAGATCTAGCCCTTATGACATCATACAAATAGCCTTTCATAGAGCCACCGTCACTGCCTTACCAATAAGGCCAAGATCCAACATCTCAAGCAAATCATGCCTTTACCTTTTAGATTTGTGCAAATCAAACCTTTGTCTAATGAAACCAACTACATAGACGTGCTCCAAGGCCTTTTACAACAAAAACCTAGAAATCCAACGACCTATGACCTCCACATGCGCTGCCTCGCATTGCCACAAGTTCTGCCGACAATCCCACGCATTGCTTCAGATTCCTCACGCTTAAATCATTCTATGGCACACGCATTATGATGCCCCAATTTGATTAATTGTGTGATGTGTGTGGGTGTGTGATGAGTCCCACATCAGGCATATATTGGGTTAAACTGTACTTTATTAACAACTACAAGGAATCTCAATTGTGACTAGTCCTTTTAAGATATAGCGCAGATGTGGCTAGCGCTTTTCCTTGGGTCGTTACATATGGTATCAGAGCCAGGTTAGTAATCCCGTGTGGGTTCAGAGACACTACCCCACAAAATAGGCCCTAACGAGGACGTTAGGGATTTAAGTAGGGGAGATTGTGATACCCCAATTTGATTGATTGTGTGATGTGTGTGGGTGTGTGATGAGTCTCACATCGGGTATTTACTGGGTTGAACTGGACTTTATTAACAACTGCAAGGAGCCTCAATTGTGACTAGTCCTTTTGAGGTATAGCGCAGATGTGGCTAGCGCTTTTCCTTGGGTCGTTACATATGTAATTATACAGAATACACAACGGAATAGAGTCAAGCCAGACACGAATAGAAACTGAGGAGTTTATGTAAATATATTACAATTCTTGAGTAAATCTAAAAATTAAATTTGCTAAAAGGAACATTTTAAATACCATTTGGAGAATAGGAATATGACCTTGAAATCACTTGGTTTTAACAAATTTAAAGAACAGGAACCTTTTTAGAAAACTTACATTGAAACTCAATTATTTACGGAAAATAGTTTAGTTTAGAAATTACCTTTTAAATGAGATTTGGGCATTCACAACTTATTTAAAATTCGAAGTATCTCTTTAAAATATTATTTAATAGTTGAAATTTCTCTTTCAATGTTACAAAAATACTTTTGACAAATACCCCAATTTGAGTGATTGTGTGATATGTGTGGGTGTATGATGAGTCCCACATCGGGTATTTATTGGGTTGAACTGGGTTTTATTAACAACTGCAAGAAGCCTCAATTGTGACTAGTCCTTTTGAGATATAGCGCAGATGTGGCTAGCGCATTTCCTTGGGTCATTACATATGGTATTAGAGCCAGCCCGGTAATTCCGTGTGGGTTTAAAGACACTACCTCACAAAGTGGGCCCTGACGAGGACGTTAGAGATTTAAGTGGGGGAGATTGTGATGCCCCAATTTGATTGATTGTGTGATGTGTGTAGATGTGTGATGAGTCCCACATTAGGCATATATTGGGTTAAACTGGACTTTATTAACAACTATAAGGAGCCTCAATTGTGACTAGTCCTTTTGAGGTATAGCGCAGATGTGACTAGCGCTTTTCCTTGGGTCGTTACACGCACCACCCTATTGGTCTTGTCATCTGCCAATCTGAAAAGAGGAGAAATCCAACGGTCATCCATTGTGGCACGCGCTCCCATGATCCATCTAGGTTCTTCACTTGCCACCACATGTCGGTACGTATATGCATGTGCCACACATATCTTTGCTGATGTCATTGTCATGTCATTTGTGACATCACACATCACACATTATTCGCCATGCAAGCTTTGGCATGAAGCGCCACATAAGCATCCAATCAACGCCACGTCATAGGATGACATTAGCGTCTCTACAGCCCGATATGTGACCCAACCCGAACAACCTGGAACCAACCCGCACCGTGCTAACTTTTGACTTTGACCATTGACTTTGATCTTCAGTTGAATTTGACTTTTTCGTTGACCATTTACCAAAAGTTAAAATTCTCGAAATAGCCTATTTTGTTCAAATTTTCGCATAGATTCTGATTTTGGATTTCGTTCCTTCATTTGAAGCTCCAAAATCAGTCAATTGGCATATTCTTCATCATGGTTTCTTCAAGACATTTTTCAAGGCATCTTCGCATGTTTATCCATTTTCAAGCTTTCATCAAACTTTCACCTTGAGTTTGAGAAGGGATGATGTTAGAGATATATTAGACATATTAGCTTAATGTAATAGGCCCAAGTCCACCTACTTTGTGTGCAAGGCAAGTCTCCTACTTGTACTAAAAGTTTAGGGTTTAGGCTTCTATATATATTCATGTTATGGTTTATTGTAATACAAACTTTATACTACACTCTTAAATAAGAAAGATGTAATTTCTTCTATGGATGTAAATCGATAAGGCTAAACCATGCAACCTTCGTGTTCTCATATTCTAATTCTATGCTTCATTTTTTGCATCTATTCAAGCATATGCAACATGGTATACGCATTAATGCTAATATTTAACAAATATATTAGATATATTAGCCAATGTAATATATTTCTAATAAGACATTTGTTAATGAATTATTTTAAAAGACTTTTGATATCACTTTCATGGAAATTATAAAATGATCATGTTAACGGAACTATTAGAGCAATTGTTAATAAATCATAATAGAAAAGTTTTGATATTTTCATGACAAATATAAAAAGTTGTCAATAATATTTATTGTTTTATCTTTCTCCTAATAAAATATTTCTAAAAATAATTGCTTAACTTTTTTTTTAAGAGATAATTACAATATGCTGTTAATCTCGTAGCTCGAATCCTTTCTCCCCTAGACCCCCAAGCACTTTGTGCATGGGGATGTGCCAATTCAGCTACAAGAGCTTTGGCAAAATAATTCCTTAACTAATGTCACTGAGACAACTCTTACCATTTTCCTATTAATAATAGGGTCCAGTTAATGTATGCCCTAATAACAAATCTGTTTTTGGAAAAATTTTATCGAGAATTGAAAAAACTGTCAAAATTTTTTCAATTTCCGATAAAACTTTTTTCAAAAATGGTATACTATTGTGTGCCCTTAGGACACACATTAGTAAAATATATATATTTTTATTTTTTATACAAGATAGAATTCTAATCTAGCTTAATCTAAGTGTATATGTGTGCGAAACTCTTTCTTAGAGACTTAAACCCCGACTCTTGCCCCCTACACTCTGCAAGTATAAGAGTGATCATCGCACCAAGAATGTGCAATAAACTGAAAACTAAAAACATTGTAACAAAATAATTTTTAAATGTGTGAATAGTGCCATGGGATCCATTTTTAATGAAAAATGTGCTAAAAAGTGAAGTTTGTGGGTCCCGTGAACAGTACACGGGACCCATTGATGTACTGAAAATTCAAAAATTTCGGCTACTATTTATGTACAGTGCATGAACAGTAACCATTTCAGCTAAATTTTTTCTCTGAAATGCGTTATAAAAAAAAAAAAAAAAGGGAAGCAAAACACAACGCAAAATGCCAACGTCATATTAATCTCAATCCAAACTGCACCGTGATAATAAAGAAAAGTTTTGGTAAGGTGGTACTGGTCCACGCGCTTAATCAACGCTCTAAATTCCAATGTCAAACACAAGAAGTTGTCTACTCTTCGTCCCCAATGTGACACTGGCAATTTTCACGAACAAAATATTCCAATGTCAAAAGCACCTGTAAAAGATTGAGTTTTGATTTCTTCTTATTATAGATCGTTCAGACAAATTGAATTCAAGCAAGTATTCGACTGCTAATCACAATTGAATAGTTATAAAACTACAAATTATTCTATAATTTTTTTGCTACAATTTTAATGTGAGAGAATGTGAGTAGTTAACTATCACTTATACATAGACCTACTATCTTTTTTTACCGATTATACTTTATCACGCCACAATTATAATAAAAAATTGTAAAAAATGATGTGCTTTAGACTTTTCTATCCCAATTAATTCAATCACGGAATCTTATAGAAAGTTAGAAACGTGTAGTCATCATCCCGACACATACATTGATGAATCTTATAGAAACGTGTAGTCATCATCCCCACACATACGTTGCTACATGCAGCTCCTTTATGAAAAGAAGACTTTTAAATTTGGGTCAATGGAGTTTTTCTTTTGTTTACATCGATTGATTTAGACATGGGTTTGAATTTCATTTTGCACTTATTTTTGTATCTGTATACACCGCGATGTTTCCAGCTTTTCTGTCTGGCGCGGCAACCTTTTATATTTTATTAAGAAAGTATTTCTTTTTGACTTGGACAACCCCTGACACCACCATGAAGTGGACAAGTATATTTTACAACACCTTTTTTTTTTCATTGCGATGAGATGACTATATTTGACTTGGTCTCCTCTAGTCAATAAAATAAAATAAAAATCAGTATTACCAATTATTTTATTTGAAGCACTCACATTCAGTGTACCGTTATTTTTTAAAAAGTAAACAAAATTTTTTCCGAGGTTTCTCTTTAAACTATGTAAGTTTTAAGTGTAATTAATATTATTTTATTGAATTATATTTGTGACTTGATTTTTTTTAGTTTAGTTTAACACAAAATCTCATATGACTTTTGTTTTATGTCAAAATTTAGAGTCACATTTTCATGCTGTGTTCCATTTAATGGAAAAAGTTTGAAAAAGTTACGTGAACAATATTTTCATAATAAATTTAAAATGACAAATTATTACAATGGTGAATTTAAATTAAAAAATTATAACTTATTACTTAATATTTGGTGTGGATGTAGCATTTCTTAAAAAGTTTAATTTTAAACCAATTTAAAATTTTTTTCTTCCAAGCCATATATGTTGATTAAAGAGATCATTCATATATATAATTCTAGTCCACACAATACTTACTTTAATGAATTATATAATTTATTTAAATATTTCACTTACACAATGATTTGAATGAAATAGCTCAACAACAGTCAAGGGTTATACAAATGACTGGTTTTAATATAAAATAATGTTAGTCATAGTTTCTATCTAAACAACATGTTTTTTTTTTTTTTGTTTTTGCATCACGGCACGTTAAGACCCGAACACACGTATCTAAAATTAGACACGTGCTAAAAAGACACTCAACACCAACTTCACCGGCTTTTGAAAATACAAACTAAACAGTGAAATCTCTTATTAATTCTCTTTCTTCCAGCCTGGTGTTAGAAAACTCTGCACCTTTTCACTATCCAATTTTAATGACAACGTTGACGGTTATTCACCTTCCCCAAACTACCCTTAACCAAAGAGCAAAAAATCAAGTCTTTAGACTTAAAAGAAAGCCCAAAAATGTAAATATATATATATACACACTCCAAAACCCAACAACATCACACCACGCAACCAAAACTCAACCCTCCATTTATTATCCTATGAAAAAAAAACACACTCAATTTTATTACAGGTACCACCATTAAGACAAAAATTAAACCCAAACAGACGTACCCACATTTTTCTCTGTGTGAAACTTCCAATTGACTATATACTTTCTCAAAAAAAAACAGACTCTGCAGATCACATCTGTTGAGTTTGGAAATGAAACAATAGACCACAGTCACTCTCTCTTCCTGACAAAAAGTCCTATCCGTACTACCTAGAAGAAATATTAGCGGAGCAAAAGCTGGAAGAGTGTTGTTGTTGTTGTCCATTTATTAGTGATTATCGCCTGACTGACAGTCCGTACCATTAATGCTTGCTTTGATGAGGTTTCTGTCCCACCTCTGCACCTGCTTGCTAAAGAGATTCAAACGCGGCGGCGGCAGAGGCGGCGCCGCCGACGATGCCGAAGACGAAGTTGTCGACTCCTTTGACATCTTCTTCGAGCTCCGCGCTCTCCAAGTCGCCACCAATTTCTTCTCCGAGCTCAATAAGCTCGGTCACGGTGGCTTTGGTCCCGTCTACAAGGTATCATAAACTCAACTTTTTCTTTTTCTTTTTTAATTATAAAAAATTAAACAAAATTACGAAATTATCCCCCCGGAAATTTCAGATATTTGTGTGAGTTCTTACTCTAATTAATAATATTTTATTGTAGAATTTTCATGTATAGTAGAATCAGAATAAAAATGAAATAAAATAAGAGTATAATTTATATACCTACAAAAAAAGTTTCAGCTTTTTATATTAATAAATTAATGTTGTGTTAATTTTTGGGACTGTTATTAGTTGGTCAATGATGATTATTGAAACTGATATACAGGGATTGATGCCAAATGGACAAGAAGTAGCAGTGAAGAAGCTATCATTAGAATCAAGACAAGGGAGGAGAGAATTCACTAATGAGGTGAAACTGTTGCTCAAACTTCAGCACAAGAATTTGGTCACATTATTTGGATGTTGTGCTGAAGGGCCTGAGAAAATGCTTATATATGAATACCTGCCTAACAAAAGCCTCGATTACTTTCTATTTGGTAAAAATTTTCATCTTATTATTATTATTATTGTATATAATTTAATTGCTATAAGTTAAAGAGAGGTCGAGCCTTCGTGTGTGTGTGATGGTGATGGCAAGTGCTTTCCACCAAAAAGTGATAGGTTGTGGGAGTTTTGTGTATTGGATACAACTAATTGTTATAAGTTATAACATGCGGGGGAGGGGCATTTGTTATCCGTATATTGGAGACCAGACAACAGTACAATTTTATTGAGTTACAAGCTTCTTAACTATTGGGTGCTTTATATATGTTGCCTTCGAATTTTTGTATAGATTGAATATTTGTCACCTTTTTTAGAATAAGGATACTCTAGAATTCTTAGGGTAACTTCAACATGGAATTCCAAAAATCTTATCAATTCATTTTGAAATGAGTGCTGGACTTTGGTACATCAACATTAATTTAAATAGATGCCAAAATTGTAATTGTCATTTTTTTTTTTCAAATGTTGATGACTCGGTATAGTAAGCCAATCATTTTAAAATGAATAAACAGGATTTAGGAACTCCATGATGGAGTTAAAATAAGAACTCTAGAGGATCTTAATCCCATTATTTGATAAAACTATCAAGAATAGGATGGTTTTGTTAGTGTTTGTGTGTTTTGGGGAGTGGGGGAGAAATAATTCTTTTTATGCATCTACAGCTATGAGACTCACACGTTTTGAGAGGAAGGATGTGTATATAGTATGCATGAAATAGCTTTTCATGGGGGTGGGATTTTAATTTTTTTTTTTTTTTTTTGATAAGTAGGATTTTAATTTTTTCAGATAAAGAGAAGTCTGCATCCCTGGATTGGCCAACAAGATTTCGAATAGTAACAGGCATTACGCGAGGCCTTCAATACCTACATGAAGAGGCCCCATTAAGGATCATTCATAGAGACATCAAAGCTAGTAACATATTGTTGGACGAGCATTTGAATCCAAAAATTTCAGATTTTGGCTTGGCGAGGCTCTTTCCTGGGGATGACACCCATGTAAATACGTTTAGGATATCTGGTACTCAGTGAGTGGTTTCTTAAATTTCGTCAGCTTCACCTATTTGTGTTTGTTCTTAATTAGTTGTTTTCACTGCTTCAAGTGATATTAGTCTATCTTAAGAACTATTGTTTGGGTTAATAGCTAAGAAAATGATAAAAAAAATATGTTGTTGAATGCAGTGGTTACATGGCCCCTGAATATGCAATGCATGGATATTTGTCTGTGAAGACAGATGTTTTCAGTTATGGAGTTTTGGTGTTAGAGATTGTTAGTGGGAGAAAGAACCATGACACAAAGCTTAGTTCAGAGAAACAAGATCTCTTGAACTACGTAAGTTACTTTATCTGAAACCTAAATCTTGTAATGAATGATGGTTGCCACATGTAATGCTCATCTCTCTGGATGCCAACCTAAAAGATTTATATACAACGAAATTTGCATTAACTGATTGAGTCATTGTTGTTATATTCTTGTCTTATCATCCTTTGAGAATCAGAGAATCGAAACCCATATATTGCAACATACTCCAATAAATTGAAGATACATCTAATAGGGAAGAAAAAAAAATCTAATTAAAGGTTCTTTTTTGTTAGGGTAACCTTCTGTTCCAGATAATTGAGGATTAATGCCAATATTAGCATCATTACTGAATATTTTCTGGCATTTGTACCTCCCAAACATGCTACTTCGTTACTATAATTCTTCTTTAACCCTTCTCTATTAAGTTCCCTGACAACACACACACACAAAACCACCCTCAATGAGGCCTTTCACATTTACAGCAAACCTCATTTGAATTGGTATTGCCTCAAGACTCTTAGGCAATGAGTCACCTTTAACAATTGCTTTTCCTGCCTTGTAGTGGAATCTCCATTTCAATGAGTAATTTGCTATGCCTGAGAAGGTGGATTGATCTAGTTATTCACCCCCCCCCCCCCCCCCCCCCTTTTTCTATCTTTGATAAGTATTGGTTTTTAGCTAGTTTTCTCAAATTCAACTAGGAGTAATTTAAAATTCATATTTTTTTTCCATTTAACCAATTTGATGGTATCTATGAACAAATTGTGGAGTGTTAAGGCCCTATTTGTTTCGGCATAAAATGTTTTTTGGAAAATATTTTCTCCAGTGTTTGGTGTGATTAAAAATGTCAATCAATGTAAAACTTTTCGTTGGACAATGGAAAATTACACAAAAATGGCAAAAAACGATTTATGCTTTTAAAAATGTCAACCGCTTTCTAAAAAAGGCCTTGGCTTTATCCCCTCCACTCTTATCCCTTTCAATCCTCTATGCTGGCACTAGTCCACTACCATCTCATCATCCATTGCCAAAGGTTGTTGTCACCCACCCACCTGACCATCATTGCCCATCACCACTAGCTGTAGATAGCCCGTTAGTCATTGTTGCAGGCTATCATGGCCACCAACTGCCAGCCACCAGCTGCCACTCAACCCACCTGCTTGCTTGCTTATTGTCAACCACCAGCCATTATTTGCCAACCTGCTGGCTGCCACTAGCTTGTTCTATGCCACCAATTTGCCAGACTGCTGTCACCATTGGCCACCACCCAGTTGCCCTCACCACTGTTAGCGGTTACCTGAATAAGTTGCCACCGCTGCCACTTTTCTCCCCCCAAATTGCCATTATTGTCTGAAATTTTGGGCGCAATTAAGCACTTAAAAACATTTTCCGGGTTGCAACCAAACAAATAATTTCCACTAAAACAGAAAACATTTTACACTGAAACAGACTGAGTAAGAGTTGTCAATTCCAATATATCCTTATCTCATATATCAAGTTATAAAGTGCTCCCTGAATTGCTTTCTTTTGCATAATGTAGTTATATAGTGCCTTATCATGAATTTATATCTAATTAATCAATATTGATCTTCAAGTATATTTAGCAATTTGGATTGGCCTAAAGCAGAGGTGTTTGTTGCCCACATTGGGAAAGGGGAAAAAATGCTCAGTTAATTCCTTTGATTCTTTGTTGCTATATTTGCAGACATGGATGCTGTATCAAGCAGGGAGGACATTGGAATTAATTGACCCAACCATTGCCAAGTACAATCCTGATGAGGCAGCTATGTGCATCCAGCTTGGGCTGTTATGTTGTCAACAAAGTGTTGCAGAAAGGCCTGACATGAATGCAGTTCATCTCATGCTTTTGAGTGATTCATTTACATTGCCCAGACCAGGTAAACCTGGAATTCAAGGTCGTGGTGGACGTTGGACCTCTACCAGTACTGCTTTAACTAATACCAATGCTAGTAGCACGGCTACTGGTGCTACCAAGGCTTCTGGAGGCGGTAGTTTTGTTGAGGAATATTCTAGAAATTCTATATCTGTTTCTTCTATTGATGAAGGAAGATGACCGGATTTTATAGAATGTAAAAGGCAATTAGCTTCATTTATATTATGTAAAGTTTCTTCTTCTTGTTTTTTGGGCTAAATTTTTTATGCTAATTTAGTGTAGTTTTTGTTTATATTTGTTTACATTAAAACCATTTGCTGTACTAGTGATAGAGCAAAGATCAAGAGCTTTTATTTTCTGAATCCATTGGTTTTTACGTGATTAAACATTGAATCTCAATTATTGATGAATGATTAGATACTATGAAGATAATGCATGAATAGTCAATTACCAATTTGTATAGGTTTTGAGCAAACAGTTTGTGAACCTTCAATGTTTTCTGAATGAAATTTGGAATCATGTTTGTTCAGACGAATGAATGATTTTATTGAAACCCTGGAGTAATAGAGTCCTATGGATACAACTTTTCTCCTTTGTTGATATAGCTTGTTCGGATTAGAGTAACATTAATTTCACTTGGGTTTACTACTAGAACCACTTTTATCATGCACAACAACATATCATTTGTTGTAAAACACGTTGTATTTCCATACTTATTGGGATACATTCAAAGTCCAGGGACAAGCAGCAAAAATGCAGATACAATATCACATCTTAAAACAAAGTAAAGGACATCAGCTGCAAGACAAACAAATGAGCTGACAAGCACTTAGTGTCGGTTTGGATACATGTCTGTGTTTTCAAACGCGCGTTTTCTCCCCTTCCTTTCTTTTTTTTTTTTTTTTTTTTTTTTTTTTAAGCCGTAGTTATTGACTTTCAGGGACAAAAATCACTGTTTATGAACAGTGCATGCACTGTTTAAGCACTGTGCATACATTATTCATACATTAAAAAATATTAAAAATGAGTCCCACGGCACTATTTACATATTTAAAAATTATTTTACTACAGTGTTTTCAGTTTTTAGTTTCAACAAAAATAAATTGTATCAAAACGGACTCTTAAGCTCATTTACAACTTCAATCTTGGAATACAAATTGAGAAATTCCCCAACTGGAACAAAGAGCTATATTTTGGACAGATTTCTTCACCTTACAGCAGATTTTGACCCTAGACTTGAGGTCCCATTTCATGGAAAGGATAATCCCATCTTTAGTAAGGTCTAGTAATCAATCAAAATTCATAAACTTCATCCATATTCTTCAGGTAAAGGAGCATTGAAAAAATAGATGTTCTTTGCTATATACTTCTACCTATCAAACATAATGTATCCACCTCCAGAGTCTTTTGGTTAGCTATCCTTACTCCATTCCACTTCAAGATGCTTTGTTCTAAGCCCTTCCCATGAGGTTGCATAAGAGAATTTACTTGTTTGAGAGGGTAACCAAATAACAGAATCCTCAAACCCGTCCCCGTTCATCTTTCACAGCTTTCTTCAAAGAACGGAACTAATTCACAGCTTTTTTCAAAGAATGGAAACCAAGTCCTTAGACCAATCCGGTAATCAATTCCATATTTCCTCATGAATGACAGTTGAAAGCTTGGCATTCATATCACTTGTAGCATTGAATACATCACCCCAAATCGATATTTAGGATACAAAGGACGATCACAATGCTAATAATCATGCCACATGAGAATCTACTGCCATCCCCCATTAAATACTTTTAACGCCTTACAATTGATCACAACTTTGAGTCCTTGACAAGATTCTCCAATATAAGAAATGGCCAAGGTTTGGATAAAGTGTCATGGACAATTATTTGTGAACCATTTCCTTGTAATGTAATGGTGAAGCCACCATTCATAGAGTATACAAGTGAAGTATACGATGTGAGTGTAGACGTATAAGTCTAAGACAAGAATATGTAAGGCAAGTAAAATGTGGTTGAACTAGTCCATTGCCTATGTAAAGTCTAAAAATGATATAGGCCCTTTTATTTTACCAAAGGTTATCTCACGACTTGGTAAGGGTAATATTCATTGGGATGGAACTAATAGACTAAAACCCTTTATCTTAAAAAGAATCACTAGTAGTAAAAACCCAAACTCGAATTGATTTAATCTAAGAGGTTTAAAGGATAATAAGAAGTTATTGATACGTGATAAGTAAGAGCACTAAATTTTGTGTTTGATTTAGGATGAATTAGTGATATTTGTTACATTTAGTAGTTCCATCCCATTGCCTATGTAAAGTCTAAAAAAGATATAGGCCTTTTTTTTTACCAAAGGTTATCTCACAACTTGGTAAGGGCAATATCCATTAGGATGGAACTAAAAGTCTAAAAACCTTTATCTTAAAGAGAATCACCAGTAGTAGCAACCCAACCTCGAATTGATTTAATCTGAGATATTTAAAGGATAACAAGAAGTTATTGATATGTGGTAAATAAGAGCATTAGTGTTTAATTCAGGATGAATTAGTGATATTTGTTACATTTAGTTGGATGACCTTTATACTCTTTGTTGGGAAATTTAGACACCGGTTGATATAATTAACAAGTTTTAAACCCAAGTTTTTAATTAGATTTATTATGAATAAACCTTGTAAAAACACACTAACATCAATATCATGTCAAAATCATGCAGCAAAAAAAAAAAAAAAAAAAAAAAAAAAAAAAAAAAAAAAAAGACAAGATATGATGACCTAGGAAAACCAATGAAACAAAAGACAAGATATGATGACCTAGGAAAACCAATGAAACAAACTAGTTTCACAGTAAAAAACTTGGGGGAAACCTTCCTGAAAAGCAATCCATTATAGTAAAGAGAAATTTCAGATCTAGTACAAAACCTTTGTCCCTAGACTTTACAATCCTCGTAGATGAACTTACAGTAGAAACTTTCTACCGCTTCAGAACCTCTGAACTCTTCAAGATATGAACGCCACCCTTTTTGCACGGATCCCAGTATGTGACTAACTAATGATGCACGACTTCCAATACGTGACTAATACACCAACTTGAAGAAAATGTTGGCAGCAAAGTTCTTCACTTCATCAACAATGAAGATCAAGAAGCACTTGGTTAGAAAACCCTAAGGCGCAAAGACGCTGTAGCTTCTTTCAGAGAGAATAAGGCATCGATCACCTTTTACATATGTTCTCCTTGTATTCTCTTATGTGACGACCTCCTTATATATGTCTAGGGTTGTGAGAAAAGAAACCCTACATAAATACATAAGTATGGGTCGAAAATCATATCTGAAAATCTGAATTCCCATAACTTCGATAGATACCTCGATAGATAGTATTTGTCGAGCCTCATTAAACCTCGATAGATAGCTATCTGTCGAGCAGGTGTCGAGCTATTTGTCCACAGGTGTCAAGCTATTTGTCTAGCTATAGTGAACAGCTTTTTTTCACTTGTTTTTTGTCCAATCTTCATGGCTTTAATACTAGACTTGAACAACATATTTCTTTAAGTATTAAACACATCCTAGATCTACCCAAATACAAGTAAAATGCGTTCTGTCAAAGGATTAGCCAATTACACAAAATATTTCCTTAACACTCTTAATGAAGTTCATAAACAAGTAAATGTTGTTGTAACAAAGACATAAAAAATGAACTTCACTTTTTGTGAAAATAGAAGTGGTGCCACTTCTACCAAGAGTAAAAAGGTTTTCTCTTGTAAATGTTCACTAAACTGAGAAGAACACATGGCCATTATGGTGCTGTCAATAGTCGATTCCATAAAGTGTTGTCGACGTTCTCATTTGTGTATTGCTTTTGATTATGAGGGATAAGAGTTTTGGAATAAGCACCAAATCACAATATTGCTTTGGAGGATTGGCTTCAACTGCTTACCTACTAGAGAAAACTACCGGCAAAGAATTGACATGGATTATCCAAGTTGTGTTCTTTGCGGTTCTGCATTTGAGTATTGTGCCCATTTTTCTTTAAATGCCTTGTTGCCATAGCCAATTGGTTTGCTGGCAATTGAGACATGGGATCTGATCATTGCCCCATAAATTCAAACAAAGACATTATTAATTTGGTGCTAGATCATTTTACCCACCTTTCAGTTTCATGTGCTTATCTTCATAGAGAGGAAGCTTTCATGTGCTCACTACATATGATATTCACTATGGGCTTAATTTGGTTGAGAAACTGTATGCATAATAGCATACGTGTGAATGTTTTGGTTATCACTAACAACATAGAAAACATGGTCAAGGAATATGCCTTGGTTTTTGTTAATGAGGAGACTAAGGTATTTAATAGAGATAAAGAACCCGAATCACGACAAACCCCTCCTATAAGCATAATCAAACATTCAAACTCACCATTGATGCAACTATCACTGATCACTTACCTGCCAAGGCAGTAGTGGCAAGAGACAGTTATAGTGAAGTGCTCAAAGTCTGAGCTAAGTTACAGGGCGGCTTGATGCATTTAGGGGCCTAAGGCAAAAATTGAAATTGAGGCCTTTTATATATTTAAATATAACTTAAAAAAAATTAAATATTACTTAAATTTTATTATCTTGTTTTAGATTCAAAAAATTATTACTAATTAACAATTTAACACAAACCACGTAAATATTTTTTAGAAAGACTATAGGCACAAAAAATTTGACAAAACGTTTCACACTTGTTGATGTAGTATATTGATAATGATAAGTAAAAGAGTGATATTAGTAGTGGACTTAGGTGAGAACTAGTAAAACGTTGTTAATTCAATTATTGTGAAAAATGTTGTGAATTTTTTTTTGTGTATTATTATTATTATTAGAAGTGCTACATTCACAATATTTTTCACAACAAATTCTAGGTGTTAAGTTGTTATTGGTTCTAATTTGAACCTACCATTGAAATTATTTTTTTGCCATCAATAACAGCTTATAATAATCTACTACTTAAAATTTGTTGTAAAAATATTGTGAAAAATGTTGTGAACGTAGCATTTCTCTCTCTTTCTCTCTCTCTTCTTATTTTTCATTTGATAAAAAAATTTATTTTATTTATTGACAAATATTTGAGCTTAATTAAATTAAAATTTGGGGTCTTTTTTTCTATTTGGGGCATTAGGCGAGCAGAACAATTGTTTATATAGTGAAGCTGGCACTTACAAGAGATGTGCTCTCCTTTGCCGGCCAAGACAGTAGCATTTCTCTAGGCCTTACAAGTTGCCACTGGGGAGAATTGGTTGCAAGTTGTCATAGATGGTAATACTAAAACTTGTGTTGACAGTCTAAATGTAAAGGGTGAATAAGTTAACTGGTCCATTAATTCTATTATTTGTAATACCCTAAACGAATTAAGTCTTTTTTTCATGTGTAAGTTTAGTTGGGTTAAGAGAAGTTTTAATGCTCACACAAAACTTGTGGTTTGGTTCAAAAGTCATTTTTGTTGTAATAAGCAAGAAATCTCAAAAGTCATCTTAGATGTTTGTAAGGCTGATTGCGTTTTTGATAATTCTCTTTGATTATTGAACTTCCAGATTAATTAAAAAGAAAAAAAAATGTACGGTCACACAACACATAAATAATTGAGACTCAATATAATTTGGGATATGAGTATATGACAACAAGAGTGTGGTGACTGGTGATGGGTTTTAATTTATATTGTCCCGTTACAACACTACCAATAGACCAATTAAAAATGGTTTTTTTCATAGGACCCTGCCGAATATGATTCGCCACATGACTGCATTAAATTCTGGAAGCGAAGGCATCTATATATATATATGGAAGCATAAAAAACTAAAAAAGTAAAAGACCTTGACCTCTGGCAAAAAAAAAAAAGACCTTGACCATTTCACATACAGGCTTTGTCAGAGGACGGTTCACTTGACAAAAGCTGAGCTTGCTTATGAGTTGGTCAGCTACAAAACGGTTGATTTGAGTTGGTTGTCAAAATCTTTTAAACTAATAAGGTTGAAAATTGATTGAATTTTTAGTCGATGATAGAAAGTTACCATTAAAAACAGACGTTGTAAGTTGAAATTTTCTAAAAAAAAAAAGAATTTTCTTAATGAATGTGATTCACATGAGGGGAGTATATATACCTTATATCCTTATAAAATTTTAAGATTTAAATTTCAAATTTTTGTATATAAAATTGTACCTAAAAGATAGGTTTTTAGATCGAATAATAAATAACATCTGATTTGTATGAAACTTGGAATGCATGTTAAGAATATAGAAAATATATAATACAAGAAATTGTCAAAATATTATTCCAATAACAAGTTATTAGATGCACTTATAATATGTGTGTGTGAGAGTTTCCAATGGTTAAAAATGCACTTATTATATACACATTGAAATATTTATTACTTGCCATATTAACTCGCTCATTTAATAGCATCTTTTTTTTTCTTTTTTTTTTTAATTACAATTCCCAAAACGGAGAGAGAGATGTATACCGTCCAACTTGAGACATCATAAAATTTATAGTGTTGAAATTAATAGTTTTTTTTTTTTTTTTGGATATAAGATAGAATTCTCCTCTAACTTAATCTAAAGTGTATGTGTGTGTGTGAAACTCATTTCTAAAGACTTGAACCCCAACCCTAACTCTCCACACCTCACAAACACTTATATACTTGTGGAGTGACCATCACGCTAAGGGTACGCGGTGGTTTGAAATTAATAGTTAAGGATGTAGATGTAAGCAAAAGTTCACAACTTCACATAAAGATTAATAAAGGTTATCATCCATTCAACATTTTTCATCAATCGCTTAACAATAGATGCTATTTTGACATAATACCAAAACGTTAGGGATTAAACTGATACATTTGAAAGTTAACGACGAAATTGACATGTAAATATTAGGAATTAAAATGCTAATTTACTCAAAAAAAAATAAAGGTTATGTACACACTTTATAGTTTTGTGTTGATCTTTCTACTGTCCATATTGAATTGTTAACTTAACATTAGCTATGGTAAATATATGTAATTTGTAAACAACATGATCGATGGACAATTAAGTGTCTATTTGAGAATCGCTTATATTATTTTTATGTAGCTTATCTATATAGGAGTTGTAAGGACCAGATTTAGGTTCCCTAGCCCAAAGGTTGGTGGACTTAGGCCCAAAAAGCCCAAAACAATGAATTTGTAGAGAAGTGGGTTGGAAAACTAGGTTCTAATGAATTAGTCTAACTAGAAAATAGGTTTAAAGGAGAAGAAGATGTGAATGAGCAGGTTTATAATGAAGAAAATTGTCCTTGGCAAAGTCCGAGGAGATCTGTTCTTATGTATTTCTTTCAAGTTTGATTACAAAGTTAGTTCTAGATGCTACAGTAATTTTCCTCTCCTTTTCGATCCCTCAGGCTCATTGCCTCCTTCTTCTTTTATACTGTCTTCCCTTTTCATCTCCACCTTCCACGTGCATGCTAGACGGTCGGTGTTGATACTTGTCCCATCAGCACTCCTCATAAGTCTTTATGTAATAGCTGTAAGGCTGAAATTCACTATTCAGGCTGAAATTCACTATTCAGGCATTACCTCCACATTAATGCAACTAGAGTGTTAGTTACAGTGCATTTAATACGAAGGCAGCAGCTTTCTCCTAGGATATTTGTAGGACTTCTCCCAGTCTGATCTCACTGCAATACATATCTACACCAACGGAACTTCCTGGAACATTACCCGGGACGAATGATAACCCTTCCAATCCTCAACATTGGTTAGTCGACCCAATATATAAATAGATAAAGAAGTTCTGGACCCAATATCCCTACAATAGCCCCTTGGGATTCTTCTTTTTGGCTCCTTGGCAAGAAAGGAGGATTTCGATGCCACCTTAGTTAGTCCGTGCCTATCACGCATCACTTCTGCCTACGTAAATGCCTTTTTAACTGCCCGAGACACGCTCTTGACACTTTTGCTTACGAAATGCGCTCCTCATTAAATTTTGACCGCCTTATGTCCCCCACGTTCTACAGTGCAATGCAAATCCAACGGTTGAGAACTTTGTTGGGACTTGGGCAGGAACTTTCCCACTTTGTAGCTCTCTCTTTGATATAAATACCCCTCAAATCAACTTCTCATCTCACTTTAGCATTCACACCGTTCCAATGCACATACCTTGAACTTGCTCACTCTTCCAACTCACTTAAGCCCTTTACAAATACCAAAGGCCTGTTCGAGGACCCTTTCATTCTTTCTGTAAGTCTTCTTGAACTTTTACTATACGCTATTCTTCTCTTTGCGTTCTTTCCTCTTCGTCTCCACTTCCCTTTCTCAATCTTCTTAGTTTCTCCCTTCCTTTCCAAAAATGGGTAGATTCAAGTGTTTGGTAGAGTCCGAGGAGGGAATGGAGAATTTTAGGGCCCGGTATGGGATCCCTCCTAGGGTAGGTACGAGGTACTATGAGAAAGGGCAATGGTTTGAAGATAGGCGGGAGGGAGAAGTGGTGATCTCAATGATCGCCTTCATAGAAGGGGGGGATGAGAATCCCTATGGGCACGGTCACTAGGGATTACCTTAGAGCCCATAGGTTAGTTCCCACCCAATGTGCTCCCAACATGTTTAGGATCCTAGGTTGCATTGACGTTCTAAACGAGAGAATGGGTTTAGGCCTTACCCATCACAACGTAAACTGGATTTACAACCTCCACCACCTAACCGAACAGGGGTACTACCTGAAATCTAGGTACCCTGAGGTTAGGCTCATCCAATGCCTTCCCGACTCCAATAAAGGCCTAAAAAAGGATTTTTTGATCTTATCAGGGGAGTGGCATGATGGCCTCCCTTGTCCGTCGAGGGAGGGGAAACTAGGTGGGGTTCTAGGTCTAAATTTTCAATTTTTAAGTTATACCCTTCTCTTTTTCCTTAACTCTTGTTTACCCAAATATTTCCTTTGATTTGCACTTTGCTAATGAATGATTCTTTTGTCCTTGTTGATGACCTTGCAGACTCACTCGTTGCTGCGCCCAATTTCAACTTGGTAAATCGAGCAAGTTTGGACAAGATCTTGAAAGTCGAGATCTTCGTCCACACAGACGGCCAGCTCAGAGCAGCTCATTTGATTTTGGACTACATCCCGATCTCTAAGAGCTTTTTTGCGTCTAAGTGTGTCATCAAAGCTAGAGATCCTCGGCTGCAACGAATCAGCGTAGCAGCCCTAGGTTTTTTGCTCTCCGACCCTATTCTAGAGGGCACACACACGCTGTGGAGCCTATTCTTGAGGGCATATCGAAGGTAGCCCCGCCACCACCACAAGCCACCAGAGTAGCCACTTCTTCCCATCTTGTCAGCACCGAAGAGGAAGAAGTAGTTAACGTACCTGACTTTGAGGACTAATTTGAGGTTTTCAACCGAGCTTGGTCCCTAGAAACTTCAACTTTTGATCTTGGCCCTCTATTCATTCCATTAATAGACGAGATGGAGATCCAGCGCAAGTAGAGGTCCAGTTTCCAAGACTTGCTGGAGTCCCAACCAGGGAAGGATGTGCCCGGGAAGGTTGCACAGTCCAAGCCTCCCACTCCCCCACCTGCCTTACCCCTCCAGCTTGAACCTGCTGGATTAAAGAGGAAAAGGGAGCCTAAAGGCAAGGAGGTGATGGACACTGGAAAAATCCATCCCTCCCAAGAGGACGAGGCCCAGAGAGCGGCCAAGCAAATTAAAATTGGGCAAAAGGGGGTTGAAGGGAGGAGTGAGCCTCAGGATGCGCCCTCAGCTTGGCTTCTTGCCCCAATGTTGGACGGGGCACCTCTGTTAGCCACCGCCTCTATTAGAGACTTTCAGGGGGGAACCGCTGGCTACATGGCCGATGTAGTGGAGCAGGCTTTGTTGCTCCCCGTGGATATGGCCAAGCTGTGGTCATTGAGAAGGCATGAGGTCTTCCTCAGCCTCAAGAGGTATCTCGCTATGGTATGTCTTCTACTTAACCTATTCCTTTTTCTCTTCCTCCTTCATTTCTTTAATTGGTTTACTTAATTTCCTTTTCTAAACCCCCTTTCTTTCTTTGGTAGGCCGTTCAAGCCTCCTTTCGAGTAGAGGAGATTACCAACTACTGCCACCGGCAAATGAAGGAGGAGGAGGGAAGGCGTAACTCTACTGTGGAGGCCTTCAATGTGGCCGAGCAGAGTAATAAAGAGCTCAAGAAGCAACTGCTGAAAGAGCAGAGAGAAAGGAAAAGTGTAGCAGCAGCTTTTGATAGTGCTGAAAAACAAGCTGAGAGCCAGAGGGTGCTCCTTCTCAATGCCGAGGATCAGTTGGCCACCTCCAAAACTCAAATTGTCGCTCTTAAGAAAAAATTGGAGGAGGCCGAGAAGGTGAAGGTCCAAGCAGAGAGGGCTCGGGATCAGGCCTAGCAGGATGGGTACGACACCGAAGTGGCAGAGACCGAGGAAGCCCTCAGGGTTGAGGTCCTGGGGGTATGCATGATTTACTGCTCCTAAACATGGTATGAAGCCCTCAACCAAGCCGGGGTTAAGGCTTCATCTGTGCTTAGAAGGGCAGAGAACGTCTACTATCCCCCTACCATTCGTCGGTTTGTTCCCTCCATTCCGAGGATGAATGCCTAGTCCGAGGTGGTAGAGGTGAGCAAGGACAGCATAACCAACGTTACAACCACCTCTATCAACCTCTTTGAGGAGGTTGAGAGGCCCGGGGATATTGAGAAGGAAAAGAACTCCAATCAAGTGGTGGCTCCTGATGCCATGAAGCCCCCAAGTACCTCCCAGGACCCTCCTACAGAAAAAGAAGCATCTAAAACAATGGAGATTGTCCTGGCTTCTTTGCCTCTGCCTGTTAAACCTGATCCTACAAGCAAGGGCCCTAAGGTCTCGAAAGCTGCAACTGCTCAGCCTATTAGAGGCCTTCCAAAGGAAAAAATTGTAATAAAAAAGAAATAGACTAAGTGTAGTTTTTCTTTTCGTTTTGGCTGTTCCTTTTTCTTCCTTTTCTTTTACTTGCAACTTCTATTTTAATTCCCAAATTTTGTAAGGAAGTTGCTTATTTTGTACTCTACCGCCTTGCTTGAAGGCTCTGATTAATGAAAGTTGTGTATATTTTCTTCATTTTTATGATTCTTATATTGGTGTTGATATAACTTCTATCTTATCTAACATTTAATAAAGGTAACAATGGGGTAAAACCCTCCTTACTAATCTATGTAAGTAACAGACAAGTTACCCCACCTCATATGGTCAATTGTAAAATAAGTTAAAATCTACTAAGTCCATTACCTTGACTGGGTATAACTTTAACTTTTAAGAACATACATAGTAATATAATCTCTGTACTGGTTTAAACCTACTCCGTTCTTTACTTATTGATAAGTTTAAAGGAGAAAAAGGATAATAAACTATAAAACAAATACTGATAAGCCTGTAAATGCTTCAAGTGATGTTCATGAATATCCAAATGGGTTTGTTACCGCCATGAAAATATTTGTTGTTTAGAGAAACTGATCACATTTGACATTTTGGTAATTAATAAGAGATACTTGTTTTACCTTAGGTATGTGGGATGAACTGAGGCTTTGTCTGGACATTTGTAAAAAATAATAGGAAGTATTGGTGGTTAAAGGACACTTATTTATCTAAGGTATGTGGTCCGAGGAGCCAGAAATAGCTTGGGTTCTGTTGAATACTTAGAACAGTGATTAAGAGATATCAATTTACCCAAGGTATGTGGTCCGAGGAGCCAGGCATGACCAAGATTCTGTTTGATACTTAGATAGATGTCAAGGAGTATTAATTTTCCCAAAGCATGTGGTCCGAGGAGCCAGGAATAGCTAAGGTTCTGTTTGATACTTAGATAGGTGTCAAGGAGTATTAATTTTCCCAAAGCATGTGGTCTGAGGAGCCAGGCATAACTAAGGTTTTGTTTAATACTTGGAACAATGATTAAGAGATATCAATTTACCCAAGGTATGTGGTCCGAGGAGCCAGGCATGACCAAGGTTCTGTTTGATACTTAGATAGATGTCAGGGAGTATTAATTTTCCCAAAGCATGTGGTCCGAGGAGCCAGGCATAGCTAAGGTTCTATTTGATACTTAGAACAATGAATAAAAGATATTAATTTACCTAAGATATGTGGTTCGAGAAGTCAGGCATGACCAAGGTTCTGTTTGATACTTAGATAGGTGTCAAGGAGTATTAATTTTCCCAAAGTATATGATTCGAGGAGCCAGACATAGCTAAAGTTCTGTTGAATACTTAGAACAATGAATAAAAGATATCAATTTACTCAAGGTATGTGGTCCGAGGAGCCAGACATGACCAAGGTTCTGTTTGATACTTAGATAGATGTTAGGGAGTATTAATTTTCCCAAAGTATGTGGTCTGAGGAGCCAGGCATAACTAAGGTTCTGTTTAATACTTAGAACAGTGATTAAGATATATCAATTTACCCAAGGTATGTGGTCTAAGGAGCCAGGCATGACCAAGATTTTGTTTGATATTTAGATAGATGTCAGGGAGTATTAATTTTCCCAAAGCATGTGGTCCGAGGAGCCAGGCATAGCTAAAGTTCTGTTTAATACTTAGAACAGTGAATAAAAGATATCAATTTACCTAAGGTATGTGGTTCGAGGAGTCAGGCATGACTAAGGTTCTGTTTGATACTTAGATAGGTGTCAAGGAGCATTAATTTTCCCAAAGTATATGGTTCGAGGAGCCAGGCATAGCTAAGGTTCTGTTTAATACTTAGAACAGTGAATAAAAGATATCAATTTACCCAAGGTATGTGGTCCAAGGAGCCAGGCATGACCAAAGTTCTGTTTGATACTTAGATAGATAGCAAAAATGCATGACATGTAACATAATAAACCCAAATAGGGTGAAGAAAAACTTCATTAATAATAATATCTTCTAAGGTTGTGTACATTCCAGGGGTGTGATACAGTCTTTTCCTCCAGATCCTCAAGATAATAAGCACCTATTCCAGCTACTGAGGTGATACGATATGACCCTTCCTAGTTGGGACCCAATTTTCCCCATGCTGGGTTCTTTGCGGTTCTTATAACCTTTCTCAAAACCAAGTCTCCAACTGTTATTGGCCTTAGCTTTACGTTGGCATCAAATCCTTGCTTGAGCTTGTGTTGGTAGTAGGCCAATTGGACCATGTCATTCTCTCTACTCTTTTCAATTAAGTCTAAGCTTTTCTCCAACAGCCCATCGTTGCTGCCCGGAGTGAAAGAACTTGTTCTCAGCGTAGGGAATCCAGTTTCTAAAGGAATAACAGCCTTAGCCCTATAAGTCATTGAAAAGGAGGTCTCCCTAGTGGACCTATGAGGAGTAGTTCGATATGTCCAGAGGACATGTGGCAACTCTTCCACCCATTTTCCTTTTGTATCGTCCAATCTCTTTTTAAGTCCACCTATTATGACCTTATTGATAGCCTCAACTTGTCCATTCCTTTATGGATAGGCCGGAGTGGAATACCTGTTCTTTATTCCCAGATCATAACAGTATCTTTTGAAAGCTTTACTATCAAATTGAAATCCATTGTTCGAGATGAGGGTGTGTGGGATTCCAAATCGTGTGACAATGTTTTTCTAGACAAATCTTTTGGCATCCACGTCCCTGATATTTGCCAGTGGTTCAACTTTAACCCACTTGGTGAAGTAGTCTGTGTCGACCAACGAATATCTCTTATTCCCTGCTGCCTTAGGGAAAGGGCCTACAATATCTAACCCCCACTGAACAAAAGGCCAAGGGCTAGATAGAGGGTTGAGGACTCCTCCTAGTTGATGAATGTTTGGCACAAATCTTTAATATTGGTCGCACTTCTTCACATATTCCTGTGCTCCTTTCTGCATATTTGGCCACCAATAACCTTGTGTGAGGGCCCTATGAGATAAAGATCTGCCCCCCGTGTGGCTTCCACAAATCCCTTCATGTAATTCTTCTAGGAGCAACTCAATTACTTCAGGGTGTACGCATAGTAGGTACGGGCCAAAGAAGGATCTTTTGTACAACTTTTGGTTCTCGGATAGCCAAAATTGAGGAGCTTCGCTCTGTATCTTGTCGGCTTCGAACTTACTCTCAGGAAGAACATCGTTCTTAAGGAATAGCACAATAAGGTCTATCCAGCTAGGCCCCACCCTTATTTGGTGAACATGAACCACATTCCTTTTCGCTTCGGAGGGTTTGCATAAGTCCTCCACAAGGATTACCCGAGGTAAGCTATGTGCCGAGGAGGTTGCCAATGTGGCAAGAGAGTCCGCATGTGTATTTCTACTTCTAGGAACTTGTGATAAAATAAAAGATTCAAATTTAGGTTGTAAGTGTCTAACTTGGTTCAAATATTCCTGCATTCTAGGATCTCTTGCTTCCAGTTCTCCCTGGACTTGGCCTACAACCAACCTTGAGTCAGAGAATATCTCCATTGCTTTTCCACCCATTTTTTGAACCATAGTCATCCCTACCAACAGAGCTTCGTATTCAGCCTCATTGTTTGTGGCTGAGGATCCCAGTTTCAAGGATTTCTCAATTGTGATCTTTTTCGGGGATACTAGAACTAGCTCCACCCCAGATCCTCTATGATTAGCTGCACTATTAATGTAGACCTTCCGGGATAAAGGCTCTTGCAAGGAGATTATACCAACCGATTTTCCATCCATGTTTTGCTCCTCTAATCTATCTACTAATGGGGTCTCGGCAAACTCAGTCACCAGGTCAGCGAGGACCTGACCCTTGACAGAGGTGCGAGGCATATATTTGATATCGAAAGCCTCTAGGATCGTGCCCCATTTTGTAATTCTCACTATGTAGTCAACACTCCGAAGTAGGAATCTGAGCGGGAGCTGAGTCAAGACAACAACTGTGTGTGATTGGAAATAGTGGGGGAGCTTACGTGTACCATGCACCACTACCAGAATGGCCTTCTCAAGTGGCAAGTATCAGACCTTGGCTTCATGTAGTGACTTGCTCACGTAATAGACTGGCCTCTGAACACCACTATCAACTCGTACTAGCACCAAGCTCACTATGAGGGAGGCCACCATGATATAAGCAAACAAAACCTTATCCACCTTGAGTCTTGACATGATGGGTGGCCGAGACAAATACTCTTTCAACTGCTGGAGAGCCAATACACACTCTTCAGTCCATTCAAACCCCTTCCACTTGTTCAACAATTGAAAAAAAGGCCTACACCTGTCTACTGACCGAGAGATGAATCGGTTTAAAGCAGCGGTCATATCCATAAGCTTCTGGACCTCTTTGGGATTCCGAGGTGGTTATAGATTGTTAATCACCTTAATCTGGTCGGGGTTGACTTCTATCTCGCGGTGTGTGACCATGTAGCCCAAGAACTTCTCAGATCCGATGCCAAAAGAATACTTGGAAGCATTAAGTTGTAGCTTATGTTTCCTCAAGATATCAAAGATATTTCTGAGGTCATTTACATGCTCGGACTCTACCTTGCTCTTTACCATCATATCATCGATATAAATTTCAATGTTTTTTCCTAACTGTAGCTCAAACATCCTGGTTATCATCCTCTGTTACAGAGGTAGCCCATGCATTCTTCAAATCAAAGGGTATCACCTTGTAATGATAATTTTCAATAAGAGTGACAAAGGTTGTCCTCTCTTGGTCATCCAAAGCTAAAGGTATCTAATGGTACCCTTAAAAGGCATCCAAAAAACTCATCCAAGGATGGCCCACCGTCGCGTCCACCAGCTGGTCAATCCGAGGCATAGGGAAAGGGTCCTTTGGGCAGGCCTTGTTCAAGTCTGTAAAATCTACACATACGCGTCACTTCCCAGTCTTCTTCTTTACCACTACAGTGTTAGCCAACCATTCAAGGTAAAAAACCTCTTTAATAGCCCCAGCCTGCTTAAGTTTCATCACCTCGTCCTTGATAGCATCAGAGTGTTCCTTGGATGAGTGCCGAGGTGGTTGCTTCCTGGGGGTGAAAGATGGACTGACATTCAAATGGTGGCAAATGAAGCTCAAATCCATCCCCGGAACTTTGTAAGCATTCCAAGCGAATACATCAACATTCCTCTTGAGAAATATCACTAACTCCTCTTTCTCCTGAGGCGGTAGCTAAGCTCTAACTTGAAAAAACTTTTCTGGATCATCACCTACAACAAATTTCTCTAAATCTTCACATTTGGCCTCCTCGACTGGCCCCTTTGCAGGTAATTCTAGAGACTTTGATTACTATAAACCTTCCTTAACCGAGCCAAGGACTTAGCTGCTGGCTGATGCAAAATTGCAGACAGAAGGCACTGCCTAGCCATGGATTGGTTCCCTGCCAGCTCCTCAATCCGATCTCCTAACGGATACTTCACCTTCTAATGCAGAGTTAAAGAAACAACACCCAAGGTAAGAAGCCAGGGTCTGGCCACAATGGCTGTGTAGGGGGAGTATGCATCCACCACTATGAAGTCCACTTCCACTACCTCTAAGCCGGCCTATACAGGCAACCTAATTTGGCCCTTCGGGGTAACAAGCTTCCCATCAAAACTTACCAGAGGTGAATCGTAGGTTGTCAGGTCTTCAGGTTTTAAGTTTAGTCCTCTGTACAAGTCAGGATACATGACTTCTACACAACTGCCCTGGTCTATCATTACTCTCTTCACATCATACCCCCTATTCTAAGGGTAACCACCAAAGCGTCATCATGTGGTTGGATGGTTCCAATCATGTCTTCATTTGAGAAACTCAGCGATGGTTGGACCTCCACTCTAGCTCTCTTCGACTCAGGGTTAGCGTCCTCGGTTGAATGCCTAGCTACAGACATCACCCTAGAAGGGTGAGAACCGGTTCTCCTGGGTGCCGCAAAGATGACATTGATTGTGCCTAACGGAGGCCTTAAAGGAGCATCCCCCTGAGCAGGGGCGTAGCCAGGAATTTTTACATTGGGGGGCCGATTCGAACCATGAAGGTTGAAATCGACGACGATGAGTATCATTGTTGTATGGATAGTCTATATTTTTAGGTTGATATGGACCTTCTTTGAGATAAGCTCGTCGGATTTCATCTTGTTTGTTGATAGGGAATTCACATATTTGTTTACGTGATCCTGGATCACAATCTATCTCTTCAGATTGAATTCTTGAACATTTAGAGGGGTCAAGGTGTTCATCAGGCATTGAAGTATCAACATTTGTTTCTACAGCCACAGGTGTCCTAATTTCTGAATTGCTAACATCTTTTTTCTTAAAGAATGCATCAAATTTTTTTTTTCATTTGCTCATAATTCTTTTAGCTTTAAGAATATGACTCAAAAATAAACCTGAAAAGAAGTTTAAAAAATAAAATTTTAATTAGAAATTTTTACTTAGTTATATGGATGTTTTTTATTCTCAAGAAAAAAAAAATTTCCACTATAATTTAAACATACAACCCATTTTTAATACGACTTTAATTAATAATAACCCCTCAAGCAAAAACAAAAATTAAACACACGAGTATTGGTACATAACATAAACCAAACAATTTAACAACACCCACAGCCACATCCACAACGATATGATATCTAACTAATCAAAAATAGGTAATAAATCAAAACAATTTTACCTTAGAAACTTTGTCTTCACAAAGTGCAAAGATGGGTCACCCATGTGCAATGCCTACTGCCTCTGCCTGACTACCTCCAACTTTAGATCTTCCCTTCAAGACTCATCACAAACAATCTCTCCATGCCTTCAATCATGTATTTCTCTAAAAATCTATGAAAATATAAAGAGCATGTGAATATTTAGGTGTAGATAGTTGAGAAAATAAAAAAAAGACATTAAAAAGAGATGAATGTTTAATGCTTAAGAAAGAGCAGAGAACTCACCAGTCACCAAGTAGTCACCAAGTTTCAAAACTAAAGCTGATGAAGAAAGAAAAAATTGATCAGGATTTTTTTTTTTGGACTGTGAGTACAGAGGACTGGAGTTTTGGGGGCTGGGAGGTAGGCAACGGTACCAGTGCAAATGAAAGTGTATCAAAGAAGACAAAACAAAAGAAAAAGAAGTAAAGAAATGGATTTTGTGGGTCAGTGGGTGGATTTTTTGAGATGAAGAGAGTGAAGTTTTGTTTTTAGTGTTTGGACTTGAGCGGGCCATCTTGTTTTATTTGGAGTACATAAGGTGATAAGACTTAAAACTAAAGCTGGGCTTGGGAGTATATTTGAGCTAGGCTTGAGAGAATAGTTGAGAATTGGGCATGGGGGGGGGGGGGCCGGCTGTCCAATATTGGGGGGGGCCCAATTTTATTTCTACCTACTCTAATGGAATATATATATATATATATATATTTTCAGGGGCCGGGGCCCCCCTAAGCCACTATGTGGCTCCGCCCCTGCCCTTGAGCCCCTGATCTTAACTGCTCTCCTTGTCCATTGGGCCGGTATAGAAATTGTTACAACCTTCCCTCTTGCACCAGTTGCTCAAGATGGTTCCATAGTGTTCTGCAGTCCTCGGTGGTATATCCCTGCTCTTGGTGGTATTGGCAATGAAGGCTCTGGTTGCGTCTCAAAGGGTCTTCACTCATCTTGTTCGGCCATTTGAAGTATGGCTCATTTTTTATTTTCTCCAAAATTTGATGCACTGGTTCTCGAAATATGGTGTTAACCACTTGAGAAATTGCAGGCCCAGATTGCCCAGCAAAATCCCTCCGGGATCTGTCATTGTTGTAACAGTCTGACTTGAAATCCCTTCTCTCTTGAGGGATAACCTTGCTATCTTTTTTACCCTACTGCTGGGCCTCCTTAACTCTCTTATATTTATCAATTCGATCCATGAGCTAGCAGATACTAGTAACAGGTTTCCCAGTCAAAGACTTCCTTTAGCTATGCTCGGCAGGTAGGCCAAGCTTGAAAGTGCTGATGGCTACATCATCAAAATCACCATCTATCTCGTTGAACATCTCTCAATATCTATCTGAATATATTTTCAGGGTTTCTCCCTCTCTCATGGACAGGGATAACAAGGAACCTAAAGCCGAGCAACCCTGTTGCACGTAATGAAACGGGATCCAAACGCCTGAGTGAGTTCCTTGAAGGAATCGATGGAACCTGCCCTCAAACCGTCAAACCACCTCATCGCTATAGGCCCTAGGCTGGATGGGAATACCTTGCACATCAAGGCTTCATTCTTGGAATGTACAACCATCCTTTGATTGAAGTGGCTAACATGCTCGACATGGTCTGTTTTGCCATTATACATGGTGAATGTGGGTTGAGTGAACCGCTGAGGAAGTCTTCCTCCCTCAATCCAGCGCCTGAAAGGTGACTTGAAAATTTGGTTGAGTGCTTTACTCATAGTGTCATTTCCTATGCCTCCCGAAGATGAATTTCTGTTTCTGCATCATGGCGGTAATTTTCATCATATGAGAAAGACTCGTTGGGGGGAGTCCTTGACCTTTGTCTATAGTCAGCGTCCTTCTCATCATCATCGGAGTAATCAGAGTTGGAAAGAGTTTGCCTTCTATATTTGTGGCGTAAGCTTCTCTTTAGGTGATCAATTTCCTTCTGCATGGCTTTGGTATCTTTCTCCTAGGAGAGATGGCTACCACCCTGAGAATGACTTTTACTAGTATGGGTAGTACGTACACTCCTCTCCCGGTCTCTCTTTTGCTCAAGTTCACGGAAGTGATCTTGACGTTGAGACCTCATGGATTCTGTTTGGTTTGAACTTGAACCTACCATAATTGGATGTCAAACTCACTATCATACCAGTAATTTCCACAGACGGCACCAGTTGTAAGGATTGGATTTAGATTCCCTAGCCCAAAGGTTGGTGGACTTAGGCCCAAAAAGCCCAAAACAATGAATTTGTAGAGAAGTGGGTTGGAAAACTAAGTTATAATGAATTAGACTAACTAGAAAATAGGTTTAAAGGAGAAGAAGATGTGAATGAGTAGGTTTATAATGAAGAAAATCGTCCTCGGCAAAGTCCGGGGAGATCTGTTCTTATGTATTTCTTTCAAGTTTGATTACAAAGTTAGTTCTAGATGCTACAGTAATTTTCCTCTCTTTTTCGATCCCTCAGTCTCATTGCCTCCTTTTTTTTATACTGTCTTCCCTTTCCATCTCCACCTTCCACGTGCATGTCAGACGGTCGATATTGATACTTGTCCCATCAGCAAAAAGCATAATCTCCACATTAATGCGGCCAGAGAGTTAGCTGTAGTGCATTTAATGCGGAAGCAGCGGCTTTCTCCTAGGATATTTTTAGGACTTCTTCCAGTTTGATCTCACTGCAATACATATCTGCACCAACGAAACTTCCTGGAACGTTACCCGAGACGACTGATAACCCCTCCAGTCCTCGGCATTGGTTAGCCGAGGATAGGCTTATCCTCGGCCCACCCTTTAAACTGTTATGACCCAGATTGATCTCTCTATTTACTATCGCAATCTCTTCTGACAAAGATATCTCATCCTCGGACAAAGCCTCATCCTTGGATTGGGCCACAGGCCCAATATATAAATAGATAAAGAAGTTCTGGGCCCAATATCCCTACAGGAGTATATAATAATAGGTAAAGTTGAGAGAAACTCAAATTAGAATTCTAAATTAGAGTTCCAATTTTGTGCTATGTGTCCTAAATTATTTATTCTTAAGGAGTTTTATTTCTTAATTTTAGAATAAAATGTAGGACCATATCATAAATATTCATCCAAGGGAGTTATTAAGTACAAAAACCAAAGAGTCTTGAATAAATGAATCGTTAAAAAAAAGTGCTTCACAATAATTTAAAAAATAAACATAGACAATTTACATTTTATACTTAATAATATCCTTACAAATTTTTTTTAAAGAGTTAAGAAAATATAAAAATGATTATCAATAGTATTTAAATTTTATATATATATATATATATATATATAAATTATATTATTCATCTTATTGTATATCTTTAAGTATATATATGTATATGCATGGAGTTATAAGCTAGTTTGCATAATGTGAAACAAAAAGCTAAAAACTAATTTATTTATTAAAAAATAAGTTAATACTTAGATTGTTTAAAATAAAGCCAAGATAAAGTTTCTCCCCAAAAAAAAAAAAAAAAAAAGTGTCAAGATAAAGAAACAAAAAGCAATAAACTTTTTGGCAAACGAATCATTTAATTTGCATTAAAGTTAGAATAATTCAGATTGCATTAAATCTCTCTCTTTTTCTCTCTTTCATTTTAGGACTCGTAATTAATGAAGGAGGAAAGATAAAAAATATATATTTTTTTAGAATATTAAATATTTTAACACACACGAGAAGATGAGAGAATACCTTAAAAAACCTAATAGTAATGTATATTCAAAAGAACCTGAAAAAAAAATGTTATTGAATAGGCAAGTTAATATGACAAGAAATAAATATTTCAACATGACATGTTATTAGAGCATTTTTAAGATTTTAACCAATAGATAGCATTTGCATCCGTAAAACGATTCTCATTGTTCACAAAAATGCGCAGGTTCTAATTCTTTTTTTCTAATCTTTTAATTATGTGTTGGGTATTGTGTTTTTGTTCTGGGTGAGTTGAGCATGGACCTCATTATCAAAGAATAAATTTTTAAGATTACTTTAACATGATGTATTGTAAAGTAAAGTATGAAATGTAAGATGTATTTTTAAGTGAAAATTTAAAATAAACAAAATACATTTAAAAAATGCAAAAAAATTTTAGACATCTATAATCTAAAAAATATATAACTTTTGTTAAGTTGAACTTTTGAACCCAATATATATATATATATATATTTAAATTAGGAATATGTTTTTTTTTTTTTTTTTTTTTTTTTTATACTTTTGAACCCAATATGTTTTTAAATTAGGAATATGTTAAGGGAATGTGAATGGCCTAATAGAAAGATTGAAAAGCACGGCAACAACTACCCCATTGTTCTCTTATCATGACTGGAAACACTGTGCCCCTACATCAAGACAAACGTCAATTGCATAATTACGGAGGTCATGATTGGTCTGGCTGTCCCAGAAAACAGCAAAGTTTTTTTTTGAGAAAACAGCAAAGTACGACAAAATAATATGATAAAGTCAAGCTTAAAAGTAAAGTTATACATGTACAGACCTATCAAAAAAAAGTAAAGTTATACATGTACAGATGTACTTCTTTTTTTTTAACAAATGATAAACTATTTATTTATTTATTTTTTCTTCGTTTTTATGTATTTATTTATTCTAATCAAATGATAAACTAATATATTTTATACAAATCTGGACCTGTGGTAGATTGAATTCAAAATCTTGTTCCACTAAAACTTTATGAGCATTATTATGAGTTCTGACTGTAGTAGCATTTCTTAACATAAACATAGGTGAGCTCGACTCCCCATTACAATTTGAAAATTTCTTGGCAAAAGTTACACCTTTTGGCTACCAAAACTTTCTGAATTCTGAGTCTTTAACACTAAACAGTAATAATAAGATTATAGATCCCATGAATCCCAACCGGCAATCCAATTGAGCTTGAGCACCAACCAAGAGATCGGCCTAAGTTGAAGTTGTTGCATATCATATCTGGGATCATATTCATATAAAATATTAAGCAGATAAGGAAAATAGATGAAGCCCAATTGGGAGCTCAAGAATTGCTGCAACCATGATCAAGTTGTGTTTCTCATCACTGTCTCTGTCTGCGCTGTTGTCATACTAGCGGTATCTCTCTCTCTCTTTCTCTCTCACTTCCTATTTCATTTTTGCTTCTCATTCTTCTTGGGCAAAATCTTGAACTACGTTGGATCAGTGAGACACCCATATTTGGTTAAAGAGCCTAATGGTTTATTCTTTGTTGCATTGTAGCAGAGAAGTTAGAACCCATTGATCAAAATCTTTTTTTTTTTCCTTTAATGGGGTATGTTTTTGCCCCAAGGTTCCATTGATCAAAACTTTAAAGGGCGCCCATGTCACTATTAATTTCTGTTAATGTGCTTAACCCTTTCTTTGAATGGTGATGTTTTATTAAACTGCAAGTGGGTATTTATCAATTTCAATAAAATTCTGAGACCACCCCCTTTTTGTTTCTTGCTAGTTATATTTTAGTTTTGTTTCTTTTTACAGAATCTTTTTTAAAGTTTGAATCTGGGATGGAAAATTGTTAATGAACTCAAAGACAAAACATTACTCTGAATGCGAATAAAAAATTGCTAAACAATCCTAGATAGATAATGTTGTTGTACTCTTTTGCTATGCAGTATAAAGCTCTATCTTATCATATGAAAGGCAATTCCACTTCAGTTCTGGATAATACACTTAACCCATGGGAATTGAAAAGTTGGAATTATAAAAGTAAATCCAAGTTATGTGGTTTTCTGAAAATTGGACTTGACTAAAAGTTCAGTCAGTTTTGAAACAGAGCCTATTTATGTAATTTGCTGTTAGACATTGGTACTTGCTGGTATGTAATTATCTTAGAATTTACTTTCTGAATGCTATGCTTAATGTGTGAATCTTTCTTATTGATGTAGTTGTGGAGAACATTTTTGCTGAAACCATTCAAGCTTGTCACTGTATTTCTTCATGAAGCGAGTCATGCTGTTGCGTGTAAACTTACTTGTGGCCACGTAAGAAGCTCACTTCTTTCCACATAATTTTATCTATGAATTTCCCAACACTCATGCAGTCATGGTGATATATTACAAAAGAAAACCTGGTTTTATAATGATGTATTATATGTTTTTATTTTTAAAGGAGTTATTTGCTTCCGAAAATAACTAACTCTTCTATAGACTTAAGCAGCACAACTCTCATATCTAAAAGACGTAGTGTTTTAGTGTAAAGTAACACAGCAGGCTCTCCTTCAATGTCATACAAAATTAAATAAATGGAGGGACATCGACTTGCACAACCTTTATCCATTTACCAAAAACATTCATAGCAGTTGGCTTAAATGTCCAAGATTAAAGATGCCTTTTATTGATGCCCATGTAAACTCTTGATTTCATCGGCCGCTTTTCATACCTTTTAATGCTAGTAATAAATTTGGCACCATCAGTCTTTTATTGAGTTTCTAAGCCATGAAGTGGGAGAGGAGTAATTATAGGTGTCTTGGGATTTCTGGTAAAACATACTATTTCTGCTTAGGCCTTTTTGGACTGGGTATATGTATCTAGTTGCATGTATTGATCTTCTTTTGATATGAGAAAAAAATGGCTATTTTCATTTTAATTTGGTGGGATACCTCCTTAGTACATAATGACGACATCTTGACATAAGATATGCCATTATATTTTTAATACTCTAGAAGAAGCCATACAAGTAAGGTCTTTTCTGGACCTTGGTGATTTTGTGGCTTAACAAAGCCTTCTGGTATCAATTTTTCTTGAGCATTGGGGTAAACATAGCATGGGAAGATTTTGAGCATCAACATCAACCATTTTGATTGTCAGCATGACAAAATCTGGTTCAATGCAGGTAGAAGGGATCAAGGTTAATGTAGATGAAGGTGGAACCACACAGACACGTGGTGGAGTTTACTGGTTAATCTTGCCTGCTGGATGTAATGTTACCTGTCCTTAATATATTTTAACTCTTATTTAATAGCAGATATTACTCCTATGCAACAGCTATGTAGAAGTGTTCAAATGCACGCTTTGCTGTGACATATTGTTTATCCATGATTAACCTGATTCATTTTGTTTTGAATTTAAGTTTTAGAATCTTTGGGTTCTATATATGTTGTTTCTCAGTGCAGTTTTCCAATAAATAATTGGTAATCATGCAATCTTCTCTTCTCACTGTTCCATTTTGTGGCATTCCAGATCTTGGTTCATCCTTCTGGGGAATGGTCTTGATACTTGCATCCACAAATCTTCTTACTGCAAGAATAGCTGCCGGATGTTTTCTTGCTGCACTACTTGTTGTACTTTTTGTAGCTAAAAATGTGAGCACTTATGAACACGTAGATTTTCTCTTTTTGTTTAATATTCCATATGAATGCTGCTCTGCACTTATGAAGGAATTTGGATTTCACATGAAAACACAGTATTTCAAATGGTAGTTGAATGCAAAATTTGAAGTTGGGAACACATTGACAACAAAACATGGAAATTCCTGACATACTGAGGTTATTCTTTTGTGTACCATAAAGAAGATAAAAATACCATCAAGACAAAAGAAAGATGATTTAAATTGTTTTGAATGCCATCGATTATCATGATTATTTTTTTTTTATTGCTTTAAATATTGGAAGTCACCATGATTATCCTGTGTGGTATGACATTTTAATTAATTAATTTATTTCAATTTTCTTTTGGTCTTTCCTGCAGTGGACTCTTCGAGGACTCTGTATTGGTAAGTGTTTTCATAATTTAAAATTTGGCTTACTATTTTTTATACATGCCACAACATATTGGGTTCTATATGTTTATGTATTTCGTATTTTGCCTCAGGGTTTATACTTTTCCTTGGTGTAATTTGGGCTCTGCAAGAAACAACAAAAGTTCGTATACTGCGGTACATCATTCTGTTCATTGGTAAATGAAATTCTGCTGTTTTTCTTTCCATATTGTTCAGGGAAAAGGATGATTGTTCCTTTACACAATGTGATGGGGTGAAAAATCAATGCTTACTCAGTTTTATCAAAATGCAGGTGTTATGAACAGCTTGTTTTCAGTTTATGGTATGACTTTGGAATGAAACAATCAATTTAATCATTAATTTAATTGGCTGTGTATGGAAATATGGATTAATCTGTATGTAATTATGCAGACATATATGATGATCTAATATCCCGTAGAGTTCACTCTAGTGATGCCGAAAAATTTGCCGAAGTGTGTCCTTGCTGTAATGGTGTTGGATGGGGCGTTATTTGGTGAGCAACTGAGCATCATATCATTTTAGAAGAGTAGAAATATTCAATTTTTGACTTGAATAGTTTTTGTTCTTATATGTTAAACCAATAACACAAGGTGCTCTTATGACCTATAATTATGTTTTATTGCTTCAATTTCTAATTGTGAAGAACTCTACTTACAGGGGGTTGATATCTTTTATGTTTCTTTGTGGAGCCATGTACCTTGGTCTTGTGATTTTGTCTTGAGGTACATCATGATTGCTCAATTCTTTGAATATTGTAATTTTTATTCACATGTTGTCTAAAACTTGTTCATATGTATGATTTAGAAAATGTCTGTGATTGTCATTGGGCGATGTTCAAATTCACTATGAAAAGTGTCATTAGGGACTATGAAGCTTTTATAGTTGAAAATTTTCTATTATGCTATGTACAAATGCACAAAGTTGAGGTTGTTTGTTGAATTAAATATAATATTATCTTGAACTTGATTATAGAGTTGAAGAAAAATGGGGACTCCTTTTTCAACTGCTGTGAGAAGCACTTTCAGTTGATTATGTTTCCTTGCCATATCACTATCATGTCACTTGAGATAATTCTTTTCATTTATTCTCAGAATTTATATTGCACTTTCACACCTCTAATGGCTATGTTGAGGACATTTTGTGACTTGAGAACATTTCATTTGTCACAACTATGTTTGATTATGATTTTAGGTTATGGCTTACTGAAGGATGTTTAGTGAAAATGGAAAATCGTAGGGAACTATACATTTAAACATCTTCATGTTGCATAGGTTCCAAAAGCTGCTAGTTAACCTAATATGTAATAAAAACTCTATACAAATGACCACCATATTACACTGTGCTGAAACTCTCTTGGTGTGAACTATTGAATCCTTTAGTGCTGTGATATTAGTATATTACGCTTATATTATAGAAAGAAAAAATATATGAAATTATTTTGCAAATGATTTTGTGAATCATGACATCTAGATGCCCATGGACTTGAATTGATGCCAATTAGCATCAGTGTTTTTATAACAATAATGTTTCAACTGGATGGAACGATGTTTTTATGTGTTCAGTTTTGATAAATATTCCTATTTTATTGATGACTATTCAGCATTTATGTATGATCAATTATTTATTTATTTATTTATTTTTTTTATATAGGAAAACCAACAGTAATTTAAATTTTTTGTTATGTTGAATCTCATTCTGAATTGGTGCAACGAGGATTCTAATAGATTAGCAGCATGTTGTCATTGCCATTATTTACGTTGTAATATTCACTGTATATATGCTTCTATACATCACAATCACTTTTGTTGCAACTGTACAGGATGAAAGTTTCTGGTTGATACCGACGTCTTGTTCTTGCATTACTCGTTGCTAAACATGATCTCATTTTATTATTATTGAGAAGATGTTCTAATCAAGCCAGCTTCTGCAGCTTCATTCTTTCCACCCTTCTCCTGTGGGTTGGTATATCTGAATGTTAACCTATGGGAAATGACATGTCAATCGACATACTTTTGGTTGATTCATAGTTCAATACCTTAGAATTTAGCTTGGAACCAAATGTAGTATATAGAATTGTGTTTGTAATTTTATGCTGATGTTTTGCTATTTAACTACCATGTAATTGGTATTTTCATTTCATTGTTCTCAATGAGTGTGTTGAGATGAATTCATTTTCATTGTTTTAAAAATAAGCTGTGTAGAAGTACATTTATACCTAGAAAAGTGAGGTTAAACCATTAAAGGGTAAAAACAAGCTAGCATTTTAAGTTAAAACAAACTGATAGAAACTGCAATTGAGGGTAATCTGTGTCGGGACTTGGTTTGCAAAGTTCATAAGGCAGTATATCCTGTTACAACTCATCCAGGACATGAAATTGCTGAATAGAGTTCGTTGTTACTGTTATTTCCTCATCTCGTTCTACATAAAGCATGTCTAAAATGAAAATAATAATGTCCATGTTACTTCCTAGGGTTCATCAAAAAATTTACTTCCTAAGAAGCATGGGTGCAAATTCGGATTCGAGTGTGGTTGCAAGTGCGGTGCGGCAATTTAGCAATTTTTAAAAAATTAGGGTGCGGGTACGGTGGGATACGTTTATTAATAAATTATTAAATATATTTATATTTATATATTTTTATATATTGCTAAGCATATTTTTTCATATAATGGTAAACATATACCAATTAAAGAGTAATAGTAGATGGAGTGAGTCTAAGGGAGAGCTGCGGGTTAGAGAGAGAGAGAGAGAGAGAGAGAGAGAGAGGAGATGGAGAGCGAGAGAGTCAAAGAGAGTTTGAGATGAGTTTAGAGTTTTTTCTTTAAACTAGGATGTCAAAACAGTGTGTTTTGAGTCTTTTGACAAAATTTTTTACCCTTTTTTTTAAACACTTATTTAGGCCCATATCGGTCTGATTTGGGGCCTGTTTTGGCCCATTGCGGACCGTATCGGCCCGAATGGAAAAAAAAAACAAAAAAAAATCATCACAAACAAGAATACAGTTGCGTTGACGGTCGCACTGCGCATCCGTGTGTATTGGACTCGGTTGCGCTGACCCAATCAACGCATTCGTGCTTTCCAACTTACTTCCATCTAGCCATCCATGGCCATAATTGTTTCAGAATACAAGTGTAGGAAATAGCAAAAAAGGTATCCAATAATAAGTTTTAGCGTAAAGAATGGTGAGTGCATACTTTTGGGTTAATGATATCAAGCCGTGACTTTTAAGAATGATTTGAGATTTTACTAGTAAATTGATGATGTGGCAGCATATTATCCATTTATTTTGAAAGAATGGTGGAAATTTAAAGAATTTTACCTTGTAGAATACCCTAAGAACTCTAGAGGATTTAAATTCATCCAGGATAAACTAGGTTTAAATCCTCTAGGATATTCTACCAATAGATTTTTTTTAAATACTAACTATTCTTTTATAATTTAAGAGTTTAGATTGTGCTATGATAGCATTCCACTAACAATGCTCTTTTATATTTTGTTTGCAACATTATTTTGTTATTGGGAAATATCAATCAATGCCCTTAAGGCATTGGTTTAAAAACTATTTTTAGAAATATTTTATCGGAAAAATGACAAAACAATAAATGTTGTTGATAGTTTTTATATTTTTCATGAAAGTAGTGTTAAAACTTTCTTATTTTGGTTAAATATCAATTGTTCTAAGGGTATCGGTTAACATAAACCTTTGTTATTTTAAGAATATTGTTTGTGGAACACTAACATGACAAAATCTAGACCCTTAAATTTTAAAAGAATAGTTAAGATGTAAAGAAATCTATTTGGTAGAAGAATCCGAATAAACTAACCATTAATTAACCTTTACTCAATAAATCTCATGTACATGCGTGTGCATATGCTGATGTGTAAGCTGAAATTTGTCAAACCATGCAAAACAAAAGTGATCCCAACACCTGGGAACTACACATGAAGAAAACTTCAAGGTGTACAAAGGCATTTCCAAGCCAAGCACAATTACTACCAAACTAGGTCCCTTTCGAGTTTCGAGAATTATACAAAAATCATCCAGTCCAGCTGCGAACAAAGCCAGATTGAGCTTCCTACCAAGGCAAAAGTCAAGTTCATATAACAAAAAGGTAGGCAGGTTTCATCATAAACAAAAAAGTGAAGGAAAGTACACTTGCATATAAGAGAATGATTTACATAAAACCACCAAAATTTTGGTCATAACCATAGCACAAAACATAAATCATATCATAACGGTGAAAATAATATCCATCACTAAGGTTTCCTTCTTCTAAGCAAACTCAACAACAAAATTTTGGAAAGTTGAATTCAGAGTTCTTGGTTAACGTTCACAAGTGCCATTCTAGGCCTCTGTTACTTGATACTCAAACACAACATCTTTGCCAGAGAGCTTCTTGTAAACTGCAGCAAAGGAATCCAGCTTGTACTCAGTGTTGTTTCGTTCTTTAGGATCCAAGAAAACCTGTCCACAAAAGCATGATTGTTGGATAAATACTGGAATTAAATGTAAAAAACATATCACCAGTACATTAACCAAGCTGATTGTAACCGTTGCATTAAAATCATATCCCATACTTTCTTTTTTTTGATAAGTAACGAAAACATTAAGATCCCATACTATTCACTTATCTTCTCCAAATCATAATCAAGCCTTATCTTCATATTATAATTTGTTAAAAATTTGTATAAACAACTCCCAACAATAAACCAAAAGAAGTAATTTGCTTGCTATGTGGCTGTAGTGGTCACCTTCATTATCTTGGATCCATCATGTCTATATCTGACACGCTTCCCAACAATCTCAGCAGGCAGTACAATATCCTCCAGCATTGCCTCGTGCACAGCAGTGAGTGTGCGGTTGCGAGGTCGTTGAACAGCAGAACCTTTCTTAGGTGGCCTCAATGTCCTCCGGGTGGCAATCAGGATCACATTCTGCAAGGTTTTAAAGGGAGTAAAATCACTAGAATATCAACACCATTAACCTTAATATATATACTAAAAGGAAAGCATGCGTGCCAGTTTAGTACAGCTTATTTTTCAGTTTTTTGAAAATGGGGTTGTTTGAAAATGTTGTGCTTAGAAAAAAGTGATGTTTAAAAAAGATGTATTTCAAAAAAACGCGGTTTGATAATGGTTCAACATAATTACATGGAAGTCCAACGGCTAGTTAAAATAATATAAACAGAAGAATTTAAAGTGGCTGGCTAAAAATCTGTGAGGAACAAAAGAAAGAGCACACAAGAGAATATAATTAAAAAGGGAGCACAGAGAATGACAAGAAAATAGAAATCTCAAACAATACCGTCAGAAAAAAAGAATTATGATTTGGAAAAAAAAGTTTTTTTATTTTTTTTTAAACTGGTTTGGAGAATTCTCTTGCAACCTATTACAAGGTGATTCAATGACCATCTGCATAAATTTCAATCACATTACCCATTAAGTTATTGACAACAATTAAATTGCTCCTGTGATTAAAAGCACATGGATGGTCATTTAAATTATCATGTTAGTGGGTCAAAGAAATTTCTACCAAACTGGGTTGTTTGTCCTTAACTTCGTATGAATTAAAGTTTCTTCCACAATGGCAATGTGTTGGACCAAAGGCCCAAATGAAATTGTAAGACAACCAAATTATAGAAAGTCATTTTCATTTACCTTTCCGCTGAACTTCTTCTCAAGCTCTCTTACAAGCCTAACATGAATCTTGCGGAAGGCTTTCCTCAATCTATAGGGAGTATGGACAACAACAGTCTTTCTGTCCCCAACATCAATTGGACTATAACAGAAAAGAAAGAATACTAGTCACTTATAAGGCAGAGAACCAAAAGCAAGTGGTTAGAACTACATATGGTGCAATATAAAACACTTACACTGCAGAGTCAATATAGAGATCCTTCAGGTCACTTTGCAGCTCCTGGTTGGTATGTTCCAAATCAAAGAGTGCCTGCAGGGATGATAAATAAAGCGCACAATCAGATGCTAAAACATTTGGAAGGGACTGTCAAGTGCAATAACCTAAGGAAAATCTTATAGAAGCCAGTATAATAACCTCCGCAACCAACTCTTCCGTGCCAGTGAGAGAAGCATCCTCAGCTTTACTGATCTTCCTCCTTGCAGAATACATGTTGACAAACTGGTTTAACAACTGGCACACAAAAGAGTGACGTGCATGAGGGATTTAAAATGTAAGGAAATATATTAACTTAAAATGAAACCTAATAGAATAAAATAAAAGGGACCTTGAAAATATACTTACTTTGGGATAATCTTTGATGAACATAATACATATATATTTCAAGTAAGATAAAGAAAAATAGAAGATAACATATAGCCCGGCAAACCATCACCAGAAATTAATTATGTAAACGACTGCCACTTGTCAATTACCACTAAAATAATTTAAAACAAAGTACTAGTAACTAGTTATTGTCCTACAAAGGCCATCCCTAACACCAAGCATCAGGTTGACAAAACAATGTGGCTTCTTAGCGCTTGTTTGGCACAGTTTTTTTATTTTATTTTATTTTATTTAAAAAAAGAGGTTATTTTCCTAGAAAAAAAATGAAGTTTAAAAAATCTATACTTTGAAAATATACAGTTTGGGGTTAGTTATGACTTATGAAACAGGCACTTAATTAATTCACACCCGCAAAAGGGCAGGCTTTGATTGTATCACTCTCTATGTACATTGTCTGTCTGTACATCATGTATCATATGTTAAATGTGGGCATTGGTGTGAAAGTGTGCACATTGTGGGTTGAAGTAGACCCCAAAAAGTATGAAACAATAATTTCCGGACAAAGATTTGCTCCAAACCAGTTTGGACCTATCTCTTCCTACAAAAGGATGGTCTCTTCAATAGTCACTTAGTAGGTTGTAGGAAGATAGCTCCAAACCCGTCTAGAGCCAAACTTTTTCCAGAAAGTAATGTCACTTTTAAGTTTATCACAACATTGCCATAAGACTGCAATTGTCACAAAACTTATTAACTACTACTTGGGTAACAATAACATCAAAAAAAAAAAAAAAAAAAAAAAAACAAAACAAAACAAAAATCGTATTATGATAATAAAGGCAAAGGCAGAGAATTCAGGGCCAATTCGCAGTTTTTTTTGAGACCCAGTTACGGTGTGAAACTAAAACTGAATCTAAACCCAACAACATAAGATTAAGATTTATGAATGAGAAACACAAGGAATTAAGAGAATTCGTTTCTCGGGAAACAAACAAACAAACATACATGCATACATACAGAGAATAACAAAACTGATTCAGAGATTGTAGATAAATGGGTTTTGAGCCGCACCTGAAGGGTGAGGCGACGATATGAGTGCGAGCGAAATTCCTGAAGCTTAAAACAAAACCTTTTGGATGATAGGAGAGAAAACCCTTTTCCTAGGTTTGGGGTTTATGGATTCTTTTGTGAAATGGGTTTACCTTTGAATTGGGTATTGAGTAATTTGGGCTTTGGGGCAAGCCCAAAACCCATTCTTCTATACAATTGTTTTCCACTATCACTTTTTGTTTTTTCTTAATTTTTTTTCAAACTTCCTTCTTTTTTTATGGGCCCAAAACTAGACTCAGGTCCATTATTTCTTGCTTGACTATGGGCCAATAAGATTTAGAGAAATTGAGCTTACAATGTAAATTTTTGTGAGCATCAAGTAGCTTATATGGAAGCAACATCTCTACATTCTTTGACGTGATAATAAAGTTCATAACATTGGTCTAAATCCCAAATTTATGCAATAAAACTCATCAGATCATTGCCATTGTCAAGCTCCCCTACTACAAGTGAACTACCAGCTCTTACCTTGTTTCCAAGTGGAACAAAGTTTGTATTTGAGAAAAGAGAGCATTAGGGATTAAGAATCAAATGGTAATAAAAAAAAATCTCTTTCTTTGGAGGCTTCAAGCATGTTTTTTTGGATAAGTTTCATGAACTATGCTTATTGAAAAATCACATTATATATATATATATATATATATATATATGTATGTATGTATGTGTGTATGTATTCTAGAAGTTAATGTTATTGTGCTACTACAACATGTTGATACGAACAATTGAATAAAAAATTTGATAACGAAATTTTTTTTCATATCAACAAAAAATGTAATTGCTCAAGTAACAAAAAATGTAAATATCAAATACAATAGAATATAAAAAATAAAAATAAAAAGTTGATATTAAGCTTTTTTTTTTTTTTTTTGGTCTATCAAAAAGTTGATTAAATTATTTTCTATTTTTTATATTCTATTGTATTTGATATTTACGTTTTTGTTGATATGATTTTTTTTTTCCTAATCAATTTTTTTATTCAATTGATCGTATCAACATGTTGTGGTAGCACAATAACATTAACTTCTGGTTTCACAGTCATTGGAGATAACGTTTCCATGTGTTCTATTATATTAAAAATTTGAAAAATAATCATCCTTTTTTAATGGCGTAAAAGAAACCAAAAATAAATAAATAAATAAAAGAAATGTCAAGCTGGGTGATGCTAATTTAATACAATAATAAACAACAAAGAGGATATCATATCCAACTTAATTATAAAAAATAAAGGATGCAGATTTTGACTAAGAAGTTTGAGCCTATCACAAGATTCAGCTAGAATTTAATTTTACTCACAAATATTCTTATGCTAAGGTACCACTTGCGGAAGTAGGTGTTTTACTTATAAAAACTCCTTTTGATTTGTGAGAAAACTACGCATGATTATACGAAGGGCTATGAGCGTGAATTTCAATCCAAAAATCGATTGAAAGTTAATTATTATTGTTTTTTTTTTCTTCTTATGAATTGTTCTTATCAATAGGTTTTATAATTTATATGTTATGATTTTTATTATCATTATAATTTTTTTCTCAACTTGTGCTCATCCCAAAATTACTTAGGGGTTAAATTACACCACCACCAAGTTCCTCATGGGATTATAACAATTGTAAATTTATAATGTTCTCCACTAGCATGCAACCTCCAATTAAGAGAAAAAAAAAAAAAAAAAGCATCAATTTCTATCTACCTAATGAAATTCCTTCATGTTTATAAATCCTCAATATTTCTTTATGAAGTGAAATTCACATGAGTTCTACCTCTTAATTACTTGTGTAAGGACTAGAGTTTGAACTTCAGCCCACCAAGAACAGTGGACGATAACCCAACAAGCTCAAAACAATATGTTTGTTAGAGAATGAGTTTTTCAAGAAAACAACTCAACAAATTAAGTATGGGTCATAGTTAATAGGGTTCAAGACAATAAGACTAAAAGCACAGATTGATAGAAATAATGCTCCTTGGTCAAGTCTAAGGATGAGATGTTCTTGTATTAGCTCAAGCTTATCTAAATACAGTGTGTTTTTCTTTTTTTCTTCATTCCTAGATTACATGCCCCATTTTTTAAGGTGGCATTTTCCTTATATAGTCTTTCATGCCTCCATCCCAGCCTTCCACTTGTTGATTTCATAAGTAATCCCTTGGATGCTTGTCCCATCAGGACTTCCTGGAAACTTTGTGAGTAGTTATGAGCTGAGATGACACTGTTCAAATGTCATTTCTCTATTAATGCGGCCAGTTCATTTGGTGCAGTGCATTTAATGTGGTGATGATAGCCTTCTTCGCAAATATTTCTTCTTTTATTGTTGACTTAGCTCTGCTACCTTTCCTGAAGCATATTCTTCCCAAAATGGTTACCTTCCCTAAAGCTCTCCCGAGGTGGCTTGGCTCCTCGGAAACCACAATTGATCCATCATTCTCTTCATTTATCCTCAGTCCATTGACTTAGATTTAACAAACCCTTTGACCATTCTTGGGCTTTTGTCTGTCCTCAAGCACGACCCATAGCCCAATATACTTGCTCACTTTGTATCCTCACACCTTGCTTTCAAGGACAACAACTTCTCTAGTTAGATCCACAAATCCAATTCCCATGTAAGTTTTTCTAAAGTCTCTCCCTACTTAACTATGCTTTCAAAAAATTTTACAAAATATTTATTAAATTTGGATTATTTTAAATTATTGACTTGGGGTTTCCGTTTATACCTACTTTCAAATTTCAAATTTTTTTTTCCTTGGATTGTTTTTAGTTATTGAATTTAGAGAATGTTGTGATTGTTTAAAGCTTAAAAGCACAATATTTTATATAAACTATATTTATAAATGACAAATATATATAGAATTAAGTATTTACTATTTAGAGATATTATTAGCTACGTATTATTTTCCGCAAATTACTGCGTATGTTTTATAAGTTTGCGATAAAAACAACGCACGCATCTTCAACTAATAATAATGATGGGAGGTATTGAGAAGAGCAGCAAGAAATATAGAGAGAGTTCAGTCTGTTCACGCTTCTCTTCGACAGTGACAAATGAGAGGACGGTAGGATTGGAGGATGAATCATCAATAACGACTGAAGATTGCTTCTACCTACGGTTTCTACGTTTGTGTAAACTAATAAATTTCTCAAATCAAAGAACCCCATAATATGCGTTGCTGGTTGAGTGGTTCTACTAGTCAGCCATGGCCCATGGGCAGAGTCAATCACTGCGGTTTTAGGACAATCCAAACCTTCCAACAATATCCTTTTGTTTTATATACTAAACACAAATTTTTAATTAATTCATAATAAAATATTAAAATGAAGGATTAAGTTTAACTTCAAAATTTTCTCCCAAAAAAAAAAAAAAGTCTAACTTCAAACATGTCTAGAGTTTTAAACTTTAAATTCTAATAAGAAGATAACATGTGTTCTTGTCAATCTTCTTAGAAAAAAAAAAAAAAAAAAAAAGACATGTGCAGGGGTAGTATTAAAAGTTTTAAAATTATTTTAATACTATATATAAATATTTAATGTTTTAATTATTAGCCTACAAAAATGAGACTTAGCCCTCCCAAATATTTGAGCTAGTCCAATGATTTTCTTAAAAAAATTGTCCAATTGGTCTAGTGTTATAGAGAAATTTTTTTTCCCCTTTCTCACATTCATTTTTTATTGTAAAATGTGTTCTTATGTTTATTAAAGTTTTGAATCATTCATATCATTGAATACTTCATTAGTTCAATTGAAATTTTTTTACTCACTTTGGTTGATAATTTGGTAACTTATATTAAAAATGAAAATTTTAAGGATTCACTATGGAAGATACTAAGTTATATGTGTGTATAGATATTTGTGTTTATGCATGTTTATGATAAGCTAATAAACTAGTATCATAAGTTGGCGCCTCTATATAAAAATTTCTAGTTACGCCCTTGGACATGTGTCCCTGTCATATGTGATGCAACAAATTTTATTATTAATAAAAATAAATAAATAAACAAAGTGAGGGATTATCTTGAATCTGTACAAATGGGTCATCCTATAAACAAAGTGAGTTATATCTTGAATGCTATATTATATAGAAAATGAACACTTTAGATTCACAGGCAACCAAACTTGCCCAAGATGTTCTTTATTTTATTGAATTTTCTTGTAGGGAAAAAAATCTTATAAACCTAAGAGTAGCAGCACAACAACTTTCTATATATCTTAGAGCATTCTTATCAAAGGTGCTAAAAATTCTAAATGCTATTTTTTAGCATTTTTAACATCTCAAATGATAAAAACACACCTACATCAAATATGCTAAATCTTAAAAAATTTAGCATTGAGCTACAAGAAAATCTTATTTTTGACACCCTACTGTAGCAAGATGCTAGAGTTTTTAAATATTTTTTTTCTTTTTTTCTCTCTCTCTCTCTCAGCTTTCCTCTCTTTCCTTTCTCTTTCTCTCTCCCTCTCTTAGCTTTACTCTCCTTCCTCTTCTCCACCACCATAACCAACACCTCTAACTCACTCTTACTGTCAATCTCAGTCTCAAACTCTCTACGAGATGATGTCGGAGGAGCAACACTGCGAATCGAAGCTCTCCAACAACAAACGCCGCAAGCTCCACCTCCGTGTTTCGAAAGTCCTCGATGAAACACAGATGAGGACGATGTCGTCTAGAAACCGAAACAACACGGACAGTTTGGGGTTTGGTTTCAGAATTGGTTTGTCGATGGCGTAAATGGTTATGGTGGTGTGGCTATTGATCTTGCCGGCGAGGTGCGTGAGGGAGAGGTAGTGGTTGAAGGTTGAGAAGTCTGGGTGTTGAGTTGATTTGTGGGTCTGGGTTGATTTGGTGGCTTTAAATGTGGAGGCTTTTTTTTTTCTTTACTATTGTTTGTGGTTGTGGTGGATCTGGCTAGTGGCGGCGATAGTGGGTGATGTGGTGGTTATGGTATGGGTGGATGTGGAGGTTTCCTTTTTTTTTTTTTTGGTTCTCTCTCTCTCTCTCTCTCTCTTTGTGTTGTTGTTTGTGGTTGCGGTGGATCTGGCTAGTGGGTGGATGTGGTGGTTGTGGTATTGGTGGGTGGATGTGGTGGCCGGTAGTGCTGGGTTGAGAGAGAGAGAGAATAAAAAATGATAAAGAAAAAAAAATTAAATGAAGTGTTAAAAAAATAGAAGTTTTGATGTAAGGGATATTGTAAAGTGATGTGTTATATGTTATAAAATTGGTATTTTAGATGCTAAGTATGTATTTGGATATTGCTTATTTTGTTGTAAACTGAAAACTTATTGCTGAAAACAATAAAAAAAAAAAAAATTGGGTTACTGTTTACTTTCCCAAACACTGTACATTTGCCTTAATGCACTGTTTATGTCCCATGAACATTGCAAGAGACGTTGGTCAAAAAAGAAAAAAAAAAAAAAAAAAAAGACGAGCAGACGCGTGAGTTTTCATCCGTATCCAAACAGATACTAAATGCTAAAATTTTTACAATTTTCAACGAGAATGCTCTCGATGCTTAGCGTTTTTAATGCAATTATTAAGCTATGAATTATTAAGCTATGATTTTTCTAGATTCTTGTAATATTTCTCCTACAATAATCAGGGATCAGATCGATGTACAACATCCCATCAAAAAAGAAAAGAAAAGATTGATGTACAACATGTACACGTTCTCCACATGTCAGTGAAACACTAAAACCATTATGGATTCTCTTACTCTAAACATTCTAGGAACCTCCATATATCTGATAAAATTAATTATAGTATTTTAATAACTGCTAATTGATTAAGGAAAGTGGTAATTAATATGAAATATTATAGTTAAACTTAGACTAGAAAATTGCTTTAGATTGAAAACTACAACAATTTCTACTCCATTGTTTTCTTCTTTAATTTTTTTTTTAGAAATATAATTAGATGTAATAGAGGATGGATAAGAGAGATTTTTTTTTAAGACTTATGATACCCGCTCTTGATAAGCACTTTTTATCATCAGATTAAGAGAGAATTGAATATAATAAAATAATTCTTAATATACAATTTTTGATTAAATAGAAGCAAACAACATTAGGTCATAAATAGAAAACCACCTAGATCGTTGCACATGCTCTTTTTTTAAGAAAACTTTTTATCTTAAAAATTTCTTGGAGTACTTAAATATTCTATTGAAATTGAAATGGTCTTATCTAGGTGAGTAAATATTATCATTGTGCACAAAAATAAAGAAAATAAAATGGACACATGGTGTGAAATTCGACTTAAATTGAAATTTAATTTAAAAGCTAATTAGATTTTATCGCTTTTGGCTTTAAATATATATATATATATATATATATATAGTATAGGATTATAATAAAGCATCCTAAAATTAGTTAACATTCCTCATGAGTCATGAGGCCTCACCTATTATACTAACTAGTGTGTAGCCTTGCGCATATGAATGGGTACAATTGAAAATAATCACAATTATATGGTTCAATTATACTTTTTTTAGAAGAGGTTTAAATTATACATAGTATTGTCTTACACTTTTTTTAAACCATACTGTAGGGACACTGAAGTTAGTCCCCAAGGTACGAAGTTATGGCTGCTATGTCAGCCAAAGGACCGAGTGTGGTTAACAGCGAGGAGGCAGAGGTACTTGCTTGCCGGAGAGCGTTGGAGTTTGCTGTTGATGCCGGGTTCGAGGAGCTGATGGTTGAAGGTGACAACTCCACGGTCGTAAGGTGCATATCTTCTATATGGGCTTTTCGCTCTAGGCTGGGAAATGTTTATGCAGACATCCATGTCTTGGCTGCTGGTTCCAGATGCAAGTCTTTTAGTTGTGTTAAACGTGAAGCCAATTCAGCTGCTCATTCCTTAGCTAGATATGCTAGGTCTATTGATGGGGACATTTTTTGGATGGAGGAAACTCCACCCCCTGCCCTTGAGGCTGTGTATTTGGACTCTGTTTCTCTGAATGAATGAAATTCTGTTGGTCTGGTTTCAAAAAAAAAAAGTTAGTCCCCAAGGTACACTCCTTAGAATTCAGCTACGATGACCCTCACAATCAAGATACAAGTAAATAATAGGGAATGAGCACTCTACAATGGGAAACACAAAAAGTGGATTTCTTTGGCCATTAATATGCTATAATTACAATTACAGATGCTAAGGAGACTATAGGAAAACTTTGTTTTTTATTCCCGTGGTGTCAAACTTGGTGTTCCTTCTTCTAACTCTATTTTTCTTTCTCAAACAGGTTTTTCCTTTTCTTTTTCTGGATCCTTTTACCTTTTGCGTCCCCCTTCCGTTTATAGCTTCAATCCTTGTTTTTATCATTTCAACTATCCTATTCCCATCCAGAGTCTCAGGTATATTTTTTCCTTACTTTATCGGTTTCCTCTCCTTCTTATCTTGGAATTCTGACTGTCCAAGGGTTGCGTGTATTGTTCAAGCTGTCTTATGTGCAATTAATGCGGTAGAGTTTAGGTAAGAACCCCCTCATTAATGTGGAGGTAAAAATCTTCTTTCTTCTTGCGCATTCCAGAAGTTTCCCGTGATTACCAGTGTCTTCTAGAGGTCATACGTTGATTATCTGTGCTACATGCCTCAAATAAGCTTGTGCTTTCCCTTTTCCTTGGGAATTGGTTTACTGTGGTACTTAAATTTATCCTCAACACTTAGGACGATCCAACTTTCAGCTCTTTTATGGTTTACATCCTTCTAAGCATTTCTTTCAGTACATAGGCCAGGCCCAAGTCATTCCCCGTGGCCCAATTTGCTTTTTGGGCTTTTGGCCCGAGGGGTGACTTTCCCACTCCCCACACATACATTTCTAAAATATGTAATGTTTTCTCATATATATATATATATATATAATAATTTAATTGGTTTTAGACATTTCAATTTTTGCACTTAGTAATTCACTTGCCACAAAAATTAGAAATTTAAATGGACACATGGCGAAATATTGGATTCCAATTGAAATCCAATTTTGAATCTAATTGGATTTTTACTCTCAATAATTCACTTGGCACAAAATTAAAAAATAAATGAGACACGAGACACAAAACTGAGAATCCAATTAAAATCTAATTGGATTTTCACTAAAATTTGGCTATTAAATGACCACATGATAACTGTTTTATGGGAAAAATTGCACTTTGCCCCTCTTCAATCCCTTAGAACAAAATTATTTAACAAATTTAACCATTGTGGTGCAATTTGATATTTTTCACGTGATTTCACATATGCGCATGCAGAGGTCATGTGAGTTGCATCTAACATGCTTTTCAGTATAAGTTAATAGTTCAATTGACGATATGGTGAAAAGTGAAGCACATATTATAGTTTAGGGTAGTAATCATGCATTCTGAAAGTTCAGCGTCGTAAGCGTAAGTGATGGTATAATTTAGGGTAATAAAGTGTAATTGCCCTCTTGTTTTCTCCCTATTAATTTTACATTAAATGCTCACGTTTAACTAGTTTGTCAAAACATACCATTCGAATAGTATCTGGGATTTGCACTAGTGTTTCTAGTATTTTGGATTATTTTCCCCATTTTTGTGTAGTTTTTATTTTTGGGTGCTCTTGAGGAAGTTGGGTTGTTTGATCAAATTTGATTGAAGAGCCTTGTTAGGGTTGTGTGATCATAAGACTGACTCTTAGTTTAAGAGGAAAAATGTAATCAACACTTGGCATTTGGTACGGAGTAATGTTTTAAGATTTTTTGGATGTTAAAAGGTTTATACATTTAGTTGAAAATTACATTAGGGAATTAGATTCCAAAAGTATCTGAATTCCCACTCAATGCCCTTATATGAGAATGTGGATTCCCTTTTTTATAAAGTGAATATCCACATTCTTATTATGCCTAGATAAAATTGCATTTTGTATAAACTTACAATTTTACCCATTCTCCATACCCTTTAATTAATCAAAATTTAAAAAAATTTATAAATTAATGATTTAAATAAATTTTTATTATTATAAATGTCATTTAAAAGATGTTATATTATAGTTTTATTGATTTTTTTTTTATTTTATGATTTATACTATATATTTGTTTTCTCATAATTTATTTAGAGAAAAGTTATAATAAAAAAAGACTTGGTATTGTATTTACGAATCAAATTGTATTTTAGAAAAAATAAATAATTCATATAAGATTCTCAAAAAAAAAAAAAAAAACCAAATATAAGCGCTCATATTCTTATGATTTTTATTATATTCCAAATCAAACCAAACATAGAAATAGCTAAATTCCTAGACATCCAGATCACCAAAAATCTATAGTTTCTTAGAAATCTGAATGCTAGGATAATGTGAATTCCCCATATATACCAGATAATAGGGATGAAAATTCGTATTCGCGTGTCAGGTTCGTGTTATGTCAATTCATGAGCATTCAATTATATGAGTCAACACTAACTCAACCCGTTTTTTAAACAGGTCAAAATTCCTCAACTCCAACATAACTTATTTATTAAATGGGTCAATTATGTTGACCCGTTTATCAAATTTTATCAAAGCAAAAAAAAAAAAAAAATAGTATTAACCAAATTGATCTAAATTATGAAAAATAAATCAAATAATTTTTTTTAATATAAAATTCAGAACTAACAAGTAACTACATTATAAAAAAAAAAAATCATTTAAAATTAAAGCATATCTTAATATCACAAATAATCAATCATAATATGTCCAAAACAAGAAAAAAAATCACAACAACCAATAAGTTTATATATATATATATATATACACCTAGGGTTTGAAGGGTATATTCTTAAAATGTCATTTAATTAAACGGATCAAATAGATTTCATGGGTTGAACACGAACTGGCATGTTTATTAAATGTGTTTGTCGTGTCAACCTAAATATGTCATAAACTCATTAAGTTTTAAGTAATAACCTGCTAATTTTGTGTCAAGTTGTTTCAAATTTTGCCAGCCCAATCAAGCACTATCTTAAAAATTAAGAAAAGTCATTTGGGGGTCTTTTTCAAGTTGCCACATATTCTGTGACCGAACTTGATTTCAAAAGATCATTAAATATATATGTACTGGTTGGGAACTGGATTCTATAATGAGAATAGATATATTTTTTCAAAGGATACAGATAGAATAGTCAAATCATTTCTAAAGTAAGTTTTTTTCTAAACACAATGTGGAGTTCCTTTTCTGTGATGGAGATTGGCTGATCAGTACTTTAAATTAATTTCAAACTATCTTTCTCTTCGGTCATGATCATGCCTGTCTGTTTTCCAATCCGTGTGAAACTTTTCTATGTTGGAAAAACCAGATTCTTCCAGCTTGTATACATTTATGAGAGCATGAATTTGTCAAGTCCATCACTGGCACCAAAGGGCACATGATCTAATATTCCAACGATCTTTTTTTTTGGGTCAATTTCAGTTAACCTACTAAATTCTACATTCATTGAGCCAGAACTGAACATGTGATGATAAGCTAGCACTAGCAGCGACCACTGAATGAGTCGTGTTGAACACATTTTGTCTATTCAGCAGTAAGATGAGTCTGTGTATCACGTGGAGAAACTTTCATATACGCTCGGCTTATTATGAGACATCCCTCTCACTTATACGTGGATCCCGTGCAGCACACAAGACAAGATACCTTCCAATATCAAGTGACAGTATGCTCATCAAGAGAATAGTAATTGACAACTAATAGCATAGAAAAATAGTTATGGTTGATGTAGAGGGATGAATACAATTCATGAATCGCGAAACTCATGACTGAGCTTGATCGCCAACTTCACACGAGGATGACCAAGACTCTCTCTCTCTCTCTCTCTCTCTCTCTCTCAAATATTACTAATTAATTGTTATAGGTGACAGATATTTTGAATCCCAAATTATTTAAAAAATAATAATATTAAGTATGATGTCCAAGATTAATTGAATATTGATTGAGTGTGTGTTTTGTAGGTCTGCTTTGAGTTCCACATCACGTCAGGTATATACTTGACACAAACTTGACTAGTTTCAGGCTGTTGAGTGGTGAAACTAAAAAATAAAGAAAAAAACTACATATATATATATATATATATGTGTGTGTGTGTGTGTGTATGTGTGTGTAATACCCAAGAAAAAATTGGATTAAAAATTTAATTAGCAATTTAACTTAGGACTTAGGGTCAAGGATTGAAATTTTACACTTCTAGAAACCCTTTTTTGTTTGTTTTGCTTTGTTTTATTTATTTATTTATTTATTTATTTAAGAACAACATATAAAGATAGTTAAGTCTTGAGATCAGCCACCGTTGGAGTTAAATGTTCAACACAAACCAAAATTTAGAAAGGCAAGGAGATTCAAGTGGAAATTTTGGAGCTAAAATCAATTAAAACATCTTTAAGGTAAGAAATCTTCCCTAATATATTTTTTTAATCTTTTAAAAATTTTATAGTTTAGGGTTTTGGAATTTGGGGATTTTTCATTATTAGATGGATTTAAGCCAATTGGGTGTGAATTACCTCATACTTTGATGAATTTTGGGTTTGATGGATAGGTTGGACTCTAGGATGTTAATAACTTAATTTTTGGGAGGATTTTTGTAAGTGAATTAGTCTAAACATGATCTTAAGACATAACTTTCATAAAAATAACTACACATTTGGTTGCTAGTTGAAACAGTAAGTAGGAAATTTATTTGATTCATGAAAATGAGTTATAGAAAGAAAATTATGAAAAATAAAGGTACTTGACAAAGTCCACTCGCAAGTCACATGGTTGGGGAAGAGTGTGGCTCATTCCTTGGTCCATTAGGTTCAACAAAGATCCGCTCCCCTAGAAAAGAGTCAAAGACTAATGGATACCAATTTGAGTCGGTAAAGTATAATTTTTCATTTGTTTTAAAGAGATTGATTAGATGGTCAATTGGGTCTTTTTACTTAATACTGTCCAAGATGAAGATAGAATTGATGGTGTAGTGCAAAGTATAATATGAGTTATAGTTTAGGGTGCTAATCGTGCATTCCGAAAGTTTAGGGTGTAACTTGGGGTATAGTTTAGAGTAGTAAAGTGTAATTTTCTTTAAAAATAACTTAGCATGTCTAAATTTAAAATAACCAAAATGTCATTTGTGGACCAAACTTTTACTGAATTAATGAACTTAAAATTTCACCTACCCATTCCATCATTTTACATCAACATCCATATTTCCAAACACTTTTCTCAAGTTTGACCATGGTTAACCTAGGTTTAACCAAGGTCTAACTAAAAATTCAACGGTTTGATCAGGATATATTCAAGCAAATACCGAAGATAATTGAATTCCCTATAAAATAAATGCTCATGGGCCTAGACCAGATCCAAAACAAGCTAGATATCACAAAAAAAGTAAAAACATTCGGAACACTTGGCCAATTTTAAGAACAAAGGTCCAAAAGTTTTTTTTTTTTTGAGAATGAAAGGTCCAAAAGCTTGGGTGTAGTTTGATCTTAATGAAATTATGATCAAATGACCACGGATAGGCCCGAATAAGGAGTTTTTGGGAAGGTCTCAATAAAAACTTCAATTTGGTTTCCTCGAATCACAATAATCCATTTGAACAAAAAGAATTTGCAAATAATATCAAAGTTGAAATTTTATGATACAAACTTAATTTTGACACCATTTTCCAAAGCATCTAGCTTACCAAATTTTAAAGTTGGGGGAAAAAAAGTGGATATCATGATCTTTCCAATGACACCTCTATTGGACCAAATGGAGGTCGAAAATGTAAGAAAGTAAAGTTGCAAAGATGAGAAAAATAATGCGAATCTCACAAAAATCAAATTAGTGGTGCCCTCTTGCACTTGAATTTCTCAACTCACACAAATTTGGTCTTAAAATTTGGTACTTTCTAGAACTAGAAGTGACTATCTACATCTTGGAGAAAACAACGTCTCAGACAATGTTTAGATTGTTAGATATCGCTCATACAAAATTGACAAAAACCGACTTGCAAATAACGAGGCAAATAACGATTTGGACCATCCTACTTACGAGGCAAATAACGATTTTCATACTACATCAAATCACATAAAGTCAAATTGTTCGAAACAACATAAAGGCTGACATCTGTGAAATTTTGGGGAACATATTGTAAACGACTAAATTTCTAGCTTGAAAATTTTCCCTCTCTACACATGAAATTGGTTGATGTCTTGATAATAATTGATACAGCTTGGTATTTTAACTGGTATGCTATGCATTCAAAAAAATTTGCTATGGAATTTTAGTAACTCTATAAGTACTCTCAATTTCACCGTAAATTAAGTTGTCAAGTTATGACTTGAATCCGTTATCGACACTACTTTTATTATGTTCCACTCACAACTTGACAATTTAATATGTCAAATTGAGTGTCTAAAGTAGAGTTCACCCATACCAATTTTCTTCTCCATACTAAAATATTGATTTTATTTGTATTGGCCGGTGCAAAATTGTTTTCAAAACTTTGACCATTGCTCCTCGTTTCTTTTCTCATCCTTTATGTCCTCCTTTCCTTTCCCTTCAAATAAATTTGGACGTTAACTATCTTGGATGCTAGTGTAAAATTAAAACGACATCTTCAAATCAATTTAATGCTTTTATTGCTGGTGGGTCTATCCATTAGAGAAAGTCCAAGAGGCATTTGTTAGAAGATCTTGTTTCCTCGAATTGGCTCATTTGATTGGTGGGAATTTAGTGGATTGGAAAATGAAAGTAAATTTAAATGAAAAATACTAAAGTCATAATCTTTTTTACAAATTATTGATGTAGTGAGTGGTTAATATTTGTAAGTAAAAAAGTAATGTCAATGGTGAGCTCAAACAAGAACTAGTAAGAATTCATTACATCAACAGTTTGCAAAAAAATTATAAAATAGTTTATAAATATAGCATTATTCAATTTAAATTAAATTCTCTCAAATCTAGTTTCTTTGAAATTAAATTGAGAAATCCAAAAGTCCAACTAGCTGGGGCAGCCCTTTCTTTTTCTCATTTCTGTATAAAATTTCCACATTTTAATTTTCTTAGTAGGACAAAGCAACTTTCAACTAGAAAATGATTCAACTATACAACTTTTCCACCATCCCACCAATTAATTAGAGAATAATTAGAGAAAATAGAAAATGGGAAGATGAAAAGAGAGATTAATATTATGAAAGTTACCTACTCAATGGTTAGAATTACATCCCCTATCCAATCCTCTTATCTAAGTGTCATGCCTATAAAACTGTTCTACAACTATAGCACATATAGTTCGAATCTGAAGCTGTTTAGTCCATCTGTAGGTTCGGGACAGACAGGTTTGTTGCACTTAGGGTAATTTAATATCAAAGTCAAACGAGTAATTCTAAGACAATACCTCTTTTCACAATTATTCTACATGGTAAACTATGATGGATGTTACTTTTACATAAATCCACTACTTATAGTTCGCCACATTAAGGGGGTGTTTGGTACACTATTTCAAACAACAATTTTCAGTTTTTAAACAATATTACATGTATTTTCACACTTTTTTATCCATACGTATTTTCACACATATTTTCAAACAACAAAACATATATTTTTAAGTGTATGTACCGAATATAATATTGTGACACAAAAGCTATGTTATAGGTTTTATCATATCAAACACATGGAAACATAGGCACCCCCACGTGGTAGCTGCTGAAAGGGCCAAAGAATAGTTCAGTCAAAGGTTTGAATCAATACCATGAGCCTCTTGGCTCCATTGGTACTTTTCTGCCTCCACCATGAGAAGGGTGTAGGTTCAAAATCCAGAAGCTATAGCTCTCTTAAAACTATCAATAGAAAAGAAAAAAAGAAAAAAACTGGAATCAATAATGTTGCTTTTTTTTTTGGATACAAATATTAATCATTACTGATAACTTAATGACATAATTTTTTCAATAAAAAAAAAAAAAAAAGACAAATGACATAATTTTCCTAGAAACTATTCTATGTCACAAACTTCATCCACTTGTTTGTGGATTCTCCCAAAAACAAGAACCTATGTTTCCCTTTCTAGTTCCTTATTTGCCATAGCCCATCCATGTTCCACATGCTACCTGAAAATTCATTATCAGCCCAGTTATTTTCTACAACATGGGATTTGCTACTTGAATCTTCAAAATTCTCCAGTGGTGAAATACTTTCCAAGTTGAAGGCTTCCATATCATAGCTATTGTTGTCAGCATAGTAATAATCCTTTACAAATGTGCCATCGTCGTTGTTAACTTTAGCATGGAATTGACTTGTTGGACATTCTGAAAGTTGAGGGATTTGTAATACATTCATTGATTCTGACTCTGGATTCTGCTCATGGTGATCCAAACTTTGCATTGTTTCACTCAAACGAAGAGGTCCCTGCATCACAACTTGTGCAGGTGCTGTTGTCACTGAATGTTGATAGGCACTATCAAGAGGCTGAGGGATTGCTGAGTTTTGAAATAACACCCCTGAAGAAGATGACTCTTGTATCCTTTGAAGCAACCTCGGCATCCAATAGTTCCGAATAATATCTTGAAATGCTACGCTATTGGTATCAATCTTAAGATGCCGAGCTTGTTTCTGCACCCGAGTTCTCCAATAATTCTTGATTTCATTGTCCGTTCTTCCTGGTAGATGTTGTGCGATCTTTGACCACCTAAAATACCATATGAACAAGAACAACTATAAGAAGGAAAACAACTTACCATTATATTCCTTATAGAAGGTGACTATTGGGGTTAAGATTCAAGAATTGAAAATTGCATTCAAATCAGACCATAACTATTTCTACAAATTCTATTTCACAGTAGGCAAAACCATGACAGTAATTCAAACACATGGTTACAAACATTGTTATCTTTTCTGAAGGCAAATTAAATTCAACGCAGTTATGTGTTTGAATTTAATTGGGGATTCTAAAGTATTAAGAGTGATGAGAAAATTGTACAGAGAGATTAGTTCATTTTTTTTTCTAACATCCAAAAAAATATGCATTAATATTGGTCAAGTTCACAGGGTCAAAATGACACGAACATAAGATTGGACAATTACCTATTACCCCATTTGCAGTGGAGTTCAAGAATCAAAAGCTGTTCTTGTGGGCTAAGATTTCCACGCTTTACATCTGGTTTTAGATAATTTAACCATCTCAATCTGCAGCTCTTGCCAGTTCTCCTCAATCCTAAAACAGCAAAGAATATAATTAGTATAAAGATTGAAGTTCAAATAGCTAAATCTTACTAATCACAAGCTTGCATAGAATTCTCTAAGATTACCTGAACGTTTTGCTAGCAAATTCCAACGGCCCTCACCGTTATGTGCAATGTAGTGAATGAGCAGAGTGTCTTCTTCAAGAGTCCATGGTCCTCTCCGAAGTTCACTGTCATCTTCACTTGAACTACTTATGCTCTTACTACAGGTACTAGACATGGCGATTCTTACTAATAAAGACCCCGAAAACCATGTATATGAATATAAGAGGAGGGTTACTTGGGTCTTGAAGCTTAAGTGAAGCAAATCACAACCAACACAACCTTTATATGTTACAACTAACGAGCTGTTTATCTGTGTGCGTGTATATATATATGTTTCTTTTCTTTTTCTTTGGAGGGGGCTGTCAAAATGGCATATTGTACTTTTAATCAACAATTCAACGTCTTTTTAAAATAGTTTCCAAATTAAAATTTTAATCTAAATTATCTTTGGATCAAAGATAGAAATCATATTCTAGCATAATCTAAGTATATGTATGTGAAACTCTCCTATAAATACTTGAACCCGGTGCTTTTGCCTCCCACCTCACAAGAATTTTTATTTGTGAAGTGTTTATTAGGCCAAGGGTGTACGGTAGTCTAAATTACTCTTTTAACTTCTAAAATTTGAGATTGTTTTGTTTTTGTTTCCTTAAAATTGAGATTTGTTTTTAGTTAATCATCAAAATTTGATCTTGTTTTTTTAAGGGTCATTACGTTTATTCAGCCAAAAAAAAAGGGTCATTATGTTCATGGGCGTAACTGATCTTATTGTTAAATTGGATGGGGAAAAATCCTTTTATTGGTGTGTGTGTTTCTCAAATAAAAAAAAGATACTCAGTGTTGTCGAGTTATCCCACATCGGTAAAGTGTGATATTGAGAAAGGGTTTATCACTTGCTCAGCGATACTAACTGTTGCATGCAGTTTTGGTGTTGGCGTGTGAGTGTATTTCCTTATCTCATTTCCCCTTCCCCATATATGTGTGTGTGTATGTTTCTCAAATAAAAAAGATACCCAGTGTTGTTAAGTCATCCCACATCGATAAGGTGTGATATTGAGAAATGATTTATCACTTGCTCCGTGACACTAACTGTTGCATGCAGTTTTGGTGTTGGCGTGTGAGTGTATTCTCTTATCTGATCCTCCTTCCCCCATATGTGTGTGTGTGTGTGTGTGTATGTTTCTCAAAAAAAAAAAAAAAGATACTTAGTGTTGTCGAGTCATCTCACATCAGTAAGGTGTGATATTAAGAAAGGGTTTATCACTTGCTCCGCAACACTCTTCCCCCATATGTGTGTGTGTGTGTATGTTTTTCAAATAAAAGAAAAAAGATACTTAGTGTTGTTGAGTCATCTCACGTCGGTAAGGTGTGATATTGAGAAAGGGTTTATCACTTGCTCCGCGACATTAACTGTTGCATATAGTTTTGGTGTTGGCGTGTGAGTGTATTCCCTTATCTCATCCCCTTCCCCCATCTATGTGTGTGTGTTTCTCAAATTAATAATTATAATAAAAAAAATGTATATAAGTAATAGGGATAGACAGAGTGACTATTTTGAAAATTATATTAAACTTGGAGGATCAAAATAAAAATCTCAAACTTAAAAAACCATATTAAAAATAACCATGAACCTTAAGATCAAAAATATAATTTTGATCATGCAGTTTCCATTTACCTTCCATGAAGCCTAAAACGGAAAATAGGAAATAATAATAATAATTTTTTTGGATTTGTCGGTTATTTGGTCTCGTAGCCTGTTTTCAATTGGAATGAGCTTTTGTCCATAATCGCCATCCTAGGAATTTAAAAAGATACAAGTCAGAAGTCCTTAATTGATTCTCAGTCAAGGAACAGACCGAAATACTTTTTGCTTCTTACCATCACAAAGTATTAAGCAAAAGGAATCATTTACGGGAAGATAGCAGTAATAGGTATTTATTTTATGTATCTTTTCATTGCTAATATAATTTTATAAATGATAAAGTTTAGTTACAAAATTAGTTATAGTATAAGACTATAATCTTACTCAATATTGTTTTATTGGAGATGAATTTTGAAAAATTCACCATTGAACTACATTTTCTTCTTATATACTTCATACTTGCAAAATTTCTAGAAAATTGAAAATGAATATCTATGTCATCAATAAATTATTTAAATTGCAAGTTTCTATAGTTTAAAATTATGCATAAAATGTAAGTTTATAGATTATATTGTAAATAATATCCGATTGATACAAAATTTGATAAGTGTATTAAGAGTGTAATGAACATTCAATTCAACGGTTAGATTTTTAAAATATATAGTAATGTTTATTTTATCAAATAAGATTGTAACCTTAGGCTACTATTAATTTTGTAACTAAATTTTGTCATTTTATGAATTATCATCAACTCAAAGGCGGAACTAAGTTAAAGACCAAGGGAACCATAATTAAACCCCTCCCATTAAACACCATTTTTTAATTTTTTTTAATAATTTTATAATATATTTACCCCTACCATCCCAAGTTTTTTTTTTTTTTTTTATATAAAATATTTTTTGGTCCCCAAATTTTTCTGAATCCCAAAAATTCAATTGACTCAAATAGATCAAAAAGGAAGAAAAATGGAATAGTCAGCTGGTCCATTAACCAAAAAAAAAAACTACTTGTCAACATATAAAATTTTTTAATATTAATTCTTTTTTCTTTCTTTTTTTTGGTGTTTCATGCAGCTAATATCCTATTGTAAACAAAAAAGTTTTTCTTAATCAAGATAAGGAAAAACTAAGAAATAAAATCCAATAATTTTCAAGCAATGTTAAGGCTGTTCTTTAGCTTTGTATATTCAAATGTACATTTCCTTTTATTTATTTATTAATATATGTCATATTTAATTCCCCCAGCCCTCAAAATTTTGACCGAAATGACAGTAGATTCAAAGCACATAGATCAAAAAGGAAGAAAAATGGAATACTCAGCTAGTCTATTTTAAAAAAAAAAAAAAAAAAAAAAAAAAAACCTACTTGTCAACATATAAAATTTTTTAAGATTAATTCTTTTCTTCTTTTTTTTTTTGGTGTTTCATTCAGCTAATATCCTATTGTAAAAAAAAAAAAAAAAAAAAAAAAAAAAAAAAAAAAAAAAAAAAAAAAAAAAAAAAAAAAAAAAATTGTTTCTTAATCAAGATAAATTAAGGAAAAACTAAGAAATAAAATCCAATAACTTTCAAGCAATGTTAAGGTAGTTCTTTAGCTTTGTATATTCAGATGCACATTTCCTTTTATTTATTTATTAATATATGTCATATTTAATTCCCCCAGCCCTCCAAATTTTGACCGAAATGACAGTAGATTCAAAGCACATAGATTATCTTAGTCATTATTATTTTTATTCTTGAATTGGATCAAATACAAAGCATATAGATTTTTTTATTCATTTTTATTATTTTTCTTCTTCAATTGGATCAAATACAATGGTACGAGAATTTTTAAATAGTGTATTTGTGCTTACTTTTCTAATGTTTCTATCATAACCATAGTATGAGTATTTTTATTCCTGAATATAATATTGATAAAGTTAGACTTTAGAACAATATATATATATATATATATATATTAATGAACTCTTTGATTTTGTACATTTTAAGAAAATTGCAAGAAAATTAATACATAATCAATCTTATAAGATTTTTAGAATTTAAAAGATCATCAAATTCCATTTATAAATGATTAATATATTCAGAAATAATTATTTTGTATCTTTTTTTTGGTTTATGTTTTGTTAACACTAAATAGTAAATACATGTTAGTCTTTTATTTAAGTTCATACTTGAACCCCATCATAGGTAAAGTTCTGGTTCCTTCCAACTTATTCTTACAGTATAGTTTTCTATTTTTATTTTTATTTTTATTTTTAATATTCACATTGCTTATATATATATATTATTTGCGCGTTATTGCTTGAGCTAATATTTAAGGGCCAAAATAAGAAGAAGAAAACAAATACTCCAGCAAAATGGTACTATTATTGTAGTAATGTCTGATCAGGCACAGTGGTCCTGAATATCACAGGTGTATAGTATATAGATCGAAAATTTAAAGGCTTGTATAGCCATATGATTGACCAAGCATTAAAAAAGAGAATATGACTTGTTCATTAGAGTTCTATTCTTCTACTCAAAGATGATCTTGTGCAATCGAGCTAGGGACCCCCAAAATACTAAGAAAAGTGAAAGAAATAAAGGGAAAAAGTTAATTTCTTGAAAATGAAACTGTATGGCATGTTCATGGGTAATGGGGTTCTTTTCTTTCGGTTCTCCAAGACTATTTCTTTCTAGATTTTCTAAATATGCTAAAGATGAAACGTGCTTGACTGACCAAAATATTATATAATAAACTGTTTTAAAAAACGTGAAGTTATTGGTGTTTTGCCTAGTGAGGGGCGGCATTTGAAGCTTGCCTGGATTCTCAGAACATGACCCTTTTTTTTATATTTAAATTTTTTTAACTTTTGCGTGGTTGTCATATATATACATATGATGTCTGCTTCGCACTACAACAGTGCAGCTTCCCTATGTGGTTCCGGTTTCTCCAACCCCCCCATCACTGTTCAACGACAAAGATAGAAAAAGAGACTATTGAAAAGTCTGCTAAATTTGTCAGTGCAGCTAACTTTGACGCTTAACGGTGCTTTACTGTTCCGTCCATGCTGCATCCTCTTTGAGGATTCACATTGAAGGGTTCAACCGTCCAAGTGATGGTTAATAGTCAGTATACACTGCAGCGAGTATATGCAGTATCACTATCATAGAAGGTGGTCCTGGAATCAACCTGCTATGAGATAGACACGACATATATCTACTAAAACTAACATGTTATAAGAGAGATGTTACATATACCCGTTGTAGGATATAAGTTTTTTATGGTTAATGACACATTTTGTAGTGTTCTATATCTATAGTTCAAGTCTTATCTCTCTCTCTCTCTCGTCCCTATTATCTATCTATCAAAAAGAATATTCACATAAAATTAATTATATCAACATTTTGAGTAACCCCCAAAAGATAAAACACATGCTACGGCCACGTTTGTGAGGAGAAAATGAAATGGAAATGAATAAAAAAAATAATTTTAGAACATTTTTCATTTTCCTTGTTTGAGAGTTTTAATGGGGGAATAGAAAGCTCATTCCTTTGTTTGGGAGTTTAAGTGAAAGGGAATAGAATGGGTACGAATAAACACTCATTTCTCTTTATTCCCTTAAAACTTCAAATTTCATTCTCCCGAAATTGGGAAGAATGAGAGGGAATGAAATTAGATTTAATGATTTTTTAATTAAAACTCCCAAAATACCCCTATATATTCAACAATTTATTTTAAAATAAAGGTCTAATAATAATATTGTTATAAAATGATTCCATTTCATTCTTTCCATGTTACTCTCAAAAAAGAATACTTACATTTCATTCATTTCCATTCCTTTATTTTAAAACATCCAATCAAGGTTACTTAATTTCATTTCATTCTATTCTTTTCCATTTCTTTCCCTTAAATACATTTCATTCCATTCCCTTATAATCATTTCATTCCATTCCATTTCCTTATGAACTTCCAAACAGAGCTTGAGAGAATAATTATGTGCATTCATGAGGTTATTGATTTAAATCTTTTTGTCAATATCTTGAGGTTATTTTTAAGAGATTTCTCTATATAATAACTCAATGTACGTGGGATGAGAGAACTACACATTACACACCTAGAGGAATTCTTAAGTGCTTGAAAAGCACTAAACAAATGTTTAATTAAATTTTAGTTTAAATTTCAGTTTTTTCGTTTTTTTTCTATTTTAACTAACTTACCTTTTAGTTTTTTCATGTATATTCACGAAACTCTTTATTTCGTTTTCTCTCTTTTCTATTTAAATACGATTTTTTATTCTTTTTTCCTTACAAAGACACTTTAAATCCAACAGCCAAGATTGACCGCCTTTTCTTTTGCAAGATTGGCCACCCCTTGGCTTAGCAATCCAATGGCCATGCTTGGCCACTCAAAGGCAAGATCGGCCATTGAACACCAAGATTGGTGTGAGACCAGTAAGTAACTTGCTAGATGTGAAAATTTAGTGATTAGAAAATTATAATAGTAACTTACAGTAGTGATCAGAAAATTTAGCTACTACGTACGTAGTTAATATATTCAAGCAAAATTTGGGGAGAACTAACAAATGCTATGTTTGGAAGTTTTGAGAGAAAGGAAAGTAGAGGGGAGTACTGAGTAGAGGGAAGGAGAGTAGTGGAGAGGAAAGTAGAGAGAAATGGTTATCCTTCATCTTTTTGGATGTTTTTAAAATTAAGTAAGGGTAGGGGTGTCAATGTTCGACCCAACCCGTGAACACGACATGAACCCGACACTGATTTTTTCGGGTTAGGGTTGGGCCTTAATGGGTTTGGGTTATAAATGGGTCGACTCGAAAGCGACACGATAAGAAACGTGTCATAAGCGGGTCAACCCGCATAACCCGTAATAGACACGTTTGACACGCCAATTTATTTGTGTCAACTTGAAATGACCCACTTAACACAACCTGTTTAACTCGTATAACAAATAAATATTTATTTTATTTTAGATTTGTTAAATACCTTTTATATCCAACATATATTTTAAATTTGAAAAGAAAAGTGAGTAATTACACAAAATTAAAAGGGATATAATTGAAAATTTAAACTTTACAGACCTTAGAACTACTAATACTTTTTTTTTTTTTGGGCATAGAACTTGCACAAATAAAATTGGATGAGCTTGTGGAAGATGTTATAAATTTGGACATCAACAAAGAATTTATGGATGATAATCGTGGTCATAGTCAGGATTGATCTACTGTTTGCTTAAATTCTTTCAATAGTGATACTTAGCATTTGGCGAGTTCTAAGGATATTATATTTTTGTTGAACTATGTTATTTTATTTTTGTTAAACTTTGTTATTTTGAATTTGGGTTGAAGTGTATGCACTTTTTTTGGAGTGTAAAGAACTTATTTCTAGATGAATGTTATATTTTTGTTAAACTATATTATTTTGAATGTGGGTTGAAGACTTAACGTGTAGGCACTGTTTTTTGCGATGTCAAAAAAATTATTTCTAGATGGATGTTATATTTAATATTATGCAGGTTGAAATGAGTTTTGTTACATTCATGTTAACCCAACACGACTCGTTTATTAAGTGTGTCAAATGGGTTGGGTCAGGTCAACCTGCCTTATTAACAGGTCGGGTTAAGGTTGAAGGATTATGACACGATTATTAAATGGGTCGGGTTAGGGTTGAGCCATTTAGTTGAATACCCCTACCTCAACACGACACGAACCCGACACGCTAACCCGAATTGACACCCCTAAGTAAGGGGGAGGGGAATAATTAGTATTTTCATTTGTAATTTTGTTAATATGGTAAGGGTAAATTTGATAATTCATTTTGTCAAGCATTTTTATGCTCTACTCTCCCTCCAAAACTCTCCAATTTGGGAGAATTAAAAATGAGGGGTTAGAAGTAGTTCAAACCCCTCCAAGTCCCTCTCCCTCCTTCCTTAAAAAACATCTAAACAAAGTAATTAAATTACTTTCCCTCCCTCTACTCTACTCCCCCTCCTTCCCTCAACATCCAAACATAGCATAAATTTTGACTAAAAGGTGAAAGGGGCTATTCTGAGTTAATAAACGAGAATGGAATATCAAATTTTTAAATAAAGTTAAAAATAAATAAAATATTGCCGATTGTCATCTAAAAGCGACAATAATTTTGAACATCCAAAAATAAAATAGTACACATTATGGTAAGGCATATATTTGGTATGCAATCAATAAAATTAGAGCCCCCTCCCAAAAAAAAAAAAAAAAAGATGTGATGGGGTTTTTGTTCTTCGTTAGGATTGACGTCTACTATGAAAGTGAACGAATTAAAATATATAATATATATATATATATATTTAAAAAAAAATGGAAAAAATGGAAGATTTGTGGAAAAGATTTTCCTAATAGAAGAAGAAGAGTATACGATGGTGACCAATGATAGGATGATTGAGAAAACGTCTAGGAGGATTTGACATTCTGTTGGAGAAAATGAGAAGTTTTACCGCAAATAATGGTATAAACTAAGTTGCAAAGAGCTGGGTGAAAGAGATTGAAGTGCGGATTAGGTTATTTTCTTGAAATGATTTACGCCTACTTGGTAGTATTATCGATGCAAATAGGTTATTTGACATATCGTCCACAAGATACAACAATGAACAAATCAACAAACTCAACAACTCACTTTACACTTTACAACATAGTTTTCAGACCCGGACCATTCAAAGAACCGATAAAGGAAGAGGTTCAAGATTTTTAAGATTGAACCGAGATTCAACTGATGTCAAACCGTGATGATATCATAATTAATTTATATAAAGGTATTAAATTTGTAAATATTAGCAAAATTGACTAAAATATCTATAAAAAAATGAGCCAAACTTTCAAATAAATTTTCATGATATTATAAGGTTAACTTAAAATAGTACATTATAAGGTTAATAGAAAATAATATAGCATAAATAAGCATGAATAAATATTGTATAATAATCCTTTAAGTAGAAATTATTTATTAAATAAAAATCACTTTAAAATAAATTCATAAATAGTAAATTCCTATGCAAAGTTATTATTCTTAAATCACAAGTTAATTTATCAATGAAAACAAATTTTGTAATATTTAATACATTGAAATAGAAGTCTAGAAACTATAAATCATGTAAATCTAATATAAATTTAATAATACTTCAAATTAGCTCACAAGGAGCTTACTTGGTTTGTTGGTCACGATGTCAGTTAAGTGCTCAGAAGGGGAAGGTCTCAGGTTCAACACCCAACAACACCATTTATAAAATTTTGTCAAATTAAATACAATCAATTGACCCAGTTGAACCGGCCTATGGTTTGGCCAGTTTTTCGGGTTGAACTCCAGTTCACATGGTTCTCCCAAATCCATTAAAAGCTCGATTCTTGCATATAAAAAATGGTTTTATGACTAGTTCATGGTTAACCCAGTTAGACCGACTGATCCGGTTTGGGTTTAAAAACCATGCTTTGCAAATCTACACAAATTTGTAAGGTAGACACTCCATAGATTTTAACACCTCACACCCAAAAATAAGAAGGATTTTATTTGGAAAAATGACATTTTCCCACCCTAAATCATACCTAATTTTACACTTTATCCCCCCTAAACTATTAGAATGCACAATTAACCCTCCAAAGTTATTAACTCTATTCAATGTCCCCCCCCCCCCCCCCCTTTCCATATGTTTTTTAGTGTTAAGTAAGACGGAATTAAGCATTGAAAGACCAATTTACCCCTCTCCAAAATAGAAGGTAGATGGTAAATTGGTTAATGCTAAATTTTGTTAGACTTAATAGCAAAACAGACGATAAGGGCTTAAGTGTTACAAAGTTTTTGATTTAAGGGTTGATAGTTCATTTTGATAGTTTAGGAGGCAAAATGTAAAATTTGATGGTTTATGGTGAAAATGTGTAGTTTTTCCATTCTATTTTTGTTGGTTTAATGGATGAAACGATTTAGAAGAGTAGGTGGCTATGGAAGGAGTTTAGGAAGAATCCTAGGTTAAGGAGTTAAGGAGTAGACCAAAGTTATAAACTGAACCCTAAGTAATCTCATTTGATGTATTTTAGGAGAGAATCCACTTTCAATAGTACCATCAATCAAAGCACAAAAAAAATTATAAATTATAAATTATAAAAATCCTCATTTGCCATAGGCTATTGGATGCACCCAAAACATGCATTCGATCAGTATCATTACGTGAGAAACTCAAAACTCGAGATTAGCATTGTAGCAAAAATATGGTAGACTATATTAAGGGTATAAAGGGAGAGGTTCGATGATGTAGAACAAATCGTCGTGGCCTTCCTAGACTCTCACGTGGTCCTAAAATCATTGCGCAAGGTAAATATGCACTAGTAGAAATCATAAATCTCGAAGTTGGAATTCCATGAAATTGACCAAGCTGAAGCGAAACAGCTTTCTGAACAATAGTTTTCGCTGTGCCAAAAGGTACCCTCTAAAATGGTGAATTCCTCCATTTAAGCTTTGAAAACTGTGATTTTGCTGTTTATAATAATTTTAGTTTCCTTAATAACTTTTTGCCTAAAAGTCAGAATAAAGTCTAGCTTGTTTTGGGACGATCCTTAAGATCAATAGTTTATAATTTTGCATTTAACTCAATTTTGCCATTTTTGGTAAATTTCAGTATTTTGTCACCTAATCGTGTAATTAATGCGAATTAGGGTTTTAGATGTTTTTCTTAGTATTTATATATTTTGTAGCCATCAAAGGCAAATCAGACTATTATCAATAAACATAGATGTTTTGTTAAATTTTCTTCTGGTGGATTCCAGTATTTATTTCATTGTGAATTCAGGAAAACCCTTGTGGATTCAAGGTTTACTACCAAAAACTAATAGTTTAGTTTCTGTTCCATCAAGAGTGTATTGTGTGTGCTTTCTTCAGGTTTCCGCAACATCATTCAACAATGGTTCAAGATGACTGATTCCAAGTACAAGCAAGATAATGAAAAGAAAATGCGCAAAAATATCTTCAACGAGGGGAATTTGGTAATCGTCTACCTACTAAATGAACAATTTCCGACTGGTACCTATAACAAGTTAAAAGACAAGTATTAGTTGTTTCATATTATCCTACTGGTACCTATAACAAGTTAAAAGACAAGTATTAGTTGTTTCATATTATCAAGAAAATCCATAGAAATGCATACCTTGTTGTACTCAGCCAAAATTGGCTATTCCTCAACCTTTAATGTCACTAACCTATGTAGTATTACCCTTTAGACGAGCCAGTAAATGTGAACCTGGGGCTGAGTTCTTTGAGAGTAAGGAGGACTAATGTAAAATCAGCAGTTCAAACTTTCCTTGAAGAGAGTGATAGTGAACAATTGCAAGAAGTTAATAAAGTAAAAGGCACTGGGAGAAATCAACGAGATAACGATGGAATGAGGTGAAATTTGGTGATCTAAAGGGAATCGACATGAGGATAAAAAAAAGAAAAAAAAAAAAAGGCATTGCCTATGCTTGTGATCTATGCCACTTTTTGGTCAAATTCCTTCATTTAGAATTTTGTTTACCTTTAATTTTATCTTTTGCTATAATTTTCAAATTGAAATTAAAAATAATTAAGTCCCGTCAGTTTTAGTATGTTTTCTATAATCTGAAGTAGTAATTTATGTTTAACTCAAAAATAAAAAGTAGTAATTTATGTTATTTTCTCAAACTATCATTTATTTATTTATTTATTTTTAGTCAAATTTCTTACCTACCACGAATTAAGGTTTCCTAAGAATTTCCTAGCTGGTCTAGGACTTCTTTGTTATAAATTAGTGGTTATAGACGTATAGTCCCTTGGCCATTTAGACCATTCAATAATTACAATTTCAAAAAATGTCTTCTTATTCGTAGATTTAGGGATGAAACCAGGATTCAAACTTAGGAGGGGTCAAAGTTCTTTGTTCAAATTTTTTTTTAAAATTGAAATATTAGTACTAGAGGTTGACAATGATGCATTATTAGCATTAATTTTTTAATTTTTAAAAATCAATAATAGATATTTATAATCAAGAGTTCTGTAAATCAATTAGCACATCTTGATATTTTCAAGGTCTGACTGAGGTTAGACCAATTCTTTATTCTATCCATATTATAATTTTTTTTTTAAATGTATTTATTCTTTTCACATAATTCTATACCTAATAACTTCATAATGCTATATATAAAAGATTCTAAAAAAAAACTATAGTTAAAAGTTCAAATCCATGTCTAGTATTACATTAATAAAACAACTAAAATAATGGTTAATCAACATCATGCACTAATATTTATCAAAAAAAAAGGGTGAGACAATTATTGGTGTCTTGGTTAAGGATTATTTTTATTTTTTATTTTATAATTACTTGGTTAAGGTAGCATAAAGATGTGAGATCTTTTCCTTTAAAAAATTGTCATTTTGTAAAAGTATTAAAAAAAGATGAGAAAAAGAGATTTGTTAAACAATCACATGATAATGAATGGTAGTTTTGAGTCTTCAACTATGTAAATAATAAAGTTTTTCCCATCACTACATTAATTTAGTTAAGGCACAAAGTTTATTACGAATAGACTAATTGTACACATGCTTTGGTGGCAGTTTAGGTAAGGCACAAAATAGTATATTGTTGTTGTTTTACATGTGTATTACATTTATGCATGCATGCCAAGTGTGTCCCAAAGTTACTAAAACATTAAAAACTAATAAAATTCTATCTTTCCAAAAAAAAAAAAAAAATTTCCATGAGTTGTGTTAAAGAGCAACAGCTCTTTAAAAAAAATAAATTTTTTCATGGATTGAGTTAAAGACACCAACTGATCCAAGTTGCTAGTGACACTAATTGGTACGTGGATGGAATGATTAACAGAATAGGAATTGTCTCTGTGACTATGGGGTAGAGTTATTTGAGAGGGACAGAGCTCTAAAATGAGAGGTAGAAATTGGGTAAAGATTATTGGGATTTTGTGATTTGTTTTCTTAGGATTAATAATTGATTTGTTATAAAATTTTTTTACTTAGACCGTGTTCGAATATTTTTTTTTTATCTGAATATGTGAATTGTTTTGTAGATTTTCCTTCTTATCCAGATTTGTAAATTGTCCAAATGTTTAACATTCTTGAACCAAACAAGGGATGATTTGATAATTTTTTATTTTTTTGCAAGGGGTGGGGGGAACCATGGCCCCCTCAGCCCCAAGGTAGTTCCTTCCCTGAGTAGTTGTAGATTCAAGTAGTCACTAAGTCACCTCAAAGATTTAAGCGTTTATGATTGAAATATACGTGTTCTGCTATTACTATTATTGTTTTTTTTCTGCTGAGTATACAATTTCTTATGGCAGTCACGCTACATCAAGTAATGTTATGTGTATTTTTGTTTTGAAGCTTTTCTGTTAATTCAAAAGCCAATTTGGTCTCTCTAAAGATTTCGTTTCAACTCAGACTTGTCAGTTGTCCGCTATAAGAAGTTCAAACCTTAGGTATTTGCATTCGTCATCATAAATTCCTACCACAATTGTGATTATAATATGTTTGCCAAATTGTCAAAACGAAACTTTGTATAGAGAGAAAGAGACAGAGATGAGAATAGTAACTAGATAACGAAGAAGACATGGGCTCAAAGATAACAATGACAGAGATATACTTTGAAGCTTCAATTGACAACTGGGGATAACGATAACAATGATGAAGAAAACGATTAACCGTGATTAACGGCGAGTACCATAATAATAACAAACAAAGAAAAATATCAACATCGTCGAATATACAAGAAGAATTTTCGATAGGGTCTGCTATACTATTTGCATATTGGACATGAATTCAGCAATATCTCATTCACGCATGTTCCAAGTTTACATCTTGTAGTCAATTTTTGGTAATATATGTGTGATTCCAGATTTGTTTAAAATTGACTTCAAGAATATGCTAATTGATTATACTACCCACTTGACTATTGTCTGCATAAAATTGCTATTTTGTGTTAGATCTATTGACCATGATTACATGGGTTGTCAATCTTCAATTTTTTTGGGACACCCAAATCATGACAAAATTGAATCGTACATGGTGATTACCACTAGATATGAAATTTGATTCCATGGGTTTCAATAAGTGAAGTCGATTACAATCATGAATTTGATTATGTCATCTTTACCATGGTTGTGCTGTGACATGACTGGTGTCAAAGCTGATTGCTTTTATAATGAGTGGTTTATTTGGATAACAGTTTGAGAGAGAATCCTTGAGCCTTGATAACTTCCCCCCTCCCCCACCCTTTATGTTGGACAAAACTTAGGTACAGTATCTTAAGTATTGTTCTTTAGGTTCTCTTTTTAAGATTCAGTCATGTGGCTACTTAATTAAAAAAATACACTTCCATCCCATAAGAAAAAATCAACATGACATAATCTTAAAAGGAAAACCTAAGGAACATTACTTAAGTATTGTATCTAAATCTTGCCCTTTTATATTTTATCAACTTGGTGATAATCTTGCAGTTTCAATCACTTCAAGTGATAAAAGTTTCTTATTGTGGAATAAAGGACTTGGAATGGAATCTATTATGGTAAATTTGTGAAATGGCCAAATAGAAGGAAAGTTGGCCCAAACACCCCTCAAGTTCAATAAATTTAAATTTAAAGAAATAAGTATAGTCAAGCTCAAAATTTGCAATACTCTTGAGTAAAGGCTAGTAGTACATCACAAATTTGTAATACTCTTAAGTACTGTATCTAAATCTTGCCCTTTTATATTTTATCAACTTGGTGATAATCTTGCAGTTTCAATCACTTCAAGTGATAAAAGTTTCTTATTGTGGAATAAAGGACTTGGAATGGAATCTATTATGGTAAATTTGTGAAATGGCCAAATAGAAGGAAAGTTGGCCCAAACACCCCTCAAGTTCAATAAATTTAAATTTAAAGAAATAAGTATAGTCAAGCTCAAAATTTGCAATACTCTTGAGTAAAGGCTAGTAGTACATCACAAATAAAAGCCAAAAATGTGCTAGACAACAAAAGGATGAGAAAGTGTAAATGATGTTTTAAATCTAAATCATTCCATACATACACTAAGATGAAGAATTTAAGAGAGAGAGAGAGAGAGAGAGAGAGAGAGAGAGAGAGAGAGAGAGGACTCTATTGTGTTGCCACGTACACACAACACCCTTAATATTCAACTACTCTCATGTGACTCAAAAATTTTGAGTGAAGTAAGTAACCAGGTTGAGCTAGTAATAAAAGCTGTTAATGCAAGACTTGATGGTGAGGTTTAAGGTTTCATAGCATATTCAAGGCATCCCTAGGGAATGATTTTCCTTAATGGTCGAAGCTATTAACTACTATGATGTTAAACAAGAGGTAAGTTTCGGGTTTGTTTTAGTTTAGGTAAAGAAATGAGGTGATTTAGTCACGATTGAAGAAATTTGTTGACTAAGGGTTTGTTTGGATACCGCTTATTGCTGAAAACTAAAAACTGAAAATACTGTAACAAAATAATTTTTAAATGTGTGAATAGTGTCGTGGGACCCAATTTTAAAGTTGTTTTTGTTGAAAAAAAATACTTGTGGGTCTCGTGAACAGTGCACGGGACCCACTAAAAACAAAAACACCAAGTTTTGGGAAATGCAAAGCGCGCTTCCCAAACCTAGACTAAATCTAATTAGCTGAGCCTTCTAAGCTAAATCGGCACAAAAGGAAGTTGCAAAATGTGACAAATCTTATAAATCAATAAATGATGCAGCATGCTTTTGTGGGCTAAAAATAGGTTAAGTCGTGACTTCAACCACGTCGAATAGAGCAAACATGGTTAAATTTGTGTGAAAGTAGATAGCACGTGATTTCACTTATAGATACTCAGATTTAGCAAGTGACCCTCATCCATTTAACAAAATCTACATTTTGGGTCCATGAAAGAACCAAAATAGGCCCAATGGCCATCATTAGAAATGAATCCTACTTAAAAAATAAAAAATAAAAAAAAATAAAAAAAATAAGTAGGATTCATTTCTAATGATGGCCATTGGTCTAATAAAATACACGTGTCTTGGTCTAATAGTAAAAAGCAATAATTATGATATACATATTTTTCATTTCTTAATCTGATAATAAAGAGCAAAAATCTTGAAAACTTGATAATAATCATGAAAAAAATGTCATAGATTTAAGTGCTTACTCCTATCTATTTAAAAAACCAGAACAAAACGAAACAAACTTGATGATAATCTAAAGCACCCTTCCCTATTCTAAGTAATTTGAAACCTTATGTTGGGCACAACCACAAGTTTATGCCTTGGGTTGGGCTTTCTAATAACACTTTAAAAGATTATTAAATGTTTAAATGCTTTTTTTTTAAGTAATAAAATACCACTAATAATTAGTCAATAGCTTGTACAGTGTAAATTTCTTTTAACAAAATATGACTTTTCCCTACTTGTCCAAATAACTATTTTCCTACTTGTCCAAATCGACAAAATCTCAAGCACCCCTCTCTATTCTAAGAAATTTGAAGGCCTGTTGAGCCACAGCCCACAAACCCAAAGTTGATGCCTTTGCGTTGGGCTTTCTAGTTTCTACCAATACTTTATATGTTTATATATGTTTTAATGCTTTTTTTAAGGAAAAAAAAATTGTAATATCAGTAATAATAATTCATATTTCCAAATGGACAAACTTAATATTATTGGTAAAAAGACACTCAAATTAAGCATTATTTTTATTTTTTTGATAATTATTTAAGAAAATAACCAACACCAGGAAAACGTCGAGAAGCGAATGTTCATGCAAAAATTTATAGTTGATGGATTTGGCATTTTTAGACTGCCTGATGTAACTGATTTTGACCTGGTTATTAATTTTCTTGTGATTAAACTTGTATGTAATTGATGGGAAAAAAAAAAAATTGGAACAATTTTATAACGTTGTTTTCCATTGTCAATGCATGTTGGAAATGGATTTGGGCATATAGCGAATTAGTTTGGCCCATAAATCAAGTCTAACGCTTTTAGCCTATTTGGAAAACGGGTTCTATATGACCGATTCAAATTATGGACTGAGCCTATCAAAAAAAAAATTATGGACTGATGATTAGGTCCGATTAGAAAACCATCAACGAAAATTTCTCTTCCATATGTTAAAGATATTAAGCTCTAACCCAATTCTAGTTAAAGATCCAAGTCTGTATCCTATAGTGGAGGTTCATTGTAGTAGTGTAAATAATGTAATTTTAATCGCATTATAAATAAGTTAATGAACCGTGGGTTAGTCTGGGGCTTAATATACTATTTATATTTCATTATATCATACTTAGTAGTAAAAATGTAGTCACCAAGGCAAGGCCAGCTCAACACATTTTAAGGCCTACGACCAAAAACAAAAAGAAATAGTGATTATTTTAATATTTAAATATATTTTTTAACTTTATATATTTCTTTTAAATATTATATATTGGTTTTAAAACTGTTCTTGTAATTTTATATGTAAAATTACTAATTAAGTTTTTGCATTTAGGCTTATTAACATCTATTTATAAGTTGTTAGGAAAATTGATTTTCATTTACTATTTGACACACTCATATATATATATATATATATAATTGGGTTTGATTTTTATTGGCTAAAAGATAATTAGAAAATTCCATGGCGTTAGAACTAGATACAATCTAAGAAAAATACATGATTTTTATTTCTAATTACATTTTCTAAATTGAAAAGTATATGAAAAAGTTTTAATTTACGAACCTTTGACCTAAATTTGGAAGTTAGGTTACAAAATGGAAAGATGTTAGTTACCTACCTTCTAAACTAGCCACCCAACATTAAATGCAAAATGGCCCATTTGAATGGTAGGGAAGGCTAAGTCAGGCCAATAATCCCCCTCTTTGGTTTGATGGTGGCATGGATAACATGACATGAGTCTACTATTATGAATACCTTCCCTTTCTTCATCCCAAGAGGTATGAAATAAAAGGGAAAAAGAAAGGAATCCTCCAAGGAAAGAAAGAGAAGGTTTAACAGGTCTGAGAGGAGGGGTAGACAAGAAAAAGATCTGAGCCATAGAGAATACCAGGGGTAGGGAAAGGGAGTGAATGTGAGAGGGATTGTATTTCTTGGGTTTTATTCATGGAGTCATTTACCTAAATTTTCATTGGTTTAGTTTGTTTAAAAAATTAAGGTAAAAACTATTACAAATTTACTCAAAAAAGTGAAAATTTTAAAAATTATATATAAACTCACCGTAAAATTAAGTTGGCCTTTTAAGATAAAATAAATTAATCTCCATAATTTAAAGACTTTATCCATAAACTCACAGAACTTTGGTGATGTTACCCCTGATTAGATTCCATCAGAGTTGGAACTCAAAGGAGACAAATAAATAACCATTTAGTATAAAGAGGAAAGGAAGTGTAGATGAAGGGAGAGATCCTATCCACTGAGCTGTACCTGGCATATGGGTTTGATGGTGACTTTATTAGGATTTTTAGGAATTTTGTCAAGCAAGTAGTTTAGGTTGAGTGTTTGAGAATTGCATTTTTGAGCAAATGTTAAGATAGGTTTATTAATATTAAACAAAATAGGTTTAATGCAAGAATTTTTTTTCTTAGTTTATTTTATGTAATATATATGATCTTTGATTATTTTCTCTATTTAGTTTAAAATTGTCAATGGCAGAAAAAAATGGTTTTATTATATTGACGAAATAATAATAATAATGGCCACAAGATGTGCATGTTGAAAATAATTATTTTCAAATAATAAATTAAACCGTGCAAGTTACTGACCTACGAGCTAGTTGCTATAAAGGAAGAGTTCATGTCAGAATCAGTTATTAAGATTAGTAAATGAGCATCCAAGTCTTATAAAGAATATGTCAAACTATACCCATGTTGCTTTAGGGCTTCATTTAAGATGGGAAATCTTTGTTTTCAATGCCTATATATTCTGTTTGGACTTTTGGAGTTTGGACTTCAAAACCCTATTAAAATAGGCCATTACCTAAATTGAATGGAATGACTTATGCTAAACACAGACCGACAATGAGCCCTATTAAAAATAAGGTTCCATTAAGTTTTTGTTAATAGACTATTTAATGAAAGTTTTAATATTATTTTTATGAGAATTTTTTTTTTGAATAATATTAGAGATACAAACTTTTTTATAAAAAAATTTACAAACTACTGATATGGTGAATGATTATTTTACAACTTATTAAAATAATAAAGGAAGAAAAAGAATTTGATTTTTTTAATTGAAGGTAGAGAGATAATCTTAATAAAATATTGTATTTTATTTTTAGCAACTTGCTACAATCAATTGGTATTTATACCAGTTTATTGTAGTTGTAAAAAATTAACTTTAACTTTTCCAATAACACATGATTTTTTGGTTCTTTGGTGATAAAATATTTTTTTTGCTAAAATATAATCAACATTGTGAATTTTTAATTATTTTTATTAAGTTTTTAGGTTGAATAGTTGCTAGTTGGAGGGGCCAAAGGTTTTGGAATGGGGGTAGCTACAAAAATAATGTATATAATTTGTAAAAAAATTTAAAAATTTGGATCCAGTGGGGCACGGGCCCCTTTTGACCACCACCTTTCGTGCCTGGCTGAATCCCTTGAATGTAACTCAATACTGTTCACATACAATCTTTTGAAACAATTTTTTAAAGTGTAGGGTAGGGTTTAATTTTAAAATTTTAAAAGCACATGATTTAATTTGAAATTATCCCTGTTCACATACAATCTTTTGAAACAATTTTTTAAAGTGTAGGGTAGGGTTTAATTTTAAAATTTTAAAAGCGCATGATTTAATTTGAAATTATCCTTACATTATTGGATTTAAAATATAGTTTATATTCGTTTATTTAAATGAGAATAGACATTCAAGTTACTTGCCTATATATCTGGCTATCTCTGTTAAGATAGTTTATTAAACTAAGGTAGTAAGGTTTTCAAAACAAATTACTTCTTCCAAGTAATATCTTAAAATTATATGGCATTGATCTTTTCTCATATACTTAATATTTTAATGTACAAAAAATTTATTTGAAGACTTGATGTTATTAGTTATTACTTTGCATAAACTCTATTATTATAAATTTATAATTCTTTTAAAATTTAGATAAACCTATTACAGTATTATTTATTTAATATTTAATTATCTATTATTATCTCCTAAAAAGTTTAAATAATTCAATTTACTAATATGTCGTTCCTATTATTTTATTTTATAAAAAAATTAACTATTAGTAGTATAGATTTATTGTTGGAAGTTTAAAAAGAAAAAAAAAATGTTAGATATTTCCTTTTTTGTATTTTTAATTCAATAATTGGGGTTGATGAATCTGAGTATGAATATCTAGTTTTTTTTTAGAAGATGGACGTCTAAGTTGGAACCATCAAAGGATGCCAACTAGTTAAGCTATAAATATAAAATTTATGGCAAATTTGCCTTTTGTAATAGTACAGGTATTGATAAAAACTCTATACATCCACTAGGTTACAAGACAACTAGTATATTTCAGAACAGTAGGGACGAAGTGACTGCAAGTTGGAATAATTAACTTCAATTGTAAAGGTAAAATGTTGTAGTGCAAAGCTATAACTGTATCATACAATGAAGAAACTAATTAATATAGCGCAAGTCATTTAGAATGTAACTTGTGGGGAACATTTTCTGATTCATCAACAGAAAATCTGCACATAACCACTCAGATCAAATGCTCTTATTCAATGGAATGGTATGCCCAATTAATGTCAGTCCAAATGCAGTTGTTATTTCAATCAATGATAATAGTGGCTTTGTCTTTAAGGAATACGTGGTTAAATGATAATCATTAGTATGGCTAAGATTGTCCCACAGATACAGAAAGATTGTATGAAAACTACCCTTTACTCTCAAAGCCAATGTCATTTCACAGCCTTTTCACAACGTTTCAATGAGCTCCCAAGTAGTAAATGCTAAGAAAAAATTTCAACGCACGTTAGCTGAACAATTTCTAAAAACTTAGACCATTTATTTGTTTGGAAAGACGGAAAAAGAGGGTGGCCGAAAAGAAGAAAAAGATAAGAAGGGTTGAAAAACACACAGATGAAATAAATTATTGACATTTTCTATTACTAGAAGCGTACTGTATTGGGAAAGGAAAAGTAGAGAAATGAAAATGCTTTTTCTCTTTTTTAGATCGGGTTAATATGTATTTTTAGGACATTTGCGATGGACTATTTAAAAAAAAATTAATATCATATTTATAGAAAATATAAAAATTTATTAAAAAAATCAATTATTTTTTCATTTTTTCATAAAATATTTCTAAAATTACTTACTGAAAAAGATCCGGATCTGTTAACATTCCCCTTATATATATATATGTATATATGTATTTTTTTTTTTTCATAAAGGAATAAAACTATTAAATCATATATGCATGACATTCTCTCACATAATTTTCCACCCATTTTGGAAGAAATAAAAAAGTTGAAGTCATAGGGAGAATATCTATACCCTCATTCTTCCTCCTTTCACTTTTTCACTTTATCAAACTAAAAGAAACGTGTGTGTATATATTCATCCACGAGTGATTTAACTAAAAATTGTATTTTGAAAGCTGTAGTAGTTTTTTTTTTAAAAAGAGAAAACTATAGTACTTTAATTTAATTGAAAGCTATGGTATTTTAAAAAAACGTGTCTAAATATAATAAACTCATAGATCCAACTTATGATTTTACTTAAATCATGAGTTTAATTCACAATTTTAGGCTAACAGAATTTAAAATCATGAATTCTACCATGATTTCATCCTAGACTCACAATTTTAAAATGATTTCAATCTTAACTGTGAGTTGAAGTTGTGGTAATTTTAGGAGAAATCAATGGAAAGTAGGATATTTGAAGTAGTCTTAGAGGCATGAACCAGTTGTTTACCTTAAGATGCTATTTGCCTCCATTTGATTAAGTTTCTGAAACAATCCCAATTAAACCTAAATTCTACTAGTAACAATTTTGGAGAATACTTTAAATTTCTCTCTGCAAAAACTAAAAAAGCTTTGAAAGTCTTTCAAAATAGATAAATAAATAAATATGGATTACTATTAATAAACAATGATAAGTTGCCTTATAAAAGCACACTTATAAGGTCATTCTTGGTGATACAAGCCCACTAAAATGTTGTGTTGGCTGTTACTAGCTATTAGATACTAAATCAATCTCTTTTCCATTGGGTTTTTTTTTTTTTTTTTTTTTTTGGCAAAATTTTGTAAAAAGCCAACTATTTTGCTCGAGCTAGTTTAACCTTTACTCGATTGAGCTTTAGTATCTCACTCGAGCAACCCTCGTGCACAGGGAGTCTTCACTCAAGCCCACCTATATAGACTCGTACTTGCCTATACTCCCCCATATCTCTCTCGAGCAAGCTCAAGTTGAATGCCATTTTAAGCCCTTTGTATGATATTTTGGGAATGTATGTATTTTTAGACCCCAAAATTACTAGTTAACCAATTGTTCAAGTTATTTATTGATCAAATTATAGACAACTTTTGGCTATGCAATCAATACCGATATTATGTAATCAACAGTAAGTGCAACGGAAATAAACAATTCACCTTATGGTAATCTAGGAGACACTAATGAAACAACCATTCCAATGTAAAAACCATTGGGAGAGCTTGACCTTACAAATAAACCCCAAGGCAAAAATAAATTCATCAATTGAATCAAAGTTTATACAACATAGAATTACCCAATCCTAAATGCTACAACTTAGTACTTTCTGATGTTACCCAACGCAGCTCTAAATCCACGGATACTCTAATTATGGAGTTTGTTCCATGCAAACCTCCATCCACAACTCCAAGTATGCACTTGAAGATTCTAATCCAACACTTGATCTTTTGGAATAAATAGTAACTTCAACACCATTGGATCTTGAGTTTCTTCAAGAAATATCACTAGTTAAAGCTTTGAGAGGGCTTGAGGTACACAAACCATAAATACAAGATAAGCAACTATTCTCCCATTGTAATCGTGTCCTATAAGCTCTCCTTTATATACAATGGCACAAAACCCTAGAAGCTTGGAAGATGGGCAAAACTTGAATTTTGCAATCTGAAATGCGATGTTCAATTGATCAATCGACTAGCTATTGAAAAGTTGTTGAAATTATAGTGTGCACCCCCAGTATATGGTTAACGGACTCGACCTATACTTGGGCTCACAACCTATTTATATTGTGGGTTTTGGGTTTCCTATTATGAGTAGTCCTTTGCTCGGAAACTCAATTGCACACTCTTATTCTTACAAACCCTCCTCTTTTTCCTCACAAAGTTGCTCCCTTTTCCCTTGATATAGTTAATCTTTTCTCTCTCTGTTTTCTTTCCAGAATTGCCAACTTCCTCTTCTCACTCTATCCTCCTATTTATAGCTTGAGATAAATGGAGGTGTTATGATTACTTCCTGATCTCACTTGTGTGAATAGAGGTCCAATTCCATCAGTTCTAAGTGGATGTTCTGTTGGGAACAATGGTAATGGCATTGGAACTAGTTCCTGCCTCCAAAAGGCTGTTCGGCAGCGATATTCCCCAAGGCAATACCGGGATACTAAGACCTTGTATCCCTGAGCATCCACACTCCCAACCAAGTTAAAGTTGATTAGGGGGGGCTCACTTTTGACGCTCAAGATAGAATGATCTCATTGCGGTTTTTGGGCTTGAATTGGGCCTCAAGGTGTGTTTGAGCCAAGGTTATAGGTCAACAGGGACAGAGTCATATATTGTATTACAAGGCTAGGGCCCAAGGCCCAACGGGCCTGGGACCCTACCCCATGCGGCACCACAAGGCTAGGGTCCTTGGAACAATGGGCCTAGGGCCCTGTCCTATACAATAGCCCCCCCTTAATTCGTTATTAGATCCCGGGAACGAATCAAGGATCACAAGCGCTAAGGGCCTCTTGGGAAGATCAGGCGTCAGTTATTGAACGGATAGGATGGTCATTAATGCGCTTTCAAAAGGGGCGTTATGCCAGGCTGTCAGGACTACTCGCCATTATAACCTGACGGTTCGCGAACCGAGGCTACGCGTGAAGGGGTTACAAAAAGGATTCAGAAAGGTTTTCCCGCCTCCCTACTCCATTAAATGCTCCCATCCTATAAATAGTCCATATTCCTTCCTTAGATCAATTTTTGCTTCCTAACTCTCTAAATTTCTCTCTGCCGAGCATTCTTCTCCTGTGCATAAATTCTTCAATCAAGATCACCTATTCCTAGAGCCCACAGTAAGTTTCTCTACTCCTTCCTCTTATTTCAATTTTTTTTTTTCCTTCGCTTTAGAGTTTAAGAATGGGATTTTCCCATCTTTTGTCTACTGAGGCATCTTTAGCTAACTTTAGAGAGGTTTTCAACATTCCTAGGGATGTGGATGTGGTTTATTGTCATGAAGGCGACATCGCACTCCATCGACCTCCATCGACCTTCTGGGTCCAACATTGTGTTTTTTCCTTTGATGACTATCCTAAAGGGAGGGGTTAGGTTTCCTATGGACCCTCTTTTACTCAGCACCCTTAGGTTTTATGGTTTGTGTCCTGATCAACTTCCCCCTAATTTTTACTGAGTTGTGAGTTGCGTCAGTAGATTAAATAGGATATATGAGATTATAGTTAAATCACCATGACATAAACTTCATGTACAGTTTGTGTGGCAATCTTAAGTCTAATTATTACTTAAAGGTTAGGGATGTACGGGTGTAGCTCATTTCATGCCTTCTCGATTCTAACAGAAACTCAGCGAGGGAATACATTTGGGTGAGCGGCAACTGGCTTGCCAACGAGCTCCCCTGCCCACTTTAATTCTTTTAATCATGTTTTACTCGTGATTGTTTTGCTTAAATAGACACTAACCAGTTTTTGTATTATTTTAGTGCAGACGGCAGAAGGTACAGACTAGAGATCAAAGTAGTGCATGTGAAGGACTTGAACTTCGTGCTTCGGTCTGAGATATTCGTGAACTATGACGGGCAACTCCAAGTGTCACACCTTATAGGCTGCGCTCCTATCTACACAACTTGGTAGCCTTTCAAGCAAGCTTTACTGGTGAATAGCCCCTTGTTGTCGTACATAGACGTATGGCATGCCAACTTTCTTCCCCCCCAGTTAACTGTTGCCGAAGCTGAGGAATTCGGCCCCCGTTTTACTAGTGCGAAGTCTCTTGTACCGATAAGGGACACCTCGGCTGATCTTGTATCCCAAAGTTGCAGAGTTCATGTACCTGTTGGAGAGCCCGAAGCCCCAGTTCAAGTAGCCGAGCCAGCAGTAGATGGGTCGGTTAATTCCTCGGAAGTGGAGGCCAGTCAAGGCAACGAGATGGTGACCAAGCGTACAATGACCATTGACCGGTTTTTGCCCGGTACCCGCCTTATAGTTCAACCTCAACAGCCCTAAGGTAGGGATCAGACTCCCCTTCCTCCTGCTGACCGTACCAGAAAAAGGCAGTGCGTTGTCGACCAACCACCCAGGGTTCCAAGTGATGCTCCCTTAAGGACCCCTCCTCAGGTATCTGGCGGGATCACGATCCGGGAGCCGACTGGTGGTTTTCGACCCACTGCCCTGGTCAGGACCAATGTGGCATCCTTTTCTCGGCTCGAGGAGGGTTGGCAGACCACCTTCAGACTCGGTAACGAGCCTCTACCGGTGTTTGTCAATGTAAGGACTTGGGCGCAGGGCGAAGAGGAGCAGGTTGCCCAGAGCTTAGTGCAGGGCCTCTTATTGCCCGAGGATGTTCACTTCATCTCAGGCGGGACTAAAGAATTGCTGGCTAAGCGACTCTAGTGGCATACAATAGCGGTAACTTTCTATCCCATCCTTTTCCATTTGTTTTAATGCATATGTATTCTCTTTGCCTTCATACTTGTTATTGTTGTGTCATTAGGCCGCGCAGCTGACTTACGTCATTGACGAAAGGTTAAAGGAGACTGCTGAGGATGTTGAACAAGAGAAGGCCCTAAAAGGCGTTGCAGTGGCAACGGCGAAGGAGAAGGGCAAAGTTGCTAAGGCCGCTAAGAAGAAAGCACAGTCTGCCAAGAAGGCCCGGTTGGTGGCGGAGAAAAAGTTGACCGAGATGGAGGTTAAGTTAGGGGGCACGGAGCTCAAACTGGCAAAGGCAGAAAGCCTAAACTTGGCCAAAGCTGACGAGATCACTAACCTTAAAGCGGCCCTTAAAGCCTGTAAGGAAAAGTGGTACAATAAAGGCTTTGCGGATGCTGAAAACTCTGTGGAGCCCATTGTCCATCAAGCTCGACATCATGGGTTTGGGGAAGGGTGGCTGGCAGCCCTGCAGGCAATGAGAGTGGTAGAAGATTCCCCATCGAGGAACCCAGAGCAAATTCCATACCCGGCTTCTCCTCCCCCCGTTCAGAGTCAAGCTGGTGCTGCTAATGAAGAGGACACCCCTAACATGAGGAAGCTGGTGCGTACGATTGACATCCACGTGGAGATGGTTGATCTCAAGGTCACCAACAACTTCAACGCCGCCAAGGATGTACAAGCCCAGCCACTTCTCGCCGATTAGCTAACTAAGGATGCATCAGAACGACCAGCCGAGGACTCAGTTCAACTCCTGCCCACTGATCCTTCGATTTGATACTTAAATCTTAGCTTGCCTTTGTTTTTTACCTGTGTTTAATTTTTCCTTTCATTTGTTTGGTTTGCCTACAGTCACTGAGTTATGGTGACAGAACAATGGTTTAACTTTTATTTCTGTTTGCTTTATTTGATTAGCGACCAAACAATTACTTTAGCTATGTTTATAAATGATCATCACATTGTCACTAAGTTATTTTTTCTACCGTGCCTCGTCTTTTCATTCCTAATGACTGGGTAGCCTAATTAAGGCTTGTCTCTGACCGGTGATAAAGACCACTCTTACTCGTCTTCGAATAGATATGCTATATCTTTATCTATTTGGTGGCCAGGACCGAACTGAAAGGGGTTTGCTGTGTCTAGGAAAAATTAGCACCAAGCTCGCGCCCACTCGGCAATAAAGATTGAATTTGACGCATGCTTGTATATGTAATGAAAATGAATGTCAGGCTTCCGTTCTTAAGGAAGCTAGGTGTTAGGTTCCCATCTATTAGGTGATTGGGCCTAGCTAAGAACACGATTTTTGTCACTAGGTAAATTTACTATAAGGTTTCCACTTGCCCGAGGAACAGGTTTTTGTCCTTAGCATAATTTGACGTAAGGATTCCACCTACTCAGTGATTAGGATCGAACCGAGAGCAGGTTTCAACCCTTAGAATAGTTTGATGTAAGGTTTCCACCTACTTGGTGATTAGGATCGAACCGGGAGCATGTTTCAGCCTTTAGCACAACTTGAGATTTAATTTCCTTCGCGTTTGCTAACCGAGGTTAATAAATTAACAATGATAGAACCATAAGTACAAATATACATGCGTAGATAAACATCTCCTTCATATTACTTAATATTATACACATATAACGTTATACTCAACCCATACTTTTGCACACTGATAATCAGTGGTAAAACTTCTTCAAATTGTGAGTATTCCATGGCTAGGGAAGTGGCCTTTCGTCCAAGTTTTCCAAATAGTATGCTTCCACGCTAGCAATGGCGGTAACTCTATAAGGCCCCTCTCAGGTCAGTGCTAACTTTCCAACATTGACATCTCGTGTGTTCCCTACTACCTTCTGAAGTACCAAATCACCGGCACTAAACTCCCTTCTCCTGACGTCCCTATTGTATCTCCGGGCAAGTTTTTGCTGATATTTTGCCAGCCATATGCTTACTGATTCTCGGCGTTCCTCCAACAAGTTCAACTGTCTCACCATTAATTCTGAATTCTTGGCAGGGGTGAATCCTGAAACCTGGGCACTACACAAATTTACCTTGGTTAGTATGACTGCTTCCGCTCCATATGTTAGAGAAAACGGATTTTCTCTCGTGGATCTCTTCGACGTTGTCCGGTATGCCCACAGAACATTAGGTAACTCCTCAGCCCACCTACCTTTAGCACCCTCTAATCTTTTCTTCAACCTATTCACAATGGCTTTGTTGGTGGCCTTAGCTTGGTCGTTACTCTGCGGATATGCCAGGGTAGAGTACCTATTCCTGATGTCGAGGTTGCCACAAAACTCGCGGAAAGCTTTGTTGTCAAACTGCAACCCGTTATCTGACACTAGATACTCTGGTACCCTAAACCTCGCTACTATGTTTCTCCATACAAACTTCTTAACATCCACATCTCGGATGTTTGCTAACACCTTTGCCTCTGCCCACTTGGTGAAATAGTCCACGGCTACTAAAACAAACCTTCGGTTTGAGGTAGCTCGAGGGAATGGACCGACAATATCTAGCCCCCACTACGCAAAGGGCCATGGGCTACTGATAGGATTTAGGCTTCCTGTCGGCTGGTGGATCATTAAGGCGTGCTTCTGGCATTGGTCACACTTCCGTGCATACTCGATTGCATCATTCTACATTCACGGCCACCAAAATCCCTGAGTCATTGCTTTGTAAGCTAATGAACATCCCCCCACATGACTGCTGCACACCCTCTCATGAAGTTCGGTTAGGAGTTCTTCAATCTTGCTGGGGTGCAAACATTGTAGGTAAGGCCCCTCAAAAGACCTTCGGTACAACTTACGATCAACTGACAATTAATACCAAGTAGCTACCCGGCGTACCTTTTCTGCTTCCTTTTCATTAGCTGGCACTCGGTCCTCGACTAAAAAGACAATGATCGGATCCATCCAATATGGTTCAGCCATTGTTATCAATGAAAAACCTACCCCTGCATTAATACTCGGTTCTGCTACTAACTCCACTTTGATTAACCGAGGTACCTCCTTAGTTAATGATGATGCCACTGTGGCCAAAGAGTCAGCATGCCGATTCTGTCCCCTAGCTACTTGAACCACTCTCACACTCAGAAAGCGGTCCATAGTTTGCTTTACCCACCGCAAGTACTCCATAATCTGGGGATCCTTGGCCTCAAAGCTTCCCTGCACCTGATTAACCATTAATCGAGAATCTAAGTAGACCTCTACCTCCCTAGTACCTAGGTTCGAAACTACTCTTAATCCAGCAAGCAGGGCTTCATACTCGGCTTCGTTGTTAAAAACCCCAAAGCCTAGCCGAAAAGAATGTTCTAGTTTTATTCCTTTCGGGGTGATGATTACAATTCCAACCCCGACTCCTAAAACGCTAAACGTACCGTCCACAAATACCTTCCATGGGAGGACTTCTACATGGCAAACTATCTCCATCTCTCCTCTCAGGGAAAACTCTACGACAAAATTGACGAGAACCTGACCCTTCACCGAGCTTCTAGGTCTGTACCTGATGTCAAAAAAGCCCAGCCGAGTTCCCCACTTAGCTATTCTGCCCGTGAAATCAGATCTCTTTAACAACAACTGCAGATGATACTTGGTCAATACATAGACGATATGAGCTTGAAAATAATTGGGCAGCTTCCTAGTAGCATGGACTAGTGTTAATACTAACTTCTCCAGAGGCAAATATCTTGTCTCGGCGTTGACCAGGGTTTTGCTGACATAGTATATCAGTTGTTGTACACCTTGATCCCTCAGTAGCACGGCACTTACGGCATGCTCAGACACCGAGAGATACATAAATAAGTCTTCATCGGGTTCTGGGGTTATCAACACAGGTGCTTGTACTAAATATTCCTTTAGGTCCTAGTAAGCCTTTTCACACTCCTCATTCCAATGGAATCCCTTCCACTTTTTCAAAAGCTAGTAAAACGGATGGCACCGATCAGCAAACTTGGAAATAAACCGGTTAAAGGCAGCTAACATGCCAGTCAGTACTTGGACTTTCTTTGGATTACTCGGCGACTTGAGGTGCTTCACAGCTTTAATCTGATCAGGGTTGACTTCTATTCCTTAGTTAGTGATCAAATACCTTAGGAACTTGCCAGCCCCCACTCCGAAAGCACACTTGTCAGCATTGAAGCACAGCTTGTGTTGCCAGAGCACTTCGAACACCTCTTTAAGATCGTCAATATGCTGCACCTCCCGTTTGCTTTTGACCACCATATCATCAATGTACACCTCAATCGTACACCTAATCTTATCCCTGAACATTCTCGTCATCATCTGTTGATAAGTGGCTCTAGCATTCTTTAGCCAGAACGGCATCATGGTATAATGGTAATTGGCATCAGGGGAAATGAATGCCGTCTTCTCCTAATCCTCGGCGGCTAAGGCAATCTGATGATAACCCTAAAAAGTGTCTAGAAAGCTTATCCTCGAGTGCCCATACGTGGCATCTACCAGTTGATCGATTTTCGGCATGGGGAATAGGTCCTTTGGGTATGCTCAATTCAAGTCAGTAAAGCCAACACAAACCCTCCATTTGCCATTCTTCTTTTTTACCACCATGGTAGTCATAAGCCACTCTAGAAAGAATATCTCCTTTATTGCCCCGGCTTCCTTCAACCTTTTGACCTTTTGCCTGATAGCTTCAACGTGCTCTTTAGTTGATCTCCTCGGCTTTTGCTTCTTAGGAGGGAACAATGGGTCCACGTGGAGCTTGTGAACTATGAACTCGGGGTCCACCCCGGGCACCTTATACGGGCTCCATGCAAATACGTCCATATTCTATACAAGAAACAGCAATGAAAACTCCTATCAACATCCAGCAGCATCCTTACCTTTACCAAGTTCTCAGCACAGCTAGCCCCCATTTCCCCCTAGGCTCTTGTGATTGCTATAAGGGAACCTCCTCAGCCGATTCCTTCTCCTTGATTTCTGGGTTAACTGCGGCCACCAAGCACTGCTTGGCCACTTGCTAGTTTCCCCTCACTATAGCAATACCTTGCTTGGTGCGGAATTTGACCTTCACATGTAAGGTGGATGGAACTATCCCCCTTGCATGAATCCACGGCCTTCTTAGGATTGTCATATATGGAGAAAATGAAGCGACCGCTATAAATGTCACCATTACTTCCTTACATTCCATATTCACAAGAAGCGAAATCTACCCCTTCGAGATCACCATCCAGCCGTCAAACTCGATCAGGGGCGTATTGTACTTGGAGATATTTTCATTCTTTAGACCAAGCCCACTAAACAGGTCAGGGTACATCACTTCGGCACCACTCCCCTGATCTATCAAAACCCTCTTCACTATAAAACCATTTATCCGGGCTGTAACCACCAAAACGTCGTCATATGACTGAATCGTTCCTTCTAGATCATCGTCATTGAAAGCAATGGGCTCCCAAATGAACTTCAACTTCTTCTCGGAGTGCTGCTCACTCGAATAACCTTATGCCGGCACCACGGTCAGTACCCTTCTCCTCTTAGACATCAGGGTACCCCTTGAAGTTGCGTGGATGACATCTATCACTCCCAATGGGGGTGGGAGAGGATTACCCCGAGGTTGAGTACCCTGCCTGGCTTCCTAATTCCTTGGGTCCATCACGAACTCTTTCAAGTTCCTCGCCTTCACCAATTGCTCTAAGTGATCTTTTAACACTCTGCATTGTTTGGTGGTATGCCTCCTGTCTCTATGGTAAGTACAATACAGGTTCTAATTTCTCCTCAACGAGTCACCCCCCATTTTGTTTGGCCATCGAAAATACGGCTCATTCTTGATTCGATCCACAATCCTGTGCACCGGCTCCTTGAACGTCACATTCACTTCCCTCATCTATGCGCCCAGCTCCTGAATTCTCAAATCCTTCCAGGGCCTTGATTGAAAACCCCCTTACCGTGGATGACTTATGATTGGAGCCTTACCTTTGTTCTGTTGCCGATCATCCTTTAACCGTTTAAATTCTTCAATACACCTCATCAACTGCCTCATATCCTTGGGAGGCCTCCTTGTTAGTGACTCTCTCGCAGTTTGGAATCCTCAAGCAATCCCAGTCGAAAGGTACTCACTGCGATTTTTTCGTTGCCCCCGCCGATCTCGTTGTAAAGCTCCCAATACCGGGTAGTATAGTTGCGAAGGGTTTCCCCGGCTCCCATTTTCATTGATAGCAGCGCATCCACTAATTGCAGCACTCGGCTGCAGGTTATAAACCGGACACCAAACTCCTGAATCAGCTCGGCAAAACTGTGAATTGAGCCTTTCCTTAACCCATTGAACTATCTCAAAGCGGTGGGCTAGAAACTCGAAGGAAATATCTTACACATTATTGCATCGTTATAAGTGTGCAAAGACATCATCTGGATATAATGGCTTATGTGCTCTACTGGGTCCGTTTTCCCGTCATAAGAATTGAACGGAGGCCTTGTAAATCTACTCGGCATAGGGGTGTGCTCGGTTCGGTTTCGGTCGGTTTGTATAGGTATGGCCAACCGAAACCGAATATTTCGGTTTGTGAAATTCTCAACCGAAACCGACTGAAATGGCTGGAAAACCATCGGTTTCGGTGTATATCGGTTTCAGTCGGTTTCGGTCGGTTTTCGGTTTTCCAAAGAGAGGGTTATTGAGATTTTCAAAACCCTAAATTTAATCACATATAAAAAACAAATAGAGTAACAGAGAGAGAGCTGTTGAACAAATCAGAACGACAGAGAAAGAAAAATTTCCAACAATATTTGTTCAACAATTTACAATATTACATACAGATTCCAACAAAAAATTGAAAATATTTTGATTTAACAAAAGGGTCCAGACAGAACTTTACCATTGTTGCACCACAGCAGGAGCCTACCACCATGCTTGAGTCTACCACCATCTCTCTGTAGTGAATTGAAGAAAGAACAGAGACATGTGACTTAGAGAGAAGAGAAAGGCATGGCCATGGTCCATGGGACTCAGAGAACGAAAAGAAAAGAAAAGAATGAGGCGGCTGGACTGAGAAGGGCAGAGACCAGAGAGAAAATTGGGGAAGGAACGAAGGGTAGAGAGAAAAAATTGAAACGAGAAAGGAAGAGACAAACAGAGAAAAAATTGAGAGAAAAAAATGGGGAGAGCGGCGGCTGAAGAAAGAAAAGAGAAGCTGAAGAAAAGGGAAGATTAAACAGGGGTATTTCGGTATTTATGCTACTACTAGGGTTTTAAAAAATTAAATAGCAAAAAATACAAACGTTCCGCGCGAAGGCTCGAACCTGGGATCAGTTAGCTGAATCATAAGGAGCATACCATTAAGGCCACTGATCAGTTATGTATTAATATTACATAAATATATATATATTCGGTTTGTTCGGTTCGGTTTCGGGTGAAAAAATCCAACACCGAAACTGAAACCGAAAATTTCGGTTTTTAAAAAATGAAACCGAAACCGAACTGAACCGAAACCGAACCGAAAATTTAGCAACAGTTCGGTCGGTTTCGGTCGGTTTGTTCGGTTCGTCGGTTTTTTGCACACCCCTAACTCGGCATAAGGGCCCATTCAATGTCCCTCGAGAACGGCGATCGAGCAGCTTTGCGTAACACTCGGCTTATGGCGTCCATAGCGGCATTCCGGGGTCACCGTTCTTCCGGAGAAATCGAGTCCCAGTCTGCATACTCTCGTGAACGTTCACAGTGTCGATGGGAACCAGACTAGTGGGATCCCGTTCTATAGCTACCTCCCACACTAGCCAACCCTTCCCCACGCTCCTCATGGTCTCTTCTCCGACGCCTACCTCTTGCTTCCAGCTCTAAATCTCTTATAAACCTACGCAAACATTTAAGTTCCTCGTCCCTCTTGTCAAAGCGCTCGCGCCACGAAGTGCTTGATATTGTCCAATGTGTTTGTTACGACTCTTCTCCAAGGTCGGACTGCTTTTCCTCCTGCTCATACTCCCTGTCTTCACGCCTCTTTTGCCTTCTTTCCTGCCAAGTAGATCCCCCAAAACCACTTTTAGCATAACTCCCAAACCAACCTTCAGACATTTTCCTCGCACAAGTCCCGACAAAACCACGGCTACGTAGGAGATCCCCACAGGCGGCGCCAATTGTGCGCCTCCAGTATATGGTTAATGGACTCGACCTATACTTGGGCTCGCAACCTATTTATATTGTGGGATTTGGGTTTCCTACTATGGGTAGTCATTTGCTCGGAGACCCAATTGCACACTCTTATTCTTACAAACCCCCCCTCTTTTTCCTTACAGAGTTGCTCCCTTTTCCCTTGATATAGTTACTCTTTTCTCTCTCTGTTTTCTCTCCAAAATTGCCAACCTCCTCTTCTCACTCTATCCTTCTATTTATAGCTTGAGATAAGTGGAGTTGTTATGATTACTTCTTGATCTCACTCATGTGAATAAAGGTCCAATTCCATCAGTTCTAAATGGATGTTCTGTTGGGAATAGTGGTAATGGCATTGGAACTAGTTCCTGCCTCCAAAAGGCTGTTCAACAGCAATATTACCCAAGGCAATACCGGGATACCGAGACCTTGTATCCCCAAGCAGCCACACTCCCGACCAAGTTAAAGTGGGAGGGACTCGCTTTTGACGCTTAAGACAAAATGGTCTCATTGCGGTTTTTGGGCTCGGATTGGGCCTCAAGGTGTGTCCGAGCCAAGGTCATAGGTCAACAGGGACAAGATCATATATTGTATCACAAGGCTAGGGCCCAAGGTCCAACGGGCCTGGGCCCTGCCCCGTGCGTATAGAATCTTGAATTTGAATTGAGAAAACTGGATAGCTATCTTGACTTTAAAAATACACTTTTAAAAAACTAATACAATACATATTTAGTTCACGATTTACCAACCTAAAATCTAAACTCAATAGGGAACATTATTTCTCAACCAACACTTTCAAAGCATTGTGACTTCACTCTAGTGGGCCTAAAGCTCCCTTGATCGAGCCACCAAAATTCATTTTTTTAATCTTAATTCATTCTTTGTTCTTCTACATGAAAGTAGAATTACTCACATGTTACAACCTATATGTATATGTACATTTATACATCAATAAGTGTTGTAATTTTCAAATAAATTTTAACATAATATAACATATATAAGATACAATTTTTTGCCAAATGACTCATAAATCTAGCTCCCTCTCCCACTATTTTCTTCCACCATTTTCTATTCTTACTTTTCCTTCCTACCAAACACTAGGAGCCACAAGCTTATCTTTATTTTATTTTAGTTTTGGTCAAGTGCCAGCAGCTTACCAGTTAGCATGGCCCATTTTATTATTGGATATATTTCCTGAAGGTGGCACCCACAGGAAAACACAACCACAGAAGCTTATTGCCACATGTTCTCCCTAAAATGCATCTCTTTTTCATTCTTTTATGTGAAAGCAAAATATTGAGGTTTCACACACACTTGAATCTTAATCCCACACTATAAGTAGCTGTCTCACACCAGCTTCATTATCTAAAAACCAAGTTAAGCCTCATAAGAAACCCTGTCTTTCAAAATTCCATGGCCGAATTCATAGCAGATATGCAAGGCTTTAGACCCTCATTTCCTGTCTTAGATATTGATCAAAACATGGATATAATAAACCAATATGCAGGGCTAAACCCAAGTGTCCTGGAGACTTCAAACTTGGATTTCCAATGCTACAATCCTTTCTCCAATGGTAATGCCTTTAGCCACCAAGCGCCAGAATTCACAGCAAACTTAGCAAAAACTATTCCAGCAACTTTCCATGAGTTTAATCAGAATGTGATGCCTGCTGCTCAGCACATAAATGTTGCAGCTGCTGGAAATGAGTTCCATGAAAGTCAGAAGAGAAAAGCAATGGACATGTCTGAGAGCAGCTCTGGAACGTCAAGTCCCCTAGTTTCAGAGGATGTGATTAAGAAGAAGAAAGTAAGAATAATGCTTCCTTATTATATTCTTAGACTTGGGAGAATATTTATTTAAGTTAATAAGTTTTGAATTGGTCTTTGGCTTCATGAATTATTTGGTTTTGTATGTTTGCAGAATTCAAGAAGAGGGAAGAGAGTGAAAAGCAATGAGAAGGAACTAGAGAATCCAAAGGAAGTGGTCCATGTTAGAGCCAGAAGAGGCCAAGCTACTGATAGTCACAGTCTAGCAGAAAGGGTAATTCCAAAAACTTACTTCAACCCAAAATAATTAAGCTCTTGATCACAAAGATGTTCACTACAAAACCAATTTAGTTAAATTGTATTTTTTCTAAACTATATATTACAAGTATTATGAGGTTGATGTCTATGTTATTTCAATCAGGTTAGAAGAGGAAAGATCAATGAAAGACTCAAATGCTTGCAAGACATTGTCCCCGGATGCTATAAGGTAAGAAAATTTTCTTTTAAAAGATTTTTTTTTTTTTGGTTATTGAAAAAAAAAAAAAGAATAATTAAAATTTCTCTTTGGGTTAAAAATAAAATTGGACTATCTATATTCTAAAATGGATTATGAAATTACAGAGCATGGGAATGGCAGTAATGCTGGACGAGATAATTAATTATGTTCAGTCCTTACAAAACCAAGTCGAGGTGAGCCAAATTTATAATACACCACCTTTTTTTTCTTTTGAGTACAAAATAATTTTTTTAAACACTAACATTTACATTTCTTTGGATTTGAGTGCAGTTCCTTTCTATGAAGCTTACAGCAGCGAGCTTATTTTACGACTTCAACTCAGAGACAGATGCTTTAGAAACAATGCAGGTGCTTCCTCTAAAATTGTATAGCTCATTTTCTGCTTTCAATTTCTAAATGGCAAATCGACTGCTTCATCTAGCCTTTGTTTACTTTGTATGGTTAAAATAAACTATCTGTTGAAGAATAATAAGTGACATACGCATAAAATCTAGCTATATTTGACATGCCCAAATGCTTAACTGCATGTAGTTTGTGTACTATTTTTAATTGTAGTTTGCATGTTAGAATTGGGTATGTGATTGATGAGTGATATGAATGATTTTTTTTTTTTTTTTTTTGTTACAGAGGACTAAGGCAAATGAAGCCAAAGAGTTGGAGAGATTGATGAGAGAAGGCTATGGAGGACTTGATTCATTTCACTCAAATTGGTCGCCGCTTTGACTTCAGAATTGGATGTTACCCCTTGTCATGCAACATTAAGATGCTTCATTTCCCAATAGTTTCCTCTATATGAAAATATATTTGTTCCCACTTCAGCTATACAAGCAGAAGTTTATATTCATACTTGTACAAGTCCTCACACATTGGGAAATTCAACTAAGATTAATATAAGGCTTATAATTATTATTTTTATCCTAAACTATTGTTGAATTCCTTCAGTTTGAAAGTATGTTGAGCATCATTGCCAATCCAAAAATAATTATGTCTGTAGTGCCATATGATCCAAAGCACCATTAGACATTAATCAACTTGATTGGACTTGAATGTGGTGTGGTGTGTTGTGTTTGCGCTCATAATTACACATTGATTGCAAGAGAACCAAAGTGAATTGACTTTAAGAAACTGAGGATGCTTTATTTATATTGCTGACAAGAGCTTTGAGCACAACTTGTATTTGAGCCTGATAAGACTAATTTAGAAGATGCCTCACTTGTATCCAAACAAAAAAAAAAAAGAAAAAAAAAAAAAGAAGAAGATGCCTCACTTACAACTTACAAGTAACAAATCTAAAACCAAAACGTTTACAAGTAACAAACCTAAAACCAAAACGTTGCAGTCTGTTTCCCACTACCTTAGTTATTATTCATGAATTCTTCATGGTTCAAAATTTTAACTTTTTAAAAAATTTTAATTTTGAAATGGATATGCTCCATTTAAATATTACAAATCTAAACCTATATTCAGGTCACATCATTTAAATTATTAAATAACGTGACACATTGTATACCATCATATATAAGAAATAAAATATTAATAGTAAAATAAATTCTGTCAATATCAAATGAATACAAAGAAAAATTTATTCGTCATTCTTGCATTTTGAGCCTTTAAACTTCAAAAATACACTTGTTTATACACTTATTTATGTAAAAGATTTTGTTATTGATATAACTTGGACAAGGGGCAAGTTCATAAAATGATTATTTATGTCATGAATCTTGATGGGGATTGATTCAATACCATACATCATTGATTCATTCTTATCCATTAAGGAACTAGAATTTTCACTTCCCTTGATGAGGCAAATCTAGAAGACAATCTTTCAAAGTGTAATTAGAATGGGCGTAAATTCCAATTGCTACCTACCATTGATACCACAACAACCTGCTGCCATCACTAGTTGTTTAGTATCCCATGTCGTGTAGGGTAAGGCCTATGGCTATGCAAAATTATTAGCCACAACTTTGTATAAAATAACACTTTGTCGGCAAATGGTAATCCATTTTGGCACTAGTATAATAAAAAGTGCATGACCCATGAGACTAGATAGGGATACTCTTAAAGACTCACATCAAGGGGCAACAAGTTTTTATACTATGACTAGTCACTTTGGCGAATCCAAGTGAACAAAAAGCATATGGATCCCACAAAATAGATGAATACATAAAATCTCATGGATGTTGCCAATTCCTGAACTGAATGATTGGAGGGAAGAAATTATAGGAAAGAGTGTATTATTATTATTATGAGTATTAGGTTGGTCTTTTTAATATATAAATTGAAAGAGAATAGGTAGATGCATTGCATCCATGAAATTGGGAGGGAGAGGAGAACAGACTGAATGGGCCATAGCATGCCCAAAAGAGAATGGGCAATGTGGGTTCTCCAACTTCACTAAATGATAAGAGCTTTGTGAACCTTTCAAGCCACTTTTGTTTCTCCTCCCCACTCAATCTTACTTCTTTGACCCCCTTTTGACTAAGTCTTTGCTTGTCTCTTGGAGTATGCATGAACAAGTAAGGGGAAGAGGTCTCAAAAGGGTCCCATAGTAACTAAATGGATAGTGTCATATTTCCAATTTAGATTGAGGGTCACATATTAGGTGGAGCTGGTGAACAGGACCAGTGAAATTATATGGGCAAGTTCAAGGACCCTAGTACAGTGGGTTCATCATCAAGCTTCTGAAGTGGAAAAAAAAGAGGTTGTTAGCTGGTCACCAATCTTAATTTATACCATCACTACAGCAAAAAAAATATAAAGGAGATCTTCTAATATATATGCATGTATGTAATATTAAAGAAATTCATACACCAAGCACTTTTTTTTTTTAATAATTACTTTTGAGAAGTGAACACCAAGCTCAACTGAAAAGTTGATTAGACTTTTGTACTTCATGATTCATTCGACCCGATTTGATCACAAGTGTGTGTATGATTTTTTTTTTTTTTTTTAATTCAAATAATAAGAAAAAAGATAACCCAAAAAAAAAAAAAAAAATTAGAGAGAATAGTTTAAGAAAAGCACTACATCCAAAATAAAAAAAGGCTCTCTCAGCTGAAATTAGGTAAACTGTTTTGTTTATACAGTCAAGGTAAATCTGTAAGGCTATGAGCCTATCACAGCAAAGACTATAGGCTATAGCCTTTGAAAAAGTAACTTAGAAACTTTTGATGGGTCAAGTTAACTGAACTGAACATAAAATCTACTCTACTTTAAGGTCATGGCATGCAAACCTTTTTAGGTCGACATGCTGAGTTTCGATTACTCCTAAAATCTTTAAAGAAAAGAGTGGGAAAGTCATCCAAACCTGAGGTGGCAATACTTTATCCACCAGTGAGAAACCGAAAACTAGGTGAGTAGTTTAAGACTTTAGAGGATCTCATTGGACGACCGGTCATAAATTTAGCAGTAGATTTAGTAAAAGTTACAAAAAGTCAAACATATTGTTGATTTTTGTGTGTAAAGTGTAAACGGAAATCGAATTTTAAATCTTTAATTCAAGAGACAAAAAACTTTAACATTAAACTAATTGAAATCTACTCAAATCAATGAGTTTTAATATTTGAGGTGAGCTCTTTATATATATGATTTTATAATTAGTTTGTACCTTTTATAAAGTTCAATAATGTTAAGAAATTTCTTAAAATTCTTAGTTGTGAATAAAACTATGGTGTAGCAGCGATAGCTAGTACATGGGAATCCCAATATATTTCCTGTGTCTTACTCAGGAATGAAGTGCTGAAGAAAACTTCAAACTTGTTAAGGCTGTTTAACAGTCGTCTCTACATCTTCAAAATTCGTCACAATAACATTGTTCCTAGTGAGCAATGGGGAAAAGTGATAGACGTATTTGTAACCTCAGATTCGGTGCTAGTTGGCTGGCTCGCAAAGCAACCTGCAATAATACAAAAGAGAATAAATTAACATTAACATCAACATCAACTATCGCCATACTATTTTTTACATGACCCCACTTGTGAATCTGTTACGTAAAGGTTTCTGCTAAAGCTGCCACCAAGTCGATTGTACAAAACTCAGAGACGGCAGAACATATATATTGCAAGATAATGTACACTTTTGCAGGCAAGATGCAGCAATGTTTATATCAATGTCATCCAAAGAAACAACGAAGAATTATTCTATTCTAGAGAACTAGCATTGGGTGTAACTTCTCTTAGGCTGTGTTTGTTTTGGGGGAAAATCATTTTTGGAAATGCTTTTCTGTATTTGCGGGTGTTTGGTTGTGCATGGAAAATGCATTTTTCGGAAATGCTTTTCAGTTGGCCTGTCAATGGGTGTAAATTGATTTCTGTTTTTATTTTACCTTCGAATACCCATTTTCCGGAAAACAGAGAAAGAGCTGAGTGAGAGGGAGATGCGCCCGCGCGCAGAGAGAGAGAGAGAGAGAGAGAGAGAGAGAGAGAGAGAGAGAACCCAGAAACCCCGGAAGAGCCCGACTCAGATCGTCGTCCCCTACCGCGTCGCACCCCAAAACCAATCGTCCTCGACCCAGATTGTCGTCCCCGATCGCAATCTCGCCTTCACGCCGATCGCGATTACAGCACCGATTGGCTTCGCGCGAGCTCGCCTCTCGTCGAACCCAGTCACGACCAGATTATGAATTTTTTTTTTTGGGTTTTATTTGTGTTTCTGAATTGAGGAATGAAATTATATATTTGTTTGGCAACTGAGAAAATGTGAGTAATAAGTAGAAAATGTGTTTTCTATGGTATTTTCAACAACACAACCAAACACCAGAAAATATTTTTCACAACATTTTCTGAAATGCAACCAAACACTTAAAAATATTTTCCTTTTTGGAAAATATTTTACATGAAACAAACACACTCTTAATTGCTATTTTACAACTCAAGATAGCAAAAATTCACTCCGTTCAGGTTTGTAAACTTAAAAAAATTTGCAACCTATGAATAGTCAAAGCATTCTCATAAAAAGTTTTAAAATTTTTAGCATTTAGCATCTAAAAAACTAACTTTATAGTTTTTAACACATCACTTTACAATACATCTAACATCGAAACTTCTATTTTTTTTACCATTATAGTATCTCCAGCAGATTCTTCAAATTTTTGTACTGCTTGAAGAATAAACAATGACTTTTTTCTTTTAACTACCAACTTTTTCAAATATACTTTCCAACAGATTCTCTATCCTATTCTCTATCTCATTTAAATATTATTTCTTTTATCATTCTTTATTCTTTTTTTATCATCATTTATTCTTCCTATATTCATTCCCAACAATTATATTTTTCAATGAAAAGTATTATATTCACAATATTTTTCGCAATACTTTCACAAGAATCACATTAAAATCTTATGTGGAAAGTTATTACTAGTTCTAATTTAAACCCACCGCTGAAATTATTTTTTTACTCACCAATATTAACTAATAACAATCTATTACTTAAAATTTATTATGAAAATATTGTAGTAACATTTCTCAATTACGATTTTTTATTTTTTATATTATTTTTCCTTTCATTCAATTCATTCTCATCCATACGTTTTCATTTCTTTTTTTCTTTTTCTTTTTTCTTGTTTTTCTCCTCCACACACATGTCCAGCATATCTCTACCCACCCCACCCTTTCTTTTATTTTCTTTTTCTCCCTCAGATTCAAGAACATTCCAGCAGCTCTCTCTTTTTTTCTCCAACTTTATCTCTCTCTTTTTTTTTTTTTTTTGAGAAGCAACAGAGAGAATGAGAGAAAAAAAATAAGCAACAGAGATGAGAGAAAAAAAAAAGAAAAAGAAAAGAGGCAACGGAGATTAGAGAAAAAAAAAAAAAAAAAAAAAAAAAAAAACGGAGATGAGTCAAAAAAAAAAGAAGCAACCGAGATGAGAGAAAAAAAGAAGCAACGAAGAGAATGAGAGAAAAAAAAATCCGGAGGAGAGAGAAAGAATTGATATAATAGTAGCTAGTATAATTTTTTAATCAAAAAAATTCAATTGCCAATGTACAGTAGCTCATCAGATTTGATTAGCTACTGTTCATGAACTAAAAAAAATTCAGGGTTTAGAGAATCTATTGGAGACATTTTTTGGGTCTCATTCTCTATTATAGAGATTATTTTACTTTTAGCTACACCATTGGAGATGCTCTTAGGGTATATTTGAATACCGCTTATTTTGTTGAAAACTGAAAACTGAAAACTTATTGCTAAAAACAATAAAAAAAAATAAATAAATTTTGGGTTACTGTTCACTCCGCCAAACACTGTTCATTTGTCTTAATACACTGTTCATGTCCCATAAATAGTGCAAGAGGCGCTGGTCAAAAAAAAAAAAAAAAAAAGTGAAAACGCTAAACATGGACGCTGGACGTGGGATCCAAACGGGAACTTCATTTAAATATTCTTTCTTTATTATTTTTTTTATTCATTTTTTATTCTTCCTCCCCCCCCCCCCCCCCCCCCTCTCTCTCTCTCTCATTTTTTAAGCACCACTAACCACATCCACAGCCACAAAATCATAATATTAATTCACAACAGAGACAACGAACCCATCAAATCACAAAATCAGATCACCCCGCCGAAATCAAACCACAAAACCCACCAAAATCAAATCACACCTACCAAAATCAAATCCCAAAATCAGCCACACTTGCCAAACCACCATTACCTAGACCCACGAAATCAACCCAGAGCCACACTCATCGAACCACCGTAGCCACACTCGTTAAAACCCAGCTAAAATCAATTCACAACAGAGACCCATGAACCCACCAAATCACAAAATCAGATCAACTCGTCGAAATCAAACCACATGGATGATCCACCACCACCTGCGAAATCAACTCGTCCTAGGAGAAAGATCAATAGTCAAAGAAAGAGAGTGAGAGTCAGATAGAAAGAGAGAGGAGGCACGGAGATAGATGAAGAGGTAGAGTGAAAGAGAGAGAGAGAGAGAGAGAAGAGAAGAGAAGAGGCACGGCAAAAGAGAGAAAGAGTGATAAAAAAAGAAAAATAATAAAAAAAAATAGTAGCAACTTGCTATAGTAAGGTGTTAGTAGTAGCACCTTACTGTAGCAAATTGCTAAAACTTTTTAGTTTTGGCATCTTTGATGTAGAGCATGTTTTAAGGTTTTAAGCTATAAAATAGCATTTTAGCATTTTTCACATCTTTGATGTGAATGCTCTAAAGTTGCATATATGCAACCTTACTATTCATAAGTTGTAAAGAAAAAAAATAATTTTTAATCTTGTGGTTGTGTGGGAAGAGAAAAAGATAGTGGGTGGAAAGAGGGAGATAAAAATACTTTTTATTATTTTATTAGGTAGTTTATATTATTTTATTGAGTTGTATATAAAAATAAAAACTAGAATATAGGGTGAGTTTTAAAATGAGTTGGTAAAATAAATAAAATAATGTTTGAGGATGCAAAAAAAAAAAATATATATATATATATATATTTGCATCCTCGAATGCTAGTGCTCTAATAAGCTGTTCTGGAACTTTAATTTCCAATTTCTTACATCAATTATGAATGATTTTGTTGGCTGAAAAGAATGTGGGACTTAGGGCTGTCCATAGACCGCATAACCTGACCCACCAGTTGAGTCAAACCAACCGGGCAATTAGGGCTGTCCATGAGTAGATCCTGGTCAAGTTTGTGCCCAACCCAGAAGTCTAGAACTGACCCCATCACTTCGGGTCTCATTCTTTGTTTATTATTGTCTTCATATAAAGAGAGAGAGTGAGAGAATTTGGTGAGACAAGAGGTCAAAGAAAAATGTAAAATAATAATATACGAAGTTACAGTAACTGTGTATATTTACACCGTTATTATAGAAATTTTACAAATTTACACATATTTAGCTTGACTGATGAGGATGATTTTGGGACTTAAACTTGTAAAATTTAACACTTTTTTTAATCTATTTTTTAATGCAAATGCTCTAATATTTCATGTCATGTTATTGAGACAGTAGAGTAGACCCCTTTGTTCAGTATGGTGGATCATCAGACCATAACTCAAAAAGCCCATGTGTATAGCAAAGCCCAGGTCATTACTCCTTTGTCTAACTGAATTGGTTTAGATAGGCCCAGAATCGCCCATCTTTTATATAGGCTTGGTTTTTTTAAAACCAATTGGGTATCGAACTAATTTCGATTTTCGATACTAATAAAAACCACACGAGCATTGGAAATTGGAATAAGTCCATGGAATGACACCAAATGTATTATTGGTAACGGATTCAGAGTTCGTTTTTCGTTGTTTTTTTTTTCTTTTTTTCATTAGAAGCTACATTAATGATTTTAAATAAATATTAGTATAAATCTAAAGGTATATCTATTGTCAAATCACCTAAACTTTTAAATGGTGTAATAATATTATATACACAATTAGATCCAAGAAATAAATTTTAACTATACAATGAACTCAATTTTAATTAATTGGGGAGGAACGCAACACCCGTAACCTTTAAAGATAAAAAAAGTCCTTAAACCTTTAGATCTCTTAAAGTCTTTTCTATTTGAGACTTTGTTTCAGTGGGCTCAATTATGAGGATTTACGTTGTATATCTCCACTTCTGATTTTCTACAATATGCTAGTTTTAGTTCTTGAGTTATATGTATTTGGTTCATATTTAGAGTGTTCATCATAGTGACCACTATGTTCTTCTATTTCAATAAAATTTCTATTACCTAACAAAAAAATAAAAAAGCAACAGGGAAGATCATGTTCCAAATGAGAATAACTCGTATTAGAGTAACCTAAAGAAAACCGTACATGGTACACATTCATCTTTAGCGCATTCTTGTTTAGTCAAAACAATCAGCACAAGTGGTAGAGCCAAGAATATGCGGCTGGAGGAGCTAAATAGATAATGTGATGATTAAGTTTTTATTTTTATTTTATATCACCTTCCTATTACATATTTTAGAATAAAAATAAATACTATAAATACAATTCACAATGCAAATGAAATATTTATAGTCAAATATTTGGGTTACAAAGATTATATCTATTATACTGGACAAATTTGTGTCAAATGATGTCTTCAATCTATCTCTTGCTAGATAAGTATAAAATCAATAATAATACAAAATATAAGTATTTCATCTTGAATTGTAGTCTGCAATCTTTAAGAGTATTAAACTCATTAAGAGTATGTTTGGTTGGAAGTGAAATAAGGTAGATGAAAAATAAAAGGAAGAAAATAGGAGTGGGTATTGTTTGGTAAAAAAAAAAAAAAAAAAGAGAATAAATTTTTTAATAGAGCTTAGGTATTTTCCACTCGAGCCCACGAAAAAAACCATCTGGCAGAAAAAACAAGCGTGAAAATACATGTCGGTACGGAAAGACAAAAGTGTCCCCAACTTTTTAATGCTTACCAACCTCCCAATTGCTTCCCACTACTTACCACAGAGCTCTCATTACTCATCATTCTCCTTCTTTGTTCTTGCCTCTTCACAACTCAATGGTAAAAATTCAACTTCTCTCTCTCTCTCTCGCTGTAAATTAATCTTTTTTTTTCTTCTCCAACCAAGAATCTCAGGTATGGCTGACCCTTTTTTTTTTGTTTTTTTGTTTTTTTTTTCAGTCGAGAATTTCAAGTATGACTTTTGACCCTTTTTTTCCCCTTTCATGTTATCACTCTCTCTGTTTCTATTGTTAAACCCTTTTTTTTTTCTTTTCCAGCCGAGAAGCTAAAGTCGGTATGTCTCTAGACTCTAATCTTGTTTTTTTCCTTCTTGTCCTCTCTCCTTCTCTCTATCTCTCTATTTTTTTTCCTTGTTGTATTTCTTCTTTTTCCTAGAGTTTTTTTTTTTTTTTTTTTGGTATCTAAACTCTGTGCTCTTTTTATTTTTCATTGAAAATGCAGATAGAAGACTTAGAATCAAGTTGCACAACATCTATATGTTTTCTTCGTGTTCATTTTACCTAATTTTTGCTTGCTCATATCATTTGTGTTTTTTATTTCTATTTTATTCCTATTTTTTCACACTTAGACCCTTTGGTAATTTGTTATTTTCTTTTTATTTCTTGTTTTTTGCAAACCCCATATGGATTTATTGAATCTAAGCATATACAAAAATTGGATTTTGTGTGTGAAAGAAACAACGTGGATTGTTTGAGGTTCATGTGCTTTAATGCAGTTGGTTTTTGTTATCCAGAAATAGTTGTGATTGTTAGAACCTATGGTGTAAGGTTTTGATTTATTAGTGGTTGGGTTTCGTGTGTGAAAGAGACCATGTGGATTGTTTGAGGTTTATTTGCCTTGATGCGTTTGGTTTTTATTATCTAATATTAGTTTTGTGTTTCGCTTGTACTAATATTTATAAGTAGTCTATTTTACATGACTAGTTCTGTGTGAGTTTTTTGGTTGAATATTGCTAAATCTGAAATTTATTTGTGTTATAGGTACTGTTCAAACTTATTTAGTGAAATGAGGAAAGAGAGTGAATTTTGACAATGGTGTTGCCAAAATTCAACAAAAGTATGAGAAAGAAAGAGGAAAAGTGGGAGAGAGAAAATTTTGAATTTCGGCAATGGTATTACCGAAATTCCTGCTGCCCAAATTCCCTGCCTGAGTGTGTCCTGTGTGCTCGAAGTGTGAGTTTCCAAAAAAAACCAATTACGGCAATGTCATTGCCAAAATAGGGAAAAAAAATTGGTAATTGTGGCAATGCCATTGTCAAAAATGAGAGGGAAAAAAAATTGGAATGGAATTGTGGCAATGACATTGCCAAAATAGGTGAAAATTTTTTTTGGCAATTGTGACAATGTCATTGCCGAAAATGGGAGGAAAAAAGAAAAATTGTGGTTGCCGAAATCTGGGGAGGAATTTAAAAAAAAGTGTTACGTTCACAATATTTTTACAACATTTTCACAACAAATCACATGTGATTAGTTATTATTAGTTCAAATTTGAATTTAACATTGAGATTACTTTTTTAATCCAACAATAACAACCTGTCACTTAAAATTTGTTGTAAAAATATTGTAAAAATTGTATGCACTTATCATTTCTTAAAAAAAAAAAAAAAAAGAATAGAATTGTGGCAATGGCATTGAAAATTTTTCACCTATTTCGGCAATCCCATTGCCGAAAATGTGAAAAAAATAAAAAATAAAAAAGAGGAATAGAATTGTGGCAACGGTATTGCCGAAATAGGTGATTTTTTTTTTTTTAAGAAATGATAAGTGCACACAATTTTTACAACAAATTTTAAGTGGCAGGTTGTTATTGTTGGATTAAAAAATTAATCTTAGTGTTAAATTCAAATTTGAACTAATAATAACTAATCACCTGTGATTTGTTGTGAAAAAGTTGTAAAAATATTGTGAACGTAACACTTTTTTTTTTTTAAATTCCTCCCCAGATTTCGGCAACCACAATTTTTCTTTTTTCCTCCCATTTTCGGCAATGACATTGCCACAATTGCTAAAAAAAATTTTCACCTATTTCGGCAATGCCATTGCCACAATTCCATTCAAATTTTTTTTTCCCTCCCATTTTCGGCAATGGCATTGCCACAATTACCAAATTTTTTTTTCCTTATTACGGCAATGGCATTGCCGCAATTGGTTTTTTTTTTTTGACACACTCAGGCAGGGAATTTGGGCAGTAGGAATTTCGGTAACACCGTTGCCGAAATTCAAAATTTTCTCTCTCCCACTTCTCCTCTTTCTCTCTGATACTTTTGTTGAATTTCGGCAACACCATTGCCGAAATTCACTCTCTTTCCTCATTTAGCTAAATAAGTTGGAACAATACCTATAACGCAAATAAATTTCAAATTTAGCAATATTTAGCCAAAAGACTCAGTTATGTGTAGTAGTATTTTTTATAGTGTCTCTTTGCTAGTTATGTTTGGGATGATAGGAACTAAGATACAAGGGTAAGGTGCTTTGATTAATAATTATTATGACCAATGTGTTAATTATTCCTTACTTGTGATGGATCTTTGGTAGATGGATAATCTAACTAATTAGAATAGTAGTCTACCATAAGATTTAAGTCAAAGTTGGGAGGAAAATTGTCAAGATTAATTAAGAAATATTCATGAAATGAACCAATTTGGTTTGCAACTTTTGACTGGTTTGCAGAGAAGACTGAGATGTAGTGGTTTTGCAACTTCTTGCACATGTGGTGCATGCAATATGAATGATGGGTATATACTGTAATCAACGTTATGTGGATAGGGTAATTACCCAAAATAGTGGGGAAAGAGAAAACATTCGAGAAGAACTAATGAGTCAACTTAGATGTAGTGAAAAATATTAGGACATAATTCGAATGGGGTTTTATGCCTTTGCAAAGTTGTGTGAAATTCTTCGAGGAATTGGTCCTCTTCAAGACACTAGGAATTCTTCTATTGAAGAGCAAGTAACCAAACTTCTTTACATTTTAGCACATAATGAGAGAATTCGTATAATTTCTTTTTTCTTCTATCATTCCAATGAGACTATAAGCCATCATTTTCACAATGTTTTGAGAGCAATAATCTACTTAGAAGTAAGGGTGGTGCCATGTGTTACAGAGGGTGATCAAAGTGACCACCCTAAGATGAATTATATATATACTTTAAAAAAAAATTGAATTTAAAATTAAAATGGGTTTTAACCACCCTTAAAAAAAACTTGAACACCCTAAAGAAAAATTTGGCCTCTCCAAAATTTTGTTCCATGGAAGGTTGAACCAAAACATTGCAAGAAATCCTATAGTTACAACATTTTCACAACACTTTCATAACTTTTCCATATCAATTTCATAACAAATCTTAAGTGATAGATTATTACTAATGAAAAAAATATGTAATTTCAGTAGTAGGGTCAAATTAGAACCGAACAACTTGCTATTTTGACTTTCTTGTGAAAATGTTGCAAAAATGTTATGGACATAGCACTTACCAAAAATTGCCTAAACAAATAAATTAGCCTAAAAGCCCATATCAAATGTTTAATTTTGATTTTTTGAATTTTGTTTTCAAATGACATATTTTAAAATCACTATTTTTTTTAAAACATACATTTTCAAATAGCTAGTTTATTAGTGCTTGCTCTAGCCTCTAGGTGAATTTGTTGGATTTATGTGATACATTTTGTCCATACGTATATGTACTAAAATAATGCTTGAATATGTTATTGAACAAGATCAATGTAACGGTTGAATGCTTAAGTTGAATATGTTGAATGAATTAATAGTTGATCATTTATTCTTTTGCTAGCACCATGAACAAATTTCTTATAAGGAAATCATTTATATTGCAAGATTCATCTTCTAAGCAAATTGTTATTGACTTGAATAATCTTCTTTTAGATTCTAAGCTATGAAAAAACGTCTCGTCTTTTCATCTTAATCATCAAGATGAAATAAAAATAGTATATTTACAAAGAGGTTTTTTTCAACCTCTTGACCATAATTTCCCTAAAAAAGATATTAATGGAGTATTACATCGATTGAATCCTGAATTATATGTATTTACGTTTTGTTTTTTTTTTTGTTTTTTTGTGAATACAATATATTCAAGTTTTATTTATTTTAAATTTTGTTTAATTTAAGTCTCTTAATGACCACCTTGAAAAAAATTTCAAGAGCCGCCATTGCGTAGAAGATCAATTTCTTCTACAACCTAATGGGGCAAAGGTTCCCTAATAGATTCGAAATAGTCATAAATCTTACCCATACTTTAAGGTAAACATATTTTCAAGTAACTATATGAGAATTTTTTCCAATATGAGTAAAAAATTATTGATTTAATAGATTGCTTTAATTCTAGGATTGTGTAGGGCAATTGACATGACACATATTCATGTAAAAGTGTCATCAAAAGATGCGCCTAGATATTGAGGGAGGAAAGAGTACACAACTTAAAATGTATTGGCAGCATGTGATTTACATAAGTTTTACCTAGATGGGAAGGGAATGCCTCTAACTCAAGGATAATTAAAAACGCTTTAAGTATGGAAGACAAACTTATAATTCTCAGAGATGATGTTAAGTTATAAATACAAAGTATACTTATAATATATATAAATATATATATATATATACATATATATATATATATAGAGAGAGAGAGAGAGAGAGAGAGAGAGAGAGAGAGAGAGAGATTGAATTACTTATATAACTTATTTTCTTAATAGGCAAATATTATCTAGTAGATGTGAGCTTTACGTTGAGAAGTTGACTTATCGCACTATACAGGGGTGTAAGTTATCATTTAAAAGAGTATTCAGCATGTGGCATAGAAAATGTTAAGAAAATATTTAATCATCAGCATTCCTCTTTGTGCAATGTCATTGAAAGGACATTTGGTGTGTTAAAGAAATGATCTCCAATTATATCTGGAACGATGGAACTTTTATTTTTTCTAGTTGATGCGATTACTGAGATTATCTTGGCTTGTTGTATATTGTATAACTATCTTATCTGAGTGGATCCGGATGAAAGGTTGATTGCAAAAGTTGATCAAAAGATCTTGAATAGTGACATACATAATGAAGGTAGAAACAGTACAAATGATAGAGACGCAGATGAAAATGAGCAATATTACCAACTAGTATAGCAACTAAAATGTGGAATGACTATGTTTGCATGATTAATAATTAGGTAAATTACATATTTGGTCCCTATTTTTTATACCATATTTTGATTTGGTTCCTAACCTTTCAATTGTATCAATTTGGTCCCTAGCCTTTTAATATTGTGTCAATTTAGTCCTTGCCGTTATATCTTGGATAAAAATTGTTGACATGATAAATGGCCAAAATAAAATTTTAGTTTATTCTCACATCAACGAAATTTAATTTTTTATTTTGACTATTATACACATCATCAATTTTCATCCAAAAGATAATGGTAAAGGTTAAGGACCAAATTGACACAATTGAAAGGTTAGAGATCAAATTGAAATATGGTGTATAGGTTAGGGACCAAAAACATAGTTTACCCTTAATAATTTTAGTCATTATATTATGGGATTTGATTTGCTTGTGTATCTTTCTCTATGTAATAGTTGTTTTGTATGCATTGTTGCGAAACATTTAACTTTATTATTTTTGTACAATTATTATCGTAATATTATTAATATTTTTATTCAATTAGACTTTTTTTAGAAAAATATTCAATTACTAGTTTATTTGTAGTAATATTATGCTATGTCTTTTTATTTTATTTTATTGGTTTGTTTGTAGTAGTTGCATGTAATCTTGGTAATAATATTGTAAAGAATAATAACATCCAGTTTTTAAAGATGTTTAATACATTGAAGAAAACAATAACTGATAGTGAACCTAAAGTGAATAACATGAGATGAACTGATGATATGGATGACTTTTTACTTAATGTCATGTTGGAGGAACAAAACAATTGAAATATGCCCAATCAAACATGGAATTCTCATGCTTACTTGAATATGTGTAAGAAGTGTTCTGCAACATTCAGTTATGCAGTTTAGAGAAGTAACATCAAGAATTGCATCAAAGCTTTGAAAGATACTTTTCATTCATGTCATGACCTTTTCTAGAACTTAAGTGGATTTGCATGGAATCTAATTACTGGACTTTTTTGAGACTGAAGCTAAAGTGTGGGAACCTTTAATATAGGTTAGTTATATTTATTTTGATATCATGAAATGATTTTTAGAACAATTTAGTATATTTTACTGTCATGAAAGTGTGTATTGACTATTGTATTCCTATAGGCAAACCCAAATGCTAAAAAATGGAATAAAAAAAAAAAAAAAAAAACTTAAATTCAACATTATGAGAAGCTGTTTGATTTGTTTTCCAATGACTGGGCAAATGGTGAAAGTTGTATAATTGCAAAAGAGAAAGTTTGTCGATGAGAAAAGGAAAGAGAGAATAGCATAAATTTGGAAAAAAACGTTGATGACTTTGATGGGTTTAGCTTGCCAAATTTTGAATCATATTCTCCAATGATTTCTCATTTCTACTCATGTGAAACATCATCCAAAAGGGTGAAGAAACCAGTGCAAATGATTGAAATGCTTGAAAAGCAAATGGACATCTTTCAATTTGGGGCTAATTTTGTGGCAGTAAGAATAAGGCAATGAAATGAGATTGCTAAAGAGGGAATTGCTATTATGATGCAAGGACATGAGATTGCTAATGAGAGACTTGCTATTAGGGAGAGAGGACGTCCACATTGTTACTCTGAGAAGAAAGTATTTTTAGAATTAGTGAATATAGGAATACCGTCGGACATACAACTTGATGCTATGCTATTCTTAATTAAGGATCCATCCAAAATGAGAGCATTATTTTGGTGTTCCAACTAGTGAGTTACGTCGACAAATATTATTGAAGATGGTGTATGCTAAGGAACCTTAAAGGATGAATAATTGTAAATTGACTTTGGGTACAAGTCTAATAGATGAAGTGGTGTGTAAAGTGATGTTTGATAGTAGCGAAGTTGCATAATACTGAAAAAATACAACTTAACATTTTATAGACTTTTGATTTGCTGACTTTTAATGGATTAAATATAGTATATTACGAAATTAGCAAAATTTGATGACTTTGTATTTTGGTTAAGACAAGACAAGATAATGTAATATTTTGACTTGCATAGTGCTATAGATTAATATAATTAATATCATTTTCTGTTCAACATGATTGCTTTGGCCACCTTTGGAAGAATGTATATTTATAATTTTTTTTTTCTCTAAGAAATAGGTGAGTAGTTTGTTGATACATATATTTTGATATTGGTTGTAACTGTGCTTTGTCCCACATTTTTGAAACAGGTGAAGAATGTATTTGTTGAATAGTGTGTTTTGTTGCCCAAGTTAAGAATGTATTAAAATATAGTTGAATAGTGTTTTGTTGCCCACGTTTTTGTTGCCTAGTTTTTTTCTTTTTCCTCCCAGCAACACACACATACACACATATATATGGGTTGGGTTCAAGTTACACCTAGTGTAACTCTAAGTAATATTACACTACACAATAATTTGTTATTAAATTCATATTTTGAAAATCCAACCTTGAATTACATGTTCTATATGTTGTTAAAATGCATGCCATTTTTCATGCCAATCTGATGTAATTTACCATTCGATCCATAAACTTATCTTTTATATATTATTTTAAACTACAAAAACTTGAATTTAAATAATTGATCGATGACATGACTATTAATCTTTAATCATCTTTAAATTTTGTAAGCATGGAGCATATACAAAAGATAATGTAATCCAACGGTGGATTTATTAAAATTCACATCTAATTAAAAAAATATTGGGTGGTATAATATTATTTAAAGTTACACTAGGTGTAACTTGAACCCAACCCTATATATATATAATATAATATAATATTATATTATATATAATAATAAAAAAATAATATAAATTTATATGTATGATGTGTTAATTTTTATATTATTTAACGAGTACAAATAAATTATTTTTTACATATTATTTGACAAGGGCATAAGAGTCAATTTATATAAAATATATTTTCTATCCTCACTTTTCTCTTAACCAAACAAAAGAGTTTTCTACTCTCCCCACTTTTCCACCCTCCCCACTTTTCCATTCATTAACCAAACATACATGAGGAAAAACTAAATCTTTTCCATCTTAAAACTAAATCTTTTTTATCTTTCCACTTTTCTATTTTCCCACTAATTTTCTATCCTTCCACTTTTCTAGTCTTCCATCTAGGAATGGCAACGGGTCGGGTTTGGGCCGGGTTTTTTCATACCCGGACCTGACCTGCGGCCCGGACCCGCCCCCGCCGGGCCCCACGGGCCCCGTTAAGCCCTGCCAGATCAGGGCCCATTCCGTTGCCCAATCACAAAAAAAAAAAAAAAAAGTTTGCCTGATACTGATTTTCTCAGCAACCAAACAGTAAGGGACACTCAAGAAAATCCAGATTGGAAACCCTTTTTTTTCATTACAAAATTTTCCCACATCAAAAGTAAAAACAAGAATTAACATATAGACCCTACAAAATCAAATCAAACAAGTCGATCATATTCAACAAAAATAACACTTAAATTGGAAAATACAAATTTGATTCTTTGAACAAAATGAACGATTTTCAGTGCAAAAGCTTGAGTTCTCAACGAGGTGAGAAAGATAAGAGAGTTGTGGCCTTGTGAGGTGGAGGAGGGTCCGACGAGGTGATGTCCGTGAGGAGAGGTGCTTGATCTCTTGAGGTGCTTGTCAGTGAGCTCGCTTAAGGGAGAGCGGTGACACTGACAGAGCTTGGGACGGCGGTGAAGGCTTGGGATGGTGACGAAGGCTTGGATCGGCGGTGAGAGGTTGGGTAGTTGGCTGAAGGTGAGATTGAGAGTGAATGAGATTGTGATTTGTGAGTGAGATGAGTTAGAGAGTGAGAGAGTGAGTGAGAGAGTGAGACTAAAGAGAATAGAGATGTGGGGGCGGCTGTGTGAGCTGAAAGGAAATGAGGATTTATAAATTTTAGGGTTTATAACATTATATATATATATATATATGAGGATATTTTAGTAATTATATATATCTGGGTCGGGTCGGGTTCGGGTTCGGGTTCGGGTCGAATTTTTACAAAAACCCAGACCTGGTTCAGGTTTTTTTTTTTAAACCCAAACTCGACCCTATTCCTTATCGGGCCGGGTAAAATCCGACCCATTAGGGTCAGGCCGGCCCGGGTACCCGCGGGTCGAGCAGAAATTGCCATCCCTACTTCCATCCAAACGGACCCTAAGTATTGAATTTGAAGTGACGTTCTCAATAATTTTCCTTTCAACATAGACAACCAAATTGTCTACAACAAACTCATCTTCTACTTTACTGTGTAGTCTTGCTAACAACTTTCAAAGTGGAAAATGTTCGTTCACTAGTCATTTGCGAAGATGAGTCAAAAGAAGATGAATCAATCAATCAATGAGATGATATGCCTTTTGACTTTTCTGTTTGTACAAACATTCGACATAATTCACCATATGATCACTCTTTGGATCCAAAGTTGAGTTAAGTGTCAAAAATTTCTCTGCTTCTTCACCAAAACTATTGTTGAGCTCTTGTCATTCAAAGTCTATAATAGCATTGAATATGTCAAAATAATATTCAGAGAGAGAGAGAGAGAATATGTCAAAATAATAATGATGTTCCACTTTGTTGGGTTATTTAGACCCTATTGTGAATTAGTGAATTACCCAAGTGATTTGATTACACCAATTTATCAATAGTGCATATAATAGATTAAAATATTTGGCACATCAAATATAGTATCACTGTGAGAGACTGGAAAAGTGCCTCTAACAAAAAGAGAGATTTTTGAGTATTTTTAAGGACACCTCTCTTTTTGGGTAAGTAGTGTGGAGTCACCACCTATTTTTTTATACAAAAAGAAAAAAGAAAAACTAAATATAAAAAATACATGACTGAATTGTTTCCTTTCATTGATTAAAAAAATATATGTTTGAAAAATTGAAAATTACATGGCTTTGGGTCCTAGTTACAAACTACCAAATAAGTACATAGCTTTTTGTCCTAGTTACAATCTACCCAAAATAAAAGCAACGATAAGATCTAGGTCTACCTATCCAAAGAAACTAAATTCGGAGGCTAGATTATGGAATGAGAAGGTGTTAGGCACCCATTTCGCCCAAACAGAGTCTGGTCTTCTAGATTCTTGTGACCAATGTACCCTTTTTTTTATGCATGAGATGAATGATATGTTACACATGTGAAATAAACTAAATCACACAAATTTATTTATGAACGTATCCTCTCCTTTGTTAAAAAATTTCAGATCTATTGTTGTGAGTAAAAAAAAATTTGAATTTGGTTTATAAAAAAAATCAAATCTGTTTTTGTTGTGTAAAAGAAGGTGGTTTTTAGAGATAAAATTCAAATATGTTTTTATTTAATAAAACAAAGTCTTTTGGTTTTAAAAAATATTAGATCTGTTTTTTGAGAACTTAAAGAAAATGATTTTTTGAAGACAGAAAAATCAGATATGTTTTTATATGTTCAAAAAGTATGAAATAGATTGCTTGAGAAGAGGATTTCATTCATGAAGTAAATTTATGCCATATATTTTGAATAAAACAAACACAACAAACACAACCATTCATGATCTGCATCTAAGGAATATACAAATCCATTTTTATTTTGAGAAAAATTCAGATCTACATCTAAGGAAGATGCAGATCTGTTTTTTATTTTAAGAAAAATTCAGATCTACATCTAAGGAAGATGTAGATCCGTTTTTGTTTTATGAAAAATTCAGATCTACATCTAAGAAAGATGCAGATCCATTTTTTATTTGAGAATAAGAATTAATTATATGCAAATCTTTGAAATCAAGAAAGAGATCATAACCATAATAAAAGAATCAAGAACATGCTTTAACAATATAAATTAACAATTCATGTTATGGATACTTAAAACAACTAAACTAAAAAAATATAAAAACATGCATCTTTACAACAAGAAAAGCATAAAGAAAAGAAAATGGTAATCAGAAACAACCTCTTGCATGGAGCATTTCTTCTCCTTGAGAGGATGTTTTAGGGTTTAAAGAAATTTATGCAATTATCTTTGAAATCTAAAAATCCTAATTTAAGAAAGAATACCAGAAAGGGGGTGAGAAATTTGAGAGTGTGAAAAGGTGTCTCTCCTAGAGTGTAAAAGAATGTGTTGAATTTTTGAGATTCAGTCTCTATTTATAGAGACTAGAATGCTTAAAAATAAGCAACGACAAGTAGAATTTGAATCGGGATGTGTCTTTCTATGAAAAAAGTCGAAAAGGATATGCCTTATCGGCACCCGAAGTGAGTTGGGCCAAAGCTCAAAAGGGTGCCACTCGGCACATTGAAATTGCCAATTGGCACTCCAAAAGTGCCGAATGGTACTCTTGGGTGTTGATCACACTTTTGTGTTCAGGTGCGTTTTGAACTCTTTTTTAGGTTTTCTTGAGTCGGGCCTTACACTTAGATGTGTTTTCAATCCGTATTCTAATATATATATATATATATATATATATTTTTTTTTTATCTCTTTTCTAGATAATTCAATTCTTTTTAGCAACAATTATCTTGTATATAAATACTCTAAAATAAATCTTGATAAAGTTCAGATTATCCACAATTTTATTGTTATCCAATTATCCCCTTTATTCCTATGCAAGCAATTCTATTTTAAACACTAATTATCAACCAATCACAAAATTATTTAATTAATTTTAATTGTTTAACCAATCAGAATTAATTTAAATTAATTATGTGTGGTCATTTCTACTTAGACATAATGCATGCTGACCGTGCAAATTTGATCATGTGATATATTTCGATCTGACGGTCCGATTTGGAAACGGGACATATCATCACAACCTTTAGAATCTCAAGATCATTTTTATGATATGCAATGAATGAATTAATGCATGTAATGCAATCATGATTTTTGGGGTACTTGGATGGTCACTTTAGTAATTCTCCTTGATTAAATCATGAGTGCAAAATTGAGTGTCTACAATCACCAATCACACAAAATCAATCACAAAGGAAACAACAATATAGTGACGAAGGAAAACTATCCAAGGGAAAACCACTACGAAGATGAATCTTCCCCAATAAGACAATCCACTAAGATAAGAGAAGTTTTATAGACTAAGAAAAACCTTTATGACTCATAGACAGCTTACAACAAAAACCTTATGCTGCTCAAGAATATCTGAACTCTTCAATCACATGGAGGTCTTCATGAATGATGCACCCACGGTATGACTGAAACCATAGACCAACTCCAAGAACCTCTTGAAGCTCTACTCTACAGCAGTAGCATTGGGATAAAATCATGACTTCATCCTTGATCACCAATCTCCAATGATATCGTCTTCAAATCTACTTCTCAAACTTTGGTATGATGGCGAAGTAGAGAAAATTAGGGTTTGGATATTATTTGTGCTATGAATTGCTCTATCTCTCTCTCTCTCTCTCTCTCTCTCTCTCTCTCTCTTGTTTTGGTCGACCCTAATATGCCTTATGTAGTCTAGCAACTAAGGCACAAATTAGAGTTGCATAAACGACTTAATGAGTTAATGGGCCTTTACAAAATCTATTTCTCATAGTCTTGATTGATCAACACTCATTCTTGATCTATTGACACTTTCCTCAATAGATTGAAAAACATTCTTGATTGATCAAGAATGTATCAATAATTCATTCTTGATTGATCAAGAATGTGTCAATAATTCATAAACTTCTCTTTCTTTGAGTTGAACTTAGGTCTTTTGTTATGGACTTGAAAACACACCTTATAACTCAACAAAACTTACAGTTTGTCATGGTTTGCCATCACTAAACCTATTGGCCTGTACACACTTAAATGTAATCATGTTGATCACAACCTTGACCTTCAATGTAACAAGCAATTAAATTTGTAATTTCTATTTCAAATTTTTTGGAGAAGGAGATAACATTCTTAAGCAAATTATGCCAACAATCTTCTCTTAGCTTTTGGATAAATGTGTAGAGCATTCGAGGTGTCTTGAGACTTTTCTTGCAAAGCTTGACAAAGGACATCAATAGTACCTATGATTTCCTTCGTTAAATGTAAAATGAATATGAATTGGAAAGATGTCATTATTTTATAAGCTACACTGACATCCTCACATTGAGTGAGAATAAATCCTTTAATATTTCAGCATCGAACAAGTTTCACCAACCATCCTTATTAGGCTACAAATATAATAAAAATGAGAAACCCATAGAGAGTCATCAGCTTACTTCAAAGTTCCTATTTGGTTAGCTCATGTTTTGCTTTCAAGTTCAACAATAGCTAGGATATGTGCAATTTGTGTAGCTTAAGTAGCTTTTAGGTCATCATGGCATTCACATGAAGCACCAATCTCATTGATAAAGAAATTCAAATTGAAGAAGAATTCATGGACAAAAATTGCATCTTTATATGTAACAACTAACAACTTATGCCAAATATAATGTGCACAAAGACAATCATTAAGAAGTAATGTAAAAATGAATGTAAGATAAGTTACCTGGTTTTGAGAGTAACATTAAAGAAAAAAAATTGAATTATTTTATGAAAATATTATTATTAGATCTCTATTTTAAAGTAAAAAGGTTTAAAATAAAGAGATATTTTAGGAGTTCTCGTGAAATTTTTATTAAACCTAATTTAATTTTCTTCAATTATTCTAAATTTTGAGAAGAATGAAAATTTGAGATTTTTAAAAAATAGAAAGTAACAAGTTTTCCCTTCTATTCAGTTATATTTCATTAAACTTTCAAGTTCCAAACATGAAAAGAATATATTAAAAACTTAGGCCTCGTTTGGTAAAATGTCTTAAACACATATTTTCAGTTTTTAAACAATATTACATGCATTTTTATACGCATTTCTATACATTTTTTCCCTCACATATATTTCAAAAAAATACAAACCACGTTACTTAAATTCCTCAAATTCCTCTACCAAATGCCCTAATTCTAATCATTCCACTATCTTGTTTGGAATATTTCTTTTTCTTATTATTCTTATATAGTTTGACTGTCTTTATCTGACTTTTGACCATGTTTTAAACAAATCTTAAGAAACAAAATCTCATTTCAGTGCAATCCAAACGGAGGCTCAGATTCATTTCTACACAAATAAAATTAAAGTGGACTCGAGGTTCGGTTCTTTCAAGGTTCAATGATCTTCTACCCACAGTAACTTTGTGGGATTTATCACATCAACCAAACAATCTCATTTCAGTCCAAATCCAAAAGTCCCTATCTATTCCTACTTTACCTTAATAAAAGTAAAACAATCCTATCTCAACACGTTGTCATAAACCTCTGTACCCGACCTCTTCTGATCCTCTCCCAAAGACAAAACTCGGACACAGAAAAAAACACACAAGCTTCAGACGATGGTGCAAGCTTCTTGATCACTCTCTGCTTAAAATTCTTATTCTACACTTTTTCCTTTATCCATCATAAACCCCATTTCACGCCAAAACCATGACTGTGCCCGTGACGATTATCTTCTGCTTTGTCAGTGTACGTAATCCTTTGAATTTCGCAAATTGGTGATATGGGGGTTTGCTGATTATGCTTTTATGCTCATAATTCGAGGTGGGTTTTCTTCAAATGTGGCAGGAACCAAGAGAATTTCGTGTTTCGTGTAAAGCTGTCATTTTTTCGGGGGGTCTGAACTGAATAGAATATACAATTTGAGGTAAGTTGCTTTCTGTTGTAGTTAGTGAACAAGTTGTTGGGATTAGGTTGTTGATGAATTTTTGGTTGATGAGTTGGTGTAGAATTTGATACTTTTTGTTGTTGTGTAATAAAGTTTGGTCTTTTGTGTTTTGGTTTTTGAGTAGCAATGGCTTATTCCCACATGGTAAATCCATCATTTGCTCCTGGTAAGTTTCATTGCTAAAGGAAAAAGAAAAAGAAAATAGATACTTGGAGATTTGGAACAAATAAGTAATTGTAGTGAGTAATCTTGTGGCTTATATAGAATTGCAGTCAGTTTAAGCGGTGTATTAAAAAGTTGATTCTGGAGCTTCATCTCAAATTGTATTGAGTGATAAACCTGTAATGAATTTTTAAGTAGTAGCAGAGATTGAAAGTACTACGGAGAAATCTGATTCTTAGTTTTTAAATAAAAAGGTGTTAGGTGGGTAATCTCTGTCGGTTCTGCTTAAATAATGGAAGTATCATACAGGCCAAATTTGATGTTTGCACTTAAAATGAAGAGTTCATCTTCCTACGTTTCATCAAATGTAGCTCACTTTGACAGTGGTATTGGTGAAATTGAGGTTTTCTAATTGAATGCATGGATTTTGACAGGTAATTGAGTGTTGGGATTCTGTCCAATGAGATAAGATAGTGAGAGGGAAGTTGGAGATGGCTGTGGCAAGCAAAACCAGAACTATGCTCGAAGGTTTAGTAAGAGAAGGATCATTCAAATGGTTGCTTGGCAGACGCAGTTCTTTTGATGAAGAATTTGAAGAGATGGGAAGGTCTCCATCTGCCCAAAGGAATTGGATACCGGAACTTTCTCCAGTTGCAAATATTGTTATTCGCAGATGCTCAAAGTAAGCTTGTACTCTGTAATGCTTACATGTTTACTATAACAAGAGATGTATCAAGTAGAGTTTTGGTCCAGTGTTATTTGAAATTTCTTTTTAATATTTGGTTCTAGTATGGTCATCAGGCATCCTAGCTTAATTCAAATCCATTTTTTATGGCATATATATGTTCACTGTTTTTTTATTGATATTTATGCTGACAATGAAAACCGAATGATGCAGAATCCTTGGTATCCCTTCAAGTGAACTTCAAGAAAGCTTCAATGCAGAGGCTGCTGAATCTATAAAGCATCCATCACGGTATGCAAGGAACTTGTTGGAATACTGCTGTTTCAGGACGCTGGCTTTGTCCATACAAGTAACAGGTCATCTAGCTGATAAAAAGTTTAGACGCCTAACATATGACATGATGCTAGCTTGGGAGGCTCCAGCTGCTGCCAGCCAACCTGTGCTTAATGTAAGCTTTTCTTGTTCAATTAAGTTGTTAATTGTGCAGTAGTACTACATTTTTACTATGTAATGTGAAGACCTCTCTCTCTTTCTCTCTTACACACACACACACGCGCGCACATGTCAAAGCATGTGCGCATGGGCATCCACCCCCGTCTCAGAGAGACCCCTCACACACAAGTATAGTGTTGCATTTTTGGGTTATTTCCTGGACTCTTAACAGCATATCAATTGAAACTGTAAATACAGATAAAGACAGAAGTAAAAGTCTATTCCAACCATGTGGGCTGTGGTGGAAGCAGAGATGGATAATGTATGATTTTTGTATAGATAAGTAATGTATTAAAAAAGTGCAAAAAAGGGCATAACACTAGTACACTGTACAAATTTTCTTTTTTGAAAAGAAAAAATTTGATCTATGGATCTCTGAAGTCTATGCACTAAACAAGGTCCCAGTAATGTATTATATAAATTAATAAGTTGGCCATTCCAGGGTCACCAAGTGAAATTGGTAGTTTCTTGCCTTCTTGGTGACTACCAGCTAAGGCTAAAATTTAGTTGTTGAGCTTTTTTGAGGCGCATTACCTCCCGAGGGAATATTATTGGTTGAAGGAATATTCTTTGCTGACTTCCACATGCATAGCTTGATAAACTCCTGTACAGTTTAATTTCCTTATACCTGATGATCAATCATGTCATATGTGCTTTATTTGATCTGTTCATTGAAAAGCTATTAAATCTGTCTCACTCTCTCACACACACATGCACGCGCCACACAACTTTTTCTGTAACTAAATATGTGATTCCATTGGTAGAGGCTCCTTTTGAATTCTAGATTCATTTAAAATAATCATATCTGAGGTATTTAAATTATGGTGTCTAAATTCTGCAGTCTTTTGCTTGTTGACATTGCTATGGTCATGTATGGCTGACATCTATCTGCAGGTTGATGAGGATATAGCTGTTGGGGTAGAGGCCTTCTCACGAATAGCTTCAGCAGTCCCTATTATTGCGAATGTGATTATTAGTGAAAATCTTTTCGAGGTGCTTACAAAATCAACTGGTGGTCGGCTTCAGTTTTCTGTCTACGACAAGTATTTAAGTGGACTAGACAGGTTATTTCATGTCCATATTGTTTGCAATTAACCCCTTCCCTTTTCTGACAAACACTTTTTATTTCTTATTGAAATTCTTTAGGTGTCCTTTTTGGTTTTCTTTTGGGGGAAGAGCCGCCCGCTGGGGGAGGAGGGGGAGTGTTGGGAGAAGTGGGAGTTTTTTTTTTCTTCACTTGACATGTTTTAAAGTCACTTTAAGAATTGACTTTCCTGTTGAGCTTCTTGGTCTTTTTCACGCCCATCTAAGCTATTCTTAAGGAGGAGGACCATGGAGACAATTTGAATTTCTCCATCTTCTCTCTCTCTCTTACTAGTTTTAGTAAACAAGAACGGCCCTTTTACTTCTAGTCATAACCATTATCACTTTACAAGTTTATCTGTATATTTCAAATCTTAAGTCATCAAAAAGTGAAAATGTTAACATTATCTGAAGCTTTATTCTGATGGCTGAAACAACCAACAACACAGGAGGAGCTCTCTAACCAAATTAAAGGGATGAAGTTGTATAATATGCCAAATAAGCTTGAAGAATTTCTAGTAATAGGCCAGATCAACAGTGAAAGTGAAAACTACTGTAAGAATGCCAAAAAGCCTTAAACAACATTGATAAACAAAATCTAATGGCTTTATTGCCTTAGATAGCAATAAATTCCTACAAAGGACATTGGTGACAGTGTCACGTAGATTCAGGGGCAAAGTTCCATGGTTTCTGGCCCCTATTGTATATCTTGGGCTGTATCTGCTTTGAAGTTTCATTGTGGCACTGTACACTCAGCCGGCACTTGACTGATGTGTTGGACATGTGGTGGATGTTTTGGAATATGATCTTTATTTTCCCCTGCTAGAATGGTTGATATGCTAATCATTTAAAACATGTGCCATATGGTCGAGCGCATTTTGCTTCATTGTTCAGTGGCTAGAGATTTGTGTTCTCTAGTGTTTACTTTATTTGGAGTATCTGGGTTTATGCTAAAGATGGTAATTCAAATGTCAGCTTCAGCCTCATGACAATGTTCAATAATCACAGGCATGTAAAAATTTGCAAGACTGTTCCTTTATTCTGTGGACTGTTTGGTGAGAAAGGAATAGCTGGACCTTCAGTGATGGGACACCCAACTTGTGTCCTGAAATCATTTGCGTTACGTTCTTTGTATGATTTGATAATTGCATTAGGCAACATCCCTTTTGTTTCTTTTTTGGATTTCTTAGATTCTTTAAATTGCAGCTTGTACTTCTAATGAGTTGATTCATCAAGCAACAAAATATCATTTACTTATAAAACACACCCACACACGTGCACACAAGGACATGTAAAAAATGCTAAGGGCCTCCAGCCTCTAACTCTAATGTAAAAAGCTTCAAAACTCTTAATGTGTTTTGTATTCTTTTAATACTTATCTAAGTTTACACATCATACTTTACTTTATTGTCAAGTTTATGAAAAATCTGGGAGCATTTTTCATTGAATATGTATTAGGGACAGCTATTTATTCCTGACTTTTGTTTGCCTTTTTTTGGGGTTATTTTAAAATCTGCAGAGCTATCAGAAAAATGAAGACCCAATCAGATTCGTCTCTTCTTTCTTCTGTTCGATCATCAAAGGGAGAAAAGATTCTGGAAGTTGATGGAACAGTCACCACCCAACCAGTTCTTGAACATGTAGGAATTTCCACATGGCCAGGTAGGTTAATGGAATTAAGAGATTTTGTGAAATAAATTTCATTCCTACCTTTATTTATAAATGACAAAGTCCATGTTGACTGTTGTAATGGTGTTATCTACTCCACAATGTGATTAAATGTCAGCATAACTTAAATCCAGTATCTGGCCATTTTTATATCATTACTGTGGGGTGTATGCAGGTCGATTAGTTCTGACAGACCACGCACTGCACTTTGAAGCTCTTCGTGTTGTTTCTTATGACAAGGCAAAAAGATATGATTTAGCAGGTGATCTGAAACAAGTTGTTAAACCTGAGATGACTGGACCATGGGGTACTCGACTTTTTGACAAGGCTGTGTCATATAAATCAATTTCCTTGTAAGTTATGATGCTTATCTGTTTATCTTTTAATTGTTAAAATGTTTAGTTGTAATTTGTTAATGTTTAAATTATACATATTATTGCATGTGAACACTGGGCATCTTCTTTTATTCACTACATTGGCCATTAAATTTTTATAGTTTTCCCTTGTAGGTCAGAACCAGTTGTCATAGAATTTCCTGAGCTTAAAGGGCATTCTCGCCGTGATTACTGGCTAGCAATTATCCGAGAGATTTTATATGTTCATAGTTTTATAAATAAGTACCAGATCAAGGGAATTGAACGGGATGAAGCGCTTTCAAAGGCTGTACTTGGGATTCTGCGAGTACAAGCCATTCAAGATGTTAGTTCAGCTATTCCTCTGCAGTGTGAGAGTCTTCTTATGTTTAATCTTTGTGACCAACTTCCAGGTGGAGACTTGATACTGGAAACTCTTGCAAATATGTCAACTTTCAGGGAAATGGACCGGACTAACAACTCTAAGGGTGGGGGTGGAATGTATTCAATATCTGCCTTGGATATGGTTTCTAACTTAGGGTTTGTGTTTGGAACAAGTTCAAATAATTCTAACGAGGCTGGGCTTGTTGTGGGTGAGGTAACTGTGGGAGAGATGACTTCTTTGGAAAGAGCAGTAAAGGAATCTAAAAACAACTATGAAAAAGTGGTGCTAGCACAAGCAACGGTTGATGGAGTTAAAGTAGATGGCATTGACACTAATTTGGCTGTGATGAAGGTAGTTGTAATGCTGATTAAAGAATTTTTGTGGGTTCTCCTGTTAAATTTGCTTACTTGGACATCACTCTTCTTTCTTCTTCTTTGCCTCCTCCGCCCAACCCCCCACTCTTGGTTTTTGTTTTTTTTTGTTTTTTATTTTATTTTATTGAAATATAAATTCAATCAATGATCATCATATTGGTAATGGGATTAGTGAGATGTTATAATTATTAAAACCAAGTAATGGCACTAGGCACCGTTAAAGACCTCTCTCTCTCTTTCTCTCTCTCTCACATACACATTTTTATTTCATTAGAGTAGGTCTTGGTAAAATAGAATGAATAAACACTTGTGTCATAGTCAAATGTTGTTTTATCCCATCTATTTCGGCTCAGCACTATGAATCAGGATCTACTATTCTGTTCTCTCACTTAAACCAAGAGTATCTTCAACATTCTTAAAATCACATATCTTTAAAATCTTCTTGTTTCTTGTGTACTTGCAGGAGTTGCTCTTTCCAATGAGGGAACTTGGGAACTGCATTCTATCTTTGGTTTATTGGGATGATCCTGTGAAGTCTTTTGTGTTCTGTTTAGTTTTCAGTTATATAATTTGCAGGTAAAACTCTTGTTTGTGTGATTTCTTTCTGCTTTACAGACTATCTGGTGAGCTGTGGTAAAATAAATAAATGAATAAAAGAAAAGAAAAATCATATCTGTTGAGCATGAGAAATAAAGGTCAAGTGGTCAACATAAAGTTGAATTAATTGATTGTTGAGATGCAAAGCCACATGTCTTTGGTAACTTCTCACTTCTTGAAATGGGTTTATAACTCGTGTTGTGTACTATAAAAAATGAATATGTTCTAAAGGTTAAATTTAAAGAAAGGTGCACTTAGGTTTTTGAAACACAACAGATACACTTTTTAGAGAATCTTCTCTAAAAAATGTCTGACAGATGTTAAGATGGCATAAAGGATTTTGGAATTAAGCCTGTTACTGAATAATATAAAGTTAAGTCTTGCCTCACATGCCCAATCACATTTCTAGCACCCTAGCATAATAGGAAAAGAAGAAGAAATGATTTCTGTCCTATTGTCCATCATCATTCTGGCTTCATTTATTTCAAGGGAGAATAGTTTGAAAGGCCTTAATACTGCTGGATGAGGAGAATCTACAGCCAGATTTTTCTTTCTATTTTTTTTTTCCCAGGAAAGCTGATGATCCAAAATTTCATAAAGGAGATGCTTTCTTTTGTTTTAAAGGACTCGGGATAATTGATGGGAAAATGGGCATCTTTGCTGTATACTGCTAGAGTCTTACTTGATATCAAGTATCAACCTTACAAAATCATATAATGGTTTTACTTGTTAACAATTGCTCTTGCATTCTTGGGTGCTACCTCTTTCTCATTTAGGTGTCCTCGTAGAAAATATATAGGGTTTTGCTTTTAGCTGGAAAGGTGAAGATTAATGATATCTCATAGTGTGCTACTATGTTTTACATGCGTCAAATTGAGATCATAGGTTCAATGTTGAACAATCTTTAAAGGTGACAGTGATGAAGTCTGATGAGAGTTGAGACTACTCTTGAGGGATTCCATTTTCATTGTTGGTCCTTGTGGTTTTGGGCTATAGAATAATGTCTCTTAGTTTCCTTTCACCCCCCTTAAAAAAAAATCATAATTCTGGTGGGAAATAAAATAAAGATTCTAGTACAAAGGAAATTCTGTTGTATGAATAGTTCCTGATCTGTATACATAAATCATGGATGGTGCAAGGGTGTCACAGTATCACTCCAGCATCAATAAGAATTTTCGGAGGATGTTTCTGGGATCCTTGTGACTTAACTTTTCACATATCTTGTTCTGGATTTTTTTCCCTTTATTTCTCTGGCACATAGGAGTGAGAACATGTTGCCTGTCATATAATATGAAGTAACCTACACCGCGAATTGATATGCATGTAAAATAGGAATGAAAATGTGGTATGTGGTTTACCTATAATGTAAAACAATGTTTATGCAGAAGGGGAATGGTAACATGGTATGCCATTTACATTGGATCATGTATGATGGGATAGGTTTGAATTCAACCAACAAAGATTGCTCCACAAAAAGTTAGATGTTTTAAGCCTTTAATTTTACTTTCTATATTGCATTTTACAGAATTTAAGTTAAATGTGAATGTGATAAGGTAGCTCTAGGTTACTTAGTAACATTTGTGATCACCAAAATCTGTGCATTGGAATTAGTGCGTACCATGTTTCAGATCAAGCTATTGCTGACCATGACTCAAGGATGTTCTTGTCAAAAAAGATAAGAAATCTCAAGAATTTAAAGAATTCTGGTTCTTGTCAAGGGTCCCAGACCCTTTCACTTCCCCCTCCCTCCCATTCCACCTCTCCGCACAAATACCAAACACACAAGCACATGTACAAAACCTTTTTTTTTCATTATGGAACATGCTTTGAGCAAAATACTGGTAATATACCATCTAATGTTTAAAAGTTCAATGATCTGTAATTAGTGCTTCCTATGTTAAATCATTATGTCTCTAATTGGTGCTTCCTAAACTAAGTCAATATTATTTACCCTTATAGAATCAGCATATCTTCTGAATGAAATTGCAACTCTAAAGAAAATTTTAATCCACATTGTTTAGAAGATTGCAGAGAGAAACACGTGATGACTTGGTGATAATACTCGCTTTCTTACAAGCAGTGAGTGGCATACATATTGTCTGCATAAGATTTAAATCTTGCCTTTTCCACTCTAATATAACCTTAACATTGTTGTATGTGCGTGCACCGCTCAGGGGCACGTATGCTTATGTGTATGGTTGTATTTCTAGTGCAATTTGAAATTACTGTTCAAGTTAAGTAGTTCTTTCAACAAAATATAATTTCAATTGAACAAGGAATGGTGGGGGTTTTTTTTCTTCTTCTTCTTGTGGGTGGGGGGGGGGGGGGGGGTGAAAAGCGATGACAGTTTCACCGTTTAGCTTGATAATTGTTTTCGATGCTTTCTGTTAAGTTCCTGGAACACACCAAACTGGGAAATATCTTTTCTGATAAACTACAGCATGCATTTCAGGGGATGGCTGGGCTACACATTTGCTCTTATGCTCATCTTTATTGCGGTTTTCATGGTACTCACACGATTTTGTGGCCAAGTACCTGTTGATGATGTTAAGGTGATAGCACCTCCAGTGTTGAATACAATGGAGCAGCTTTTGGCTGTTCAGAATGCAATTTCTCAAACTGAAGGGTACATCCAGGATGGTAACATTGTTCTACTCAAGATACGGGCCCTGTTGCTATGCATTTTCCCTCAGGTTTTTCTTCCTTCTTTTTGTCCTGACTGCCCTCTGCACCTTCCGTTATTCTCATTGCTTCTCCTGTGATCCATCACAAGCACAAAATCTGGTGCATGTCATTTTTCACTACAGAAGTTTTTATTTTTTATTTTTAAAGTAATGCTAGGGACACAATTTCTCTCAATTTTTGACATGGCCTGTTGTGATTGAAGTAGAATCACTTTCACTTGGGTCCATCACTGACATCATTTTTATTATTTACCAATCACAACTAAAAGCCATATCAGCAGATGTGAAAAAAATTGAGGAAAATGTTCTTACCCTGGACTTATTGTTGTTTTAATGGTCTGCTAGTTTTTGTTATTAAGTCTTTTACTAGCACATGCCAATACATGGGTATTTATGATTTCATCAGGCAAGCGACAAATTCGCAGTTGCTCTCTTGGTCACAGCTTTGATTCTGGCCTTCCTACCTAGTAAGTTCATAGTTCTTATCGTTTTCTTGGAAACTTTCACAAGATATTCACCTCCAAGGAAAGCAATCACAGAGAGATGGATGAGGAGATTGAGAGAGTGGTGGTTCAGCATACCAGCAGCTCCTGTTGCACTTGAAAGAGAAAAAGAGGAAAAAAAGAGAAAGTGATGTAAGTATTAGAGGTAGTGATGGTGTGAAATTTGTTATAGTGTGTACATGTCATTTTTTGTTTTGTTTTGTTTTGAATGTGCCACAGATAACTTTTTGTGGCTTAAATATCAACAGTTAAAAGAGAAGCACAATAAGGAAAAAGAAAATAAATGACATATCAGATGTGATGCTTCATTTGTGTTTGGTACAGCGGAAAATGCAAGTAAATGGAAAATGTTTTATGTGGTTAAAAAAAAAAAAAAAAAAGAAGAAGTTAAATAGAGCGAGAAATGTTCTTTGCATTTTCAAGGAGAAATGTTCTTTGCAAGTCGGGCAATTCCTCCCCAATCCCGCCCTTCAAGGATCCAGATCCTGTGTAATAACTAGATTCTTACATTTGATGTAATGCCTTATGGATGGGATGCAATAACATTTTAACTCTTGTTCGTAGCCGTCCATGAGTATTTCATCATGTGCAGTAGGATTTTGATCCCCTCTAACCCTGGCTCCTTCCCCACGCATCTGAATAATAATATGATTACAACCTCTAGGTCGGAAACTGTAATTCAAATTAAATTACAGTCCATAAAAAATTAATAATAATAATAATAATAATTCATCCAATAAAATAAAAATATTAACTTAAAGGGGCTGAAAAAGGCAAAAAACCCCCCTCAATAATAATATTTTTTATTATAAAAACTGTTAACAGTGTAGCGCTACAGTAGTTTGAACTGTACCTTAAAAAAAAAAAAAAAAACTTTCTTCTCCTTCATGGCATCAATTTCCGAAGAAGAGAACTCAACAACAACCCAAAAAAGTGTAAATAGTGATCATACACTGCTAATTTCAAAGTCAGTTTAGAAGAAATTTCTGATATTGATTTTGCCATTGTAAATTACCAAATTGTGATTGAAACTCCTCCACTTTAAGACCCTCTTGGGACTCTTCAGTCACGTTTCTAGGCTTCTTTGATGACTTGTCGGGGGCATTTGATTCATTGTGATGTGCTTTTGTTATAATACAAATTACGATAACGTGACATTAAAGTTTTTGATTTATTTTATTTTTTCTAATATTACCATAATTTAAAATTACAAAATATATCACATCACTTTAATCTTATCACATTTTTAAATAATGTAATATTGTATTTTTGTATTAAAATTACATTAATGTAAGATTACAATATTATAATATTACGGTGTAACCAAACGCCCCTAAATATTTGGCTTTTAATTGCTCTTGATCACCGTGGAAGTCATAGAGATCAAACAGATCCGCAGCATTGAGGAAATGACTGATTTGAATATTATCCGGCAATTACACCACATAAGCCAATTTTGAACCTTTTATTTTACTTTTTCGAGAAGGAACCTTTTATTTTCTTGATGTCAACTAAGATATAAATCCTTAAGGAAACCTGTCTTTCCTCTACTACTGCCACCAAATACCTTGCACAGCCCACGCCCCACGGCATGCCTCCCTCGTGCCCCTGATTTTGTGTGGCTGCCATTGGTGTATGATGCCACTACATGCTGCCACACCCCATAAACCATCAAGGGTCTAAGAGATACACACCGATGATTCGATATGAATCATATAATATAACTCATTTATTGTAATTTTGATACTATCACTATAAGTACTCAAAAAATAAAGACTCAAGTCCACTAAGAACAGTGGCACCTTACCTTTTATACCAAGCCCAAACAATAGAATTTCTAAGAGAGTGAGAAAAATACTTCAAGTTTAACTTTAAGCTAAATCCTGGTGTATAGCCGAAGAAATTAGTGTGATAGAGAAGAGGAATTTAAGTAACGATTGGTAGTAATTCTCTCCTCAAGTTGGTCTGAGGATTGGTTTCTTATTTATGAGTATTACAAGTTCTAGATCAAATATACACTGTTCACTTCCTTGTTTTTTTGTTCCTTATAAAAAAAAAAAAAATCCGTCCTTGTTTTGGGGATGCTCTCTTCCTTTTATATCCTTCCTACTTGCATCCTAACCCTCCACCTATATGCCTCAAGACATTTCTTAGGATACTTGTTCCATCAAAACTCTATTGAAGCTGGTAGAAGGGGCTACTAGCTGTGACATTACTGTTCAAATGTTATTTTCACATTAATACAGCTGATATGGTTGGTGTAGGGCATTCAATGCGAAGGTGGGAAATATCTCTTTTAAGAAGCTTCCTCTCACATCCTTTGCCCCTATTATGGTTCTTCATAGGACACCAAATGCCCATGCTTCTACTTCCATCCTCGGGTTAACGGAATCCTCAGGGTTTATTTAGCTCTTTGGACTGACATACAAACCATTCTTTGATCTATTTCTCTTCGGTCCTTGCATCCCCACAATCACATTTCGTATTAGTTGGAGAAAGAAAATATCCTAATTAATAAGTGGTTTGTCGCAAGATGAATACACAAATAAAAAAGAGCAATGTTATAAGCATAAATTATTTTACAACATTTTTACAAAATAATGATGTAGCAAATTCTTATTTCTTCTCATTTGAGTTTACCACTAACATTACATTTTTACTTACCAATAATCACCTATCACATCATCAGTTTGTAAAAAAAATTGTAAAATAGTTCGTGGTATTAGCATTTAAAAAAAAAAAAAAACACATGTTGTTAAACATTTGTGATAAAAAAAAAAAGCTTTTGCCAAATTCTGATGGTGGTGCCGTGGTGGTGGTGGTGCTATGGTGGTGTTGTGATATATATATATATATATATATATATATTTATGTGGGTTTTGTGATTGTGATGAGATTTTTGAAGTGGGTTTTGTTGGGTTTTCTGATGGTAGTACTGTGGTGTTGTTATGTATGGTTGTGCCGTGGAATGTGGATTTGTTGCATATGGTGGTGTTGTGGTGGTATATTGTCACTGCGGTCTATGCTGAGAGGAGAGGAAAAAATATTTTAATGAGGCTGATGCATGAGCATAAAAAAAGTGGATAGCTAAATTAGAAAAAATAGAGCTTTTTAGGTTAATTTAACTAAAATTTGAGGAGACTAATGTGAATACTCTTAGATCAACATGTCAAAGATTCAAAATCATATCCTAAAGCATTTTGTTTTCGCGAGTTGGGTTTTGGATTGGCCCATTATTTTTACTGGTTTGGGCAAGTTGACAAGCTTGGGTCAAATTTTGCCAGGGGAATTTTTAACATCTTGGCTTGCCAAGTATGGATAGGAATTCCTACTTCCAATATATATATATAAATAAAGCAAAAAAGTGCCTTTTATATTTTCTGTTGAAGACATGGCTTCATTCTTGAATTCTCCTATTTAAATGATAAATTGTGAATACAAAAAAAAAAAAAAAAAATGCTAGTGTGACTATAAAAGCATAAATGGCTCCATGTAAATTGGGATGATGTATGAAGCTCAATTATATCAATAATTTATTTATCCACGTTTCTCTTAATGTATTTAAAAAGATATATGTTTTTTTTTTTTCCTTATCTTTAATAATTTTTTAAAAGAAATTTCCTTTTATTTTAATGAAAGATTGTCACATCACCTACTAATTAAATAAAATGTGAAAATTAAAAGCTATTACCACTTACTACTATATATTTAAAACAAAATAATATGTCTAGCTAAAAAAGTACTAGAGCCTAGAGGTAAGCCAAACTCTTTTTTTTTTTTTTTAATCTTTTTCTTTTCTTACATACAATTTAATTTATATATCCACGTTTCTTCTAATGTATTATTTATGCAAAAAAGATATGCGCATTTTGAATGAACTTTATAGTGGACATCCCAAGCTTTCATAAGAGAAAGTGGAGGAAGATAATTAACAAGGAAGATTCTAAAGAGTGCTATTAAATGCTCATAATCATCGTCATATGTTTGCCATAATTGTTCAAACTTCTAATTTGAAGGTGCTAAATTCTAATCCAAATAATTAGTGAACATTTGTACACACAAATTACTAAAAAAATTATGTCATAGCTCCAACCATTTTTAACGAGTGTCCTTATGATAATTATTAATAAATTATTTTAAGAAAGTTTTGATTTCACTTTTATGAAAAATACAAAAAGATGTTAAAAAATTTAATTATTTTTTTTATTTTCACATAAAAAGTTTCAAAAAATATATCCTAAATCAATACTCTTAAAGAATCCGTTAACTTTTCCCTTTAATAATTGCAATATTGTATCCAAAAGAATAATAATAATAATAATTGTAATATTTTGTTAAAATTTCCTTCAAACTCGTTTTACAAAAGAGAAGAATGTCGAAATGTGTTTATCTTTGGAAGAAAATCTGAAATTGTGTTAGACAGTTTTATCCACACAGCTGTAATAGATATAACCATCTTAATTTGAACTAATTTACGAGTAATAATTTAAAATTCTAAGGACTGGCAACTGGCAAGTGTTGTCATACAAATTCATTTGACCCTTCACACTCCCTAATCCCCATCTCTCAACCTTTTAACAAAATTTTAATGGCTATTTCCCATTTTGATTTCATTGCAAGTGCAAAAATAATGAGTAACACCAACCTTGCAATAATTTATATATATATATTTCATCAAAATTACTTCAATTGCAATGTGTTATATGTGAGGAGGACTAGTGCTACTAATTCTAACTATCATCATCATTCAAAACAAAACAAACTGAATGTCATTTGTTCAAGGTTCTTTTGAATAGGATTTGTTTTAGATTTTGAACCTTAATTAATACCATATTCTTCTCTTCTAATTGCTTTTCATGCATATGAACTTTTCCGTATTTAAAACCTTGATCAATAGACCTAGTAGTTCATGCTGTACTCATACATTTTACATGTCACATTTGTCATTAATTGTGTGTTACATACTTCCCAAGTTTTAACAATTAACGAAATCAAATATGTATTGTGGAATCCAGTTAGCTTAACTGGTAAAGTCTCTGATAGTTGAATAAGAGATTTAGGGTTCAATCTCCGCTTATACCAAAAACTGATTGGTGTCTTGGTTTGATGATAAATAACTATCATCAGGAATAGATGTCATAGGTTGAAACTCTCTCATGAAAAAAAACATATTTGGCCAAAAAAAAAAAGAAAAAGATAAAAAGAATAACAGTTCCTTTGATGAGATAACAGGAAGAAAATAGGAAAGAATACAGCATATAAAGTCATTCCAACTAAGAAAAAAATTACAAAGAAACAACTTCATTTCATTTTCGTTGCCTTTTATTCTGGCTATCAATGAAAAAACAAAACCCCAGAAAAAAACTAAGTCCTATCTCACAAAATTAGAACCTTATTGGCATGAAAAAGAAATGAAATATTGTTGAAAAAAAAAGAAAAAGAAAAAAACTCATTTCAAGAAATAAAATAACTAAAAACCTTAGTACTCACGAAACTCTCTAATCCCTTCCAAGTTGGAAGATGATGAAACAGAACTCCTCATGTTGGGGGTAAAAAACAAAGAGTCTGTGTAATTATAAAAGGGCTGATTCGAGCACAAAAACTCAGCCGAATTGGGTGTAAAAAATGGGATATTGGTCATGTATGGATTTGGTGTCTCAAAAATCGGTGGCACAAAACAAGAATTCACTTGACCATCACCTAGGCTGCTGCAATTCTCATCGGTAACAACCGATGACGACTCATTGTCATCGTTTCCCACGATCTTCACACTCTTGTTTTCCTCGTCGGACGAGGTTGAAGCATTGCCACCAGATTCAGATTTCTGTCGAGCCGTGTCATGTTCCTCGGACCGCGATTGCCCCGTGAGCTTTTGCACCAATGCCATGAAGTCCCTAGGGTGTGTGTGGATGACCTTCGGGGAATGTGTGTAGATTATGACCGGATGGCGCTGCTGCGGCTTGGCGGTCCCCGCCACGCTGTTAACAAGGGAGGAGGTCGACGAGGATGAGGACACCGACCCCGATGATTTCTTGATGAAATGAGAGTCCTTATTGACCTTCAAGGGAGGTGGGCACAAGACATTGTTGGTGACGTCCTTCTTTGCATGGAATTGTGTAGGACTCATGGTTTGGAAGAACACTTCTAGGCTAATGACCTTAAAAACAATATAAAATAGCTTCAACAAATCAACAAGAAGGTTAGAAATAACATGGAATTAGAGAGAGTTTTTATTATTATTTAATCTTTCTTGTTTTGGGGTAAGTTTGCTCCTAATTGTATGGAATTTGTTGAAACAAATTTAGATGGTTTTTTGGGTGAAGGTAATGGCATAGTGGCAGTTGTATTTATAGGAAAGCCACAAATATTCATGTGCATGTTTCCTTGTTGTTGGGAAAATTATTAGCTATTCTCGGAGTACCATAAATACGTATTCCTTCCTCTCACATTATTGGTGGGTCTTATTAATTAAATTTATAGTGGGACCCATCATTCATGTGAGAATGGGGAGTACGCATTTATGGTACTCCGGGAGTAGCTAATAATTTTCCTTCTTGTTGTTACAACTATTTGATGAGCAATGGTGTTGTGCCATGTAATAGGATTGATGTGCTGGTTTTATAAATTGGTTTAGTAGAATCTTCCTCAATCTATTATTGTGGCGATTTATAACACTATCCAATTGTATTACTTTTAAACGCGTTTCCTAAAATAAGTTGTTAAATTAAAAATACATATGGATAGTATTATGAGAAATGATATGTCCATAATATTTTCACAATATTTTTACAACGAATCCTGTGTGGCAGGTTGTTACTGGTTGTTATTGTTAGGGCAAAAAAGTAACTTAGTATTAGGTTCAAATTTGAACCAATAACAATTAATTACCCGTGATTTATTGTGAAAATGTTATAAAAATATTGTCAACGTAGTATTTCTTGTATTATTAATCAGCATGAAACAGATTAAACGAATTTCTTATAAATCGAGTTGGAGACAAACCATTTTTATGTTTCTTGAAATGGGAGAAGACTAGAGAAAAAGGTGATAAGAGAGAAGTGCCAGGTGGCGGACCGTTGGGGTAGGGAGTATGACGTGTCGAAATGGGAGTGGGTATAGGAAAGCAAGTCCAATGTGTTCGTCTTAGCGGATCTGTCGGTTGAACGCTTTTGTAGGAATATAAGGTTGGGCTTCTGGGAAGCTGAACGCGCTTCTTCACGCGTGCAACGCCCAAAGCTACAATTTGTATGTTTTTTTTTTGACTGACAAAGCTACAATTTGTTACTTTTAGTTACACTTTGGATTTGCAGTGAAGTGAAATAAAAAAACAAAAACAAAAAATAAGGACAAATTTAATTAACTAATTAATTTGCTATAAGTAAGAAAAATTAGAGAGTTAAAAAGAGCATTGCAAGTCAATGAGTCATTCTATTTCTATAGGCCTATTAAAGTGAAACCATTTAATTATTGACTTCTATTTCTTTTCTCGGGTAGTTTGAGATGGGATCTATGTTTGTGAAAGGAATTTATACATGTTGGATATGAATTCAAATAAGTAATTAGGTGTGATACACATTAAATAACACATATTTTATAGTATTTTTCAAGCTAAGAAAGTGAGATAGATTATATATAACAACCATCAAAACAAAGAAAATGGACAATCAATGTAAATGGACTTATACTAAGCCGTAAGCTCTTAGCAAATTTAAACAAGATCACCATAATTTTTGTTTTTTAAATTTAAATCTAAGTGCATTGACTAGCCATAGATTGGAATCCAAGTTACTTCGATTAATGTCTTCTTTCTATATAAGTCTAGATTAACTCCATGTCCTGCTTCTCAAAAAAAAAAAAAAAAAAAAAAAAAAACTCCATGTCCGTTGCCACTATGACTGGTTAAGATAACTCTAGATGCTCACTGTCAATCATATATCCATAACTGAAACTACTTATTAGGCGGGCTTAGTAACAACATCTAAACCGAAATTTTATCCAACAAATTTTTTTAACACAAATAGTATAATCACAAATTTTAACCTTTAACATTGCATATCGCGTGATAGTCATTTTATAAGTATAAATATTTGTGGGTGTAGGATGTAGGGGAGGCAAGACCGGGATTTAAGTATATCACACACATACACTTAGATTAGACTACAGTAAAAAAAGACTTAACTTTTAACTCAACCGAAAATTTTTGGGTTGTTGCAAATATGTTAATTTATTCTTAATCTATTCTTCATATTATACTTTTTATTGTTTATAATATAATTCAATGGTTAAGAGATGGAAGATTTGAATACTAAACATCTTTGTTGAAAACATTAAGAGATGTCAATTGAATTAAAAATTCTCTACCTCCATATTATTATATTTATCCATTAGATGGTCTTTTCTTTTAATGTAAAAAGGTATTGAGCCACAATTAATTTTCAGAGAGATTGTTTTAGAGTCTTTTCTTGTATTTATCTCTTTTCACATGTAATTTTGAAAGGATTGAGTTTTGCTGTTTTGATTTTACTTTCTTTCTAGTGTTGGATGTTAAGAGTTGAGACCATTGCTCCAATGCGTGTGGGATTCACTTCCAGGTGTGTATTTAAAATAAAAAAAAAAATTCATCAGAGAAATTATTGTGTATTCCCAGAGTATTATAAATGCGCACATTTTCTTTTCACATGAATGGTAGGTCCCACTAATTAAATTTATGGTAGGACTTACCATTCATGTGAGAGAAAAAAGTACGCATTGATGATACTCCGAAAATACCTAATAATTTTCTGCCTCGAAAATCGTGTGTGAATGAGTGGACTAGCAATAATTTGGGAGTAGTAATAATAAGGGGAAACATAAGGATTAATGGATTATAATGGATACATGGGGAAAAGAAAAGATTAATTTTTTTAAAAAAAATAATAAAGAAGGATTATGATGGACCCTTCTTTTCATCAAGTTCGGACCATTTTTATTTATTTTATAATCATTCTTTATAAAGGATGTGAGATTTAAATTCTAAATATTTATATTAAAAATATCAATTAATTATTTAATTGAGCTATGTATGCTCTTAGCAGTTCATACCTCCTTTTAACATAAAGAAAATTCATGGTTGTTCAAAGATAAAGATTAAACTTGCTTTAAGTTTATCTATGAAAGATGATGTAGAGCAGACAACACATGCATTCCTAAAGCAGCAAGGACGCAGAAAGTCACAACGCAAGATGAAAGGGGGTGTCAATAGAGGTCATCAGGGTGAGTGTCGAAATTGCATGAAATTTGGTAAGTTGAAGAGAAACGGCATTCTGATTAGGTGAAGTCCTTCATTAAGGCAACGAAAACAATGTTTTTGCTATTTATAGTAATATTCGTTTTTCCTTAATAACTTTTAGTTAAAAGTCAGAATAAGGTCTCATCTGTTTTGGGACGACCCTTAAGGTCAGTAGTTTTTGCATTTAACTCAATTTTTCCATTTTTGGTAAATTTCAGTATTTTGTCACCTAATCACGTAATTAGTGTGAATTAGGGTTTTAGACCTTTTTCTTAGTATTTATATGTTTTGTAGCTGTTAGAGGCAAGAGAGACTATTATCAATAAATATAGACTTTTGTCAAATTATTTTTCTAGTGGATTTTAGTTTTCTTCTCCTTGTAGATTCAGGAAAACTTCTTATGGATTTGAGCTTTATTACTAGGAACTAACAATTTAGTTTTAGTTCCATCAAGAGAGTATCATGCGTGCTTTCTTTAGACTTCCACGACATAAAAAAATAGGTTACAATGTAATATATTGCTTGATGCCGAAAGCAAAAAAAAAATTTTTTTTTTTTTTTTTTTTAAAAGAAATGGAGGGTGTTCTTTTACTTGAGAATATAAAAAGTTATAGCACCTTTAATAATATAAAATAATTAATAACTTATTAATGAATAGTTACAAGAGATGAGTGACAAAAATTGAAGTGTGGATCAAATCACTCATTTGAGATGATTCACATTCCTTTGAGATGATTCACATTTTCTTAGCAAGATTATATAGAAAGGTTATTAGCACGTTGTCCCCTAGGATATGACAAGCCCATCATCCACTGTACACTTTATAAATTTATAAAAACCTGTAAAGTAGAACCTCTTTTTCCCCAAAAATAAGAAAAAAAAAATTTCCCAATTAGGAGATGAATGTATATAAGAGAAAAGATGGCTCAGGAAACTGTTTAGGAAGAACCTTACTTCTGAATGGTGAGATGAATTCTTACTTGTGTGTATTAGGAAAGAAGCCTAAACCCACACACTAAATGAACTTGTGACAATTTATTGACTCTCTCTCATTAACTATATAATATATCAACAATAAGTTAAGTAAATATGAGAAAGTGAGTGAATGTTTTATTGCATCAAGTACAAATTTTGCCAAAGGTTTTGTAACTGAATTGGCACCTCCCTATGTACAAAATACTTGGGGGTTTAAGGGGGAAATGGTTCGAGTTACGGAATTAGCAACATGTTGTAATTATCTCTAAAAAAAAAGTACAAATTTAATTTTTTTTGGGAGAGAATTACCTTGGGAAGACTACTTAAGTAGTTAATATAATATATAGAGACATATGTAATCCGAAAGGCTTAAGCTCAATAGGTATGAGCTTAGGCTGCTAAGCTATGTTATATTAATAACTTTTTTTTTTTTTTTTTCAATTAGTATCCAATGTGAAACTTCACTACTTAATCAAATACACTACTCACACATGAATATTTCAACAAATCTCCCCCTTTGTGTGTGAGCCTTTGACCAAGTCATAATTGTGGCACTTCGGGCAAACCATTGGTTTTAATATCTCTTTGTTTTGGAGATAAATATCTTGGGAAGACTCCTCAAGCGGTTATACTTAGTATAACATATAGAGATATCATTTAATGCAAAATATTTAAAGATATGAGTTCAACTATGTTATATTAAATACACTTTCTTTTCATCAGTATCCAATGTGAGATTTCACTACTTAACTAAATTCACTACTCATACATGAATATTTCAACAAATATTTATTAAAACTAATTATGGGCCCATGTCTTGCATGGGATGACTTATTTATTTATTTGTAAAATATATGAATGAAACTATGTATTTTGGGGGGGGGGGGGGGGGGGATGTTCTTTATTGCATGTTGTGCTTTAAAAATTACTTAGAAAATAAATTAATCAAATGCAAGGTCTGTGATATATATTGTTTTTCCAAATTTACGAAATATATACAAAATAGAACTCATTGAACATTTGACATATACATTAAGGTATAATTCATGTAACTGATTGGAAGATAATATATTTCTTAGTTTTTATTAGATCTCACATCATAGCTTGAAATATTTGAACAACATTTTTTCCCTCGTAATTCACATAACCCTCGAAATCTTACCACTTGATATAGGAGTGTTTCTTCATTGTTATTTTTTTTCTTATACATAAAATGAAGAAAAAATATTGAGTAGATTGCTTTAATTCTATTTGTAGGGCCAGAAAATTTGTGACCCCGGCACACTTTGCATTAGGGCTCAAGGCCCACGCCAAGGACATGCAATGGAAGTCCAAATGGCCTAGAGATGCAACCGAGGATGATTCTGTTCTCGGCATCCCAAGGCGCTTCTAGAAAAAAGGGCGAGTATGGTATATGAGCGGTTCAAGGAAAAGATAGACACCTTCGCATTAATAGGGAAAGGACCCCTGAGCAATGTGGCGATAAGGGACAAGGGAAAGGCTGCCATTATTGCAATTAAGTACTCTGCGCTTGACAGAGCAATGCTTTTCAGCTTTACAACCACCCCCAACCACTTTGGGTATGGGTTGATAGGACAAGTATCAGCCCTAGAAAGTTGGACCTATACGTGGACGTTAGGGGGAGGGTAAAGGCTAGTATAAAAGGAGAAGGAAGCAATCCAGAAAAGGGGCTGGGAAAAAAGGCCAAGAACTAGAGCCTCCCAGGCCGTGCGGAGGAGAAAGAATTCTTGGGCAAGCACAGTTCACTTCTGTGCGTCCACCATGACTAACTACTGTCCGGTGACCAAGGCCTAACCTTTCATCCCACTCTCTACAAATTTATTGTTTGAGACTTTAACGTTCAAACCCAATAAACCAATTTGGGGTCGTTACAAATTGAGTCCCTACAATTGGTGCCGTTTGTGGGAAGGCTTGTGCGTTGGCACAAGTGGCGGTTAGTCATGGTAGGATCAAGCTCCTATCAAATAAGGGTCTGCGAAAGCCCCTTCATCGTTTCCAACAGCCCGCTGTTGTTGCCCTAATATAAAGTCCCACTAGGGGCTACGCTTCAAAGCGCCAGTGGCACGGGCAGTTTTAGAGGCTTCCAACATCAAGTCACCTTAGTCAAGGGGCTAATCCTCAAAACTTTAAAGAAAATCTAAGTTTTGGATAGAACCAAGGTCTTGCATGGTCCTCGGACTCAAACCTATGGGGAAACCAACTACTTAAAGAAAATCTAAGTTTTGGACAGAACCAAGGTCTTGCATGGTTCTCGGACTTAAACCTATGGGGAAACCAACTACTTAAAGAAAATCTAAATTTTGGACAGAACCAAGATCTTGCATGGTTCTCGGAATCAAACCTATGGGGAAACCAACCATTTAAAGAAAATCTAAGTTTTGGACAGAACCAAGGTATTGCATGGTCCTCGGACTCAAACCTATGAGGAAACCAATTACTTTGAAGAAAAGTTATAAGTTTTTGACAGAACCAAGGTCTTGCATGGTCCTCGGACTCAAACCTATGGGGAAACCAACTACTTTAAAGAAAATCTAAGTTTTGGACAGAATCAAGGTCTTACATGGTCCTCGGACTCAAACCTATGGGAAAACCAACTACTTTAAAGAAAAGCTATAAGTTTTGGACAGAACCAAGGTCTTGCATGGTCTTCGGACTCAAACCTATAGGGAAACCAACTACTTTAAAGAAAATCTAAGTTTTGGACAGAACCAAGATCTTGCATGGTCCTCGGACTCAAACCTATGGGAAACCAACTACTTTAAAGAAAAGTTATAAGTTTTAGACAGAATCAAGGTATTGCATGGTCCTCGGACTCAAACCTATGGGGAAACCAACTACTTTAAAGAAAAGCTATAAGTTTTGGACAGAATCAAAGTATTGCATGGTCCTCAGACTCAAACTTATGGGGAAACCAACTACTTAAAAAAAATCTAAGTTTTGGACAGAACCAAGGTATTGCATGGTCCTCGGACTCAAACCTATGGGGAAACCAACTACTTTAAAGAAAATCTAAGTTTTTGACAAAATCAAGGTCTTGTATGGTCCTCGGACTCAAACCTATGGGGAAACTAACTACTTTAAAGAAAAACTATAAGTTTTGGACAGAAAGGTCTTGCATGGTCCTCGGACTCAAACCTATGGGGAAACCAACTACTTTAAAGAAAATCTAAGTTTTGGATAAAACCAAGATCTTGCATAGTCCTCAGACTCAAACCTATGGGGAACCCAACTACTTTAAAGAAAAGTTATAAGTTTTGGACAGAACCAAGGTATTGCATGGTCCTTGGACTCAAACCTATGGGGAAACCAACTACTTTAAAGAAAAGTTATAAGTTTTGGATAGAACCAAGGTATTACATGGTCCTCGGACTCAAACTTATGGGGAAACCAACTACTTAAAGAAAATCTAAGTTTTGGACAAAACCAAGGTATTGCATGGTTCTCGGACTCAAACCTATGGGAAAACTAATCACCAGAAAATGGCCTAAGTCCTAGACAGAATGGAAATCTCGAGCGGTCCTCGGATTCCCAGCTCTAAGGAAACTAACACAAACCAAGTGTTTAGACCCGGTACAGTCGTACCTCGGTCCTCGGACCGGGTGCCAAAAAAGGGTTCAGGCTATGAATTGTCAGGAACATGACAAAGCACCCTAGTGCTCGGCGACCCTCTCGGGTAGTTCATTTTAGGTTACTCATCCTCGGGTGATCACCCCATATGCAATACAGAGCATCAGCGGTTATCTCAGTCAGTCTCATATGGCTAACTTACTTCAAGTCGGCGTTATTGTGCCCATCAGTTTTAATGAGTTCAAAGTGATAGCTCTTTGTTAACAAGAGTTTCAGCCCTAAGTATTGTTCAAAAGAAAAGACCACCAGCATATCCATTCACAAAATAATTATGGCAGAAAAGTAAAAACACGCAAAATGGGGTAAAGTCATCTTTTATTAGACAAAGAAGTAGTACATCGTACAATAAGGGGCTTAAACAAGCCTATACCAGAAGCTAAATACAGAAGTAAAAAGAAAAGCAAAAAAAAAAAAAAAAGATACAGGGGAATGATAAACCCTTCAAGATTTAGCCCTAGCAGTAGCTAAGCACGTTAGGATGGCACCAGTGACGGAAGAGAAGAAGAAGCGGAGGCACCTAGGTGGCACCAGTGATGGAAGAGAGGCAAAAGCAGAGATGCCTAATCCCCGTACCAGCTCTGACTACAATCGAGCAGGTATCATATTAGCAGCGCTCAGGAGAGAGCGGATGGTACCGACGATGAGAAACCTCAGTGCTGTCACATCGAAAATCTGATGCGACCTCTACCTGCTTCAGATTTTGGCTGAAGGAAGAAGGGGCTCCTTTCTTGCCTTATTAAGGGGAAGAAGTGTCTTGAGTCTTTGTCACCCTTGCCCTGACCGGGCCATCTTGAGTCTCGGGGAAACCTAATACTTCTGGAGAGGGTGAGATCCCTTTACCCCCATCCTGTTCTTGACCATATCACCCCCGAAGGCTCAGTCACACTAGTAATAGGGACTATGGGCATAACTAGAGAGTTAGGAATTTGAAAGGCTTAAAATGTCTACAAATAAAGAAAATGACCCCCCACCGTGCTTCTTATATGGGGGGCAAGCCTGGTGGCACTTAATCTGTACAAATCTCCAAGAAAAGCTACAAAACGAGATAAGTCCCACACAACTCCTAACGCCGTCTTCAACCGTTGGATTTGTGTCGCCTCGTAAAGGGAACTTAGTAAAGACGCGCCTCGTGCACCGAAACGGCAATAGCGCGGTGTGAGCAAAACTAAAGGAATGTCTCATAATCAGGAGCATGTCCCAGGCAAATGAAGAGGCACCTGCATTGATGAATGACAAGGCTTGGCAAGCCGTGACATAGGCCCGACGTCACCAAAACCCTCCTCTCCGTTCGAGGGGCCGAACAGCAGGATTTTAAGGGGCTATTGTGGGGCCAGAAAATTTGTGACCCCGGCCCACTTTGCATTAGGGCCCAAGGCCCACGCCGAGGACATGCAACGGAAGTCCAAATGGCCTAGAGATGCAGCCGAGGACAATTCTGTTCTCGGCATCTCAAGGCGCTTCTAGGAAAAAGGGCGAGTATGGTATAGAAGTGGTTCAAGGAAAAGATAGACACCTCCACATTAATGGGGAAAGGACGCTTGAGCAGTGTGGCGACAAGGGAAAGACTGCCATTACTACAATTAAGTACTCTGCGCTTGACAGAGTAATACTTTTCAGCTTTAAAACCACCCCCAACCACTTTGGGTATGGGCTGATAGGACAAGTATCAGCCCTAGAAAGCTGGACCTACACGTGGACGTTAGGGGGAGGGTAAAGGCTAGTATAAAAGGAGAAGGAAGCAATCCAGAAAAGGGGCTGGGAAAAAAGGCCAAGAACCAAAGCCTCCTAGGCCGTGCCGAGGAGAAAGAATTCTTGGGCAAGCACAGTTCACTTTTGTGCGTCCACCATGAACACCATGACTAACCACTGTCCGGTGACCAAGGCCTAACCTTTCAGCCCACTCTCTACAAATTTATTGTTTGGGCCTTTAATGTTCGAGCCCAATAAACCAATTTGGGGTCGTTACAAATTGAGTCCCTACACTATTCATGAAATTTCATGTGGTATTTTAATTTTCACATCACTTATTAATTGAATGGTATTTTTTTTGTTCTTCTTTATCTACAAGTGGATTGTATTTATTTATTCTTAAAGAGTTAACTCACATCGCCTATTGGTATTTGGTTGTACTATATAACTTTATAGACCATGTTGGCGATGTAAAAAACAAAAAAAAGGTTGCATATTAAAAAAATGAATTAAATAGAAACAAAGAAAATGAATTATTAACAATTGTTCACAAAAAAACCTATTGACTATTGCACAAAATACTAACATGAACCTTCAAGGAGATGTCCTATTCATTTTAAGGAATATTTTAACTAAGAAATTTTCTAACTCCTTTTATCCTTCGAGTTGGAAATGCCATTCGGGTTCATTTACCCTAATGCCCTTTGAGTTCTATTTACCCTTTGGGTTCTATTTATCCTTGAGGTTGGAAATACCCTTCGGGTTGGAAGTACCCTTCGGTCTACTTTTACCTTTCGAGTTGGAAATGCCCTTCGAGTTCCATTTACCCTTCAGGTTGGAAATGCTCTTCGGTTCCATTTACCTTTCAAGTTGGAAACGCCCTTCGGTCTACTTTTACCATTTGGGTTGGAAATGCCCTTCAGGTTGAAAAAGCCCTTCGGGTCCATTTACCCTTTGGGTTTCATTTACCCTCTGGGTTTGAAATGCCGTTCAGGTTCCATTTACCCTTCGGGTTTGAAAGGTCCTTCGATCTCTTTTTACCCTTCAGGTACTAGGTTCCCTTTGGGTTGATTATGATGTGACATCAGCCATACTTTCCACTCACATTCACCGTTGGGTAGGAAAGTACCCATTGGGTTAACCAGTACCGAAGATGGATTACACTTAACCCACACCATTTGCGTGTTCTTCACTCATGCATTCCTATAAGGAAAGAACTTGCACACCACGTCCAAAGATTTTTCTACATATTCGTATCCTCCTAGTATGGGAAGTAAAGCCCTAAGATCTCAGAACAATAACTCCATATCTTCCGTAAAGGGAAAGGTCCTATGTTCATGGTATCTTGGTTAGCCTTACACCACTATATAAGCACCAAGTCTCCTTTTCTCCAGGGAATGTGAAATTTCCTAACTCTTACACTTTTGAGTTATTGAAGATTCTTCTATCACTGACTTAATCTTCGGAGATTCTTTGGTTGGCACCCCACCGGTGCTCTTTGTAGGTTCTTTGTTCTTTTGTTCTTTAGGTATCCTAATTGGCATGCGTGTGTACGATCAACTCATCACTGACGATTTTATGCATCATCAATGACAATTCCAAACTTTACTAGTTCAAGAAAAATCAAGTCTATATTGCAAAACTAATAAACAGAAAATCATAAGAAGGATCATTACTCATTCGAAATAACCCAAGAGTCTCATGGGTAAAAAAAGATTGAAAAAGAAAGAACATGGAAGAGTTTTACCTTAATTAGTATCCCATGCTCAATACCATTCATCCATGCAATGATAAAATTCCAGTGTATAAATATCTTTGGATCAAAATCAACTACAAAAGTGATATTAAAATCCATGAATGAACGACAAATCCATAAAAAAAAAAAATCGTTAATAACAAGTAATCTAAACCTTGAGAATAAAAATTAAAACATACAAATATAAAAATGAATTAATGCTACTACAACAAAATCTACAACTTTGGCACAACTTGCTCACATGGTGAGTTGTGGACTCATTTGAACTCACCACTTTTACTCCACCATGATTGCCACATAAGCAAGTTGTAATAAAAGTTGTAGGTTTTGTTGTGGTACTATCATTATTTTATAAAAATTTCAATCGATTGAGAACAATAAAAATTTGATAAGAACTAAAAAAAAAAAAATTACAAATATTGGAAAAGAATGAACTAAACTAATTTTATATATAACATCCTATCCATATTCTTCTCCTCCTCCTTATTGCATGAATTTAAAAACTACACACAAAAAAAGAGAGTAAAACAATGGGAAAAAGAAAAGACCATATTTAAAATTGAAGAGTTGGTTTTGAAAGGGTTTGATCCATAAATAAATCAGCCAAATTGAAATGGTTGAATTTGTTTGTAAGAAACAAAAGGAAAAATATAAATGGATAATATATATATATATATATATATATAAAGATTCCAAAATCAAAATTACTGTTGGAATAAAGAGAGAGGAAAAATATATATTTTTTAGGTTTTTTTTTTTTGGGAGCCCGTCCTTTTTTTTTTTAATGCAAAGTATGAAATAAAATATGATCATTTTTTTTTTTTGAGTTTCAATCTATGGCGTCCGCTCCTGATAATAGCTCTTTATCATCAGACCAAGCCATTAATCTGTTTTTGGTGTAGGCAAGGATTGAACTCCAAGTCTCTTATTCAATTATCAGAGACTTTACCAGTTGAACTAACTGGAACCCACCAATAAAATATTATCATGATTGTGCATTAAAATAGTAAATGAAAATTAATGATTCATTACTATTATTGTGTATTAAATTTAGGATAAAGTTTAGATACAAAATTGATTGTAGTCTAAGGCTACAACCTTACTTAATAAAATAAACATTATTATATATTTTGAAAATCTAGCCGTTGAATTATATGTTCTTTACACTCTTAATACACATGTCAAATTTTGTGTCAATTGAATATTTTTACTATATGATTTATAAGCTTATGTTTTATGAATAATTTTAAATTACCAAAACTTGTCATTAAAACAATTTATTGATGACATAGCTATTGATCTTTAATTTCCTAAAAATTTTGCAAGTATCGAGGATATAAAAAGAAGATGTAATCCAATGGTGGATTTGTCAAAATTCATCTCCAATAAAAAGATATTGAATAAGATTGTAGACTTACGCTACAACCAATTTTGTAGCTAAACAATTATCCTTAAATTTATTAGGAGACAAAAAATAGTGGCATATGTTATATGATATAACCTAAGTATGATTTAAAAATATTAGTTGGCCACAATATGGTTTTATAATGTACATATAGGCAACTTATTTGATAAATAATATATGAATACACCATTAACTTTAAGAGTAATTTTTCCGCCCATAACATGCTAGACATGTTAGTGAGTTTTCGGTGTGGATGGAGGATGTTCCTCCACACCTTTCTGTTGTAATTTTGGCAAATTTGACTATCTCTTCTTAATAATATTATAGTGTTCTTTCTAAAAAAAAAACTTTAAGAGTATTAAATATACAGTATTTGTAATGTATAATTGGTATAAGATTAACTCTAATAAATAATTTTATTATGCTATTAAATGTATTGATATGTCCAAATATGCATGTTATGTTCAAAATTATTGCTTGTCATGTCTTAACATTTATGGGAATGGTAATGGGGCTGGTTTTCTATTCCCTGCCCACGCCCCACTCCCGCTTCAGGCTAGTTTTTTGCCTTACCTATGGGCGCAAGCACCCACGACGGGGTGTCATCCCCCATTGCGTTTTGAGGAGTATGTCTTAGCCTAGGATGGACCACAGTGGAGGGTGTAAAATGGAGTTATCACCTAGTTTAGGTCTAGGATCCATAAATATAGCGCCCTTGTGAAAGGATTGATCTTTATTAGAGCACGTATCTAGAGTTTAGGTATGAGGATGAGAAGGTGTTAGGCACCCAACCCCACTCGACCCATAGGTCAGCCTTCACTCATTGTAAATCCTAATCTCATCAAAGGGTCCTCTAATATGTTATTATAAACTCACACACACTAACATGCATCTAACACCTAAACATGACAAATGTCCCACACTCATTCATAGTATAAAAACCCTACCATTCATCTAACGGCCAAAATGACCAAATACCACTATTTTCCAAAATATATATCAATCTACCACTGTTTTGAAAATATGTAAGAATTTACCACTATTTAGGTACTCAAGTTTGGGGTACTCGAGTTCCACTTGAGTTTGCCATTGTAGCGTGACTAAGCTAGAATTTTAATAATTAAAAAAATGCCACCTTGAACTCAAGCTTGTGGAGCTCGAGTTATATGTTGACATAACTCATGGACTTGGATCATCGAGTATTATAATTAGAAAACTACACAATACTCGAGTTCGTTAAACTCATGTACCATCTAAGTATATACTCTACTTCTCTAAACTTGAGTAGTATGTAAGTACATACTTGAAACACAAACCCCATATCTGTGAGCAGTTCTGTAGCTCAGTCTCTTCCTCCAATCTCACTTGAAACACAAATTCCATATCTATGAATAAGTTTGTCTCTGGTCAACAAATTTGATCCATCGGATTTAAATTTTGTTGAGAACCTTGATGCAAATATGTAGTTGGTGTAAAAATCAAATTTTTGCTAAATATGTGGGGATCTACCAAATGATCCATTATGATTCAATAGAAAAAGTTATGATTCTGAAGTGGTCACTGGGTTTAATTTAATTTTTGTTGTTAATGTTGATGCAATATGTAGATGAAAACTTAATTTAATTTTTGTTGTTAACGTTGATGCAAATATTTAGTATTGGTGAAAAAAAATCTAGGTTATTTGGAGGATGTACTCAGTTCAAGTTTGGATATTTACAAGTGAGAACCAATCTTTCATATTACTGAATAAACATCTTTTGTCATTTAAATAAATTAACTTTCATTTGGACGTATATAACTCAATGTTATGCTGGAAACTTTGACTGTTGTTTTAATTAGTGGATAACATTAAAATGTGTTAGGTTCTAAGACTTTAGGAATTAATGTATTATAACTTCAATTTGTATATGTTGGCAAACCATGACCAAAACATTTAGTCTAGGTTTAGGCTTGCTCAAAGTTGGGATTGATGTAAAGTTGGAATCGAGTAATTGTAGGAATTACTATTCAAAATCTACAAGGCTTAGTCAATCGAAAATTAGACTCGATCGATCGAACCTCATGAATCAGTAATTTTCTGCAGAATTATTAAACCAACCCAAGCCCATATGACGTATAGGGTTAAGTGTTTCACTCCAAGTATAAAAGGAAAAAACCCTAACTACATTTTAGAAGTCTTTGTTGAGTTGTGTGTTGAATCTTTTGTGAGATCTGAGAGGTGTTTACCTTCATACACACACATAGAGTTATCAAGATCAAGATTCACATCAAGAACTTGATGATTGCTTTAGTTGCTGCATAAAAAACTTTCAATAACATCTGAAACATTTGAGAGGTGTCTCAAAGTCACAAGTAGGAGAACTTGTGGTTGCTGTAGATCAAGGAAAGAAGTAGTTCGTGGACTCGGAGCTGTCACATGGTCGTGGTGGTAAGTTTTCTACACGAGGTAGCAATAGGATGTTAGTGGTCTAAGTCTTATTGTACAAACTTCAATTTCTTCATAGTGGATTTGTTTTTACCTTGAGGATAGTTAGGCTAAATCCTCCTTAGGTTTTTTACCGGTTAGGTTTTCCTAGGTCATCAGATCTGTGTGTTTTTTTTTTTTTTTTTTTCACTTTATATCTGTTTTACACATATTGGTTTAACCTAAATCGAATTAACAAACTTGTTAATAAACTTGGCTTAATATTAGGTTAAACATATTGTGTTAAGGGGTCAAAAAACTAACAAGTGGTATCAGAGCAGGTTAGTTCTTGTGTTTAGATCTCTTGATTTAAGAGTTGATCCTTGACCCCTATTGTCATGGAACATGATCACTGTCTTGTGATCCTTCCACACTTTGATGGGAATAACTATGCCTATTGGAAGGTGAGGATGAAAGCCTTCCTGAAATCTATAGATGAGAGAGTGTGGAACTCTGATAAATACAGATGGGAGAAACTAACTACTCCTGTTAGTGAGTGATCGACGTCCCAAAAAGAGGTGGCCGCTTTTAATGGCAAAGCCACACATCATAAAAACAACATCAATGGCTACTATCCTAAGCCAAAAATCACACATCACACATCATGTTATCAACACATCATCCCAACATCATAAACATATCAACACAACATCATAAGCATAAGCACACCAACACAACATCATATCATCATAAAAAAAATTCAAAAAACTCAACATCACACATCAAGGAATTCATCATTCAAATCCATCCAGTTTTGAAAACTTTCTTTTCTCTTGGATATTTGAAACTTAAAATCATTTCTTTTGAAATTCTTCTTAGACTTTTAAAATTCTTGATTTTCTTCTTGTGCCAATCTCTCTCTTGAATTATTGAATTCATTTTTGAATTTTGAAGTTTTCTTAAACTTTTTAGATTTCTCACAACAATTAAGTCACACCAATCACAACGAGTCACATAAGGTTTGGTCCAAACACATCAGGATAGAACCAATCACAGCGCTTTACATCTGGTTTGGTCCAAATACATCAAGACAAATCCAATCAAAATGGGTCACATCAGGTTTAATTCGAACACATTAGGACAGAACCAATCACAACGAGTCACATTAGGTTTGATCCAAACACATCAGGACAAAACCAAGCACAACATATCACATCATTCCTCAAAATCTTCCCTTCAAACAATTTTTTTGTTCTCTCTTTTCTTGTTTCTTTTTTCCTAATCTTCTCATCATTTTTTTTCTTCTCTTTTGTTATCTTCTCATCATCATTCTTTTTTTTTTCTTCTTTTCTCTTTTGTTTACTCTCTAATTTTTTTTTTCAATCTCTCATTCTCATCTTCTCATCATTTTTTTTTCACCTTTGTTTTCTCTCTCTTCAATCTTCTTTTCTTTTATTCCCTCTCTTCTCCTCTTCATCTTCATCCTCTCTTTTCTTCTCTCACTTTCCAAGTCTTCATTTTCTTTTCAAACCTTCCTCTTTCGTTTTTTTTTTCTTTTTCTTTATTTTCAACATCTCACTTTTTTTAAAAAAAATTTCTTTCCCATTCTTTTGGACTTCTAAAAATTGCATTTTTTTTCTTTAAAGCATTAACAAGGAAGTGTTGATTAGGCCATGTGTTCATTGTATTCTTTTCTTTTATGGGGACACATATTTATTCAAACAAATCATTCGTTCATTTTTATTTTATACACCTTTTGCCTTTGGATGACCATCAATTCTCTAGAATTCCTAACACCTCTAGACAAAGATCAAAGATAGTTGAAAGAGACTCTAGATCAAAGAAGTTCTAAACACGATACAAGTTTTGAGACAAATGAATATTTATGAACACAACAAGTTGGAAGAGACTCTAGACCAAAGAAGTTTCAACCACATAAAAAGTTTAGAGATAGTAGAGCTCAACATGATTTGAATACAAATAGGACCTTGAAGAAAATTTGGAGGAATTGAAGAAAGGAGGTAAAAACAAGGAATCATAGATCCAGATGATTTTGTACCCCAATGCATATTCTCTTTGAACTAGTTTTGTATGAATCACCTACCATCTTCATTGATTGGTCCAAATATGAATTTATAATTTGATTATCTCTAGTAAACTCAATCATTATCTTTGTTTGAACATGCATACCTCATTTCTCTCACCTCTCTCTTCTTGTATTCTCCTCAATCAACTCATCTCTCATGTATGGTCACTTTTCTCCTCATCATAGTTGTTTTAGCTTGGAGGTAGCTTCATCTTCTCTTGTATGTTCATTCCTTTGTCATTTTCATTCATGATTTGTCTCTAACTTGGTGAAAGTTCATCATTTTCCTTGTTACTCTTCTTCACTTCTTTTCAAGGTGCCCTAACTTTTGTCTAGGTTGCCCTTTTAGGTTTTTAACCAAACAAACCTTTTTTATTTTTTTATTTTTTCGCTACTAAGATTAGGCTTTCCAAAATTTGTAAGGCTAAACAATCTCAACTTATCAGAGAAGACTTGTTTTTGGACTGTAACGAAGCTGAGATTCTAAGGCTTAAAAAAGAAAAGGTATTTGAGGCTCAAATTCAATTTTATTCTCAAGGTATCCTAATTGCCAAGGATTTCTACTTATCTCGTGCTTGCATTGTTTTCTTCTTTTTCATCCATTTTTCCTTGTCCATTTTGATTCTCAATTTCATTTCCTTTTCCTCTCTTCTTTTCTTGTATCTCCCATTTTTCTTTTCTTTGTTTTTCTCTCTTTTTTCTTTTTCCATGCCTCTTGTTGGGAAAGGGGTATTCTTTTACTTATAAATCATCCTCACTTCCCTCTATCATTCATCCACAAAATTTGCCCCCTGGTATAGGGTTGATCTTTTCCAATATTAGAGTATGCCCTAGTGTTAAGGGTAAACCTTTCAAATCACCATTTCTTAAGAACATGCTCCTAGTGTAGGGGATAATCTCTTGGCATGGGTATAAAGAAAGAAGTAATCTAGGCTCAACGGGGTTAGCAAGTGGAAATAATCTCTCATTGTAAAATGGGTAGCAAAAATATGGCCTTTTATCCCTTCAACCTTGATTTCTTAGCCTTTCTAAACTTAGGTTAGTCTTTTAATCTCATCAAGTTCTCATCATCGTAGTGTCATCCATATGAAACAATAAGTTATTTATTCAATTTCTCTTTCCTATATTTGAACTCACTCATGTCTTGTGCTTCAAGAAATCTCTCATCACTCATCCTTGTGTACTCTCTCACTTGATCGAAGTCTTTTTTTTTTCTTCTCTCTACATCTCAACCTTTTTCTCACTTTCATGCTTGCTTCTTGTGATCGAATGAACTAAGACAATCTTATCTTTTGATTCCTTATTTGAATTAATCAATATGTTAGGTTTAAGGATTCATTCATTTCAAAGCTAGCAAAAAGAGATCACATGATACATGTCATATTTGAATAACCATCTTTTTTGAAAGTGAAACAACATTGACTTGAAAATTCAAAGGAACATGACTCAACAACAAAACATATGGAAAGAATCAACAAGACATCTTAAACAAAGACTCAACAACACAACAAAGGGAAAGACTCAACAACATAACATCGAGAAAGACTCAAATTGACTTGACAAATTAAAGACATGACAATTGAAAAAGACTCAATAAAATTGAAATGGATCATCCTCTAGCAAAGGTATTCTCATGGATCAAATCTCTTAAGCACATCTCTTCATTTGATCTTGCTTCATCTCTAGCATCTTGGCTTGGCAATCACTCCACCATCAATCAAATCTTAAATCTCATGCTTCAATCTAAAGCAATTATTTGTCTTGTGTCCTGACTTTTGGTGAAAAACACAATACTCATTCATGTTCCAGGTGTTTGGGATTGGAATTAGAAGAAGAGTAGGTTCAAGTAGCTTGAGGTAACATTTCTTAGATAAGATTTTAAAGGCCTTTAACAACGATATGTGAATGTCATCAAATTCCCTTCTCTTTTTGGGAGTGTCATTGGCAATAACTTTCTTTCTTTTGGCTTGCCAAAAACATCCTCGGCTTGTGCCATGCATATCTTAAAGCCTATGTAGTCGAGTGATTACATCCTTCATTAGCTCCTCCATGCAAACAAGTGTCTTGTTCATGATGTCAATACTTTCATTCATGCTCTTCATTGCTTCTTGGTATCTTCCTTAGTGAGTAGATCTTGACAAGATTAGGGATGTGCTTTGAGATTATCTTAAGTGTGCCTAAAAATGAATTTGATCAAATAAACATGTGCTCCCAATGTCTTAAGTTTTGGACCCAATGTCTTAATCAACTTTTCTTGCTTGCATCAACTTGTGGACTATATGTATGCCTCATTCATATTCTAAGTCTTGCATTATCTTGGACTTAAAAATAGAATGAACTACATCAATCTTTCAAATTCATGTTTTCCCTATGCTTAAAACCCAATTACATCATTCACACTTCTCACTCTTTCATCTTTCATTGGAGGAAACTAATAAAAATCCAGAAAATTCTTTCATAAAATGCATGCACTTTGTGCAAAACTCGCCCATGTAGGTATAATGTCAAAAACTTTAAAAGGAGCTTCTTACATTGCCACTTTCAACCCCAAACAGTGTCAATAGTTGTCATGAAGTAGCGTTCATATATAATGTGAAATCAATGACATTGTGGAATCCAAGAATCGAGAAGTATAAAAAAGTGCCAATTTTTACTTGGTTATACTAGGATTTTGCACTTTTGGAATTTTTCATTGGAGAGGTCAAAGAAAGTACTCTTGTTAAGAATATTCGGAGAAGCAATCAACCAATAGAATGCTTCACCATTTAACCAATATGAAATCCTACCACTCTAACTCTATCCAAGAAGCCATTTCATGGTTGTAGATCTTGATTTTGACCCAACGAAGACCGATTTTATTCTCAAATTTTATTTTCTTCCTCACTCACTATCGTACTCAAATGCAAATCTTGATGATATATGATACCATGAAACCAACCAGTTTTTGAAGACAGTCATAGAGTCACCAATCTGTACGAACTAGATGGACAATTATGCTTCATCGTTAGATAAATTGGGTCATACCAAGATATTTTGTTGATGATGGAAAACGGCATATATCGTGCTTCTTATTATAAGATTTTGTTTTCTTCCGTCAAAAGTAATTTGTGTAGTACATTCAAGAGGACAAAACATGATTCCATTATTATAAGCTAGAACGAAAAAAGTTCAGCGGAGTTGAGATTTCATGTGCATTTTTTTAAGACAATTCTGTTTATTAGAAGTTTTTTGTAATGCATGGGATAATTCCAAAAATCACTTTTTAAAAAACCATAGTTGATAACTCATTAACAGCAGAGCACTCAACTTCTAAAATCCTCAAAAATAATGTAATTCTCCTGCTTCTATTTTCTCATTCTCTCTCTAAATATTTTATTCTCATCCTTTTATTTTAACAAACCCAAATCCAACATAAATCGATTTTAAAGATTTCAAACCCTTATTAAAGGATGAGATCAAGTAAAAAAAGAAAATCCAGTAAACCTGACCACTTTTGTTCCTAAGTTTGAGAAATTTATCTTATAAATGCTTACCTTTTTTCTCTCACTTTCCCACTTTCTGATTCTGTAGACATTTCCGTCCATTATATATATTTTTCATATACAAACAAAATTTCCAGCATTGATTATGTAAATTTCATCCGTAAGTGATTATCTGGCAAGCCACTTTGGATATAACACAAAACACAAACCCTTGCTACTGATAGTAGAATGAAGGGCTTGACCATTGTAGTACTGGGAAAAGAATCAAAAGGAGATGCGAGTAGAAAATACAAAAAAAATCGTTAGTTTTCATCAGTAATTCAGTATCATTCAAGGGATATTCCCTGGTTACATCGAGGGTGTTACGAGTAAGTTGTGGAGTACCATTAAGCAGTAGTGGTGTGGTGTCCACGGAGGAATGATGAAACTCCATGTGGCTCTGGGAAAACTACCAAAGACACAGTACAAGAGTGATCGATCATAGTGCAGATGTGGTCCATTGAGGCATTGACTATTTACCACTACTTTTGTTGATTAGCATGTGGCGAACGTTGTCCCATTTATCGTTTTCGAGAGAGTGATAATTAGCTTCGAGAAAATATGACAAATGGTTTCCACTGTTTGTCGTTCTAGATGGGGTAAAAAAAAATTTCTATATACTAATTTTTCAAATATCGTACATTTGGTTATTTATTTTGAACTTTATTTCATTAAAATATTAAATTTTTTATAATTATTTCATTTTTTTCATATATACAACAAACACATTTCTTTATCCTTGAAATACATAAAAAAAAATAAAAAATTAAATACAAAATAAATAATATCAGTGTAAATTTGCACGATTATTATATAAACTTACAAATAGGGTTGTACAAAATTTAGAAAACTTAAAGATTCAAACCACAAATCAAAATTTAGATCAAATCTAAATATCAAAAGATTCAAAATCCATTACAACCCCAAGTATTAAACCCCATTACAAACCACCTGTCTAACTGAGTTGAGTGAGTTGAGTCTGAGAGATTGAGAGACTGAGAACACAAGTCTAAAAAAGAGAGAAAGAGACAAGTTAGAGTGTAAGACAACTGAATACGTGTGTGGCTGAGAGTAAATAAGAAAAAAAAAAAATCTTACACCGTGACTTAAAACACTAACCAAATACGGCATCGTTTTTCTTTTTCTTTTCTTTTTTTCCTTTTTTTTTTTTTTTTTTTTTTGGTTTGTTTAAATGCAAGACAACTTAGACAAGACCTGAGTGAGACTATTTAGACTTTAGGATTGACACACGCTAACATTTTTTATTTATTAACAGGCACACTAAAGTTGTTTTTTTTTTTTTTTTTTTTTTTACTTTGCATGCGGGTGAGAAAGAAACTAAGAGTCCTCATCAAAAAAAAAAAAAAAAAAAAAAAAAAGAAAACTGGGAGTCTAAGCACGGTGTGCTCAGCACGCCATATATTTTTAAACAGAGCACGGGCCACGTTGTGAGAAATTGAGAGCACGGCGTGCTCAGCACACCATATATTTTAAAAAAAAACAAAAAAAAACAAAATTATATATATATATATATATTAAACATACTCGGTGCGGTTCTGCTCTCGGCGATGTGCACATCTTGGTGCCGATGGCCACATCGGTTCGATGTTAGTACTGAAGAGATGTCGCTAACCACCGTGCCAGAAACCTTTGGCGGAACTCTGAGGGGGGTGGATTGGTGCAATTAGACCGGTTTCAGTCGATGCTGGTAGATCAACGAACAAGCCTATTTATAAATTTATATAATTATATAATAACTAATGTAGGGTTTTTCAGACAAAACTATATAAAATTTTACACATATTTCTATTTTTCACCCACTTAGTTCTCTTAAGATTTGTATCGAACTAGTCATATTTATTGCTTCAAAGTGATTTCAAGGGTGTAAATCAATTCATTGTTTGAAATCTAATAGCAGAAGAAATAAGAAAAAGTTCTCTTCCAAAAGAGAGAGAGAGAGATGTGAGGAATAGTTTGAGTGAAGTTAATTTGAAAAACAGCTTAGAGTTTGTCTCAAAAAGAGAGAGAGAGAGAGAGATGTAAGAAATAAGTGACAAACTTGTGGTTTTTTATTTTATTATTATTATTTTTTTAGAATAATTTTCCTAAAGAGTATCCCTTTACATGTTACTTCTAGAGAAAATGATGATTTGAATATTTACTGGGTGGGTCCTCATCGTCAATTTTTTCAAATGTTAATTTTCCAATCATCATGCTTCTTGCTCAATCACATGTTGGGATCTCCTTTAAGCAGAGTACTTGGGTTCAAATCTTAATAAGTGTTATCACATTTGTTAGTATCATATAATTTATATCGAATTGAACTAAAAAAAAATGGTATCATAGATATGTATCGGTTATACTCATGAATCATACGATAAATAATTACGTATTATATGGATCGTATTATATTATATTATATTATATTATATGAATTATACCCAGTTAGCTCAACTGATAAAGTCTCTGATGGTTGTATAAGAGATTTGGTATTCAATCCTCGTCTATACCAAAAACTGATTGGTATCTTGGTCTAATAATAAAGAACTAACATCAGAAACGGACACTATAAGTTGAAACTCTCTAAATAAAAATTATATATAAACATGTGCGTTTTTGCTAAATTTTATGCTTTGACATGAATCTAACTAGTTGTTGAGCTTGTTTTTATACAATTATTGGGCTACTCAACTAAGCCCGATAAAATGACGTTTTCTTTTTTCATCTCCTTGCAAAAGAAAGACATGTATAGTTTATATGAAAGTGCAAATTTCTTTTCTATATTGTAAATAAACTATTGATTGAATGACAATAGAACCTTTTTTTTTCTTTTTTCTTTTTTGTTTGGTTATTATGATTATAGGTCAAATAAACTTGAATGGGAATAAGAAAAGTAGAGAAAAAGTTATTGAAATAAAGAACATGAATAGATAGAAACTGTTAGAGATGATGATGAAGAAAATGACCAAGAAGACGAAGTCAAGGAGGATATGATTTTGTAATATGACATTGGCTTGGAGTCTTGGACTATGGAGAGATAAAGCTGATTAATTAAGAAAGATGATGAATATGATCAGCAAAAATTATTTTAACTTTTATATATATATATATATATATTATATTATATTATATTAACCCTTTTGATTTTGATTTTGACCAATTTAACTGTGGATGTTATAAATATATTTTTATTTGACTTATTTAGTTATTTTTATTAAATATTTTATAATAAATATACCTTTAATATATGTATATAACTTTTTTTTTTTATATATATATAAAGTATTGTTTTTGTAGCTTATGATACACGATACAAAAATGAAAAATCGATTTACAATATAATTCATATTTTGAACTAATGAGTATATTATTTGTTTAAACTTTTTACCTAGGGGAAAAATAACTCTTCATTCTTTTCCTTTTTCCTTTTTTTTTTTTTTTTTGAATGATTAATATCAAAATAGGATAAAATTATTGTCCCAAATTTTTTTTTTTTTTTATAAGAAACATAATAACAATTTTTGAAGATATGAGTTCGAACCAAATTTAGCTCAACTGATCAAGTCTTCTAAAATTACACAGATCTCGTACTAGCTAGTAAAATCAAAGATTTTAGAGAATTCAAAGTCTAGTAACCACTAGTAACCAGAAAACAACATCCCAGAAGGGAGCTTTTGTTTTTTTTAGATCAATATTTTGTACTTTAGCTAACACTTTTTAATGTTTCTAACAAAAAAGCTCACGATTCAAATTATTCCTCCTTTATAACTATCAAATTACAACTTTTTTTCTTTGAAAATTTTATTAAAAATAGTCAATATATTGTTTGCTAAGTAGTGTCTCCCCGAATGAAATGAAATCCCAGTGAGAGAGGCTATCAAGGAATGACCATTGTTGTGCTTTGCAATGTGGTGCAAAAACAAAGACATTCATCTAGAGATTTGGAGTACAACCTTAAAGAGTAGAAAGTTGTTGCCAAATGGAATGACACGAAATCTAGATCCGAGATTCGGACTGTACGGTCATACCTCCCTGACCTGCCGAGTCCAACAAGGTGAGCCCACGACAGGGAAGCACGAAACATTGAACAGACAAATTATATATAATATGCACATTCTTACGCGTGAATAAACTAACCAAATCATAGTCATTTTTGCTAAACTAACCAATCATAGTCATAGCATCATAAAAGTAGATTGCTAAAGATTTAAATGCTGTCGTCCATTATTTCTCACTAATTACTAACTAGCCAGCCAGTTCTGACTGGTACAGTTCTTCACAAACCCGTATTCGGATATTCCACAGTTTCACACCATTGCAACCACAAATGTGGAACAAGTGGCCCACACCTGGCTATGCACTAGCCACATATATGTGCTCCCAAGTTGTAGATGGATTAGTATTCGAGAAAAAAAATTCCACGCACATGAGCTCATGGCTTTTGTGGTATAAAGTTGTTGTGACCCATCATATTTATTAGTGTAAAGATTATAAGTTCGAGTTCCCACTATTGCTCAAGCAATTTCACATTATGTATGACATGGTTCATGTGAATGAGAGAATTATAAGTTTCCTATGCCCTCTATGACAGAGTTTGGGTGGGTGGAGACAATAACCATGCACTAACACACGTCAACTCTATTATTATTCAAAAACATATAAATGTAGATGATGGTTTTTAAGACCGTAAAGTGCATCTAAATCTTTTGTTTTTGTTTTTTTTGTTTTTTCCTTTTTATTTGCTAGGTGATCCTTTCTAATTCTTATCTATGTTTATTGGTGCTGCCGTCATTGGAACGAAAGCAACACTGTCTTTCTTCTAAGTTCTACCAAAAAAGATTTTGTCTTCTTCTCAAAAAGTTAAGTTCCACCCAAAAAAAAAAAAAAAATCTGAAAATGTTTTTCTACTTCCTTCTGGAAAACCAAGGTTGGATTAATTAAATGACAAATTAAATTACAATACAATAATATAAACTTTTAAAGTTGGCATGCAATGCACATAAGGCTCGTACTTTTACAATTTTCTTCTCCAAGAAAAAAAAAACTTTTACAATTTTGTTTTATTTTATTTTTTATTTTTTAGAATCTACTTTTACAAAACAGAAATAAAAGATTGATAGACATCTTTACTTCTAATTTTTACAGAGTTTATTTCTCCAACTCAAACCAATAACAATAATTGATAGACATCTTTATCACCAACTTTTAGAGAGTTAAATCTTTGAACTTGAACCAACAACTTATCACATAGTGTACTTACCATCTCATGATTTACATTAAAATCTAACCTCTGAGATATTATGAAAATTCTGTATTTAAAAATTAAGCTTTTATATTAAAAACGTTTAATGATTTCTAACTCAAATTAAATCTTTCCTTTTTGGGGAATAGAATGAAAGATGAGATAGTAATTTTAAAATTTTAAGACCTACCAAGTGTGCGTAATTATCATACTACTCCTTTTAAGGTGGACCTTAAACCAATATAATTTATCCACACATCACCTTTCTTCTATTACTTTGAAGAAAAAAAGGAAGTGTAAGAATCCATCAAGTATGTGTGATTACCAATGTATCCTTTTTGAGAGATGGACTAATATTTGCAAGCATCATCAACTTTTTTTTTTTCCCTTTAAGATAAGATAGATCTCAAATCTCTAGTTACTCGACGGCAAAAGAGTTTAGTGGTTGAGCTAACTAGAATCCACAAATCATCCACTCATTTCTTGATCTACCAACTTGAGGGAAAAAAAAATGTATAAATATTAATTAAAATAGAAGTAAACTATTATTGCTCCTTTAGGAGCTTAGATCTTTTAGGCAACTTCTAAGAAGATTATGAAGGTGAAATTATTTAGTGCACCTAATAGATTACAACATTATCTCACATTAGGATAGTCCTATTCATGTGCCCCACACATAGGGCCTACTCTTATGTGAAATGGAGGCGTAGTACACCAAGTATATAGAATAACAGTCGTTACATGGGTGAATATCCAATAAGAACTAAAATCTTCCAAAATTCTTAGGATAACTTTGTTGTGAAATTCTTTTATATACATACACACTGATCAATGATTGTTTGAATTACTGATGATGTGATAAAATTTTATGCACACAATTTATTGATGGATGGCTAATTTTTGGGACTATCGATCTCATTTAATTCCTTTTTTTAAAAAAAAATTATTTATTTATTTCCTTTAAAAACAAAAACTAGGTAGTCTCATCTAATAGGATTTTTTTTTCTTCTTCTCAAAAATTTAAGCTCTAAAAGAATAGAAAATTTTGAAAATGTTTTGCTAATACTTTATAGAAAATGAAGTTTAACTAATTGACCTTTTTTTTTTTATTTAAAAAATTGAATGACAATACAATAATATAAACTTTTAAGGTTGTATTCAATGCATAATGCTTTTAATTTTACAAAGTTGAGAAAGTGATTGATAAACTTTGGAGAGTTTAATTCTTGGACTCCAACCAACAACATATAGTCGAGGCCATCAAATTAAGATCCAACCTGTATTAAGTATTAACTACAAAAAAAGGGGGTCTAACATCTACAATAATATTAGAAACTTTCATTTTTTTTTTTTAATGATTTCTAACTTAAGTTCTTGCCACATCAAAACAAAAAATTCAGCAGAAAATCTCCACTAGAGCTTGCACCACCAAATCAATATGATTGATAAAATCAAGCTAACAAGGTCCTATGATCCCTTAAATGGCTATTCACCTCATTGAATCTGACCATATCTTGTATAAGCATTCACACTTTGTACATTTCAAAAGTTTCTGAATATCATGTAACTGTAAATAAATACTGAATTTCTATACATACACCCTTTTCCTTTGTCATAAAGGTTCTCAAATAATTTAGCATTCTTAAATCAATATGAAAAATTAGAATGGAAAAGTGTAATTTAATCTTGGAAATATAGACTATTTTAATAAATATAAAAAAATTAAAAATGAGATGAAAAAAAAGAATTTTTTTTTCAATAGTTCAAGAATAAAAAAAAAAAGGTCATTTTTAAAATTTAAGAATAAAATGTCAAATATTTTTAATATCTTAAGTTTAAAGATAAATAATAAACTTTTGAGAAAGTGTAGGGATTGAAATGTTATTTTAACAAAAAAAAAAAAAAATGATTAAAATACTGGTACGAAGGAGAGTACAGGTAGTTTTGCAATAATACGGACAGCAAAACCGTCCATAACTCAAAAATGACAAATCCTTCCAGACTCTAAAATTTAAAGCTTAATTTTTCTGAGTTTATCGCTGACTTTTAGACTTGCCTTTTTCCTCTGTTTTGTTGTTTTGTATAAATAACGTACTTTTCCAATGTCTGTGTCTCTCTCAGCTTATTTCACCTTTTCCTCTTTGGGGCCTTTGGCTTCTTTAACTGTTGAAAACAAAATATATTATTCCACCACTATCCCGGAAATTTAATATTTCTGGATAATTCATTTTCTGACCCTTTTGATAATGAGTTCTTGTTTTACATGGGAATCATTTTTTTGACATAACCATGGAGGTATGAACACCTATTATTTGTTGTATGTAAGGATATAGAGAAGCCAGAAACTGGTTCAGCTGGGTGCTTTCTCAAATGGGTAGGTGGAGAAAGAGAGCTTTGAGTTTTGATGAGGTTGTGGAGTTTGTGAAACGTATCATACAAGAGATGCCTCTAATTCCGTTCTTGATTCCTCTAATATTGATTGTTTGGGCTATTGAGAGATGGGTTTTCTCTGTTACCAATTGGGTTCCACTCATTGTTGCTGTCTGGGCAACTAGACAGGTAATTTCTTTATAGTTCTCCTTTTGTTTTCATGATTCTTTCCTTGAATTTTTTTTTTTTTTTAAATTGTTACTTTTTTTTGGGTGTTGTTTTGGTTTAAGTGAAATTGACTGACTTTATTGTTATGTTGCTCTTTTTTTAAGCTCTTTTAGTTATGATTGTGTTCAGTAATTATTGCATACTAATTAATTATGAGCAAATGAAATTGTCTGGTCTGTGTTGCTTACTTTGAACAGTTTTTTATTTATTTTTTTTTTTTTTTTGGGGGGGGGGGGGGGGGGGGTTGAATTTAGAGCTTTTCAAGTGTACTGTGATATTTCTTTTCCTCCTCAACAGTAGTGAATTTGGCCCTTTATTTCATTGCTAATCTACGTGGCTTTTTTAATATAAATTTATTGCTCTGTGTTGCACTTTTCCCCAGAATTCTGCTACAATAAACTTTTGCATATCTCTACAAGTCTTCTAAAATTGAATTTTTTTTAATGGTCTGTGCGTGTGTGTCTTTATGTAAATATATAATATCTAGTTCTGCTGCTATTCCTGACTGAGTTCTTGTTGAGTTTATTATTAGCTTTATATATTTCTTTATTCAGGCTGAAGCTTGCCTTGCACAGCAGGTTCTCACATCTTTTTGACAGTATAAGTATTGTACTTGAATATGTAATTTCTTCCTTATGAAATCTGATGCAATTCATTGCATCTCCCAAACCATTCCTTTGCCATTGATTAATTATGACATAAAAACAATTAAAATTATACCCTAAATTGAAATTGAAATTGAAATTATTGTTTATTTTATTTTTTATTAGTTTATGCAAATTCAATAGGCAACTTTGATGGAGAGAAGAAATGCTTTGACAGATGTTACTTATCTAAAAAAAAGGAAAAAAAGAAGAAGATATCCTTGAGTATGCTCAGATAGAAAAAATGATGGGAGTTTACACCAAGCAACAACTTATATATATATATATATGTATATATATGTATGTATGTATGTATATGGAAAGCTATTCTGGTATGCATTCTTGCAGAAGTTTATCCAATAACTAGATTTCCTATGAAAAAAAAAAAAAATACAGTAAGTGGGGGTACTCTTTGAACCAATTTTTGGTGGTGGATAATCATGTATTGATATTTCTCCTCTTATTATTTTCTTTGTTTCTTTTCATTATTTGTGCTGCATTGATGGTTGAATAAAAAATTGAGTTACAAAGACAAGATCTTCTCTTTTTTTGGATAAGTAAGAAAATTTTTATCAAACAAGGCTACTTCATGCAAGCCACATGAAGAAACAAAATATATATATATATGTATATATATATATATATATATACAGAAAAACAGAAGAAGAAAAAAAACTATGTACAAATAAGAAGAGAATCTAAGTACTCTCCTTTGTCACACTCACACACACACACATATATCTGCGCACGCACATATGTGGCAAACCCATTTTTGGCATGTAGTTGAAATAGCTTTTACATTGTTGTGTTCATTGTGGAAAGGAGCATTATTGCACACAATAAGATTTTCCTTTGTAGTAGCACTGAGTTTCAATTAGTTTTAGTGTCATCTAATCTCACCCATTATAAAAATGAGGAAATCTGGAAATTTTTACTCATATAACATAGAAACAAGTTGATAGGTTTTTTATATTTCTTTTTCTTTTTAATTGTTGTGTGCCATTATGTCACCCTTTCTTTCTCCTTTAAAATAATCATCATGTAAACTGCCAATGGTCTGGCATTGCTCCCCCATATATAAGGGGTGAGGATAAAGTCATAAATCCAATCCCATACCAGTGTATGAATTCTGTTTACCTATCCAAAAGAAAAAGGGGGAAAAATAATCCAGGGAACTAAATTGTTGTTACAAACTTGAGCATGCTATCTTTATACAAGAGATATCTTTGAGCACAAACTAAGGAACTCATGTGCTGTAGCATTTGAAACATCAGTGCAGGACCAAAATATAGCTGTACTTTTGCCAACTCAAAACCTTTTTTTTTTTTTATATAAATTTTTGGCCAAGCTATTTATGTTGGGGGTTTGAAGTCAGGAGTATAATTTTGATTTTGGCTTGTCTGCCATAATAGAAATCCATTATGTTATAATTTCCTTTATTTATTATAGTTTTAATTTTTCACATACTGTACCTGTCACATTCTTTAAATTATTTGTGATTTTTTCCCACTTCTTTTGATTCAATAAAGTCTAGTTCTATAATAGGCTTCTGCTTAACAGAATTATGCATTAATTTTAATCAGTTCAAAAGACCTCTATACTTTGTCATTGTTTCACACATAATGTGCTTTAGGTTTTTTGGTTAATGAGTTTTGAAATCATACATGGTGATAACCTGAGATGTCACTTTCATGTGTGCAGTATGGAACTTATCAACAGCAAATACTTGTCGAAGACTTGAATGAAAAATGGAAGCGAGTTATACAGAACACCTCAGTAACTTCACATTTGCTTCTTTTTGGTTATACGAACAATGAGTCTTTGAGATTTTTGAAGTCAATTTTTATCCATTTGCATTTTTGTAGGCAATAACACCGTTGGAGCACTGTGAATGGTTGAATAGGCTGTTGATGGAAGTATGGCCTAACTTCATTAGCCCAAAGCTCTCAATAAGGTTCTCAGCCATTGTTGAGGTGAGATCCTGTACTTCATTATACTTGAGATTCACTTTTATTCACTCCACACAGAAATTATGCAACTCCTCTGCTCGATGTTTCATTTCTTGCTAGTATTTGCATGTTTTTATGGTTTAATGAATTCATCTGCACCATGTTAACTAATTCTGTTTGCATGCTTCTCAAACTTTACTGATTAAATAGTTGTGCTAGCATGTTCATAAATTGATTCCTTTTTGAAAAATTTTGGTGTAAGTTTGATCTGATGACAAATACAGTGTAATTCATAGTTTCTACAGTAGATCTATTGCATTTAGATCATGACAAGATCAAAAAATTTCCCCCTAGATCAACTTAGATTTAATCCATGACCCTCCTACTAGTGGGATTACAATGTTTTATAAATTTTTTTGAAAAGAAATCTCCAGAAATGAATATTAGAGTAGTTGATTCCGTGTTGCCATTCCATTATTGACAACTTGACAGGAGTACTGATATTCTCTTTTCGTCTATTGTCATAAAGTCCTTGGAATTGATATACTGCAACCTAATGCTGGAAGAAATTGTGTTCATACTTGTTACCAATATCATAAGTGCTTCAGTAGAATATCTCCCCTTAGTTTGGCGTACATACATACATTACATTTTATAATGATAAACTTAATTGGAAAATCTACTCTTTTGCAGAAACGGTTAAAGCACCGAAAATCAAGGCTTATTGTAAGTGGTCTACTTTTTCTTTTAAATTCATTCATTCATCGTATCTTTGGACTGATGATAACCGAATGCTACCTCTATACTGAAGAAAAGCTATCTTGTAGGAAAAAATTGAATTGCTTGAATTTTCACTGGGTTCAAGCCCACCAAGCCTAGGTCTTCAAGGGACTAGCTGGTCAACTTCGGGTGATCAGGTTTGGTTTCTGATTTTTAGTTCTGAAATTTTATGTGTATCCCATTCTTTTGACAAGGTTCACTTTTTTTTTTTGGAGCGGGGGGTGGTGGGCAGGGATTGTGTTTAATTTTAGATATTATATCAGGAACAAGCCTTTTTCGAAATCCAATATAAAAGCTTGGAAAGAAGGTTTCTACAAATAGGAAGATTTCTTTTGTTGTTTCTCTACTGTTTATTTGTTAGTCAACCTGATTGAAATCCTTTTTCAGGTTTTATTGTTTGAAGTAGAATCCTTTTTCAGTTTTTCTTTTTCTTTTTTTTTTCTTTTTTAAATGTCTTGTTCCTGTTAGCGTTCTATCAGGTGCTTTGAACATGCTGGTTACTTCTTGCTTGTTGCTTTTATTGTTAAAGGCAAGTCTGAGTTGCCATAATTTTATAAGCTGGTAGTGATCAGCTTCTGTGTTTGCTATAAACAAGGAATTGGCCATTATGTCATTCTTTTAAAATTCAGCACTTCCATGTTGGCTTAGCTATATAATGGATGTAAAAATGATTGAAGAATTGGCCTAATTAGTTATCAGATACTGACCTACGCCTTGTGTGTGTGTTCTCTTTATTTTATTTTATTTTCTTGAAATTTTACATACATTAATGTAAGTATGTTTGCATTTCCTCAAATGCAGAAGCAGATCCAAGGAAAATTTAAAATCTCTAGTAAGCAATTTTTAAGTATTGATTTAAGTCCATCACTGGTTCCAAGTGGAATTTGTACCATATAGCCTTCGTTATCTCTGAAATAACAACCTCTAAATAATTTCTACCAGATAAAGCATCAAGTACTGCTGATGCCTCCATGTAAACTCTGTGTTCTTCAATTTCATACTGGTGATGTATATAAATAGTTGTTTCAATGGTTTTTTAAGATGTGCAATTAGCCTTTTGACTTGCCATGTATTGGTCAAGTCACTAACTATGGTTCTCTGTAACCAGTTTTATCTAAAAACTTCTATAAATTTTCTGTGTCTGTGCGTGTTTTGAATGAGAAGAAAAGTACAAAATAATAAACCTTGAAAGCATTGAAAATGGTCAAGGGATCAAGTTGTAACGAAAATATAAAAGAATGTGCTCTACTGAAATTTTAGATACAATTCACTTTGCACTTGTCAAGGTAAACATCGACCTTTGTTTTTGTCTGGGGTGTAAAACTGTCATCTTGGCATCTAAAAGTTACAATAGTATATTATGTTAGTGGGTGATTTTCTTTTAGTAAATATCAAAAACAGAAGCACAGCTGCAAGCCTGCTACTCTATCGTGCCTAGACAGATAAGAAATGTTTGATTCAGTGGCCTGAAAGAACATGACACTCTAATTATGTATAGACTCTGGCCTTGGTGTCTGACATGACTGTAATTGGTACATCATAAGTATCAGATTGCCTGGTTAAGTAATTTACATAATAATAGTTCAAAATTTCAGTATATTCTTGCTGTCACCTAGTGTGGTTTATTGTTATGATTGCTGGTTTGTCTTCTTGAGTCAAGCAGTGAAATTTTGTTGCTAAATTCTTGGGATCTTCATGAAGCATCTTTATGTTGACAGAAAATCATGCGATTGGGTTTTGACTGGGACACAACTGATATGAGCATTTTGTTGCATGCTAAGCTGGCCAAGCCAATGGGGACTGCACGGATTATTATAAATAACCTTCATATCAAGGGTGATGTATGTACAGTATTTCTCTCTCTCTCTCTCTCTCACAGCTTGAAAGGATAGTACAAATCATATATTACAAAAGTAAAAGAAACTGGATGATCATTTTGATTTATTAGTTTGTGAGAATGTGAATCTTGGTCTGGAGGAGGTTCAAGGATTGTGTTGGAGGAGCCAATGAGCTCTAGCTCAAATGGAATCTCCTTTCCTTGTAAGAGCAAGGTGGATGGTAAGGTCATGGGTTCAAGATCCACTAGGAACTTGTGTTACCCAAAAAAAGATATCTTGTTGGAGGTAACCTTTGACGCATTGACCACGAAGTGTGAGGTGCCCATGAAGGGAATAGTTAAGTTAATGCTAGTCAGCTTTTGAAGTTGTAGATTTTTTTTGGCTGAATTTTTGAAGTTGTAGATGTCTAGGCTGTCCCTTACAAATAAAATTGGATGGATTTTTTCTCTTCATTTTATTTCACATTTTGAGTTTTTACCTGATGTAGCATGCATTCAGATTCTTGTATTTAAAGTTAGAGTTGATGATTCCATCTTACATGATATCCTTGGCAGATGTTGAATGGCTATGGCATTGATGCGTCTTAGTTACAGTTTTTGTGTCTTTTTAATGTTAATTTGATCCTTTTTGCTCTCATAAAGAATGGTTTGCCCTGATTTGATGACTGCTTCGATTTTTGTGTCTCTGAAATTTCGATGTCCTACAGTTTCTAAAGGCACTGATTGTTTTGTATTTCTGAAAAGGCAGTTTCAGTGTTTCTAATTGTTATTCATTCAGTGAATTACATTTTACAGCTTCACTTGATGCCAGTTCTGGAGGGGAAGGCAATTTTGTATTCATTTGTGTCAACCCCTGAAGTGAGAATTGGAGTAGCCTTTGGAAGTGGTGGAAGCCAATCACTACCAGCCACAGCGTTGCCTGGTGTTTCTTCTTGGCTGGTGGGTTTCTTAAGTGACCATATTCACTCACATAAAGAATTAATTTAGATTGTATTTCTTTATGTGAGCTGGCTTCAGTTGATCTTGATCTGGTATCATCCTTTTTTATTAGTTTATTGAGTTGTTTTGATGCAGCTTCTGCAGTATTGATAGCAGAAAAGTGCATTTCAAATCACAGCATTTCTATTTTCCATGAATGGTTCTGGAAAGATCCAGTTATATAATGTTTGTAGCACAACTACTGAAATCTTTCTAAAATTAAATTGAGAAATTGCTATGCAGGAGAATGCTGATAAATTAGACTTGGCCCGAACATAGAAGCAGATAGAAAATGGTGAAATTAATCATTTCATGATTATTCTAACACTCACCCTCATGTGGTCCCAAAGTCCTCTCCATTAGGTGCGACCCAAAATGGGAGGTAAAGTGGAGACATGGTTTGAACCCAACAACACCTACTTTGATACCATGATAAATTACGACTTGTCCCAAAAGTATAAGTTGATAAGAAATGATGATTTTAATTATTTAACCATTATTCTAATAAATGCTTACTACTTTTGATGAAACCCAATTTTCTGGAAACTAGGCTGGTTATACAACAGATGAATCTGATGTTATGCTTTAATATTATTACCATATCTCCTTTCACGTCAATATGGTATATACTCACCTGAAATTGGTGAAGTGCTTTTTGTTTTCGATGTTTCTTCTGGCGTAATAAACAATAGCACCTAAGTGATACTAAAGCAAATCTTAGATGGCCAATATGATGACTCTGGCTATACTCTTTGGAAAATATAATAGCTTAATCTGATAATATGTTCTTTGCAGGTTAAAATTTTCACTGACACCTTGGTTAAGACGATGGTTGAACCTCGCCGCCGTTGTTACTCTTTGCCAGCTGTAGACCTAAGGAAGAAGGCTGTTGGTGGTAGCATATATGTGACAGTCATTTCAGCGAGTAAACTTTCTCGGAGTTACTTGAGAGGGAACTCAGTGAGAAGGCAGCAAAATTCTTCTACAAAAGGCACTTTAGAAGAGCTCCATATTGATAAAGATCTGCAGACATTTGTGGAAGTTGAACTTGAAGAGTTAACTAGGAGGACAGATGTGAGATTAGGCTCAAGTCCCACATGGAATTCAACATTCAATATGGTTTTACATGAAGAGACAGGAAGTATTCGATTCCATCTTTATGACTCTACCCCGAACAGTGTGAAGTATGACTATCTAGCAAGTTGTGAAATTAAGGTACTAGCATTCTTGATGCCACTGTCTCAGATTATAAAGCCATGGTCCATCACTATTTGATGTATAATTTAGTTGGTTCCTGCACCTTAAATGTACAGTGACATGCTTGAGACACTAGTCAAAAATCAAGTGTGAATTGTGCCATAATGATATTATGTTAAAATATGTTTCCTTATATTGCTAAGTAGCCTGACTTAAATAAATGGCTAGGTCTGATTCATAACATATCATGACCAATCATGCAATTATCACATTTTCAATTGAGCAACCACAATAATTTATTCACATTGCTAACAAACGTGTTATCAACTAATAGTCTGAAAATTGTCCATCTATTCAACCCTTGTTTACTCTCAGAATATGTACTATGCATATCAATTACTCATTAAAATGTTAGCAAAGTTGAATTCTTGTATCCTATGAGCAGATGAAGTATGTCGCAGATGATTCCACAACATTTTGGGCAATAGGACCTGACTCTGGTGTAATAGCCAAGCATGCATTTTGTGGAATGGAAGTTGATATGGTTATTCCATTTGAGGGGGCTCAGTCAGGGGAGGTAAACATTAATAAATCTCATGACAAGTCATACCTCTTCCCTATATTTATAATTTGTGTCCCATGATTTTTTCTTCTTCTTCCTTCTTTTCACATCAGCGTTTTTACTTATAAAATTAGTCTCCCATGTTCCAAGAACTTAATGAACTTTGTCATCTCAGATTGATATTGACTACAGCAAGTTATTTCATCATATGATACATGAGTTAATAGCGGTCTAACGTACTTGTGATTACTCTAGATCTAATAGGGCTTTTAGTTGACCTAGGCATGGGCATAAACTGCTTTGCCTGTCATGGGTGAATGCCCTTGGATTACCTGGCAACTGGTTATGATGGGTGGAGTCAATTGCCTTACCGGCTAGAGTTGGAGTGTCCAAAGGGCTTCTCTTTAGAAAGGTTCCCTACATTATTAAAAAAAGAAGGTGTTGGGGGGGGGGGGGGGGGGGTGTTAAAAATATTTCATGTTTTCAACCAACTATTGGACCAAAAAATAGTTCACCTAAACCTTGAACAGCAAATAGGGTTTCTTTGCCATATTAAACTGTTATATGTCTCTTTTTCTTTTTCTTTTTTGGATGATAATTAATTGTTTTAGTTTTCTCACTACAATATGCTTCTTTGAAATAGAAGTTCTTGTTTTTATTTTTTTCCCCTCGTTCAAATTAATTTTACAGTTGACAGTGAGACTTGTCTTAAAAGAATGGCAATTCTCGGATGGTTCACACAGCTTGAACAGCTATCATCTTAGCTTGCAACAATCAATCAATGGGACATCAACTGTTCTGGCAAGAACTGGAAGGAAGATCAATATAACTGTTGTGGAAGGAAAAGATCTTATTGCAAAAGAAAAATCTGGAAAGTGTGATCCATATGTTAAATTGCAATATGGAAAGGTAGGTTTCTCTTTTCTTCATAGTCTCATGTTATATGAACTGAGGTCAAATATCCTGAACATTCTAGCATTACTTCTGGTGTAACATATATGTGTTTGGACCTTTTCAGGCTCTCCAGAAAACTAAGTCTATGCATGCTTTAAATCCCATATGGAACCAGAAATTTGAATTTGATGAGATAGGAGGCGATGAATATCTTAAAATAAAATGCTACAATGAAGACACCTTTGGAGATGACCACATAGGTTGCGCACGAGTAAATTTGGAAGGACTGGTGGAGGGGTCAACATGGGATGTATGGGTTCCCCTTGAAAAAGTGAATTCAGGAGAGCTAAGGCTTCAAATAGAAGCAGTCAGAGTTGATGACTTCGACGGATCAAGGGTATGTTTTTATTAGAATGAAAAGAGATCATCCCAATCAGTTAGATATGAAAATACAGAAAAGAAAAACTTAACAAGGACATGAAAAGTGTATGAGCATGTAGCATGTTTGTCTGTGTGTTTATGGACATGATCTTGTGAATGTTCCTGAACCAGATGTTGCAATTTTAGGCCTGGCCTGTTCAGCCTGCTCAATATAAAGAGTAAATGCTGACATTGAATTTTGGTTTGTCCTGAGTTAGCTTGGTCATTTAAAAAAAAAAATTACTATAATCTTAGTGGAGTGGTCTGTCCTGCGGAGTTCTGGCCTTGGTGCAATGACAAGTGCCCTCTGCCCAACCGATGTATTTTGGATTTGATTTTGAGAATCTGCCTCTTAAAAATTGGGGGTGAGGATTGCTACCAACCTCCTTTCCCTAGACCCTGCAGAGGGGGAAGTTTTGTGCATTGGATACAACCTTTACTCAAGCTTAGCCTGCCAATTTTTTCAGCATAATGTTGCCCCGAATATGTACTTATTTAGATTAAACGTGTCTACTCTGATACGCTTTTTTTTTCTTCTTTTCTTTTCTTGTAATTTTCAGGGTTCAACCATAGGTTCAGGAAGTGGCTGGATTGAACTCATTCTCATTGAAGCAAAAGACCTTGTTGCAGCTGATCTCAGAGGGACAAGTGATCCCTATGTGAGGGCACATTATGGGAACTTGAAGAAAAGAACAAAGGTTTGAGACAACCACATTTTTATTGCAATTATGATACAGCTAGCTAATTTTCCAGTTCAGCTGTCATGATCAAGTTTCTGAAACATAATAAAGGAGTGTGCAATTCTGGAAAGAGAGTGTTGTTGTTGTCTTTGTTTTTTTGTTTTTTCTTTTTTGTGGGAGATGGTTAGAAATACTTACACACTAAATATGCTGCCCTTGATTTGGGGAGATACCATCTCGCCCCAATGGTGCAGTGGTCTGGAAAGAGAGTTTTCTGCTTAAGATATATCACTTTGACTTGTTCCTTAGAAAATATTCCTTTGATTTATTTCTTATAAAAGTCACAGTACATTCCTCTCTAGTTTGCTTGCATTTGAGCAACTAACTACAAGCATGAGTTCTCAACTGTTTCAATTGGTCGCCCCTTTACTTATTTTTTTTCATCTGTCAAACATGGAGCTATGTGAATGGTGGATTTAATAACACATTTTCAAGAAATCTCATTGCCAAAAAATTTCATGACTAAATGATGTTTGGCTTATATGTATGTCTTAATGAGGAAAAGCTGAATTGGTTATTGATTGTGTAATTTTATGTCCATTGATGACCATCATTTATGAAAGAAGCATATAACTGCGGGTGCTTGCAATTAATCTTTTGGTGAGATTGCACCATCTCAAATGCTTACTTCTGTGCCATTACAGGTCATCTACAAAACTCTAAATCCCCAGTGGAATCAGACCTTAGAATTCCCTGATGATGGCAGCCCCTTAGTTTTGTATGTAAAAGACCACAATGATTTACTACCCACAACAAGTATAGGTGATTGTGTTGTAGAATATCAGAGATTGCCTCCGAATCAGAGATCTGACAAGTGGATACCCCTGCAAGGGGTTAAAAGGGGAGAGATTCATATTCAAATTACGAGAAGAGTTCCCGAACTACAGAAGAAATCTAGTTTAGATTCTGAACCATCCTTAACTAGAGCACATCGTATTTCTGGCCAGGTGATATATATTTCTTTTCCTAGACCATATATATTTCACTTTCTAGCATGTATTGTGATCAGATGAGCTCAGATTCCCACTTGACTAAATGTCATTGATAACTTTTGGTTCAAAATCACAAATTAGTCTTCTCCCATGTGATTGCATTATCTAAACCAGTCTTCTCCCAGCACACAAAATTTCATTATCATGGTTGGATTTTCAATTTGTAGTGCTATTTTAGTATTCTATTTCCTTATTAGTCCATATCACCATCTTAAGATAATTAATGATCATTTTGGTCTATTCATACTGTATGTGTCTCAAGGTATAAAAACCCATTATCCTGAAACTATAAGTTTGAATGACTTTAATTTTAATGCTTTTATGTCTAACTTGTGTTTGTTAAAAATGAGTCTGATCAGATGAAGCAAACGTTGGTCAAGTTTCAATCTTTAATTGAGGATGGCAATCTTGAAGAACTCTCAGCAGCTTTGAGTGAGATAGAAAGCATTGAGGATACGCAAGAAGAGTACATGATACAGCTTGAGACTGAGCAAATGCTTCTTATTAACAAGATTACAGAGCTTGATCAGGAAGTTTTTAGCTCATCTCCTTCTTTGAGCAGAATGTCTTCTGACAATTGAAACATTCCTTCAAGTTTTAGCCTTAATGATTGTTTTTTCCCTTGATATAGTTTTTCTTACACAAGAATCATCTCGGATAGCCTAGTGTACATGGTTCTCCAACTCACAAGTCTTTAATGGTTCATGTCAGGCTGTGTATATTGAATATGGATGCATGACTAATACTTAATATTGAATGAAAATATAGCATTTGCTCTTTCAGAATTTGAGAATTCCAGTGTCTTTAATTATGTTAGAAATTGCTCCAAAAAAAAAAAAACAATGAGGCTCTTTGTTCTTATGTATTGGTATTAGATGCTACTAAACATCAGTTGCAGACTACAATATTCTGCGCAATTGATTAGAGACTTCCTATATTTTCATTATGATTAATGAGTCACTAGCCTCTTTACACGCATATACTCTTTTTTGTTTGTTTGTTATTAATAAAAAAAAATATAATGTTTTTAAGTTATTACAGAAAATAGTTGTAATTTAGAGAATGTAGATATTTTTTTCCTTCTTTTTCCAATCATATATATGGCATTTTCGTAAGAGTCGGAGAAAGACAGTAGTCTCCTATTGAAGTGATTGAGTTGATTGAATGTCTAATTGACTTGATTGGAAAATGCAAAAATGCTTTTAGGATTCTTTCTTGGGTTGCATAGTTGCAAGCCTATAAATATCTTGTTGGAGATATGTTTTCAAGTATTGGTCTTGATGAAATTGTTTTATGCCCAACATTATTCACATTACTCAACTTGATAATCTTAGCCCAATTGTATCAGTTTGGGAACAATTTATCTATCTTTTTGTTAAAATTAATATACATAAAACCTAAAAGATAGAATAAGGCGATATATATATATATATATATATATATTTTTTTTTAATGGGTGTTGAAATTACTATAGCAAAAAAATAGAAGTAAAGTGGAACTTAAAATAAACAGAAGGTGCGCAAAAAGGGAGAGAAACTTGCAAAGTAGTGATTTTTATTTTTATTTTTATTTTTTATTTTGTTTTACCAAAAACAAGCTTAGGGAGATCCGTAGTAGTAATAGAAATAAGCTAGCCAAAGCTTGAAATAAGCTTCTTTCTTGAGAGACTCATGTGCAACTTGTAAATAGTGAATAAAAAAGTTGCCAAGAAGGTACCCAATAAGCTTGATGTCACTGGACACATTAAAAAACGAGGATAGAACCTTAAATTGAAAGATATAATAAAAATAAATTCAAATGATTAAATTAAGAGAATAAAAATTGAAAGAAACCATTAAACCACGTACTTGATTCTTTGAATGTCAAGAAATAATGCAAAGCAAGCTTGGAAATACTAAGATTTCAAAGCTTCCTCTAGATTCTGCCTATTTACTCCTCTGGAGTCTGGACCCTCTAATTTACAAAACTAATGCAAAGCTGGAAAGTGCAAGTGTCTGCTGAATGCTTAATTCAGAGAAACATAAATATTAAAATTGAAATCCTTAATAATGGTGTGGGATCTTATTTATACTAATTCTTAGCAATATATTTTCAGGTTCATTATCTTATTTTTAGGCATCATAATAATTTTAGAGCTTGCATAACGATCAAATCTTCCATGAGAATCTTGGTGTAACAATTGTCATTTTCCCTACTTTTGTTTTCGAGACCTGAAGTTGCCTAAGCTGCTACATGTTCGAGCACATATGTTGGTAGAGAAGGCAACAAAGCAGCACATACTTAAAACCAAATATGCTCGGTATAATGAGAACACAAGTGCTTGGATAAAAGAGACTTAGAGACCACTATTTTCCCTGAAAAAGAATTACTCATGCAGATGAAACCCAAGTTCATGAAATAAAATTTCTAACTTAATTTATATATATGCGTGACCATGAAATTGCCCTTAATTATTAGAACCCCAATACAGTTTATTTATTTATTTTAACGATAGAATTTCAACTTATAACATTTACTCCATGATAATTGCTTTTACCAACATGTTAAAACAATAATAGATTTTTTATTTAGTAGTCTTCTAGAACGATAGTACCCAAATCCAAACTTATTTACAAGTATGGTTAAATATTTATACATTCAAAGCAACATATTCCTGTAGAATCAGATTAGTCTCAATATTCAATTCTCAAGCATCAGGGTTCGTGAAAAAAAAAAAAAAACCATTTTAGCACCAAGCAGTCTAAAAACCACTTGCGGGATTCCACTGGAGCTCAAAGGAATTCCATCAATGGACAATCAATCTTCGGCAGGCTGTAATGGAGTCTCTTGGTCTTACCACGTACACCTCACCCTTACTATTTTTTTTTGGTAAACTCACGCTTATCTAATTAGACAGCTTTACATCAATACTATATATCCCAACACTTTTCTCCGTATTGAACTTTGGAAACATCTAGTAATACTAGGGACATAGCAATTTTCACATTCTTAATCACATATCCTGATATGACAAAACTATAATTGGAGTTAACATTACTTTTATATGGAACTACTAATAACATCACTTTTATTAGTACTAATCAAACATGTCACTTCAATAAAGGCGTTAATGGGCTCTTGCTCTTAATTTTTAAACTATGCAGCAATTTATCCCTATTTTAAAACTATATAGTAGCATGTCCTTCTTTTGGAACTCGATTTTTAGAAAATCCAGTTCCCCTTATAACTCGGCTTTACCATTTCCGAGTTATCTTTTGCACCTTTCTAGTGTTTTGGGCCTTTTGGCTATAACTTTTTGCTCATAATTCCAATTGATTCGGAATTAGTGTCTTTGAAAGGAAATTTAATTATCTACAACTTTTCCATAAAATAAAGAAAACCAAATTTCAATGTTTGCAAGGTCAAAAATGTGATTAAGTCACTATTGAAAAATTGTAATGGTTTTTTGAGCATTTTCTAAAGGGAAATCATATTAATGCCGATCAGTATTATTTAGGTTCCAATTAATATCGATCAGTATTAATCAGATTTCAATTAGTACTGATCGGCACTAATAATTTCCCAATTAATATTGGTCGGCACTAATAAAAAAACTCAAAATACCGATTGGTAATAAGAAAACTTGAGTTATTGGGGGAATTCGATTTTCAGAAAACTGAGTTCTAAAACAAGGACATACACCTAAATAGTTTGAAGACAGGGACAAATTGCTGCATAGTTTAAACATTACGGGTAACAGCCCACTTTCCCCCTTCAATAGATATGAAAATTGTTGTGTTCTTAGATTTATTGGAAAACATGACCTGACGCTGAAGCAACATGTTGCCCCTCGAAAAAAAAAGGCCCCAAAATACTTATATTCTTGTGCTGGGGTCAAGGTCACAATGGCTAAAAAAAAATTTATTATATTATCAACTGCATTCTTCTACGCAACAGTTTATAAAAATTCTAATGCATGGTACAATACTTGTCATAAATAGTAAATACAATACTCGTTTACTCGGCTCCAAGCTCCAACTCCAGTCCATGGCGGCATTTACTGGTATCTTTCTCTTTCTCTCTCTCTTGCTATCTCACTGATTTGAGCTGTTATATACTGTTCTTGTTTTTGATGATAAGCTACTGGCTGAATGTGTGGTTAAAAAGCAAGTTACTTTTTTAGTATTGTACAACACCAAAGATGTCATGGAAGGTGAATGGATATTTATTTGTTCATAACTTTAATTATAAATCTAGTCATAGACCCATGCGATACGTGAAAATATATAACTATTTTGTAACGTTATATAATGTATGAGTTATTCTCTAAAATGTACAGGAGATATTATTTTTAAAATTATTTTTCATCTCATCTCTATAAATATATCATTCTATTATTTTTGAGTTTTTATTTTATTTTTTTTTGAAAAACTTAGGTGCATTTGATCAATATTATTCCATTATTTTTTTGAGATAAAAGATAGAAATACTATTTTTTTTTTCAAGTGATCTATATTATTCAAACTTTTGTATAGTGTGTTATAGTTTTTTTTTTTTTTTCTACAACTAAAATTTTTAAGTTCCAAATTCTCATTATCTTAAGAAGATTATCATGATAACTAAACATCATCACAAATTTACAATTAATATTACTCAAATAATTTATAGAGACATTCAAATACATAATCATCTCACTTCTAAAATATCTAAAAATTAACTCAAACCAAAACTAGAGAGAGAGAGAGAGAACAATCACCTTTTTTGGAAGAGAGAAACATATAACAAAATTATATAAAAAAATATGAGTTGAAGAATATTCAAAAAAAAAATGTATAGTTGCAAACACCAAATTATCCAAGTCATGCTATGTAGTAAAATAACAATCATTCTGTAATTTCATAGGATAACATGTAACAAACAAAGAAAATAAAATTAAAAAGATAAAAAAAAATTAAAATATAACTAAATCATATCAACATAAAGTAGAGTTAAACATAAAAATCCATCAATCTAAGGAATTAAACATCCACCAAAAGAAAGAATATATATATATATATATATAGAGAGAGAGAGAGAGAGAGAGAGAGAGAGAGAGAGAGAGAGAGAGATTATTCACCTTTTTGTGTGAGCAAAATATGGATTGAATGGAAGAGAAAATAATAAATTTTTGTGGTAAAAAAATGGGGAGAAGAAGAGTCAAAATAAAAATAAGATGAAGGGGTGGAAAAATTGTAAGGTTAAGGTGTAGAGTAGTTGAGAGATAAAAAGGTAAAAATATGTAAATGTTGGAGAATGTGTAACTGTAAAGTGGCAAATTAATAAGGAGATAAATAATTAAAAATGAAAGAGAAAATATTGAAAATAAATTGATAATATGGTACTGATGTAACTCAACGGGAGCGCAATAATATTAAAGGCTACACTTCAGCTTTTATATAGATAGATAGATAGATTATATGTTAAATATAATAAATTAATAATAGTGTGGCTAAGTTTATGTAATAAAAATAATTATATTATGGGTTTCAGTTAGTTCAACTGGTAAAGTATTTAATCTCCACTTACACCAAAAAATCAATTAGTGTCTTGGTATGATGATAAAAAGCAAAATTAGCCGTGTAATGGTTTGAATTGTTCTATATAAATTTTTTTTGGTGTTGTGAGTAATTTAAACTTTGTTGTACACAACATATATATATATATATATATATATAATTTATACTATTAATAAGAGGATTCTCCTATTTCGTCTTCAAGTTTTGGTGTACCAAAATATCCTCATACAAATTCAAAAATAACATACCCTTTAATTTAATTTTTTTTCTTACAAAAAAACAAAAAAAATATTAAAACAATAATACTATTTCACATATAAAAGGAAAAAAAAAAAAAACCGTTATTCTCATCACCCATTTGTATTTAAATGTCTAATTCCTATCTGTATTTGTTATCTATTTGAATTCAAATACTTCAATTATCTTTATAAAAAAAAAAAAAAAATTACTTCTTCCAAAAAATGTTAAAAGAGTAATACTATCTCACATACAAAAGGGGAAAAAAAAACTGTTATTCTTACCACCAATTTGTATTCAAATATTTGATTTCTATCTATATTTGTTATCTATTTGTATTCAAATACTTCAATTATCTTTATATAAAAAAATACAAAATTAATTCTTTAAAAAAAAAAAGCCACTACCTCATGTAAAAACTACACATTCTTATCCCGAAATTTTTATGTTAAAAAAAAAAAAAAAAAAAAATTCTTTAAACATTTCAAAATGTCTGTTATCTAAATTTTATACCGTCATCACAAATCCCCATCCATCCACACTAATGAATATCATCTTTCTTTTGTGTAAATCTCAAATTTTTTTTCTTATCATAATTCTTATTCAATTCAATAATTTCAAATGTCCCATTGGGTTTCAACTTTTTACGATTTTCTATCTCATTTTTAAACATTATTCTACTTTACCTTAACCTCTTTCTTAAAAAAAATAAATAAAATAATAATAATAATAATAATACGCATGGTTATTTATATATCGCTTTTAAACATTATAATACTAAACAATAAATAAATAAATAAATAAGAGCATTATTGCACTCGTGTGATGAGTCTAGTTGTTATATAGCTTGTTTAAAAAAAATTATATTTTAAGTTCCAAAATGTGGATAACTTATTGGAACATCATCCATAATAATTAATGGATATTTTAAGAGAGAATATATTAAAAACTCAAAAACTACTACTTAATGTGATCCTAAATTCTTTCTCAAAAAAAAAAAAAAAAAATGTGATCCAAAATTATGGGACTTAGATCCTCTAGATTTCTTAGGGTACTCTATTTATAGATTTTCTTAAATCCTAACTACACTTTAATTATTTATGATATAGATTCTGCCATATCAGCATTCTACTAACAATATTCTTAAAATAATAAATAATGTTGTAAACAAAACAATTAAAATTATTGTTATTAGAATGCTAACATGGCAAAATCTAATCCATTAAATTATTAAAGAATGATTAAGATTTAAAAAAATCTATTTGGTAGAATACCCTAAGAAATCTAGAAGATCTGAATCCTAAATTATGACCACCAATATAAAAGTATTATGCTAATGAATGCGCTATCAATAAAAAATATAAAAAGTTAATCAACCCATTGAAATCCATCGAGCGCATCTTAAAACTAGGCCATATAAATATAGTACTCACGAATATCAAATGAGTTTGTGAGTGATTGTTTAACTCTATACATATAAAGAGAGATGATTAGAATGTTTGGCTTAGAACCAATTAATAAATTATTTTATCACAATGAAAGAGTACAGGACATAACTTTATTATTTAAGTTTCTAACATATGAAATAAAGTACTTATTTGGGTTCATCAACCTTTTATTTTTAACTTAAGAATTTTGCTATATTTAGTCTCTTTCCTTAGAAAAATTTTCTGGCTTTGCCACTGAGGTTACTTCTCCCATCTCAAAATTGCCTTGATGATAGTATCACCCATTCCATCAGCATATGAGAAAAAGTGCCCAGCTCCCGGAAGCTCATGATAGTGAATCCATGGCAATTGTTGGGCAATGTATCGTTGCAGTGTAACAGGCACAATCCAATCTTCATCTCCATGCCACAAGTGGACAGAACCTTCATTGTTTGGAAATGGATTTTCCAAATCCATAGGACTGAACTCCCAAGCAGAAAATCCAACAATCAGGTCACGATGGAGGGACTCAAATTCTCCTTGCTGTCTTACCTGTGCCTAAGGAAGCCACATTTAGGGTCCATTTGATTAGGCGTTTTGGAAGTTTAAAAGAGCATTTTTTTTACAAATGTTCATTTTAAACTCAAAACACAGTTTTCCAATAGCTTATAAAAATACACTCTTAGAAAATAAGAACATTTAAAGAATTTTTTTTCTTTTTTTTTTTTCCTATTAGTAACTCATGCACTTCATGGAAATTGAACCTGAGAAATATGTCGATTATAGTACCAAAAAAATATGCTTTTAAATCCATATCAATTGGCCCATAAAAAAAATAAATAAATAAAAAATGAGAGAGAGAGAGAGAGAAAGGGTAGATTTACATGAAAATAATAAATAAATAAAAGAACTGAAAAGAAAGCCTCTTAACATAACACAAATTTCCTCCCTTTAAACTTTTGTCGTATAAGATGCTTTAATCAGTTAATCAAACCTTAAGTTTGGCTGGGAAAAGGAGCTGAAAGCCTAATCTTATCTCAAAATTCTGTTTCTATTAGTGGTGCACCAGAATTTGTTAAGCACATCTTTATACAAGAGTGATGTTCACTGCATTTTTAGATTCCAAGATTGTTATTACAATACTCTACCATAGTAGAATCAATTACCAATATGCATAACTAAACTTAGTGTGTGTATGGCATTGGCTTAAAATGTCAGCTTTTTTTACTATTTAGTTTTTTTTTTTTGCTACTATTCATAGGTCTTATTGCACTTTTTGGTACTATTCATATGTTTTACGGTACTATTTCAGCTACCTGTTAGTTTTATCTACAGCACTTTCAGCAAAAAGTTTTCAATTTTAGCTAAATAAGCTGTTCCCAAACACTGAGAATTATTTAGTCAACCCCTATTTCAAGTCAAGTTTCGTCACTTTAAGAGGTAAATAACTGGTTTTTTTACAGAAAAATGTGGTGGCATTTCAGTCCTTAATCATAATTCTTTTACAGTTTATATTTGTTCTTAGAGATCCTTCACAGCCATTAGTTTTATTACGAAACAAACGAGGGGGAAAAATAAACAAATACAACCACGATTGCAAGACGAAGAGAATGTCATTAGGGATCATAAAGTCCATGAAAAAACACCAAATTTCAGGGGTTTATAAGAGGAGACATAAAGATATAGTGCACACCACACAAAGATATTTCCCAATGAAAACTATCACTATGTACTTTATGAAATTTTAGCAAAAGGACGAAAGAAATCTTTACAGGGAAGGCCAAAAGTCAATCCCAACGAACAAGTGCAGAGCATTTGGTTCTCTCATTTTTACTCTATATAAACTAACCATCTAAGTCATTATTTCAAGCCTAATCTTTATTTGTCATAAGTTAATAGAGTTTCAATGAAAATCCATTATCAATTTTACTCAATATGAAGTATGAACCATAACATTACTCTACTGGTGGCCTAGCAATATCTCCAGGCATGCAAAATTGATGTGACTGGGGATCTTATCCAATCCACAGCAATTATTTATTAGATTGAAGCCATCACAAATACCAAACAAATTTTAATATGTTAAGCTAAATGTTCTTATATTAAATTATGATCATAACTCAAACCATTAAGCACAAAATGAAATTAGAAAATAACAAAGCCTAACCAAACACATGCTATTAAGGAGTCATACCTTCACTCCTAATTGCTATATATTTAGAAATTAATAAGATATTCAAAGTTTATGGTGTCCTTTCACAGCCTTTTGTGACCAATATATCATTGTGGTATGCAGTAAATTCTAATACTAATTATCTACAGAAATCAGGCAACCGTTTCTGTAGTCTTTAATAGACATATTTGTCAGCAGAAAAGCTTAAAATTTTGCTTTGCATTTCAATAGTACAACAGATCAGGATAATCATACAAATAAAGATAATTTTGCTTTGCATTTTGCTTTGTTATAGATAAATTTGCAACTTCACTCTTAAAATAAAGATATATATGCACCTAGTATGAAAATTGGATTAATGAAATAAAAATTTTGAACTTGCAACCTGTATGAAAATTAGATGCTAACCATATAGTTTTCTCTGTCAGAGAGCTTTGCCATGAGTTCTTTGTCTTGGGGAGAAAAAATATCCATATTATTTGCTGCAACGCTAAGAGAGGGGAACCATTTTTGAGTGTTCCACCAGTAGGTAAGCCAAGGAGTGTAGTGAGCAACACGGAGTGTCCATTGATCTTGCCAAAGCTGCTGGTTGTAGACTTCACCAGATAAGTTTCCAGGAAAACCCGGCCACCAGTAGTTAACCGCTGGAGCTAATAGTCCTGCCCCTGCTAACCTGTTAGTGTTCCAAGTACCCCACACATAAGAGAAAAGGCACTGCACATAAAGTGGCAAATGCAGCAGTTCTTGTTATTCTCTTGTCTAGTATTTATTTATGGATAAAACCTGTTACACAAACCCTCTTACACACACCATTACGCACAATTTTTTAACTCAAATTGGGAGTTGAAAACATTATTTCAGTTTTGAAATCATGTCTTCAATACAGGATTTCAATTCAAAAAATTAGTGTGCAACAGTGTGTGTGAAATCATACTTCATGATTTCAGTTCAAAAAATTAGTGTGCAACTGTGTGTATGTATGGTGTGTGTAACAAACACTACCCTTTATTTATATAGCAAGGGTAAATCATACCTGTGAGGAATGTACTTGAGGCAACTCCAAAGCACCTGCCCACCCATTGAGAAACCAATTACATAGAATTTTGATCCCAATCCCAATTGATCAGCAAGCTCTTCTATATCCAAAGCCATGCTCTTCACTGTTCGCTTTGGATTAGGATCACTCTCCCCATAACCAGGTCTGTCAAAAGACACAACGTAGATCCCCAACTCTTCAACGATTTCCTAAAAGAACCAACCATTGATTCAAATGATACCAAGTCCAAGAATATCATATTTATATGTATATATAACAACCACTGGATAAGTACCGGAGATAGTGTTTTGGCGATGACAGCATCATGCCTGCAAAAATCAAAAGCATGGACATAGACAATTTTATATTTGGCTGTTTCTTTAGGCACACCATGTTCTTTGTATGCCAAATGCCTTCCATCACTAAGTTTGATTCTTGTTGCTGTAACAGGGGGACCATCTGGAGAACCACATATCTTGGGTGGAGGAGGTTGGGTTGCCTTATAAGCCCATGCCAGAAACACCACAAAAATCAACACTACAGCTCTCTTCAACATCCTTGAAGTGTTGATCAACGTTATACTAAATTATGGTGACAAAAAATATTAATCAATCAACACATTAAGCTCCATGAGTCTAAGCACAAAAATTTTAGTAAAGGACTTGCATATATATTTTGCAACATATTTATTTAGAATAAGTTCTGCCTGCAGTGGCTGCAGATTACGAGAACAAAATACTAGGTTGACAACTCACATTAACTATAGAAGTATGGTTGCTTTGAAATCCATAGTCCGGATGTGGAAAAGGCCTCTCTAGCATCAATTCAAAAAATGAAAATAAAAACACCAATGCCAGCTTAATGAAGAAACATTCTATTCCAGCGACATCAGTTGCTTGTGATTTGTGGAGTTTTGTTTTAGATCTTTTAGGATTCAATCGGTGTTACCAGAAAAGGTCATTGATCTTTTGTTTGGTTGGAGCAATTGGGTTGACAAACATTCATCGGATATTTGGAGTATAGTCCCTATATGATTTATGTGGAAATTGTGGAGGTAAAGGAATCATTGTAATTTTGAGAATATTGAAAATTCGGTGACTCAATTAATAGCATTGTTTATTAGATCTTTGTTTGATTGGTCTCATGCATGTGTGGAGTTTTAACAATAGTAATTCCATAGATGAATTGAAAGATTCACTACACTTCTTTATATAATACATTTTCTTTGTAATTCTTTTAGTGGTCTTTTTCCAATAAAAATATCATTACTTACCAAATAATAATAAATTGTCAAAAAATTAAAGGTATGTGTTTATATATTGATTTATCAGTTACTCACTCAATAAGTTTTGATGCCTCAACCTCATCCTCCAATCCAATGTGAATTAATCTCACCAAGCAAACAGATACCACTTGAAGGAAACAAAATCCTCCATCATGCTACTTATAACATAAAGGGGAGAGAGACCAAGTTGTTTCAAATTTCAAAAATTCAAATAAAAAACTTTTCTTTCCATTAAATAGATTTCCAATTCAAATCAAAAGTAAAATTCAAACAAAAACACACAACTTCAAAGTAAATTTCCAATAAAAAGGGGGAAGATAACTTTGATTAAAACCATTCTTTCGAGTTTGCCCAGTTTCTTCCTTTGAATTGTTTCCATTCCGGTGGAGGTGGCTAGCTGTATAGAGAAACTTCAAAGGGATTTCTTATGGAGTGGAATTAGTGAGGAACCTAAATTTCATTTGGTTAATTGGGCTCAGATTTGTGAACCATTGCAGTTTGGAGGATTGGGTGTTTGGAACTTGAGAAGATTCAACCAAGCATTGTTAGGAAAATAGTTGTGGAGATATGGGACCAAGAGAGATAATCTATGGAGGAGGGTCATAGAGGTGAAGTATGGGAGTGAATGGGGTGGCTAATGTACAAAAGGGGTGTCATGGTGTAAGTCTCTGGAAATCCATAAGATAAGAGCGGTTGACTTTTTCTTAGTTTATACGATTCGATATAGGTGATGGTACTTGAGTAAAATTTTGGCATGATTTGTGATATAGAATTAGTCATGATAAGAAGTCTTTTATAGCAAGGTTATGCCTTTTTCTAATGGGATACTCCATTGGGATATCTAGTTCTCTAGCTCAATCCAAGATTGGGACTTGGAGTCTTTGACTGCTTTTATGTATTTGATCTATTCCACCACAGTGAAAAGAGAGGGACTTGATAAATTATGATGGAGGCTAGACAAGAATTGGGGTTTTGAGGTGCGTGGGTACTACCTTTACATTTGCTCGACTATTGGCATGTCATGTCCTTGGAAGTTGGTGAGACAATCGAAAGTTCCTCGTAGAATAGCTTTCTTCTTGTGGACTGCTATCCTAGGGAAGATTTTTCCTTCTGATAATTTACGGAAGATGTTAGAGACATATTTTATGTAATTGGCTAATCTTTTGACAAAACGCACTTTACTACTTTACTTGCAATTGGGTAGATCTAAGATGAGTTTAGTACTTCAAGAAACAAGTGTTCAAGTTTAGTATTGAAACCATGCAAATCTGACCAAGAAACGAATGAAGAAGTGCTATTCATTAAAACTCGACAGATGTCTCGACAGAAGCTGTATCTATTGAAAATTATGAAATCAGAAATTTCAGATCTGATTATCCGTATATCCTTGAGTATTTGTGTAAGGTTTCTTTTCTCATAACCCTAGACATATATAAAGATTATTTTAGGGGCCGTCACAGTGGATGCAAAGGTTGTTGCACTAGTTGTTACATGCATTGTGTGACCGGAGATAGAAATCTCTGTAGAAATTATTGTGTCTTTACGCCAAGGGTTTTGTGACCAAGGGGCTTCCTAATCTTCATCGCTAATGAACTAAAGAACTTTGCAGCCAACATCTTCCTCAAGTTGGTGTGTTAGTCACGTACTGGGATCCGTGCATCATTGGTTAATCACGTACTGGGATTCGTGCATTGAACGGAGAGATTGCCGCTACAATACAAGTCCAATTGGGTATTGGGGTAAGGGTTCAACTGTAGGTTGGTATTAGGTACTGTGATTTCTTTTACTTGTAACCGCTTATGATTGATAATAGTGGATTTTCGAGAATGGTGATCTTAAATTCATCCGGTAGGGTTTTACCTCGGTGGTTTTCACCATTCGTAAACAAATCACCTATATTAAATTTACTTTCCACTGCATTTAACTTAGTGATTTGTTTGTGCTACTATGCTTACTGCATGTAATTTGATCTAATGAATGCACTTGAATAATTAATTGATTAATTTACCAAATGGGTCAATACATTCTTGGCTTATCAGAAGAGATGTATTATTGTTGTAAAATAGTGTCATATGTGTAAATAGAGTGGGGAGTTAGTGGATGAACTTCTACTTCATGTTCCCACAGCTTATGAGTTATGGACGATGGTGTGGAGTTTGTTTAGTCTCCTTTAGGTAATGCCACAAAGTGTCCTTGAATTTATAGCAACTTTTGTAAGGTGCCTTTGGTAGAAATCAAAATATAGCTTTTTGGAGGGTTGTGCCGCATTGCATTATGTGGTGTCTTTGGTGACAATGGAATGCAAGATGCTTTGAGAGATGTCTTATGTCTTTTTTCATACTTTACTAGATTGGAGTGTTGCTTTGAAATCTTTTCCCTGTTCTAATTTAATTTTTAAAGTTCAAGTGCAAGAAGTGAAACATTTTCAATAACAAAGAGATAAAATTATATATTGTTCAAAGTAAAATTTAGGAACTAAAATTATATATTGTTCAAGGTATATATATATATATATATGGGGAATTACACTTTTCCCACTTGTAATTTGCCCAAAAAACACTTTGCTTATCTGTGGTTTAAAAATGCCAAAGGCCTTATAACTAAATTGACACCTCTCCATGCACAAAGTGCTTGGGGGTCCAGGGAGAAAAGGTTTGAGATACAGGGTTAATAGTATGTTGTAATTATTTCTCAAAAAAAAAAAAAAAAAAAAAAAAAACTGTGATTTAAAAATTGACACTTTACCCACCTCTCTAATTATCTACCTCGGTTAAAAAATGAGGTAAATTTGTATTTTTGCCACCATTAATTTTATGCCTTTCTCCTCTCAAAACATAAAAAACTAAAAAAATCAAAAGAAAAGAAGATCTAAAAGTTAGGTTTTATAAAATTCAGATCTATAAGATCTAATTTTCTTTTCAATCAATGAAAGATTGTGGTTTTATGTATGTGAGCTGGTTAGCTTTGATTGAATCTTCTCCTTTTGCACGTAGATAATTGAGGAAATGGTGCTGTGCTTTCCTTCAACACCCAAGAAATTGTTGATGACTGGCGCATTCCTCGGCTCTGGTGCTGCTCTTTTTGCTGCCGGTGTGCATCTCTCTTATGTCAACATTTGCCCCTCAGCAATCTTTCGTCAAGGAAAGATTGAAAAAGAAGTATGGGAAATGAAGAGTTCAGCTCACTGCTCTAAGTACACTTGTCTCATTTATCTTTCACTGTCCTCTCTATGCTTGTCTTTTGGGTTGGGTTTAAATTTTTGGTGCTGGCAATTTGATCACAGTATTGCTCTATGAGTTGACCAAGGTTGTAATGGCTGTGAATGTGAAGCAATGATTTTGATGGCTCTCAACAAACATGATGTATTCTCTTCTTATGTAAAAATCATTCAGTATTGGATATTCTTGTTAGTTGCCCGAGTAGCTCATGTATCATGTTCTTTACTGAGGTAGATAACTTGAGACAAGCAGAGTTTACTTCAGGCAGGTAAAGTACTAATATTTAAAGCAAAATATTTTTTTAGGCAAACTACATGCAGACAAAGTGTAATTTATATTCACACTACAAATACAATTTTACTTTCTGTGTTATCCGACATCTTTGCAATGACAAATATTAAACAGAGAAAGCGATCGAGCCAGATAAGATAACGTTACGGTTCCTATGGATACGATGAAAATAAATAAGGCACACCTAAAGTTTAACAGCATCCAAATCAAATAAAAAGAAAAGGATAAAAAGGTACCCACCTGATCGAGGGAAGCTTTAAAGGAACTGTTTTGCTTGGCTTTTCTCGTATGAGCTGAGCTCTGGTTGATGCTGCAGATATTTTCCTGTTCACTCCTCCCCCCCAATTCTTTCCCACAGAATACCCAACTACCAAAATGACTCTGATTGATACGCACACAGATATATCTTTTCTTTTCTTTTTGAGAAGCCGCACACAGATATTTCTAAAGTGAAGTTTGACGAGTTAAAAAGGTCTCTCTTGATACTAGTGGACCCTATATGTGTTGTGTTGTCGTGTGTTTATTTATGACCAGCTTTTAGTATAAAACACGTGTGTCTACACACGTCTAATAAGGTTTAACTTTTCTCTTTGAAAGAAGTAAAAAGAAAGTCTAGAGATATAAAATAAAATAAAATAAAATAAAAACACTTGACATTTGATGATGTGGCAAGTGTTCTTAGTAAGTAAAAAAATAATATCAATGGCAAGCTTGCTTCTTTATTTATTTATTTATTTATTGAAGTGTTTGTTGTATTTTTTTTTTTTTTTTTTTTTTGTAAAAAAACATAAAAAGGGGTCTCAAGTGTTCACTGGATCTGTATTACTTATGCACTGTGTTATGGAGTGGGACCACCAGAACACAAATAGGGTTTACCACCTTTTGAATCCACAATTCCTTGAATTGCAAGTGTGAGGTCATAAAGACTTCCTAGTGCTAAACTACCTTTACTGTTGGTTTATTATATGTTTTCTAAGATGTTTTACTTTTCAAGTAATGCTATATACACAAAAATTTGACAACATTTTTCATACTAATTGAGTTGGCAAGTTTTTGTTGGTTCTCATTTGAGCTCGCCATTGATATCATTTTTTTACTTACTACTAACAACTTGCCATATCAACAGATGTCAAGTTTTTGTGTCTCTAAATTAACTTTCTTTTCACTTCTCTCAAACAAAATTTTTACTACCATGCAATCGGCCATATCGGCCTATTCTTTATACTAAGGATAGCATTCTAGAAAGTGATGTTCAACTTAAGTTTATGGCATTAATTTTCACTTTTGGACAGTTTTTTTTAAAACCAATTTGGAGAAATTTTATCCAAACTATTATGAGACAATTTATAAATTATTTTATCTTATTGAATCACATAACTTATTAAATTATTTAAACAAGTCACATAAATCATTAAATATTTAAACAAATATGTATTGATAATTATTTTAGTAGCCACGTAATAATTTGGAAAAAAAAAAATTTTGATGCCTTAACTTTTCCATTTTACATATTTTGTCATGTGAAGTGCAGGACACACTTCTACGAATCGAGCCTTAGAGAAGCTCTCATAGTCTCATGACGTCTTTCACTCACAACATGTGAGACTCATACAGTCATACATATTATAAAAGAGATGTCTTATAAGACCATCTCATAAGATAAATTTTCCGAGCTAGCCCTTGACTCTTCTAGATGGAGGAGCTTTGTTTGTTGAACTTGAGAATGAAACCAATAACCTTATGAGCCATTTAGGAAGCCAAAATTTTGGTCAGGGGCTTTTTAGCTTGATATTTTGTTGAACTCTAAGTGATTTCTATTACTTATTACTATTTGCACAATGCATGTAGGAGGATCACTATGACTATAGCCCTTGGGAAATTTACCAAAGACAAAAATAATTTATTATGACTTCTCGCAAGAGCATCCTAAATTTGGTTCTTTAAAGCAATACTGATGACAATAAACCAAGGTTCATTAAGTCCTTCAAAAATAGAAACCCTAATATTCTGCAAACAGGCTAAGCAATGAGAGGGTTTATATGGTGGTTGCATATTTTGTGTAATTATCAGAAACTTCCTATATTTTCATTATGATTAATGAGTTAGTAGCCTCTTCATACCCACACACTCTTTTTGCTTTTAGTTTTTTTTTTTTAAATAAAAAATATAATGTTTATTTTTTTATTTTTTGTTATCATTGCAAAGGATAAAGTTTGTTACAAAACTTGGTTATAACCAAGGATTATATTTCCTATAAAAAAAATTAACATTGCCTCATATTTTAAAAATCTAACTATTAAATTGTATGTTCTTGTTGAGGGCCATTTGTGGAAGCCTAGCAGACAGAAAAGCCGAATAATAAGGGCCACAAAGAATTGACAAGATAAATAACAAAAAACCCATTAGGCCCAAGCGGTAGGAATAATGGATCACAGGCCCAACAAATAAATAAATGGGTCTTGAAGAGGCAAGCGGGCTCAAGGAAGCCAGGAAAGAAAGAAATAGCATCCCATGGGCAGAATATGAGGTAGAAAAGTGAGAAAGGGCCGCCGCAGGCCCAAGGCAATTGTAAACTAAGAGAGTAAGGGGTTTATAGCAGGCCCATGAACTCCAAAGATAAGGATAAGGTTATTGGGTCAGGGAAGCCCAATGAAGTTAGTAAAAAAGCCCATGGGAGTGTGGAATTAGCAAACGGGCCGAGGAAGCCCAAAGAAAGCAATTGGGCCATGGATGCCCAAAGGAAAAGCCCAAAGGGACATAGGAGCCCATGAGTAAAAGTAGAACAGTGCCCATAACAGGCCACTGAGAAAAGGGATACACGGCTAGCCCAAAAAGAAGTCCAGGAGGATTAAATTATTACGGCAGGAATAACAGTTCAACGTGGCAAACAATAAAGAAAATCAAAGGTGGGCCAAAGAAATGTAAAGTCCTTTATCATACGAAACTCAGCTCCTGAATGGAGCAGGAAACCAAAGAAAGAGCCCACACGAAGGGTTAGGAAACGCAGACAGAGAGTCTCCAAATCACAGCAAACGCATGAGCAGCAGGCAAACTCTTGGACATATCTGAAAGGGAAGCACACGCAAGGCCCAAGCACCACTAGCCTGTACCCAGCTAATATAGGACATGGTGGGGCCATAGGCCAGAGGTAAGAGGTAAAAGGGGTATGGTTTGGTGGTGGGGAGAGGGGAAAAGATCTATTTGCGGCTCCTACCCAAGCCTCTTTTGGAAGGTACGTCCTGTTGGGATGATAGACCACCCAAAAGAGGCAAGTTTGAGGGGGAACTGTTGGGTGCATGCCTTGAGAGTGGAAAGAGAGAGCACTTATACCATGGCAGGAAAGAAATGCAACGATAGGGAGAGAACTGAAACCTGCCTCTGTCTGGCAAGAGTGAGTGGCACACACCTCTGGTGGTCGGCAAGTGCGCCCAAACCAGACAGAGGCGGTTAAGGGGCAAAATAGTAAAACCTTGGTCGTGGCAGGCACTATAAAGAGGCTTTTGCTGTGCCCTGTAAGGGGGATCGAAAACAGAGCATATTTTCGGAGTAAAAGGAAAAAAACAGAGCAAAAGGAAAGGAAAAAAGATAAGAAAGAAAACAGAAATGAAAAGAAAGGAAAACTAAGAAAAATGAGAGTTAGTTCAATAGGACATGCACCCATAGATCGTTTTTCTCTCTCTCCCCCTTCAAATCTTACCTTCTTCCAAAACGTAAACAAGGACCCTCTTTCTTTTGGGCAAACAACCATTCAAGTCCGACTCCCTCAAAACCATTAATCTCCATGGCAGGATCCTTTTCCTAGGGAGGTTATTTGCATTGAGAAGAGGCGTTCTCTCCTCTTTGGCTTTGTTGCAGCAGACTAAGCCTAAAACTTAATTTATGCTCATTTAAATTAGCCAGTATTATTTTTTTCATTTTTCTCTGTGATTGATATCATTGTGATTGTAATCATGCTTTATTAGCAGGGAATACACAGCTGTTTATTTAAATAAGTCAAAGTACTCTGTTTTAGTTATTATTATATCTACCTGCCGTAACTCGTCTACAACAGTTCTGCTTGATGTAAATTTGCTCCTGGCAAATAAGACATAAGTTTGTGAACAAACCGGCTCAAGTTGAGTTACAATTGGACCGGCCTCAGCTCCCTTACTCAGAAACACTAGGGCCCATCACCGCAGGAGGCAGCCTAGCCTATTACCGTAGGAGGCAACCCAACATACCATATCATACAAAAAAAGGCCCCTACATTAAATTGGCGACTTCACTGGGGAGTTGGGAAGCAGACAGGGGCAAAGGAAAAGAAAACAGAGCCCCTCGCAAACAATGCCACCCAAGTCCAGGACGACACGGAATATGATTGCCGTACCATCACAAGCAGAATCTAGGCCGACGACGCCTCACCAAGAGCAACTTCACCAAACGGAAGGTGCCAACAGAACGGGAGCTGATCCTCAGCCTCAGACAAGAGTCCCCGTGGACAATGTCAACACCTTTGTCGAAGTATTGCAATCATTGCAGCACTCGCAGCTACAAATGATGGAAGAGATCCGTCAACTAAAGCCAGAAAAAACAAAAGAGAAAGGCAGCCAGCATAACCCGGATCATGTGGCAGACAGAGAAGAGACACTGGCAAGAGGTGTCCTTCAAAACGCAGGACAGCATTTCATCACCGTGGCTGAGGTAGCAGCTCTCTTGGAGCAAGAGAGAGCCAAAACATCAAAAGAGAGGTTTTACGTAAGGAGTAGGGCTGCCCATCCAATTCGACAAACCGACCCACCCGAAGATTCCAACCGGATCCAAGCCGAAAACCGACCAACCCGATCAAGTCACCGGCCGGCAGCGGGTCATTTGTTCCAAAAACCGACTCCGGTAGGTTGGTCTCGGTTTTCCTCCCAAAACTCGAAAAAACTCGATCCGACTGATGTACTAGAATTTCAAGCAAAAAAATTCCAGAATCCGGTAGGATTTTCCAGATTCTGACAAGATTTTCCAGATTTCGGCCTCAAATTTCCAGATTCCGACTTCAAATTTTCAGATTCTGGCAACAAATTTTCATATTTCGGCGACTTATCAAGTAGATCTATTGATATTCCATCCAAATCTAGTGAAATCTCACCGGATCTAGCGAGATCTCACCAGATCCGGTTAGATCTCCGCTGGATTTGTCATTTTTTCGCCTGAAATCAACTATTTTGACTGGATTTTTCACTGTGGACGGTTCCAACCGAACCGACCGTGTTCCCGGCGCAAAACCGACCAAGCCGATCCGACTCCCTCGCCGGTCGACGGCGGATCAGGATTTTCTCAACCCGATTCTATCGGGTCGGTCTCGGGTTGGGCATAAACCCGATCCGGACCAACCCGTGGACACCCCTAGTAAGGAGACCTCCCTATTCTCTAAAAGTACTTAGCAAGCCATACCCCGAGAGGTATGAACCAAGGGCCTTTGCCCAGTACGATGGCAAGAAGGGAAGTGCAGTAGAGCACATGAGCAAATTTATTGACACCCTTGGCCCTTACGCAGCAGACGAAGACTTATGTCTGTGGGAGTTTTCAAAGTCACTATGCGACCGGGCATACACTTGGTACATTGGCTTAAAACCTAGGATGACATGGTGGACGTATTTTGCACTAAATATTTTCACGGGGAAGAAACGGTGACACTTGCAACTCTGCAAGCAACCAAGCAAAGGAATGGAGAGGATCTGATGGAGTACATCAAACGGTTCAGGGACATAGCACTTGACTGCTATGACCACTGTGAAGAAAGGACATTGGTGGAAATGTGCATGACCAACATGATTCGGGAGTTCAGAGCTGTCCTGGAGAACCTGGAGATTTCCCAGTTTGCACAGCTATTGCAGAAGGCTAGAAAGATAGCTAAGTCTATGAAACCCAGTTCAGACAAGAGGAACGCACCGCAGGTTATGGCGGTGTCCACTGGAAACCAGAGAAGGAAAACAGAGGGGAGGGAGTATGATACACCCTCACCCTTACCATGCACTCCTAAGGAGCTAGATGTACTACTTGACAAATGGATAGCAGACGGGATCTTTAAACCCAACCAGGCTTCTAGAGAGCCTACGGAGGAAGAAATGAGGGATCCTCGCTTTTGCCGCTTGCACAACTATGTACAACACCCCACCGCAGAATGCTGGGCGCTCCGCAGGCTGGTGCACCGCAGGTTCAAAGAAGGCACATTAGAACTAACCCAGCAGGAAGTCCAAAGAAACCCACTCCCAAACCATAAGGGAAAGGGTGTAGCAGCAGTGGTGATATGTGCAGACCCAGGAGAAGACGAGGAAGAAAACTTGGCCCTGCCTGCCGCGGCGATTACCACTCTTCAGCAGAATGCCAAGTTCAAAAATCTATTTGACTAGTTGGGACTTACAGCAAAAGAAAGAAAAATAGCCACGGAAGCCTTGGTAAGCATCGCCTCCGGAGCAGGGGTGGAATGCCTGTCAGTAGAGATGCCAGAAGATAGGGCCCTCCTGCAGGAATCAACGGAAATCACATTTAACAGTGAAGATATGGAAATGGGGCACCCAGATCATAGGAGGTCTCTCTATTTAGCAACATCTATAAATCAAATTCCCATCAAGAAGGCCCTAGTGGATACGGGTGCTTCCGTAAATCTCATTCCATTGAGCACCCTGCAAGCTGCAAGAATTTCAGAGAAAAATATCCAAGGATGCCCGATGGAAGTAACAGGATTCGGTGGGAGAGGTGAGTACACCGCAGGCCACATTCAGTTATGGTTGAAAGTAGGCCCTATAGCCTCTCTAGCTCGCTTCCACGTGGTGAGAACGGAAGTATCTTACCATGTGCTTTTGGGAAGACCTTGGTTACACAAACACCGATTAGTCCCATCCACCTACCACAGAAGTATCATTCCATAGCGGCGAACCTCTCGCCGTTCGAGCAAGCAGAAGCCCACTTGGTAGAAACCATGTTCTATGATCAATGGGCTCCATCTAGAGAAAATATGGTTGCAAAGCCACGAGGCACCTTTGTGCCTAGGTGGGAAGATGTTCAAGATGACACAGAACCTGATTTAAGAGAGCTACTGGCACAAAAGAAGAAAAGGAAAGAAGCGTCTGCCACAGAGCCAGACGAAGAACCTCAGTGCATCAGGGTCCGAGGCCTTGATGGCAAGAATGTCTATAAACTATGAAGGTGCGAGGGGCCCACGGGTGAGATGCAAGTGGGTCCTACCCAAAAGGGGCAACACAAGAGTTTGGCATGTTACGTTGCTGAAGGAAGTTTGGGAAAAGAAGAAGAAAAGGATGAGGCAGTTACGGCAGAAAGGGACATCCAGGTTATGGCAGAAGAAGAATTGGAAGAGGTTGACTTGGGGTCTGACTCGCAAGAACTAAGGCCCATCTCAATTAGTGCAAGCCTGACAGAAACGGAGAAGTCAGAACTCATACTACTGTTGAAAGAATTCAAAGACGTCTTTGATTGGGATTACAACGAAATGCCAGGGCTCGATCCCGGGCTTGTTGCGCATACGTTGAATGTGGACCCAAAGGCCAAACCGGTGGCCCAGCCTGCCAGGATATTTTACACAGAAATAGAAGGGCAAATAGTCAAAGAAGTACAGAAGTTGCTAGCCACAGGATTCATCAAACCTATCCAGCATCCCCGCTGGCTATCCAACATAGTACCAGTAAAGAAGAAGAATGGGCAAATAAGATGCTGTGTAGATTTCAGGAATCTCAACAAAGCTTGTCCAAAAGACGAATTTCCATTGCCAAACATGGATTTACTGATAGATTCTGCGACAGGAAATGCCATGTTCTCATTCATGGATGGTTTCAATGGGTATAATCAGATCAAGATGGCGCCAAAGGATGCAGAGAAAACTGCCTTCAGAACACCCATGGGCAATTTTTATTATACTGTGATGCCCTTCGGACTGAAAAATGCAGGTGCAATTTACCAGCAAGCAATGACGGCCATATTTCACGACATGATGCACCAGGAGCTAGAAGACTATGTGGATGACATAGTGGTCAAGTCAAGGAAAAGGAAAGAACACTTTCGGGTGTTAAAAAGAGTATTTGAAAGATGCAGAGCTTTTAAGCTAAGAATGAATCCCCTCAAGTGCGCATTCGGAGTATCCTCTGGGAAATTTTTGGGTTTCCTGGTTCACAGCAGAGGCATAGATGTGGATCCGGCCAAAGCCACGGCCATAGCAACTATGAGACCTCCTGCCACAGTAAAAGAACTGAAGAGCTTCTTAGGAAAAGTCTCATATATCCGGAGATTCATCCCTGGGTTGGCATCAATTACCTCTGCTTTCACCAAGTTACTTAAGAAGGGGCAAAGTTTTGAATGGGGGGAAGCGCAGCAGACGGCCTTCAAAAGGCTGCAACAGATAATGATGAACCTCCCCACGGTGCAGGCCCCTATTCACAAAAAACCACTGCTACTCTATTTGGCCACCAACTCATACGCCATTGGCACACTAATCGCTCAGGAAGACGGAGGTGGTACTGAGCAGCCAATATACTATATCAGCCGCGCCTTAAAAGATGTCGAAACTCGTTACCTGAGGGCAGAGAGAGCGTGCCTAGCCATTGTGTACGCTTCGCAAAGGTTGCGTCACTATTTCTTGACATACGAAGTGTGGCTGATGACTAAGTCGCATGCCATTAAAGCTCTATTACAACAGCCGATTCTCTCCGGCAGGATATCCCAGTGGTTGCTACAATTATCACAATACGACTTAAGAATGGGGACACCTAGGGCAGTAAAAAGTCAGGCTATAGCGGATCTATTGGCACAGTTTCCAGGAGAGGAAGAATTCCTGCTGGATGATGAAGTTCCAAGGGAAGTAGCTATAGCGGAGGAGGTCAAGGAACAGTGGGTAATGAAATTTGATGGGTCTTCTACTACCCATTTCGGAGGGGTGGGAGTAGTTTTGTATCATGAAGAAGACAAGGCAGTGGCACTGTCATTTAAGTTGGAATTCCCCTGTTCAAACAACACGGCAGAGTACGAGGCCTACCTAACTGGGCTTGCCATAGCGCTCGAAATGGGAGTTAAACATCTGAATGGGAGATTCGAACTTGGTCGTCTGCTAGGCCAAAGGAAGTTTCTCCTTAAAAGAGCCCATCCTAGCCCCGTACAGAGCAATGGCCCAAAGAATGGAAGAGAAATTCGCAACCTTTAAGATAGAACATGCTCCGAGAAACGAAAATTGGTTTGCAAACACGTTGGCCGCATTGGGTTCGCAAATAATCTTTAAAGGGAGTAGCGCTAACATAGAAGTCAACAAGAGGGAAGAATCCATCATTGAGGTGTTGAAGGAAAAGTTCCGGGAGAAACAGGGCGAAGGGGATTGGCGAATCCCCATAAAGGAAACCTTGGTGAAGGGAGACGACACCCAGAATTGAAGATATTAAAAGACTATGCATTGGTAAAAGAAGAGTTGTACCGAAGGATGCCAGGTGGGATTTTATCCAGATGCGTGGGCCAGGGGGAAGCCCAAAGAAAATTGAAGGAAATACACGACAAGACTTGTGGGTCCTGCGAGGAAATTAGTCTTTACCGCAGACTCCAGAGAGCAGGCTTCTATTAGCCAAGCCTGGGTAAGGACGCAGATCAAGTCCAAACCCAGTGTGGGACCTGCCAACTTGCGGCAGACAGGGAGGAGAGTTATGTTGTGTTCATCAGCGAGGATTGGAGAAGCCCTTTCATGCAGTACCTAACAGAAGGCGTCTTGCCACAACGGCACAGTGAAAGGTACAAGCTTAAGAGGTTGGCAACACGTTACTTCTTGCATAACACGGTCCTTTTCAAAAAGGGATATGATGGAGACCCTTTGAGGTGTTTAGGTCCTGAAGAGGCTAAAGAAATGACAAAAGAGGTACATTCCGGGGAATGTGGTGAACATTAGGGGAAGAAAAAGCTTTACAGGTGCCTGCTGCAGATGGGCTACTACTGGCCAACCATGAAAAAAGATGCGGCAGAATTTGTAAAGAAGTATCACAGTTGTCAGGCACAAGCCAACTTAATTCATACCCATCCACAAGTCTTGCACAGCATGGTCACCCCATAACCCTTCCACACTTGGGGGCTAGATTTGGTAGGGCCAGTCAACCCGCCATCACGTGGGTACATATGGATATTAGTAACTACAGAATATTTTACCAAGTGGGCGGAGGCAGTACCATTCCGCAAGGCCACAGGAGGAGCAGTGGCAAACTTCATCAAAGAAAATATAATTGTGAGGTTTGTGGTTCCCCACAAGATCATCAGCGACAATGGCACACCGTTTGTCAACAGTGATGTGAGGAGAATGCTATAGTTCTACCAAGTCAAGCACCACAGGTCATCACCCTATTACCCTCAAGGGAACGGGCAGGTAGAGGCAACAAACAAAATTCTCATAAAGATCATCAGCAAGATGAGCCAAGAGTATGCGGGAGGATGGGCAATACATCTGCCAGATGCTCTCTGGGTGTACAGAAAATCACCAAAGTCAGCCACAGGCTTTTCACCCTTTTCCTTAGTCTACGGAATTGAAGTAGTGAGTCCGGTAGAAATAATGACACCATCCCTAAGGGTTATGCAAATGCAAGAAAAAGAAAAAGAGGGAGAAGCCTTCACGGCAGAAAGGTTTGAGGACCTGGAAGAACTTGATGAAAAGAGGGAAGAAGCCTAGGAACGCAGCCGGAGATACAGGCAGAAGATGACTGAAGCCCACGGCAGGATAACCAAGGAAAGAGTGTTTGCGGAAGGACAATTAGTGTTAAAAGTGGCAGACTACGTCAGGCGAGGTTTGGCAGGACCATCCAAGTTTGCACCTAAATAGGAGGGACCCCTTGTGATAAGAGAAGCGCATCAAAGTGGGTATTATCGCCTAACTCAAATGGACGGCAAGGACTTGATGGATCGGATCAATGGAAAATGGCTGAAGCATTATTTTGCTTAGAGAAGGAAGTTATGTGGTTGACCCTCTTTCCTTAGTTGTTTGTTTATGTTTCCCTTTACCGAACTTTTTCTTTTATTACTCCTAGTGATTATGTCACAAGAAAATTGTAACGTGCTTTCATGAGTATGCAATGAAAAAGTACGAAGTATTAGCATTATATCATAGCAGTAGTAAAGAAAAAGTAGTAAAGTGTAGCATTATTACAAACCCAAACTGTGGCAAACACAAGCCAAGTAACTACGGCAGGAAAGATAAAAGTGTTCTGTATGGCGTAACAAAAACAGAGGAACAAAGAAAAGGAAAGGAAACGGTGCTATCATCAATGAAGTCCAGTAATGAGACTCTGATCTCCAAAGCGACTGGGTCCACCAACGCCGGAAAGAAGACACTCGCGGCCACCCTCCAAATCAGCCACCTCCTTCTTCAAAAGCTCAATGCGAGTGTTTATGGCCTCAACAGCTAGCTAGACTCTCCTCATGAAAAGGGTCCGGGCAATCTCACGTAGATGCTCAAGAATAAACTCCACAGCGAATCCCACACTGATGAGCTCCTGTATCACGACCCTCCACTGCAGGATCTTTCCGGCAGAAATAGAGTCGATGAAGTTATGCTCGATGTCATTCAGCACACATCCCAGCATCTGCAAGAAATGCTCCCTAGAAGAGCGACCAAGGCGGAACTCCCGCATAAAATTGCCATGACGACTATAGAGCATCACCAAGTGTGAGACGCAGTCTTCAGGGACTCGAAAGCCATAAAAGTCCACGTAGGGAGAACCGAAAGCCCAGAAATCTGCCGGAACAAGGTCGTTCACCTCCAGCTGGTCAAAACGGACAAAGAAAGATGCAGCATCATCCGGGACGGCGGCAGAACTACTACCCGCCTCAAACTGAGAAGGGATAGTAGGAAGTGGGCCTACAACAAAAAAGGAAGGGAACGCAAGGCAAAATAAAAAAATGGCACGAGAAGAAAAGACTTGCAAAAGAAAAGAGGATGGAATAGAGAGAGAAAGAAAGAGTGCCAAAATTACCAGGAATGGGGGCTACGGGTGCAGCAGAAACGGGTACTGCAAGCACAGAAGAAACAGGGGTAGTAGGTACGGCTGAAATAGGCGCTACAGGTGTGGCAGGAGCAGTCATTCCCACGCCCGCTGCAATTTCTGGCCCCTCAGAAGTTTCTGCAAGTGGGGAGATAAGTATGTAAATGAAACGAAAGTGTAGAAAAGAGATAAGGGGAAGTGAAGATACATACCCATGAAGTCAGGCTCGGGCGAAGCACTACCCTCTTCATCAGAGTCAGAAATTCTCTTTTTCAGCACGGGTGCATCATCACGATCCTCAAAAATGTCATCGGATCCCTCTGAAGATAAGTCCGGATTAGGACCACGGGTAGCGGAGCCGAGAATGGAGGAAGGAGTAACAACAAGCGAAGCACTACCCTTTGCAGCCTGGGAAATAGCTGCAAAAGGATCACTAGTCGAAATCACTAGCGGCAGAACGGGAGAAGTAGTTTTGGCTTGAACAGCGGCAGGAGGAATAGCTCCCTCTGAAGGAGTGGGTCTCTCAGCAGGCAAGGGTGTAGTCTCACCAACCCCTTCAACATGAGTACCCTCTCTAGGTACCGGCTCGGCAGAAAAGGTGGGAGTTTTGGCAGGAGTCTTGTGTGCAGCAGGAGGGGCAGGCGTCGCTAATACCGCCTCGACCCCATCAAAAAAGCCTTCCATAGGCACACCCATGGAGGCGGAAACCTCCTCGGCGGTGGGGTGATATATGGATAGAGGCTCAGGCTCTTCCTAAAAAGAAAATTTTTGTTAAGTAAAAAAAAAGGGGCAAAAGACCCATGGCAGAAGCGTACGAAAAAGAAAGAAGAGAGAAGTGGAGAAAAGGGACTCACCTCAGACTCAGGATCATCAAGTAAAATGGGGCGGGTGACTAATGAATCTTCCTTATGCTTAGACTAAAAGGAAAAAGGCAGAAAAAATTGGTGAGTTAGCCATAAGACAATTAAGAAATTTTGTCCAAAAAGGAAAAGGGGAGAAATAACTTACCCTCCGTTCAGTGGCAGAGACGGGGTGAGGAGTAGTTTTCCTTTTGCTACCACGAGTCCTGCTAGCCAGCGGAGCACCTGCAGGAAGCAGTGGTGTGGCAGGCTTGGTTTTGCTAGCAGACTTAGGTTTGGCAAGCGCTTTCTTGCTCGGTACAGAGAGATTGATTACCTTAACTTTTTTCTCCCAACCAGGGGGATAGTCGCCAGCGTGCCAAAACCATCCTTTCTTCTCTGCATCCCATTCGAAAATGGCTAACCGATTCTGTTTTCTAGCATACGCCACAACGGATTTAGAGGGAAGCAGCAGAAGAGGGTTAACCAAGACAACCATGCCTAACCCTTCAGGAGGAATAAGAGAGAAACCACAACTCCCCGCTAACTCAACCACAAATGAATCCATCACTGCATGCCAGTAGCCGTGCATGGGAAAAGTGCAAACACCCTCCCTTAGCGAACCGGGGACTGTAACGGCGTTGAAACACTTCTTCCAAAAGTCAAAGGCAGTCTGCCGCAGGAAAGGACGGACTGAAGTAGGAGCTCCCATGAGGGAAGAAATGTCGTCAAGGATGTCTTGATCCAGTCCAAACTGCCTCCTCACTCGGTTGGCAGGATAGTGAACAAATCTAATGCCTTCATCGGCTAGATAGGGCAGCCATCCGGCATTGGTAGCGGCAAGATAGGTAATCCCAGTTTCATCAAAACTGACCAATGGGGTCGTAGTCCCAACGGTGTCAACAAACGAACCCATGACAGAGTCCGCATAAGTATAATCAGCACTCAAATTTCTATAGGCTCTCCAAGAGAAACCCATACCTTCATCAAAGGATTCAACCACAGAAAAGCCAATCGGCTTCAAACCAGACCAACGAAAAGCAAGCGGGAAATCAGATTCAAACCTGCCACAAAAATCGGTGATCACTCTCGGACAACTCTGGTACTTCTCTCTGGCGAACCGAGCAGGTCTACATTTTGTCAAGTATTGAGCACAATGCTCAAACAACCACTGTTGGAGTATAGTGCAATGAACGGAAGAAGTGACAATGTGGCAAGACCCAACCTGATTCTCATCGTTACGGAGGATATCTAATTGAACATACAAGTGCCCCAGGAACATAGGAGCCAACAGCAGGCTCACCCCCGCAGATATTTTGATGGACAAACGAAAATACAAAGGTTTTATGGCATAGTGGGGGTGGGACCCAAAAACAAACTTGCAAAGCCAAAATGCAATAAAAGCTGCACAGTGGGCAATAGCAAAAAACTTAGAGGAAGAACTCACCCAGTAGGACAACTTGGCGTTTCCGGTCATCCTTTTCCTCAGTTCAACCTCAATGGCCTCTTCCTCAGGAGAAAGCACTAAGGCGGCAGGATCGGTATTGTCGAGAATGGGCAAAAGCAACTGATTGGCCACATCTTCAAGAGTCACGATGAGTTTGCCGCATGAGAAAAAGAAGGTGTGGGTGGTGGTGCACTATCGCCGGACCAAATGACAGAGGTTATAGAGGTCCTGGAAGTTCGACAAGCTACGGGACGAGACTACGACCTTCAAAATGCCGGCTCGCTGCAACAAACCCATGAAACCCGTGTCGGAAAGCTCGCTGTCAACCCATTCCTTCCAACCCAAGGATGTGCCGGACCCAAACTCAAAATGAAGGGGTACAGGAAGCGAACCCTTGGCGAATGGACAGATCGGGGATTGAAGATGCCAAAGGAGCCCAAGAAACGACGGGGTCTCGCCGGACAAGAGTAATCAATACACGACTCGGCGGCGGCGGCGGTACATAGTCACTGGGGATTTTTGGGAAGTGAGGGTTAACTTCATACTAAGGGTTGAGTAAAGGAGCGCATTCGCTGTCAGGGTCGTGCTCCGTCTCCTCCTCAGCGGACCGCTCCGAATCGGAACGTTCCACCTCCTCGGGAATGGCAGGAGAATCGGAAGCAACCGCCTTTCCTTTGCGGCGGGAAGAACCTTGACTTTTCATCGGCGACATGGTGAGGAGGCTTAGTCGAAGAAGATGGGTATGGGTGTTTAAGAGAAAGAAGGAGAGTAAGAGATAGAGAGTATGTGTTTTGGGAAAGGAAAGAGTTTGTGATTAAAGTGCAGAATGATTCTTCCTTAAATACCCAGGTCATTAATATCAGCACGAAAGAGGGTGACGAGTTAGCCATCAGAAGGGAATGGAATTAATGAAGCGGCGGTTCTGTTTTGAAAATAACTGCCAAACTGGGAAATTCGAAGAGACAGCCCTGTTCGCGGCAAGAAGGAGAATATATGTATGAATAAGAAGGGGTCCACAGCTTAAAAAAGACCCGCGAAAAGAGAGAAGAAGAAAAAAGATGAGAGAAGGGCAGAAGCCCCTTTTCATTGACATATGAATCGCAGGAACGTTTCATATGTTCAGGGGGCTAAATGTTGAGGGCCATTTGTGGAAGCCCAGCAGACAGAAAAGCCCAATAATGAGGGCCATAAAGAATTGACAAGATAAATAACAAAAAAACCCATTAAGCCCAAGCGGCAGGAATAATAGATCACAGGCCCAACAAATAAATAAATGGGTCTTGAAGAGGCAAGCGGGCTCAAGGAAGCCAGGAAAGAAAGAAATAGCATCCCATAGGCAGAGTATGAGGTAGAAAAGTGAGAAAGGGTCGCCGCAGGCTCAAGACAATTGTAAACTAAGAAAGTAAGGGGTTTATGGCAAGCCCATGAACTCCAAAGATAAGAATAAGGTTATTAGGCCGGGGAAGCCCAATGAAGTTAGTAAAAAAGCCCATGGGAGTGTGGAATTAGCAAACGGGCCAAGGAAGCCCAAAGAAAGCAATCAGGCCATGGATGCCCAAAGGGACATAGGAGCCCATAAGTAAAAGCAGAACAGTGCCTATGACAGGCCACTAAGAAAAGGGATAAACGGCTAGCCCAAAAAGAGGTCCAGCAGGATTAAGTTATTACGGCAGGAATAACAGTTCAACGTGGCAGGCAATAAAGAAAATCAAAGGTGGGCCAAAGAAATGTAAAGTCCATCATCATACGAAGCTCAGCTCTTGAATGGAGCAGGAAACCAAAGAAAAAGCCCACACGAAGGGTCAGGAAACGCAGACGGAGAGTCTCCAAATCACGGCAGACGCATGAGCAGCAGGCAGACTCTTGGACATATCTGAAAGGGAAGCACGCGTAAGGCCCAGGCACCACCAGCCTGTACCCAGCCAATATAGGACATGGTGGGGTTATGGGTCAGAGGTAAGAGGTAAAGGGGGTATGGTTTGGTGGTGGGGAGAAGGGAAAAGATCTATTTGCGGCTCCTGCCCAAGCCTCTTTTGGGAGGTACGTCCTGCTGGGATGATAGACCACCCAAAAGAGGCAAGTTTGAAGGGGAACCGTTGGATGCATGCCTTGAGAATGGAGAGAGAGAGCACTTATACCATGGCAGGAAAGAAATGCGACGATAGGGAGAGAACTGAAACCTGCCTTTGTCTGGCAAGAGTGAGTGGCACACACCTCTGGTGGTCGGCAAGTGCGCCCAGACCAGACAAAGGCGGTTAAGGGGCAAAATAGTAAAACCTTGGTCGCGGCAGGCACTATAAAGAGGCTCTTGCCGTGCCTTGTAAGGGGGATAAAAAATAGAGCATATTTTCGGAGTAAAAGGAAAAGAACAGAGCAAAAGGAAAGGAAAAAAGATAAGAAAGAAAACAGAAATGAAAAGAAATGAAAACTAAGAAAAAGGAGAGTTAGTTCAATAGGGCATGCACCCATAGATCGTTTTTCTCTCTCTCCCCCTTTAAATCTTACCTTCTTCCAAAACGTAAACAAGGACCCTCTTTCTTTTGGGCAAACAACCATTCAGGTCCGACTCCCTCAAAACCATTAATCTCCACGGCAGGATCCTTTTCCTGGGGAGGTTATTTGCATTGAGAAGAGGCGTTCTCTCCTCTTTGGCTTTGCTGCGGCAGACTAAGCCTAAAACTTAATTTATGCTCATTTAAATTAGCCAGTATTATTTTTTTCATTTTTCTCTGTGATTGATATCATTGTGATTGTAATCATGCTTTATTAGCAGGGAATACATAGCCGTTTATTTAAATAAGTCAAAGTACTCTGTTTTAGTTATTATTATATCTGCCTGCCGTAACTCGTCTGCAACAATTCTGCTTGCCGTAAATTTGCTCCTGGCAGACAAAGCATAAGTTTGTGCACAAATCGGCCCAAATTGAGTTACAATTGGACCGGCCCCAGCTCCCTTACTCAGAAACACTAGAGCCCATCACCGTAGGAGGCAGCCCAACCCATTACCGCAAGAGGCAGCCTAACATACCATATCATACAAAAAAAGGCCCCTACAGTTCTTAACACAAATGTCAAATTTCTTGTCAATCTGATGTTATTTATTATTTAATTCATAAACTTATTTTTTATGCATAGTTTTAGATTATAAAAACTAGAAATTTAGAGAATGTGGATTTTTTTTTTATCTTATTAAATCACTAAAAAATTGAATGAACACACGTTTTTAGAGTTTCCTCTGTAGCCATCATTAATTTATACACTCACTCCTTGGCAAACCATTAAACGCCACATATTCTAGTGTAGGTAGGAACATTAAGGGAGTGGTGCCTTTAACGACTAGGGGAGAAGAGGCATTCCTATCCCATTCGACTCTCTAAAAAGTCCAAAGGCATCTCTTGTCTTATTCATCTGTATATGATATGGTAGAAAGCAATATGAACTAGTCAAACTAAAACTTGTTACACAAAGAAAATGACTCGTGATAAAGACCGGTCAGGCTTTGAATTTTGATAAGATGTACATGAGCTTTAGCCATATCCCTAAAGCTTAGCAACTTTTATTGGGTCCACCTGCTGAGTTCGTGCTCTTGGGAATGAAATTACTGTGAGAAAATCTATCATGTATTTAATATATGTATTCACTTTTCATTCCCTCATAAGTCGTAGATATATTTATAAGATGCTTGTAATAACTAATAACACATTGTGTATAACGATTAGTTTTGGAGTATAGTTTAAAAGCGGTGTAAACATAGTAGCATGTTACTTAAAATTTCTTTCTATTTTACAATAAGAAACTACTTTTCCTGTTTTAGCTAACCATTTTTTTTGTTCATCCACATTAAATTCTTTATTACAAACCCTATTTAATATTAATATATATATATATATATTTTTTTTTTTTTTTTATTCTTCTCACTTTTCAAAACACCCATTTTATTTTATCACAACACAACAACAATAAATAAATATTTAGGGAATGAATATGGCTCCCTAAGATAGAGAGCAACTGTAACTAAAACCTATCTTGGGAGGAAAATAGGTAAGCTAATATGGGTTGGTTTTTGGGCATTTTTGGTTTTGGTTACCCATATTCATCTCTTACCTTATTTTAGGTAATCTACTACCAATACTCTAACATTGTTTGTATTTAGGGACCAAGTAGGTTAATTTTGAAATGTCTTTGGCCTATTTGACATGAGGGGTAGTCACAATATCCCCTCTTATTTTTGTTAATGTACTTTATATATATATATATATATATATATAGAGAGAGAGAGAGAGAGAGAGAGAGAGAGAGAGAGATTTTGTGAATGTATTCACCATACACATGATACATGAATGTAAAATATCTTTGCTTCTCCATGGAATAAGCCATTTGGCCTTTGGCCTATGAAAGACAAAAGAAAATAACTCACTTTTAGAGATACAATTAATCACACACCCAATTTTACAATTTGCTAATTTGTGAGTAGTTGAATTTTCTGCCTTGTGTGACACACTACTTTACGTTAATCACTCACAATCGCACAAATCAATAAGTTGTGAAATTGAGTATAGAAATGATTGTGTCCATAGTTTCGTGCACGCGCACGCGTGGGGGGTGGGGGGTGGTTTAATATCTCATTTACCTCATCAACTCATATGCCAAACGAAATCGCTAAGATTGATCAAGTGGATCATTTATAAGTTTCAATGAAAGTGCACATATCCGCAAGCGCACGCAGGAAAAATTGAGAGAAGGAAATGGAATATCAGTTGAAGAAGACAGTAGTAGGTGATAAGCCTCATGCAATTTGTATTCTAACGCCAGCTCAAAGCCACAAACGTCAACCTGGAGGTGTATGTGTCTTTTTGTAGGATTGAGTGGAACCTGTTCACTCGTCTCTCCTTCAAGCTATTAAAGTGATTTGGGAATGGGCTATGTGAGGTGTTGGATTTAGTAGGAGAATACATCCATGAAAGACATTTGGGTTGGCTAGGGAGGAATCTATAAGATTAATTCAATTGTAAGAGCCAAATGTTAGGGGCCAATCAGAAAAGAGCATATTCAGCTCTCTTATACATAATTATCCAAATGTATAAAACCAAAATCTAACTAATTTATTGACTCTATGTGCATTCTTAATTAAAGGCTGAAAGACTTCTATTCTTCCATGCCAACAAAATCCCCTTCAACTTTTTTTTTTGATAGGTGAAAATCCCCTTCAAACTTTATCACATCAGAGAACCAGAGAGGAAAAACCTCTAGCAGGTTAGTCATCAAAGACAATAAGATACAGCTGAAATAGTGGTCATCTTTCACATTTTTTACCACCAGAAATGCTTTTACAATTTGAAATACATTTGACTTAAAAATAGCTTTCAAGGACATTACTACAATTGTGCTAAATTACGCTCCTCCCATGAAAGGCAGGCTCATGCTAAACAGACCTTGTGAAACCTGTTAATAAGCTTCAGCTAGAGCTAATAATAAAAGTGATGATTCGACAAAGAGCATGGTAAAAGAACAGGTGGGGACTATATATATAGCCTAGTTTGCTGCACCGGATGGAGTAGTGCAAGTGACATACTGCATGCATATAATATTCAGGCATACCTCCAATCCTTTGGAGCAATTACGGCAAATTTCCATTAAGGGAGAAATGTTAATGAGTACGAGAGTCGCCAGCACTCTGTCAATGCACATGAGAAGAAAATTTGCCCATGCAGTGTTGCAAGCCATCCACACAAAATTACCTGCTGGGGAAATGTAACTGGAGAAAAAGAGAAAATGAGATCAAATCAGTTTATTCAACAAAAAGCTTGTTAGCCACAGCTGACAAGGCAGACAGTTTTGATCCAAAAAGATCAAAGGTCAGACAAGAAGCACAATAATGATTCACTGGACATGTGAGAAACTAAAATTGGGACCACAATGGATCACATAACCGGAGATAACTTTTTCTGGACATTAAATACAGAGTGAATGTTCAGGTCCATAAAAGAGAATCCAATTATTTCATTCATGGCCTTGAAGTCTTCCTTCCACTCAAGTTATGAATTCATTAAGAACCAACATACCCCAGACACTCACAATGAATCCCAAAATTTAATAGAAACAGCACAAGCCTCCTGTTTTTTTAATGGATATGGATCATAGTGTGAACATATGGCCAAGAGGACAAATTAAATTAGTTCATATATGGCCTTGAAGACTTCCTTCTAGTATTAATACACCAAGGAAGAAAATATACCCCTAACAGACTGACGCTAAGGATGAGAAGTGCATAAGTGATCTGATAACACTTAATACGATTACCTCAATTGGCGAACGGCAATGACACAGCTGTCATCTACTTCTTGAACAGAGCAAATACTTAATATGTCAAGCATCATCATCTTCATCATCTTCCCAATCACTGATGCCATCATCTTCTTCACCACCAGAAGTCATGCACGAAGCTTCCTCCTCACTCTGCAGAAGAGATCAAGTTTAAAAATAATAATAAATAAATAAATCTTATTCTCATGAAATATATTTTTCAGTGGTTACAAAAAACGATATAATAAGCAGTTCTATGGAGCAAGTTGAAGAATCCAACACCAGCCCAACTCTGGTGCAGCACAAGTGCTCAAAGGAATTGAGAATCAACAAGAGTAGAAAAAATTAAATACACCTAGAAATTGAGACCTAGCCTCACTTGGAAATCAGCACCAAGCAAGATAAAACAAAACTGATGCAAGACAAGCCAAAATAATGCAATGCGAAAATTAAAGAACCCGAAAATAAAGATAGAGAACCAAGGCATACATGGAATCAGCAGTAAGTAAAAGAGATAACCTCTCGGGGTAAACACCTAGGGTTGGCTAGAGTCAGCATCAAACAATTGTGATGATTTCAAAATCAATTTTATTCATCAAAACAATTGTCACTTCATAGGTGTACAATACTTTCCTTATATAGACTACTAAACCTTAATTCTAACTGACATGGGAAAACCCTATTCATAATGGACTTGAAAGGTCCCAATTATTGAACTATAGAAATAACCTTGCCTCTAATAAAATACTAATAAAGCTAATTAAATACTAAGGCCTAAAATGAAATACATTTGACCAATAAAAATACAATTGACTTCCAAATTAAAATAGAACTAAATTAAAATAGATATCTCTTAAAGCCTCCCCCATAAAAAAAAATCTAAGAATCAATACTTAGGGTTGCCTAGAGTTCGCACCAAGCTATTCAAGGAAGAAACTCCAACATTAAACTTTATTATTCAAACAAGCTGTAAATAATACCCTAGATTCTTTAAATAAGATTCCAAACTTATTATCCTAGTAAGAAAAGGAAACAATCCCAACTAGCAATATTAATTCTACTAAACAAGAAGGAAAAGGAAAATAAAATAAAAAATAAAAAAGGTAACCAACTACATAAAGTAAATAAAACCCAGAATTTAAATTGATTAGGTCTTAGGCCCAAAAAGTAGTAGGCTCTATTCATAGGGTCACTGGTTGGTCTGTCTTTCTTGTGTCATCGTCCAAAAGTATGCATAATTGGAGATCATTGTCTTGTCTGCACCAATCTCCCTCCTCAATGACACACTTCCTCACCATTTTAACCAAAAATAAGAATACCAGCAGTAGTAGGCAGTGTAAAGAAAAATATCTCACTTGGGTGAACTCTGAGAGAGTGCCAATCTGGTTAGGTCCGTTAGCATCCTCAGAGCTCCAGGAATTCCCATCCTCTGCATCTTGAGAAATACCCTGTGGATAAGCAACAAAAAGTTCAGTTGCCCTCAGATGAGACTTTTTGGAAGAAAAAAAACTGATTACAATGTTGTTAAAAATGAGGTCAAGTAACAAAATTTCATATTTAAGCTACTAGTATCAGCATATATTATTAAATCCCAGAAGAATCACAATTTATCAAACCTACTTTGTACATTTTTCTTTTGATATCCATAATTCAAAGTTGTTGCTACTGATTTCTCTAGTTAAAAACCTAACCAAGTTTCCCTTGACTTGTTAGCTTACTTCATTGTTAATAAAGGCTAAATCAAAGATTACAAACTTTAATATCAGGCCAAGTGCATGTTTTTATAATATTGATGGTGTAGGCAAGGGAAAGATCTGGAAACTGATACACCAGCAAGTGAACAATGAATAATGTAACTACATAAATGCAAGCATGCTAAATATTATGGGAAAAATAACTAACATATTTTATCTTAACTAAAAATCACAGAGCCCCCATGAGATGAGAAAGATTATTATTTCTTGTTTTAGAATGCCAAAGCCAACTTCCCACAAGTTCTGTTAAGCATTAATCCCAAATGGTTCACACAACTTTTAATCTTGTATTTATGACTGACCCAAAAGTGATAGGTCGCAGGTTTGAGTTCAAGAATCAACCTCCAAAAAAATTGGGGGTAATTATCTACACTGTGTACGACATTTTTTAATTTATGACTGACCCAATGACACATGACAGTAGACCTTCATTTATTCAAAAAGTTCATGCATCTCAGGTTTATATATAGCAATTTTACAGGTTAAAATGGAAACTTTTCAACTGGTTAGATCAGTTAAACCTAATGTCAACTTCAAAAATATTCCAATACTATGGGCAAATCATTAATAAACAGTTTCAGGAAAAATGGTCATCTCCAAAATGAATTAACCTCAAAGAAGAAAAATAATTTGACTTTCATTTGAATTCTTCTTGAAATAAAATTAAAAATTTAAAGAAAAAAAAAAAAGGCATAAATATCTTATACATTCATATACGCCAAAACAAATAACAAATTAGATCTTACTTTCAGCAATATCACACAGGGTAGAAGATCCAAATCAAGAATGGGTGATTTCAATAACCACGTTAGCTGGTAAAGAAATATGCAAACCCAAGGTTTCACAAATTTCAGCCCAAATAGGAACATATAAGAGCCTTACGGTACAACTTTTATCTACAAGAGAGAAAAAAGGGCGGGGTTTCAATATGAAAAGTATACTTACAATTTCTTTTTTCATTTGCTCTATGGTTCTCTCCAATTCAGATATGTGCTGACTAAGAGCCTGCATAGTTATTTAAAATATGATGTGATATTAAGGATGTGTCCCAGAATCAGAAGTAGCAAATGTTGTATATTTTTATTTAAAAAATGGAGACATAAAAGATAGAACCTCATGTCGTTGCATGGCCACTGAACGCTTTAGTGCCTTTGCCTTCGTCAATAGGTTTCTTGGCCTTATGCTAATGGGCCGCCTATAGTTCTTTCCACGATAGTAAATAAGAGCATATCCTTTAGGGACTCTTTCTATTGCTACTAGTACTCCCCCACTCTCATACTCCAACAACCTTGCTGTGTCTTCAACAAAAGCAAGGGTCTTTTGTTTGGATATTAGTTTCACAAGTTCTCTATGCTTCCAATGCAAGTGCATATTCTCAATGACACCATCAAAAACACCACGAATGCCTGATCCATATGATTTAGACCAATTAGCATTTGAACTCAGGATTTAAAATCCACCAAATAAAATGAGAATCACTAACCAAGAGGTAAATATGCCTTCATTCTTAAACCAACCCTGCGAAACATCACCCGTTCCTCCTCAGTGATTGTTTCCTGATCATGATCAGGACCAGCAGGAAGCATTGATGCTTCAATTTTAGCTAAAAGTTTTTCTGCTCTAAGCTTTTTGGTTTGGGCCTGTTAACACAACCAAATACCAAAATTAAACAAATATGAAAACAGAATCATGGAAAATGGCATTTTAATCCTGGAGTTATTAATCAAATAGTGCTACTTAGTTTATATACAGAAACTCTTTAGTTGGGAAATTCAAAGCTGCAATTCATATTCTTTCTCAAGAGATAGACTTTGCATCTTAAAAGTACAAGACAATTAAGTCAATTTGAAAATGTGGATTAGAATGAAGGGACCAGTGGAATATTTTTCCAATTGTTGGCAAACTAAAGTTAAGTGAACATTCTACACAGCCTATTCTATTATCCATCTTTGGTTCCTCTAGGAAAGCAAGTGGATTTATTAGGCTCAAGATAATGCCAATACTTTTCAAGCACTTAATTTCCAGAGAGCGAGAGACTTACAATGGCTAATTTATGTTCAATTCGTTTCACAAGCCTAGCAGTCTTAGATTTCGAAGCTTCTTCAATCATCTTCTCACGCTCTTCAGCAGATATTTCTCTTCCCCACCGAGCTTGAGCCTCATAAAACTCAGCCAAAGTACCTGCAAGTGCCTGCTCTTGATCTTCACCTGCTTGAACTACATCCACTGCTTCACACTGAACTTTATCTTCCACAACTTGACTCTGTTTTACCAAATCCTGTCTTTGAGCCAAAGCAGTAGCTGCACCTGTTGGAAGTGCCTGTTTGTCATCTTCATCCGATTGAACTGCACCCACTGGTCCACACCGCACTTTCTCTTCCACATCTTGGACCCGTTTAGCCAATTCCTGTCTTTCAGCCAAAACAGTAGCTACACTTGTTGGGACAAAATCCTTTCCACGGTACATGACAATGTAATATTTGTTTCTTAGCAGCAAGACACCTCCTGTTAAATTCTGCAAGATAGATGAAACTTTAAAACAGTATGCTTGATGGTTATTGGAGAGGGGAAAAAAATATTCATGGCTGGAGCAGGATCAGCACAAAACACACCTTTAGTTCCTCAGCCATCAGTTTGTTGTTTGTATTCTGGATACCCCGTTTAACAGCAATCTTCACGATTAAACTTTTCTCCCAAAGCTTAATAATAGCAGATGCCAAACCCTGATGGTTTCTATTTCTCCCTTCATAAGATGTTCAGGACAAAATTTAATGGAAAAAATATACAAACTAAACTAAATAAAAGTACTTATAGAAGGTGAACAATACCAAGGGCAAAATGAGAAGGTAGTGATTTTGCAAGTTTCCTAAAATTAGTCATCTCTGCATTGGTCAGTCGTGATCGCATTCCAGTGGGAAGGAGCCTAAAAGGTGTTTTGTAACCAGGAACCTTTTGAGGAAGCACATCAGCATCAACAGGAAGTACTCCTGTACCCCACCACTCAACAAAACGAGGACCTAAACCATCTAGTAGATTGTTGTATTCAGATTCTTCCTCAGTTATGCTCACAGGACTGTCTGGCATTTTCACTGCAGTCTCAATCTTTTCTGGACTTGCAGTCTCAATCTTTTCTGGACTTGAACTTTCATCACTGCCGCTTCTTGTCATGGAACTGTCAGCAGAAGAAACATCGGGAACATAAAAAGCATCAGCTTCCCTGTGAACAGGTTGGGATTTTGGAGGCCATTCATAATTACTTCCCCGGTACACCACCATAACACTTCCCGACCTCCATATAACCAACCCTCCCGTCCGTCGCTGACCATCACTACAAGCAGTCAGTTACATGTTTCCCATTTATATTCAATTAATAAAGAACAGAATAACGAAAATTACCAAATGTAATGATATGAGATAACCAGTAGTGGGTAGAACTATTACTATGAATAAAGGGCCTCGAACTACCCAGAGACAAGTCAAGCTACTCAACGAAGTAAAACATCATAATTTTTGGAACAAATTATATATAAAGATTTACCACTAGGAACTCATCAAATCCTCATCCCCTTTTTAATTTCTCAAACTAGAGCTAGGATTCTAAAAGCTTTGGTGCAATATAAGCACCCTAATTTGTTGTTTTAACATAACAAAAAACACATAATGTTTAAAACAATGCCCATTGAAATAATTATAGGCATAGTTAAACACATTAAGCTACAAGTTTTAACCAGTACATTTTTAAAGGTCATACAGAGTGCACAAAGATCCCACTTTTAATGGTTAAGAATTCTATAAATTATCACACAATCACATGACATATTTCACATCATAATTAAAACATACTACATTACATGTATGCTGCAAATTTTGAATGGTTAGAAATAATTTGGGCAAAGAAAAGCAATAAACCTCGACAATCTCGTGCGCGGTTTTCATATCATGAGCAAGAACTTCATGGAACTTGAGTCTAACCACCTCCTCCTTCCTCCATTTTGCGTGAATTTTCTCCAAAACCTCCTTGGTAATACCCGCCTTCGGAATGCTAATCCTCTCTCTAATATACATTCCCTCCCTCCTCAACCTCCTCAGCTCCTCGTCCTCCATAGTCAGCTCCGCCAACGAAGGCGCCTTCGCTCTCCTCTTCGGCGTCCACGCTCTCTCCTCATCCTCCACCACCTCATCCTCCTCCCCATCTCTCTCCCACGGCAAAACCGACTCGTCAAGACCATTCTCGCTCTCTTCGAATATAAAATCCGGCCGAATCCACTCCCGCCGCAACAAATCCCCCAATTTCTCTTCTCCGGTGGCCGGCGGCGGCAATGCGTCGACTCCATCGTCGGTCTCCTCCAATTCTTCGTCCGATACCAACCCTAGGTTCCGCAACCGGAGCACAATTCTCTCGATGGCGCTGTGTCCTTTAACTTTGTTATCGAAATAGCGAGTCTCGACTCGGTCTTCGACATCGACGCGGACGACGACGTCGTTTTTGGCGGGGGGAGTGTGAGAGGGCCATTTGTTGAGCCAGGGGGCTGACGTGGATTTGGGTTTGGGTGAAGCCTTGGGATTAGGCTTAGGCTTAGGCTTAGGGGTTGTATTGCTTCTGCTATTGCTATGGCTATTGCCGCTGTGTTGTGTGGTGGTTCTGAGAGAAGAGAAGGTTTTGAGGATGTGAAATGACAGATTTGGGGCTGAGGAGAAGAGAAAGTTCAGAGAGTGGGAGTGGGAGTGAGAGGTCTGTGGGAATGGGTTTCTTCTCAGTGGCAATTCTGATATTTTGGCAGTTGTCAATGCCATTTTTGGGTGAGTGTATTATGAGTTTTAAGCTGTTTTGTGGAGTATGAGTATGGTTTTTGACTTTGTTTGTTTCATTTGTTTGGAGGAGAGGAGGAAGAAGAAGAAGAAGTGTCTGACTGTCTGAGAGTGGAGCTCGGGTTTGGGGTTTTGGGAGAGAGGATGATGATATTGATGGATAAGGTTTTCTTGGAAATTTGTGATATTTTCATTCCTCTTTTTAAAGGTTTGCTGACATGATTAGAAAACCGAAAAAGTCCTTTCAAACTTTTCATTTATCATTTTACTTCATGTAAATTTTCAAAAATATCAAAAATCAAACGCTATGGATCAATTAAGTGTATAAATTTTAAATCTTAATGGTGTAAAATTGTGCATAAAAAAATATTTTTATTAGTGGAATGGTAAATAGCAGTTGAATTGAATGATACTTTACGTGCATGTTAAGAAAATAAAAAACTTGAAATACAATAAATAGATTTTTAAAATTTATATCCAATAAAAATATATACAAAAAGTTTGATGAATTTCTATTTAAAGAGAAACTTTATCCAAATACTATAACACACTATCTCTCACATAGTACACACTTACAAAAAGTAAGCGAAATCATGATTTGAATTCACAATTTTAAAGATAATGTGAAATAAAGGGTGCTCTTATTAATTTATAGAAAAAGGTAATGGATATCTTAAGAGCATTTGTTAATGGACTATATTTTGAAAATTTTTATGGGAAAATAAAAAAATAACTAACTTTCTTTTACAATTTTTTATACTTCACATAAAAGTGATATTAAAACTTTTTTAAAATTTTCCATTAACAAATGCCCCAAGGGCACCTATTAACTGAATCCTTAATTTATTTGGTTTCATTATTTAGCACACCATGATTTGTTTCCTAGATCAATAGACACTTTTTCATGTTTCCCATAGAGGTTCAGCTTGGTCCAATGTCCTATGCACTGGATTCAATAGAATGCTGCCATGGGTCCAGGAATTGTCATGTGGCAGAATCTGATTAGGTCCAATGCATTTAAGCCTCTCGCCTCACCGCAAGAGAGACTCATTTCTTATTGTAAGTATAGAATTATAAAGAAATAAATTATAAAAACAAATATTTATGCAAAAATTACATAAAAAGTTCAAGAGTTTAAACCCATTTAAGTTCCATAAAAATCATAAATAAATAAAAGGTTAAAAATTAGGGGTGTGCACAAAACTAAGAAACCCAAAAACCGCCCGAAACTGACCAAACCGTTGCAAAATTTTTAGTTCAATTTCGATTTTCATTTTTAAAAAAACCGAAATTTTTAGTTCGATTTTGGTGGCAAGTTTGAGTGCACCAAACCGGCCGAAACCAAACCTTATCATAATATAATATATTTTATATTAAATATATAATATAAATTTTATAAATATTTGGGCTTTGGGCCTCTGGCCTTTTCAATTTATTTTAAAACATTTGGGCCTAATGAAACTAAATAAATTAACTAACTAGATTAGATTAACTAGTTAAAACATTTGGGCCTATTTAAAACGAATAAAACCAATTAGATTAACTAAATAAATATGTAATTAAACTAATTAAACTATAAAAACAAAGGTTAGAAAACCCTACCATACATACCCCACACATTTCACTCTCACTCTCACATTCTGCCTCCACTCCACTCCATAGTCCCTCTCACGCCAAATCTACTGTTGCCATCGCCTTCACACACCGACATGATTATAGGCTTCTCAGTTCTCACGCCTCACGATGACCCTCTCTCCACCCTCTAAGTTTCATCAGGATTCATTTCAATCGTCTAAGTTTGCTTTCGTTCATATGAGTTTTCTAAGTTTCAAAACTCCTCGATTCATTCCTCCATTAAAGTGTTGTCTAGTATTACCATTAGCCCCCTCCCCCCGCCCCACCACCCTTAAAATGACACTAATTTGGTATTTTTTTTTAAATTTAAATTTTATTTTATTATTTATTTCTTAATTTTTTTTTAAAAACCCATAAATTTAAAACTTGATAAACGATGTCGTACTCTCACTGGCCCTGGAGAAGAAAAAACATCACCTATCCCCCCCCCCCCAACCAAAATCCCTAATTAAGAGAAAGAGATAGAGAGATTGATAGAGAGAAAGAGAAAGAGATCGAGAGATCGAGAGAAAGAATGAGAGTGAGAGATCGAGAGAGAGGAGGTGTTTCCAGCCAATACTCGACGACTCCAGCCAATACTCGATGAAACTATAGCGTCGCCAAAAACATTTGGGTAAGTTTAGTAGACTTTGGATTTTTAGTTTAAATTTGTGTGTTAGCTTAATTACTTTATTGCAAACCAATTCGCCTGTGATATGTGATAAGAACACCTAGGCCAAAACGCTATCTGGCGTTATGAACTAGACCAAAAATATAACAGAACCCAATATTTAGTTTAATCAAAGCTACTACTAGAAGTTGAAAATAGTTCTTAATTTTTCCCCTTTAATATTTGGTATTTTTTGAGTTAAATTATTGTGTAAATAGTTCATTATGCTTGCTTTCTCATTTTCTTTTAGTTTCTAATTATGTTATTGTGTAAATAGTAGTGAGGTACAAGAGTGTAGATGCAAACTTTCGACATGTGTAATCACATCAAAGACTACTAAGAATCTAGGAAGAAAGTTTTGGAGATGTCCTAATTATAAGGCAAGTAGTTCGTATCCATTTTCTAATTCTTTTTTTATGTGTTTTGAGTAATATGTTAACCATCTTTGTAATTTGTAGATAGGGCATAATTGTGATTACTTTGACTAGCTTGAGATTGAATTATGTGATAAAGGGCAGAATGTTATGAATGGATTAGTAAGAAAGATTCTAAAAGTATTGCAAGAAAATCAACATTTGGAAGAAATGAACAAAATGAAAGATAACATTATTGCTAACATGGAGGAGACGATCAAAAGGCCGGGAGAAGAAAGCAGTGCAGGAAAAAGATCTATCCCAGAGATGCAACAAATGTATCAAAGGAAGAAAGGGAATATATGGTGCTATGTGCATACTTTTGGTTTCCATTTTCATATTTAGTGCAGATATGCAAATTAGAACTGAAAAAATAATGTATTTGCCATAATTTTATAATGTTTAAGGACATGTGATGGTGTAGTGTGAGTTTCACATTGTAATACAGTGTTCTTTTAGATTGTTGCACTTTTGGAATTTATAATCTAACTAATGACGCGCAATTTTAAATGAAATGATTATTGTATTAATAAGAAAATAAATTTTTAAAAAGCATAAATTGTTGAAGAATGGAAAAATTCATATGATTTGCATAAGTTAAAAAATAAAAAATAAATAAATAAATAAAAGAAGAAGAAGGGGGGGGTTAATCCTTTGGGGGGGGGGGGGGGTGTGCCCTATCTTATTTATTTATTAAAATAGGCTGCTCTGGGGGTCTGACCTTGAAAATTCTTTTTGCTTACAACATATAATAAAAACATGAGTGATTTTTTTAGGAAACATTACCCAAAAGTGATGGAACTCCAATTAACCCAAAAGCAAACAAATGTTAAGCAGTAAACTTGTAGGTTCTTTAGGTTTCTTCCTATGTTTTAAAAATCGGACTAGACCGGCCGGTTCAACCAGTTGAATCGGGAACCGAAGGCCAGACCGATCCTAAAAAAAGGCCCAAAACCGATCAAAAACCGAGAACCAGAGACAAATCTGGTTTTGCCCCCGGTCCGGTTTTTAAAACCATGGCTCCTTCAACCTTAGCTTTCAAATGTTTAAAGAGTTCACAGTTCAAACTTGAAAGATTAATATAAAAGGCACAACATGAGGTTGAATCTTGTAATATAAATAAAGAATTACTTAAGGTAACAATGTGATTAAAAGAAAAGAAATAAAATTAGTTAGGTTCTTAGTCTAGTATAGTTCCCTATCTATGATTCTACTATGTACTAAAAGAATTAAATTGTAATGGAATAAAATATAGGAGGAATCAAATCCCTTGTATGAGTAGAAAAAATAAGTATAGTTTTGAATGTTTTGCTTATGTACAAAGTAACAACCAACCCCTCCCCCGAAAAAAAAAGAAAAAAAAAAAAGAAAAAAGGTGTAGATCCAATTGGAATAAAAAATTAGATTTAATTGCACACTTAAATCAAAATAGTAAAATAGCAACAATATTGCTAATCAATTTTGAACATTAAAAAAAAAAAAAATAGTAATAATAAGTGTAATGTCTCTTTTGAGAAATAACTAAGCAATGTGCAATAATAATTTTGCAAACTTCTAGGTACAAAAATAAATAGTACATCCTTACCAAATGAAAAATTGACTAGCTCATGATTTATTGTTAATTACTATCACACACAAAATACTATATGCCTTATTAGTTTGGCAGTTATATTGCAAAATAATAGCTACCTAAGTAATTGACTATACCATCACAAAATAAAAGCAATTAGCAATAACATCACAAAATAATTGTTACTTTAATGGTTTGAGCAGTTACATCACAAAATACATGCCTAAGTAATTAACTATAATGTCACAAAATAATTGTTGCCTTAACAATTTGGGCAGTTACATCACAAAATAAAAGTAGTTGGCAATAAGAGCATTCACATCAGTGTAGCTATTTTAATATTCTAGGAAATATAAATAGCTAAAGCCTTTAAAAAAGAAAATCTCGCATCTATCTCAATGTTTCATCCCACAATTTCAACGTGGAGTTGTATCCTCACCAGACCTAGCGATACTTTTTCACTCGCTAGACAATAAAAAATCAAACCACATTTATTTTTCTCTCCCTCTTTGTCTCTCTTCACTCACTCTCCGCCTTTCTCTCTTAGCTCACTGTTGTTTTGGAACTCTTAAGTCCGCGCTAATTTTAGCAAGAGGAGGTGGTCGATCTCACCAGTGCAGAGAAGGAGATTTTTGCACAGCATAAATTGACCCAAAGACTCAGGTATTATGCCTTTCTCTCTCTCTTTTCCCCAAATTTTATTGATTTTCGCAAGGAGAAGAAGGTTTGCAACTTGTGGGTTTGTTTGTGTCTGTGGGTGTGTGTGTTTGGTGGGTTGTGAACATGTGGTGTGAGTGTGCTGCAAAGACTTAAAAAGAAGAGATAGGTCATCGTTGTTTTGGGGATATAAAGGAAACGGGTATGTTGGAGGAGTTTGTTGAAAGTGGAGGACTTGCATCTTTTAATTTTTCTTTTCTCTATATCAGTCAATGGCTTTCTTATACTCATTTGTTCTTTCATTGCTTTGATTGAATTGTGTTGTTGGGTTTTGATTTTTTGGGATAAAGGTTTGAACTTGTTGATTGTTATGTGATTTTGAGTTTTGAGTTTTGATGATTGGGGAATAGTGGGTTTTTGGTGATGTGAATTGGTTTCAATTGGATTTTTTATTTATTTTTATTTTATGGGAATTATTCACACATTCCAGTTTGTTTTGTGTTTTGTATTGTGTTTGGACATAAAAGTCAAGACAAGAGAGGTTTTTGAATTGGTTTGATGACTTTGATGGCGATGATGATGATGATGATACTAGCTTCCCAAGTCTTTTGTAGGGTCTGTTTTTGAGCTGGGGTTTTGGCATTGATTTGTTTTCTAGTATAAAATCTGAAAATGTTTTATGTTCTTTGAATTGTTGCTTTTATATTTTTCATTTTTCATTTTTCATTTTTCTAAATTCAATTTTATAATCTCTATAATTTTTGTTGGTATTTTTCAATTTTGAGAGTTGTTAGGGCTCTTTTGGTAAGTGAATTTATGGGTTTTAGTTGGAAATTTAGAAGTTCTTGTAATTGAAGTTACAGCAGAATGCAAAAGAAGACTTTCTTTCTAAACTAAGGTTGTTCTCTTGTAATGGCACTAAAAGACATGTATAAAACTTAGATGAAGTTAGTTACTAGATTAGTGGATTTAGATACTAGATTAACATAGTTACTAGATTAATACACATTGTATAGTTAGTCATTCTTTCTCTTTCTTACCTTTGACTCTCATATATAAGTACAGAACTTCTGAATTTTCAACCAAAACCCAAAAATTCACTTACCAACGCTCTGTTTGTTTCAGCATTAACGTTTTCTGGAAAATGGTTCATTTTTCAAAGAACATTTTCTATAAAACTGTCTTATTTTCCAGTGTTTGGTAACGACATTAAAAATGCGCTTGAGAATGTTTTCTGGTGTTTGGTATGCAATTTTTAAAAAATATCTCTTGTATAATTTAAAACATGTATATTATGTAAACTAACTAATGTAATCATTATAAATAAAAAACCAAGAATGAATTTGGTTTTCATACTAATTAATCTAAAATTTTGACAATAGATACAATCAAAATTAATTAGTTGTCAAATTTTCATGATCTTTACCACTCATCTTGCTCATATATATAGAAAGTAACGTACGTACACACACACACACATATCAACCATTTGTCTACTATGGTTAACTACAAGTCTTCAATATTACTTTAAATTATGTATTTACATAATGTACTGCATAATATATCATCACTACATAGTATCTGCTAACAAAAAATGTATTTTTGCCAACAAATGCAATTCTCCTAAACAATTATCATTCATTATATAACAATATAGTTACTATATTTAAAATTTTCATCTTTTACTTCTTTCATTCTTTCTTCTTCTTCTTCTATTATTTTTATTTTATTTTATTTTATTGCACTTTATGTACGAAAAAGAAGTAACTTCTGCCTGAAATCCATCAAACCGAAAATTTCTTAGAGAAAAAAGAAAATCGAGCTTGAAATTCAAAGTAAAGAATTGGGATTTTGGTAAAAAGGAATGAAATAATTACCGCTGTAAATTTGTTCTCCTTTGCAAGTTGGAGCTATTGATCGATCAATGAAGTAAAGAAAAATCTAATCAGAGAATTGTGTTACAGAAGGGAAGAGAAACATGGAAAAAAGAGAGAAGAGAGACAGTTAAAGAGAGAGATCTATGGGAAGATAAGAGACTAGAGTTAGAGACGGTGAGGGTGTGAGGAGAGAAAAAGCAAAGGGAAGAGAGAAAAAGTGAGAAAACTTACCATGAGAGAGAGAAGGTGCCAAAAAATTATGTTTCCCACGGCTATAGACGAAGATAATATTTATAGGAGATGCAACGCATGAGAGAAAGATTGTTTTCCAAAAAAAAAATTTGGAAAACAGCTTATAGAAAATAAGCCTTATTTTTATTAGAGTTTTCCGTTGACCAAAGATAGTTTTCCATTGACCATGTTTTTTTTGTACTACCAAACACTGGAAAATGTGGAAAACTATCTTTACAGAAGGTTTTCCAGCGAAACAAACAGAGCGCAAAAGAGTCTCCAACAACTCTCAAAATTGAAAAATTACAACAAGGATTACAGAGATTATAAAATTGAATTTAGAAAAATAAAAAATATAATAGCAGCAATTCAAAGAACATAAAACATCTCCAGATTCTATACTAGATTCTATACTAGAAAACAAATCAATGCCAAAACCCCAACTTGAAACACAGACCCTACAAATAACTTGGGAAACCAGTATCATCATCATCATCATCGCCATCAGAGTTTTATGTCCAAACACAATTCAAAACACAAAACAAACCGGAATGTGTGAACAATTCCCATACAATAAAAAAAAAATCCAAATGTAACCCAATTCACATCACCAAAAACCTAGTATTCCCTAATCATCAAAACCCAAAATTCAGAATCACATAACAATCAACAAGTACTTTATCCAAAAAAGCAAAACCCAACAACACAATTCAGCCAAAGCGATGAAAGAAGGAATGCGTATAAGAAAGCCAATGACTGATACAGAGAAAAGAACAAAATAAAAGATGCAAGTCCACCACTTCCAACAGACTCCTCCAACATACCCGTTTCCTTCATATCCCAAAACAACGATGACCCATCTCTTCTTTCTAAGTCTTTGCAGCACACCCACACCACATGTTTACAGCCCACCAAACACACACACCCATAGACACAAACAAACCCACAAGCTGTAGACCATCTCCTCCTTGCTAAATCAATAAAATTTGGGGAAAAGAGAAAGAGAAAGGCATCATACCTAAGTCTGTGGGTCAATTTATGCTGTTCAAAAATCTCCTTCTCTGCACTAGTGAGATCGACCACCTTCTCTTGCTAAAATTAGCGCGAACTCGAGGGTTCCAAAACTACAGTGAGCCGAGAGAGAGAGGCGGAGACTGAGTGAAGAGAGAGAGAAAGGGAGAGAAAAATAAATGTGGTTTATGTCTGCAACAAATCTTAATAGCAGGTTGTTACTGGTAGGTAAAAAAGTATTTTTATCAAAACCATATTTAAGCTTACATGCCAAGTCCTTCTAGGGGGGAAAAAAAGGTTTATGTGCCAAGTTTTAAATTTTGTTAATTAAAGTATTAAAATTTATGAAATTTCTTCAATTTGAATTATTTATTTGATTTTTTTGATAATCGCTTACTCACTCTAATCCAAACTTTCTGTTTTCAAAGGAAGTTTTCTTTCTCTAGTGTTGCTATTCAATAGCCATCAAATTGATTTATGAACAAACTTTAAGTGAAATGCAAAATTTAATAAGTGATTCGTTACATAAATGATTCCATGATAAGGTAAATGAATAACACAAATAGATTAGGGATTCAAATTGAAATTGTTTCACATTATTAATAGTATTAATACACTTATAGTGTGTCACATAGCGATAGAAGAAAAAATGAGAGGGCATCCACTTGACAACCAAAACATGTAGGATACAATTTTAACTAAATAGTATATCGTATATGATATTGTAAAAATACAATACCCCCAAGAGCCCAAGGCCCAAGACTAGTTGTTTAGATTCAATGTATCAATACATTGTACTACCCTTGTACTACCCTTGTAGTACATTGCACTTGTATTTTTTTATGTTATATTTCTTCTATCTTATTCATGTATGCTGTGACTTATGAGAATACCAAAGATCAAAAAACATCTTAAGTGTGGTGAGACAAAGGAGAATCAAATCTGGACTAAATCCCACATCTCCTAAGTAAGGGAGGTCATGTGCCTTATATAAAGGCATTCGACTTTAATTGGTATGAGGCTATGTGTCACTTCTAAAGAGGATAATATCTTACTAATGATAAGTTGGCGTGTGACCAAAACACTCCGTGTACAATTACTTAACACAAACTTATACTTTTTATGGTATCCAAGCACAAGCTCTACAAAAGTATTATCCTCTATTTCCTAGCGTCATCCCATTAGCATTGGTCGCAGACAATGTTCCTGTTGCTATTTCAACACTTGTTTAGTTAGATCCATTCCATTTGTGCATTGATTTGAGTTTGTGCATTGATTTAGTGACCAGCCAATTAAATAAAAAGATCAAAGAACAAACAACACAACTTTGCTATAAATAGTAAATACCCAAAACTACCTTTGCACGAGCCCACAAATGCTAACAAAGCATTCTGCACCAACCATGTCATTTGCCACGTCAAAATAGGTGCCATTTCAACCTACCATGTTAACAACTAGATCGAGTCAACTATCAAGTTGATGTTGACCATTGACTTTGACTTTGAACAGGTGCACCATACCTAGTTTTTTGTCCTTTTTTACTTTTGAATTTTCAAAATGTCACAAAATGATGTTCTCATCCTATACGCATAGTTCTTGATGGGGATTACTGCATTGTGTGGGCTCAAGTTATTTGCAGCTTCCTCCGAAACCGTAAGCTTTGGCTTTATGTTTTTGGGGACCATAAAACCCTACCATTGTTGAGAAAGAGACTAATAATAACTTCACTTCCCGCCTTAAAGACTAGTAGAGCACAAACTACTACTACTAGACCACCACTTAGCTTCGCAATACTTCCACTCCATTTGTCAAATTGGAATTTGGAGGTTATGACACCACCTAGAAGATATAGGACATGCTTGCCTCTTGATATGCTGGCTCTAATGGTGCCAAAGATTATTAGCTTAGGGTGCATTTGGGAAACGCGTTTGCGCATCCCAGGTCTGCGTTTTGCACGTTTCCAACCTTTTTATTTTTTTGGGACCAGCGCCTGATGCACTGTTCATGGAACATGAACAGTGCAATCAGGCTAATGAACAATAAATTCATTAATGAACAGTAATCAAAATATATATTTTTTATTATTTTCAGTTTTCAGCAAAATAAATTATATTAAAACGGATCCCTATAGTGACACTGTACGGACTTAACCAGTAGTTAGGACTTAGGAGAGCACATCGTTGAATTTTAATCGTGTATGTGGTTTCTTTGGGTTCGACATGCATTCTTCAAGCTAACCTAGATACCATATCACCAACAAAAGACGAGCTATTCCCAGAGTATTGTGCGCAACAACGACTTCATCAGTTCCTAATGGGCCTTCTTCATGACTTTGAGCCAGTTTGTGGTCGATTATTTCATCACTCACCACTGCCCACAACTGATCAAGTTGTTAATAATTAAGCATGTTCAAGAAGAAACATGTCTGCACTAGTATGGTGGCTTCAATCGATACGTGAACAAGCGATCTAATCCAAAAAAAGATCACCTCTATTGTAAATTTTGCTGTATCAGGGGGCATTCCATTTATCAATTTTGTATTTGTGCATGGCTTCTTCAAAATTCCGTAGTAGTGGCTATCATTAACAATGTACTACCTTTGGTTGCTCCTATTAACACCATTGTTGAGACTTCTTCTACCACTTCTACCTTATTTATAGCAGACTTGTAGGCAATTTTCAATCAAGTTATGAGACATCGGCTGGTTTGATGTTTGTTTAGGATTTGCCAAATTCACATGGTTTTCTAGCCATGTTGGACAGTACGAGTGTCACTCATAATTTCATTACTGAAAAGATGGTTGTTGCACTTGGGGTGAAAGTCAACTAGTGCCCGAGTAGAATGAAGGCAGTAAATTCATAAGCATATACAGTTTATGGCATTACTTACGATAAGCAATTTGGGATTGAAAATTGGCACGGTAAAGTTGATTTCTTTGTTGTATCTTGACATTATTTTGAAGTCATATTGGGGATGACTTCTAGGCTTCTAGCCTTCTAGGTGGCATCAAAGGTGGAAATATTGCCATTCCTTGGTGGAATTTTGTCCATGGGTGGAAAGTGTCCTTCTTGTGTGCCTACACTGCTAGTGACAAATAAATTCGAGAAAGATTAGGAGAAAGTGAATGAAGTTTTTTTTTTTTTTTTTTTTTTTGCTTTGATGATTGTTACTGTATTGGAAGAGGGTAATGATCAGTTGATTCCCTTTGTTTGTTTCCCTACTGATGAGGACATCGAGTTCTTTCAGTGGGGAGTTTTGTTCTATCCTTGAGATGTCTGGCTACATGTGGTGGCATCTTGAACCCATGCCAGTCACACAAGCCTATGAGCATGAAAGAGGCATGACATGAGCTGATCAAGGTGTTTTGGACTGTTAACTGGTTGTATTGCCTCTTTGTGGAGCATGTTCACATGAGTTGGCTTGGTTGAAAGTGTCATAGTGGCATTGTGATTGTGTTGGGACCATGGACCTGGTAGGTTTCACGCTAGTGTATGCTGGGGAAAGCATGTACAATGGTGCTATGTGGTTGCTTTGCATGGGCTTGACCATAGACAGGTTAATGTGCAATGTGCACTGCTTGTGTTCAAGGCAAGGTTGGGCTGCTTGTGTGGTATATATAGTGGGTTATATCTCAAAAAATAAATAAAAGAAAAGAGACTGGATTATGGCTTTGCTTGACAAAGCATGTTAGGCTGCATATGAGTGGTGATGATACTGTATAGCTCAGAGTTTGGAGGCGACATTGGCTGGGCTAAACCCTCTACTTGGTGTGTATTGACCAAGGCTGAGTGCTGGATAGTTTACTTGGACTACCAAGGTTACTTGCATGGCTTGTGACCTTAAGGTTGTTAGGGGTGTCAGTAACTAATTGGAGAGGAAAAGTATTGTGTGTAGTGTGGGAAAACAATGTGTATCGTGTATTTGTGCATACTTTGTAAACCTTTGTAGCTGAATTTGACTAAAGCAGTTACACGAGTATTTTTTGTAAGAACCTTAGTGTCCTCTAAATTTTTGGTAAGTAGAAAATAGCGAGTGTTCTCTTACAATCTGCACCTTACACCATGATCCCTAGATTTTAGAAAATAAATCAACGTATTGTTTTTTTTTTTTCTTATTTTTGGGTCGGTGAAAGAGAGAGAGAATAAGAACCACGTTCACATATTTGCTATGAACCACAACTATCTAGCAAATAAGATGAACAGTTAATTGAGGCATAAATGAAGCAGACATTATGGAAGAGAAGAGAAATGCAATTCCAAAAAACCTCAACGGCTCACTTAAAGGCACGAGAGATACACTATAAGCCCCCCACCCCCACCAAAAAAAATTCATGATGAGAAACTGTAACTTAGTTCTGAAGGATTTTGTATCATTCTTCACTGTAGCAAATTGGTAACTTAGATGGCAACGAAATACATTCAATCTCTACCACTTAAAAAGGATGTTTGATCCTCTCATGCTTTCCTTCCAAACAAAATCAATTTTCTTTGTTTCATTGGCGTAGTATCTGCTGCAATTGAAGCACTTGATTCCTTTGCTCTGGAGGCAGGAGATTAATCTGTTCAGGAGTGAGGCTCATGACTTGTTGAAGTAGCGCTTTCTCCATCTCCGGTGTCAACTACATAATGAGCAGAAGTCAGTTTTTAAAATCTGAATGTATTATAAAATATCTAGTTGATACCAAAAAACAGTGGTGGACATATTACCGATTGGGAGCGAGGAGGCTGATTGCCGGGACCCATTTGACCAGGAACTAGTGGTGGTGGGCCTGGAAGACCTGAATGCTGTGTTACTGACAAATTTTCAGGTGGGCCAGACATCCAAGAAGATCCTCTATCCACTTGCATGGAACTTCCACCTTGATTGCTGAATTCTGTCCCTAAATGTTGACCTCCCATCTGGGGGGATAGTGAGGGTAAATATAAGTTAGAAAGTTGTATTTGTCAATTTTCTTCTACAACAGTTGACTATGTTTATGTGCAAGATCATCAATGAGTTGTGTTGGTTTTATTAAACCATGGCATGTATACCCCCCCAAAAAGGACACCACTATCTCTCTCCAATGCTTATCCACCAAGCCTAATTTCTTCAGATTTATATCCCTCCCATCAATAGTTAGTTGACTAACCACCCCAGTAAGAACATGTCGAACATAATGGTGCTATCCAATAACTAAAAAGTACATGCATACCTGATACAGTGATTGATGTGGTGGCTGATTTGGATGCGGTGGCTGCCCTTGTGGATATGAAGAACCAATCCCAGCAGGAGGTTTACTACCTGGCTGAAATTATCAAGAAAGAAAACAATTTTAAAAAATCTAATATATACCATAATCAATAATGATTTTTGAACAATATGATCTTCAGCTTACATGAAACATTTGCTGTTGGAGATGTTGAGAAGCACCAGGATGTTGGAAACCCACATTAGGCCCCATTTGAGGGTGATACTGATGATGATAAGATGGAACTGGAGGTGGCCTAGGTTGTGGTGGCAATGGAGGTTGCAGTGGCAGATGAGGAATTCCAGTTGTCTGTAGTGGCTGTTGCAACTGGCTGGAAGCAGTTGACATTTGCGGTTGCTGAAGTGGAGGTGGCTGTGAAGAGGAATATAGAGGAAGTGAAGGGACATTGGAAAGTTGAGATGATTGCGGAAGAGACATAGGGGGCATTTGGGAATTCATATGTCCTTTAGGCGGCTGTGGCATCTGCAGGGGATGTGAAGGCATGGGCTGAGACTGAACATTTAGTGTAGGAACAGCAGCAGTTGAAATAGGCATCACAGTTTGGTTCTGGTGTTGTTTTCTGTTAGGAGGAATCTGAGATGCACCAGTTTGGTCCTGCATACCCACTTGACTTGGTGGTGAGTGAGCTGCCTGAACATTTGACATTTGAGTTGGCTGTGCTGATTGTTGAGGAGGCTGTGATACTGGTGGCTGGATGCTTGGAATCTAAACACAAACTGAAATTTAGCATATACATATAGGCATTAAATAAAATCTAAAGATCAAAGCTTCATAAATAACAAAGCATACCGCTTGAGGGGGCTGGACCATTCCAAGCATAATTTGTGCCTAGCAAAAATAAAATACCAACCAGTCAAAAAAAAAAACAGTTGAATGTAATGTAGTATAATGTCCAACTGAAAACAAAATGAATTACAAAACCAACTAAAACATAGATCACCACTAACTGGTGTGGTATACATCTCATTTATTAAAAAATTCTAAATTCTAAAATCTAGATAAATAACAATGATTCTTAGATGAATCATAGTAGAGTTGCCTTACATCATTTTCAGAAATGCGCAGCATCTCAAGATTGCATAATGAACTACTTCAAAGTTAAAACTAATTGTCGATCTCCATGATAACAGAACTATGACAGACCAAATGCAGACATATAAGTATCATAAGTGAAATGAATTTTACAAATACCAAATATACATTGTAACAAGTTTAATAACTTAATGTATACTAGAATCATCAAGTCTGAATAACTTGGTATCACTGGGCATGGGGAGAGAGAAAACACAAAAGTCTCTACAGGTATGTCCTGTATAAAGATCAAAGAACCAACTCACTCCCCCCCCCCCCCCCCCCCCAAAAAAAAAATTACCTACGCCACATAATGCTGCCTTGACAATAATCTATTAAAGTAGACTTTGGTTAATTCCAACATGGACAGAAGCAGTTTTAGTAAACTGTCACTGGACTTCTGTTATGACACTTGCTAATGTTCACAACTTTCAGGTTCTTGATAACTCTGTTTACTATTTCCTAAAATAATACTCTCAATATTTTCATTATACAATATAGATAACAAATTTCTTTAAATTTTAAATTTAGGGACTAATTTAGTAAAAGGAAAACTTGTGATACGACATTGCCTAACTTCCAAAGAGAGAAAATAGTTCATTACCTAGAGTTTTCTTTGATGTAAAAGTGTTAGGTCAAACCAGAGGAAGCAACCGTATGCCAAGAACGCCGCATAGTCTATGAAACTTATCAGACAATTATTTGTCATCATTTCCATAAATAAAGGCCATATTGAGTTCACAAAGATTCTGCTTTTGCGGGTTCAGGAGAGCTGATTGGTAGGCTTCCTTACCCCCCAACTTTTTTTTTTTGAAAAGCTGATTCCAGACTCAAACTCACAATAATGGGGTGGTACTCCCAATTCCCAAATCCCTCCCATCCAGAGTTCAAAGGCCGAGAGGTACTTCTTGGCTATGAAGTTGGTCGAATAATGAAATCTCCAAGTGATATTTTAGTATGGTAGTGTTTTCTAAAGATTACCCATTTAGAATCACATGTTTCTAATTCAAAGCCATCAATGCAAACTCTTGTGTCTTTTCCAGAATTACTCCTACTAGGACAAGAACACCATTGCAATTCTCACTCTCCAGTAGGATTTCAAAAGAAAGAAAGAAATTTGTTCCAAGGCAATGCTATCACATTACAAAAAACACTATTTGCAAACCTTTTTTTTTTTTGAGTTTTTCTTCTCTATTTAAATGAATTTTGATTCATCAAACCCCTAAAAAAATGCTAAAACCCTAATTGCACAACCTAAATAAATAGATGAAAAAGGAAAAAAAAAACACACACACACACAGAATTTCCAGAGTCCATGAAATAAGCAGAAAACAGCTTTAATTTTTGAAACCCTAAAAATTTGGTACCTGGAAAAGGGCTTTGGTCAAGAGTGGGTTCTGAATGAGGATTTGCCTCGCTTGTTGCTGGTTCTGTTCGATTAGAGCCTGTAATGCGAGAAGAAGAATGAAACAAATTATATTGTAATTTCTATTTTTGTCAGAGAGATTAGTCAGTGTTTGGAAGAAAAGAAAATTTCGAAAGTGAAGTGAAGTAAAAGGATGAATGAGAAGGAAAAAAAAAATGAATTCAAAGAAAATTCGGAGACAGAGAGTGAGAAAATAGTTGACCTTCATCTGAGACATGATTTCATAGAGCTGGTTCTTCGACATTCCGGCGAGGTTCGCCGATAAGCCTTCGCCGGTGATTGACTTTCCCGCCATTGTTTCAGAGAGAGAGAGAGAGAGATTCAAGTGTGAGGAGGGTAGGAGTTTAATTTCGGTTTTTTGTGTTGGTCCTGGGCCGAGTTTATTGAAATTTTGCGGTTAGGCCCAAAATATATGGACATTGGGATACTTCAATTTCAACTTTTCTTTTTTCTTTTTCAGGGGTTGTTTGGATAGAACTTATTTTGCTGAAACTGAAAACTGAAAACTGAAAACATTGTAACAAAATAATTTTTAAATATGTGAATAGTGTTGTGAGATCCATTTTTAATGAAAAAGTTGATAAAAAGTGGAGTTTGTGGGTCCGTGTTCACAGTTGAAAAGTCAACAAAATCGGCTCTGAAAAAAAAAAAAAAAAAAATCTGAAAATGCGCAAAGTTGAAAACGTGAACGTAGACATGCTATCCAAACTGCACCTTAATCTTTTCTCCTCCTAAAAAGAGTTCTTATAGTGGGTATCAAAATCTCTCAATATTTTCACTAGTTAATGTGTCAATTTGCCCTAAGTCAACAAAAAACTCACAAAATTTTCATCACACTCTTTTTTTCTTTTTGAGATAAAAGACTATTATTTCATTCAATCAATAGAAAACTTCTATCAAACAATACAATATTGGTAGCATCACTATAGATGTCTTCTAACCAAATTTGAGGATTAGAAAAAACAAACTTTGCCAATCTGGCTAGTTTATCAGCTACGCAGTTACCTTTTTGCTTCACATGAGAAAACAAATAAGATCCGAGTGATGAAGCTAGGAAGCGAGAGACTTCAATGACGCGTCCAAAAGGAGCATGCATTGCAAGTTGGAATTGAGGCTTCGTATAACAGTCTCCGAATCTCCCTCAAAAACCACTTCCTAGAGCCCTATCTCTAGAGCGAAAGCTATCGCCCTTTGACAAGCCAGAGCTTCAACATCGTACACCGTTGGGGGCATATTACGAATTGAAGAATAGAAAATCTGTATTTCCATTAATGAAATGAATTGATTACATGAGCTGTATATATATTGATCTGTACAGGTGTGAACACACAAACTAACAGACTAACAGAATTAACAAACTAACACACGTGCAAGCTACAAAACTAACTAACACTCTCACGTACTAACACTTAAGTAAATATCCATACACATTAAGCTACAAGTCGTATGTGCATTATTTTTCTCTTGCATTGACCTGCCGTTTATGCTCTGTTACAGAATCAGCATCTCTATGTTCAGTGTTTTGATCCTCTGTATTCTTGACTTCGCTTCTGCTCTTGCTACTGATCTTGGCAAATTCACTTGAACTCTGATACTCCCCCTCAAGAGTAGCAGGGGCATGTATATTAAGCATTCCCATTTTACAAGTAAGAGTTGAAAATTGATTGTAATTCAAAGCTTTGGTAAGCAGGTCAGCTAACTGACAGTTTGATCAACATGATTCAACTTAATCACCTTTTCTAACACCTTATCCCTAACCACATGACAATCTATTTCTATATGCTTTGTCCTCTCATGGAAGACTGGATTAGAGCCAATATGCAACGCAGCTTGACTGTCACAAAACAGCAGAGCCTCCTTCTCATGATTCACTCCAATGTCCTTGAGAAAGTATAGAATCCACACTAACTCACATGTTGCTACTGCCATGGATCTGTACTCAGCTTCAGCTGAGGATCTTGATACTGTGGATTGCTTCTTGGACTTCCAAGACACTAAAGAATCACCAATGAAGATGCTATAGCCAGTCACTGATCTTCTAGTGTCAGGACATGCAGCCCAATCTGCATTAGCAAATCCTTTCAGGTGCAGGTCTGTGCTAGAAGAGAACATGAGTCCTTTGCCTGGTTCACCTTTCAAATACTGCAACACTCTTTGTGCTGCACTCAGATGTGGTCTTCTTGGTTTGGACATGAACTGACTGAGTTTATGGACAGCAAAAGTGATGTCAGGTCTTGTGATTGTTAAGTACAAGAGCCTACCCACAAGCCTTCTATAATGACTAGGATCCTTAAGGTCTTCTCCTTCAAACTTGCTCAGCTTTAAGTTATGCTCCATGGGAGTCTTAGCACACTTACAGCCAAGCAATCCAGCATCACTGATTAGTTCAAGGGTGTACTTCCTTTGACAGAGAGCAATACCTTTGTCTGATCTTGCAACCTCCAAACCAAGGAAATATTTCAAATCACCCAAATCCTTAAGCTTGAACTTATCATCCAGCATGACTTTAAATTTGTCCACTTCAGCCTTGTCATTGCAAGCTATTAAAACATCATCTACATAGACCAAAAGAATCATGAAGATGTCATCATGTCTTCTGGTAAACAAGGAATAATCAGCTTTGGATTGGATGAAACCAAGCTGAATCAAGGTGCTTGAGAATTTGGCAAACCATTGCCTAGAAGCTTGCTTGAGGCCATAGATGGACTTATTGAGCTTACAAACAACCTCCCCCTGGCTGTGAAACCCCTGTGAAAGAGCCATATACACTTCTTCATCCAAGTCACCATGAAGAAAAGCATTATTTACATCCAATTGGCTAAGAAACCAACCCTTAATGGCAGCAACAGCAAGAACAATCTTGACAGAGACCATTTTAGCCACAGGGGAAAAGGTTTCAAAGTAATCAATGCCCTCCTTTTGTGTGAAACCCTTAGCCACTAATCTGGCTTTATATCTCTCAATAGAACCATCAGCTTTATACTTGATTTTGTAGACCCATTTGCAGCCAATGGAGCTCTTACCAGCAGGCAAGGGTGCCAATGTCCAGGTATTATTAGCTTCAAGAGCTGCTATTTCAGCAGCCATGGCAGCCTGCCATTGGGGATCAGACACGGCTTGATGGTAAAATTGAGGCTCAACAAGAGAAGAAATGGCACAGCAATAGGCTTTATATGAGGGAGAAAGATGGTGATATGAGACATGAGAAGAAAGGGGATGAGCAGTACCTAATTGGGAAGAAGATAAAGGCTGGGCAGAAGTAGCATAATTGCAATGGAAGTCCTGTAAATAAGAAGGTCTTGTAACAGATCTAGTGGACCTTCTAAGAGGGACAGGAGCTGCAATAGGATCAAGAGATGTGTCTGGAACTTCATCAAGTAGATCATCATCAATAGTATGATGTACTTGGATGATAGAGTGAGGAGTGAGGGCAGGAGTTTTGGACAAAAAAGGATCATCATGTAAGTGAGAAACAGGAGAGACATATGGTAAAGGTAATGAAATCAGAGGAATAGAGGCATTGGAAGAATGAACATAAGGGAAGATAGACTCATGGAAAACAACATCCCTAGAGACAAAAACAGCATGAGTGGCAAGATCATAGAGCTTATAACCTTTGACATTACATGGGTAGCCAAGGAAGATACATTTTCTTGCCCTTGGGGAGAATTTGCTTCTATGATGAGCAATAGTAGAGGCAAAACACAGGCAGCCAAAGACTTTGAAGTGAGCATACTCAGGAGGCTTATGAAATAGAAGCTCAAAGGGTGTTTTGTCATTCAACAAGGGGGAAGGAAGTCTATTGATTAGATAGGCAGCAGTCAAGACACAATCACCCCAAAATTGCAAAGGAACTTGAGATTGAATTTGTAAAGCCCTAGCAATGGAAAGTAAGTGTTGGTGTTTTCTCTCCACAACAGAGTTTTGTTGTGGAGTATAAACACAGCTAGTTTGATGGATAATGCCATGGGAATTAAGAAAATCAGTCATGGAAAATTCTTTGGCATTGTCAGTCCTAATGGATTTAATATGTTGACCAAATTGTGTAGCAACCATAGTATAAAAGGATTGAAAGAGGGGCCTAACATCAGATTTGGATTTCATTAGGAAAAGCCAAGTGGCTCGGGTAGCATCATCCACAATGGTCAAAAAATATTTATAGCCATCCAAAGTAGGGATAGAATAAGGTCCCCAAACATCCATATGAACTAAATCAAAAGGACAAGCACAAATGTTATTATTGAAAAGAAAAGGTAATCTTTTAAGCTTGGCCATAGGACAAACTTGACAAGTCTTATTACAAAAGGATTGCAAAGATGGAATATTGGAGCCTAAAACTTTAAGTTTCATATCTGAAGGATGTCCTAGTCTTGCATGCCAAAGAAAAGAAGATGCAGAACTTGCAGTGGTGGTTGCAGAGAAAGGAAGAAAAGAATCATTGAACTTGTGATTGCTTAAGTAATCAGCAAGTGAAGAGTGAGGAATGTGTTGTAGACTATCACACTGCAGCAAGTACAGCCCATCAACAGCCTTGCCCATCCCAATCGTTTTCCAAGGTAAAAGGTCCTGGATAAAACAATAAGTTGAAAGGAAAACAAGGCAATAAGGCTGGGATAAAGTGAGTGTACTGACAGAGAGCAGATTGAAGCTAAATGAGGGAACACAAAGAACATTAGTGAGGGTGAGTGAAGGGGAAAGGACAACAGTGCCTATATGAGTGACTTGAGCTGATTCCCCATTAGGCAAGTGAACCAAAGACTGTATAGTAGCAGTAATTGAAGTCAATAGATCAACTGAACAAACAAAATGGTCTGTAGCTCCAGTATCCAAAACCCATGTCCACTTATCATAAACTCTTCTATTTACTACTTGTGCAGAGAAAACACTGTGAGAGAGGTCAATACCTGACATTGGAGCACTAGCAGGTGTAGAAGATGATGCTATATTGGCCATGGAAGCTTCTTTGACTGGAGCAGAAGGTATAATGGATGAAGCAGAAGCTCCAAATAGTGCAAAAAGCTGTTGATACTGCTCCGAAGTAAAGGCAGTCTGATGGTGCATTGGTGAAGCAGCAATGGGTGATGCATCTGAAGATACTTGATGAGCCATAAATGGCTTATTCTTGAACTTAAAACCTGGTGGAAAACCATGCTTTTTATTGCATTTCTCCACTGTGTGACCAGTTTTGCCACAATGTGTGCAAGTTGGTCTTTCCTTCCCTTTACCAGCATTACCAAGAAATGAACCAAGATGTTCATTGGACAACTTAGCAGCCAAAGCAGTGGAATCAACCTTAGCAAAGGATGTGTTAGGTACTGATCTTTGGGTCTCCTCTTGAATTAGCAATGAGTAGACTTTGCTAAGAGATGGAATAGGATCCATAAGCAAGACTTGAGATCGAACTTGGGAGAAAGAATCATTCAATCCCATTAAAAATTTCATAACAGATTCTCTTACTTGCAGATCAGTAAGCCTCTTGTTAATATTGCAAATACATTTACCACAAGTGCAAGAAGGAAATGGACTAAGGTTTTGTAATTGATCCCAAAATACCTTCAACTGAGTGAAGAAGTCAGTGATAGACATTTCTCCTTGATGAAGCTCTGCTATGTCCTTTTGAAGGTTGAAAACTCTAGGTCCATTTGTTTGGGCAAATCAATTCTTCAAGTCATTCCAGATTTCTAAGGCAGTATCTTCATAAATGATGCTTGCTTGGAGCTTTGGTGAAACTGAATTGGTTAACCATGTCCCAACCATGTTGTCACATCTTATCCAGGCCTGCACATTCGAAGGAGTTGATACCAATGGTGATGAGAGAGTCAAAGTTCCATCAATGAACCCTAGCTTATTCTTGGTAAGTAAAGCTTTTCTCACTGCACGAGCCCAGGCTGAGTAATTTTCACCACCTATTAATGGTTGTGTGACAAGAACTAAGCTTGGATTCTCTGCGTGATGCAAGAACAGAGGGTCATCCATTGGAGATTCTTGTGAAGATGAAGAAGATGGATTCACAGATGTGGAAGCATCTGTTGAACCATTTTCATTCGTAGCAGAAGCCATAGATGGCGAGAATGAAGAATAAGATTCCTAAGAATTAAATTTCTCAAGAACAGAGAGATTTTCTCGGGAAAATTTGAGAGAGAAAGAAAATGCAAAACCCTACAGGAATTTGGGAATTTGCTCTGATACCATATTACGAATTGAAGAATAGAAAATCTGTATTTCCATTAATGAAATGAATTGATTACATGAGCTGTATATATATTGATCTGTACAGGTGTGAACACACAAACTAACAGACTAACAGAATTAACAAACTAACACACGTGCAAGCTACAAAACTAACTAACACTCTCACGTACTAACACTTAAGTAAATATCCATACACATTAAGCTACAAGTCGTATGTGCATTATTTTTCTCTTGCATTGACCTGCCGTTTATGCTCTGTTACAGAATCAGCATCTCTATGTTCAGTGTTTTGATCCTCTGTATTCTTGACTTCGCTTCTGCTCTTGCTACTGATCTTGGCAGATTCACTTGAACTCTGATAGGGCAAGACAATTCTTTCCGAGAGTGATCCAATAATCTGACCTCCAAAGTCCCTGATCACCACTCCTATTCCCGCTGAAGTGATGTCCTGGAAAAGAGCACCATCGAAATTGGCTTTGTAAAACAGTTGTTGGGGAGGAGACCAGTGAACTAACGATGTAGAGGGTACCACAAGTGAAGGCGAATCCTAGACTGAATGAAATTCCTATAAACTTTCCACCGCATCGGAGTAAATTTTAGAGTATGGCAAAGATGGGGAATTTAATCTTGTGGCATTGCGTTTGGCCCAAATGCTCCAAGTAATGTAGGTAAAGCGCTTTGCTAAGTTTTGAACATTGACATTAAGAATCCCTGTCAATAAGTCCTGAAAGTTGACAAAGTGTTCTGAGAGTTGGTGATGACAGTTTACTTCATCCCACCATGTTTCTTTAACCACTTGGCAGTCCCAAAGAGCATGTATGGTATCTTCCACACCTTCATGGTGGCACTCACAAGTAGAGTTTTGAGTCACCTTTTGACGAAAGAGATTTTTCTTCGTCGATAGTGAATCATTACAAGCTCTCCATAGGAAGTGTTTAAGTTTACTTGGGATGTTGAGGTTACAAATTTCCTTCCAAAACACCCCTTGGGCAGAGTAATTTGAGGTCCCCGATTTGGATGCCAATTCAGCTTCATGGGGCACAAATCAGCTTCATGGAGCACCCGCTCAGTTATCCAGCTAGATCCATCTTCCTTTAATAGAGCACAAACCCACGTATTTCCAGGAAAATTTTTCATCGGTCAAATAACTCTACTAGAATGGAATTCTAGAAGCCATTTGTCCCCTCTGATGTAGACATTTTTTCCATCGCCTATCCAACAAGAAGATCCCAGATCAATCACTTGTAATGCCTTGAAAATACTCTGCCATGCGTATGATCCCTTCATGTTTACCCCCTCGTCCATGATTGAACATCTAGGAAAAGACCTCGCTGTAGATACTTAATTTTGCACCCATAATTTAATCAAGGAGAATGACTTGAATGATCATTCATGTATCCTAAAAATCATCATTGCATTACATGTATTATTTTGTCCTTGCATTATTTTGTCCTTGCATTACATGCATTAATTCATTCATTACATATCATAAAAATGATCTTGAGGTTCTAACGGTTGCCACAGTATGCCCGATTTCCAAATCGGACTGTCAAATCGAAGATATCGCATAATCAAGTTTGCACGGTCAGTATACATTGTATGGGATGAAGCTAATCACATGTGATTAATTGAAATTAATTTTGATTGGTTGATGATTAAAATTAATTAAATGAATTTATGTGATTGGTGGAGCATTTTTCTTAAAGTGAAATTTGTTGCATGGGATTAAAACAAATAAGTTGATAATATTTAAAGACCGTGGATAATTAGGCTTTTGGGATAATTATATTCAAAATAATTATTTTAAAAGTCATAGTTATCACTTTGGAATGAGGTTTATCATGAAAATAATTCTGAAATTCGTCCAAATACCGTCTTAGAGTTGAAAAACACCTCAAAAACGTGCTAATCAAGTAACAGATTTCAGATTCACGTTCTGAGGCACTTTTGGCATAGTAGAACTCAAAATTAGGACTAGGCTATTTCTGGAAAAGTTGTAGATAATCGAATTTCCTTTCAGCTCTAAACATTTCAGCTTAATCAGAATTTTGAACAAAGAGATATGATCAAAATACGAAACTGGTTCTGATCTGAAAAATCAGCTTATTCTTATCCAAATCTCCTTTTTTTAGGATTTTCCCCCATACGTTTTTTGCTTATTTTTTTTCAGCATTCCAACCTCTATAAATAGAGGAGGCATCTCATAATTCAACACACTTTTCACCCTTTAGAGAGAAACACCTTTTTTCTACACTCTGAGAGGCACACGTTTTGAGGCTCCCAAATTGTTGATATTTGTTAATCCTCTCTGAGATTTGTTGTTTAAATTAGGATTTCAACCCTAAAACATCCCCTCAAGAACAAAGAGTGCTCATGCAAGAGGTTGTTTCCTTTACCCTATCTCTTTCTTATGCTTCTTGTTTATAATGATGAATGTTCTTTTATCTATGAATTGTTAATCATTGTTTTGTTCTTATGCTTCTTGTTTATAATGATGAATGTTCTTTTATCTATGAATTGTTAATCATTGTTTTGTTTAAAGCATGATTGTTTTTTTATGTGATTGTTATAATCTTTTTCTTGAATGTCAATAATTTGCATGTAAACAACTCTTTTTCTTTTTCTTAAAATAAAAACAGATCTGCATATTCATTAGATGTAAATCTGACTTTTTCTTAAAAATAAAAACTAATCTATATCTTCACTAGATGTAGATCTGACTTTTTCTTAAAAATAAAAACAGATCTACATCTTTATTAGATGTAGATCTAACTTATAAAAACAGATCTGCATCTTCCTTAGATGTAAATCTGAATTTTTCTTCAACATAAAATGGATCTGCATATTCCTTAGATGTAGATCTGGATTTTCTTTAATCAAAACTGGTTTGTGTCTTCATTAGATGCAAATCCAAACATTTTTTATCAAAAAAAAAAAAAAAAAAAAAAACTGTTTTGTATTTTCCTCAGATATAGATATGATTTTTTTTTTTAATGCATGCAGATTTTTGAAATAAAGAAAAAGATTAAACATGATTGAGTTTGTGTTTTTTTTATTTAATTCATGTTGCATAAATTTAAATTATGAGTGAAACTCTCTTCTTAAAAAATATTTTTCATTCTTTTAAAACATATAAAAAATAGATCTGATTTTTCTATTGTCAAAACCATTTTTTTTTTTTTTTTTTTATCATCATAGCACTAATATGGATTTTTATCATCAAAAGCCACTTTCTCTACATACTACAAAACAGATTTGGTATTTTGACAAAACAAAATCAATTTTTTTTTTTTACCAATCAAAACAGATTTGATTTTTTTTTTTTTAAACAAAAGACTTCATTCATAAATAAATTTGTGTGATTTAATTTTTTCACATGTTCAACATATCATTCATGACATGCATAAAATGGTACATTGGTCACAAGAGTCTAGAAGAACAGACTCTGTTTAGACAAAATGGGTGCCTAACACCTTCCCATTCTGTAACCTAGTTTCCGGATTTAGGTCTTTGGCTAAGTAAATCTAGCCTTGTCTTTACTTTTTATTTTGGGTAGAATGTAACTAGGACAACAAGCCATGTATTTTTGGTAGATTGTAACTAAGACCTAAAGCTATGTAATTTTCAAATTTTTCAGGATATGTAATCTTTTATTCAATTAATGAAAAGAACAATTCAGTCATGTATTTATTTATTTTTTCTTATTTTTTTTTATAAAAAAATAAGTGGCTACTCTACATCACTTACTCAAAAAGAGAGGTGCCCCAAAAGGTACCCGAATCTCTTTTTTGAGGGACACTTTTTTTTTTCGAGGACTCAGATCCATTCATTGATTGAATAAAAAAATTACATATCCTGAAAAACTTAAAAATTACATAGTTTTAGGTCCTAGTTACAATCTACCAAAAATACATGGTTTTGGGTCCTAGTTACAAACTACCAAAATACATGGTTTTTTGTCCTAATTACATTCTACCCAAAATTAAAAGTAAAGACAAGGCTAAATCTACATAACCAAAGATCTAAATCCAGAGGCTAAGTTACTGAATGGGAAAGTGTTAGGCACCCATTCTGCCTAGACAAAGTCTGGTTTTCTAGACTCTTGTGACTAATGTACCTTTTTATGCATGTCATGAATGATATGTTGAACATGTGACACTAAAATTAAATCACACAAATTTATTTATAACTGAAGTCTCTTCTTTTGTTTAAAAAAAAAAAATCAGATCTGTTTTGATTGGTAAAAAAAAAAAAAAAAGATTTTGGTTTATCAAAATACCAGATCTGTTTTGTAGTATGTAGAAAAAGAGGTTTTTGATGATAAAAATCTAGATCTATGTTGTGATGATAAAAAAAAAAAAATTTGACAATAGAAAAATCAGATCTATTTTTTATATGTTTTAAAAGAACGAAAAAGATTTTTTAAGAAGAGAGTTTCACTCATAATTTAAATTTATGCAACATGAAATAAATAAAACAAACACAAGCACAATCATGTTTAATCTTTTTCTCTATTTCAAAATTTTGCATGCATTAAAAAAAAAAAATCAAATCAATATCTAAGGAAGATACAAATTAGTTTTTTTTTTTTTTTTTAATAACAAAATGTTCGGATTTGCATCTAATGAAGACACAAACCAATTTTGATTGAGGAAAATCCAGATCTACATCTAAGGAAGATGCAAATTCATTTTATGTTGAAGAAAAATTCAGATCTACATCTAAGGAAGATGCAGATCTGTTTTATTGTGAAGAAAAATTCAAATCTACATCTATGGAAGATGTAGATCTATTTTTATTTTAAGAAAAAGTTAGATATACATCTAATAAAGATGTAGATCTGTTTTTATTTTTAAGAAAAAGTCAGATCTACATCTAATGAAGATGTAGATCTGTTTTTATTTTTAAGAGAAGTCAGATCTGCATCTAATGAAGATGTAGATCTGTTTTTATTTTTAAGAGAAGTCAGATTAACATCTAATGAAGATGTATATCTGTTTTTATTTTTAAGGAAAGTCAGATCTACATCTAATGAAGATATAGATCTGTTTTTATTTTTAAGAAAAAGTCAAATCTACATCTAATGAAGATGCATATCTGTTTTTATTTTAAGAAAAAGAGTTGTTCACGTGTAGATTATTGACATTTAAGAAAAAGATTATAGCAATCACATAAAAAAAAAATCATGCTTTAAACAAAAAAATGATTAGCAATTCATAGATAAAAGAACATTCATCATTATAAACAAGAAGCATAAGAAAAAGATAGGGTGAAGGAAACAATCTCTTGCATGAGCACTCTTTGTTCTTGAGAGGATGTTTTAGGGTTCAAAGAAACTTATTCAGTTATCATTGAAACCTAAAAACTCTAATTTAAGCAACAAATTTCAGAGAGGATTAGCAAGTATCAACAATTTGAGAGCCTCAAAACATGTGCCTCTTAGAGCGTAGAAAAAAAGGTGTTTCTCTCTAGAGGGTGAAAAGTGTGCTGAATTATGAGATGCCTCTTCTATTTATAGATGTTGGAAAAAAAAAAAAAACACATATGGGGGAAAATCCTAAAAAAAGGTGATTTGGATAAGAATAAGTTGACCTCCTACCATAATTCCAACTCCTCCTTGTCGCACTGTTCGGTTGGCTGACTTTCTGGCTGATGAAGAGATTGCTAGGGCCCGTGATGGCTATATTGTTGCAGGAGTAGAGTCTCAAGTTCATTTTTATGATATGCAATGAATGAAATAATGCATGTAATGCAAAGACAAGCTGATGCTTGTAATGCAAGAACAAATTGATGCATGTAATGCAATCATGATTTTTTTGAGGTGTATGGATGGTCATTCAAGTCATTCTCCTTGATTAAATCATGGGTGTAAAATTGAGTGTCTACACTCGCTTTAAAGACCTAGTAGAAAAGGGAGATTGTCTTGTGAATTAATCTCCAAACCTGTTTTCCAAGGATAGCAAGATTGAATTCTTCAATTTCCCGAAAGCCCAAACCTTCTTGGCCCTTCAGCATACACAGCTTGTTCCACACAATCTAGAGAATTTTTCGAGTCTCCCCGTTATATCCCTACCAGAATTTTTGAATGTGTGATTCAATATCTTTGCATAAACGCTTTGGAAGTTTAAACCAATTCATTGTGAAAGTGGGCATAGCTTGTAGGACTGCTTTGATCAACACTTCATAGCTCGCCTGTGAAAGGAGCTTTTCTTTCCAGCCTTGGATTTTATGCCAAACCCTTTCGCGGATGTAGCTAAAGCTTTGCCTCTTTGCTTGACCAACGAAAGAAGGAAGATTTGGCTATAATTCAAATTGGGAGGTAGCCGAAACTCCCAGACGATCTTTGATGATGGACTATGTATGGTGGTCAATATTAAAGCTGAAGAAAAGATGAGTTTTGTCTCAATTAATCTTTTGACTAGAGGCCCATTCATAGATGTCTGGTAATTCCAAAACAGTAGTGTAGTCATGGTCGTTTGCTTGATAGAAGAGCAAACTATCATCAGTAAAAAATAGGTGTGAAACTTTAGGTCCATCCCAACATAAAGATTCACCTCGAATTTCACCGCTATATTCAGCCTATTGAATAACAGAGTGAAGACCTTCTACACAAAAAGAAAAAGGTAAGGCGATAAAGGGTCCCCTTGTCGAAGCCCTCTTTAGGATTGAAATAAACAATGTCGTTTACCATTGATCATGACAGAGAAAGATACAGACTGGATACATATATGCACTAATGAAGGTACTTTGTAATTCAGAGACTAGATTGGGGAGACGTCTTTTTAGGCAGTTTGCTAGTCTTGGAAATGATTTTGTACAAGACGTTGCAAAGGCTAATAGGGCGAAGGTCTTTTGCTCTATTTGGGGATTTTGTTTTTGGAATGAGGGTGAGGAAAATATAATCTTTTTTATTTTATTTTAACCTATGGTACCTAGGTTGACAAGTTTGCTTCTTCTAAAAATATTGTAAGATTTTGTTACGTCCTTCTAATATTGTTTTATTTCCTAAAGTTTGCTTGAATTTCATTTTTCAGCATTTTAAACTTTTAAAGTTTATTTCTCATCCCTAAAATTTTTAAATAGTTTATTGGCATAAATAAGGACGAAAAAAAGTATTGCAATTTAGCTAACTAAGCTCAAAATTCATCAACATCAGTTCATGCAAAGTTTTGTTTTTTATTCTTTCTTTATGTATCATAAGGATGAAGGAATTAAAAGAGCGGATGATAGTTATTGTTATGTATGAAGAAAGCAAAAAAATTTAAAAAGCAAATAATAAAATATAGTATAAAATAAATAATATAATATAAGGTGTTTTGAAAAGTAAGTGTAAAATAAAAAAATTAAGTTCTTATACTAAAATATACATAAATTTTTGCACGAGCTAATACGAATTCTCTTAGCTTTGATATATAATCAAAGGTGCTAAGGATTATCATCATGGAGTACTACACACACATGAGAGAGAGAGAAACTGAAACCATATATATAATGCACCCAACAGCCAACAGTGCTTTCTTTTCTTGGGATTATTCATCAACAATGAACGAGTATAGACAGAAAAGTTCTACGTAGTACATAACAACAAGGATTGGGGAGGAGTTTCCCCTATTTGACATCGAACTAGACCAACTTAATTGAAGATAGACAGAGCCACGAACGGATGGCCGGAGAAGCTTCCCTATTTTAACATACCTATCTAGAAGAACTGAACAACAATACAACATTAGTGGCATGGGCTTAGCCCCATCAATTACCTTGCGACTACAATGTAATATTTCCATTTGTCGATAGGTCATATATATATATGGTTTAAACAGAAGAAATGTTTACAAGAAGTTAGTTCTCGCACTTTAAGATTGCTTCACCACATGGAGTCCATATTGAATGGTTGCTCCGATTGCTGTTGTTGCACAGATTCTAAAACCTTAGAGGAAGAAGCTTGCAAATTTGAACTTAAATGCTCACTTCCAAACTGAGAAAACCCTTGTGGCATATACGAGTAATCTGTACTTGTAGCGTCTCTTGGTTGATAATTTCTCAGTTGTAATGCCTTGAGAAGCAAGGAATTCACGGAAAGACCAGAGCTTAGCAAGCTTGAAGGCCATGAGAGTGATGGAAGACTAGCCGCAGCTGCTTCCCTTACTGCAGCCCAATTATTCATGTTCAAGTTCATGTTCATATTAATATTATTATTGTCGCTGTTGTAACTATGCGGTGATATGTTACTGAACCCACTTGATGAATTTGCAATGTTATTCAAATTTGGTAACTCAATGTCTCCAAACTCGTTTACTATAGAGTTTGTATCGCATGGAGACTCAAGAGATGGCAGCGTTGATGGTGTCTGCTGTGGTTTTTTCATTGCACTTTTTTGGAAAACCCTACAAACCACCCATTCTTCCTGGAAACAAAGAAAGGCCAACAATCCATCAAGAATTGCAAAATAAACAATTTACAATGTTAGGATTGAAAGTTTTGTGTGTTTGGTTACCTTTGACGATTTGAAAGGATGCTTGTTTTCTAGCCTATATTCATGCATAACCCAATTGCTTTTCTCACCCCTAGGAGCTCTTCCCTTGTAAAACACTAGGGTTTTCTTCATCCCAACTAACACTCCAGTACGAAATATTTCCTTGTCCTTCCCTGTGGTTTTCCAATAGCCTGCTTCAGTGGCTCGGTTGGTTCGAAGACCTGTTGGGTATTTTCGGTCTCTCATGCTGAAAAAGTACCATTCTTTTTCGCCCATGGAAGCCTTGCCTGAACCACATAAAGTGATTTAACATTAGTATTTGATTTGTTCTCTTTACATTGATATAGGATCTTAGAAGTTAATTATTTAAGAAATTTTACCAGAATCATATTTGAACATTTTTTAACTTTCAGGATTCATTTATACTAAGATGGACTCGAAATTCATTAGTGGGTTTGTTTGGATAGAGTCGTTTAAAGACAATGATTTGAATTTAAATTTTCTATTAAAATGACTTAAAGGACTATGAAATTAAAAATATATATTATTACTTAAATTTATTGACGAATTTGAGAATTATTATGTGAATTTAAAATAATTAGGTTTGTATAAGATATCATTTCAAATATATATATCATAAGTTTTTTGTTTGAGTAATAATTTCAAAATTCACAGACCATGTGTTGTTAAATTTATATATAACAATTTATACAAATAATTATTCTTCAAATCTCTTAATGTTAATCCTCAAATCCAAACCCAACCTGGAGAAAAATTGGAAAAGTGAAGGATTCTACATGACTCATCGAGTATCTTAGATGGAAATATTAAAGAAACTATTCATTCACATAAAAAGTCAACTTTAGCAATGAAGAAAATGTCATTTGTATGGAAGTAAAGATCACCAGAAATTTTTTTATTTTTTTATTTTTTAGGTAAAAAAGATCACCAGAAAGTTGTAGGTTACATTGTGTATGAATTTTGTTAGTTGTGTCTTATTAAGTGTATTTCATACACCACAACAACCATTTTAATTATGCCCATCAAAATTATTATGAATAGAACATGTTGATAACTAAGGAGCTAAATGAAGAAAACAATTGTCATGATCAAGAAAGGGAAAAATTAAAGAAAGAATTTGTTTGGAATTAAAGACATCAACTTTTCCCTTTTCAAAGCTTTACATTGTTCATTTTAGAGGAAAAAAAATCTAAAAAAAGATAGTCTACAAATTAATAAAATCTATGAAGTCATGAAACTTTACAAAGTAATGATATTTTGAAAGAAAAACTAAACATGTGAACCTAAACAACATTAAACTATGTTTAAAAAAAAGTGGAAATTGTAAAGGTTGAAATAATTAGGCATGTCAATGATAGATGCAGAAAAACAATCAACATTCAGACTACCTGGGAGGTCCCAAGGTTCACACTTGTTGAGATCAACAACGGCTATAGCTTTTGACGTGAAACTAAGATCAGAAACCTTGCGAGTTAGATAATACGTAATGAGCTCTTCATCTGTGGGGTGGAATCTGAAGCCAGGAGGCAGACTTTCCTCCATATATGATCTTTAGTATTTGGAAGCCAAATGATGAGGCTGAAGAGTACGATGATGATGATGCTCTTAAAAAGAAATATAGCTTGATAACATCACCAACATGAGGTTTTAATGGTGGGTATTTAATGTGTTCTATAAACTCACACTTGAAGAAGAAGCTGCCATAGTTAGTCTTTTTTTTATGTTGTTAATTACAGCTAACACGTTGACAAAATGATGGGGCATGGAAATTACGTGGCTTCTTACACGTATGTGTGGGTGTATTTCCTTAATCGTCACTAGGGTTGTAGAGTTATTACTCAATTACCAAACGTAGTTGTCTCATTGACTGAGCAACAATTCAATTATTTCAAAAGAGTGGGTCAGAAAAAGTTGTGCCAATTAAATATAAACCTGAAAAATTTTCTAGTGGATATGAGTGGCAATTCTTTGTGCACGAGGGTTGATTCTATATTACAACAGTTTTGAAATACTAATTCTCTCTGTCTTTCTTTGATCCTGTCCAACCACCTTCACCCATTTCTAACCACCGAAACTCTAATCTCTCACCATACTCCAATGAGAACGTAAAGCTTCAAACCTTATACTTTCTCTAATTCAAGAGAGTATATTAATTAATTTTTTGCTACCTGGCGGCATTCACCGTCATCTCTCTCTCTCTCAATGTGACCGACGTAGGACTGTTCATATATCATTGTTTATTTTCTTCAATTTCGTTTATGAATTGTTTTTAAAGTCATTCCAAAGTAGACAACATATATATAATCATCGCTGTCGCTTTAATTCAATTTATTATCATAATCAATGTTTCTCGCTAAACTTCTTTGCAAGATACACATTTTTCTTTGGTGTTGCTTGAGTCTATATAATGGCCAATCATTTGATAATTTTCAGATAAGATTAAACTCACAAATATAACAAAATATTGGCATAGAATAATTTGATAATTGACACTCAAGACCTTACATTAGGATGATGCAATTATTCTTATTAATTATTTTTTAATGTGGACAAGTATATATTACTAGGAGTGGTTAAAATGGTCACCAACCCACAAGACTGTGTATCTAGGGTAAGCATGTATTTCTTTTGGGTTCTTTTCTTCCTTCACCTCCTTCGGACTTCAAAGATCTCATAAATTTCAATCCTAACCCGGATTTTAATGTATATGTTTCCAGCACCTTAAGAGTTTCTAGAAACACGTGCTAGCTCTTGCACGGGGGCTTCTAGTAGAGCTCTCTTTCTCGAGGGTTTATTTTATTATTATCAATGTTTTGGAAAATACACAACTATACCTTTCTTGAATGACCATTCAAATGGTATAGTGATATAGAATAATATGCATCTTAAAAGTGCTTCAAAGATACAAGTGATATCAATCAAGAAAGCAGACTGATCAACTCTTGAAGTGGAGATTTGGGGTCTACTAAATAGCAAGGATTTTTAATATTTGGCATCCAGTATAGGAGCTAGTTTCATTATCACCTTTGCGGAAAACCAAAAAAGATCTCATAATTAAACACTTATTTTTGGCACGAAAGGTTTTAAGGTTTTAACTTAGTTATACAAGAGTTCAAGTCAATCTAAGTAATAGGATGCCAAATTTGGTTGTAATTCATTGGTTGATGCAATTTGTGTCAAGGAATTTTTATTGTAGGACCGACCTAGTCGCTTTCTCAAAATTGTGTCAGTCGTATTGCACTAAGCAACGCTCCCTCATGACAGTTGCTCGATTTGGTCGGTTTTGGGAAATATGAGAGAGAGAGAGAGAGAGAGAGAGAGAGAGAGAGAGAGAGAGAGAGAGAGAGAGAGAGAGAGAGAGAGGTTTTAGTTAAAGAGTTAGATCTAAAGTTTTCTATTTGGATTTAGGTTATTTTTTTGTGAAATGGTTGGATCTAGGATCTTTCAGTTAAAGGGATTGATCTAGGGTCTTTTGATTCTAGTCTAGGGTTTTTGTTTTTTTTTTATATATTTTTTTAATGAGTTTGGGTTTACTTAGTTAAGGGTCTTTTGAGTGAAAGGATTGAGTCTAGGGTTTCAAAATCATCCATATAATTTTAAATGTTTCATTTTAATCCTCATACAATTTAAAATGTTACAAAAACATTCTTGCATTCAATTAATAGATTAAAAATGCTAATGTAGCAAACAAAAGTGAACTATGTCATATTAGTGAAATGATAAGCAGCTTAATTGGCAAGGGAGGTCAAAACTTACACACTTGTACACCATTTTAGCAAAATTTACCACCTCCCCATGGATGCCAATGCCAAGAAGCAATGCCACTTTTCACTACCATCAACCAAGACCACCAAATGGTCATAAAAATCACCATAAACCACTGGCACTAATACAGACAACCACCAAATCCCCCCCCCCCCCCCCCCTCTCTCTCCCTTTCCAAAAAAAAAAAAAAACTATCACCCTTATGAAGCTCCATTCATCTAAATGGCTGAAACAATTTGAAACCATAGAAACAAAGTAACTGTTGGGAAATTTATAACCCGGTTGATAGAATTAACAAGTTTTAAACCCAAGTTGTTAATTAAATCTATTATGAATAAACCTTGTTCAAATAAATAAACATCAATATCAAGTCAAAATCATGCACAACGGAATAGTAAATAAGACAAGATATGATAACCCAAAAAAATTAATGAAACAAACTAGTTTCACAATAAAAAAATTCAGGGGGAAACCTTCCCAAAAAGCAATCCACTATAGTAAAGAGAAGTTTCAGATCTAGTACACAGTCTTTGTCCCTAGACTCTACAATTCCAGTAGATGAACTTACAGCAGAAACTTTCTACTGCTTCAGAACCTTTGAACTCTCTAATATATGAACGCTTCACCCACAATCACAATTAGAAACTCCAACTAACTTCAAGAACCTCTTAAAGGTTTTCTTCACAACAGCAAATTTGTGGTGGTTGCTATGACTTTAGCTTCTTTACCAATGGAATCTTCAGGTCTACTTTAAAACTCTTTGGTTTGATGAAAAAGAGAAAACTTGGTTACAAAACCTTAGCCGCATAAACATAGTTTTTCTCTCTAAAAAGCCTTCTAATATATGGCTTATGATGTCCTTTAAATATCGATTCAAACGCATCTTAATTTGGGCTTCAAACGAATAAGTTATGGGTTTTCTCACGTTGCTGATTTTTGCTGATCCGCGAAGCTCAATATATCAAGGAGGTGTCGAGCTTGTGTCGAGGAGGTAGTAGGTTTCGAGCTTCTATCGAGAGGTATCAAGACTATTATCAAGGTACATACTAAAAAAGTGCTGAAAATGTGTTCTTGAGCTATTCTTGAGCAAACTGTGTGCTTTCAACTTGGTCTTCAATTACAACTTTAAGACACATCAAAATTTAATAAAAGACATATAATTTGGCATGATTTGGCAAAACCAAAACACATGACCCTAATAGTAACCATAATCTAAGCACAACCAAAACATCGCAACACATAGACCCACATTGCTTAGACTCTCAGCAATATATAGCCACACACAAACCCATGCTCACTCAAGCTCTTGGATTTTCAAAACAACAAGAAAAGGGCTCCTCATTAACATAGAATATTTCCAAATTTCACATCTCCTTGAAAGGAAGAAACAAAGAGACACCCATAAATCCTTACTAATAAACATGTTGAGAATAATTTATGTCCTCCATAAAGAAAGCCCACACACAAATTTCCCCAAAATTCAGAAACATAGGTTCCAATCAGATCAATTCTAAGTATATTTAACAAAATTACATAGCTAATTTAATGAGTTATTCTTTTAGTGGTTTGGGGATTTCTTGACCAGCTCTCACAATCTGGTGGGTTCTTAATGGTGAAATGACAATGGAGAGGAGTTTTGGGGACTAGGTTGATTATGAGTTTCCAATTGGGTAGAGTGATACTTCAGCATTCGGCAATGTGGTAGAGTAGAGGCTTTATGTTTTATTGTCAAAGTAGGGGCTTTAGGTTTTAGTTTAGCCCTCCTCCTCCCTTATTGCGCACACATGCTAGTGTATTAGTGGGATTTGGGAGTTATTGGATTTAGAGAGGTTGGTGTGAAAATTTATGGTCGATGAATGTTGTAGATGTCAAAATTTTATGACATATTCACAATCGTCTAATTGAACATGATCAAATATTTCTGATCAAATTAATTTCCAATTAATGATGTGTCAACTGTGGACAATTAGCAAATGAAATCAAGTCACATGTCAAGTCTTTGAGTTACCACGACTCACATAGAAATGACACATGTTCAAGCCACACAGCAACATCAAATAAAAAAAGCCATGTGGCAACTTCAAAAGAAAAGATGCACATAGAAGGTTCTTAATAAATGCAAGACCAAATTAAATTCAAAATTTGTAATTAACTCTCAATAAATGCTCTCTTTTTCATTTAATAAGAAGCAATCATGTCACCCATTACCTTACCGTACGGTTGAGATTAAAAATCAACGCCACATCATCCTTATAAAAAAAAAAAAAAAAAAAAACACCACATCATCTTTCTCTCTAAGAGATGAGAAACTGTGGGTACTAAACTAAAGTCTCAAATGCCAAGACGAAGGAAACAAGCAAACCCATGGAAAAAAATTAACAAAATAGCAACTGGGTACTCATGGATTGAACCAAAACCCCACAAAAAAATGAAATCTTTGGAGAGGAAGTTACTTTAGAGTTGCTTGGAATTTATTTTGCTAACAAGAATCTGCCTATCCAGCACCTCCTTTGCTAGATGATGCTGTATTTTAATTCATATCTTAGACAAAAAAGACTCAGCTTTTCATACTCTGTTTCTCTCTAATCAATTTTAAGATTAGAAACAAACCCACTAACCTTTAAAATGCGAGTCAATTTAAAATCAAAGCCCTTGAAATTTCCAAAATGCAAAGAAAGGGCATTTACCTACTTGGCTCTTCTTGTTGTTTTGAAAAATGAATGAGAACATTGAGAAACAAGTGTGTACATATCTATTTGTTCTTGTTGTTTTGTGCTTGAGTTGAGCATTTGAGTTGTAATTTTTGTTCCAAAATCTAAAATTTTAGTTTCCTTTTCCTTTTAGAATAACTCAATGAAAATATTTGGTTGTTACTCATGAATATCTAATTTTGATATTTTATGATTTTCTTCTATTGTATCAATGAGCTAGATTTTAACTTTCAAGTTTTGATTAATATGAGAATTTTGTTTCCTTCACCATTGTGTTGAGAAGACTACTAAAGATGCTCGTTTTTTAGTTTCTTTCTCCAAGAGAAAGATGATGTGGCGTTGATTTTTAATCTCAACCGTACGCTAAGGTAATGGGTGACGTGACTACTTCTTATTAAAAGAAAAGAAGATATCATGTTAAAATGTTAACTGGAGGTAAGCAAAACCCAAAGTTGAAATCAAAGATCATTGGGTCACCTATAAATAGAGACTTCTCATGTAGGAAAAGGGACATACACTTAGAGAGAAAAATTATACTATCACTTTGTAAAAATAGAGAGTCATCTCTAAGTCCAAGAGAATTCTATTGCTCATTCCAAATCAAGGCTCAAAGCAGGGATTTTCTTTTAAGTTCCTTTGATATGGTTATTAGATTAAGCCAATAGCAATTTTATTAAATCAATTACCTTCAATCATTCATTCAACTTGGAGACATCAAAGCACAATTCAAGATCAAGTTTCATAGTCTTTCAGATCGTAAAGTTTCTTGGAAATTGAATTAGAGAAGTTTATTATATTTTTTCATTGTAAAGAGTCATACAAAGGATTGTACTTATATATTTAATCAATACAAGTTGTTCATTTATTACACTATTTTTGTGACCGTGTGATTTATTTTTTGCGAGATTTATGTGTTGGATTAGGGACAAAATTGGCCAATGCCCTTTTCGCCCAAATTATATAGCCTTATGCCCCCCTTCCCAAACTAATTAGGGAAATGCCTCTCTTTTGTAACTCGATTTCTCAAAATCGAGTTAAAAAAAAAAAAAAAAAAAAAAAAATCTGGAGCCCTATGTGGCGTTTTAAGGACATATAGTGGCGTTTTGGAACTTGACCTCCATGAAATCGAGTTATAGGCAATTTTTTTACCTATAACTTGAGTTCATGGAGGCCGAGTTCCAAAACACCACTATAAGTCCTTAAAACGTCACTATAAACTCCTTAAAAACGCCACTATAGGACTTAACTCAATTTTGAGTAAATCGAGTTTTAAAAGAGAGATATTTTCCTAATTAGTTTGGAAAGGGGGCATAAGGCTATATAATTTGGGTGAAAAGGACATTGGCCAATTTTGTCCGTAGGATTAGATTGATTGGGTAGCAGGCGAATCCGTAACATTGAAATTTGGTTTGTGCTAGTCATGAGGGTTTGTAGGGGAGGGAGGTCTAAGAGTAGTGTTTATTATACACTACTTGTTACACACACAACAAAATTGCACTGAAAACATAACTTGAAGTCACGAATTTGAAGTAAAAATTTGTGAGTTCAAGTCATGATTTCAATGCAATTTTTGGGTGTGTGCAAATATGTGTAACAATCATTTTTTGGGGCCTAATGATGTGGGTCTTTTGAGTAAAAGTTAGGTGATGAGTTTGAGGATTTTCAATCGTTTTGGGGATAGTTGTGTGTGTGTAGTTTGGGTTAGAGATTGCTATGCTTTTATAGGGGTGTGGGTTTGTAGGCTTTCAAGATCATTTGACATTTACATGATTATCTTTAGTTGATATAACAGTATATATGGGTTGTACCACATCAACTTTTACATTGAAAGTGAACTTGCTTCAAAATGTAATACTCAATCGTAAATGATTTTTTGAATTTAAAAAAATGTTGAAAAACATTTTAATGAATGATTGAGTTGAAATGTATTAAAACAATTTTTTATGTCTTTTATTTTATTTATATTTTGTGAATATTGAATTAATGGTAGTTTGGATTTTCACGTATTATTTTAGTTTTAAATCTTAGTATATTTATTTTCAACGGTGATTTTTCTTTTTATGTTTTGGTCTCTCAAAAATGAAATGAAATCTTGATTTGATGGATACCACTGACCTAGAGGTGCATTAAAAAATATAATAAAAAATTGAAAAAAAGAAAAACCTAATCTATTCTTTTTTTTTTTTGCTGAATAAACCTAATCTATTCTATGCAGCTTAGTTGATAATTTTGTTTAATCAATGAAGGATTAAAACTTGAAACTCTATGGCTATAGGTTTAAATAAGTAATTTTCTATTTATTTTTAAAAAGTAATATAAAGAAGGGGCTCCACATTTAGGAATGATCATCCCTATGAATGAGTCAACCCCGAATATTTACTTTCTAAGGGCTATCCTAAGCTATAGCAATTAGACCTGAGAGTGGGCAAACGTAGCCCCATAAAGAAGATGTTATAGGGGTGAGCGGAAATTATGAAAACCTTCTGTTCTAAGATAAATGCAACTTGGGCTATCATGCTGGCCCACAGGCGAATGATATAAATATATATATATATATATATATTAATATATTTATTTATTTATTTATTGAAGAGAGGTTTGACCATATGATTCGCAGATTGTGCTACCTCTTTAGTTTTATATGACATGGTTGATTAGCAGGTAAACTTAACATGATATTATTAGTCCATTAATTTGGGCTCGGCTCAAACTTGATGCATATCCTTGGCAACGTACAACCTTCAATGGCTAATAAGTTAACGCATTTTGGGAAAAACAAAACAAATTAACAAAATGAATCCTACCATTGCACATTCTTAGCGTGATGGTTACTTCACAAGTACAAAATTCTTGTGGGATGTGGGGAACAAGGATCGGGATTCAAGTCTTTAGAAAAGAGTTTCACACACATTTATACTTAGATTATACTAGAATATAATTTTTATCTTATATAAAAAGAAAAGAAAAAATTGAATCCCAAGCAATCTAAAAGAAAAGAAACACTTTCTCAAAAAAAAAAAAAAAAAAAAAAAAAGAAACAGAATCACAGTAAAGAAATATTTATATATTCACCAACAATAAGAATATTGAATGAGGCCTAAACTAAACTATAAATGTCAATTTGGCACCATTTAGGCCAACCATCAACCAAATTTTTGTATGAGCTTTGGTAATAGCTTATGAAAGTCCAAGTAAATATTCAAAGTTATAGGGCCATTTGATATTTTAATGCTTAATAGCAAAATTAAAAGTTCATTCACATGTACTATTGCTGTTTTCTTTTTCCCTTTTTGAAAATGATGAGAGCAGCAGACACATGTAAATGGATTTGAGTTCTAGAGTATATTGTTAATACTAAGTTAATTTTGTGGATAATGTAATATTTAATCTAGGAATATAAATCTTGGGTAACGCGTGTCTTTTTGAGTTGATCAATCATACGTAGAAAACATGATGCGCAGAAACCTTACCGACTAATTAAAAGACATAGAGCAGTAAGAAGATATCTTTTTATTTTATTTTTTGAGAAACAACTAAGAAGATATCTAAAAGAAGCTCAATTTGACAACACCACCCTCAGCTTTTTAAAAAGGCTCTTTATTCAGTTAGGAGGCAAAGAATACATCAAAACTCTATTAAACTAAACCCATCTAATCTCATTCATCTCTAAATTTTTTATTAATGGATTAAATTATTATGGTTAAACTTTTTTTGAAAATTATTTTAGTAATTCTTTTGAAAAGTTGTGTCCACAAATGCCTACCAATGCGTGTGACTTGGTTTTGGTCTCTTCTTTGTGTTTTTGGGACAGGATAGGACCCTTTCTCGTATAGTAGGATTTCATTTTTTTAATTACCCACTATGATACGAATCCAAATCTTCTGTCCCACTTTTCCTGCTCCACTCTATACTCCACCAATAAAAGCTTGCCACGTATTAACATAATTAATTAAATACTATAATTATTGACTTATTAATATTACCATTATTAATTAATGATAGTATTTAATTAATTATGTTAACACATGGTAAGCTTTTATTGGTGGAGTATCGAGTGGAGCAGGAAAAGTGAGACAGAATATTTGGAATACAAGGTTTCTGTATCTTTAATGGAAAGAATATTGAACATGATTCATCCTGATTTGCTTAATTGTACATAATGCACAACATGCCAAAGAAAATCCCACCTTTCATTGGCCATTGACCTTTAGGACAAATATCATTTCTTTGTGTTTTTAACAAAGACGCGTAGAATTTGAATCCCCTTCCTTCACTTTAAATATAACAAAAAAAAATCCACCTTTCATTGGACTGACATTCTATACCTGGAGTTACAAATTGTTAATTTTAATTATCTGTCTATCTTTCTTAGAAAAAAAAAAAAAAAATATATATATATATATATATGTAAATTGGGAAGGAGAGGAGAAATCTAACTATCTTCATTGATTCCAAAATTATAATCCAGAAAAATTTAACTGATAATGTAGTAAACTTAATTAGTATAACTAATCTAAAAAAAAAAAAAATCAACTTTTTAGGATTTTAAGTGTTGGCTACTTCTATGACAAATTTATATTATAACTTTGGATTTTTTACTGTGTAATATGTATGGATTAATAAGGGTTGAAGACTAAAGCTTTTGTTCATAGCACAAGTATAAAGGTCTTGCCCAGGCGAAAACCAAAGCTCAATCAAGTGAGAATGAAGATTCAAACAGAATGTTTTCGGTAGACACCTGGTAGTTTCTCAGTTGGTCAAAACCTTATTATGGAAAGACCCAAAATTTTGTTTTCACATCGATCTGTTTTTTATAGTCACTAAACCCCAAACACTACAATGTTATAAATAAATATTAAACCCTAATTACTAGATGGGAAAACGACTACAAAAATAGTGAGAAAACCTACTGAGAGAATCCATTGTTTTCCAACAATTCTCCATTGAATATCCTTGAGATTCCTATTATTCTAAAAACAAGATCACCTACAATGTGTTGGACCTAGATCATGGAAACACAAAGATGAATTCAAATATCTCGAATAAACTCTTGGAGAGATCAAGAGGTTGATTTTCAAGTGATAATCGTTTGTGAAGTGGATCATGTAAAAGTCACAAGGCAAGAGTAGTAATTAAGCGGTCTAGGGGTTTAAACAGTGTTTTTTTCATAGGAAAGCTACAAAGTCAAGCTCAAAAGGCCAAATTATACTAAAATTTGGGCACGAAAAGCTTGAAAATAAGAAAATACAACATGGATATATGTGGCATAGCAATAATATGTACTAATAGTAAATTTCATCTTTGAAATTACCATCAATTTACTGAGTTGTAAGCGTGTGCATTATTGCTTCTTAAACCCCGTCAATATATTAAATGAAAATTTACTGTTGTCCCAAAAGATAATGGTGCTTAAGGTATAGTTTAAATTGTAGGACAAATATGACATTTTGTATTAAAGAAATGGATCAATTTGACCAATAAGGAAGAGGTGGTATGAAAAGCAGCCAAAGTAGACACTTTTTCTAGGAGTTTTGCTTTGTCTTGCTTTGCTTTGCTTTGTGAATGAGAACTTAACTTTGGAACTCATTTTGAAGCTAACAAGAAGAAAATGCCATGTTCAGAAAAAGAAGCTCTTGTTAGGCTGTTCTACAATGTCTCGAGTTCATTCCAGCTCCTCTTCCTCTTCCTCTACTGCTCCTCCTTTATACTTCCCAAGTTCTTCCATTTTCTTGGCAGAAATCCAATAATTCAAAGGTCTAGTAGCAACATCTCTTTAATTCTCTTTTTCATGTGTTAGTTTGCTTTTCTTGTTTCTTAATTTTTTTGTGTGTTTCAGAAACCAAAATCGATATGAATATAACTTCTCAGAGGATGAAGCAGAAGAAGTAGAAGTAGAAGAAGAAGAAGAAGATGAGAGGTATTTTCATGTTGAGTGCAACGAAAAAGATCTTCTTGTAGCTGACATCATTGGTGGCGGAGAATCACTATTGTTTTTGCCAAAACACCCTCGGAGGAATCAAACTCTTTCTGAAGAATTCATTACTCCACAAGAGAGCTTATTTGAAGACCCAGATGAAGATTCTGCCCTTGAAATTGAAAACCTCTCTGTTAAATGTGTTCATGAATCTGACGGAGAGCATGAAGTTGAAGATGTGTTTGAAGAAGAGATTCCTACAAGAGATGCTGATTCAGTTTACAAATCTGAAACAAATCAAGGTGGGCCCTACATGCTGATTTCTAAAGACCTACACAAAAGTGAAGTGGAAGACAATGACAAAAACTGTGACGGTAATTGCAACATGTCTAGGCATCTAAGTTTGTTACATCAGTCACATGTTGTACTTATTATACTTTCACTGATCTGATATTGTTTTTGTTTTTGTAGAAGACTATCATAATCGAGAACATGAAAGCAAGAAGTCAGAGACAACAAATTTCTCAGAGGATGAGAAATTTTTTACTTTTGCACCACCCAAGTCAGAGAGAAAGAAGTCAATAGTTCAAGAAAAGGAGGAGGATGAGATATTTGGTGATTCATGCACTGCTGGCTCTACATCTAAGAGCTCGTCAGAGTGGAGAAGCTCAGTTAATTATTCTGAGGATCCACTTTCTTCTTCATCACGAAGGAGTTGTCCCAAATGGGAATCGTACACAATGTTTCAAAAATATGATGAGGAAATGATGTTCCTAGACAGAATAAGTGCACAAAAGCTTCATGAAACTGGTATTTTGACCATTTTCACTTTCTATTTTTGTTCTCTTTGTTAATACCATATTTATCATTCCCTTGAAAAACTAACATTATAGTAATTATATATATATATATATCACAACCAAAATTCAGAGTCACTTAGGTCTGTTCTAGTGGGTCCAAGATCAATGTCAGAGAGAATTGTTCATAAAATTTCAACAATAAAGAAAAGGCCATCAGATAACCGTCAGAACCCATATCATGAACTGGAAGCAGCATATGTGGCACAGATTTGCTTAACATGGGAAGCTCTAAATTGGAACTACAAGAATTTTCTACAGAAGAGAGCTTCACGGCGTGACAATGACCCTGGCTGTCCTGCCCATGTTGCGCAAGAATTTCAGCAATTCCAAGTTCTTTTACAGCGATATATAGAAAATGAACCTTATGAGCAAGGCCGGAGACCTGAAATCTATGCTAGGATGAGGCTTTTGGCACCAAAGTTACTTTTAGTTCCAGAATACCGAGGTAAGTACTTTTTTAATCTGAAGTATCTATGAAATGTATCAATTTTAAATTGAAATGATCGTTTTTCTTTGAACTTTAGTCATATGAGTTCTTTTAATTACACTATTCTACCTTTTTAAGATTAATGTTTCATCTATATCTATGTTGTGTTTTTAAAGATTCCGAAGACGATCAGAAGGATGGTTTTGGATCAAGAATATCTTCAGATGACTTTCTTCTAATATTGGAAGACGGCATCCGAACTTTCATGAATTTTCTCAAGGCTGACAAGGAAAAACCTTGCCAAGTTATATCAGCATTTTTTAGGAGAAATCGAAGAGGTTCAGTCGATCCAACTCTTCTCCATCTAATGAAGAAAGTTAATCAAAAAGTAAGTATGCATTTGCCTTGCATTCGATTTTAATCTTAACAGTTCATCAATTATTATAGGATAAATAGTAAATAAGGCATATCATATATTAGGGATTAAGATTGGGAAAATATGATCAATATTAATAATAGTCTCTACTAGGAAGTTTTACATATATATATATATATATTTAGATTATATTATATTATAGTAGAATTTTTTTTTATATAAATAAATTCTCTCTTGCATAAAAAATTGCTTAGAGTAGATTCTCCTAATAGTAAGGGAAATTTATTATTATTATTTCTTGGGTCCAACAATTAACAACTGTTTTCTACACAGAAAAAGATGAAGCTTAAAGATCTTCGCCATCCACGAGTATGCTTGATGAGAAAAAGGAAATTAAAGGTGAACGAAGAGATGGAGATCTTAATGGGTCTAATAGACCTGAAAGTGGTGTCTAGGGTTTTGCGAATGAATGACATTGTTGAAGAACAGACGCACTGGTGTGAAGCAAAGATGAGCAAAGTGAGAGTTGTGGAAGGGAAACTGCAAAGAGATTCCTCACCACTTTTCTTTCCTGCGCACTGACCCACCATATTTTGATGCTTTATGACTAGATATTGAATGTGCATTACCACACAAAACGGATATCCAGGAAACCCTTTTGTAAATACTGTAGAAAAAAAGAAACATATGATGGGGCCCAACGGATGAAAGTAACTACATGTGGGTGACATGGATTATGGTGATATGGAATCCATGAAAGAGAGTAGTATAGATCATGGTTAGCTTTGTGATCCATGAATGCTGAAAGTGAAAGACCGAAGACAAAGCAAGGAACATGAAGGTAGAGACAAAGATAGCTTTAGCTTTAGCTTTTTTTTTGTTAGGGTTTTAATAAGGGATATGAGCTGCATAAAAAGAAAGAATGAACAAGGCTGCTAGACATGTGGAATAAAAAGGTAGCACATGGTACACTCAAGGGATTAGTATAAGCAGACGACCCCACTTAGATAAAAGAAAGGAGAGAGAAATAAACGTGTACATCAGCCTTTTATGATATATCTAGAGAGCATGGTATTTTATGATTTATGTTAATGTTAATCTTGTAGTTTGGACTATATCATGGAGATGAAATGGATGACTTTCAAAATGCATTTGACTCGGTAAAGGTAGAAAGCATATTGCGATAGTAGCAGATTTAGAATCTTAAATACGATCGATGTATTTTCTTTTTATTCAAAGTCTTCTTCAATCAACTTTCATCCTATTTCATTGTTTGAACTCCTTTTCCTTTTCTTTGTGTGTGTTTGTTTCTAAAAAAAATAAAAAACTTCATGCTATTTTATTGTGTCTCTAATTTCTATACGCTTAGAGAGAGTACAATTGTTGCAAGAATTCGTTTCCTTAGAAATAGAAGCATTGGCCATGGCGTACATTGAGGGCTGGAAAATATGCCTGGCACAATTAATACCATGATCAAGTCCAACAAGAAAAAACAACTTGCAATAATGAAGTGAAACTGACCAGTCTCTTCTGCTTCTCATTGTAGACAGTACAGGTGCTTAGAATTACGTAGCAGTGCAGTGAGAGAAAAGAAAGAACTGTAACCTTAAATTTCAGGATGACTGTTTTCTATGATTCATATCTAGCTAGATCAAGTATTTTGATAGCTACCCACTTTTTTCAAACTTTCAAGGTAAGTTAAAAGATATGTTAGACCCCTAGCTAGGTTGACTTTGTACCAATTTTAACAATTTATTAATGTCTAGTCCAAGTAGTTACTTAATTGATTTCAATTACAATGTGAATAAAATGGTAAAACAACCACATACAAAAGATAAAGCGTTGTTCACGAAGTAAAAACCCAACAAGAAAAAACACTCGGAAGACCTAACCTAGCTCATCATATCCACAGTAATTCTACACTGAAAGTCAAGACGCCAACCACCAACCCAATCCCTTGATTACTTCAAGGCCACTTGAAGATTTATGTTGTATTTGTGGTTTCAAAATAGCACTCCAATAACATAGGTGGTTAGCTTGTATTTGGGTGGCTAAATTCTCCTATCAAGGATTTTACTAACGGAGAGGGTTGGAAGACAAATCTAGGTTCAGAGGGTTTTTCTTATCATGCATACGAATCATAATATCCCATACATCTCTCATGATGAATTCCTAGGCGTGGGGTGAATTTCCAAAAATTCGCTCCACTCCCCCCACTAAGTCCACACATCTCTTAGCCTGTTGTAATGCCTTCTTACCAGGCTGATTTAGCTGGTTTTTCCTATTTTAATGATAGTACTATTTTCTAAAAAAAAAAAAAAAAAAAAAAAAAAAAAGTCCACACATCTCTCATGATGAATGTGGCACCTAACAAGTATACCCACTCCAAACTCTCTATAAAAAGGACCAAACTTCACCAAGTAAAGGTATGTACTACTATTCATCCACTTCTCATACTTGAATCCTAGAGAGAAATACAAACATGATCATCAGATGATTCTTGGCCGGTTCCACCCCAGTTAACTTCGATAGTCTTTCTTTCTTCTTTAGGTTACTAATTGTCCTTAGTGTTCGGAGCTTGTAGCCTACTAATTTCATACTTCATCAATATATGTGTGTGTGCGTGAGAAAGAATAGATACCAATGAAAAGGCACCAATTAAATGTCACTACAGAGACAACTTTTAAAACATAATTAAAATGGCTACTAGCGATTAAGAACCATCAACCCTCACAAAGATACATACTTTGTCTCCTTATTTCTACAGAAATTTGCTAATCTGTCCATGATCTCACTTGAGTAAATTGATTGTAGCTTAAGGGAACTGGCTCTCACTTGAGTGAACAATTTATTTAATTTGAAAATTTTGGCTATCCTTTGCATGTAATTTTGCTTAAGTGTTCACTTTGAAAGGGGATCACCACATATATTACAACCTACATTTAAAAATTTAAAAAAAAAAAAAAATCCCTACTAGCTTGTGATATATTGAGATTCATATCTTATCATGCATACGAATCAAAAGATATCTTTGGAGGTATGCCTCTTAGTTTTGTCATTTCAAATTTTCAACAAGTTAATGTTGACTAGTCTTAAAATTTAAAAAAAAAAAAAAAAAAAAAAAAAAAAAAAAAAAAAAAAAAAAAAAACTCTTAATGCTTCAAAGTCATAAACAACACACATCACACATGAAAAATATCCCATACACCAAAATTCACTATTAATTTGTTCGAAACTAATATGAACTTGTGCTACTACCTAGTTTAACGTACATTTACACACAGCCTGCTCTAAAATATAAGTATGAGATGCCCCAAGTAAAGAAAGACCATCTAATTTTAACCAATAGAGTTATTTCTTTCATTGTAATAATATTAATTAAGCTCAAATATTAGCCAATAAATAAATCAATATTTTTAAACAAAAGAGAAATTCTACGTTCACAACATTTTTCACAATATTTTCACAATAAATTTTAAGTGGTAGGTTGTTACTGGCTATTATTGGTGGCTAAAAAAGTAATTTTAGTGGTGGGTTTAAATTAGAACTAGTAATAACTTAACACTTAGGATTTGTTGTGAAAATGTAATGCATTTAGCACTTCTAAAAAAAAAAAAGCAACACACAAAATTTTTCACAACAGTTGAGTTGGCTAACTTTTACTGGTTCTCATCTAAATTCACTACTAACATCATTTTTTTTTTATTTACCACTATTAATTTGTCACATCAATAGGTGTGAAAAGTTTGTCAAATTTTTTATGTCTATAGACATTCTCAAAAAAAAAAATTTGTGGTGGTTCATATTAATTAGTAATTTTGCATCTAACAAGAGAATAGAGCTTAAGCAATATTTAATTTATTTTTTTTAAGTCATTTTTAAATATATAAAAAGCATCAACTCATTTTTTGCCTTATTTCCCTAAATGCATCAAGTCACCCTTGCAATATTTACAAGAGTAAACTCTTTAAGTCTTATTTAGAAGCGACACGTACTACTTCTATGTTCATATAGGTGAATTCCTTCTTTTGTCATTGTTAGATACATAGGCATTGCACTATAAGATTGTACTTCACTAAGAGTACAACTCACCCTTCACAAGTAACAATCAGCATTGATCAATCCTAAATGAGACTTTAGTACTAAAGTAATCACTTATCTGTAGCTTGTTAATACCTTTTAAACCTTTTTAAATAAAGCCTAAGTGAGGTTGGGTTCCAACTACAAGTGATCCTATTTGAAGGATTTTAGTCCCATTCTAAAAGATATTGCCCTTACTTCTCAAGAGAAACATACGCGGTAAAGGTATAATTTCTGACTTAAAATCTTAGATTTTATCCTTATTTATATTATCTAGCTTTGAATTTCATGATCATATGTTGATTCACAGTAGTGTAATGATCATGTAACTAGAAATTGAATTAAAATGATTGTCTCTTAGTTCTTAGGTTTATGTTTTCTTTTTACTCACATCTGATATTGCTCATTGGTTTAATCTAGATTTTTTTTTTCTTAATCATGTGTATAGGTTAGGGGTGTTTCATTTGATTGACATCACATGCATGCCGATTTGATTAGTCATTACTCAGGATTAGTCATCCTACATAAAATAACAAAATTTTCACCCCAAAAATAAATAAATAATCATGCGAATGGAAAAGGTCAAATGTGGAAAGAATAATTTATCATGCATTTTTACATGCACCCATAATTTTGATTTCATTTTATGTAGTTTATCACTCCAAAATGATAGAATTTGTCATATGAAATTATGTGTTTTGAGCATACAAGTGGAGCTTTCTCACATATATAAGATGATTAATGTTCATACAAATGAAGTTTTTCTTTTTTTTTTCTTTTTTTTTTTTTTTAAAAAAAAAAAAAAGTTTCAACTTATGATATCCACTTCTGATGATAGCTATTTATCAACAAACCAAGACACCAATCAGTTTTTTGGTGTAGGTGGGGATTGAACCTTAGATCTCTTATTCAACCATCAAAAATTTTGCCAGTTGAGCTAACTGAAACCCACCCATACAAATGAGGTTAATGGTTAATGTTCATGAATTTAACATGGGAATTTGGTTCTCATTCACAAAACAATAGCAACGCATCCATTCCCATGTCATTTACATTATAACATGCATTGTAAGATGTCCAAGCATCATTCACATGCATCTAGTTTTTCATCAAGTCCTATTGTTTTTGAGTCAATTTATGAACAAATTTTTTTTTTTACTTGGGCTTGACTCGTTTATTAAAAAAGCCTAAAATTAGACTCAAGCTTGACTCGTTTATAAACAAACAAACATAGATGAATTTTTTATCAAACCAAGCCCAAGTAGTTTATAAACATCATGGTTCATTTACAACCCTAAGCATAATTGACTCTAAATGGCCTACAAAAATACATTTTTGTCCATGAGCTTTTTACACTCTCTTTACTTCATTGGGCCATTAAAGTAAAAACATTTTTTTTTCCTTTGCAAACCAAATAAAGTAATGATAAAATACATTCTTCTCTTTTTTTATCTCCTTCCCTCCCTTCATCCAAACATACAAGAGGAAAACATTTTCCCCCTTTCTTTACCTTTTATTTTCCCTTGTCCTTTTCTTTTTTCTCCTTCCCCAACTACAACCAAACTCGGTGTAATAAAGCATTGAAGAAGAGGTACTTGTATCTAATGCTAGGTGATTCCCAACTATTATGGTCAGCCATTTTTGTTCCTCAAAGAGGCCAACTAGTTGGCCCATAATTTAGCAGCTTGGCCCACCCCCATCTCTGTTGTTCCTACTTGGGTGTTTTCTTCCTTGGCTGAAATGAGTTGGTCCCCTTAGGCTTTTGTACCTTGACTCATTTTCACAATTAATCGTAATTGACTGATTGTAACTTTTATATGGATTTTTTTTTCTTTATAACAAAAAAGGGTAGGGGTGATGAATGTGACCATCCTACCTAGGCATGACTATAATAACACTTTATTTGTTGGGTCTCAGGCCCTACTAAAGTGTAGGAGGACTACAGTAAGTCATAACTTTTCAGTCCCATGAGAAACACTAATAAACCTTGAGCTACTGAGAGAGGTAACCCAAGTGAGTCCATATTCGGACTCAAACCTTAGACCTCACACTTAACGCATCTTGTGCATCACCTAAGACCACAAAACCACACCCCTCGATAGTAACTTTTATATGTACCAATCCTTCTTCTTTTTTCCCAACATTCAGAATCAACAATGTAAAATAATTATTAAAAAAATCTTGTAATTCATTGGGTCCGAGAATTATTCTTTTTATCTCTGATCATCCATGAAATGATAGCAAGAAAAGAAAGTCAAATGGAGATTGGAGGACCTAAATATCCAGAGCCAGAGACATATGCAGCAGGCCATGCTTTTTCATTGGTTTTGATGATAAACAATTTTTTCTGTAACTTCACATCACCTTCAACTAGCAGTGTTATCCTAGAACAACTCTCCTAGTCCAACACTGGTCCACGCTGCTCCCTATTTCCAGGCGAACTGATCAACTCATTTGGGCACCCATAAATAAACATGATGTCCATACTCTAATGGGAGCTATCACCTCCACTTATAAACATTTTATTGACAACAATAGAATAGCCAATGAGCATCGTAACCTTCAATATATTCTTTCTTCTTTTTTCTTTTTCTTTTTATAAAGAAAAACCTTCATTACATTTGAAAGTGCCAATGCCACACAGAAATTCATACCACACTAATTTTCGACCTGAAAGCCTGAATCCCAGGGGCAACAAAAGTGTGGGTTGTTAAACTTAGGGACATAACTAAATGGTTTGTACATGCAAACTTTGTGATCAAACAAATTAGGTTGCCTTTGTTTCAACGCAAATAAATAAAGAAGTTTCCTTTCCTTATGGAATACAATCGTCAAGAATAAAGAAAGATGGGCATTTGGAGAATCATATAGAAAGCATAATGTGATTATCACAATATCTCAGATTTTAAAAATTATTTGAAGATGAACAAAGAGAGTATTTGAATTAATCTTGTCCAACTCACATGTTTGTCACGCTCATTGAAACCGAGATTTCTAATTTTTCAGTTATTATGACCACCTAAAGATTGGTGACTTCACCCTATCCTGGAATCAAAATTTCTAAAGCTTTTTCATCAATACATATATCCAAAGCTTACGAGGCTCCCCCCAAAAAATAATGGGTTCTGCTTCTTTGGCATTTACTCAATATGTTATTTTTAGATATTAAAAATTAGTAATTATAGAGATGAAGCAATTGGCAATCCGCTTCTTGATGCTAGGAATCAATTTTTCATCTTATAATATTATCAAACATTGAAATGTATGAAGTTATGCTTACTTAGCCATTTAATTTTTGTGAGAGAGAGAGAGAGGGGCAATGGTTGCGTTCCAAAACTTCTCTCTTGATCGCTTCATTATATGAACTAGACTCATCACACACGCTTCGCATGCAATGAGGCTTTTTTTTTTTAGTAGTTCTATTTTGTAGCAAAAAAAAAAAAAAAAAAGTGTTTTTATTTTATATATAATTTTTATTTTGTGAATCTAATTTATAAGTGGATAAAAAAATTTGAAAATTAATAGGAAGTGGCTTTATGTTTTTTAGGCAATGTTTTAGTAAAAGTTAGAGTTATATTTTTACCGGATTATCATTTAGTTTTGTTTTTACTTAAACATAGGAATGTAGGACTATTTTTGAATAAAAAAAAATGAGGAATCCAAATAGGGAAAGCCTTTTAAATAGTTGTATAGATAAACACTAAACCGTTCATACACGTGCACACACGAACACATAGCTAATAGTTGCATTTTTTAACTTCTTTCTTGCTTGCTTGTTTGTATAAAATCAAAAGCATCAAATTAAACTCCTAGCAATCTGATCCAGGAATTTACCCATGGAGATTGTCTTGATTAGATATTTATCTTTTACAAACCTATCTGTTGTTACAGAATTCCCAATATCCCTCACCCATCTCTTAGCTATAACTGCATTAATCATTGCAGTTATCTGTTTTACTTTCAGATCCAATCCTGTTTACCTTGTTGATTTTTCCTGTTATCTACCTCCCGATAGCTTGCGAGTTCCAACTGCTAATTTTATTGAACATTGTGAAGCATCTAATATCTTTGACCAAGAATGTATCGATTTCCAAGTGAAAATATTGGAAAGATCAGGTATTGGATTTGAGAGTTGCATGCCTATTGCAGTGCATGAAATCCCACCAAATAATTCTTTTTACCAAGCTCAAGAGGAAACTGAAATGGTTCTGTCCACAATAGTCAAAGACCTTCTTTCCAAGCACAACATAAATCCTAAAAGCATTGACATTCTTGTATCCAACTGTAGCCTCTTCTGCCCTACACCATCCCTTACATCTATGATCATAAACAAGTTTGGATTCAGAAGCAATGTAAAGAGTTTCAGCCTCAGTGGAATGGGTTGCAGTGCTGGAATGTTATCAATTAGTCTGGTTAAAGATCTTCTAAAAGTTCACAAAAATTCAGTAGCTTTAGTTCTCAGCATGGAAGCTATAACTCCCAATGGTTATAAAGGTAAAGTTAAGTCCATGCTTATGGCCAACATTTTGTTTCGAATGGGAGGAGCAGCTATTTTGCTTTCTAATAGGAAGCAAGACAAGCACAAGGCCAAGTACAAACTTCAGAACCTTGTGAGAACACACCTGGGGTCTGATGACCAAGCTTACCAGTCTGTTTTCCAACAACCTGACGAATCTGGGAAAGTCGGAGTGTCTCTATCACGAGAACTTCTACATGTGGCAGCAAAAGCATTAAGGACAAACATATCGGAATTAGGCCCACTTGTCTTGCCATACTCCGAGCAGCTCCGGTATGGATGGTCAGTGATTAAGCAGAAAATATGGTTTTCAACAGGCCAGAAGGGAACTTATGTGCCGAATTTCAAAAAGGCTTTCGAGCATTTCTGTATACATGCTGGTGGAAAGGCAGTAATTGATGCCATAGAGGACAATCTCAGCCTACACAAAGAAGATGCAGAAGCATCAAGAATGACATTATATAGGTTTGGCAACACTTCATCTTCATCACTTTGGTACGAGCTGAGCTATCTGGAGGCAAAAGGAAGAGTGAAGAAGGGAGACCGGGTTTGGCAAATTGCCTTTGGTAGTGGCTTCAAGTGTAATAGTGCAGTTTGGAAATGCATATCAGATCTTGACCCAGATTTAAGAAATTCATGGTCAGACAGAATCCATTTGTATCCTGTTGAGATCCCAAAGGTGTGTGATCATTGACTATCACTGCAAATGCTATGAAGATCTCTTTATGGATTTTGATGAATTAACATTCAGACCAAAGTGAAATTAGTAGTTAACAGGGAATGGACTTAATATCAGATCTTTTATAGAGAGTCCAAACACTAAAACTATATACCCACGTTAATTTCAGATACATTAAAGCAAGTTTTATCTAATTGTCTTCGTCAATAACACCAAGGAAAACCATTCTTAAGATACACAGTTTTTATTTATTTATTTTTTTTTATAAGATACACAAAGTTTATTTTCCAAGACAATATGAGTTTCAATTAGTTATAGAATCAATTTAATCTTTTTTGTTTTATAAAACTCATGTACCTAGGGCAATCTATTCTTATTCCTTGAGCTATCCTCCTAAAGGGGCTCTCTCTCTCTCTCTCTCTATATATATATATATATTGGTCAATTACACATGCAACCGTTGGATCTTGAACTCATGATCTCATCCTCCTACAACTCAAAACACAGTCTTCAAACAGTTGAAATAATTTCCCCTAGCTGAGCATATACCTAGAAAAGTCAGGGGAAAGATGAACCTGTTGAAACAACTGGTCTTTCCTATAGATGCTACCTTAACTGCTGTCGGCTCACCTTAGATTTTGAGGTTTAGGATCGATGGGCTTTTCATGCTAGATCTCGCTTCCTAACAACAAATAAAGCTAGTTAAGAACAGCTAGAAGTAGGTCAACTATCTTCCAACCACTTTGGAACTTTGCATATATAGCTTTATTAGGTTATGCAATAAAAGGGGGGCTTTGCTCTGGATCCCCCCTACTTGCAGAAATGAACAACCGCGACATACATCTTCTCCATAGTCTATGCCGCCTTCCTAAATCCATTCCGCAACTCTAAACTCCACCATATAATCTGTACTCCAAACCCACTACATCTGCCAACAAAACGCTTCAGAAATCAATGCCACCAGCCCACCATATTTTCAAAATCAAAGCCGCACCCACACTCCCATTTGACAAAAAAGCAATCCAATCTAGCTTTTCAACCACCCACCTCCAGTCATGATGGACAAACTATCCATGACTTAGCTCAATTTTAATTCCAAGATATAACCCAGCATTGAGCAAAAGATAAATGAATTAAGTACATATATATAGTTGAGCATAGGGGAGTTATCTGCAATTAAACACTCCCAAGTGCTTTAAACTTGAGAATAACAGTAGCAAGTCAGCTATAATTGTCACAAGAAGAAGTCAGAGAAGTGATAAAAACAGTCCCTAAGAATGCCACCACTACTGACATATTCAATACTACCAGATTTAATTCATTTAATTTTTTGGGAAAATTATACTTGACCACCCTAAACTATACCCCTAGTTACATTTTGCACCCTAAAATTTTCGAATGCACATTTTGCACCCTAAACTATGACTATTGCTACACTTTGCACCCCAATGTCAAGTTTGCTGCTAACTTAGACAGAAAGGCATGACACCATGTGAAAAAAATCCAATTGCTCTCTTCTTAATACCTTAACAATCCCTTAAAAATAAAAGAGAAATTAAACTTTACCACCCTAAACTATACTTCTAATTACACTTTTCATCCTAAATTTTGGATTTCCAAGTTAATAGAAAACTTAGCGTTGGGGTGTATAGTGTAACAAGAGTTGTAGTTTAAAGTGCAAAATGTACATTCGAAAAGTTTTAGGTGCAAAGTGTAATTTAGGGTATAGTTTAGGATGGTAAAGTGTAATTTCTCATAATTTCTTAAGTCCATTGAAAAAAATCCAATCTGTTTATGGACTATAGTCTTTGGTTCACAGTGCCATGGATCTAGTAGTACAAATGTCCATTATATTATCTTATTTAGAGTTTTCACTGGGTTGACAAGACATCAAAAGTCATGCATGGGCAGCTGATCAAATTCTAGTCTATACAGCAGTAATAAGAACTTCTCAACGGCTATAAGAAATTGTGTCATCATTATGACATCAAATTCTCTAAATACATTACAATAATCAGAGCTGTAGTTCTCATATCTGGTCATATGCATTAAAGGTAAAATAATCAGGTTCATTCAATCTTGGCACTGTACATAGGTGGTAAACTAAAACCTAACAGTCTTCTCAACAAAACAAAAACCTAACAAGTTTATTTGGGATTCACCACACCCATCAGCTGACTCAAAAATGTGACACTGACATGTTATATTAAAAGTGTCTTTCTTGGGAGGCAATGTTGATCAAATTGGTAGTTTCCCTGCGAAGGGTTCAGTGGCATTAATAGGTTACCTTGAACTCTTGTAGTTTTATCCTTAATTGGTAGTTTCCCTACAAGATCTCGATGCTTTTGATACCATATGCTGCTTGGACAATATTTCAGCAATTAGTTGGCGACCGAATAACTGTGAGTTCTGGAGGATAAGGTTTCTCGTAGATGAATCAACAACATAACCTTGACCTGGCATCCATTGTAACAGTTGTAGAAGCAATTCCTTCTTTTCAGGTTGCTCAATATAACGCGATATTGCCATCTGAAATAATTCCTGAGAGGGAAATTGAAGAAAATGTGACTGAATCTGAAGTTCAAAAGTCAAACATCAAGAGGAAACAGAAATATGCTTTGTTTTCATTTAATGAAATCCAATGTACAAGGGATTTCCACCTGAGTGGGAGAAGGGTGGACTTGGTGATTTGGCTGATAATCAAGGTAATACAGATTGTGAAGATGAGTCATGTAAAATCAGGGAAACAAGAACAGTTTTGTACCCTCGATTGAGGTTATGGAGGATTGGCAATTCACTGTAGGGCAAAAATTTTACTTTTATCACTTGGTGGATTTCATAAAATGGCAGACCACTGAGAAATTTCACTTCTCTCACCTCTTCAAGGGGCTAACCTTTCCAGACCTCCACAACTTTACAAAATACTGGAGGTAACATATCAGACTCTTATCCTAATAAATTATATTAGACAAACCAAAACTTTAGAATTATGGTCAGGAACACAATCTGTAACCCTTGAATGTCAATCAACAATGCAGCTCCAGGAATCAAATTACTCAATGAATCCAAATAAAAGGTAAAATTGAATATAATTGATGGGGAATTCAAGTGAGGAGACTCAAATGAGCTTTCGTCCTCACCATCTACATCTATCTTCTTTTCTCTTTTGCATGCATCAGCACACAAGGATTCACCGTGGCAACATGTTTTCTAGTGCTTTCGGATTGAGTTTCCCAGTGAATTAAAGGAAAATGTCAACCCAAAAATAAAAAAATAAAAAACATTGTATTGAGACCTCCATCTCATTCTCTTTACATGGCTAGGTAAATGGATCCAACCACAACTGGGAAACAACATTGATATCAACAAAATTAGCAGTCAGGATAATTTGATGAATATTTGTCATCCCAGTGACAAGATTTTGGATTTTACGCTCCGTTTGTTTTGAAATAAAATATTTTATTTAAAATGTTTTCCTATTTTCATGTGTTTGTTTGCATGTAAAATGTGATCAAACTTGTAAAATATTTTCCTTTGATTGTAAAATCCATTGTAAAAAGTTCTAAAACTTTTTACCTTTAAAATTTTGGTAAAACATTTTACAAAAACACACTGTGACACCCCCCCCCAAAAAAAAAAAAATTGGTGGCTAGGTCGGTCTGGTGCGCTGACAGCTGGTTCTGGCTGTCCAGTCGCCGGAGCTCCTTTTCAATGGCCAGTGCTGGCGGTCCAAAAGCCAAAACCGCCAGTCCAGTCACTGAACATCCGGCACTGGCAGCCCTAGTTGCTAAGCGGCTAGTTTTGTGGTTTGTGGTTTAAAAATTTTACATGTCACACCAAACACCTGAAAACATTTCATTGAAAATGTTTTACATGTAAAATATTTTACATTCGAGAATACTTTACTTCAAAACAAACGGAGCGCAAAGAAAAATAAAATAAAAAGCCCAAGATTGGTTTCAATTTCATGGCCTTAAATCACCAAATTATGATGCCTTTGGTGTAACAATCTTTTAAGTGCACCCAACTCATGATGGGATAGACACTACCAGACAGGTCCTATTCATATTATAAGGGTAAATGTTTACCATTTGAAACTTAGATGCAGATTGCGTTAACAACAATAATTCATTCAAGATTTCTTGAACAGTTAACTTACACCCACAACTGCTTACCTGATCAATCTTGTGGCCAGAACCATGGATGGCCTTTATAACATCATTTATCAAGTTGATGTTTCCTGACTTCAAAAATGCAGTCGCAAATTTCTTTACTGCAGGTTTAGAAATCAAACCTGCATTGTCCTGAGCAAAGAATGTTTTAAAGAAAACAATCACTCATATGACAGATGAAGAATAAATCTAAGAATCCTTAAAACAACATAGCATACCTTGACTACTACATAGGCATCTTTGAGAAGCCCACCTGCTATTAGAATGTGCAGAATCTTCTCATGAAGAGCCTTGCACATTGTTCTCTTACTATGTCTCAACATATTGTAAACAGAAAATGCTTCTGAATGTGCTTTTATTTTACCAAGATGAAATATTAATGTAGAACAAAGTTCCTGCAAAATATCAATAGGCAAAAGAGTTTGGAGTTAAATGTAAATTTACCGTTTAAAAGTTCATAACTGCAAATTGTTGAACCACATGTTTACCTGGACTAAGATAATATGCAAAAGCACGGAATAACAAATTGTAAGGACTCAATATGTATTTTGTAATTAGATTAAGAAAGTAGGCAACACCAAAGTCTTCCAAATTCAGAAACAGAGACAGAGACAGAGACAGAGAGGCTCTAAAGCAAAAGAGCTGTTCTGAAGACTTCTTATTTAGAAGTGACAAGTTGGATAACATCATACCTCCTCTGGGTGGTGACCTTTACTGCCCATGTCTTCCATAGTCTGATAAGCAAGCAGATATAACCTCTCCTTACAGAAAAATTTGATTAGGATACTAAAAGTATTATAATCAGGACAGATTGCTAATTCATCCATTTTCCGTAGCATTTGCATTGCGCTTTCCATTTCACCTGCTCTGCAGTAAGCACAGAGCATTGTGTTCAACATAACCAAATCATATCTGTCATAGGTTGCTTCAAAATCCCTGGCCAACTGCTTTGCCTCTTCCAAAAGCCCACCCCGGCAAAATGCTGAGATCATGATGCTGTGGGCATAGCCATCTGCAGGATGAACTATAATTTATACAGATCAAGCAAAAAAGACAGGATACTTATCTTACACCTGGCATAAAAAAATTCTTCAGGAAATTGCAAAATTGAACACAATGAAAGCTGACATGCAATAATCACATCAGATCACTTCCATCAGATTCAAGAAGGGTTCATGAACAAATTATTAATTATATAGGCTTATGCCAATAAGCAACATAAACAAACTAAGCACAGGAATTTCCTAGTGTTCATATCCCAGATATCTTAGTAATTGTGAGTTGTGACATTCCCACAAGTACCAATGCAAGTGGAAAATAATAATAATAATTCAGAAACTACAAATCAACTTAGTGAGCCAAAGTGATGACTTCAGGATAACATTTTCCTGCAAGCATGGCCACTAAATGCCCTCCAGGATTAACAATGGATCACATAGCATGACTCCAGAGCTAAATCTTTAGCTCATCAAAGCCATCTTTCAAAGAAAACTATGCTTTATTTTTATGTAGAGAAAACCATAAAAATATAGTTTTAGCTTGGTAAAGAAAACTATAATTGTTTGGTACTATTTGAATCGTTGACAATAAAATACATAATTTGATGGTTAAGAGATGGCTTCTTTAAGGCTCAATATGTATCAGAAAGCATACCAGATCTAATGGATTTCTCCTTTATTTCTTGAAAGAGTGATTTAGCTTCATCTATACGCCCAGCCTTAGCAAGGCCATCCATCAATAAACAGTATGGCATCTACAAGAAGTTCACATTCTGAGCTATGGAAGTTTATATATATATATATATATATAAGACAAGGATAGCAGTATTCTATGAAGCTTAATTAAAAATTATATCAGATAAGAGAACAGAAAACTTAAGCAAAATATAACAGGAAGCTGAACTATAAAGATGATCCAACAAGTAAGCTATGGTGGTCAATTCATTATGAACAAATCTATTAAAGGTGAAAGTTATATTTTTGGTGAAGTAGAGGACCATTGTCTACTGCAATGGTAAAAATCTCATGCTGCCATCACTTCATGCAAAATTGCTAAAGGGTAGGCAGTATCTAAGCCATCCCTTGCAAGACCCACTTAAGTGGGACCAACATTGAGTAATGACCCTTCTAATATGTATGAGTTAAGTTCAAGTTATAACTATTGCAATGTTAACATAATTTGTCCAAATTTTTAAAATTTGGGAATAATTGCCGATCAGGAAGCTCTTTGCTCTGAAGAAGCCACAAATAAATCATAGGAGTATCAAGGTTTATAGCACATTAGTAGGCTATGGGCGGCACCCTATAGCTATGCCTATGATACTATGCATGCATAGATCCAAGGCAACACTAGAAGTTGGAATAAAGATCACATAGCTTTGGTGACAATCAAAATGTTATCCAACTGATAATTTAATATTATCACTTGCACCACCCATAACTTCAGGGAAGCCATAACCTACATATGGATGGGAAGTGGCTAAAGTAGGGGTAGCAGGAGCAACAGTGGATTTAGTTGATCCAATGACAGATGGTTGGGTAAGAATATATATATATATGGGAAGTGGCTACACCAAGAGTAGGGTAATGGTTGGGTAGCTGGAGCAACCATGGATTTGGTTGATCCAATAACAAACGGTTGGGTAATGGTGTGTGTGTGTATTACGGGCACACGTGTCCTCGCATGTGAGGCCCACACTTTCAGTTGGAGCATGGCTCTAATAACATCTGTAACAACCCCACCTCAACTGTGTAGGTATTGTCCGCTTCGAGACCCATACCCCCCACAATATTGTTCTCATTGAAGGGAGATCATTCCTTATAAACACATCCTCATGTGCTTCCTCAAGCGATATGGGACTCCAAGATTGCTTCTATATATATATATGATAAGTAACAAAATTTTTTTGATAAAAAAGGAAACACCTATGTACATGGGAGGTGCACTAACTATACTCGGGGATCAGATCAATCACTCATTCAAATTACAAACCTCAAGCAAATCTAACAAATTAAAGCAGGGAGAGCTTTAAAAGCAACACTTCAATCGAACAAATTGTGAAAAATGAGAGATTTAATCTCAAGAATATATGACCACTCTTATAATTACACAATTTTGTGGTAGTTGCTTCCCCCAATGAGAGTATGGAATGTGATTCCTAGATGTTTAATGCGGCATATTTGGAGGGAGAGGAACAAGAGGACTTTTGAAAATCAAGAAGTATCTATTATGGGGATTCAATCACAATTATTGGATCCTTATTCTTTTGGATGTCTTTGGACCCAAGTAGACCCTTTATGCTTTATGACTTTATTAAAGCTTTTTTTATAAGCATGATATTTCATTAAGAGAAAAGAAGCCCAAAATGGTGAAATTGCTTAAAGAATTACAAACAGACATTCATATGGTCAAAAACATCAACTATAGGGCTACATGACAACCATTCCTCTAGGGATTCATGTAACTTGGCCTTCTAGGGATTCATGCACTTTGGTTCCAGAGCATATAAAAGACATTTTATAGCCGTTGTAACAGAGACAAAGAGACACAAGCATAACAAGAGTTTCTACAAGGTTTTGTACCAAGCTACTACTAGTTCATCCAAGTGTGGTTTGAAGAACTCAACAAAGCTACAACAATCCAAAGGGTTGTTGTGGAGTTAGTCACAGATATGAGATTGGTGCAAAGGTGAAATCTTCTACAAGAACTAGTCCAATTGGTGATTGGAGCTGAGCTTCCTTATAGTAGGTTCTACTATAGGTAGGTACTTTGGAATAGGGAAGATTCCTTGTATTTGTAAACTCTATTCTTGTTAATGGATTCTTCGAAAGTGGTGACCTGAAATTCACTCGGTGGGATTTTGTCTGCGAGGGTTTTCCCTGTCGTGATCAAATCATTGTGTCAAACTTATTTTCCACTACATTTAATTTTGCACTTAATTTAGTTTAGTGATTTGATTGTGCCTTAATTGGATTTGCATGTAATTTGGATCAATTCATCAACTTAGGTAATTGATTAATTTAATTGGGGTCAATCTATAACCTAACACAACATAATTTCAATGACGACTGAAACACTCCTCTCCATGAAAACAACAAGTCTATCGCCTACCTAGGCATCACCCATAGCACTCCAAAGGTTGTAAATGCAAAAGCCCGCAACTCTTGAGCTATAATAAGACAATGAAGTATCCAAAGACCACAACTCTTGAGCTATAAGACAATGAAGTAGCCGATGCTTTATTTTTTTGCAGCTACATTTCCACATTATAGATCTATTAACAACCACCACCTTCCTTTTAATACGATTATCCAAAGTTAGGATAGAATTCGTGGTAGTTATCCATGCAAAGAAAGCCACCTTGTGTGGTACCTTACACACTGTTCGAAGGGAACTTTGATGTAGGCACATCTCAAACACTCAGAAAAATGTAAACTAAACCACCTTGTTCCCATCCGAAGTCCAAAATAAGCAATCATCATTTCCTTTTGAAATCTACTTGGAGTAAAGCAAATCCATCGTTTCATTCACCTAGTCTAATTCCTAATCATGAAAATCCCTGATGAAATTCATTGATTACAAAAGAAAAGTAATCAAAGAATTCATAGAATCCCTATCCGTGGCAATTATATACAACTCTGGGTACAATTCTTTCAATAAATAATTTCCACACCCAACATCATGCCAAGACCTTATTATCTTTTCATTCCCAGCCCTAAAAGACAAGGGGGCAGAGAATCTATCCCCAAGGAGAACTACATGTAAGGGTGGGCCCCCAAAATTTTGAATAAATATACCAATTAGAAAAATAATATTAAAAAAAAAAAAACTATTTTTTGGATTTTTTTCCCCCCTCAAAATTATGAGCTATTTCATCTCAAATAAAATTTTTTTTTTTTAAAGGAAAAAAAGAAAAAGTGATAGATCTTTTAAATTCTAATATTCAAGATTTTTAAACTTTTTAAGAAAGCAAAAGTCATCTTATAAATGAGAATAAAGCTTTAAGCATATTATAGAGAAAATATAAATGCCTAAGCATATTATAGAGAAAATACATTTTTTTAACGCTATATATTAATATAATTTGTGCCCATAACAGATCAATTTTATATATATTGTAGATTCCACTAAGATTAATACCAACAATAATAACAATATATTAAGATAATTTGAAGATAAAATAAACCTTATCAAATAATACTTACAAAAATGTATATTAAGAACGTGCTAAAAGTAAGTCTTTTTTTTTTTATCTAATTTCGTAATTGTGGATTCTAATTATATGATCTGTTATGGGTTCCATTCAACGGTTTTCAAGCTTTGTATCGCAAGCTTGACAATCTTTATTATTCATGACTATAAGAGATAGCATACCTCTTCATCAGCATAGCCCAAAGTTTCCAGTTCAGCCAATAGTTCTCCTGATTTTTCAAATAAGCCTCCTCTAACATATACCTTTAATAAAGTTGTCAAAATTACCTGCAAGCATTTTTTAGTATGAACTTGATTAAACACTGTAACCAAAGCCTTGACAGCTACTTAAAAACATAAAAACAAAACAAAATGGAGAAAAGCATATGAGAAGAAATACAACAATGGGAATCAAAAATCAGTCAGGCCATATATCAATGACATGTGAGTAGAAAATTAAAAGCATGATGCAACACATATCAATTTGTTAAGTAAACATGTCGTAATACACATATTACCAATATTCTCGACCACACTAATTGTTCCCCCTATATTGACATCTTTTTTTTAATGAATAAAAAAAATAAAAAAGATTCTTGTAGTTTCTGAATTAGGAAAGAGTATGCCAGAAAAACTTCATATCACCTGTGGGTTAATATGTAAAGGCAAGTTTATTTGATATATGCAACTCTTCTAACATAAGTATTACCTTTTCATGGGATTTAAATTTGAATTTTTGAGAACCTTTGAAATTTGCTACTAATACCAAGCTATCTCAATGCATACTAATACCAAGACATCAAACAACCTCAACATTTAAAAAAGCATGAATATACTACTCTTAGAAAACCCTAGTATTTATTGGCAAATTAAACATGAAAACAAACCTTATTTGGTACTAACCCTGCAGACTTCATATCTTGAACCAACTCGTTGGCCTTTCTATAGTTTCCACTAATTGAGTAAGCATTGAGCAAAGAACTGTAGTGAAACACATTTGGCGAATGACCTTCATCTTTCATCTGGTTAAAATAGCTTTCTGCTTCTTCCAATTTAGTATGTGAAGCACAAATAGCTAGAAGTGTCCCATAAATTACACTGTCCATGTGCAGCCCACTATGTTGAAGCTCCCGAACCAGCTCTAATGCCTTAGAATAACCATGTTTAACTTTGATGCAACCTGCAAGCAGCTAAGAATGACAAAGGACAATGGCGATGTGATGTAGGATCTTTAGAAATTCAGCACTAAATTAGGATTTTTTTTTTTTTTTTTTTTTTGCTTTTTATGAGACCTTGAAGGGTTCTTTGACTAGGTTTTGATGTCTAAGAGTTTAGATAGGGTTAGGTAAAATAAATAATAATATAAAATAAAAATGGATTTTGAATGAATTTGATCGCTGCTTGGTGTCAAAATAGTGAATAAAACAAGAAATAAAGATATATAAACCCTAAGCAATCACACCTTTAAAGCTTAGGAAAGCTTCTGGAATTTTCTTAAATTCAATCTCTACATCTCTATTATTGACTACATAAAAGCCTTTGTATAGTCTATTGCCAATCCCTTCCCTAGAAAGACTAAGGATACTAAATAACATTTTCCTAGAAAGATTAGGAGTACTAATAACAAAGATAAGTAATTAAGAACTTTAAAGTTTAAACCAAATAGAAAAGGACTCAAAATAGAATAACTAGTAAAGGATAATTACCATGAAACGTCTTTGATTTATCCAAAGATTATTGTGCTGTTTAGACATCACAATAATGACAAAAAAGAAAGTTCCATTGTGCTTACATAACATTTGAGAGGAGAATATTTTTCTCAGTGATGCAACTATCTGAGAAAAATCATAAATTCTAATAGTTTAACTCAAGAGAAATAAAGTAGCATACAAATTGAAACTGGCTAGTAAAGCTTGACATATGCAGTTTCATATTTGCATAGACATACTCATAAATGCATCCTCCACACATGTCAGTTTATCTATATGGCATGTGATTTTTTTCTTAATTAATAAGTTTAAGGATTCTAAGTGTGACCTCATTTTCAAACCATCATCTTTGAGCATGCTGCTTTAAAACCTTAGCAAGGTGATAAACACAAACTCAAAGAATCTACACATGGTGATCAAAGCTAGACATAGGTCATGGTTTTACTATCTACGTGTGTGTGTGTGTGTGTGTGTGTGTGTGTGTGTGTTCACATCCATGTAACCATCTGAGTGGATATATTTTTAACTGGTAAATGAAAGGTCTGTAGTCAAAACAAACTATTCGCTTGATTTTCTGCACAAATCAATTCTGTGTACAAACAAGTGACAATATGGAAAAAACAAAAAAAAAAAACAAAAAAGGAGTTCCGAAAGCTGTTTGATATGGATAAGTGCCCTATATAGTAGCGTATTATCATCATGTGACTGTGGCAGAAACTTCAGGTTATATGAACAACATGTGAACACATGCTAAGAGAAAAATCAGAAATACATAGTATGAATTGAAAAAACATACCGTGCTATATGTAACAACATCTGGCATTAAACCATCCTGCTTCATCTGATGAAACATTTTAATGCTGCTATCAAACTTGCCATTCCTAACCAGACAACTAAGAACAGAATTACATATGAACACATTGTTTTTTGCTGATTCATCTTTAATGCCATTGTATATCTCCATCACCTTTACAGGATTTAGGTTCTTTCTCATGAACTTCATATAACTGCTATAAGATGAAGCATTTATCTTCCCATTTTGTTGCATCCATTCAAAGAGCTGCAATAATGCAAACATGACATAATAATTATCAACAATTATAAGAAGGGGAAATTAAACAACATAGTTAATTAGGTTCATTGTTCAGAGAGGATGGGTAAAGAGGGCAAAACTATAACCACAGAGAGAGGGCAATTAAACAGTCTTTTTGAATGACAAGAAGACGCCTAAGTGACAATAATGCATATGAAAAACAATTTTATCTTATTTTATTTTTTGTAAAAGGCTTACGAAGACATTTTCTCAATATTTTTCAATTACAATTTACAAGATCCCTACTAAATGGATTTAGAATTACTAAAATTCTTTCAATATTTTGTTCATGACAAAATAAAATTTCTTGATACTAGTACCATGCCATTCCATGATCTATCAAAAGTAAAATTGAATTATCCATTCAACTACAGAGTAGCAATATACGGATTTAGTTTATGCACTTATAAGATCAGTGAGCAATTTCCATTTTGTCAGTCATCCTATTTCTGCGCCTTGGCATGTGGGAATTCCAAATGCATATATACACCCTCTTGTTTCCGATTTTTTTTAATAATATCTTATGTAAGCACTGACAGCCCTCTTGGAAGAACACCTAAAATTTTTATACCAAGTTCATGACACACAAATTAGACAAAAGAGAAAGGGAAGCACACCATCAGATATCATAATGATGGATAATTATTACTTAAAGAAGTCAATTATATGAAAGCTCTGAATTCCAATTCCCCAAAGAGTCGTGAGAGAGGGGAGTCTCAATTTTCCTTTCCATCCAGATCTACCTTTGTGTGTTTCATTTTCCTCCTTTCTGTCCCTTTTTTTTCTGCCCTACCTTTTCCATCTTTACTAAGTTTATGGGTACAAAAATAAATTAGTAGTAAAAACCAAATGGCTTTCCTTATTGAAAAGCAAAATGTGCCCTTATCACTGATCTAATATTAGTTTCTATTTTAGTTTGCTCTGCTTTTACTGCAATCACTTTGCCATGAGTACACCTATTTGTCAAATAACAAATGCTATTCATTCATCTGCAAACTTTTCCCAATCTTACTATTTCTATGTCTTCCCTTCTTTACGCATTTGTATCATCGGAGGATGGCAGATGCCTCCCAAGCAACATGGCATAACCCCATCACCTCTAGCAACCACCATAACACTAGGAAAGCCATTAACGAGTAAAGAAATTATAATTGTTATGGGGTAACATCCTGATGCAGGACCATTAAGAAGTTCAGCACTATACTAGGTTTCTTGATGAATTCTTGAATAAGGATTGATGTTTAAGAGTTTAGGCTAGAAAAGAATGAACGTTGATGCTGTTTGGGGCTGAAACAGGGGATAAACAGAAAATAACATAAATAAAACACTAGGCAATCACACCTAGGTCTTCCTAAGCATCACACTTAGGGTTCCTTGGCATCACACCTTGGAGAAGTTTGCATCACACAAACAAAGCTTAAAATAAGCTGCTGAATTTTATTAATCAATCACAATATTCTGAAATAACATAACTACAAAAGAGCCTTTATATAGAGGCTACAGTTATCCTTTTCCTAGTAGGATTTGGACTCTAAATAACCTATTCCTAGAATGAATAGGAATACTAAGAATAATTAAATAAAAGACTTAATAATACATAAACATAAAATAAGACTCATGGGCCTTTGGTACGGCCAAGGACAGCCCATTCCAGATTTCTAAAAATTACCAAATTGCCCTTATTCTAATAGAACTTAATTAAAACTGAACCAGCAGCAACTAAACAATAAAATAAGACTAAGCAAGGTCCCACGAGAGCACCCCATCATCCGAAACATCCCAAATTAAGGCTTGAGCATTAGAACCAGCTTTTCCTTGCCTCTTATAGGTCTTCAAAGTGGGCTGCCACTTACATTCCCCATCACATCCTAATGCAACTGATTTCACACCACCTAGGGTCATGGCCCCATGGTTTCAGTCTTGGGGTAGGTCCTAAGTTTGAAACTTTAGGGTGACAGCGTGACTCTAGTTCAGCTCAAGAACTATAGCCTTCCACTGCCTAAAATCAGTGGCACTGAGGTCAGGCTATACTCAACACCTAAGGAAGCACCTGTGGCCTCCTCACTATGTAGAGCCCATAGGCATTCATTCCACAGTGAGTGGAAACCTACTATGGTCAAGCCCAAGTAGGGTCACCATGGTTGGTCTCCCCAAATGATTTCACAAATTTTAGAATGAAACCAAAAGACTTCAAAATATTAGTTCTTTCTAACCCAAAATTTAGTCTTAGATGATAAAGTATACTTCTAGGGATTGTATGGCCTTAACCCTAAAGTTTTAATACCATGAGAGAGAGTCGCATATCAAGAGTGAATTGTATATCGCCTCTATGGAGCTGAAGAGGGTAGTGAAGAAAATTGAATTTGTTGTCAAAGAGTAAGGTACCAATATCATTTGGTAATATATTCCAATGCCACTCATATCATAAAATGTGTTGAGTTTTAAAACATCAAATATATTCTTTTAAAGCAGCTGCCCAAGAAAAAGGAGTAAATAATGGATCTACATATGGAAGACCCTTTTAAAAGGAACCAAATGCACAGATGGCACGAAATAAAATAAAACTAAATAACAAACATCAAAGAGACATCCATGAAATAAGTTGTGAATATATATCCAAGTTTAAGACTCTACAACAAGCTTAACAATTCAAAAAACCAATAATTGGCTTCTAAAAACATGTACAACAGCTTCCTAATTGAAGCACCTGAGAAAGATCCTGCCATCTGCCTAGAGTTCCAAAATTTCGTAATACGGCATTCAAGTCTTGCACCTTCAACATCCCTCCTAATCTGCAGTGATTTATATTCTACAAGTTATATCTAACAAACTCAACAGATGTTTTTTTCCAGTAAAAATATCATTCCAATATTTGAGTAATTAAGTTAACACAAAAACACCAAACAGGTAAAAAATTTCAGTAACATCATCAAATAGCAATGCAGATAATTCTAGATGTCGAATAAATATGCTGCAATCCAAATTCAAGCTAACAATTTGATCTTTCCCCTAATGACAAAGCACGATTGAGATTCATTTCAAACTTAAGAGGCATTTAGCAACGTCAATAAAGATGTCTGAAAAGTTAATCTAACTACCCACCAAAAAGAAAACTAGTGATAAGTTATTAGACATTTTAATATTTCTTTCCTTTTTTTGTGGGGAGGGGGGGTGTTTGAAGTAAGAGGCTAGGCATTAGTGTGATGGCAAATGCCTTCCACCCAAACCGATATAGGGTTGAAAGTTCAAGCCTGGGAATACATATACATACATATATATATATATATATGGGGTAAGACTGTCTACCAATCACTTTTTTTCCCAAACCCCACAAAAGAATGAGCTTTTTGCACCAGTACAACCCTTTTTTTGAGTGAAGTAGACATTTTGATATACCAATAGACATATAATGCAATCTAAAATGAACCCAACAATCCAATCTGGGTAGTAATTACACCCCAAAAAAAAAAAAAAAAAAGTTAACAGGAAATTTCAAATAGTAATGCATATAAGAAACACCTTATATTGGCATTCGTAACAATACCCAGATGATATGTCGCTTGATAACTTGAGGGAAAAAAAAAATGACATAAAAGAAAGAAGAATTAAAAAGGATGAAGTACCTTGCAAGAGCAGAGTCGAAATGAGATTGAGAGGAGGCCTGTTGAAGTTGAAGAATAGCAGATTGCCTTTCCAAGTAGGACTTGGAGTGGCGTCTCTTATTAACACTAACACTAACTTTGCTGCTTTGGTTAATACTATTTGACTTAGTTGCTTCTTTACCAACATTATTATTTTTATTTTTTGTTTGGAATTGGGAGAATGATATTGCTGAAGCTGAAGCTGAAGGAATTGTAGGAAAAGCCATGGTGGATACGGGGCTGAAGAGCGTATGCTGCTTAAGCTCAAACCCAGTGCCGAGCATCATCTCTTTTTGGATTTGGCTTTGCTTTTCGTCTTTTCTTTTGGTTTAAAAACTGACCATCTCAGTCCCTAACCCCAAACGGGTTGTAACGCCGTTACATATTTTAGTCTAGTCGAGTCTCTCTCTTCCCTTTCTCTAACGCCAAAACCAGTCACAAAACTCCCATCTCCAACACGCCCACAAAAAACCCAAATCCTCTTGAAGTGGGTAAAATTAGGGATGACGGGTCCACTTAAATAAACTTGACAATACTAGACCAGTTGGCTAATAGTGGACGGATCCAAGATGCACGGACGCAAGATGGATGGACCTCAAGGCCACTTGGCATCCACATGGTTTAAGTGACCTCCAAGTAATCTTAAATGGAAACAACTTGCGTCCCACGATTAACCCTAGTCGATAGAGTCCCAATGTGAATAGAATCCTAACATGAGAAGGATCCCGTAATATTCGCCTATTAATGATGATCTTCTCTATAAGGAAACACCTTCCTACATAAAAAATGGAGGTCGGTTCTACTTTACTATAAAAACTCAAAGACTCTCAGAAAATGAGGTACGCATAATTCTTCGAAGAGTCTTTGGCTGGTATCACATCGGTACTCTCCTAGGGTTTTTTCTCTGTTTCTGTTTCACAAGTATTAAATCAAGCACGTGAGTACTGTGCGATTAACTAACAATTTTTGGCATCATCACCTCTAACACCAATCCAAACCAAAACTGACCCACAACAAAACCCACAATCCTCTAACGTCGATCCCAACCAAAACCCACAAACCACCGCGAACCCACCACCATGACGCCACAGTAAAGACAAAGAGAGAGGAGAAATCAACGACGAAGAGAGAGAAAATATAAATGAGAGAGAGAGAGAGTCAAAGGTTATGGACTGAGATGGTCAGAGGAAGAGACATAAAATAGATATCATAGGCAATGGACGAGAGTCAGTGAAAAAAAAAAATGTGTTAGATTCCGTTTGGGTTTATAGACTAATATGGTTAATTTTTAAATTTTTTATGGACTTGATTGGCATTAGTCCAAATCTTAGGGATGTTCCTAAAATTTAGGGGTCGTTTGGTAACGCTATTTGTAGTTTTTGGAAATACGTATAGATAAAAAAATATGTGAAAATACGTGTAATATTGTTTAAAAACTGAAAACATGTGTTTAAACACATGTACCAAACTAGATTTTAAACAACAATTTTCAGTGTTTAAACACTAAAGCATGTATTTCTATAACACTTTTTAACTCATATGTATTTCTACAACACGTAAACAATGGTACTAGGAATCTCTAACCAAACAACCCTATCCTTTTGTTTTTATAGTAAGTTAAAAGGAGCAGCTCACTTCCAGTTATAGACTCTCATGTTTCCTTCTATTTTAGGCTGGGTTTGGATTGCACTGAAAAGGAAAGCAAACACGTATCAACATTTTTTTGTGGGTCCCATGCACTGTTCATTGGACCTGCAAATACGGATTTCAACAAATTTTTCTCTAAAACTAGGTCTCACGAGTCACGACACTAATATTTACACATTTAAAAATTATTTTGTTACAATGTTTTCAGCAATAAGCGGTATCCAAACAGACGCTTAATATAGATGAAATACACCTAGTAGACTACAATCTAAAGGCAAAATAATAGTCTGCTTAGTCTCTCGTAATTTTGTTTTTCTTTCTCTCGTTCTTTCTCAAGTACTCACAACCTCCAACAAACAAAGTTAGCAAACCCACCATCACACGCCCAACACTCTCGGCAATGGAAGGCAAGGAGCTGTCAGGAAAAATGGCGGAGACATTATCGGCATGCATGTGATTCACATCACACATGCCGATATGATTTTTTATTACTTAGGATTAGTCATCCTATGTAAAATAACAAAATTTTCACACACAAAAATTGATAAAAACATAATGTGAATGGATAGTGTCAAACGTGGAAAGAACAAATTCTCATGCATTTTTACATGAACCCATAATTTTGATTTCATTTCATGTAGTTTATCGCTCCAAAATGATAGCATTTGTCATATGAAATAATTTTGTTTTGAGCATACAAGTGTAACTTTCTCACATATATAAGATGGTTAATGTTCATACAAATGAAGTTAACGGTTAATGTTCATACACGAAATAATGGAATTAAACATGGAAATTTGGGTCTCATTTACAAAACAATAGCAATGCATCCATTCCCATGTCATTTGCATTATAACATGCATTGTAATATGTCCAAGCATTATTCACATGCATCTAGATTTTTATGGAACCCTATTGTTCTTAATTCTATTTATGAACTTTTTTTTTTTTTTTAATTTTTACTTAGGCTTAACTCATTTATTAAAAGAGTCATGCTAACGAGTGCCCTTAGGGCACTCATTAACAATTCATTTTAAGAAAGTTTTGATACCACTTTTATAAGAAATGAAAAAAACTGTTAAAACTAAAACTCAAACTAGACTCATTTATAAATATACAAACATGAATTAACTTTTTATTGAACCAAGCCCAAACAGTTTATGATCGTCATAGTTCATTTACATCCCTAAGCATGTTTGAGTCTCAATGGCCTACAAAAATATGTTTTTGCCCATGAGCTTTTTACACTCTCTTTATTTCATTGGGCCATAAGAGTAAAAAAAAAAAAATTCCTTTGCAAACCAAATAAAGTAAAGATAAAATACATTCTTCTCTTTTTTTATCTCCTTATCTCCCTTCGTCCAAACATACAAGGGAAAAAATTTCCCCCTTTTCTTTACCTTATATTTTCCCTTGTCCATTTCTTTTTCTTTTTTCTCCTCCTCCAGCTACAACTGAACTCAGCGTACGTAATAAAACATTGAAAAAGAGGTACTTGTATCTAATGCTAGGTAATTTCCAACTATTATGGTCAGCTATTTTTGTTCCTCAAGAGGCCTACTAGTTGGCCCATCATTTAGCAGCTAGGCCCACCCCATCTGTTGTTCCTACTAGGGTGTTTTCTTCCGTGGCTGAAATGGGCTGGTCCCCTTAGGCTTTTGTTGTTTATGTATTTCTTGTTGTACGAACAAAAAAGAAAACCAGGTAAAAAAAAATTATGCATCATTTTTACTGAGCAATTCTAGAGCTACAACAAATTCTTGACTCAGTTTCACAACTAATCGTAATCGACTTTTTGTAACTTTTATATGGATTAATCCCTCTTTTTTTTTTTTTCATCATTTACAATCAACAACCTAAAATAATTATAAAAACTAATCTCATCATATGCGTTCTGTACATGTAATGAAACTATTTTTTTATTATTTTGATTTTAATATAATTTTTCAATTTGAATTTATCTATCATTAATGAGGTTAAAAAATTAAAATTTATAATTTGCAAATGAATAAACTGTTAGGTTCAATGTGTGCTAGTTCTAAAAGAAAAATGTATTAAACGTGTGTGAGATATATTCAAATAGAAAATGTTTTAATTTTTAGAAAAAAGAAGTTTATGTAATAGGTTTTTTTTTTAATTTTGTTAAATTATAATTTTAACCATTTTTTATTTTTTAAAAATTATTTGACTAAATTAAAGATATTTTTAACATTTTTTTAAATTATAACTAACTTTTTCGATCCACCTTTTAGAGAGAGAGAGAGAGAGACGTACACACACAAAGATAATCGTGGATTCATTGGGTTTGAGAATTATTCTTTTTATCATTGGTAGTAAATGTACCTTTGATCATCCATGAAATGATAGCAGGAAAAGATAGTCAAATGGAGGACCTAAATATCCAGAGCCAGAGACGTCTGCTTTTTCATTGGTTTTGATGATAAACAATTTTGTCCATCACTTCACAACACATCAATTAGCAGTATTCTAGAACACTGGTCCACGCTGGTCCCTATTTCCAGGCCCACTGATCAAGTCATTTGGGCACCCGTACATAGACATGATGTCCATACTCTAATGGGAGCGGCTCACCTCCGGTTATAAACTCTCCCATTTCCTCTCATTTTAATACACTAGACATGAAGTAAATAAAACATCGATCTAACCTATAGTATTTGTTTATGTGATTTTTGCTCTTTATTATCATATTAATAAACTAGTCAGCTTTTTATGTAGGTAAAAATTGAATCCATAACCTCTTATTTAACAATTAAAAATTTTACTAATTACACAAAATGAAAATCACACTATGTCATTATTGCTAGGTGGATGCAAATTTCTCTCTTTGGAATTTATGATTGTAGCCTATAATTATTGTATTCATCAATTGGAATCAATAGGGAGATGACAAGCAGTGGTCAGGTACATTATTGTTGGAAGCCTCGTCATGCTGCGCAAATTGTGTCTGAAAACCTGCAGAATGGTTAGATTTAAAAAATATTTATTATTGGAGTTCCAAATTTTATGGTACTAAAAAAACTCAATTAAATAAAATAAAAAATTAACCTATAAGACATGCAGGGATTGCCCCATCGGAACCCAACCTTCACTAGAGAGTGCGATTAGACAGAGAGGGAGGAGAGAGAGCAGGATTCAGAGAAGTGGAAAGAGAAAAGAAGAGAGTAGGGAGAGAGAGGAGATGAGAGGCTGAAGAGAAAGAATAAGATATTTTAGGAAAAAGGAATGAAAAATTATTATTTTGATTTTGCAAGTTGCTACAGTAGATTCTAAATGTAGAATACTATTGTAGCTAGATTGTATATTTTTTTACAATTGGCATGCCGTGTGTTGGGCCGTTTTTGTGTTTTGATGGTAAAATATATCTACATTTGGTATATAACAATCCAGATGTGAATGCTTTAAGCAACTTTCATTTCATTTGTTGCAAAAATATTGTGATAAGAATAAAATGTCACGACATTTTTATAATACAATACCTTTATTCTTAAATGTGCTAAATCCCCATCTGATATTTATTATTTTATTTTGACCCATAAGAAATTAACACATGGTTCACAATATTTTTATAATATCTCTATGTTTACATTTTACTTATAATGTTAATTTATATTGTATAAAAAAAATTGGTAAATGTTGTACACATTTGTTAAATGTGTACAATATTTACTATTTTTTACAAATTTGGACAACATTTATTACTTTTGTGTTAATGTAAGTTTATATTACAAGTATAATGTAAACATAAAATTAAAAAAAAAACAAAAAAAACAAAACAAAACAAAAACAAGCTTAGCATACTTGAAAAAAACATGGCAGTTCACTAAATTGACCAAACTTTTTTTTTTTAAGAAACAATTGAACAAACCAAAAACACTATTCATGAGCCTCTTACCTCTTTTTATATAGTTAATAGAAATGAAAGACATTTGGTAAACTAATGGTTCGTTTGGTTAGAGGGATAGAAAAGTGGGTGGATAGAAAATGGTGAAATGATAGAAAAGTAGAAGGATAGAAAAGAAAAAAAGGGAGGCAACGTCCCAGCACACCAAAAAAAAAAAAAAAGGAATTGGCTGCACATGGTCATTTTTGTCCATTAAGTAATCTCATTTTCTCCTTTCAACTTTTAATTTTCTTTCTAATTTGAGGAGAAAACTTTTTGGTGGGTCCGGAAAGAAAACACCATTGGCCTCACCATTTATTTTCCTTCCTCCCCACCTAACTAAACACACTCCAAAAAGTTTTTTTTCCCATTTTCTCTACAAAGTTTTCCATTCATCCTATTTTACCTCCAAACAAACACACCCTAACAGTCCAAAGGCCAAAAATAGCCACGTAAGTCTCTCTTAATTTTGCATTTCTTTCTCTCGTTCTCTCTTAATTACTCACAACCTTCAGCAAGCAAAGTTAGCAAATCCATTGTCACACACCTAACACTCTTGGCAGTGGAAGGCAAGGAGTTGTCCATCTGAGAAGCGTGGCCAGTGTATCAAAATTACTACGTTAGTCTCTCAATTTTTGTTCTAATTGTTTTTCTTTCTTTCTCTTTATTTGCTCCACTCTCTCTCTCTCTTCGATATTTTCACAACCAAGACAGGTCTTATGATAATAGCTTAATTTTGCGTATTTATATCATTATTAGAAAGCATTATCATACTTATTTTGAGTTAATTCATGCATTTTATATTTGGTTTTAGAATAATGATAAATAATTAATTTTATGCTTAAATGAATTTTAATGCGTAAATCTATCTTTTGTAGGAGAATGAAATTAAATGAGCATATTTGTGCAAAGAAGAAGACTAATGGACTTTACTTTTACAAGGGCCATAATGAAAGTGAAAGTAGGCCAACCCAATTAAATTTGAGTCCAATTGAAGTAATGAATCAAAGGAAATTTGCACCAAATCCAAGTCCAATTTGGATTAGGATTCTAGCTTGTGCACCACTTAGTATTTTGGGAATAACTTTCTGTTCAGATGTCCAATTAAGATGATTCAAGTTGGACTAGAAATTTAACTTAAAGGATTACAACTTTGTAGTTTACCAAAAGTCCAAAATCTGACTTTAAATGGGTCAAAAACATTAGTTAAGTGAAGCTTGAAAACTTGAGATTTTCTTCAAACGGAAATTCAATTTGTAATAGGATTGCTTGACCTATTTAAATGCTCTTTAGGACAAAAATTAGAAGGGAGCTGCCGTAGAACCTAATTTAGGTTTTTTTTTTTTTTTTTTTTTTTTTTACAGTTTTTAGAGTTTTATTTTGTGTAATAGCTTGCTAGAAGCCTTGCTAAGGTAAGGAGTGAAATCCAACCATTTATTGGTATGTTCTTAACAATTATTTTATGGTTTTAATGTTTTTGTTCTTATATTTTTGATTGATTTACTCATCTAGAAAAGTGTTTAATTCTATATAATTCTTTGATTTATTGTAGACTCCGGAAACGTTAAATGCTTAGTATTCCCTGCGAATTAATTCACTAATTTTGTTTTGCCTAAAATCAATCAATTTCATGAAACTATCTTAGACAATTAATTCTTGAGTTCTTATTGTTAAATCATCTGACTAAATCATCTTTCGTATGAATTTTAGTCAAATTATAAAATAAATATTGTTAAGACTACCAATAGGTGTGTTGTGTGTGGATCCCAAAACCTTAGCACCTTAATATATTGTTATTCCTCTCAATTTAAATTACCTTTACTAAACCATCAAAATCTCCTCAATTAAAATTTATTATTTTAGTTTTATTCTCTTGTGATTTGCTAATCAATTCCCTTTTCCTGTGGATTTGACCTCGGACTTATTGAGTTATTACTTCACGACAATCCTGCACTTGAGAATATTATTTAAGTCGCAGCACCTTGTTGGACTAGAGAAGAAGGCAACATCCAAATTGAATCAAAATTTTTTGGACACATCCAAAAAACCATAAGATGTAAAAGCCAATTAGAGCAATAACTCTCTCTCAAAAAGAAACCCCATGAACAACCTAGAAAAACCCATAACATGAAAATCAAAGAAATTTTATCAATCACCCAAAATTCACTTACATCCATTAAATATATCACAAAAATGAAGTGCAAGAAATAAAAAGAGAGAAAACTAACCACGCATTGGTGATGAAATCAATGGCAAGAGGGAGAGATATAGAAGTTGGAAATTAGGAATAGAAAATCAAAGAAAAAATTGTTGAGCTTCTAGATATTTGCGGTAGCAATTTTGATACGTTGGCCACACTTCTCAAATGGCGTCTCTAGCATTATTTCTAATAGCTCATGGCCCTCCACTGCCAAGGGTGTTGGGTGTGTGACGGTGGGTTTACTAACTTTGCTTGCTAAAGGTTGTGAGTGATTGAGGGAGAATGAGACAAAGAAAGACAAAATTAAAAAAGATTGACGTGGCTTTTATTTTTTTTGCTTTTGGATTGTTAGTCTCCCAAGTGTCTTTCATCTTATGGTTATATAATATATTATAAACCTAGTTTAAAATATTATTATTATTTTTGTGTGTTCTAATAAGTATTACTATTTACTTAAAAAAAAAATGTCTTTCATCTATATTAAAATGAGAAGAATCAAGAGAGTTTATAACTTGAGGTGAGCCGCTCCCTACTCTAATAACAATGACTTAAAAATAGAATGCAACTGATAAATTTTATTAGTCAAATAAAATATTTATAATTTAAAATTTACATATAAAAAAAGTTTAAATCTTACCTATAACCAAAAAAAAAAAAAAAAAAAAAAAAAAAAAAAAAAATGGAAAAGCTAACTTATGTACATCCTTCCAAAAAAAAACAATAAAAGGTATGTACATTGGTTTATGACATTTTTTTGAAATAAATTTTATGAGAAAAGAAAATAGGTATTGATTTTTTTTACGACCTTTTATATTTTTCATAAAAATAATGTAAAAATTTTTTAAAAATAACTTATTAATAATTATCTTTAAAATACTGTTAATATAACTGTAAAAAAAAATAAAAAAAAAAAATCTTAACCCAGTGCTTTATAAGTTTAAATTCTATAGAATTTATATTAAAAAAAAAAGTACTCAATGAGTAATCACCCTACGCGCACCTAAGTGATAAGGTTAGTTGGGTAGGTATATCCTCCCTATTGATACTGAAAGATTATAAAAACAAAAACAATGGGCTGACTAATGGAATTGAAAAGCCCTAGTCAGTGGCATGTGGTGGAATCAGAGCCGGCAACGAGGAAGTGAAAGTGAAAGGTGAAGGGGGTGTGGTTCCCACTCGTATTCTCCATCTGCAAATACGTTTGTCTCTTCCACTTTGGAGGAGAATCCTCACCGCTCCTCCCTTTGCCCTTTTGTGCTGAGCATAAACACTTTTCCTCACAAATAATTTTATTAGAGCATTAGCATTGGAAAATTTCAATGCTATTTTATTTTACCATTCTAAAACACCACTTTATCAATATACCATACCATTTTACAATTCCTCCACATCCCAAAACTCTATTTTTATTAAAATATTATTTTTTAACCCATTTTTTATTATTTCTTCCCAACCGTTCAGCTCATTTTCCTGGGCTTTTCAACAGCCATTTTTGTTCCTCTCTCCCAGCACTGGTTCAACACACAACACACACCCATTATACAACGATCAACATATCCAAACCCATCACCACACCCACACACACACAAACACAAACATCAAACCAGCAACAAAGCCACACACAAACAGAACCCAGCAACAAAGCCACGCATAAACACAACCCAGCAACAAAGCCAAGCCACACACACAAACACAAACCCATTCAAAAACCGGACCACCGATCAAAAACCCAGGCCAGGCCACCGATCCACGCCGCCGATCAACCAATCCACACCGCCGATTTGAAACCCAGGCCACCGATCAAAAACCGGAGCAAACCCATTCAAAAAAATCATCACCGGAGCAAACCCATTCAAACCCATTCAAATAAAATCATTACCGGAGCAAACCCATTCAAACCTATTCAAAAAAACATCATCACCGGAGCCACCAGAGCAAACCCATCCAATAAAATCATCACTAAAGCCATCGGAGCAAATCCATTCAAAAAAATGAGAGAGATGAGAGAGCAGAGACGAGAGACAAGATGGAGAGCAGAGATGAGAGAGCAAACCCATTCAAAAAACATCATCACCGGAGCCACCGGAGCAAATCCATTAAAAAAAAAAACATCACTGGAGCCATCGGACCAAATCCATTCAAAAAAATGAGAGAGATGAGAGAGCTGAAATGAGAGAGAAGACGAAGAGCAGAGACGAGAGAGAGAGAAGGGCACAGACAAAATGAGAGAGATGAGAGATAGAGGAAAGAGAGTAGAGATAAAATATTGTTTTTTTTTTTTATACAATACCGCTACAGTGCAATTCTATCTTTAGAATTGCACTGTAGCAAGTATTGCAAAAATTTTACAATACTTGCCTTTGCCATTTCCTGATGTAGATGATTTTAAGGTTACAAATGCTAAATTTCCCTTAGATATAGCATTAGCATTTTCCAATGCAAATGCTCTTATACCTCTGTCAAGGCTTTGGCAGCTTTGGCTTTGTTTGGTTAAGTTGTGTAAAAATTTGATACACATTTTTTGGATAATTTTTTAAAAAAAAAATTTGATAATTTTTTATTGTATTTGAATATTTGATATAATTATTGGCAACTTTTTTTTTTTTTTTACTTTGATTGTGTAATTTTTTTTCCTATCAAAATAAATATTAAAATAAAGTTTTTATTTTTTGGGAAACAAATTATAAAAGGGGTAAGATCCCCTCCCATCTAAATATTCCAATTTTAGAGATCAAATTGACTGTAAATTGAAAATAATATGGACCAAATTGACTGTTATCAAAATGTAGGAACTAAATTAACTGTGACCCCAAAATGGAGTTTTCGCCTGGTTCATATTAGAGTAGTCTAGGAGAAGGTAACATTTGGACTTCCTTAAGTAGCAAAAAAAATAAAAAATAAATACAAAGATGGTAAGTCTTGAAATAGTGCACTTATTAGCTTCACGTTTTACACACTACATGGATAAAAATGCCAAGCTCTAGTGACGATTTTCCATCAATTAGAAATTAAAGCATTAAGAGAAAATAAGATATAATAACTAGCTTTTTCTCCAATATATATATAGGTTGAGTTCAAGTTACACATAGTGTAACTTTAAATAATGTTATATCACTCAATATTTTTTATTTGGATGCAAATTTTGACAAATCCACCGTTAGATTATATTATCTTTGTATATTCTCTATTCTTACAAAATTTCAAGGTGATCAAATATCAATAGCCATGTTATCAATCAATTATTTAAATTCAAGTTTTTGTAATTTGAAATAATGCATAAAAGATGAGTTTATGGATCGAATGGTAAATTATATCTGATTGACATGAAAATTGGTATGCTTGTTAAGAATATATAGAATATGTAATTTAATGATTGGATTTTCAAAATATGAATTCAATAATATGTTATTAAGTGATGTAACATTGCTTAGAGTTATACCAAATGTAACTTGAACCCAACTATATATATATATATATATATATAGAGAGAGAGAGAGAGAGAGATGGGTTCAAGTTACACATAGTGTAATTCTATTGGATTTAAGTAGATCCAACAGTCAAAAAAAGACCCTCATTAATGCTAATATTCTGATTAGGATCTCATTAATTATTCCTCATTTATTATATTTTATCTCTATCTCTAAATCCAAGAAAAATGTTATATTTGACTCTCTCTCTATGTTTCTCTCTCTATCTCTTTCTCCTCTACTGTTGTTTCACGTCCATGGATAGATTGCCAGCAGAAGAAGGAAAAAAAATAAATAAATAACTGCGGAACACTGACATTAGAGGTTTGTAAGAAGGAAAACAAAAATGAAAACAAAGAGAAAGAGATAGAGAAGGAAAACAAGTAAATGCAAACAGAAAGCAAGAACTTGCATTAATCAAGAGTTTGCACAACCGACAACGGAGGAGGTGTTGGTGGTGGAAGAGAGTTTCTTCCCTCCCAAGAAGACACCAAACTCTAAAGTCGATATTGATTGTGCGCGAACAATGTATGTCTCCCAAACTATCATCAATCAATAAACTAAAAAATTCAAATCCCACCCAAGATTGTCAAAGAACCAAAACAAAAACACAGATGTAGCTCAATATTACATCGAACCAGCCATCGCTCCCGAGTAATAGGATACAAGAATTTGCAAAAATAATTCCAACTGATTTAAAAATCCACCAAATATAAATACTAACATTCACAGAGAAGCACTACATAAATCCTAAATGGCTAACTCATAATAAGAATTTGAATCTAAATAAGAAATTCACTTGATTTGGACTGAAATCAATAAAACCCTTTTATCCATTCCCCTCCCAGAAAAAGAAACTGAAATAATAATGCCATAACCAGTGTACTTTAACCCAAAAAGAAAAAAAAGAAAAAAGATGTTAGCAGAATACATTGGAGCGTTAAGCTACTTGTTATAACAGATTTAAGGCATCCTTCAGTTTTTGAGTTAAAATTAGAAAAGTCTGTACCGTGTACCATAGAATTCTCCAATTTACATATAGTAACACGCATGTTCTCAATTGTCACGGCTTGAGATATTGATAAAAACAAGTGAGTGTTCCTTTCAATTTCAGTGTTCTGCTGTTTTTTTTTTTTTTTTCCTTCTTTTGCCGGCAATCTATCCATGGAGGTGGAACAACAGTGAAGGAGAAAGAGATAGAGAGAGAAACGTAGAGAGAGAGTCAAATATAACACCTTTTTTGGGTTTAGAGATAGATATAAAACATAATAAATGAGGGATAATCAATGAGATCCTAATCAGAATATTAGCATTAATGAGGGTATTTTTTTGATCGTTGGATCTACTTAAATCCAATAGTTTAAAAAATGTGTAACTCTTTAGAGTTATACCATGTGTAACTTGAACCCATCTCATATATATGTATATATATATATATATATATATATATAACTAGTTGTTAGGAAAGTAAAAACTTATAGAGATTCAATTTCCAAAATGAAATTATGAGTTGTCATGCCAAAGGTAAACCATTTCTAGAGGCACGTAATTTAGATGCAAGGCTTGTTGTAAATCCAATATTACGAGAAAAATCCCAAGATTCAGTTGCCATAAAATGATCTCGAATAAGACCCCCAGGTTTGGAGGGTCCTAGATTACTTCTTGAGTTATCATAGGTAGTTGATAGTTTTATAAAAACTTTTTTAAGGCGGGGACCAATAGATCCATTTTAGAGTTTTATTTTTTGATTCAGTAGTGTTAAAAACATAATAATAGTATTCCATTGCATGATGCTCGACTGTGTGAAAATTTGAAATTTGGACAACTTCTTTTAAGGACATGTTTGGTAAATTGTAACAGGCGCTGTAATGTAATAGTTATTCCTATAGTTTAGTTATTCTTTAGTTTGGTTATGTTTTTATTACAAGGAATAGTCATTCCTTATGAATAACTATTCTTCAAAATGAGGAATAATTATTCCCCTTTAAAAGGTTGTATTAGCTATTCTTTAGTAAGTGCAATAATTTCAAAACTTAATATATTTCCAAATAAACAAACTTACCATATACATCGAAAAATTATAAAAATAAAAAATCATAAAAAATAACACATATCTCTCTTAAATTTAAAAATAAATTTTTTTAAGGAGATATAATTGTATAAGTAAGATATTTCCTAAAATAAATGTTAAATTTCATTCTAATGTTATAACTCACAACTAAACTAATGAACATATTTAGTTATTACATTACAACACATTTTATTACTAGTAATAAAGATTACAATTCGTGTCGTAATCTCCATTTAGTGTACCGAATGTATCCTAAGGAAAATCTATTTATTGCCAAATATCCATATTCTTCATATGCAAAATAAATAGTAAAGGCTATGGTTGGTTAAGATTGCACGTAACGTTAGTGGAGCACCAATCAAAGTTGTTAGAAGTGGAGAAATATTCCCAAGGATTTGGGGGTTGAAGTTGATGTCACACACGTTGGGACCAATGACAATCACAATGTAAATGTAATGGAGTTTCAGAAAAGGGGCAACAAAAACATTGTTGAAGAAGATGGGATGATTGAGAAAATGATGACTCTTGTTGGAATATAAGTATAAGAGCATTCATAGAAGATGTGCCAAATGTCCCAAATGCCAAATATTTGGCACATTTGGCACACCAAAGTCAAACTTTTGCAACATGCTACAGTACCTTCATAATTTTGGGACGATACGGACAAACAATGGCATATGGTTTATTATTTTTTTATTCATCTTTATCTCTCATCCCAATTAAAATATCACTTTCATCTTCTCCTTCAGCCACAAATTCATTGCCTCCATCTCCACTCTCCCATACCATTTCTTCTTCCTTCTTCCCTTTTGCTTTATTCTTTTCCCATTCTCCGAGATCCACCTCAAATCCACATATTCCCACAAACCAAATACATTGCCGTTGACGCCTCACTCGAGTCCGAGTGCTTGGTGCCAGCGAAGGAGTTGCACGTTGGGCCTGTGTCTTGTGTCAATGTGAAGGATGGTGGGGCTGAGTGTGTGACCATTAGGTAGGATGGGAGGGTCAATTTGGTTGGGGTTACGGGTTCCGAGTTGAGTTGTTGTCGGGTTTTTGATAGTGATGGGTTGGTTTCATATACCGCAGCGAAATGGGCGTTGCCAGTGGAGTTTGCCACTGAGGGTTATGGGTTTAGTCTTCAGTGGTGGGTTTTAATAGCGGCTAGTGGTTGGTGGATTTGGTGGTTGAAGGTGGTGCTTGGCAGTGTGAGCTTGAAATTTTGGTTTTTTTTTTTTTTTTTTTTTTGTGTGGGTTTTTTTTTTTCTACAATATGTTCAATCTGTGGGGTTTTTTTATATTTTATTTTTAATTTTTTTATGCAATTTGGGTTGATCTGATATTGCCATATTGGTAAGTAATTGTGATGGTTGGTTTGCAGTAGAGGTGTTGTTGCGGTAGTGGATATTGGTGGCTGGTGGTTGTGCCGTTGATGATAATGGGAAGGAGATAATATATTATTTTAATTTATAGTAAATATTATTTTAATGTATAGAATTAAATGATAGAACATTTGATAAATGAGATATTGTAAAATGATGTGGTAAAATAATAAAGTATGTCTTTAGTGTAGTAAAATGACATTTTTTTTTTGTAACATCTGCTATGAATGCTCTAAGTACTCTTCCAAAGAAAGAAGAGTTGTCGAAGGGGGATTAATTTAAGCGTACCAAATCCAAGACCAAGAGGGAAAAAATAGTATTCCATTGCATTATGCTTAACTATGTGAATAACATTCGAAATTGGGACAACTCTTTATTGGAAAATCAATTTATTGCCAGATATCCATATTCGTCAGATGCCAAAAATATATATATTAAATTCCATGGTTTGTCAACTACAAGATAGTTGCACGTGGCATCAGTGCAACACCAATAAAAAATGTTAGAAGTAGAGAAAAGGTCCAAAGGGATTTGGGGGGTGAAGTCGATGCCATACACTTTGAGACCAATGGCAACCACAAAGTAGATGTAATAGAGTTTAAGCAGAGGGGCAATAGGGACATTGTTGCGGGAGGAGTGAGAAAATGGCAGATCTTGTTGGAATACGAGTACAAGCATTCGTCTAAAAAAAGAAGAGTTGTCGAGGGGGGCTCGGGTGTGCCAGATCCAAAGACCAAGAGGGGGAGAGGGTGATGAGAAAAAGTTGGAGGAAAGGAATTTATAAGTTGAAGAAATAATAAAAGGTTTAAGGTAGGTTTTTTTTTTTTTTTTTTTTTTTTTTTTTTTTTTTTTTTGGAGAAGGAGGTTTAAGGGAGGCTTGGATGTGTTTAGAAAGGCATTAATTTGTCTAATAGTGTCACAAATTCTAAATCCTCCCATGGATTTTGGCTTAATTAAGGTAGATTGATTAATTATATGAGCCGTTAATTATATGGATTTTGTTAATGAATTCAAATATTTGAATTTTGAGGAGGCAAGTGAATAGTTTGGATTAGCATATAATAAGGGGATTGCAGAGGCGTGTGGGTGTGGCTAGCCATGGCTAAATATATTCATTGCCATCCTTCAATACTTCGTTGAAGTTTTTCAAGGAGATGTTTCTATGTTTGGACTTTGGAGTCTTCTATTTTTGTAGAATTCTAAAACATGGTATCATCTTTATTAGAAATATTTTTAAAAAAAGAAAAAAAAAATATACCAAATAAAAAAAAAGAAGAGAACATGCATGCATCGTGTGGGACCAAACCAGATCTCTTTATATATTGCATCAGCGAATAAAGGGGAAAGGCGATTGATTCCCCCATATATATCAAATCCAATAGATTCCCTCTTGCACAAAAACCAAGCCACAGAAACCTAATCAAACGGTTACTAAATCCGATCTCATACTAAAAATAAAGTACTTGCACACACATGAGTGAAACTCATACACTCTTTTTCTTACCAAGCATTGTATGAATACTGGACCAACCCCCTTTCTTATCTCTCTTCTGCAGTTCTGCTATCTCTATTGTCAAAAATCTCTGCCTTTCTCTTCGTCTCTTCCCTCTTTATTTTTCTTCCCTGAAATCCTCCTCCTCCTTTTTCAGGAGGAGCCTCTTAGGCAACCCAGGTCAGCTTTCTCTTCTTCTGGATTAGATCTACATAGTTTTTTTTTTTTTTTTTTTAAACATGATTACAAGTTCAGGGTCAGTTTGAAACTCTAGAAGAGTTTTGATGGTTTTTCATTTCTTTTTGGTTTTAATTTTTGGGTTTCTAGAAAGAAGCGAAAAACACGCGAATATATGTGGCTGTCCCTAGCTAATCTGTTAAAAATCCATAATCCACTCCAGAAAATAAGGACCAACACCTTCTTGTTATTGTAGTTAAAAGCAAAAAACAAAACATAACTTAGAGCTCAAAACAGCAGATATCTTAGGTAAAAGCCTAGACAATTTTTTTTTTTCTATGTACTTTTTTTAAGAAAACCAAGAAAAGGGTATTTTTTTTATTTGTCAAAGTTGTGATTTTTATAAAATTGAGTACAAGAATTATTGTATTGCTTTTATGGGTATTAATTAATTATGATCATGAGATAAAGATTTGCAAAATTTTTTGTTTGTGTGGATCAGGCGTGGTTGGAAGGGTGCAGATCTTAAAGTTAAAAGATTTAGTTGGAAGAGAAAAAAGAAAGAAAGAAGGAAAAGATGAACAGGATGAGCATGTATCAGCAAAAGAACAGCATGGGATTGGGACTAGGAGGGTGGTGCGTGGAGGAGAGAGATAACTCTGTGGTGTGCCCAAAGCCTCGCCGGTTGGGCCTTTCCGACCCTTCTTTTCACGACCACCATTTCAGACCCTCTCTCAGATGGCCCATCATGTATGTTCAAATCCCTCTTTTCCTTATATGAAAAACAAGTTTTTGTTTTCGTTTTTGCTTTTGCTTTTTTGTTTTTCTGATTTTGGGTTTGGTCTTTTTTGCTGTGAAATTTTCAGTCATCAAACTGAGATCGGAGATTCAAAAGCAGGAGCGGAGCTTTTGGATATTATTCTCACAAAGGTTCATATCTCTCTCTCTCTGTGCGTGGAATTTTGCTTATTAGTATTATTTCTTTTGTGTGTTCGATTTGTGGGTTATTTTAGATGTTTATTTTATTGTTTCTGAAAAATTCATGCTAGATTAGAACACTGAGCTGACAACATCGTAATTTTTCCAGTTCCTAAGGTTGTTTATTCTAATCAATTTCCTCAATTTTACTGCCTGACTAGAACAAGACCCCCCCCCCCCCCCCCCCCCAAAAAAAAAGAAAAAAGGGTAAATAAATGGATGGTTCAGATTAGGTCGGACACATGTTAGATGTTGTCGTACTTATCTTCTTGTCCTGGAGAGAGAGAGTTGCTGATAACTAACTAATTTTGATTTTTCATTGCTGAACTTTTTTTAATCAATTAATTTTATTTCTGGGATTTTGTGAGCTCAAATATTGGTAACTTTTTATTACAAAGTTCTCATCTACCTTAAATTTAATACTGGCCTTAAAATTTTTTGTTCTTTTTATAGGGAAATTGTGCTGAGAAATCCTGTAACCAAGTAGCTTCATCACCACCATTTTTCAGTGGATCTCCCCCAAGCAGGGCTTCAAATCCTGTAATTCAAGATGAGCATTTTGGCAAGGAGAATGTCATTGCTTTATCTCAAGCACCTCCCTCGCCTTCTGCCCGCCGAGGATGTGTCCGGATGAAATTCGGCCACACACCGGCCCCAGTTCGAGTCGAAGGCTTTGATTGCCTCAGCACAGATAGGAGAAATTGTAGCATCTCAGCTGTGGCTTAAACAATTGAAAAATGCAAAAATAATTACTATCAATCACCCTATGTTCAAAGAGCAATGGAGATTTTGGGAGAGAGAGAGAGAGAGAGAGAGAGAGAGAGCTAATGTTAATGTTTTTAGTGAAATGAAAGATGGTGTAAATACAAGGTCAATGGTTGTTTTGTTCGTTGTTGGGTTTTTGTGTATTAAAAAGTCTAAAGAAGATGTATCATCATGTAAATTTTAAGGTGTTGGGAGAGAGGTGGTTTAATTTTGAGGAATAAATTATTAGAGAAAGAAAGAGCAAGTCTTTCCCTTCTCTTTGTTTAGGTTGTTTTTATTTTTAATTTTCAGTGCCTTTCAGAAGAGTTTGAAGACTTTTAGGAAGCTTCGTTGGGAGTCTGTAATCTCTTGTATCGTCTTTCTATTCCTCTTTGTAATTGTAAGTTGGAGGAAAATGAGGATAAAAAAGTATTTGGAATTTTGCTTATTGTTTCGTTCTTTCTTTTCCTTCTTTCTTGCCTTTTCCTTTTTACGTGTGCTGCCCATTATAAAGTTAATTCCGTAGTGGAATGGTATTAAAGACTCAGTCATAAAAGTCATATAAATAATAATTAAATTAAAAGAGAAAAGATATTTGTGTGTTTTTTAAATATATTTTTTTCATAAATTTTCTAAAGATTTATTTTTCTAGACTTTAGATTCTAGAAAGTACTTTTAAAACTTTGTAAATAGGTGTTTTCAATAGTTTAGGAATTAAAAAATATATATATATATATATCTTCTTTAAAATTTAAGAACAGAAGTGAAGAAGCTCGAGCCTTGAATTTTAGTCATTGTGTCCTCCTATACCTGACAAACATATGGAGTGATTATCGCATACTTTGATGCGATAGTAGAGTGAAATATTTTCATTGAGAGATGAACTTTTCAATAATTTAAGGATGAAAAACGAACTTTTTAAAGTTTAAAGACAAAAAAATAAATTTTTGTTAAGATTTAAGAATCAAAATAATATTTTATTAAAAAAATGATAGTATTTCAATTTATAATAATTGTTTCATGATATTCAAAATATCAATTAATTTTTTATTCAAGACTTTTTTTTTTTTTTTTTTTTTGGTTGAAAATTCAAAGACTTCACCGCCGATTGAATAAAGTAAAACTCATTTTCAATATTTTAACTTATCTTGAGTCTTCAATTCTAAATAAAATTGTGCGTGGTACTTTTGAGCTGTGCCGATTAGCACCCCGTATAGGAATTTGTCAAAGGGAGATGCCAGTAGCCAACAATGACGTTTGGGGGGGGATATTCTAATATAGGCTAAACAATTTGGGTGGTGACTTTGTTTGTTTGTTTGTTGTGTCTAGGCTTGACGTTGATGATAACTATTGGACATGCGATGTTTGAAGAGAAAAAGGTTGAATGGGTCTTAAAACTAAAGGCTGACAAAGTGACAACAGCTTTATCGACAATAGCTACGTTCTTAAATATATATATATCTGCAGTTCCTATACCCAAATTCACATTTTGTTTATGGGTCAAATTTTTTGATTTGATTTTAATAATTTCGTATTATTGATAAAGCTGAAATCAAGAATTAAAATATAAGCATGACGAGTAGATTTGGGTGTGAGAAAATCAAGAATTAAAAATACATAAACATGACATAAATTTGGGGTGTGAGAAAGAGCATGTCCCTGGCACTATTTCCTCGCATTACTCATTACATAATAATAATAATAATAGAAATGGTATTTGCCTGTTTGGTACCAATGGGCCTAATGGCTTGCGTCTTGGGCTAACAGGACTCTAATATGCGTCTGTGTTGGTACCTTTTTTACTTGGTCAAAATGAGGTTTTAGAGTATTTGCATTAGTGCAATACTAAAAAGTGTCAAATTTACACATTCCATCCCCAATACTATCCGCGACAATTAAACTAAAATTTGCAAATTTGAAAAGTTGTTATAGTAATTATGTATATCGTTATTTAAAATTTTTTTTTTCTCTCTCACCACTTTTCTCATCAAATTTCTCTCTCTTTTTATGAAGCTAATAATAAATAAAGAATAAATTTAAATAAAATAGAATTTAGAATAAATAATGTGATGTGAGTGTTTTTAAAAAGTGGTGGTATAAAATAGAATAATTAAATTCTTAAACTAAAATAAATTTTTTTTTTTTGCACAATATGATGTTAGTGCCCTCTTAATTTGAGAGCAGTTAAGAACTAATATAGTTACACCCATATAAGAAAGTTACACTAGTCAACTCTCCTAACTATTTTAGGAGGGTTGATGTTCTTTATACTTCATTAAAATGAGGTCTTAGTATGAGAGTAGTTAAGAACTACTATAATTATGCATAGGTAAGGAAGCTACACTAATCAACCCCTCATAATATCTATACTATTATTTAAGAGGCTTCTCTTGTTTGAGATCCTTAATTTAGATGCCCATAATAACCTCAAATTCATCCGTTTCTAAGGCTAAAGTCATAGGATTAGACATGTAAAATTAGTAAGTTAAAGACTCCTAATTTTTAGCTAAATTAAAAAAAAAAAAGTTTTTTCTCCCACCTCCACATTTCTCTCTCATTTTAGTTGTCAAGTTCTGATACAACTTCTTCTTTTTGAAAAAAGTAAAAACTAAAACTTTTTTTTTCCACAAATGTACCTTTTTTATATCACTAAACTATTTTTTTCCACTTCCACATTGCTCTCTCACATTAGTTAAGTACTAATATAACTTTTTCTTAAAATAAAAATAAAAATAAAATAAAATTGCTATGAGTAAAATGCGTAAATCCAAAAAATAAAAATAAAATGCATCGTCGCACGCACAAAACGTGTGTATGATAAGGCTAGTATAGAATTGAGATTAGGCGCAATATCTAGAGTATTGCACCTGATGCAATTCTTAGGTATTGCACCAAATTCAATTCCTATAAATGGCTGAGATCGATAGTTGCAAAAAGCAATTTTCAATTTCAACCATTGATTCAAAAAAGTTAAGATAAAAATTAAAAGAAATAAGTAATAAAAGTTAAAAAAGTGAAAAGTAAAAAAATTTATGAATGATTTGGGTGAATTGCACCCGATGTAGTATTAGATATTGCATCAAATTCTAATCCGCTAGTGTGTTTTATAAAAAAATAATAAAAGATTGATATTTGGTGAGTGGTTGGAAGGGGATGAGAAGAAGGGTTGGAAGTCATTTAACACCTCATAATCCCAAGTCCCAACGCGGACCCAGTGACAGAGACAGATACAGATACATATACAGTTGCGCCGTTGCTATCCGTAAGGCGCGCTGACAGCATAGCATCTGCCGCGTTATCTTCTTATTTTGCGCTTTTCTTTCGGTTTAGGTGTGGGTCACAACTCACACACACAAAAAGCCCATCACACAGGAAACTGTCTCTTGTGGAATCTATCTATCTATCTATCTATTACTTTCTCTCCTTCTTTTCGTTTTTCTTGTTGTAAATCAGTTTGGAGTGAATGACGCTCCTTTCACTTGTCAATTGTCATCATTTGACTACTTTTCTTTAAGATAGTGAGGTTTTTTTTAAAAAAAAAAGAAAAGAAAAAACTTTATATCATACTCTTTTATGAAATCATATTATAGTTTTTTTTTTTTTTTTTCTAAATTAAGTTAGATATTTAGAATATGAAAATCTTGTAATTTTTGGTAGCTTATTTATAATATTTATTAAAATATATAGTTCAGGTAACTTTTATGCCAAATATATGGGGAAAAAGAAGAAGTTAAAAGCTATTTATTTTTAAAGTTAGTTTTATTAATTTTTATTTAAAAAAAAACTAAGACAAAAAACATAAAGTTTATTTTTTCCCAAAAATATAATACAATGTTTGGGATTTGTTGCCTTTTACTTTGTCTTAGCTTTTTGACCAATAATATAACTTTTAGCTTTTTTTTTTTTTTTTTTTTAATATTATTAAATAAACTAGTTTTTAGTTTTTTTTAATACATTTAATATAAAAGTTACCAAAAATCATATATTTTATAAAAACTATGTAAATAAGCTACTAGAAAAAACACACTTAATTTTCCTTCAATTCAAAAGTGTAGTATTAGCATCTGAGATTGTAAAACTCCTAAAATGCTTTTTTTAGCACCACAAACACCAAAAACCTTAGAGTCTTGGCAATAGGTGTGCCAAATGCTAAATTATTAGCATTTGGTATACCAAACACCAAAATCCTTGCTTCATGAGATATGCCAAATGCTAAAAAAAGAGCATGGTGCTATAGTACCTTTTACTTTTTTAGAAGGGTGCTGCACCAAGCTATTTTTTTATTTTTTGTTTTTTACTTAGTTTTATATATATATATATATATATATATATATTTACTCTCCTTTCTCCTCATCAGCCACTCTTCCTCGACTCTCTTTTTCCTCTACCTCTCTTTCTCTCCTTCCTCTACCTCTATCTCTCTCACAGTCACAACTATCCCTCTCTCACTCTCAACCTCTCGCCATGTTGTTGACGCCTCTAGAACCTGCCACACTATCGGTGCCGCCTACCTCATTCTTTGGAATTTGAGTTGATTTTGGTCTTTTTTTGTGGTGATTTTGGGTTGATCTAACTTTAGGTTTTTGGTAGTTTTGGGTTGATTTTGGGCTTTTTGGATTGGTAATGGTTGGTTGATTTTGTGTTATTTTTACAGTGGTTGATGGTGGTTGGGTTAATTTTGGTTGTTGTTGGTGGTGGCGAATTTGCATTTTTGCAATAGTGGTGGGTTGTGAGGGTGGTGGTGTGGTGGTTGGTTGTGGATGGTGGTGGTGGTGGTTTTAATAACAATGGGTTGTTTTTTAAAGGATATTTTAATGTGTTGTAATGATAAAATAGAAGATGTGATGTAGGTTGTATTGTAAAATGATGTGCTAAAATAATAAAGTAGTTTTTTGATATGTTAAAATGGTGTATTTTAAAACAGTTGATGCTAATGCGCTTACAGCATCTAAGACTTTATACCTAAAAAATGTAGAAGTTAGCTACAATAAGCTTTTATTAGTAGAAGTTCATTGCAGTATTTTTTACTCCTTTTTTATTCTTTTTTCTTCTCTCTCCTCTCTCTCACACTCTCTCTCATCCCTCTCTATATCCTGTCACTCTCACTTCTCTCTGTCATACTTCTCTCTTTTAGACCTTAACATCGATGCCTTTGAGGTGGAGATAGATGTGGGTTTTCATTTGGTGGGTTAAGAGTTTTGTGGATCATGTTGGAGATTGGCATTTGGTGAGATGCTAGGTTTTGTGGGTTGTTTGGCAGTGACGATGGTGGGTTGTTGGTTTTAAGAGTAGTGGTAGTGGTGGGTCATTTTCTTGGGTGGTAGATTGCTTTATCTGGTGGCAGTTGTGGCTAGTGGTTTTTGTGGTTGGTGGTGGTGGCGATACTGATCAGTGGTTATGGTGGTGTGTGAGGGAGACTAAGAGAGGGGTAGAGTCAGGTAGAGAGGAAGAGAGAGAAGATAAACATGGGTGAGAAGGAAGAAAGATGAGTTGTTTATATTATGTCAATGTGTTGTATGTTAAAATAGGAGATGAGATGTAGGGTGTATTGTTAAATACTTAAATGGAGTGTTAAAATAGATAAAGTAACTTTTTGGGTTGTAAAATAAAGTTTTTTTTAGAAGCTTGAATGTGAATGCTCAGATACATGAGTCCCAATTTGAAAACTATCTTCCTTATTTACAGAAAAAAAAAAAAAAAAAAAAACTTTTTCCTCCCTCAAAAATAATTTTTCTTTAAAAAACTATTTTCTTACTTTTGTAAATTATCATCTCCCTCACAAGAAGCAAAATACTTCTGAAAATTTGAGTTTTATATTTTTTTTGGAGAGAGGAGGGGGGGGGGGGGGTTGTGGCGCTCAAGAATTTGAGTTTGATTGTATCGTAATAGAAAACTAACTAAACTTCAAACTGAATGAGGTGCAATAGATATGTGAAGAAATAAGTCTTTTTTTTTTTTTTTTTTTTTTTGAAAAAACAGTAATACTTATTAGAACACACGAACGCGAAATTAGTATATAGAGTTGTAGGGACACGATTTTTTAACGACCCAAGAATGACATTGGGCTTGTATGTAAAAGGCCCGAACAATATAATTCATAGAGAGTGGGCTAGAAAGGCTGGACCTTGGTAGTTGGACGGCGGTTTAGTCGTGATTTTCATGGAAGCTCATACGAAGGTAGGCTTGGCCAGAATAGCTAGGCTTCACATCGGTGTAGCTTGGAGGGTTTGAGTCCTTGGACTTAGTCCGAGGAGAATCACATTCTTCCCATTCTTCTTTTTGTGGGATCTTTTTTCCTCCTCCCTCTCCCCTGGCTCTCCTCCCCTTTTATACCAGTGTTTACTTCCCGTTTTTTGTCTACGTGTCAGTTTTGTCTTTTTGGGGTATTGACTCGTCCTATCAATTCATACGTAAGAGTGGTTGGGAGTGGTTGGGAAAAGTTAAATAGCATGGTCTGGAGTATGGGCTTGTCAGATGCAGGGCTCCACATTACGGTGTTGGCAACTTTCTCCCTTGTACTGCTCTTGTACTGAGTTTGTCCTTTTCTCCAGGCGTTTTGTGAGGTGTAGATCGTGAGATCTTCCTCGGCCACATCCTTGGGCCTTTGAGGGGCTTTCATCATACGTCCTCGGCAGTAGGGCTCCTCGGCCTCGGCTTTGGGCCCTGAATACAAAGTGGGCTGGGACCTCAGATTTCGGGCCCCACAAGAGTTTTTTTAACAAATTTATAATATATTACATAACCAGAGTACTATTACAAAATGGTCTAACCTTTGTAGTAGTAGCCTAGAATTATAAAGACTGAAACTCTAACACACACAACCAATGTGGGATAAACATCCCTATATATATATATATATGTATTTTTTTTTTTGAGAGGAAACAATAATACTTATTAGAACACACGAACACGAAATTAGTATATAGAGTTTTTTAAACAAGCTTATAATATATTAAATAACCAGAGTACTACTATAAAAGGGCCTAAGTCAAAGTAGTTGAATTGATTGAGATGAGATCCATCAAACTCTCTTAACAAATCAGGCCCCCAACATTTTGGATGATCTCAATTAATTGCATTACTCATCATTCTTATGCATTTCTTATCAACTAAATATTTACCCTTTAGGATTGGTTTAGAAACAAATTAATAATCATTGATAATAAAACAATCAAAGATTAGAATTTTGTAGAGAGACAAAGTTTTCTCTATGAATTTTTATTTAAGAATAGACTTGCATATATTTATGTGGTTGTTCATGAATGGTTTAAGTAAACACGTAAGGCACCCTTCTCGGGGTTAGTTTAATTGCTGACCATGGTGCCTTCATAACCCAAGAGGCCTTCTATCCCTTTGCTTGGATATTTATCTCACTATTAATGAAATATTTCATTCATTCTTGAACCAGAAATTGAAACCTTAACCTCGATAAAGGACAATGGAGTAGACGAAGACGATAGCTAGGTGGTATCTTACTATTATCTTCCTTGACATGAGTTATCATGTCAACTTGATCTTGGACAGGGATTAGGGCCAGAAGAAGTAGTTCTATGATTTGATATTTTATGAGGACGTGGTGTAAATCTTTTGCTTCACACTCTCCACTAAGGACATATCACATCATAATGTGATGTTATTAGGTGTGGTAGGATGTATTGAGTTTTGTTAGGTTCTATACTTGTATAATTTTGTTGGCAAACACGTGAACACAAACTTGTATAGATAGAGTTCATAAGATTGATTAGATAATACTCAAGAAGTTGGTATTTAGTGTGCAAGAACTAGAATGAAGCTAATTTAGGGATTTGGATTTTTAACAGTTTCTACCTATTGAAACTTAAGTTCGATTGATCGAAAGTCGTATGTCAGAATCGTTTCTTCATCCCATCAGCCCATTAGTAGCATAGAGTTTTAGACCTACTTCACTAAGTATTTAAGAGAAACTCTAGGGTACGTTTTTTGGGGACTTTATAGTAGCTCAATTTGAGATCTAAGGGTTTGTGTCTATTGCTCTTTCAAAGTTCCTACTGATGATCACTCACACACTCATTGAATCAGTGGATTCAAGTTGCTATCTTCTAGCTATCAAGTGTATTGGATTCAAATCTTCAATGGGACATTGAAGTACGTGGGCTGGAGGTTCCAGTTGTTCACTATCAGAACGTTTGTGGGATTTAGAGCTCAATTCAGTAATTGTAGTTAGGTTTAATACGAATAGGGTTATTCTAATTGTAAATTTGTATCTTATAGTGAAACTATTCACCTTGGGATTGATGAGGTCAAGTCACTCTAGGATTTTCCTTTGGAATGATTTGTTTTATTAGGTTTCCTAGGTTATCATATCTTGTCTCACTTATATTTTTGCACTTGCATGATATTGATGATTATATGTTTAACCTAAATCCCCCATAACTAATCAAATAATCAACTTGGATATAAAATTGGTTAAATACAGTGTTTTGTCATGGATCTAAAACTAACAAGTTTTAAGTAAAAAGCTAATGTGACAATTTTTTATTAGATGGTGTAAAAAACCCCATCCTCATTAAATTCAAACTCGGACAAAAATTAGGAGAAGAGAAAAAAATGAATTTCCATTAGTGGAACCGAATTTCAGACCTAAATTGTAAGAAATATAGAATGTTTGAATTTAAAATTAAAGGAGGCACAAGGGTTGGTGGGGATGAGTTAATGACGACAACCCTTGCTGGCCTTTCTTTTTATAACAACTTGGAGTTTAGAAGAAATCCTTTATGAAAAAGAAAAAAAATTGCTTAAAATAGTGAGTATTAGCAAAATCTTTGCATTGGATTATGAAGCTCATGGAAGGTTGGGTTGGCTTTGTTTTGTGCTGAATTGGGTAGGTTGGTTGATTTAGTACAATATAGTTTGTTGTTATAAGGGGAGTTGGTGGTTTCTTTTTTTATTTATTTATTTATTTATTTTTATACAAGATAGAAATTATACTTTAACTTAATCTATGTGTATATGTGTGTAAATCTCATTCCTGGAGACTTGTTTATATTTGTGGAGTGATCACTGCACCAAGGGTGCGCGGTGATAAATTGATAGTTTTTGGATACGCTAATTTTTTGAGTTTGAGATAATGTACATTAATTGTGATTAAATCAATATTAAATGCAGATGTGAGAATTTGGGTGCATGTGTATTCGGAATCTTTGAACAGTACACCCACCATGGGCTCATGGACTTGTAAGCAACCCATAATGAAAATAGCTTGGCCTGGGTTAGCATCATTACATTTCCTGCTTTGCTTGTACAATAAATGGCAACATTCCTTGACATTGTATTGTCCTGTTTTAGAGTTGGGCCAAATCAATTGGTCAGGGGCATTGGTTCTCTTACAAAGGAGGATTTGGTGGATTTGCTGAGCATGTTCCTGACTACACAATTGAAACATTAAATTGAATTTCCAGAACTTTTGTTCCTCATCAATGAGGTCAGAGACCCTGTCAATCTGCTGTGGGCATAGTCTTTTATTGCTCTTGGCTGTAGGGAACCAATTTGGGTGGTTTATTGAGATTTCACTGCCATTTCGTACCCTACACTTGCCGGACAAAAGTTTCTGGAGAGTATGAGGTTGGGTTTTTGTGCAATTCTACATAGTTACTTGGCCTTAGGGCGGGCCTTTGACAGTAGCTTTTAAGTATTGTTGTTCAAAATAACATGAAAATTGTGATTTAAAAAGTATTGTGAAAATACATATTTAAAGTACTCATAATGTAAAAAATGTATTTGGTACCATATTTCAAACAACATATTTTAAAATGTGAAAAAAATATAATTGTGTGTTTGTTATGTCCATATATATCTTTTTTTAAAAAGTGGTAATTTTATGACATGTACAATTATTTTATTAATATTTATTAGAAGAGTGCACATGAGAGAGAAGGGAGGAAAAGAGAGAAAAAGATGAGGTGTGCCGTGAGAGAAAGAGAGTTGTAGCTATGTAAGGTCTTATCAAGTGGATCCTACACTTTTTTAAATATTTACAAAAGTGTCATTGAGTAATGCTAATTGAAAACTGAAAATTAGTAAGAGGAATTTTCTAAATTTAGTGTTTAAATACTTAAAATGAGAAACATAACTCAAACATTCATTGAAATCCTTTACCAAACATTTTTTTTTTTTTTGGCCCATAGTTTTCGGTGTTTAAATACTAAAAACTGATATTTGAACTACCTTACCAAAACAGCCCTTATTCATTTGGCTTGAAATCCTACACCTCAAGGCCAGCTTCTTTGTTTTTTGTTTGACACAAAGTATTCCACTTAATCAATTGCTTTTTTTTTAAAACTCTCTTCTAAAAGCCAAAACCTCCACTTTCGAAAAGTAAATTGGGATAAAAGTAATTGAAAAGTACCTAGAAATAAAAGCATAACTCAAAAGTAAATTACGCTTCACATTTATTATTATTATTATTATTATTATTATTTTTTAAGTTTGACTATAAATTAGTTTATTAAATTCAATATTCAGGTTTCAAGGTAGGGGTAAATTATGGGTAAACCCTCCTCCCCTAATGCATATTTTAAGATAGAAAAATGTTCAAGTTTCAAGAGTTATTGTCTAATCATCTATCCCATATGTTGAAATTTTAGATTTGGAATTCTTAAAAGGGTTCAAAGATTCATAGCTAAGGAAGTAGAGCTGCATGATCCCCAATTGAGAAAATTATTTTCAGCCATTAAAGTTGTCAAAACAAAAATTTAGAATAAGATAAAACATGAGTTTTTGAATGATTACTTAATTGTGTACAATGACATTGGCTCGAGAAGAAGCTTAGGTTCCCTTTCACCTTCCCCGTATGCTACCTGCAAGCTCTGATCTCTATGCTCTTAATTTTATGAGCAGTTTTCTTAGTATCTAGTAGCTTGTTTGTTAGTTGTTGTCATTCCTCGACTAGCTATTAGGAATTCTCGTCCTATATTGTTCCCTAAATAATTGTGTAACTAACCAATAGTTCCCTCTTGTAAAGGAAGGGTGCTTCCCCCATATGTCATAAGACCCTTAACTAATCGATAGATAAACCTGAGGAAGGTAGCTAATTATATGAAGTTTTCAATCTGACCTCTAGTAGGACTGCCTCTTGACTTGCTAAGGTCAGGAATATAGTCATAGATTCAGGTCTTTCTCTTCCTTAAAGGTGTTACTTTTTTCCAAGACAGAGTGATTGCCAAGAAATTTAGAGCAAAATCAATGATAAATAATTTTGTGCAAACCAAAACTTTATTAAGTTAAACCTAATTTATAAAGAAAAGATTTGTTTAGTCATAAAAATACTATTTTGATATATATTATATTATGTATGAAACAATTACATATGTTAAATCTGGTTAAAAGACATACTTGATACATATAAATAATACTTTTTTACTTAATTGTTATGTTTAACTTGGACCCTTGGAAAAAATCCTAGGTTTCATGCTACCATGGAAATTCTAGTAGTTTACAACACTAAGGTAAACATGCACATCTACATACTCCAACACAACAATAAATGCACACACACATACTCCAAGAGGTGAGTGATGTAAGTTTGATGTCAAGAGAAAATATGATTGGTATAAATACAAACTTTGCTTCTCTCCAAAAAAAAAAAAAAAAAAAACTTTGCTACTTTTCAGTTTTCAATATACAAGATTGCCCATTATGTGAACCAGATATGTTGTAATGAAAAATGACTAGGAGAGACAAGCCTTCGAGGAATCCTAATTACAAAACTTACGTGGCAATGCAAAATTATTGAACAGAATGTACAAAATTATGTGGATAATTTTTACTTCTTCTTTTGTGTGTAAGTAATGTATGCCTTCTACTTTACACCCATCGTTTGATAATAGGAGGCTTGAGTGCAGAAGTGTCGCCAGTTTTTTTAAAATCTGAATGGCACATTTGTGGAGAATGTAAGTAACTCTGCAAGAAAAACGAGTATTAGACTTATGAGTTTGTCAACCTAGAATAATAGCAATTAGTGTGAAAAGCATTAACTTTACGTACTTGGTGACATCTTTGGAGAGGGCTTTGATTTTGAAGTTGTAGGTGATGCAGTTCGCCCTGGTTTCAATGGGGCTCGAGAAACTTTAGGTGGTAATTTTTTTAATTTAGGCCTGCAAAAAGTAGAAATGGGATTAACAAAAGGAGTGGAAATTCACATTGATTATTATACTGTTGAAACTAAGGCTTAGTAGTTTACCAAAAAAACTAGGACTTAGTTGAGTACTAATAACTAGCCTATGTATGCCAGAATGTATAAATTATCACCCAAAAAAAAAGCATTATATATGAAATGTTTGTACAATGAACAGCAGAATGTAATTTCATTGACAATGTGGTCTTTATAATAAACATTGGTACTTTTAGTAGCCTACTTTACAAAATTTAATTAAATTGTGTTGATGAAGTGGACAAGAGAATGCAGGCAGTTGCTTAATGATGTTTTTAAATTTTTTTTTTTTCTAAACAAGGTTGACTTAATGATTCATGATGGACAAGGATGAAATAATGATTCATGATTTGGCAAAAGCATATGAAATGTTTGTACAATGAACAGCAGAAAAACTAATGAACAGAAAAGGTAGAGTTTGTTGTTGATAAATGATAATTACACATACACTCAGTAAGTTTTGAAACCATGATCTCGTCCTCCACCTTACTCTAACAGCTAGAGCATATTGTCAATTAATAAAGAGAAAAAGTGTATTAATATCTAAATTCTATGCCATATTGTGCAAACTCTATGTCAATGTCTATTCAACGCCAAAAGCAGATGATATGAATCTTTTAAGCATCAAAATGTCTCATTAACACATTTGATTTCAGTCCAAAGTTATTAATATCAATTTAAACAAACAAAACTATCTTCTTATAGTAAATTCTAAATATTACAAGAGAGCAAAATGATATTCAATAATTATTTTTTTCGATATCATTTTTTGTAGGGGGATAAAAGTGTATTTTTAGTTAAGTACTGCCACATGACCGAACTGTAAGAGGAGAAAGAATATCACCTAATTACTCTACTTAAGTTTTGTCTTTTTGTTTTTTTAATATCTGAAAATTTTAAATTCAACACCCAAAGCTGTAAAAAGAAAAGTAATACTTACTTCTCCGGAATATCTGACCGTTTTGTGGTTTCAGATGTAAAAGCACTTTCAACAGATCCATCAGTATCTGTTCCCATAGAAAGACCACCATCAGATATTTCACTTGATCTCTCATCATAATCTGCATCTCCAAGTCCTATGATCTCAGTGTCTCCGGCAACCTTTGATTGCCTGACAAGTTCATTCTGGTATTTAAAGTCATCCATTGAATTCTGAAAATCATCTTCAGAATGCTTATCACTTTGTTCTGAATAAAAGTCTGGATCAGAAGCTGATTTCATAGCAAGTCCTTTCCCACCCAATGGCTTTTGGCTTGGCGGAGTAGTCCCACCTACAGTTTCTCTTCTTGGAGAGGAAGATGCATACCTCATAGCTGTCCCACGCATTTCACCATTGGAACCAGGATGCACACTTTTTAAACCTTTACGCAATTGCAACTGCTCAATCTCCTCATCCTTTTTAGCAATAGTGCTTTTGAGGGAAGCCACCTGAATTGTCAACAGAAACTTATTAGGTGATGACCACAAAATATGATCTTCAAAAAAAATATACAACCACCAAGAAGTTTTAGTCCCAAACTTTTGGAGTCAGCTATGGATAATGCATATGGGAGTCTTCTTACAACACCTGAACACATTCACATCAATGATGCATATTGGCTAAAAGTCTTGTAGAATGTTGTTGAGGTAGGCCTCAATACCATGCATTCTAAATAGGAATGCCTTACAATGAAGGAAATCAAACTTATAATTTGCAAAATCTCCCAAAATTTTGAAGTCAGCTATAGATAATGCATATGAAGTCTCTTTACAATACCTGAACACATGCACATAAATGATGCATGTTGACTAAAGTAAAGTGTTGTTGAGGTAGCCCTCAATACCATGTCCCCACCCCTTCCCAAAAAAAAACCAAGTCATTGATTCTCTGCTCCTTCTGTCCATTTTGATTTTAGAATAAGTTCTTTCAGTTAAATTCCTTCTCATATAGTAGAAGCTGCTAGAATGAGATTTGTGGAAATGTAATTCCCATCATAATCTTCTTGTAAATAAATTTATTTAACTAAACTTTAGAAATGCTAAAGAAAAAACATATATTCACCACATTGCATGACCAATTATTCAAACTTGAACTTCTATAATTTTGAATAAGCATATGATATATTTAGGGAAAAATATTATATGAATAATATTGATAAATAAATAAATAAATAAATAAATAAATAAATAAATATATATATATATATATATATGTATGTATGTATGTATGTATAATCACATTTCATATGTTTCCAAAAAGAATGGATAATTTTTTGTAATAAAAATAAATGGACAAAGTTTAGTTACTTAATATCTTTTTATTGGAGGTAAATTTTGACAAATCTACTATTGGATTATATCTTTTCTTATATCCTTTATGCTTGCAAAATTTCTATAAAATTAAAGATCAATATCTATGTCATTAATAAATTGTTTAAATTGCAAGTTTTTGTAGTTTAAAATTATGTATAAAATATAAACTTATAGATTATATAGTAAATAAAATCCGATTAACACAAAATTTGACATGTGTATTAAAAGCGTAAAGAGCATGTAATTCAACTGTTAAAATTTTAAAATATGTAGTAATATTTATTTTATTGAATAAGATTATTTTGTAGCTAAATTTTGTCCAAAATAAATTTCAACATCTAAATGTTATTTAGTATGACAGACCAACACATTATCAACATTTGATGTATATCTAATAAAAAAATATATTTTATCCAATTCACTATTCAAACTTGAGAACAAATACTTTACTAATACTTAACAATAAGGGACTAATACTTTATAGTTAAAACTTCAGTCAAATTTTATCACTAATAATTGAGAAGACATTGGTTTGTCCTCAAATGATATTTAAACAGATTCAAGGAAAGCACAATAAGCTATTTTGTATGGGAATTCCTTCTCCTATGCAAATTTGCTGCTATAGCAATCACAAAACTGCATAAGATAATTTGAATGTCATGTTCCCCAAATTCTAAAACTAAGTTTCACAAGAGCAAGTTATTATACTTTCTTTAGGACACTAATAAAAATTTTATCGATAACTACAAACTTTTGTTGTTTTGAATATACATATGCATGTAAATTGACAACACTATGTTCACCAAATATTCAAAATTCAAACCAACTTGATAAATGCAACAGTGCCTTACCATGAACATTTTCCTCAATTTAAAAGATTCAATTTTTATTCTAATTTAGTTTATTTGCATTTCTTCTTTGGTGATCCCTGTTAGCAACATACTATGATAAATTAACGACTGTCCCAAAAATTTAAATTGTTAGAAAATGATGAATTTAATTATTTAACCATAATTGAACAAGAAGGGAATGTGCTTATAACTCCAATGGTAATATAACTTCTAATCAAGTTCCTCCAAAGGAGACAAACAAATAAATAAATTTATAAGCACCTGTTCCATTAATTCCCTGACATCCCTACCCTCTTTGTTGCTCCGTGCAGCACCTAACTCAACTCCGGAAACCCTCTCAGCAAACTTCAAAGTGCTTAGACTTTCAGAATATGAATTCACATCAGGATTAAGTTGCACAAACATAAGAGTTTTTGCTTGACCACCTGAGATATTAAAATCAATATATGTTTCAGATGAACTCTTAACATAGGTACTAATGCAAGCTATAAAGACAAATTTAACATCTTATAGAATCTATCAAGGAATTGAAGGCCACTTGTGACTAAAAGAAGATAACTAACAAAGAAATACCCAGAGCGCTTTGTAGGACTTGAGTAAGCTTGCTATTTCGGTAAGGTACATGAGGGCTCTTTTGAGCAAGAGCAAAAATGACATCTCCAAGGGCGGATAGTGATTTGTTTATATGTTGTGCTTCCCTGAGTCTATCTCCAGTTACCTCAGAACGATCTACCCTTTCACTTCCTGCAAGATCTACCAAATGAAGATTACCAAGCAAAGCAGCACCAGTCTTCAAATCCTTCCCACGAACATTAACAGTGACAACACTGTACACATACATCTAACTGAATATTACAACAAAATTGAAAAATGATGATTGAGAGATACTTATATTTAATAGATAAGATCTATTAACCTGTGAGACCGGCTACTTCTTTCATTCAGGGCAGTGGCACCGACAGCTCTGTTCCTAAGTCCCACATCCATTATTTCCATTACATCAGAGGTTGAATTTACAGGTTGCATGCTAGCATCGGGTACAGCTAACCCATTGGGTTGCAATTGAGTCAAAATCCCAAGTGTGCGCAAATCAAGGAAACAAATGATCGACATACTAAAATCATGAATACTATGTGTCTTCATTAAAGTTATAAAAGGATGTATATGCATAGAAAGCATAGATGTAACGAAAACAAGTAGACATGAAGGATGAATAAAAGGATATTTCTTTTGAGAACTATCAGTTGATAGTAAATCGCGTACTTGTTCATTATATATCTCAATCATTTGAACCCCCATTTCATATGTAAGGGCACTTCTTCTACTTTGAGAGATATCAAAAAGGTCATTTAGCGCTCGATAATTGACCCCCCAATTCTCTTTAGTTGCTCCAGTTGGGCCAGTCTGTTTAGAAAGGACATTGTTTCATTAGGATTGTTGGAACTAGCACTAAATGCATTGTGAAAAGTAAAATACGCCAAGAGTTCATACCATTGTGAAAGTTTTTCCTGAACCAGTTTGACCATAAGCAAATATACATACGTTAAAGCCATCAAGTACCGATCGTATCAAAGGTTGGATGTCAGAAAATATCTCCTCTGCCGTCATTTAAAGAAGAGAATGAGTTGTGCTATGCAATGCTCACCATAAAACAAATATGCATACATAAACTAGTTATTTAAGAATTACCATTCTAATAACATCAAATTAATCAGTCAGTCAATTAGGCAATGCTTATATATAACATAGTGTAAAAAAAAAGGCGTATCTAATGTATATAGAGAGTGATAATAACCTTGAGTTGCAGCCAGACCAAAGACCTTATTAAACTTAAACAATCGATGGCTGTCTTTCCCTGGCTTTGAGGGATTTGCTATAACCAACTCTCCATCTTCACCAATAAAATCTACGATCGTCTGTTTTTCTCTTTGTCCAAGAAGAAAAGGCCTTATCCGACAATACACTCTAATATTTCCTGTTCAAATAAATTTAGATCGAATTTAATAATTTGTACTTGCATACAATGTAATATGAAATATGGCCAAAATAAGTAGTGTCACCTTTTAATTCTTGAATCTCATTAAACAACTTCCTGTTTTCAGCAAGAACTGAATTATAGTTTTCAGACGCATCTGCTATTACTTTGAGCTTTACTCCTAAGCAAGGTAAAGTTAATTTATGAGAAACTAACATCACAAACAGCATAAAAATACTTGAATTTCAAATAATTATCCCTACCCAGGTGATTAAATTCCTCGGAATAGCTCTTTTGTGCTTTCATAATTTCTTGTTTAATGGATGTAAAAGCGAACCTCAATTCCTGTATGTTTCATAAAGTTAGAAGTTAAACATCACTCCATTCAAAGCTAAAAGAATATTCTCACTTAAAAGCATACCTGTAGTGCACCAAACTGAAATTCCATATTGCTTAGGTAGATTTGCTCTTTCTGATTCCATCTCTGATATTTTGATTCAGAGTATGACTCAAGCTTTTTCATCTCATTTTTAGAATCTTCTAAAAGGTGCTCAAGTTCTTTTAATCTCTCCTCAAGAGTTGTTTTAGCATCCTTAGCTTGTGTGTCCATTTGCGAGCAGTGCAATTCATATGCCTTTTTGGCTACTTCAAGTTCTTGCTTCAATGTTGAAATTTCAAGATTGTTGTTCTCATTCTCTTTCGTCAATTTAACCAAATCTTCCTCCTCAAATTTCTTCTTTTCTTCCATTTTGGTCCTCTCTGTCTACAAAACATCCATAATAGAATTATTGTAAAAAATATGCATACAAAATAAGATCCATAATAAAATTATTGTAAAAAATATGCATGCAACATAAGATCGTTGTCAAATGTCAACGTCTTTTCACAAGTAACACATTTATCGCATGCTCTAACAAGTTTTAAGTGTCAATGAAAAATTAGATTATTGTACATTAGATGATACAAGCAGTTCAAGTTAAAAATAAAAAAGAGTTACATGCTTTATTTTCTCTAAACTGTACCTTTATATGCTGAAGCTGGTTCATAACAATCTGCAATGAAAAAAAAAAAAAAAATTTAGAAAAGAAAATTATTTGCATGAACAATAACAATAAAGCCTTAGTTCCAAAACTTTGGGATCAGCTATATAGTACAATAGATTTATTAGGGTTGGTCACACAATAAAAAATGACTCACATATATGTCAGTCAAAGTCCAACTTGCTGACTTATATTATTCACCATACCTGGCTCTCTTCACTAGTCCCTGATGCAAGGGTTTCAAGTACTCTGATCCTAGACTGGTATTTCTCTTCACGAGTCTTAAAAAGATTATTTTGCTGTAGGCACAAAAACATAAAGAAATTAACAAGGTGATAGAAAAAAACTGTAAGATATTAAAAAAATAACCATAAGTCATGTTACAGTTCTTAAGTGTTCTGCTTGGGTTGATATGCGTCGCTCAATCTCCTGCACAACTTTCCTCAAAAGGCATGCCACACGCTGAGCAATGACAATAGTGTTAGAACACAGTTCTAGAATTATATTATGCATGCACATATGAAAATACATGCTAATGGACATATATATATATATATATATACTAAACTCATCACACGTGCAATAATATTCTTTTTTATTTATTTTTAGAGTTATAATATTTAAAAGTGATATATAAATAACAGTGTGTATATATATATATATATATTGTTTTTTTTAAAGAGGTAAGGTAAAGTAGAATAATATTTTAAAATGAGATAGAAATCATGTCCTAAATTTTAGGCCGAATTGAGAAGATAAAGGAAATAGCCTAAAACTTAGGAACAGTAAATTACTTTCTTAACCAATTTGTATTTTTTAATTTAAAATTATTTAACTATAAGATAGGGGTATTTTAGAGAGTTTAAGATTTTGTGTAAGAAAAATTTAGTACACAAAATGTTGAAAATCAAATAAAGAAACCTGTTATTAATAGTGTGTATATATATATATATATATATACTTATGCATTAATAATATTCAAACACGTATTTCCTCCGGTGGACGTACATAAGGTATTTCACCATTCTTTCTTTCAACGCTTTCATCCAGAATTCCATTCACAACGCTCAAAAGTGATTGAGTTGGGGCATTCTGCAACAAGAGATGCTGAAACACATTAAAAAGACATTAAATTTAAAGGACCAAGAAAAGGAATTTTAAAACTGACCAAATATCAAGGTTATCTGACAAGAAAAAGATCTCAAGAATTTACATCTAGACTGTTTGATTTCATCATCTCTGAAATTTTTGCAGCAGGAAGGTCTGCATATCGTCCTGGTTTGACTTGAAACACTTCATGGAACTTATGTCCTCCACTACTATGTACTGTTGCAGCAAATGGCTCTGTTTGATACCGAAAATCATGAACATAAACTACTTGAATAAACAAAACAGAATGATAAAAAGGACACCAATATTATAGCTAATGTTTAAACATAGGGAAACTTGCACTCATTGTTCACACAACATTAAATCAGCTTGAGATTTATTCATGTTCAATATTTTGTAAGCGTGCAAGCTAAAAGAGGATTAGTTGTGAAATCTTGAAACTTATGTACACATAGTTACACATACACACACAGGGGGAGGGGGGAAGAGGGATAGAGAGAGAACAATTTTACCTGACATGATAGGACTACGCGAAGTACGTTGAAGTTTAGACTCAGAGACAGCCTTCAATCTATCTTCTCCAGTCAAAGCAGGAAATTGTCCACGTGGAGATCCACTTCCACGAGGAGATCCACTTCCACGAGGGCTTCCAGATTTAGATTTTGTAGTGATAGTTGGCTTATATTGTGCTCTAAGTGTTAAAAGGCAATCAATAACACTCTTCATAGAGCCCTGCATAATATAACTCAAAAATGAGAGAGGGGCTAGAAAAGTAAGATCGATCTCTAAGCAAAGACTAACAAGTGGATGGAAACTATAACATTTGTATGAATGATTTCCTTTTTTTTTTTATTTATTTATTTTTTATAGATATACATGTAAGAATCAATATATGACAACAAAGATAGAATGCTTGCGTTACACACTCACACATGGCAACATATTTACTTAGAGCACAAATTTTATGACTTGCTCAAATTTCATAACCTAATACCGTGATATGTGTACATCACTATATCACAAAGCAAGCATGTGTCTGTATGCATTTACTAGTTAAATACCTTCTCTAAGTCTGACTCCTTGAAGCTGGGAATCCCCAAGTTTCCCATTGCTGCCAGAAACCTTTTAATTTTTTGTGTGCTCAATACTGTTGACTGATTGGAATCACCTACCTGCAATGGAAAATGAATGTTAGAATTAGAAACCTAACAACCAATTTCCAATTTATAGTATGACTTGGTTAAAGAAAAATTTAGAAAGTTTTCAACAACCTCATTCACATAACCAATTCTCAGCATATTCAAGATCCGACACAAAATAGTACCATCAATCAAGCACATTCTCAAGTCTTCATCTGAAGCATTTAGTGGTAAGTTTAGATCAGGGAGGGTATTATTCAGCCACTCCAATAATATTGCTCGCTGCTTAGCTGGAAAAAAGAAATAGAAGGGAAAAAAAAAATTAGTTTATAAATAAAGATGAGCAAATAAGTGAAGAGGGAGAAATCATCTTTCTTTACCTTCACCCTCGTCATTATTATTTACTATTTGTTCAGAAATATCCCCATTAGCTGCTACATTTGAGCTGCTAAACCCTTCATTTTCTTTTGTTGACTGATCCAATGTGGATTTCATGGTGAGATGCTTAAGCAGGGCATCTAGAGTCGGAGCTCGATTATGAAAACAGGGAAAATTTGATTTTCCACTGCTTCACAAAAGAAGTCCTGAAATACGAAAAGATGGTAAATTTCTATTCCCCTCTCAAAACAACTTGTCAAAACACCCCCACCCCCCCCAAAAAAAAAAAAAAAAACAAAATAAAAAGTAAAAGAAAAAAGAATCATGTTGTTGACAGTATGAATTATACCAAGAAGATGCAATAGGCTACATAATGAAACGATTTGCTACCAGTAACTTGGCTAGTGAAATCTTTTACTCAAACAAATAAATAGCAATTTTTTTTGGTTAACTCAAACTCATAAAATTTATATTCAGAACATTAATAACTAAACTTTCCCACTTTTTTGAATCAGTTGCTTCCTGAAGCTCTCTGCAGAATACAGTCTATGGATTTCCCTTAATTTCACAAACTTCTTTTGTTACAACTTTCAAACACATAAAACTTTTGTTTGAACATTTTGCTTTGCCAACACTGGTTTTTGAATATAGTTAAGTCATGCACTAAGTACTTGTTGAGATATAGCACAGCTAATAAGTTTATTGAGATTTTTGGTTTCTCCATTATCCATTCAAAAGACAAGCTCAGAAACATGTGCACGTACGCACATTTTAGCATTTGTATGTATGTCATTGATAGCGAAAATTAACTCACCTCAGCTGCATATGGCAGAAACTTTTTCACAGAACTTTGAATAATTGCAGTAAAAGTATGACACTGACCATTAAGAGAAACTGCAAAGCAAAGTATGGCCTCTCAATTTGCTAAGACTTTACAAGCTGTAAACGAACTTTACAAGCTTCAGGGGAAAAAGATTTAAAAAAAATTAAAAAACTGCTACAACTGCACTCGAATCACAACTGGGGATGTTTAAGGTTTCATAAAAAAAAAAAAAGGTCCTAATCAAAGCACAAAACTCCCGTTTTTGCAGGTTCTGGGAGAGGTGATTGGATGCTCAAGGTTTCATATGGAGCAAAAATTCAAATTGCAAGAAATATTTTGACATTACAATAATTTTTATGTGTGCGTTTGCAAAGGGAAAATGAAGGAGGAACCAATTCCAAAGGGAAAAAACTTCAACCAGATTAAATCCAAAAAAACATCAAAAGCTTGGAATTGGATAATAAAACAGACATTTGAAATGCCAAGAGACCATATCCCACAATTTTGAAAATACAATGAGCCCAATTCAAGATTTACACAACAAATCAACATCCTCCATCCCCTCATAGCAGGAATATGTCACAACCCCACATGCATGGACACGAACTAGAGCATTAACATTAAACCCAGATACCAAACAATGGTCCCAAGAATGTACAATAAAACAACAAGGTAATATAATGTTCATGAAACAATTAAAATCAAAATGGCACACATAAATTCTTGTAAACAATTAACATCCAAAAAATGAAAAGAAATTTAAAAACATATATATGCAAACAAAAACCAACCTGAGGAAACCCCAAGGTATGAGCGATGAGCTATGCACGTTGATAAATGTTAAGGGTAAATTAAGGTTAGTCACGTAAGGATATAGAGAGACAGCTTTTGTTTCCTATTTAATTTTAGTGAGTTTTTATGGCTCTGTATTGTTCTGTATTCGTTGTACCGTTGGCATTGTAATGAAAATTGAGAGGTCCGTGAAAATGGGAGCACAACACTCTCTACGTCTCGATCATATAGTTTGGGAACTTTGCCATGTGTCTCAAACCCCGAGAGTGACGCTCTGTCTCCTGTTCTGTGATACCTTTGTTGTCAGTGAAATGTGGAAATTTCTCTGCTATCTATGGTCCTATATTAGCTGGGTACAACAAATCTAGGCACTGTGGGAGTTTAAGCTTGCTTGGTTTCTTTCTTCTTCTTTGTTAGGATAAAATTCATGTTGGAGTCTTAGCTCACGAGTATTGATGCTTAGAACATTCACAATGGTTTATCTAAATTTTTGGAGAAGTGTTATGCCCTTAACAATTTTATAACAAATTTTAGGTGGTAAGTTGTTAGAAGTTTTAACTAGAACCCATCACTGAAATTACTTTTTTGCTCATCAGTAATAATAGTAATAACTTGCAATTTAAGATTTATTATTTTTTAGAACTCTCACATCATTTTATTTATCCTATACTTTTCATTAATTAAAATATTATTTCTTTATTTCTATATTATTATTTCTTCCACTTTTCAAACACACCCATTTTTCTTTATATCAATTACCAAGACACAAAAAATAATAAAATATGGATTTGGGGAATGCACAATATTTCATCCCTATAGTAAAATGTTAACTTAGGGGATTTAAGGTAAACCTGGCAAAATTGGACTTGGACTCATTATTCGAACCCGAACCGGAGGGAAATTGCCCAACTCGAACCCAATAAATTTTTACGTGAGGTAAAAATGAATTGACACATACTCAACTTGTTTTTTCCTGGGTTAGGTTGGGTCAACCCTTTTGACTCACAACTAGACCCATTTTTAAAAATTTATTTTTTATTTATTTTTATTTTTAATTAGACCATATAAGATAGAAATTAAATCACTCAAGATGTTAAACTAAGTAAAAGTAACATGACGATAGTCTTCCAAAGGTAATGATTACATTGAATCAAATAACAACCACTTGAGTTGTAACAAGATTTCAAAGAAATTGAGTTGTAATGCATTCTCTTGCTAAAAGGGCAAATCTCTTTGCCTAATTTACTTTTCTGGATGGAAGATGTGCAACTAGAAATTTTTAATGTTGTTTAAGCCAATTTGGCATCTTTGATTTAATGAAATTGATGTATTTCTTCTCCCCCACACCTCTCGCGTGAAAAAAAACACCCTTTCGTGCGATAAAAGGCTCAAAGTATTAGTTTAAACCCTAAATTTATGTAATAAAACCATGAAATCCTTGCCATTGTTAGTCTTATCTACTACAAATGAACCAACATCTCTTTCACCTAATTTTCATGGTGATAATATCATTAGTGACGTTTCAATTGTATAAACTGAAAAATTTATGTATTTTTTAGGTATATATATATATATATATTTTTTTTTTTTTACATTTAGTTATTTCTTTTTGTTGCATGTAAAAAAAAAGGGTTGGCCCATAACCTGACTAACACAACCCGTTCACAGCCCACTTTTTACCTGAACTAGATTAACCTTGACCTGTTTGCCGGGCCTATGTGTAAGGAAGCCAATGGGAGGATTTTTTGGGGTTCATTCCCTAAATTGATCTTTTACCCTATTTTAGGGAGACTAAAATGACTGCTCTTGTGATTTTAATATCACTGTTGCCTATTGCCTCTCTTAAATCACAACTTTCAAAATCGGCATCCAAAACAGGATGGTTGAGAGGATATCGTGGATTGGATCATAAGATCATATCATAATATAAATCCTTATCAATTACAATTTGTTATGTATTTGTTTGACTTTCCTTTGAAAATAACCGAAGTTTAAAATGAAAATAAAATAAAATAAAATCATACATATGACATACCATGATTGGTATAGATTTTTCTCAAAAAAGAAAAGAAAAGGTAGAGATGATTAGTATTCATCATATTGAGAAAGATAAAATTCTACTTTTCTTAAAGAGGGAAAATCATCAATTAATTCAAAAAAGTAAATGTGACACAAACTAATTAGAAAAGGTAATATTAATTGCTAATTACCAAATAAACAAATGAAAGTTTTTGAAAGTTTTAAACCGTTAGCACTCATACTGTCCATTGGAAAGAGAAAGAGCAAGTTTAATAAATATCCAAGAGAAAATGGAAAAGTTAGGAGTCCTATAACTTAATTGACACTTTCTGTTGTTTGCAATAGAGACGTCCATTGTTCAAATACTTCATCCTCCAACTATCAAATTATCACACACACAGAGAGAGAGAGAGAGAGAGAGAGAGAGAGAGAGAGAGAGAGAGAGAGAGAGAGAGAGAGAGAGAGAGAGAGAGAGAGAGAGAGAGAGAGAGAGAGAGAGCAACAACTTAAAATAATTGGCAATAAATTGATGGGGGTTATTACACTCCTCTCCCTTGAGGTTTGTGAGAATGACACTCCACCCAAACTTGAAGGAAAAAAACATTCTCCTCCTTTAAGGTTTGAAGAAATTAACACTTCCCCCTCCAATTTGTTTATATATATTTAGAATCCTCTTATGTTTATATTAGTAATGAAATAGTCTAAATTTTTATAAGAATCTCTTTATAAGTTTAATCACAATTAGTAAAAAAATGACTGATAAGTTTAGAAAAAAAAAAAAAAAAAAATCAAATACCAGAACATTTGTAACAACAAATTTCTTCATAAGTTTTTGAAAAAAGAAAAAGAAAAGAAAAATTCACACTAATATTTTAAAATACACTTTGTAAGGACAGTATTTGGATTAGACCCAGTATGGGATTGGGTTTAAACCCAACAAGCCCAAACAATGAATTTATAAAACATGGGTGAAAGAACTAGTTCTACTCTAAAAGATGGACCATAAAAATTGTTGAATTAAGATTGTTAAGCACAAGTAAAGTAAGAAAATCTGTTCTCGGCCCAGCCTGAGAAACTTATCTTATAATATCTTGATGATGAATACAGTTACAAGAATCCACAATGTTATCGCCTAGATTTTATGATTTTTTTCTCAGTTCCCTTTTTAGGTCACCTTCCCATGCTATATATTACAATCTTGGTATTATTCTTACCATACATGTGTGGTTTGGATTCTAGGAGCTCTTTCTTGTCCCATCCAACACCTCCTAGAACCATTAAATAGTAGCTGTAAGGCTGCTTGGTCACTGTTCAGGTATTACCTCCACATTAATGCAGTCAGAAAGTTAGTTGGGAGGCATTTAATGCGGAGGTAGCAGCTTTTGAAGATATTTGTTGCCTCCCTATACTTACCCCTTGTCCAACGTCCAACTCCTAGTTGTGATGTAACTTTGAAGAAGGTCTAGGGTGATATGACACTCTTACTGACCTCGGATCCTTATTCTCGAGATGGCTTTTCTCCTCGTATGTGTGTTGAACTTATCTCGTAGTATCTTTATTTTTCTCTTTATATCATTCCCATTATATCCTCATTTGGCCATTCTCGGATTAGTTAATGTCCTTGGATTGGGTCATAGGCCCAATTCATACAGCTTTAATAGTACCTCCTGACTAACTGGCCCCCACACACTTTATTTAAAATTTTAAAACAATAAATTTTAATTATGAAATAAGATAATTTTGGAAACCTCTCCTTAAACAAATGGGTAGGTTAGTATGCAACATTTTTAATTTTTAATTTTTTTCGGAACTAATCTCCGCCCACGGTGTGCGCCTGAAAATAGTAGGGGAGTTTCCGTGTAGCATGCACTATTGCCAAAATGGCCTTCTCCAGTGATAAATATCGAACCTCGGCTTCGTGAAGCGACTTGCTTACGTAATAGACTGGTCTTTGGATATCACCGTCTACTCGTATAAAAAAAAAAAAAAAAACTTACTGTGTGAGAGGCTACTGCCAGGTAAGCAAACAAAACCTCGTCCACTTCGGGATTGGACATGATGGGTGGCCGAGACAGGTACTCTTTAAGCTGTTGAAAGGCTAAAGCACACTCCTTAGTCCATTCAAATCCTTTCCACTTATGCAGTAAAAGGATAAAGGGTCTGTACCTATCTACTGACCTGGATATAAATCGGTTCAAAGTAGCAGTCATCCCGGTCAGTTTCTGGACCTCTTTAGGATTCCGAGGTGCTCGTAAGCCATTAATGGCCTTAATCTGATTTGAATTTACTTTGATTCCCCTGTGACTCACTATGTATCCCAAAAACTTTCTCGAACTTACACCAAAGGAACACTTGGATGCATTTAGGCACAACTTATGCTTCCTCAGAACTTCAAAAACGTTTGTGAGGTCTTTCACGTGCCTTAACGCTACCTTGCTCTTTACAACCATATCATCGATATAGACTTCAATGCTCCTGCCTAGCTGTGGTTCGAACATTTTAGTCATCATTTGCTGATAAGTAGACCTTGCATTTTTCAAACCAAAGGGCATCACTTTGTAGTGATAGTTTCCAATAGGAGTGACAAAAGCTGTCTTTTCCTGATCGTTCAATGCTAATGGTATTTGGTGATATCTTTGAAAGGCATCTAAAAAGCTCATCCGAGGATGACCTACCGTCGCATCCACCAACTGATCTATCCGAGGCATAGGGAAAGGATCTTTGGGACAGGTTTTATTGAGATCCGTGAAATCCACACACACACGCCATTTCCCAGTTTTCTTTTTCACCACCACTGTGTTAGCTAACCATTGAGAATAGAAAACTTCCTTAATAGCCCCTGTCTGTTTGAGCTTGGTTACTTCATTTCTAACAGCCTCGGCGTGCTCTTTTGACGGGCACCGAGGTGGCTGTATCTTCGGGGTAATAGAAGGGTTAACATTCAGATGATGACAAATGAAACTTGGATCTACGCCCGGGGCTTCATATGCGCTCCATGCGAACACATCAACATTTTTCCTAAGGAATTCAACCAACTGATCCCTCTCCTGCATAGGCAGTTGAGCTCCAACTTGAAAGAACTTCTCCAGATCGTCGCCAACGACTACCTTCTCTAGATCTTCACATTTCGCTTCGTCAGCTGGTCCATTGATGATCAACGCCGGAGTTTCTGATTGCTATAAGTCGTTATCAGCAGTGGTCAAGATTTCAGCCTCAGGCCGATGTTGGATGGCCACTACCAGGCATTGTCTGGCTGTAGGCTTATTTCCTACTATCTCCAAAACCTGGCCTCTGGATGGGTACTTCATCTTCTGGTGAAGAGTAGAGGAGACGGCCCCCAGGGTATGAAGCTAGGGTTTGCCCATAGTGGCCATGTAGGGAGAGAAAGCATCTACAACAATAAAGTCCACCTCTACCACATCTAGACCAGTTTGCACGGGTAATTTTACCTTCAAAACTCACCAAAGGAGAACTGTAGGCTGTCAAGTTTTCAGGTTTCAGATTTAGCCCCTTATATAGGTCGGGATACATTATCTCAACTCCACTGCCTTGGTCAATCATCACTCTTTTCACATCGTACCCACCAATCTTGAGTGTGACCACTAAAGCATCATCATGTGGCTGTATAATTCCAAGTTTGTCCTCATTTGAAAAACCTAATACCAATGGGATGCCCATCTTGATTCTCTTCGGCATTGAACTAGACTCCTTGGCTGGGTAACGGGATACCGATATTACCTTGAAGGGATAAGATCCGGTTCTCCCTAGGGCAACAAATATGACATTTATTGTGCCGAAAGGAAGTCTTGAAGAAGCATCTCCTCAAAATTTTAAACCCGTTTGGCTTCCCCGTCCACTAGAATAATATAGGAGTTGCTTCAATTTCCCTTCCCGGACCAGCTGGTCTAAATGGTCCCACAAGTTTCTACAATCTTCAATGGTATGCCCATGATTCTGATGATATTGGCAATAAAGGTTCTGGTTGCGTCTCATAGGATCTCCTGCCATCTTGTTTGGCCATTTGAAGAACGGCTCATTCTTAATCTTCTCCAGCACCTGCTGCACTGGCTCTCGAAACACAGCATTAACCACCTGGGTGTTGGCAGATCCTGACTGCCCAACAAAGTCTTTCCAAGGTCGGCTATTATTGTACCGATTCGACCTGAAATCCCTCCTCTCCTAAGGGATTACCTTAGCCTTTCCTTTCCCCTACAGTTAGTCTTCTTCTACCCTTCTGTACTTGTCAATCCGATCCATCAGTTGACGTACACTGGTAACAGGTTTACCAGTTAGAAATTTTCACAAATCATGCTCGGCTGGAAGACTAGCCTTAAAAGTGCTAATGGCCACATCATCGTACTCTCCTTCTATTTCGTTAAACATCTCCCAGTATCTATCTAAGTAGGCCTTCAGAGTCTCACCCTCCCGCATGGACATAGATAATAGGGATCCCAAAGGCCGAGGAACCTTGCTACAAGTAATAGAGTTCGCCTTTAAGGAGTGAGTTTCTTAAAGGAGTCAATAGAGTTCGCCTTTAAACCGTTGAACCACCTCATCGCCACTAGGCCCAAACTAGATGGAAAGACCTTACACATCAAGGCATCATCTTTGGAGTGAACATCCATCCTTTGACTGAAATGGCTGACATGTTCTACTGGATCTATTCAACCATTATAAATGGTGAACGTGGGTTGATGGAATCATCAAGGAAGACTCACACCTTCTATGTTTCGTGTGAAGGGTGATTAAGAAACTTGACTCAGTGCCTTGTTCATGGCATCGTTCCCCAAGCCTTTGCGAGGCGGGCTCTTGTATCTACGTCTATGGTGGTACTCCTCGTCATAGGAGAAAGTCTCGCTGGGCAGAGTTCTAGATCTCTGTCTATAACTAGCACCATCTGTCTCCTCAGAGGATGGCTCGGAGCTGGGCAACGAATGTCTTCGCCGAGCGTGACGCAATTCCCTCTTCAATTCATCGATTTCACGTTGCATGTCTCTATTATCCTTTGCATGGGACACATGGCTCTTCCCTCGAGATTGATTTTTATTGGTATGAGTTGTGTGCATACTTCCCTCATGATCTCCTCTCCGTTCAAGGCATCTACGCGGATTACCATGTTGGGATCCCCTTGATGCTGCCTGGTATAAATTAGCATCCACTTGGTGTGGACCTGTCGCTGCCTGTTGTGGACCTGATTCTTCCATCTTAGACTACGCATCCAAATCTCTTTCAGAATAGATCAAGCTCTTTCCACAGATGGTGCCAATTGTAAGGACAATATTTGGATTAGACCTAGTATGGGATTAGGTTTAAACCCAACAAGCCCAAACAATGAATTTATAGAGTGTGGGTGAAAGAACTAGTTCTACTCTAAAAGATGGACCATAAAAATTGCTGAATTAAGATTGTTAAGCACAAGTAAAGTAAAAAAATCTGTCATTGGCCCAGCCTGAGAAACTTATCTTATAATATCTTGATGATGAACACAGTTACAAGAATCCACAATGTTATCGCCTAGATTTTATGATTTTTTCTCGATCCCTCTTTTAGGTCACCTTCCCGTGCTATATATTATAATCTTGGTGTTATCCCTACCATACACGTGTAGTTTGGATTCTAGGAGCTTCTTGTCCCATCCAACACCTCCCAGAATCATCAAATAGTAGCTGTAAGGCTGCTTGGTCACTGTTCAGGTATCACCTCCACATTAATGCGGCCAAAAAGTTAGTTGGGAGGCATTTAATGTGGAGGTAGCAGTTTTTGAAGATATTTGTTGCCTCCCTTTACTTACCCCTTGTCCAACGTCCAACTCATAGTTGTGATGTAACTTTGAAGAAGGTCTAAAGTGATATGACACTCTTATTGACCTTGGATCCTTGTTCCCGAGATGACTTTTCTTCTCGGATGTGTGTTGGACTTATCTCGTAGTATCTCTATTTTTCTCTTTATACCATTCCCATTATAACCTCATTTGGCCATTCTCGGATTAGTTAATGTCCTCGGATTGGGCCATAGGCCCAATTCGTACAGCCTTAATAGTACCTCTTGACTAATTGGCCCTCACAATAGTAAGGACAGTATTTGGATTAGACCTAGTATGGGATTGGATTTAAACCCAACAAATCCAAACAATGAATTTATAGAGCGTGGGTGAAAGAACTAGTTCTATTCTAAAAGATGGACCATAAAAATTGTTGAATTAAGATTGTTAAGCACAAGTAAAGTAAGAAAATCTATCCTCGGCCTAACTTGAGAAATTTATCTTATAATATCTTGATGATGAACACAGTTACAAGAATCCACAATGTTATCACCTAGATTTTATGATTTTTTCTTGATCCCCCTTTTAGGTCACCTTCTCGTGCTATATATTACAATCTTAGTGTTATCCCTACCATACACGTGTAGTTTGGATTCTAGGAGCTCCTTCTTGTCCCATCCAACACCTCCCAGAACTATCAAATAGTAGTTGTAAGGCTGCTTGGTCACTGTTCAGGTATCACCTCCACATTAATGCGGCCAGAGAGTTAGTTGGGATGCATTTAATGTAGAGGTAGCAGTTTTTGAAGATATTTGTTGCCTCCCTTTACTTACCCCTTGTACAACGTCTAACTCATAGTTGTGATGTAACTTTGAAGAAGTTCTAGGGTGATATGACACTCTTACTGACCTCGGATCCTTATTCTCGAGATGGCTTTTCTCCTCGAACGTGTGTTGGACTTATCTCGTACTATCTTTATTTTTCTCTTTATACCATCCCATTATAACCTCATTTAGCCATTCTCGGATTAGTTAATGTCCTCGGATTGGGCCATAGGCCCAATTTGTATAGCCTTAATAGTACCTCCTGACTAACTGGCCCCCACACACTTTATTTAAAATTTTAAAACAATAAATTTTAATTATGAAATAAGATAATTTTGGAAACCTCTCCTTAAACAAATGGGTAGGTTAGTATGCAACATTTTTAATTTTTAATTTTTTTTGGAACTAAGATGATAAAATTTTATTAACAAGAGAAAAACAAATAAAAGTAAATAAACTGGTTTTGGTGTATAAAAAACCAACATTGGGTGAACGTACAACAACAGACTATGATGTCCCCAAAAAATGCCCCACATACAGAAAGGCAAGAAAAAAGAAAGAGCTTCAACCCATCAATATACTCATATCAGAAAAACCATCATCTCTGTGCAGCCATAAGTCTTTGTTACTCTTCCAATAGACCACAAGCACCTTCAATAATAAGCTTCGGATGAACTTGGACTGGTTCAAAATAAAACTTGTTCCTGGCGTTCCAACATTTTTAATATTAATTTAATAAAGTTTAGTCAATTGGATGTTAAAAGGGGAAACTGTTTTTTCTCTTTAAGTTTGGGGTAGAGTGTCATTTCCCCAAACCTTAAGGGAGGGGTGTGTAATTACTTCTAAATTGATAAACTAGACAATTTTAGCTTATATACACTCCCTTTTAGTTAAATTTTATCAAGTTTTCATACGTACTCATGCTAAAGACACCATAATTCATAACAACAAAAAAGCTTGGAAAACAACTAAATAACTCTCTCCTCTTTCTACCCAAAGTAAAAATTAAACCTCTCATTGTTATCACATTATTCTCTACTTCTCATCAAATTTAGACCAAATGTATAGTTAACTGCATTTCATTGATTTTGAACCATCCATATTCATCATTTAAGTAGTAATCTTTAATATATAATTTAATTTATTGTAATAATTTGATTAACAAAAATAACAAAATTGTTTTTGGTAAGCAACTTGTGGTGGTAATGAGCTAGAGGTTGCAAGTTGGATCTCTCTTAGATAGTTAGATGTATGTCTCAAACACCCAGGTAAGAGTGATACTTTATATATAAGGGAAATGTTAACCAATGCCTTAAGAGCATTGGTTTAGGATCTATATTTAGAAATATTTTATTGGAAGAATGATAAAATAGCAAATGTTGTAGACAACTTTTTAAATTTCCCATAAAAGTGGTGTTAAAATTTTCCTATTATAGTTTGTTAACAAATGAAACATCTTGAAAATCTCATAAAATGATAGTATAATTGACGGAATTTAAGGCACGTTTAGTAGACTGTAATAGTAATTACATAGGAATAGGAATATGTATTACAAATAATACAAGGTGCTGTAATGTAATACTTATTACTATTCATTTATTTGGTAACAACACAATAATAAAATCCCAAAGACAATGGAATGAAAACATTTTAAATCAAACTTAAGATATATTTTAGGAAATATCTTACTCATATAATTATATTTCCTAAAAAATAATATTTTATAAATTTGAAAGAGAGATTGGTTATTTTTTTTATGATTTTTTATTTTCAAAATTGTTAAATACATAAGGAAAGTTTGTTTATTTGGAAATATATTCATTTTAAAAATTAATGCAACCCCTTCAAAGATGAATAATTATTCCTCATTTTAAAGAATAGCTATTCATAAGGAACGACTATTCCCTATAATAAAAACATAACCAAACTATTGAATAGTTAAACTATAGGAATAACTATTATATTACAGTATCTATTACAGTCTACCAAACATAGTCTTACAACACATATTTCAAGTCTGTTGCATCAACCATCCAGGCGGTAATAATGAAGTTGAGTTCACAAGAGTTTAGCATTGCAAACTTGATATTGGAGCTGATCGCGGTGCAGGAACTTAGGGATATTTTCACACATGTTCTTTCCATGTCATTCATAGATGTTGTAAATATGTTGCTCAATTGTAGTAAGTTCGATTCATAAGCTCAAATCTAACTTAAAAAAAAAATCAAAATCAAAATAAGTTCATCGAAAAAAGCTAATTTAAGAATTGGTAAATATAATTAACACCCCAAAGGTTGGGCTAATGTCAACCATGTCCAAAACTTTTCAAAATTGATTAACTTGGTCCTTGAACCCAACTTGGACCTTAAACTGTTATTCATTTTTCTCATCTCTCCCATGGTGATTAGGGACCAAATTGGTTAGTTTTGAAAAGTCTTGAATCTAATTGACATTAGGACAAACCTTAGGGGGTGTTAATTGTAATTTACCTAAGAAAAGTTTTATTCCTGTAAAAATCTAGACATAAGCTAATTATGAGTAATATTACGAGTTCAAATCTTCTTTCCCACTTTTCCTGCTCCACTTTATGCTCCACCAATAAAATCTTGCCACATGTTCACCTAACTAATTAAATACTACCATTATTGACTTATTAATACTACCATTATTAATTAATGGTAGTAATTAATTAATTAGGTGAACATGTGTTAAGTTTTTACTGGTGGAGTATAAGGTGGAGCAGGAAAAGTGGGACAGAAGATTTGGACTCTAATATTACACCTACAAAACTTCATAACAAAACATATGTGGTAATATGTTACCAAATCAAATTTGGGCCTAAAGAACAAATAAATTCATATCATCCAAAGCAATCATTGGACAACCAAAACGCCATAAACACGCATTTAATGCATGAGCCATTACCAATGGACGCACGCGTATACATGACCATTGGTAAGATAATCAAATCACCTCATTAAGCTATCAGGGGCGTTACCAAAGGCATTAAAGCCACTATTGAAGGCCTCCAACGGCTAGAAAGATATAGATCTATATAGATCACCTTAGAACTAAGAGAAGGTACATATACGCACTGAAATACATTCTTTGTTCTTATTAGAGCATCAACATTGATGGAGCCATAAATTTCTCTATTTGGAACCACAAAAAACTATTTTATCTATTTTACTTTCTTACTTTACAAAACACCCAATATTAGTAGTTTTATTTTAGCTTTTAACATAATAATATAATATAAACAACACAATAAAATAATATATCCACTACAATTAAAAAAAAAATCATTGCCAAAAAACACAACACAAACTTATCAATGACGCAAACCACAACCACTGCCAACTAGGAACAACCACTGCCAAAAACCCAAATTAGCCAAAAACCACCTCACAAATAACAGCCAACACAACCACACTACCATTGACCCACGAAACCCAACCACCACAAAACCCAGACAAACTCGCAAAACCAAGCCAAACTGCCACCAAACCCACTCTCCTTCTTTGTCTCTTCTCCCTCTCTTCAAGCCACCAAACCTACTACCATAAATCAATTACCACCACCATCACAGCCACCATCACGGCACCTCCAAACCACAACCACTATCACGGCAATCTCAAGCTTAACCAAAAAATTAACAACCAATAGGAGGAAAAAAAAAAAAAACCAACAGAAAAAATCAACCCATGAATCAGAGTAATGGTCCAATCGAAACAATCAACAACCCACCACCACCAACACCCACAAACCCATACCCACTGCCACCCACATCCACCACCACCGTGGCCACACTGACCCACGAACCCCACCACCAACACAACCACTCCACCATAATGAGAATCCCTCGCCGAGAAACCCATGCCGCCACACCGAGAAATCCACTCTAAGAAACCTAGCAACCTATGCTAGTGTTAGGTAGGGGCTTAGGTCGGCGAGAGTGAGGAAGAGAAAAAAAAAAAAGGAAAGGAGAGAGAGAGAGAGCCAACGAGAAGAAAATGGCAACAAGAAAAAAGAAAGAAAGAAATATTATTTAATTGGAGGGAGCAATAAAATATAATATATTGGTTTAGCTCTTGAGCTATAGTGCACAGTCAAAAATGTGCAAATGACTATGCACTGTAACTAAGAAGCCAAATCTTTTAGCAATAACTCCACCATTACAGTCTGACTTTTGTGATTTGTGGTGCTAAAAATAGCAATATGGCTTTTTAGTACCACTAATATTAATGCTCTTATATCTCTCTCTCACAACGTTGACTTTATCATTAGAGGCTCATTGACTGGCACCACATCGATGACCTTAGAAGGAGAAACATCTTTGTTATTGCGTTCTAGGTCTCAAACCCACCTTCATCAGATTTTGTCTGGACAATCATTCAATTAACGAACTCGTGTTTCATGAAGGCCCAGCACTAATATAACTTTTTTTTTCCTACCACCAAGTATTTGAACCTATAATTTATTTGGAAAAATATTGTTTCTTTGTTTTTTTATCAAATATAATTTTCTTGCTTTGTTTACTTTATTGACTTTATTAAGTAATGGATTAACAATAAAAAGAAGAAGGTAATGGGACATGATTTGGTCACGGAAGAATAGTAGTTAACATAAAGAAAAACCCCAAATAATCCTTAGAAGTCAAGGAAACGTTTGCTCCACGGTTGTTGGATAAGCATGTGAGATCAAAAACCAGAGGCCAAGTCCAACGGGCGCCCATAGTACTCACTACTTTACCATCAAAACCACATCCTTTCAGCTTCCACAAAACCGGGAGTGAGACAACACAAGGGCTGCGCTATTCGTGGCCACGTCGGCGTAACCTTAATCCACGCGCTTTTCACGACGAGTGCGCGTGTTCGCTCCTCTATCGCCTTTGTAGGGTCGTGATTGGCGCGTGGTAATAATGCGCGTAGGGTTTTACTCGGAAATATCAAAGGGAGTTGTGCCAACTACGTGGCGACTCGTCAGCAGTTTGACTAACGTACGCTTTGACACGTCTTGCTTGCATGCTGTGTTGTTGTGTTTTTTGGACCGGTTTGCATGGCTGTTACCTCTTTATCAACGCCTTCCAGTAGCTGTACCTTACAATTCGAATTGACCGCATTAACCCCCTCCCATAAAGCCAATTTGCAAAAAATATTATTTTAGGACTTGGCTTGAGTCTGCGTCTTGATACACTTATGGGTAGATTTAAAAAGAAAAAAAATTTATATGATAAGGAGAAACGTTAAAAAAAAAATTTAAAATTTAAGAGTTTTATTTAAAGTTTATGACTTAAATGACTTGAAAATAGATATAAATATAGAAGTAAATATGGATATAGACTTAAATGATATTTATCTAGTATCTACTTTTGGATATCTATTATCATCCGAATTCAGTACAACTAGATATTAGATACTAGACTTCAATGAAAAATGATCACAATCATTTGGATATCTATGTATCTAGTTTATATATATATTTTTCCCTCAGTCATCGTCTCTCTGTTGGGATTTCTGTTCAATACTTCTATAGCTAGGATGTCCCAACTCCATTAAATAAATCCCTAAAATAAGATTAAATTTTTTTTTTTTTGATAAACTCCTAAAATAAGATCTAGAAGCATGTAATAAAAAAAGATTTCTTTTTTCTTCTAGAATAAGTTTTGCACTCTACCTCCTTCAGTCAAAAAAAGGAATAAGTTTTGCACATTGTTTACAAATTTTGAGCGAAAATAGAAATGACTTAACAGAGTCCTTGAATATGGTTTTTTTTTTTTTTTTTTTTTTTTTTTTTTTTTTTTTTTTTAATAAAATTTTTCTTATACGTGCATGCCAACTTGGAAACTATCAATTTAACAGAAACTTCTACAACTGTTGTCAAATAATCCATATCCATAAATAATATTCCAAGTTGGGACATAATTTCATGATGTAGGATATTCCCCCCACAATTTTTTGATGTACTTCAAGCCGATTTATTAGGCTTATCTAAATAAAAGTATTTTACATGGTTTCCTCAAAAAAAAAAAAAAAAAAAAAAAGCTGGGACATAATTCGTCCTTTAAAAATTTACCCTGCTAATTGACACATATATATATATTATGAAATATATAAAATTGAAAAATCAAGGTAGTCTAAGTCTATCTCTAATCATTAAAAATATTTTGCAATGGCAACGAGTCAATGAGAAAATCCTAAAGCCGGTGCCAAGATACTTTTCACACTTAGAGCATATCATTATCTAATCCTAAGACTAAAAGCAGTGAGAATTTTGATTTTAAAAAACAAAAAACCAGGGTTAGCCTAAAATACCATTTTCTTGGAAAAACAACTGCGGCCCCCATTACAAACCCACGTCCTCTCTTTCTCACTCCTCACTTACAAAAAGCCTTCACACACAGATCCCACACCAAAAACTCCTATATTTTCTCACCCCATTTTCTTGCTTCACAAACAAAGCCCCCCATTACCAATCATGCGTTTGAGTTGTAACGGCTGTCGAATCCTTCGCAAAGGCTGCAGCGATAGCTGCACCATTAGACCCTGCCTTCAATGGATCAAAACCCCTGAATCCCAAGCCAACGCCACTTTTTTCTTAGCCAAGTTCTATGGTCGAGCCGGCCTCATCAATCTCATCAATGCCGGCCCCGAACATCTTCGTCCAGGTTTGTATTCAATCTTCTTAATCTCACCTTTTCTATTAATCCAAATTCGTTTTTACTTGGCCACACAACAATTTTTGCAATAAATTTTACAGTTGTTGACAGTGGTTGATCAAAGTATTCATTTAAAAACAACTTATCTAACTTTTACTTAAAAATATATTAAAAAAAGTGAAGATTTAAAATAAAATTAAAAAACGAAAAGTCGAGTTTAAGCAAAATATAATCAAACGATTTGTTTAGATATCACTTATTGTTAAAAACTGAAAATACTGTAATAAAATAATTTTTAAATATGTGAATAGTGATATAAGATCCAATTTTATTTAATTTAATATTTTTTTTTCGTACTTGTGCATCTTGTGAACCGTGCACGTGACTTACAGAAAGAATGACAAATGCTCCAACTTTCATTTTTTTAGTGCAATTCAAACTCAACCTAAGTGGCGGACACAACTGATATTTATGTACCCATAATAGGGTTGTGTCACGATTAAAATGGTCGACTTGAAATTAACGGTTAACCACTTCATCAGTTATGAAATTTGTTGCGAAAAAAGTTACGTTTATATAATATTATTGTTTTGCATCTGTTTGTTGAAATGTAATGTTTTTTTTTTTCTTTGTATTTTTGTGATGGTTACAGCAATATTCAAGTCTTTGCTATATGAAGCTTGTGGGAGAATAGTCAACCCGATTTACGGTTCAACCGGGTTGCTATGGTCCGGGAGCTGGCAGCTCTGCCAAGCCGCCGTCGAAGCCGTTCTTAAAGGCTTGCCCATCACGCAAGTCTCTTCGGAGTCGGCTTTCAAAGCCTGCGATATACGCCACGTGTCCAAGGAGGAGATTCAGAGACCGTCCGATCAGCTTCACAAGGTTAAGTCTCGGAGGAGCCGGTTCAAGAAGAGCTCGGCTGCTGCAAAGCACAAGCCGAAGGTGGAGTCTGTGAGTGACGAATTGGCTGGTGACACGTGGAACGAGTTAGGTGGGCCGGTGAAGAAGATGAGTCGTGATGATGAGTTGGGGGCGAGTGAGAATCGGAGTTGTGGAGGAGGAGCTGAGGCTGAGACTGACTGTGTTTCGGCTGAGACCGTAGAGGCTTCGCTGGCTAAGTCTGAGGAACGAGCCGATGGTAGTGACGTGGAGTTGGATTTGGATCTCAGTTTGGGCCTTGGGAATTGGGATAGGGAGACGTGTAAGGTGGATGTGGGTCTTGTTCTACACGCCTGATTAGCAAAGAGCGGCTCAGTCCATGTATAAAAAAGTGATTTTTTTTTTTTTTTTTTTAGAGAGAGTATAAAAAAGTGAGATTGGTAGCATAGATGAAGGTTTTTTTTTTTTTTTTTTTTTTTTTTTTGTGGGTAATTTTCGTTTCTTGGGACTTCATGGCTGAAATTGTATATTATAGGCAAGAGATGTTTGTAGACAAGAGATGTTACCGAAAATTATAATACAAATTGGATTTTCTCTCTCTAAAATATAAATTATTTTTTAGAAATGATAGATTTATTTTCTTGGGTTGTGTTCATGTTAAGCATTATTTAAAATTTTGAAAATATACTGTTAGATTACGTGTTTTTTATGTTATTAACACATATGCCAAACAAATTTAAAATCAATCGGACGTTATTTACTATTTTATTCATAAAATCATATTTAATGCATAATTTTAAACTATAAAAATTGAAATTTTAAACATTTAAATGATGATTTGGTTATTAATCTTTGATTGTCTTGAAATTTTACAGGAATTATGAGTATTTATATTGTCTATAATAGGTTACCATTTTTTATATGGATTTTAAGGCTAAAATATCACATTCAATAACCAATGATTTCTCCTACAAATGTTTTAGGAAAATGGTCAATAACGTCACAAAATTCCTTATAAAATTCTATTTCTTGAACTTGATTTTTATATGGTTCAAAAATACTTTTACACCCTACGTTTAAGCAGAAATAAAAGTTGGGGGCAACTTGATAAAAATACATCTCTAACTTTACCCAAAACTTTGCCTATAAAATAGGACCACTCTCGGGGACAACTTGATAAAAAGAGAGATGCTACGTCTATAATATTTTTACAACAAATCACATGTGATTAGTTGTTATTGGTTCAAATTTGAAACTAACACTAAGATTACTTTTTTGGTCAAACAATAACAACCAGTAATAACCTGCCACTTATGATTTGTTGTAAAAATGTTGTAGACATATCATTTCTCTGATAAAAATACATCTCTAATTTTACCCAAAACTTTGCCTACAAAATAGGACCACTCTCTCACTAACTTGTGCCTTCAAAAGAATCAAAACAACTCTACTTGTCAAAAAAATAATTAAAAAAAATGATTGATGACATTCTACTTTTCTCAAATACAAATGCACATTTCAATTCTCACTATTCCATGTTCAACTCCCATAAAACTCTTTCAAACAACCCAATAGTTCCATTTGACTTCAAATAACTATTAGCTAAAAAAATAACTAATCCTCATCTAAATTCACTTTGAAACCCACTACTATTAAGCGATTGTAGGGGACATTTTGCGACAAGAGCAAAAAATGTGAGAATGGCCCAAATCTCTTATTGGATTCTTTAGAAGTGATTATTTGTGAGAGTATCAATCTCAAAATTTCAATATTTAGTGAATAGAGGCTAATGGTGAGAAATCAAAATGCCAATAACTAAAATGTTGAAAAATGCATAAAAACAACACGGGTCCAAAATTTCGACCCGCAGTCAGCGAGAAGAATAAATTGAGAGAGGTTGTGAGGAAGAGAAAAAAGGTTCTCATGTATCCATATTTCCACCCCAAGCTTCAGAAATGTGAAAATGTATCCTGGTTGAATGGGCCTTTACTCTAAAGTTTAATAATAAAAGTGCAGAAAAATGTATAAAAACAATAGGTCTGAAACTTCATCCCATAGTTAGCGAGAAGAGGAAATTGAGAAAGTCGTGAGCGTGGTTTTCAAACCCAGATCATTCAAAGAATTGTAAAAGGGAGATGTTCAAGGTTTTTAAGGTCGGACAAAGGTCAAACCGAGGTTGGACCGTGATGACATCATAATTAATATAATAATTATTTTAAATATAAATAAAAAAATAAAATTAATAAAATTGAAAATTTGACCAAAATAGTCCAAATAAATATAAAAATTTGTCTTACAAATGTATTTTTCATATCATAACTTTCACAAGATAAACAAGAAATTTAAATTTTTTTTTTTTTTTGGAGAGAGTTTCAACTTATGACATCTGCTCCTGATGACAATTCTTTATCATTAGACCAAGACACCAATTAGTTTTTAGTGTAGGTGAGAATTGAACCCCATATCTCTTATACAACCATCAGAGACTTCACCAGTTAAACTAACTGGAACCTACAAGAAATTTTAAATTTTAAGCAAACATAAATAAATATTCCGTTTTTATTTTTTTAAAAAAAGTATGATAGTCTTAAATTTTTAACCCATTATTATATCTGGGATATTTTTTCCTAACCAAGGGGTCTCTTGTTTTGGTGGGAGGACAGACCAATAAAGCAAATAAAGAAAAGTAAAGAGTATTAATATAAAATGAAGGTGCTCAACCTCCAAGAATGTGTTGGCAGCACCTCCTCCACGCAAAGTGCTTCAAAGTTGGCATTTTATAGTTCAAACCTTCTCTTTACTTATTTCTTTGAAAGTTTCATATGCCAACTTTGAATTTCTATTCTTCTCTTCACTTGAGCATCCTCCGTCGTGTGCTTGTGAATTTCAATTCTTTTCTTCCTTCTTCCTTCTACCCCCCTCTCCACCCCCCCCCCCCCTTTTTTGTCAACTGTACATTTTTAGACCTCTTAACACAAGTTGTTTAACCTAATTATTTAGCCAAGTAATTACTTAGATAAATTATTCAATTCTAGATTAAAACAATAAAATCATATCATGTAAATAATACGGAAATATAAAGCACACAACGATATGATAACTCAGGAAAACCTAATTGGTAAAAAAATCTAGAAATGATTTAACCTAACTATTCTCAAGGTAAAACAGATCTATTATGAAAGAATTGAAATTTGTACAATAGAACTTAGACCACTAACATCCTATTATTATCTCGAGTAGAAAACTTACTATCACGACCACGTGACAGTTTCGAGTCCACGAACTACTTCTTTCTTTGATTCACTGCAACCACAAGTTCTCATACTTGTGACTTCAGACTCCACTTAAAGGTTTCATACCTTCTTTAAAATTCTTTATGCAGCAACTGAAGAGATCATCAAGTTCTTGAACCGAATCTTGATCTTGACAAATCTATATGTGTGTAATAGAACTTAGACCACTAACATCCTATTACTATCTCGAGTAGAAAACTTACTACCACGACCGCATGACAGCTTCGAGTCCACGAACTACTTCTTTCTTTGATTCACTGCAACCACAAGTTCTCATACTTGTGACTTTAGACTCCACTTAAAGGTTTCATACCTTCTTTAAAATTCTTTATGCAGCAACTGAAGAGATCATCAAGTTCTTGAACCGAATCTTGATCTTGGCAACTCTATATGTGTGTATGAAGGTAAACACCTCTAGATTTCACAAAAGATTCAACACACAACACTCAAAAAGACTTCTAAAACGTAGTTATGGTTTTTTCCTTTTATACTTGGAGTAAAACACAAAGCCTTACACATCAAACGGGCTTTGGCTGAATTGGAATTTTTGCAGAAAAATAAATCTGCATGTGGTTCAATCGATCAAATCTAATTTTCAATCAATTGAGCCTTACAGATTTAGTCCAATAATTACTGTAATCATTCGATTCCAATTTTACAAGTAAATACATTTTGAGTAAGCCTAAACTTAGACTCTATGTTTTGATCATGGTTTGTCAACACATTACAAATTGAACTTCTAATACATTAGTTCCTAAAGTCTTAGAACCTAACATCAACAACTTCTTTCATTTCCTCTATCTCATCTTGTCCTCTCTTCTCTATCTTGTGAAAAAAGATCCAAAGTTTTTGAAGAGACACGAAATGGAAAATTTGAGAGCAGAAAGAGAAAGAATAAAAAGAGTAATAGAAAGGCACGCAAGAAGAAGGAGGTTCGAAATTTTTTTTTAATGCTTTGATTTGAACTATGAAAACCATGGACGGTTTTCAGACCCGGGTGATTCAACCATAGTTCGAATGGTTTCATGTTTTTTTTTTTGCATAGAACAGTTCTTAGAGTTAAAAGAACCAGATTGATGAGAGGCTCATGGTTAACCGGGTCGGACCGTATGGTCTAATCTGGGTTTGAAAACTATGGTCGTGAGGAAGAGAGAGAAGGTTTCTTTGTATCCATATTTCCACCCCCTGATTTCAAAATTATGTGAATGTTAGCTAGTTGAATGGACTTTTGCTCTAAAGTTTCAGCCTTAAGGGTAAAACCTGGTTGGCTTTATTTTAAGCTAAATGAAGAGTTTTATAGCAGCCTTTAAGTGTCCATAGTGACTGGTTTTTACGCTTAAAGATGAGGCTATGGACCTCCAAGGTGCTAAATTGATGTTTAGTTCATATTTGCTTTAGTTGGGGAAAAGAGTTAGCTTGATTTATGCATAATTTGGGAAATATTTAACTAAGCCCCCACTGGTTCCTCATTTTCAATTTTTTCAAACTAGGGACAGACCTAGTATTTTAAGCTAGCGAAGGCTGGAGTATAAAGAAAAAAAAACGCCAAATAAGCATCCATATAATATGAAAAAATTATAAATACATAAAATTGTTGTTTCTTAATACATTAAGATGCAATCATCTACCGACAAAGATAAAAATAAAAACAAAATAATGTTTTTTTATTTTAATATTAGGCTGGCTAGGAATTGTTCTTTGGTTGAAGTTAAAGAATTTATAGTGGTGGTGCTAAAAGTTTTAGCTTTTAACACTTCAAAAAGCTACTTAATCTATTTTACCACATCACTTTACAATACACCTAATTTCAAATATTCAATATTTTTTACTACTTCATTTAAAATAATATAAACAACTCAATAAAAATAATAAAGGAAGTGAGAGAATTTAAGTTTTTTAATTGAAGGAAGGGATATAATCTTAATAAAATATTGTATTTTATTTTCAACAACTTGCTACAATCAGCTGATATTTATACTAGTTTACTATAGTTGCAAAAAAATTAGCTTTAATTTCTCCAATAACACATGATTTTTTGGTTCTTTGGTGGTAAAATAATTTTTTTTTGCTAAAATACAATCACCATTGTGAAAGTTTTTATTTTTTTTGTTAAGTTTTTGGGTTGGATAATTGCCATTTGGGTTAGGATAGCTAGACTGAGTGGAGAGTAGGGGGGCCTAAGGTTTTGGAAGGGGGGCTAACTACAAAAATGAAATATATAATAATTTTTAAAAAAAATTGGACCTAGGGGGGCTCGAACCCCCTTGGGCCCCCCACTTGGGTTCGTCCCTGTTTCAGACTCTTGGGAGACTCACCTAAATGTCAAATGAGGGCTAGTAGCTAGAGTTGGCCAATGAGAACCAACTATGTTTTAAAGGCAAAAATGAGTTAAGATAGAAACTTTGGGCTACAGATAGCCAGAGCATAAAAGCTTTTTATTTTTTAATTTTTATTTTTTTATATGAAAATTTCAAGTACAAGACCTCCTCCATAAGCTTGAGGTGCTATCAGTGTCCCTTACCCACTTAATAGTGCGCATGATTTGGGCTCATGCAAAAAGTCCGAAAGAAACCGACCCATACCCTCCAAACCACACTTCTTCAATTTCCTCAATATATCACATGGGCTAGGGCTATGCTTAAAAGAATAAAATGAATTGGGCTTGTAAAAATAAGGTGTCACAGTAATGGATATCAACAGCGAGTAACCAACTCAAACTTATCCACTAATAAACGTTTACAACAATTGACTATAACTACAACAAGAAGGCACTCAACAAAAAAATTTGGATGCTCTCCCTAGAAGGAAGATCAGGCTTCCGTGGTTGGTTCCTAATGCATTTCGGTAGGATTTTTTTGGGCTATTATTATTTTTTTAAAACAGTTCTTTAAGCCTATGAACTTTATTTGTGTTTGGTGTCTTTTATTTTATCATATGAAGAGATATAAACGCGGGACTATACTGTTCTCAAGCATCACTCGCCCAACATTTTGCAAAATTTAATATTTCGATTTAATTTCAGTGTGTGAAGCGTAGCTGGTTCAAGAATCACATGTTGACATGCATGTGGCTTGAGTTTGAGGATTACTTGAGGAACACTTTAGGTCGCTGTAGAATTCTCATCTTATATCCAATGACGGCTCCAGGAATATTTTTTAGGGTGATCACTAAGAAACTTAAATTATACAAAATTTAATAAAGAGAGATAATTTGAATATATCAACGTTACAAAAAAAAAAGAAAAAAAAAAGAGTATAACAAGTTTTTTCTACTAACAAAAAGAAAAAAGAAAAAATTGACTGTAAGAAATAAAGTGGGAATTTAGAATGCTGAGATGAAAGTAATAAAGTAAGAGAATTGAAATGATAATAGAGAAAAGAAAGAAAAACTGATGATATTTGCTGTAAGTGTAACTACAAGTAGAGTCATTAAGGAAAACAAAATTATTGCAACTATAAAGTTAAAAAGAGCATCATTGCCAGTAGGGGTGTTCATCAAACCGCAAAAATCGGACCAAAACTGCCTGCAAAATGGCATAATCGCACCACATTGTAAGTAACAGTGCACCGCACCACATGAAGCAGTGCGGTTTGCGGTTTTATAATATGAAAACCATAAAAACTGCACCGCACCGCATCTCTCTCTCTCTCTCTCTCTCTATATATATATAAAATAAACACAAAAGATCAATACATTAGAAATTTAATACCCTAGCCGTATCTCATTATTTTGTAACTTCTGTTAGTAAAAAAAAAAAAAAATCTTATCACTCTCTTGGCCCTTAAAAGTTAGACCCTAGCAGCCACGCTTCCACCTAGACTACTCACTGCTGTTGCACCAATTGCTTCTATTATTAAGATATTCATGTGTTCAATTCAAGTTTTTCTTTGTTAAAGTTAATCTATTGGCCTATTATACTATTCACTCAAGACAAGTTGTTAAAGTTAATTTATTTTTAAAGTTTTTCTTTGTGCAATACCACCAGTTGTTAATTATATTATTTTTTTATTGATTTGTTGTGTTGCCGTTGGTTCTATGTTAGATGTTTAAGTTAGATATTATTTTTTTATTGATGGGTCCCATGTTAGATATTTTCTTTGTTTTTGTTTGGTATTGAATTTGGATTTTCTTTGTTTTTGTTTGGTACTGAAACTGGGTATATAGATATATATAAACTTTGCTTTTTGCATTTTCAAGGAATTTGTTAAATTAATCACAGGAAATTAAGTTACTGATACATTTTGAATTGTATGGTGATATATGTTAAATTTTTATATAGTAGGTGAATTTTTATACGCCGCACCACACCGCACATGTGACTACAAAAATGAGGTGCAGTGTGGTTATGGTTTTGACTAAATTATACACCGCATCGCACCACACATGTGACCGCAAAAATGTGGTGCGGTGCAGTTATGGTTTTGGCTAAACCGCACCGCAAAGTGTAGTGCTAAAAATAGCCAAAAACCGCACCGCACCACACTGCGAACACCTCTAATTGCCGGCACTGCCAAGGAAAACTCATGAAATACAATATTATTCTTTCCCCATTTCAAGGAAAAATGAAATTAGAGATTATTTTTATGTAATAGGTTGAAAGAATTACAAATTTGAATAATTATTTTTCTTTTTCTTTTTAAATAGGCTTTTTTGTCGAATAATTTGTTAACTCATTTTTGTTTGGTTTAGTCTTTTTTTTTTTTAATTTTTTTTTTCTAAGTTATTTTTGTTGTTATTTGTGTTTTTTTTTTTTTGGTTATTTAAGGGATTTTTTTTGGGGTTTAAGGGGTTAAGGATTATGTTCATGGGGACAAAATTATTTTTAGAGTAATGCTACATCTACAACATTTTTAAAACAAATCTTATGCAATAATTTGTGATTAGTGGGTTAAAAACTGATGTCAATATTGAGCCAAAATAATAATTAGTAACCGCTTTCCACTTAACTAGCCTCTGAGCACGCGCTCACACATGTGCTCAGAGGCTTTTCTATTTTTTGGGTAAGGGTTAATTTAGAGTATTTATTATAATTTAGGATTACTACATTTTTCAATCACAAAAAAAAAAAAAAAAAAAAAAAAACGTAGGGGTGTGATGAGTATTATGTGTGGTGAAATAATTTTTCATCACACCCCTAGGTTTTTTATTTTATTATTATTTTTTTTATGATTGAAAAATATAGTAATCTCAAATTATAATAAATGCTCTAAATTAACTCTTATCCAAAAAATAGAAGAGCTTTTGAGCAGGCGCATGCTCAGAGGCTAGTTTTAGGTAGAAATTTTAAGAATATATTTAAATTTAGGTTATGAATTGTTAGATCAATGTGACCAAAATATAATTTAGAAAATGTTTATTTCATTTCCCAAACTCATTTCTAGTTAAATTAGATTAAATTTGCTGTACTCATTTGACACACTTTAAAACAAAATCATGCCTTTTTGTAAGGCCATGTTCAAGTTTTAGTTAGCCGGTGAATTTGCTTACCCACTAGAGCTATACTAACATTTAGTTACTTACTACACATCCATAACAAAAGTAAAAATAGCTTATATTTAAAATTTAGCTACTAACATTTTTTTTTTTATGGTAAAAGACTAAACTTTTTATAGTTTTTAGGGGCTTTTTTTTTTTTTTTTTTTTTTTTTTTTTGTGGGTAAAGGAAAGGCTCCAGATGTGCATCCATTTTTTTTTTTTGGTTGCTTTTTAGTGGTGTTTTTGTTGTTCTTTTATTTATGATAGTTATCAAGTTGTGTTTAATCCTAAAATTTAGCCATGTACTATACATCCATAATAAAAAGTTAAAAAGAGCTTATATTTAGAATTTAGCAACAAACCATTATTTGTTTCTTTTACAGTAAAAGACTCAAATTTTTGCTGTTTTAGTTTTTTTGTTTGTTTGTTTGATAAGGAAAGGCTCTAGATGTGTATCCACGTTTTTTTCTTTCTTTTTAGTGGTGTTGTTGTTCTTTTTTTATTTTTTATTTATTTTTTTTATGACAGTTATCAAGTTGTACGTTTTATCCAAAAAAAGCTACCCCCATTTTGAAAAAAATAAAATAAAATAAAATTATCCCACATTCTATCCAAAAAAAAATCCTACCTAGCCACCCATTTTTTTTTCCAAATTCAAAGTTTAAAAATACCTTATCCTTATCCCATGGTAACCTACATCAAGAATTCTATCCAAAACAAAAATCATCAGTACCGAATGAAAAAGAACTCATAAAAGAATATAACAAAACAAAAAAAGCCTCATCTGTACAGAATAAAAAAAAAAAAACGTGAAAAAAAATATAAAAGAAAACCTAATTTTCAGGATATTTGATTTTGAAAGAAAATAAAAAGCTAAATTTTAGGGAAATTTAAAAGATTAATATGGGGAATTGGTGTGACCCTTGGATTTAAATAGAGATAAAACTAAATGATACTCTAGTAAAAATACATATCTAACTCCCTACAAAATAGGACCATTTTTCTATTGGTTTTCAAAGTCAACCCTCTCATGTTACCTAGAAAACTCACCTCACGTTTTCCTTTTTTTTTTTAATAAAGATTTATCTTTTTTTTTTATTTTTATTTTTTTAAGTTTTCACTTTCCTTCCTCACGTTTTCTTTTCTAAAAAAAAAGAGTCTCATGTTTTCCTCTTTTTTTTCTTTTTTTTTTCTTTCTTTTAAATCTCTTCTTTATTTTGGGAAAAAAAAAAAAAAAAAGACTCCTACTATAAAACCATTACTATAACTTCTCCATCCATATCCTTAAATTTAGGCACTAACATATCTGATTTTAAAAGAAAATAAAAAGCTAAATTTTAGGGAAATTTAAAACTACACGTTTAAAAATTTCAGATTAAACTATTTTTTCTTTTTAAATCCCACGTTCTATCCAAAAAACACTACCCAGCCACTTTTTATATATATATATATATATATATATATATATAAATTCGAAGTTTAAAAACAGTACATATTTGTGGATAATTATATATACTGTTTTAATCCTAAAAGTTAGCCATTTACTACACATCCATAACAAAAGTGAAAAAGAGTTTAAATTTCAAATATATTTATTTTACGGTAAAAGGATCAATTTTAATCTTAAAATGTAGTGTTTTAATCATAATAGTTAGCCACTTACTGCACATCCATAACAAAAGTTAAAAAGAGTTTAAATTTCAAAGATATCAACTACCCTTAAAATTGAGAAAAGGTACATAACATTTTTTATGGAGTAGTAAATTAATAATTATAAAAAAAATATAAATTGAATTTCACATAGAATTATACAAATGATAAATATAATTTATGTCACAAAAGAAATTTTTTTATAGCAATTTCTTAGATAACAACCACTTCATGTGAGGTTTAAATTAGGTAACCATTAACATGATACATTAAATATAGAATAATACCCTCTGTAAGGACACGATTATTTAACGGCCCAAGAATAACGTTGGGCTCATACATAAAAGATCCCTCACAATATGATTTGTAGAGAGTGGGCTTAAAAGGCTTGCCTTTGATCGCTGGGCAACGGTCTGGTCCTGATTTTAGGGGGGGAGGCGGAAAAAGAGGGGAAGAATGGGAAGAACTTGATGCTCCTCAGACTGAGTCCGAGGAGTCAAACCCTTCAGGCTACATCGTTGTAGGGCTTGGATGTTCAGGCCAAACCCACTGCTGCAGTGGGTTTGGCCTGAACATCCAAGCCCTACAACGATGTAGCCTGAAGGGTTTGACTCCTCGGACTCAGTCTGAGGAGCATCAAGTTCTTCCCATTCTTCCCCTCTTTTTCCGCCTCCCCCCCTAAAATCAGGACCAGACCGTTGCCCAGCGATCAAAGGCAAGCCTTTTAAGCCCACTCTCTACAAATCATATTGTGAGGGATCTTTTATGTATGAGCCCAACGTTATTCTTGGGCCGTTAAATAATCGTGTCCTTACACCCTCTAAAGAAAAAGTAGCGTAAATTACATTTTTTTTTAAAAAGTAGCGTAAATTACATAGAAAAGCTTGTTTACATTTGTTTAGGTTTTGAAAATGAAACTGATGATTTTGCATTTCTTACAATTCATGTGTCTTGGAAATTGGCTACGTTCAAGTCTGGGAATAAAAACCGATGTATACGTCAACCTAAGAGAGATAAAAGAGTTAGGGTTAAATATAAGATTACTGATACATTTTGAATGAGAAGGTAATTTTTTGTTTTGGATATTGGGAAACAAAGTAGACTGTAATACCCCTTAAAAAAAAGTAGCGTAAATTACATTTAAAAAAAAAAACCATAAAAAGAGTTTGTGTTTGTTTTAAATTGGGTAACCATTAACATGATATATCAAATATATAATAATACCCTCTAAAAAAAAGTAGTGTAAATTACATTAAAAAAAAAAGTAGCGTATATTACCACTTCAAGTAGCTTAATTCCCTTAAAACCCAACACTAAATTGACCAGTCATGCTCACATCTGCTTCGGCCTGCAATGCCTCCATAAATTCCTTGGTCCCAGACCTCGCAATTGTACCCAAATTATTCACCAAATCTATAACCCAAAAACTAGAAAAGTGTTAGCAATCTAAAATCAAATTAAGCGTGCGTTTGGATTGGGATTATAAATGAAAATTATTTGACTATTCAATTTATTTTTGTTACTATTTATGGGCCCCACTGCACTTTTTGGCACTATTAATGGGCTCCACTGTATTATTTCAACTAACTTTTACCTTTATTTACAGTACTTTCAGCAATAATTTTTTAGTTTCAGTAAAATAAGTGGTATCCAAATACATCTTAAATATTAAGTTCTTGGACCACAACAGAGAAGCATAATATATAAGTACCTGCACACATAAATAGAGAGAGTCTTGTTAACTTTGTCTGTGAGGCTCTCAAATCGAATTTTATCCAATACCTACAGACATAAATGTAAAACCAGTCAGTCTTAATTCTCATCCAAGTAGCTTAATTCCCTTAATAAAAATACCATAAATTCCCAAAAAAAAAAAAACCCCCCCAAAAAAGAGTTTGTGTTTAATTGTAGGCCAAAATAAAAAGAAAGAGTCTTTACCAATATATTTTTTTAAGTAGCCAGTTCAAGCACAAACCCTCTTATTTAAAATCTCATAGTCAACCATGGCAATAAGCCATAGTCAAACACCCTTGCAAAAGATAGAACCTAAAAAGTTGTTAGAGCCTCTGACAGTAAATGTCTTCAATTTGAAGAAAAATAAAGAAGGATATAGAGCTAAACTAAATGTCTTCAATCTGAAGAAGAATGAGAGATAGAAACTGGCAGTGTACGTGAGTTTGTGGGTCTTAAAGTGTAGGAGTTTTAATTTGCATATTTATCCTCGTTAATTGAAAACTTGTAAGTGGGTATGATGAGGGTACTTTAGGCATCAAAATTGTGGAATTCAAATAGGGGAAGCTTCTGAAATAGTAGTATAGATACATAAGATTTGTTGTGAAATTATTGTAAAAATGTTGTGAATGTAACACCACTTTTACTTATATTAAACCAAAATGCTTATAACTTTCAAGTCAGGGTGGTCAATATTTTTATTAGGGTGGTCAAAATAGGTTAATTTAATGCACACACACACACACATATATATATATATATATATATATTTTTGCAAGTGTATATATATATATATATACACACATTTTTTGGCGAGTCAGGGTGGTACTGTGACCACACTGAGTTACAAGTAGTGCCACCCCTACTTATATCTCTTTGACTTATACTCTTTTATTAGTTATTCTTTGATTTTATCTTATTGTTAATTGAATAAAGTTTGGATAGCTTTAGAACAGAACTTTGTGAAATGGACCACTCCATCCAAAATCACTCTCCCACTAACCCATGTCTTCAAAAGAATCAAAACAACTCTACTTATCAAAAAAAAAAAGAAAAAAGAAAGAAAAGAGGAATGATGACATTCTACTTTACTCAAATACAAATGCATGTTTCAATTCTCACTATTCCACATTTAACTCCCATAAAACTCTTTCAAAACAATCCCACGTGTTCCATTTGAATTCAAATAACTATTAGCAGAAAAAACCATTCAACCTCGACTAAATTCACTTTGAAACCCACTAAAACCATTCATCCTCGTCTAAATTCACTTTGAAACCCACTACTATTAAGCGGTTAACCAACTCAAAACTTATCCACTAATAAACGTTTACGGCAATTTACTATAACTACAACAAGAAGGCACGCAAAAAAAAGAAAAAAAAAAAAAAAAAGATGCTCTCCCTAGAAGGAAGATGAGGCTTCCGTAATTAATCTATACTATTATTTAAGTGATTTTTCCTATTTGGATTTCTCATTTTTTAGTTTAAGAATGTCCCTATATCCCTATGTTTAAGTAGAGACAAAATTAAATGATAATCTGGTAAAAATGCAACTCTAACTCTTACTAAAATATTACCTAAAAAATAAAACCACTAAAAAAAAAAAAAAGTCTTATCGCAAGCGCAAAGCGCATGTGTTGATGCTAGTTGGTTCCTAATGCATTTCGGCAGGTTTTTTTTTTTTTTTTCTTGGGCTATTATTATTTTTTTAAAACACTTCTTCAAGCCTATGAACTTTATTTGTGTTTGACGTCATTTATTTTATTACACGAAGAAATATAAATGCAGGACTCTATTGTTCTCAAGCATCACTCACCCAACATTTTGCAAAATTTGGGGGCATTTTGGTATGGTAGTTTAAGCAATACTTTTTAGTTTTTAAACAACATTACACGTATTTTCACACACTTTTTTACCCACACGTATTTCTAAAAAATACAAATAACATTAATAGAATAATGTTATCAGATGGCCCTAAGATATTTTAGATTTAATTGCAGTGTGTGAAGCGTAGCTAGTTCAAGAATCACATGCTGACGTGCAGGTGGCCTTGAGTTTGAGGATTACTTGAGGAAGACTTTGGGTTGCTGTAGAATTCTCATTTTTTTTTTTTAATCTATTTGACTCATATTCTTTTATTAGTTATTCTTTGATTTTATCTTATTTTTATTTGAATAAAGTTTGGATAGCTTCGTAACAGAATTTTGTGATATGGAGTCTATATAGAATCTATCATGTTTTCTTTGACCAGATGTGTATATGATCACGAATTGATTTTTTTAAAAGGCTTCTGAGCAGGCACAAACTTATTCTTATCAATTTTATCTCAATGGGTTAATTCATTTTATTTTATACCAATAAAGTAATACACTATTAGAATTCTTGCAAATAATAATTGTAGGGGTGTTAGGCCCAACAACATATATCTATGTATACATTGGGCCGGGGGTTCAATTTGAGGACATGAAGTAGTTCGAAAAGAGGTGAATATTATCATGGGAGTCCGTGTTAATAAGTGAAGGGGTTAGTTTTGGTTATAAGGGTCCACGAGAGTAGTTTGAGGATAAATGCCTCCTTAGCTGAGCCAAATCGAGGTTCGAAGGGGTGGTTTGCCATCCAGGGCAACGTTTCAGAAGATTCTATTAATACGGATAAGTATCACAGAAGCGTAGGATAGAAGGAAGTCTTAAAATATCTAAAGAGAAAACTGCTACCACTGTATTGAATGCTTTGTAGCTAACTTTCTGGCCGCATTAATGAGGAAGTGATACCTGAACAGTAATTTTCAACCTTACAGCTATTACAAGAGACTTCAGGAAGGTGCTAATGAGATAAGGATCAATATCAGCAATCTACTCTACACGTGGCGGGTAGAGATGACAGAAGGAAAATAGTATAAAACAGAAAGAAGACCCTGAAGGATGAGGATTGAGAAATTGAGAGAAAAAATACTGTAACAATCAATAATTGAACTTGTAATCAAACTTGAGTAGAAATATACAAGAACTGATCTCCTCGGATTGTGCTGAGGACAATTTTCTTTATATTAAACCAATCTATCTTTATTTTCTTGTTATCTAGATCCATTTTACTTGTTACTTGACTCATTAAAGCCCAGTTTTTCAACTCACTCTCTACAAATTCATTGTATTGGGCCCCTTGAGTCTAAATTCATCCATCTTTTGGGATTGTGAGCCAAATTGTGTCCTTACAACAACAACAACAATAACAACAACAATAATAATAATAATAATCACTGTGGCTCAAAAATTCAATTTCATTCCCAAAAAAGTGACATTTTTTTTTTCATTTCAAATTATTTGTCTAATCATTAATGGTTGAAAACAATTTTGTACATGGTTTTTTATTTTATTTTATTCAAAAAAGTGCTCTTTTATCTTAAGCTTTAACTATAATTAAAAAGGGTCATTTAAAAAAAAAAATTAGAATTTAAAAGGATGCTTCATATCTAAAAATACCAACTGTTTAAGGTAATGTTCTTAAAGAAGTGCTCAAGAAACAATCAATCTTTTACTACTTTAGACTTAAACCAAAGTGATGAAGGATCATATATATATATATATATATATACTTTTTTTTAAATTAACTTTATGCCAAATATATTTGCAGTATTCAAAAGATAAAATCAAAGCTAAGACTTCAAGGTAGAATTCATACACTGATTAAGTGTAACCTTAGAAGATCGGTAAGCATGTGAATGCCCCGAGCAATTCTCCACCAAAAAGAAAAAAAAGATAGAAAAAGTAGAAAAACATATATCAATTTTACATATAAGTAAAAGTTGTTTCATCAGACCTTCAAAAGAATCTTAGATAATGGTTAAATTTTGCGTAATTGTGTAAATATTACATATGTACCGATTGATCACACAAATAAATAAATAATGTCAATTAAATATGACTAGCCTCATCGCACGCGCTTTGCACATACTCTGAGGCTTTTTTATTTTTTGGTTGATATGAAAAAACTTTCATTCATTACAATTTGGGGTTTATTTGTTTGCTAGTAACATTTATGCATTTGTTAATCACTGAAATATACATAAGTCTGATGAGATCTACCAAAAAATGAACACACACATATGAAACTAGCTTCTTCACACGTGTGTTAGGCTCTACTATTTTTATATCCTAAGTACAAAAACTTTTATTCATCATAATTTGGATTTTATGCATTTTCCAATCATCAAAATTCCTAGTTGTGTCATGAGATATAACACAAAACATAAATACATCTAGAAATGCATAAATTTCATCACACCCTAAGTATATTTGTAATTGAAAAATGCATAAATTTTGAATTATAATAAATGAAAAGTTTTGTGCTTAGGAAAAAAAAAAAAAAAAAAAAAAACCTTCTAAGCATGCGCATTGTGCGGGTGAAAATGCTAGTCAAAATATATAGCTCTTCACACTTCCACGTTTCAAACCTTTAATTGAATAAGAGATTAATTGAATAGAGAGGTGGAAAGTGGTTTGTGGGCTATAGAGGATTCTTGGTTGATGTTCAATGGCTAATTTGATGTGCTCGTAAGCCCATAATGGAGGCTGCTTTTTGGATTACATCATTGCACAACTATGGGTAACAAAATTTGAGTTCCAGCCAAGGGATTAATTGGTGGGTTGAGTGTTTGGAGGTTTGGGTTTTTCGAGATTTTGGGTGTGTTAATTTTTTTTTTTTTTTTTTTTTTTTTTTAATTTGAAAAAAGCAGAGTTGTTAACTATTTTTTGCTAATGGCTTTGATTTCAAGTATATACATTTTGTTTTTTGTTATGTGTTTTTTTTATTAAGAAATTTAAAATTTTTGTTTGTTTGAGATTGATGATGCACAAAATCGTTAGTGAGTTGATTGTCAATACGTGTGTCGAATAAGGTACTTGAAGAGCAAAGAAGATCAAAAACCTATATAGAGAGCATCGGTGGGGTGCCGACCAAAGACTCTTTGAAAGTTATGTCAGTAATAGAAGAATTTCCGATAACTCAAAAGTGTAAGATCTAAGAAATTGCTTGTAACTTGGAGAAGAGGAGACTTGGTGCTTATATACTGGTATAGGGCTGACCAAGATCCCAAGGACGTAGGATCTTTCCTTGCAGGAAGATATGAAGTTAATGTTCTGAGATATTATGTCTTTACTTCTCATACTAGGAGAATACGAATATGTAAAAGAATCCTTGGACATGATGTGCAAGTTCTTTTCATATAGGAATGCATGAGTGGAGAACATGCAACAAGGTATTTATGGGACTAAGTGTAACCACCCTTCAGTCTTGGGTAATCCGACAGGTGATTATCTTGATAGTGCATTTGGATAGAGGGCACGAAAGGCATCGTGTAGTTAAACCTAAATGACATTTCTCATTTAGAACAGCAAAAAAGGAGTAAATACCCAACGGTGAATGTAAGTGGAGAGAATTGTTGTTGTTGCAATGTAACCAGCCCAAAGGGTATATTTCACCCGATGGACATTACAAACCCGAAGGGTATAAAGAGTTAGAAAAATTTTGAGCTAAAATATTCCTTATCAAAGATATAGAGATCGGTGATTTTTTGTGTACAAGCTTCAGTTTGTAAATCAAAAAATCTGATTGGTGTTAATTTGGCTTACAGTGAACACTCACCATTACTTTGATTTTATAGGCGGGTGCATTAATTGACTTAGATTATGAATTTAGAGGGATTGAAGCTCTTATCTTTCCTACCATTCTTAAATGCATTTTTCTTTTATGAGAAAAGACTAAGATCCCACTGGATATAAATTTTACAACCATGAGGTAAGGCAATATGAAAAATTGTTATTTTGTTAGTTTTTTTTTTTTATTAGTATATTTTTTAATTAATGTTGTGTGTGATATTGAGTTTGCAATTTGGTACTATTTTAGTGAAAATATACAAGTAGTCAATTTTTTGGAATGATGTGGCTAAGTTTTGGATTTCAGGCATTCATAATTTGAGGCAACCATATGAAGAGGAAGAGTGTCTTATAGAGTTTAAGGATCTATGGCTTGGAGCTAAAGTGATCTATTAGCATATATATGGTATTTTGCCCTATGGTCCTGTGGGATATATATATATATATATATATATATATATATTTTGAGAAAGGTCCTGTGGGATATTTGGTTGTGGTATTTGTAAAATTATCTTAAAGATGTAGGTAAGAATAGATTGCAGTGGTTGAAGGCTACTATAAAATTTTGATTACTTTTCATGAGTCGGTTTCAAATAATTTTTTACTTATAATACTCTTTTTATTGTAAAATTAGTTGTGGGGGCCGTTTAGTCACTAAAGTTATTAAAGTCAAGTTAATTGGGCCTGTGGCCCATCCGAGGAAGCAAACCTACCCGATGAGGCCCATATCAGATTGAAGGGGTAACCAAACGAAGGGAAGAGGGAATATCATGAAAGGGGAGTTCAGTGTTCGTCTGAGGACAAAACCCTTCTCGGCAATATGAGTCCAAGGACGATCAGGACACCATCTAGTTACAAACATACCTCGGAGCTACATCACCACTCAAGGTGGGATAAGGGGCCAAAGGTGGGAGAGAGAGAAGACAAACAAATATCTACGGTAACAGCTGCCTCCGCATTAATTGCCTCTCAACCAACTCTCTGGCCGCATTAATGTGGAAGTGATGCCTGAACAGTGGTGAAACAGCCTTACAGCTACTAGAAAGAGGTTCCAGAAGGTGTTAGATGGGACAGAAAGAGATCCCCTGAACCCAGCCTACACGTGTGTGGTGAAGATGGAATAAAGAGGGCGGTATATAACATGAAAGGAGAGCATGTAGAAGGGGGATCAGAACATAGAGAAAAACAAAGAGAAGACTCAGGAAGAAAACTTGAAAAACAAAAGAACTGTATCTAATTTCAAAGAAAAACCGATTGTTATATCAGCTCTGATCTATCTATGAACGTGAGGTTGAATCTTTTTACTTCTAGAGAGGTTAATCTAGTTCTTGAACACCCACGCTCTACAAATTATATTGTTTGGGCCTTTTAACGTACGAACCCAAGATCGGATTTGGGATCGTTACGAATTGTGTCCTTACAATTGGCGCCGTCTGTGGGAAGAGCTTGTATTAACTTAAAAGACTTCCGGTGCAACGTTTATGATGGAGGAAGCAGGTCCACATCATTACGCGGCGGGACCGCATCAGGAGGATGCCAACCCGCACCAGGCAGAGTCAAGGGGCTCCCAGCATGGTGATCCCCATAGGAGTCCCGAACGGAGAGAAGGTCGTGAGGGGAGTGTACGCACAACTCATACCACTAAAAGTCTCTCTCGTGGGATGAGTCATGTCTCCCGCGCAAAGTGTGACGGGAATCTCCAATGCGAGATTGCCGATTTGAAGAGAGAGTTGCGTCATGCCCGGCGGGAACGCTCCCCACCTTGCTCTGAACCATCATCCGAGGAGTCGGATGGAGCTAGTTATAGGCGGAGATCGAGAACTTCGCTAAGCGAGACTTTCTCCTATGAGGAGAAGCACCGCCATAGACGTAGGCGCAGAAGTTCACCTAGCAGGGGCTTGGGTAACAATGCCATGAATAAAGCCTTGAGCCAAATTTCCAAATCACCCTTTACGAGGAATATAGACGATGCAGTTCTTCCTCGGCGATTCCATCAGCCTACGTTCTCCCTATATGATGGCCGGTCGGACCCGGTAGAACATGTAAGCTATTTTAGCCAGAAAATGGCTATCTACTCCAGGGACGAGGATTTGATGTGCAAGGTCTTTCCATCAAGTTTGGGTTCGGTGGCGATGAGATGGTTCAACGGCTTAGGGGCCAATTCTATTGAATCTTTCAAAAAACTGATCCGGGCTTTTGGTGCTCGTTTTATTACATGCAGCAGGGTTCCTCGGCCTTTGGGATCTTTGCTGACTATGTCTATGCGAGAGGGTGAGACTCTCAAGACTTATTCGGATAGGTACTGGGAAATGTTTAATGAAATAGAAGGAAAGAACGATGATGTCGCCATAACCACTTTCAAAGCTGGCCTCCCAACCGATCACAATTTAAGGAAATCCCTGACGGGTAAACCTATTACCAGTGTACACCAGTTGATGGACATGATAGATAAATACAGAAGGGCAGATGAGGATTAACTTCAGGGAAAAGGGAAGGCCAAGGTGATCCCTCAAGAGAGGAGAGATTTCAGGTTGGACCATTATAACAGTAACCGACCCCGGAAGGACTTTGTCGGGCAGTCGGGTTCGGCGGACACCCAGGTGGTTAATGCAATATTTGGAGAGCCAGTGCAGCAGGTTTTGGAGAAGATAAAGAATGAACCATTTTTCAAATGGTCGAACAAGATGGCGGGAGAGCCTAGGAAACGCAACCCGAACTTATATTGCCACTATCATCTGGATCATGGGCACACGACGGAAAATTGCAGGAATTTATGAGACCACTTGGAACAGTTGGTCCGAGAAGGGAAATTAAAGCAACTTTTGCATCACTCCAGTGGTAGGGCAAGCCAAGCAGGTTCAGAGATGCGTGAGGACGCTTCTTCAAGACTTCCTCTGGGTATGATTAACGTTATCTTTGCGGCCTCGGAGAGGACTGGATCTTGCCCTTCTAGGGTACTGTCGGTGTTCTGACCCCCGGCCGAGGAGCATTTCCAAGTATCGAAGAGAACCAGGGTGGATGTCCCCCTGATTCTAGGCTTTTCGGATGAGGACATGGTTGGAACCATACAGCCCCATGATGATGCTTTTGTGGTAATGCTGAGAATTAGCGGGTATGATGTCAGAAGGGTGATGGTAGATCAGGGTAGCGCTGTGGATATAATGTATCCAGACTTGTATAAGGGGCTAGGTTTGAAGCCAAAGGATTTAACAACCTACAACTCCCCTTTAGTAAGTTTTAAGGGAAGGATGGTCGCCCTCAAAGGATTGATCAGGTTGCCTGTACAAGCAGGTACGGATGTGGTGGATGTGGACTTTATTGTCGTAGATGTTTTTTCTCTGTACACGGCTATTATGGGCAGACCTTGGCTTCATACCCTTAAAGCAGTCTCGTCTACTTTGCATCAGAAAGTGAAGTACCCATCCGGAGGCCAAGTGTTGGAAATAGTAGGGAGTCAGGTGGTTGCTCGACAATGCCTAGTAGCGGCTATACGGCATTAGCCAGAAGCAGAAACCTCGGCTACGGCCGACGATGAATTATAGCAATTAAAGCCCCCAGCATTACGCTTGGATGTACCAACCGATGAGGTAGAGTGTGAAGATTTGGAGAGGGTAATTGTTGCTGGTGATCCGGAAAAATTCTTCCAGATTGAGGCTAAGTTGCCTTTGCAAGAGAAGGAGAGGTTGCTGGAATTCCTCCGAGCAAATGTAGACGTGTTTGCATGGAACCCGTATGAAGCCCCAGGGATGGACCCGAATTTCATTTGTCATCGACTCAATGTGAATCCTGCCGTTATTCCCAGGAGGCAGCCTCCTCGGCAACCATCGAAGGAGCACGCCGAGGCGGTTAGGAGTGAAGTGGCCAAGCTCAAACAGGCTGGGGCTATCAAGGAAGTCTTTTATCCTCAATGGTTGGCCAATACGGTGGTGGTAAAAAAGAAGACTAGAAAGTGGCGGGTGTGCGTAGACTTCACGGACCTCAATAAGGCTTGCCTCAAGGATCCATTTCCCATGCCGAAGATAGACCAGTTGGTGGATGCAACCGTGGGTCATCCTAGGATGAGTTTCTTGGATGCCTTCCAAGGATATCACCAAATACCGCTGGTCGCGGACGATTAGGAAAAGACTGCTTTTGTCACCCCAATTGGGAACTACCATTATAAGGTGATGCCTTTCGGTTTGAAAAACGCCGGATCTACCTACCAACGCATGATGACGAAAATGTTTGAACCACAACTTGGTAGAAGTATTGAGGTTTATATCGACGACATGGTTGTGAAGAGTAAAGTGGTGTTTGAGCATGTGGAAGATCTCACAAGTATCTTTGCGATAATGAGAAAACACAAGTTACGCTTGAATGCTTCAAAGTGCTCCTTTGGTGTGGGTTCTGGAAAGTTCTTGAGGTACATGGTGACATATAGAGGAATTGAAGTTAACCCAGATCAGATTAAGGCCATTAACAATTTACAAGCACCTCGGAATCCAAAAGAAGTGCAGAAACTGACTGGAATGACCGCTGCTTTGAACCAGTTCATCTCCAGGTCAGCTGAAAGGTGTCGTCCTTTTTTCCGTCTACTGCATAAGTGGCAAGGATTTGAATGGACCGAGGAGTGTGCTGTGGCATTCCAACAGTTGAAAGAATACTTGTCCCGGCCATCTATCATGTCTAGTCCTGAGGTGGATGAGGTATTGTTTGCTTATCTGGCGGTCGCCCCTCATGCAGTTAGTTTCGTCTTGAAACGAGAAGACAATGGCATCCAAAGGCCAGTGTACTATGTAAGTAAATCCTTCCATGAGGTCGAGGTGAGATACTTGTCATTAGAAAAGGCCATCTTGGCTGTGGTCCATGCAACACGCAAACTTCCGCATAACTTTCAAGCCCATACTGTGGTTATCTTGACCTAGCTACCCCTCAAGTCCATACTAAGAAGTGCGGACTACACCGGAAGAATTGCTAAGTGGGGCACGATTCTGGGCGCCTTCAATATCAAGTACATGCCTCGCACCTCTGTGAAGGGCGATCTGGTGGCCGAGTTCGCCGAGTGCCCAGAAGAAATTAACATGAAGCAAGACCACATGGATGAAAAATCGGTTAGCCTAATATCCACACAAGGCGGATCCTCTTGGAGGGTGTAAGTGGATAGGGCAGCGAACCAACGGGGAGCAGGAATGGGATTAGTATTGATATCCCCCGAAGAGGTCATCGTCGAGAAGTCATTGAGGTTAGGGTTCTCTGCTACTAACAACAAATCAGAATACGAAGCTTTGTTAATGGGAATGAGTATGGTCCAAAAAATGGGCGGAAAGGTAGTGGAATTATTCTCGGACTCGAGATTGGTAGTCGGCCAGGTGAGAGGAGAACTGGAAGCCCGGGATCCAAGGATGCAAGGGTATCTGAGCCGGGTTAGGCGTATGCAAACAAAGTTTGAGTCTTTCGACTTATCACATATTCCCCGAGGTGAAAATACTCACGCTGATTCCTTGGCAACCCTTGCCACCTCCTCGGTACGGAATTTTCTTTGGGTGATCATAGTTGAAGACCTATGTACCCCCACCTCTCCAGAAAAGGATGTTTGCCAAGTCTATCAAACCAGTTTACCGCCGAGCTGGATGGATCCCATATTGAAATTCCTTGAAAGTGACATATTGCCCGAAGAGGAGGTAGAAGCTGAGAAAATACGGAGGAAAGCTCCCCGGTACTGGTTATCTGAGGATAAAAAGTTATACAAACAGTCCTTCTCTGGGCCATACCTGCTCTGTGTGCCTCCTGAGACTGCAGAATCAATCCTAGAAGAATTGCATGAGGGCATTTGTGGAAGTCATACAGGGGGAAGGTCTCTATCATGCTGAGCCATCACACAAGGATATTGGTGGCCAAATATGCAGAAGGAAGCGTAGGAGTATGTTAGGAAATGTGATCAGTGCCAAAGATTCGCTCCAAATATCCATCAACCGGGAGGAGTTCTTAACCCTCTCTCCAGTCCTTGGCCTTTTGCTCAATGGGGGCTGGACATTGTTGGCCCTTTTCCTAAAGTCCTAGGAAACAAGAAGTATCTGCTAGTCGGTACAGATTACTTCACTAAATGGGTTGAAGCTGAGCCCTTGGCGAACATCAGAGACGTAGATGTTAAGAAGTTTATTTGGAGGAACATTGTCACGTGATTTGGAACTCCACACACTCTCGTCTCGGATAATGGACTTCAATTTGATAGCAATGCCTTTTGGCAATACTGTTCGGACCTGGGTATAAGAAACAGATATTCCACTTCGGCTTATCCTCAAGGGAATGGGCAGGCTGAAGCTGTTAACAAAGTAATAGTCAATGGGCTTAAGAAGAGGCTGGATGACGCAAAAAGGAAGTGGGTGGAAGAATTGCCACATGTTCTCTGGACATATCGAACAACACCCCGACGTTCAACGGGGGAAACTCCCTTTTCCATGACCTATGGGGCCGAGGCCGTCATCCCCCTAGAAACTGGATTCCCAACGTTAAGGACCAGTACATTCTCTTTGGGCAATAATGATGCGATGTTGGAGAAAAGTTTGGACCTGATCGAAGAGCGAAGGGAGAGCGTGATGGTTCAACTAGCTTACTACCAGCATAAACTCAAGCAAGGCTATGATAGTAATGTGAAGCTAAGGCTGTTAGCCGTAGGAGATCTGGTGCTGCGAAAAGTTCTGGGGACCACCAAGAATCCAAATTGGGGAAAATTGGGACCCAATTGGGAAGGGCCTTATCGGATCACTTCTATAGCCGGAATAGGAGCCTATCATCTGGAAGACCTAGATGAAAAAGCTGTACTTTATCCTTGGAATGTAAATAATCTCAAGAGGTATTATTATTAATAATAGTATTTCAATTCAAGTTTTTCTTTTAATTTACGTTAGCCATACATCCTGTGTTCCTACACCCTATGGTATGTATTGAAATGTTAAACAGAAACTAAGTTATGTCAGGTCCTCGGATCACAAACTTGGTGGAAATTAACGTCCTATGATGTATATTGAAATGTTAAACAGAAACTAAGTTATGTCAGGTCCTCGGATCACAAACTTGGTGGAAATTAACGTCCTATGATGTGTATTGAAATGTTAAACAGAAACTAAGTTATGTCAGGTCCTCGGATCACAAACTTGGTGGAAATTAACGTCCTATGATGTGTATTGAAATGTTAAACAGAAACTAAGTTATGTCAGGTTCTCGGATCACAAACTTGGTGGAAATTAACGTCCTATGATGTGTATTGAAATGTTAAACAGAAATCAAGTTATGCCAGGTCCTCGGATCACAAACTTGGTGGAAATTAACGTCCTATGGTAGGTATTGAAGTGTTGAACACTAAGTAAGTTGTGGCAGGTCCTCGGATCACAAACTTAGTGGAAATTAACGCCCTATAACATCTATTGAAGTATTAAAGAGGAATCTATGAACGTCATTTAATGTACAATCGAAGTACTGGAGGCATAATTTTATTCAGTTTTTGAACTTTTATAAAAAGCTGCAATTGATTGGAAAGAATACGTGCGTATCTAAAACGTCTTCCTAAGACCCCGTTGTATTAATGCTTATCATCTATTTTTAATTGCCAATTGACGATGTTTATAAGTAGAATTGCCCCATGCAAACAAAAGATAGTTGAAATGAACCCATCCAAATTACAGTAACACAATGAGCAAGTACAAGAATAACATAAAGCAGCAAGAGCGATAAGAAAATAAACATGAGGGTCCTTACTAAATTTCTAGTTAGACTACAAAACAATTCCTACTTTTTCAATTTGAATTGGATCTTCGGGTCCTGGCTGGCAGATTTGTCTGCCTCCGAAGTAGTGATTTCCTCTTTATCCTTAGTAACGCCCCCAATTGGCAAGACTGTGGAAGCCAAATCTTGTTGAAAACTTTGGGAGGCCGTCTCTGCCTCCGAAGCAGTTGCGGTCTTGTCCGAGGAAGCTCCTGGAGGGGCAATTCCCCCTTTAGCTGATTCTGGCTAGCTAGAGAGAGGAAAACTACAAGGCAAAACCTCCTCATTGGGGTTAACGACTGAAGAAGGAGCTTCAGCTTGATGGGGTAGAAGAGCTGAGGGACGGATCGCCTCAGGATAGAATACGTTCTCTGGCTTACGTAACTCAGATGAAGCCTCCACCCCAGCACGGTTAAGGGCCTCATCCCAAGTTTTTGCGCAGTAGATACGACACACCGCAGGAACCTCGGCTTTCAAAGCCTCCTCAGTCTTAGCTATACCAACCTCATAGCCTCTCTGCTCAGCTTCATTCATTGCCTATTCGGCCTCGGTTTTTGCTTTCTCGGCTTCCTCCCTGGACTTTTCAGCTCGCTCCCTTAGCTTTTGGGTTTCCTCCGAGTGCTTCTTAAGAACTAGGACTTGTTCCTGAGCCTTCTTCAGTTCGGCATTCGCCTCACGTAAGCGGTTCCCTTGGTCATCGGCTTGCTTTTGATAGCCTTCTAGTGCCGACTCGGCGCTCTTGCGAGCTTGCTCTTCAGCATGTAACTTTTTCTTTACATCGGGCAAGTCCTGTTCAAATTTGGACAAGGTCTGTATAGCCGTTATCCGTCTCTTCCTTTCATCATCTAGCTGATCGGAGCAGATATTGAGCATCTCATCTAGCTTGAAAGTATTTTGGATAATCTGTAGAAAAGAGGTTAACACTATAGTCAGTGAAAAGTACATATTGGTGACTAATGATCGTGAAAGGAAAGAGCAAAAAAGTCAACCTCTTACCATGCCCAAGTATCTTTTATTGTCGAGGATGAGTTCATTCTTCCTCATATTCTTTAGTTCGGCCATATCTTTTGGGAGCAATAAGGCTTCCTCTATGGCCAAGGCTACGTGGCACTCTATGCCGCCGTTGAAGTCCCTTATAGATGTATCATCTCGCAGGGGCTCCCCACCATGCATAGGTGCTGGCAACCATGCTTGTGGCTCTGAAAGTTGGGAATCAGATCTCTCTTGGCCCCGCGTAACTTGGTGCCTGGTTTTTTGCTGCTTTGCAGCTCGTTGGGTAGCCTCCTCGCGAGTAAGACGAGGCTTGCCAATGTCTGCCGCCTCCTTCCCCTTTTGCTCCCTGCGCCTTTTTAACTCTGCAGCGCCAGGATGGGCTGGTTGAGGAGGTTGACAAGAAGGCTGGCGAGGAGCAGGAGAAGGAGACCTAGCGGGAAGAGATGGAGCCTAGGATTGTGTTGATTTTGCCGGTGCACTCTTCCCCGGTTGACCTTCCATCAACTCTAGCAAGCTTCTTTGGGGTTTTCTCTGTATCCCCATCTTGTCAGGATCTTCCCCGGAGTTTACAGATTGATCAAAAATCCCAAAGTCGTCCGAAGTTTCAGAGACCTCTACAACTTCTTCCTCGTCTTTTTCCTCTTCCTTTCTCTCTTCTACTTCCTCTTTTCGGGGGGTAAGCTGGGATGAAGAGGCTCCTGCTGAGACTTTGGCCACGAAAAGAGGCCCGGTACGGGATGTATATTGGGGAAATGGAATACCTTCTGGGACTATGAACCCTGTATAGGCAACACTGATACGGTGAAGCCGAGGATCGCGGGCTCTAATAACGTACTTCGGCACCTGGAAAGCGGATGATAGGGGGGTATAGCCGAGGATTAAATGTGCAGCTCGGAGCTGGCCGTCAGCTTCGTTCACGTATATCTCAGTTTTCAATACCTTATCCAAGCTCGTCTTACTGACTAACCTAAGGTTGGGCTTTGTGTGACGTCTATCTGCAGAACCATTGAATTGAAGCAAAGCGTTGTTAGAGGTAGGAATCACGAGACCAAAAAAAAAAAAAAAAAAAAAAAAAAAAAAAACGTATACAGAAAGCAAATGTTAGGAATCTCCAACTATGCTCCCACCTGGTACTCCTTCCACCGTGGGGCATGGCAGACCATTATGCCATTCCCCGGAAAAGATGAGGAAATCCTCCTTTAGGTTCTTGGTCGAGGTGGGAAGGTACTGGATTAGCCTCACCTCGGGATATCTCGATCTAAGATAATACCCCTGCCCTTTCAGGTGGTGGAGATTGTACACCCAATTCACATCATGGTGGGTCAATTTTAGGTCCATCCTCTTGTTCAAAGCATCTATGCTTCCCAGAACTCTAAACATATTTGGGGCACACTAGGTAGGGGATAGCCTAAAGAAACTAAGGTAGCTCCTAGTAATACTACCCATGGGGATGGTCATCCCGCCTTCTATGAAGGCAATCATGGGAATAACCATTTCCCCTGTTTGCCTAGCGTCGACCCATTCCCCTTGGGCTGTGTATCTCATACCCACTGTGGAGGGAATCCCGTACTTAGAGCGGAAATTTCTGATACCTTCCTCGGACTCAACTAGACACCGAAATGGACTCTTCTTTTTCCCTATTTTTCTAAAGGATTTAGAAGAGAACTTAACGAATTTAAGATAAAAGTGGTAAAGATTTTAAGAAGACTTACAGGTTTAAAAGAGGGACCTCGGACAAGATATGATTATTTGTAGGCGCTAGGAAAATGATAAAAAAGGAGAAAGGCAGGTTCAGTGTATGAGCTCTGGAGCTGTGTGGTCATTGAAGGTAAGAAAGAGAATTGATTTGAGAACGCCTTTATAGTCGTGTAGAAATTATGAGCGGTAAAATTCCCGCTCATGAAACGATATAGGCCCTCCACCATTTGATTTGCATCTCACCATCGAACGTGGGAGACAAGGGCGTCGCCAAAATTTAATGCTGCCAGAATCGGGATACTGAAGCGTCAGAAGCATGCCTCCAAACATAACTGGGTACGGGCTTATGACGTCAAAATCTATCTTTTCTCCCGAGGAGTCGAAAAGCAAGATTTTGAGGGGCTATTGTGGGGGCCAGTTAGTCACTAAAGTTATTAAAGTCAAGTTAATTGGGCCTGTGACCCATCCGAGGAAACAAACCTGCCCGAAGAGGCCCATATCAGATTGAAGGGGTAACCAAACGAAGGGAAGAGGGAATATCATGAAAGGGGAGTTCAGTGTTCATCCGAGGACAAAACCCTTCTCGGCAATACGAGTCCGAGGACGATCAGGACGCCATCTGGTTACAAACATACCTCGGAGCTACGTCACCACTCAAGGTGGGATAAGGGGCCAAAGGTGGGAGAGAGAAAAGGCAAATAAATATCTACGGTAACAGCTGCCTCCGCATTAATTGTCTCTCAACCAACTCTCTGGCCGCATTAATGTGGAAGTGATGCCTGAACAGTGATGAAGCAGCCTTACAGCTACTAGAAAGAGGTTCCAGAAGGTGTTAGATGGGACAAAAAGAGATCCCCTGAACTTAGCCTACACGTGTGTGGTGAAGATGGACTAAAGAGGGCGGTATATAACATGAAAGGAGGGCATGCAGAAGGGGGATCGGAACATAGAGAAAAACAAAGAGAAGACTCAGGAAGAAAACTTGAAAAACAAAAGAACTGTATCTAATTTCAAAGAAAAACAGATTGTTATATCAGCTCTGATCCATCTATAAATGTGAGGTTGAATTTTTTTACTTCTAAAGAGGTTAATCTAGTTCTTGAACACCCACGCTCTACAAATTATATTGTTTGAGCCTTTTAACGTACGAACCCAAGATTGGATTTGGGATCGTTACGAATTGTGTCCTTACATTAGTAATTACCAATTTTACTATAAAAAGAGTATTTTTGTTGTATATGAGTAATAATTAGACACTTTTTGTAAACTTTATATTTTTTTATTAAAAAAATATTTTCAAAAATAGAAAACATATTTGTTTTTTCTTTTTCTTTGCTTTTTTCTTATTCCATGTCAACTTTGCAAGTTATAAAAAGAGCATCATGTGCAGAGTGCGTGTAAAGAGATTAGTATACTTATAATTAGATTATTATATACATTACATTATATTTATCAGCACCAGTGGGCATACTCAATATATCTCTAACATTATAAACTTTACCACCGGCACCAGTTCATTCTAGGTGGGGGAGGGAAGGGACCTAACTTTATATATATTATCAATAGAATTTAACAATGCTTAATGGAAAAAAGAAAAAGAAAAAGAAAAAGAGGGAGAGCTAGAGTCAAACATTTGCAAATCTTCAACTATGTAAACCAAAATAGCTATTCAAAACATCTGCAAATCACTTCCCTTTAGCCTCCTTGAAACAATTCTAAGACCAACAATTCTGAGACCCATTTCTAATGTCTACTAATCCTCCCAAAATCTGATACATTTCAGAGAGCTTTATCAAACCACAATATGCTTTAGAAGAGTCAAAGAGGCCTTTATACCTGACACCATGGGATCTTGCCATGCTCTCAGGAAAATACATGCAGAAGGGCTTTCTTTTTACCAAACCTCCAGCAGCAAATGCCCAAGAAGACTTCATCAGGTCTCTCTTGGACAGGCTTAATTAAGCATTCCCTTTCTGTCACCCTTCTCCATTTCTACCCGCTTGCAGGCTGCCTTGTGACACAAAAAAAATGAAAACCCACCTTCAAGCTTGATTTTTGTTGATTGCAGTAACAGCGTTGGAGCTAAATTCATCTATGCAGATCTAGAACATGACAATATCTGATATCCTTTCTCCGATTGATGTACCATCAATCTTTCAATCCTTTTTTGATCATGACAGGGCGGTCAACTATGATGGTCATACTATGCCTTTGCTTTCCATTCAAGTGACAGCACTAAAAGATGCTATCTTTATAGGCTGTCCCATGAACCACTGCATTGGTGATGGAGCCTCTTATTGGCATTTCTTTAACACTTGGTCTGAGATCTTTCAGGCATAGGGAAATAATATTTCCATCACCGAGATGAGTTCATTTCCAGATTTAAAGCACCGAAACTAATTAGAGAAAGAACATTCCAATTCTTATCTGAATCCATAGCAAAAGCCAATGCAGAATCCAACACCAACAAAATCTCTTCCTTTCAGACCTTGTCTGCATAACGCGTGCACGTTGTCTGCCACATGATCAGATAACACATTGCAAATTGGCCATCGATAAAAGGTCAAGAATGAAGCCATCCTTGTCTAATGATTACTTTGGGAACTCACTTTACGTAGTGGGAGGAGTAACGACAGCTGTTGAATTGCTTGAACATATAATCTTGGGTGGGCGGCATGGAAGTTGCATGAGGCTGTGGCTAATTTCACTGACAAAGTTGTGCGCGACGTTCTTAATACTTGGCTGCAATCTCCTTTTGTTTTGCAACCTGCTCAGTTTTTTGACCCATACAGTGTAACGATGGCAAGTTCACCTAGGCTCAACGTGTATGGGAATGAATTTGGAATGGGGATAGCAGTGGCACTTCGCTGTGGGAATGCAAACAAATTTGATGGGAAAGTTTCATCATACCCAGGTCGTGAAGGAGAAGGAAGCATTGATTTGGATGTGTGCCTTCTGCCAGAATCAATGAGCGCTCTTGAGTCTGATGAGGAGTTCATGGGTGCTGTCTCTCTGTCCCACTAGATGCACAGCACGAAGATAGTGTAATCCAACGAAAGATTTGTCAGAATTCACATAAAATAAAAAGTTGCTGTCTCTCTGCCCCACCAGATGCACTACTAGGTTGTCCATGGGTTGGTCTGGGTCGGGTTTGTGCCCAACTCGCAACTGACCCGATCTGAACGGGTGGAGAAGTTTCAGACCCGCCGCCGACTGTGTAAAGCCACCGGTTGAGTCGGATTGGGCTCGGGTGGGCGGCGGTCGGTTTTGATTTCGACCGAAATACAAAGATCAAACACTGAACTTCGATTCCTAAAGAACAAAATCAATAGATCTACAAATCCAAATAGTAGATCTACAAACCCAAAGAATAGATCCATAACAACGATAGACAGCGATTTTATAGATAACCGAACCTAAGAGATGAAAATTTCAAGGAGGCGAAGACGAATTTGAGAGATGGAGGCGAAGACGAGCTATGGACGTTGAGGACGAAGAGCGAATGTCGACAACGAAGAGCACAGATCAATGACGAAGAGCACAGATCAATGATGGAGAGGTTGAGATTGACGACGAGCAGGATCGGCGAAGGGTAGATCGTGAGATTGAGACTTGGTCATATCTTGGTTCGATCAGGTTTCTTTGGGTTTTGGGGAGAAAACCTACCAACCGACCCATCGTTTTTGGGTTTTGGACGCGGAGACTCGCTGCTGCCGTCACCAGCATTGGGTCGGTCGGTTTTCGAGCTGGATCAAACGGGTTGGGTGGGTGGGTCAGGTCTCGGTTTCTGTTGGACACCCCTATGCACTAGCATGAAGATAGTGTAATCCAACTAAAAATTTGTCAGAATTCTCGTATAATAAAAAGTTATTAAGATGTCAAAGTTCATGTCCAATAAAATGTTATCAAGTTTGCATTTGGCCTGGCTTAAAAAACTAGTTTTTTATTTTTTTATTTAGTTTATTTTTACTACTATTTATAGGTCTCATTGTTCTTTTTAGTACTATTTATGAGTCTCACGGTACTATTTGAACTATCTTTTAACTTTATTTACATTACTTTCAGCAAAAAGTTTTCAGTTTCAATTAAATAAACTGTTCTCAAACAGACATTGTTTGTTTGATAAGAGATTTTTAGTAACGTTGTTTAAGTGTTGTGGAAATACATGTGGGAAAAAAGTGTTGTGGAAATACGTATTGTGATGTTTAAATAACGAAAATTATTGTTCAAACAACGTTATCAAATAGGCCTTAAGTAGTGTAATATTGCTTAAAGTTACATAAGATTCAACTTATTAATCCATCATTGTTGTGTGTATATATATATATATATATATATATTTTAAAATTCTTATATATAAAAGCGGCAATGCTGCTACAGTGATTTGCTACTATTCATTCAGTGGTTTTCACTGTTCATCTACCGTGAAATTTTCGTGAGACACTTGTCTTTTTTTTTTTTTTTTTTTTTTTTTTACAGTACCAAGCGGTACTGTAGCTATAGTAGCTACACTTTAAAATATATATATATATATATATTTTTTTTTATAGTCTTCCGTTTGTTTTTTTTCTTTTTCTTTTATATATATTGTTTACTGACACAACAAATTTCACAATATTTTTACAATTATTGAAGTGCCAATTTCTTATAAATCAAAATAAAATAATAAAATATGAAATTGTGACCAACCACAACTGAAAATAAATGTTTTGTGAAAAACGACAATGCTGCTACAGTATTTTAGCAATGTTCATTCAGTGTTTTTGCATTGTTCATCTACAATATCATTTTGGTGAGCCACTTTGTCTTTTTTTTTTTTTTTTTTTTTTTCTTTTAAATATTTATATAAGCTGGTATATATATTGTTATACTGACACAACAAATTTCATAATATTTTCACGATTATTGACATATCAATTTCTTACAAGTCGAAATAAAATAATAAAATATAAGATTGTGACCAATTACAACTAAAAATAAATGTTTTGAGAAAATATTACAACACTTATTGTGCAGTGCTTTTGGTTTATTCAATTGGCACGGTAGCTACAGTGCCTAAAGTTTTTTTTGGTAATCGGTTTGTTTGTTTGTTTGTTTTTTTTTTTTTCTTTTTTCTTTTAAATATTTATGTAAGATGGTATATATATTGTTATATTGACACAACAAATTTCACAATATTTTCACAATTATTGACGTGTCAATTTCTTACAAGCCGAAATAAAATAATAAAATATAAGACTATGACCAACCATAATTAAAAATAAATATTTTGAGAAAAAGGTTACAACACTTATTGTGTAGTGTTTTTGGTTTATTCAACTGGGACGGTAGTTATAGTGCCTAAATTTTTTTTTTTTTTTTAAAAATATTTATGTAAACTGGTATATATATTTTTATACTGACACAACAAATTTGACAACATTTTCACAATTATTGACGTGTCAATTTTTTACTAGTTGAAATAAAATAATAAAATATGAGACTGTGACCAATCACAACTAAAAATAAATGTTTTAAGAAAATGTTAAAACACTTATTGTTATCACAATATTTTCACAATTGTTGAGATCTCAGTTTCTTATAGATCAAATAAAAAAAATGCTAAGTCCACAACATTTTAACATTAATTTATACAGTGCATAAAGTTTTTTTTTTTGTTTTTTTTTTGTTTTTTTGTAGGGACACATTTTGCAGCCCAAGTTCAAGATGTATGGGATCTTGGACTAGTGAACCCATTACAATGAATTTGTAGAGAGTGGGTTAAAGAGTTAGGTTTTAGTGCATGGATAACAGTTAATATGGTGTTCATGACAATCAAGCAGAAATGAGCTAAATTTATCAAAGAAGACTGGTCCTCGGTATGATCTGAGGAGCTTTTTCTAGTGCGTGGTGAGCAGTAGTGGTTCCCAGAGTCCCCCAAATTGCCTCCTACCCCCCATTTTATACTAGCTTCCATCCTCTACCTAACATCCACATGTAGATTTAGATTCATCGTGCTGATACTAGTCCCATCAGCCTCTTCCCAAAGTCGTTGGGAGTGGTTGTAAAGGCTGAAAAACATGGCTCTGTTAGGTATAAAGCATTTAATGCAATAGTGTCAGCTTTCCCTTAGATATTTCCATTTTTTCCGTTGTCCTTTTCCGTTTTAGTACTTATCCTATTCCATGGAATGACCCAGAATGTCAATCTCAGTAATAGGCCGTTCCTTTTGTCCTTGGCCACACCTGGCTGAGGAGGGGTTCTTTCCATGGTCGAGGAGGGGTTCTTCCTTGGACTGGGTCCTTGGCCCAACGTATATACTAGTATGGGCTCCTTGGTTTGTTCCCCCCACAGTTTTTTTTTTTTTTTTTTTTTTTTTTTTTTTTTTTAATATTTATGTAGGCTGGCATATCTATTAACTATATAAAAAGAGCCAAAGGCTCATGAATAGTGTTTTTTTTGGTTTATTCAATTAGTGAAGTGCACTTTTTTTTTTTTTTTTTTTTTCCCTTCAAGTATGCCAGTTGGTTTAAGCTTTGTTTTTGTTTTTTTGTTTTTTTAAGATCTTTATATGTTTACTACTTTGTACTTGCAATGCAAGTTTACATTGTAAATACACAAAAGTGGCAAAAAAAAAGGGTAAATATTGTACAAATTTTGTAAATGTGTACAAAATTTGCCAATTTTTTTGTGTCTACAATATAAATTTACATTGTAATTAAGTACAATGTATACATAGAGATATTATGAAAATGTTGTGACGCATGTGTCAATTCCTTATAGGTCAAAATAAAATAAAATAAAATAATAAAATATTGTACTGAGATCTAGCACAACTAAAAATGTCGTGACATTTTGTTGTTATTATAATATATTCACAACTATTGAGATGTAAGTTATAGGTCAAAATAAAATAATAAAATATTAGACTGGGATTTGTCATGGTCTTATACGATTGAAAATAACTTTTTATAACATAATTATCAAGATTCTTAAAATTAATGTCTCTTTTGATTAATGTAAATTTCTATGTATTTTAAAAATCAAATGATTTATATCTTTATATTGTGATATAAATAAAATCTAAAATTGATCTTAATCACTACTTTTTTTTTTCCCATGGTTAGCACGTGCTGCCTTGACTAGTAATAAATAAAAATGAGATACATCTTAAGCAACATAAGGTGGAGAGACACTCCTCTAAGTAAACATCGCTACATCAATAACATTTTGCTAATTGAGACTTGTAGATGATCTTCACCCCCTTGTACTTTTGCTTGAACTTTCTTGCTCATGGCCGTCACAACCGTCACAACTCTCCCTTTATGATCACAAGCTAAGATCATCACTCCCAAGTCCAACTTAATATAATTTGAGAACTGAAACAATAAATTGCCATTTTATATTTAATATTAAGAATTTGATGAATTAATTAACCAAATCAAGGTTTATTTTATAGGAAAATTCTTAAGTACTCTTGGAGTATATTGAAATTGTGCTTTCTCATCTCACATTCATGATAGATCCTACTATGAATTTATTGAGTAGGCCCTACTATGAAAGTGAGAGAAGAGAGTATCATTCACTGTACTCTAAGAGTACCTAAGAATTACTCTCTTTCATATTGAGAATCAAAGATCATGGTTCTAGCATACAATTTAATAAAAAGAAATGAAAATTTATTATTTTTTTTAAAAAAATATTTTTACTTTAACTTTGATAGAAGGTGATGTATGGTTAAGTAAAGTTGTAATAAAATTTTAAAAATTGATTTTGGAGTTAAGAGAGACAAATAAAGATTGTTTGGTGTGCGGTCATATTGAAGATTAGGTGACTAATGTTAATGACTTACCCTATAGTATATTGGTTTAGAAAAATTAAAGTTTCGAGCTACTAAGGAATAATAATTATCATTGATGATTTATCACATTTATAGCAATTATTTTTTCCAAATAGTTTAGGGTTCTAATTTGGTTGGGTTTCTATTGATCCAATATTTTAGAACTTTTGTTAGGGCAATAGCATTAGTGTTCCAAAAAAAAAAAAACTTATTTTACACTCTAAAAGGTTACTTTATATATCTGGTTAAAAAAAAAAAAAAAAAAAAAAGGTTACTTTATATATCTTAGCATACTGCAAAATCAGGAAAAAAAACCCCAAAATCAGATCAACCCAAAACCATTGAACCCACCACCATAGCGCTGCTACAACATCATAATGAACCTTGCAACCTGATGCCCAAAACCAACCTAGTAAAATCACATCAAACCCAAATATCAAATCAACCCAAAACCACCAAACCCACCATCGCTTCACCATCATAACAAACCTAACAACCCAACACCAAAAATCACTGAAACCCAAATTTGCCAGCCCAAATCCAAATTTGCTCACCCAAATCACGCACAACTCGACTACAACCACTGACCTACACCTTAGAGGATGCATGGTGAGAGAGAGAAATTTTTGTCACATTTTAATTTCTTAAAAATTTTAGTTAGAGTAGAATTTTTTTTTTTTTTTTTTTGAAACTCAGGTAACAGAGTTTTATCCAAATCAAACTAAAAATAGAATTTTTAAAAAACTCAGAATTATTCAGAAACCGGCCAATAAAGGCCTCCTATAACCTATATACAATCAAAGCAAAAGCCCAATTGATTCTCAGCAAAATAAAAAAGCCCAACAATCCAACCAACCATTACCCAAACTCAGAAGCAGCATTTACATTACACATTGCATTTTCAGGTGGGGACTGTGGGAGAGAGAGAGAGAGAGAGAGTGTGATAAGAGAGTTTGAGAGAGTGAAGAAATGGGGAGAAAGAAGGGATTGGAGTTCGATGAATCGCCCCCAGATGACTTCGATCCATCGAACCCGTACAAGGACCCGGTGGCGATGCTGGAGATGAGGGAGCACTTGGTGAGGGAGAAGTGGATCGAAATCGAGAAAGCCAAGATCATCAGGGAGAAGCTCAAGTGGTGCTACCGCATCGAAGGCGTCAACCATCTCCAGAAGTGTCGACACCTCGTCCAACAATATCTCGACTCCACTCGTGGCATCGGCTGGGGCAAGGACGGTCGCCACCCCTCCCTCCATGGTCGCTCTCTCATCATCTTCTTTTCTTTCTTTCTACAAAATGCTTTAACTTTGAGATTGAAAATCTGGGTTTTTTTTTTTTAAAGCAATAATTTCATATATGAAGTGGGGTCTAGGTGCTTTGATATGTAGATAAGCTATTTTGGGTCAAAAACTGTTTGGTTTGGTTTCCGCATTTTATGATACTTCTGTTCGGGTTCCGGGAAAGTTATGAGAGGAAAAAAGAAAAGGGTACTCCTTGATTCATGTTATGTTGTTCTGAATTCTAGAAATTGAATAAACATTTGTGGGATTCATTTTGACATCTTTTTGAACATCATTCTGGGTGTTAAAGAGGGATTTAAGTGGGTGTTGTACTGTTCTTAACTTATTAGTAATGAAAATATGTGCTTCAAATTTGGGCTTTATGAGGGGGTGGTGCAGACTTCCCTTGGAAATTTTGTGTCTCACTGAGGGTTGTGTGGCATTGGAGAGGATTTTGACAACAGATAATTTAAGGAGAAGGGGTCTCATTGTTGTGGAGTGGTGCTTCGTGTGTATTTTGTTTGTTTGGTGTTTCTTGGGTGATGGAGGTGTTGTTGAGTTGGAAGGGGAGATTTGGTGGAAGAGGTGTTGAGGAGGTATGGCAAGCGGTTCCTTTGTGTCTTTAGAGAAAACGAAATGCTCGGTGCTTAGGGTCAAGAACTTAGCGTGATGAAGTTGAAATACTTGTTTCTAAAGTCTTTATATGAGTAGACTTTGTTGTATTTTTCATTTTCCATAGAGGGGTTCTTAAATTTCATGGACTTCTTAAACTTTCATTAGTTGCATTCTGTTCTTTTTTGTTGGTATTTTGAATCCTTTTTTATTTGCCTACTTCTGTACACAGCCCTTGTATTGGGCTTGCACCCTTTTTGGCTTTTGATGAAATTATTTATTTATTAAATTTTTTTTTGCTTTAAAGTTGTTTCTCTCTCACACACACACACACACGTATATATATATATTGTTTATCAGACGCTGGGGAAATCCCTCACTTGCTCCTTCTAGTGGTTAGGGTTTGTATGTAGGGGGAGGTGGGGAAAAGAAAAGTGAGATAGAAGGAGAATTGAACCAATTGGTTGATTTTAAAGTATGTACCATTTTGTTTTTGTTTGTAGAAGTGTGAATCAAAGACAAATGATTGAGCACCTGTTTTTAGTTTTGTGGGTTTTATATGGTGAAATATGTGAGATGTGAATTCATTTATTTTCACTTGACAGTTTCTGTTGTGATTGTATGCCCATTTTCTCTCTCCAGGTCACTGACTCTTTCTCTTTTGATATTCTAAATCAGGTCCAAAGGTGGTTGAGTCGGTTGAGTCTGACTGATTCACGGCATAAGCTATTTAAGGTATGCTTATGGTTTGATTTCTGAACTTTATAATCTGTCTTCAAATAACACTTCCGGATTGTATGAATCTTTCTCGTTTGTTGTAATTATTGTGTTTTGTTTTTTTTGGGTGAAATTGTGAAGGCTTTTTTTCCCCTTTCTTTCCTCCTATGGTTGCCAAGTATATGGAGGGGAGAAAAAAATAAATTGACAAAAAACTCAATTTATTTACACCTAAATCTTTGTATATTTTTTTAAAGTTTTGTAGCAATCTAAGGTAGCATTTTGGAGAATAAGCTACTATCTTTTGCATTCCTTAGGGAAAGAAGTATGTGCATTGGAAATGTGAGATGTATGGATTCTGAATTGTTTCCCATGGTTCTATATGTAACTGAAATTGACATTATCTTTGTATCTTGGAAAAATAAGGTCATGCCGGCAACAACAAGCCAATTTCACATAAATTTTAAGTTTCGGGGGCAGGTTTTTAATTTTCTGGTTTCTTGGAGATGGGCTGTACTAATAGTATATTGGTTCTTACTTTGTTTTTATTTAAATTGAGTTATTTAGTTTGGAAATTGTTGTGGAAGCTCAAGGAGTTCAACTCTTATTAGGGTTTCAAGATTTCTCTTGGCATCCCCAGAGAAGATTGCTTCACACGACCTCAAATAAAGCTCCATAGCTTTTGAAAATTTAGAAAACTTATTCTTCTATTTTTTAATAGAAAGCATTATATAGAAGACTAGTACCTATTCCTAGTAGAAATTGGACTTCTTAAAACCCTAAATAGATTCACCTTGGGCTTTTACTACTAAGACCAACTAAATAACTACACTTAAATAAAACCCAAGATAAGACCTAATGGACCCTTAGTACAACCCATGTCTAGAAATTAGGAAACTACAAAATTTCCCTTTACACTTAAAAGTAAATAAAATAAGATAAAATTGAGATTGTGACATCTCATTGCAATGCTTGCATCACCTTATTCGAGGACCCTTCAAGATCTCATCAAGAAATTTAATTTAGTGTTGGGTTCCTAAAGATCCTACATCAATTTAATTACCTTTTAAATTTGGAAGAAAGATCAATATTGTGATATCGCTGATTGTGTGGATTGTGCAGTGTCGGACTCAGATTGTATGAGTGTGTATTGTGCAAGTGTGTTTTGAGTCCTGTATTAGGCATGCATTAGGTGTTATGGATTATATAGGCGATTATGAGAGCCCAGTTTTTTTTTTTTTGATAGATATTATGAGAGCCCAGTTTGTAGCTTGACTAATCTTTTTAGGGTGTAGCATAGATGTGACTAGCACTTTTGTTGAGCTGTGATAAATTTTATCAGACCTGACCTGTGAATGCCGTGTGGCTTGAGGGCACTGCAGTGCAATGCAGCCTTGACAAGGTCGTTAGGATGGATTGAAGTTGGGGAGAATCTAACATCCTCTAGATTGGGTGGATTGTTTTGGATTAAATTAATGAGTGTGTATTGCTGGGTGTTTTGAGTGCCGCCTTGGGCGTGTACTAGGTTGATTTGTGCTATATAAGTGATTATGGGGAGTCCTAATTGTAAATTAATTTGTCCTTTTGGCCTCTTGGGATAAAGCATAGGTGTGACTAGCACTTTCCTTTGGTCATGACAAATTCAATTGCAACTTTTGGCTTTGTTGGTCAGATCTGATGTTGGTTTATTGAGGTTTTAGACTTTTTATATTTAACATGGTGTTGCAACCAGTTTTACCTAGAAAATGGATTCTCGTGATGCATGAAAAGGGAACTGGTAAAAAAATGTGTCATTTATCTGTGTGTGCTGGATGGATGATATTTTAGTATGGTGCCTTTTTTTGCTTCAAAAACTGTATTTCTATCTAATCAGGTGTTGGCTCAATTTGATTTTAATTTCCTTGTAAATGGGGATATGAGGGAACAAATAACAAGAAAAGCCTCTATTGTTAGAGTTACCATTTCAAGAAAAGACTATCATTAGTGTTCAGCCAGAGCAATGTTTCATGTAGAGACCATTGCCTGGGCCTTCATAGACGAACTGTTATTATTTTTCAAAGGAAAAATGACAAACTCATTAATATTTTGATAATTACTCTGGATTTTTTTAATCTATCTTTCTCAGTGTTATTTTATTTTATTTTCCTTTTTTCTCTTTGGGGGCTGGGCCACTGGTATGATGCAGGACGGATTTCCAAAATAGGAATTAAAAGGGAAATCAAGAACGAACATAAAAAATCCTATGCTTCACCTCCTGGGATCTACCTAAAACCCTAGGCTTCACCACCTTACGGTGCTTGGAATTATTCAAATTGTATTGCTCAAAACATCTTTGAACTTTATTTATTTAATTTTTTAACAGGCTTCCAAGGATACATCAAAAGGAAAGTCTTAATCAAGCAAAATACACTGCATAAAATCCTCAACAATATTAAAACTAGATTCAAAATTCAAAAAGAAATCTAGTTCAAAATTCAAAATGAAATCTGGAAATATAATAAATATAATAGATTCAAAAATAAAATTGATTCTGCTCCTTGCATGTGATAAAATTGTTTCAATTCACTGTCTTTAATGATAGTGAATCCTTTGCTTTTGAGTAGGCTCTCGTGTAGATTTTTTTGGGTTATCATGAGAAATGCTACCTTGTCTGGAAAGGTAAGAACCTGGAAATGGGCCAATAGGTGCAGAACCCATATATTGAGAAAAGAAAAATGAGTAGTATTTAGTTATGTTGGTTGACTGGCTTGCTAACATGACTAGGCTGTTGATCCTCACCCCTTGATGTTGGCCATGGTAACCTGTTTATGGAGTGGTAATTGATTGGGCATCTGATCTTGGCTGGCCTTTTTACATTTTAAAGTTTCCCAACATGTACTATTCTGCTACTTTTGCTATTTTCCTGTGCCAAAACAGAGATTCTTTTGTATTAACTGTTAGCAACAACATTCTCACCCCACATGATAAAGGAATTAAGTTCTGCTTCCCTCTTGCAGGGAACTCAATTTGGGCGGTAGCTGAATGGTCATGGATGGAAGTGGGGGCTTGCTCTTGTAGCAGTTTGGTTGTCCTGTAGTTCTTTTGTTTTATTTGGACTTCTATCATCCACAAATATCTCTTTTCTTTTGCTATGTGCAGAGGCCAAATGTTATTTCTCTGGCTTTCATCTTAGTTTTTATTCTTGATGGCATCCAAAAAAAAAAAGGCAGGTATCTGGACTTGGCCATGGATGAAAGTACCTCAGTTGATTAAATAATATTTCTTGTCACAGTTTGGTTGCCCCTTATGATGCTTTGTAATGAATAATGCCTTGCAATCTATACTCGGGTTGATTTCTGATATCAAGGAAAACTACCTAGGAATTTCATTACTACTTTTCATTGGAAGGGTGATTATTTAAGGCTTCAATGTCTTGTATCTTGCCAAAATGCCTTTGAGAAATAAATTGGACTATTAGCTGATTTTACAAAGGGAAATGCTAATGAATGCTGTTAGGGTAATGGTTAATAATTCATTTAAAAAACATTTTTATGAAAAAAAAAAAAAAAACAATTAATGTTTTGACAGTTTTTTTCATTTCTTATAAAAGTAGTGTCAAATTTTTCTAAAATGTATTGTTAACCATTATTCTAAGGGCACCCATTAATATAACATTTTTACAAATTATCATAATTGTATAGAAGTGCACATGCAACAGTGGGTAGTGCCGAGTGCTGGTGAAGATATCTGGGGAGACTATCCACTTGCAAGAAGTGAAAGGTTCTAGAATCTAATTATGAATTGCTTAATAGTTATTGGGGAATTACATCAAATTGAAGTTATTTTGTTCTAATATTGGAATCCTTTGTTTGCATATTTCATTGTTAGGCTAATGGTTTCCCTGATCTTTTGTTTCCCATGCCGTTCCATATGATACTTCTAAGTTTATACATTTGTTTTTAAGTGGTTTATTTATTTATTGACTAATACCAACTATTAACAATAAATCAAAAGGATATATTAGAATACAAAAGGATATTATGAAAGGAGGGACTTGGCTCCATCTCTCTTGGGGGAAAAAACAAGAGTAGGGATCCCTCATAGTTACACAAAAAAGGCCATTTAGCTATATTGTGGACAAAAAAATTAGCTTCTTTAAAGGTATGGTGTGATTAACACTCCACCCTGCAAAAGAGTTTATGACAGATATAATTTCAATAGTGATATTTTCAATGGCCTAGTGTGATTGCACTGAGAAATTTTGATGTGGGCTGATTAGATTTAAAGCATACCCTTTGCACAATACAAATTTGTATCCCAATTTCGCTGATTTTAACACTGAACCGGCATCAGCACCATCGGTTCTGTTCTTCTATAAGTTTAGTCCTCTCTTTTTGGTAGTTTCTTCCTATGTCCGCTATGTATGCTTCGTCATTTCTCACAGCTTCTTGCATTACTTGCATCTGCATATTCCCGAGAAAACAAATATTCAGTTTATAACTTATTAGTAAATGAGCTTAAAAGCATGGGATCAAATGGCCATGGGGATGGGTCCATATAATTTTTGTTATTGAGTAATCTATGAAAATGTTTACAGGAGTCTCCTCTTTGGCACAACATAAAACGCATTCCATTTCCTCCACATGGTTTCTCTTTTGTAATACTAACCTTGTTAGGATGATTTGTCACGTTATCTACCATAGTGGTATTAATCTCTCATGTATTTTTAGCATACACATTATTTCTTTTCTTTTCTTTCCAATGTGCGGGCATCTTTCATTGTTCTCATATATTGGGATAATTGGTATTCTAATTTTGTTAATAAATTCCTCAGGCTTGGGATCCAAATTATATTGTCTTCTTGTGGGTTTGGGGGAAGGTATATCTTGTGGGTCTCGATAACAGTAACAGTGAACAGTAAAAGTGAACAGTAAATTTTCACTTTTTTGACTCAAATCAGCAGGGGTAGAAGCATTGCTCAGGTCTTTAGTTCAAAGAGCCAAATTGTGTCGAAAATAACCATGAGGTGACTATCATCATGAGAAATCTTTAAAAACAGTATCATAAGCGGTACAATAATTGAGACTTAACCATGGGTAGAAATTGTAGCATTGGGCTTTATCAGGGGTAAACATTGTGCTTATCATTGTGTCTAACTGGGTGCTTTCGAAGGTTTACTTTTTAGGTAATAGTGGGGTAGGGGAGTGGGGGATGGTATTTTTCATTTAGTTGTTTTGCACTTTGATTTGGTCTAGAGCAATGTTTTACTAAATGGGTGAGAAATATAGTTTTGTATAGCATCTCTCTCTCCCCTGAAGATACACAAACAGAAAATTAACCAAAACTTTCTTTAACAAAAAAATTGGTGTCAATCATGTCTGTTAAAAAGAGTTCTTTCACATCATTCTGAATGAAGATCTTGTAAGATTATTAAAACATTTCTGGATCTTAAACCTTAGTCTCGCTTTGTAAGTTGTTTGTTAATAAAAGTCACTTTTGAGTTAACTTGTTAAGCAACAACTCTGGTATTAAAGAATTTTTTTGGATGCTAGCTAGGATCAATATTTAAAAATTTCATCTACCTTGCTTTGCCTCTTCGGTGAGTGAAAAATACAATGGTGCTAACGGATACTGTTGAAGTGGATCACAATATCGTTGTTTCTCTTACATTTGAAGTCTATCAGAGTTGTATTGCTCCGTTCTCCACCACCAAAAGAAGAAAACCCATCAGAACAAAGGCAAAAGTGGAGAAAAAAAAGCTAAAAACAAAACAAGAATGAAGAAACTTTATCATAATCCCTCACAGTTAAAAAGTGTAGGAACTAGGAAGCAGCGTTGGGAGAGTGGTCTCTCTCACTCCAATATCTTTGACACTTGGGGTTAAGGCTAGCTGTTATTGTTTACTTCACCATTAAAAAATGGTGGGAAGACTTGCAGTTCTTGAGCTTCTTAAAGCATCTTGTACTTCAGTTCTTGTGGCCTCAACTGTCCCTACGGTACTGGCATCATCAACTCTCCTTTATATCCTACCCTGTCAAAGCACAAAACTTTGAAATAATATGCAAGTAAAACCAAGAATAGGATAAGACTAACCACAATTCCAACCCTTATATTGGTATTAATTTGATCGATCTACTACTAATAAACCAGGAAAATAATTGGCATAATATTTAATAATGCAAAATTCGAATATATATGATGCAAATGTGATTGAATAGGGAGCTCCCTTCAGTCCAATGGGCAGGCTAAGCACGCGGAAGGAGTTGCTCCCACACCATGCAAAAGGCCAACACTAAACGTTTTGATTTCTGTGTGTTCATCTTTCTCCACCTAGCTGAGTCTTGAGAAAACATTTGAGGGTAGCCTAACGCATGAGATGGCAGCTCTAGCCACTCCTCAGCCTTCACTATTGGACTAAAAGGAGCTCCTTAATTATACTCCTCACCACCCTGTTCTATATTTCCCCACTCTCTCTCTCTCTCTCTCTCTTTTTCTCAATAGCTAAAAAGGAATGAGCAAGTTGTGTAGGGAATGGTCTCTCTCTTTGGTTATTATATACTAAGTAATATATACGGCTTTTCACTTCAACATAGATTTTTTTTTTTTGAGAATCTCTTCAACATAGATTTAAGATACCTTACTCCAAGTACTATTGGCAATACATTATGATATATTGGGAATCTTCTCAATTCTTTAATGTTTTTGTGAATGGGATTCTTGTGAGAGGCCTTGTCCTCATTCAACATGATCTGCATCTCATTCCTGGGATCAGAACGTCAGGGTCTTTATCGTTCTTGTTTGTAATCCCAATGTAACACATAGACTTGTGAGGATGGACGTACCAGGATTGCTCCATTCATAGTAGACAAACTAGCTTTATATCTACCAGGGGAGTCAATTTTTTTTTTTTTTTTTCCTACTTAGGGAGGCTGGATTATAGCATCGAATCAAAATTGAACTACATATATAGGATAACAAGTGTCTCATCAAAGTTGAGTGGGAGACACCATTTTTTTTTTTGTTTGTATAAAAGTGATGTTTTATGCTAAGTATTCAGTCGGTTAGGCATCTCTTATATACTTTACTAATTTGAGTGGAAATTGTTAAATCAACATTTATTCTTACTAGAAAAATAAAAGGTTAAGGAAAATTATATTTTTAAAACACTATAACTTAATTAGGGGTGTAACCAATAAAAGTATAAAACCCTTAATTTTAAATAGTATAATATATCACTTGGGTCCATACATAATAAACCACTATATTATCTTTAACACCCACCTCAAATTCAAGGTGGAAGATTGATGAAGCTTTGAGTTTGGAATAAACCTTATACATAATGGGATAGAGGGGATTTGAATCTTGAACATCTTTCTTGGAAATACCATGAAGTGTAAGTTGAGTTATAAGGCACTTGGTAATTTTTATCCTAGCTATGTTATACAGGACTCTTGGCAATCCTCATTCTGTATTTAACCTTATACACAATGTCGTTCCTTTTGAATGGATCGAGGTTTAATTTGTTAGTGTTAAAATCAAATTGAAATAGAGAATATTGTAGAGAAGACGGAAGCAAAGAGAGAGAGATATGGAACACAAGGGTTAATTGGTTTGGCTTGATAGCCTAGGTCCATGGTGTAAAATCCTAGCATCTACATCTTTTATTGGATGATGAAATACAAAATCTAGAGAATCCTCATAGGGTATATATAGATGCTATAATGTCTAGGGTTAGGTGTACATGGACTTTACTCTAAATTTGACCACTTGGGCCAATACATGATAAACCACCACATTATCTTAATCACCCCTATCAAACTCAAGGTGAAAAATTGATAAAGCCTTGAGTTTGGAATATAGCTTAAGAAGATCCCTTAAAGAAGCATTGAAAATTATTGAATTGATTGGATGTGGATCAGGCAAAATTGAGGAGGAAATGTGCAAAATAGGATGACAACGTCGAAAGATTGTTGAAAGAAGGTTGCATCTAGGCTTGTAAACAGGTTGGGTCGGTTTGGTTTTGGACCCAATCCAGACTCGATCCACCAGCGTCGAGTGAAAGGAGGAGGGACCTGAAACTGACTATCGACATCAATTGGGTGAGTCGGTTTTGGATTCAGGTGTAGGTCACCAGATTTTATAAAAAGTAGCCTTCTACAAAAATTTGGTGAAATTTGTTGGGATTTGGCCAAATCTAGCTAAATTCTGCCGAATCTAGTTAAGATCTCATTAAATCTAGTCAAGATCTTACTGAATCTAGTTGAGATCTCTTTGAATTTAGCTGGATCAGAGCAGACCTTGATCTTGCTGGATTTGGCTGGATTTCTTATATAGCATCGATTCGATCGAGTGGCTCGAGTTTTGGAGAACGAAACCCACCACTCAACTCGCTAGAGTCGGTTCTTGGAGGCATCTTCGCTGCTAACCGAGTAGAGCTTTGGTTCAGGTTGGTTTAGAGTCAGAGTCGGGCAGTTCTGTCGATATTTCGGGCTCCAGTTAGGTTTGGACACCCCTAGCTACATCAATGACCAAGGAAGGACTATTATGGCCTGAGCACAGCGACAAGGGCTATAGAATGACTACATTGATGTTAGGCCGGAAGAAGATCGACAAAGGAGGACATTCTAGTGGAACACGTGCAAGTCATGATCCAAATGAGCCTAATTGAGTGATTTAGGAGTAATTAATATCTTCTTTACATTAACAAGTGAAAAGGAAAAGCAAAATTAGTTTAGAGATGGTTCTTAGGGAGTTCAAATATTCTCTCTCACTTTTCCTACTTCACTCTATACTCTACCAATAAAAACTTATCACGTGTTCATCTAATTAATTAAATATTATCATTATTGACTTATTAATACTACTGTTATTAATTAATAGTACTATTTAATTAATTAGGTGAACACGTGACAAATTTTTATTAATGAAGTATAAAGTGAAATAGAAAAAATGAGACAGAAGATTTGGACTTGTCTTTTGTGCATGCACCTTGCTATTGAACAAATATTTAGCCGTACTTCAATGTACCTATGACATCACACCTGCCTCGCTGAACCAAAGCAGTTTGTCATTGTTCAACGCTTTTCATTTGGCCCCATTTCAATGCAAAACGACAAGAAAAACTGTTAAAGGTCTGATTGGGTTCTTTTCTGTAGCCTTGTCTTGTTTTTGTATCTTCAACCTAGTGCAATGTATTGAAGATCTTAAGCTTTAAAGGCCAAATCTTCGACCCTATATATATATATATATATATATATATATATATATATATATATGTGTGTGTGTGTGTCATTCTTATAGAGTTATAGGTAGGTGAGAAGTAGAGCAGGATGGGCATTTGGTGACATGACTTTGTTGAGTTTCGAGGAGACATTGGTACGGCTGTGTTTTAGCATTTGTCTTGCTCCAATATGCTTGGATTCTGATTTTCTCACTCTCTTAACTATGATGATCAGCAGTTTAATTTAGTCTTGTGTCTGTGTTAGGAGATTCATGTTTTTTTTGAGAAACAGATTCATGTTGTTTACTTTGTCTGTGTATGTACTTATATTTAACATCTATTCGTTTTCAAAGTTGGTTGTAAGAGCATCCGGAGTGGGCTGGTCAAATGCTAAATGTAAAGGCCATTTGGCATTTAGGCCCAAAATATGCTCAGTAACTTGATGGTTAAACTGGTAAATGCCAAATTTTTTTGGCATAGCACTATAGTACCATCTCATATGTGAAATGGTACTGTAGCGCTATGCCAAAACAAAATATTGTATTTTAATCCGTTCAAGCCCCTCTCTGTTGCTACAGTACTGGGATTTCGCTCTCTCATCCCCTCTCTCTTGCCATAGCCTTCTTCTTTTATCAAATCAAAAGCAACAAATCAAAAGAACAAAATAGTAACAACAAAACAAAACTCTCATGAACCAAACCTCTCGGATCAAACGCCCAATCTGAATTCCTCTCATTTCCAATGACCAACGTGTTGGTGGCCGCCGAGTGGCAACTTCTTGGCGATCGTTACTACCGATGCAGTGGAGGCACATCAATCTCAGCCGCAACAAAGTCGCCTACACCCCATTCGGCAGTCCGGTCACTCTCAGCCACGACGATTCCAAGATCGTCTAGCTCTACTCCGAGTCCGCATTCCGAAAGCTCCGACCCTTCAACTCCATCGACGTTTCTCTCTCCGACTTCGTTTGGAAGAACCCTGACGGTCGCTTGATCGGTTTGTCATTGAGTGAGGATCATACTTTGGTCTGTATTGTTCAAAGGGAGGGATTGCTGAGATTTTATTGCTAGCTTTTTTTATCTTTGAATTTTTATGGTTGCTGGTTTTTTTTTGTTTGGGGTTTATTGCTGAGATTTTATTGCTAGTTTTTTGTTTAGGGTTTGTTGATGAGATTTTATTGCGATGGTGGCAAAATTTTTCTGGCGTTATTTGTGGGTCTGGCGTATGGGTGGTGGCTGGGTTGCTGGCCAGTGGGTATGGCTGAATTGGGAATGGGTTTGATATGGATGGTGGCTGAATTTTATCTCTGCTCTTTCTTTCTTCATGAGTATGGCTAAATTGGCATGGGGGAGAAAAAAAAATGAAGGCTTTTTTTCAAGTTTTAGCAAGGTGTGTATTGTTGGGTGGTTGTTCTGGGTGTAGGTTGGTGGTGGGTGGATGAGAAAGAGAGAAAAACAGAGTGAGGGAGAACAAAGATGAAGAGAGAAGAGAGAAGAGAGAGAGAGATTTTTTTTATATTATTTTATTCTATAATTTATATTATTTTAATATATTGTAGGTAAAAATAGAAGTTGGGATGCTGGGCGTATTGTAAAATGGTATTGTATAATTGATAAAGTAACTTTTTGAGATGGTAAAATAAGATAGGATGGAATTTCTGAATGTGGATGCTCTAAGTTTGGAGAAAAGAGGATCAGTGATAGCCTGATAGGTAAAGGGTCAATATAAAAATAAATCTCTTTATTATGAATAATAAATCCATTACATCATTTTAAGAGATGATAGAGAATATAATTAAGGACTATTATATTTTTTTGGGAGAATTATATGATTATGGATTATGATAGAATGGTAAAATAAAATACATAGAACGGATTTTGATTAGTTAGTATCAGTGCTAGCCCTACAGTAGATGTAGTTGATGTGATCGCTTAAGGTTCCAAGTAGAAAAAATGCCCTCAAATTTTAACCAATATAGTTATTTTTTAATTTATTAAGGCCAAATATTAGCTAATAAATAAAATAAATTTTTTTTTATCTAATGAAAGACAAGAAAAAAAAAAAAAAAAAAAAAGAGAAAAATGCTACGTCTAGAACATTTTTACAAAAAATCTTAAGTAGCAAGTTGTTACAGGTCATTATTGATGGCAAAAAAATAATTCTAGTAGTAGGTTCAAATTAGAATTAGTAACAATTTAACACTTAGGATTTGTTATGAAAAATATTGTGAATGTATCACTTTTCAAAAAATAAAAAGAGAGCAATACCAAAAAAAAAAAAAAAGTTCACAACATTTTTCACAATAATTGAGTTAGCAAACTTTTATTAGTTCTCACTTACATCTGCCACTAACATCATTCTTTTACTTATTACTATTAATCTACCACATTAATAGGAGTGAAAATTTTTGTCAAATTTTTGGTGTCTATACTCTATAGAATTTCTAATTTTTTTTTTAATGTGATTCAAGTTAATTAGTAATAATTTTGCATTAAAACAAGATAATAGAGTATATATATATATATATGAGGCCTCAATGTTAGTTTTTGCCTTAGGTCCCAAATGTATCAAGCCACCCTAGATAGTTTTCAATAATGGATTCTAAGACTAAAACTTGATTGTTGTATCATAACATTTTTTTTTTTTAATAAAAAAAAGTCTTTAAAATATCATTTACATAGTTCTTGTTGGCAATCTATATCACTGAACCAAAGAGATAATTTATTTGTGTATATGAGCTTTTGTGTTGTATTATTGTTGGATTTGAAATTTAATCAAAATATTAAGTTCGGTATCCGCACGGGAAATTCTAGTTAATTTACCAAATACTTTTTAACGAATCGGTTCTATGGTGTAGTGGTTAGCACTCTGGACTTTGAATCCAGCGACCTGGGTTCGACTCCCGGTAGGACCTCTCTATCGTCATTTAACTTTTACTTATATAAAAAAGATCGAAGTTTAACCAAATAAAAAAATCAGTCTATTGTTTTTTTTATTGACCGAGTCAAATGTTAAGACGTACACTACTTTTATATAATATAAAAGAAAATTGGTGAGGTAACCCTCTTCAATATACACTATTGTAAATTTTTTAAGACATTCTCTCTTTTTTTGTATGTATGTGTATTAAATACTTAGTATTCTTAAAAAAAAAAAAAAGTGTGACATAAGTACAACCGCGTTCCATATGAAAAATACATTTTTTTTATCCCAATTTTTGTGTATCATTTATGTTTTGTATTCCCAAAAGAAATATAAGTTTGTAAATTTTGAAGTAGTTAATATCATATATTGACGATCCTATAGAGGTTTTTTTTTTTTTTTTTTTTAAGTTACAATGGAGGACAGGTGAATTGAACAGTAGATGTCTCAAATAAAAGCATTAAAATGTGTCAATTAGTTGAGTTATAAGATTTTTGGTGACTAATCCTATAGTTTAAATTTCAGAAAGTTTCTTCTTTTGGTTTAAAAGGTAAGAATTAAAATTAAAAATCTGAATGTCACTTGAGGAATATCTAATATTCATATTGTAAATTGCTAAAATTTTAGGGAGATATAATTGCAATAAGTACTTCAACGAGGACCAAATGGTGATGGATCCCAACAAACCTGATAAACACTTTACTAAGAAAGAAAAAACTTAGTTCAACCATGACCAACCCAGGGGTTGGCCAAAGAATGCTTTGATGGTTAAGTCAGTGAACTAGAGGGAGAGGAAAAGAAATGAAAATAACAAAGTAATAATGCCCAAGGTTCCATATCTTAGTCCATGGGATATAGTAGTTTTTATATGTGTGAAAAACTAGTTTTTCAGGAAAACAGTTCGACTAAGAGGACATGCGTTAGGATAACAGTTCCCAATTTGTTGATGGATGGGACATTGCTTAGTGGTATTAAATGTGATGATTTATCTTGGACACAATCAATGCTAATATGAGCAAGCTCAGGGCACCCTTTTGAGGATTGTTGTACTACGTCAATCTATGTAGTTGGCCTAAGAAGAGGTCGGTCGAATTGATGTGGTTAACCTATTTGGCCTTTCTTTAGTCATGTCATGACCGACCTCCAACGCATATAAATAAAAAATTTCCATGAATACTTCTAAGAAGAGGTCAGAAAATATGGACACAATAATCTAGTTTAGGAAAAGGATTTGAACCTAATGCCATCATTTTTTTCCTCAAATTAAAGTCCAAGATGTTACTAAATTATGAATAATAAAGCATAATAATACATCTATCTCCATATTTTTGGGTGTTATCTCCAAATATATTAACATAATGATACTTTCATGAAGTCCGCATCAAAAGTGAAATAACTTGTGTGACAGAAATGAAAGTTGTGTGTGGCACTCTTCTTCCTCTTTCTCTTTCATCACACTTCTCTCCCTCGTCTTCAGAATAAGAAAATTATTGGCCCTAATATTTGTCAAAAGAAAATATATGAGATCATAATCTGCCCTTGATATTGACTAAATCTTATATTATATAGGATTAGGATCCACTTGATTAAAAAAAAAAAGATAAAGCCGCTATCAAGCAATACATAAAACTTTGCCAGTTTAACCAATATCAGAATTTTGGGAATTTTTTGACGCTGTTCTTTTCATGATTTCATCATTTTGATATCTCATTTGAGGGTGAACATTGAATTTAAGGTCAATTTATATTTGAGGGGGCGTGTACATTGCACGTCTAGATACCAAAGGATTTTATTTTAATCCTTGTCTATTTTATTATTAAATATTTTTAATTTCTATTAAAATGTTTACAATTCAGACAGCTTTTGAATATTGTCCTTTCTGGTGGAATTACATAATCAGAACTGCCTCGAAACATATAGCCCACCCAAAGAGCAAGTACTCGGCCAAGCGCAGGCCGCCCAATTCTCTTAGCCCAAACAAATCAGTCCAAGCAAAGCCCAATTTGTAAACTGACACTCAGGTTGAGTAAAGCTTGAACTACAGATGCTACAAAGTCTCAAACCTCATTAATTCAGTATTAGTTTAGGTAAGTTAGATCTAATATACATATAAAAACCTATTTTACTTTATATTTTTACTCCCATTTGGTCTATATATATGCAGATTTTTTTTTTCTAACATCCATTTGGACTATAGTACATTTATTTATTTATAATTTGATAGCTAAAAGTTTTTTTTTTTTTTTTTTTACAAGATAGAATTTCTACTTTAGCCTAATTTAAGTGCATATGTGTGTGAAACTCCCTTCTGGAGACTTAAATCCCGACCCTTACCGCCACATCCCACAAACATTTATACTTATGAAGTGACTACTGCACCAAAAGTACACGGTGGTCGATAGTTAAAAGTTAAGACAATGGAAAAAGAAAGATTCGAATCTTGGATTTTCTAATAAAGGAAAGTAGATTACGCCATTTAATTACAATGTTCTTGACCATTTTTATTCTAGAGATGGGTTCAAGTTGTACTTGGTGTAACTTTACAGGAGTTACACATTTTTTAAGCTATAGATTTCCTAAAGATCTAACGGTAAAAAAAAATAGTATAACTCTTGTAGAGTTTAAAAAGGTATAACTCTTGTAGAGTTACATAAGGTGTAACTTGAACTCATCTCTTTATTCTATACTTTATAGTAAAACTAGGGGTTCGTTTGGTACATGTTTAAACACATGTTTTTAGTTTTTAACAACATTACACATATTTTTACACACTTTTTCATCCACACATATTTTCAAAAAATACAAATAACCTTATTAGAACAATATTACCAAACGGTCTTATATACGTAGAATGACATTATTATTTTTTAACTAGATATGCATGGGTCACCCAAAAAAAAAAAAAAAGAAAAGAAAAGAAAAGAAAAGAAGGAAGAAAGAAAGAAAGAAAGATATGCGTGGAGAATAGATAGAATCGTGGTACAAGATCACATAAGACAAGAGTTCTGTGAAATGACATTTTGTTTTTTTGGAAAATTGAAAAATGACTGGCACAAATTTGATCCTGGTCCAGCCTCACAAAATGCAAGGCACAAAATGAAGTCCTTGGTCGGGCATGCAGTGCGATCAAGACAAATGGTAGGCCTACAACCCTACCCTGCCAAAAGAGAAAAATTATGTGACCCAAAGTGACCCACAGAGCCCAAAAGATGTGAAGCAAAAGTGTAATACCCCAAAAAAATAAAAAAGATTTAAAAGGAGGGGGTAGTTAAGTAAATTTGTTTATAGGGTCAATTTTATAATTAATTTTACTAAGGGGAATTTTAGAAAATAAGGTTGAAACCTTAGCTATATATAGTCTAATTTAAGTCAACGTAGAATGACAGATATTTTGAGAGAGGATACTACTCAAAATACTCAAGTAGAGAATGTTTGACTACATAATTGAGGTAAGAGCCTAAAAATCTCTTTCTTGTCAAATCTAAATTTTATTTGGAATTAGAGTATTTTTTTTATGTGAGTATTTTGGCCAATAGTGAAACTACTTAAATATTCAAAAGTTTTAATGATGCAAACGAAGAAAAGCTTAGATTATGTTTTGGTAAACTGGACGATGTACCTGCAGATTTTTTTAGGTTCAATGATTTAGGTGTTGTTTAGTAGTGTATTTTGAACAACAGTTTTTAGTATTTAAACAATATTACATGTATTTTCACATATTTTTTCACTATTTCCAAAAAATTTTAAAAAAAAGTTATTAAGAGCATTCTTATTAAGAATGCTAAATAATAAATTTTAACATCAAGTTTGTAAAAAGCACCAAAAAGCAAGTTACAACAAACATGCTAAACTTAAAAAACATAGTAACTGAGCTATAGTGAGCTTTCATCTTTGAAAGCTCACTGTAGCTCCAATCTTAAAAAAATATTATTATTTTAATGCTTGTGGTGGAAAAAGTGGTTTGTGTAGTTGTTTTTTATTATTTTAATGAGTAGTTTATATAATTTTAAACGAAATGGTAAAAAATAAAACTTTTGATGTTGAGTGTATTATAAATAAGTTGTTAAAATTGATAAAGTAATTTTTTGAAATGTTAAATACTAAAATTTTTAAAAGTTTTAATAGGAATGCTCTAAAATATACCCTTGTTGCGATAAGCCTAGATTGAAGTTGCAGATTTAGGCGTAATGGATAAGGATTAGGGGGTTGGTCGAGTTGGTGGGCTCTTGGTCTCAAAGTGCTTGTACTGAACTTGATTAAGTGTGCTCCCTAGTTCGAGTTCTGTTACATGCACTTTGAAAAGAATTTTCTGGGTCAGTGTTTTATCCCTTCGTGGACCCACCCGACACGAACAGTGATTAATCTCTAGTTGAAAATCTTGAAGAAACACCGTGGAAAAAAAAAAAAAAAAAAAAGAAAGTTTCTGCATAGTTTTTGTTAGGAAACTGTACCCGAATTGATGAATTTGGGGGGAAAAACCAAAAAGTTTGGTTTGAGGTCTGACAAGTTTAAACAAGAAGAAAAAAAGAAGAAAGAATTAATAGCTGTTTTTCCATACGGCACATGGCCTAGCTTGTAGCCTTGTACTTGGAGTTGTCATCATCTCAAAAGATGATAACGCTGGCAGGTGGCAGAAGAAAAAAAACAGCTTGTAGCCTTGTACTTGGAGTCCTTGCTCTTCTTTTGCAAGTGACTTTTACCCTTACGCATTCTATGGGTCTAATTGTAGGGTATTATTAGTGGCAGAAAGGGAAAAATATATATGGTGAATATGTAGATTTTTGCATTGAGATAATGGTGGAAAATTATGGGATATTTTTAGTAGTCTCTCTTTGCTTAGGTATTATTATAAGTTTTTCTTGAATTATTTGATTATTGAGTATAGTGCTTGAAAATTGTTTAAGTGATATTTAAGGATTTTAGAGAATGTGTTAAGGAGAAGTTCTTTGTAGTGAGCTAGTTGAGGTAAGTAATCTTATCATAATTAGTTTTATTTTGCATTTTAACTACTAAAAATTGTTTAAAGTTGTTACAATTTTATTTTAATTGTTTTAGCTACATTGATTTAAAGTAAAGAATAAAGAGTTATGACAAATATATTTGATTTGCTGAATATATAATTTTTTATATATATACTTGAATGAGATATATTTTTGTTTGAATTATGATTTGATATATATGATTTTAGACAATCTAACTATGCTTTGACTCTGATACCCAGCGAATGGGGGTTATTCATTGGTACCCTTATACCCAATCAATGGGGGTTATTTATTGATACTGAAACTAATTCTATCTGGGGCATCATGAGTCTATCGTGTTTCTTGATCCAGCTAATGGAGGATATACATTAGTATAGAAATAGTTTCATCTGAATTTGATGCCCAGTCACAAGGATATAGTGTGACCACAGTCGTAAAGATTGTTAAGAATACGAATTATGTTGAATATTTGAATTGTTTAAAGTCTTTGAAACTGTTTATGTGTTTTTGGAATCTATTGTAAATTATAGCTTGATATATTTGGAAAACTAATTAATTTCTAATTCATCTATGATATATTTGTAAGATTTAAAATATTTGATCTATATACAAATTATTATTTTACAGATCTATTTGCTTGATAGAATTTTTAGGACTTTGGTTACTTATTGAGTTGTCAACTCACCCTCCCCACCCTCTTTCTCCTTTTAGATTCTGATTAGGAAGAGTAGAATGTGTTTGGGCTTTCGCTAGGATGTGCGTATGAGTGAAGTTTAGGAATCATTGGAATAAGATTTGGACTTTTAGGTTTAATATTGTCTTTTGTTCAGACTTTAGTATTAAAGATTTAGTTTATTTTCTTTATGATGTTGGAAGATTATTATTTTGGAGATCCTTTGAGAATTGCATTATTGAAGATATTTTTGGATTTACTTATGAATTTTCTTTGAGGATAAATTCTTTAGTTGTTAAGAAAGCCTTTTAGGGTGTAAACTTTGTAAGTCTTTGGCTGTTGTCATGTCCTTAACTTTTACTTGGGTTCTAGGCATGACAATAAGGAAGAGTAATTATTAGGTGCTTCTAATGTATAGTGACGTCAAATGTGGTGTTTTGTTCTTTCATATTTATGGTGGATTTCACTAATTAAATTTATGACGAGATCCACTCTGAAAAATGTGAGAGGAAAGAACACTACATCACTGTACTCCCAAAATACTCAACAATTTTTCTAGAAGGAAAAGGTAAAACACACATTTAGTGGAGTGGTCTTAAGTATTGTAGATGAAAGAATGTGCAATCAAACAACATAATATTTTTTTTTTTGGGTGTTGAGGTAAAACAATATTGAAATGACAATTCATTTTATTAAAAATAGAAGATGACAATTCATTAGATACATAAATTGGAATTTTCTGAGCAAAGCAAACGACCGTACAGTATTCCATCAAATTTGAATGTCAACAAAAAGTAGGAACATTAAGCATGCATTTGGACACCCTCTGCGTTTGGCGTTTTGTGCGTTTTTAGCTTTTTTTTTTTTTTTTTTTAATTTTTTGGACCAGCCCTTGGTGCAGTAACTTTTTTATTGTTTTTAATTTTTAGTTTTCAATAAAATAAGTAGTATCTAAACAAACTTTAAAAATTTCTTTAAAATTCATTTATTTTACTGAAACTGAACAACTTTTTTTTTCCAAAATACCTAAAAGTCTCATGACATGACCATAACTAGTACAACATTAATTATATGCTACGTAAATGTCCCTAAAAAGTTTTGAGACAATGTCTCATTCACAAAACTGACGATTCAATCCGTTGGTAATTGGACTGACCTGGCCCGTGAACCAGATCTGCAGAAATAATACAGTGACCTCAGGCGTTGTCTACTGCCATTTCATAGAAAATACTAGCGTTGAGTATCTGAGCAGTAGCCATCTTCATCTTTACAGGTGTGCCGGCACCCTTCTTCTTCTTCTATTCTTCTTCTTTAGATTCCTTGTATTTTTGTCCCTCTCTACTAAAAATTAGATTAAACTATATATTATATTTGGTGTATTTTCATTTTATACTTTCATGTTTGAAAATTTTCATTTTCTTAATGTTTGTTACTATTTTCAATATGGTCCTCCACCTTTCTCCACCCGCACAAACACACGGATCAGCAACAAACCCAAATAACATACCAAGGTTGATCCAAGTGATAATTGAACTATTTTAACTTAATTAAAAAAAAAAAAAAAACTTAATCAATAACAAAAAGAACAAATCCAAGTGAAATCAGAATTTTGAAATTTAGAAAATGAAGTGAAGAGATTGAAAAAACAAAACCCTAACCCTAGTAGATTTGGGATCGCTGAGCATATATAATTCCTTGATCACAATGGAAACCTACCAAATAGCATCACATTGCACGGCTAAGAGGTTGAGGAACAACTCATTAGATTCGAGCCCCACATCTAAACTAAGCTGAGCTAAAGTATTTTGGTTAATTTCGACTGCTCTGCTTTGATTGACGATGAGTTCTTTGACATGAAACTTGATACTTTTCAGATGGATTGGGTCCAATAACTTCAAACTATTGATATTGTCTAATGGAGGGTCAAACCTAATCCGCTCAACCCATGATTAGCCTTGTGCATGCATGTTCAAGTTGCAACGAGTCATGATGGAGCCTTAATGATGCACCCTTTGCACATTGCATTGTGTTCTCTCTCTCCTAAAACATACACACACACACAAGTTGTACCACTATCATCTTCCACCCTTGATTGTCGCCAACTCTAAGGCATAATCTACTTAAACATGCAAAAACTCAACCCATGTTGCTCAGTTGCTGTCACTCTCCACCTGCCAGCAACCATAGTTGTGAATTGCTGTAAAGAGAGAGAGAGAGAGGCAAAAGAGTATGTAATTTGATTTATTGATTATTAATAAATAAAAAATAAAAACTGATGTGAATTAAACATTACTCAAAATGAAGTAGTTTCAAATGGGAAATTACGTATTTTGAGTTTTTAGGCATTAATTTAACAGCCACATCAATCACGGAGATAGATGGAAGAATGAAATTGAAAACGCAATCAACTTGAGAGACTAAAATGAAATCTTTCAAACATATAGGGAAAAAATATATTAAGTTGATCAAGATGTTAATTGACAAATTATAAAGGAATAAGTATATTTGCTTCTTTCGAAAATAGATATCCTTGTCAAAGTTGATCAAGATATTTAATGGATCGCAATCCTCTAATCATCTTTGTTTTTAAATAAAGTCTTCAAACATTTAGTAACATTAATAATGTTTAACAATACATTTTATTTCTTATCATTGGCACCTTAACTATCAAATTTTTTTGATGTTTTCTTAGAGTATTAGCATTGGTAGTGCCAAAAATTTAGCAATTTGACACTGCAAAAAGTTATCTATTTTACCACTTTATTTTACAAAACCTAGTACCAGTGGTTTTATTTTAACATTCAACATAATAAAATAATATAAACAACACAATAAAAAAATATACATACTAAAATAAATAACAACCATCACTACTAACACAATAAAATAATATATCTTTTAATACAATATATATATATATATATATATATATATATTTATATTTTACCATTTTAGCTACAGTGCACAACTATCTTTGGCTGTGCACAATAGCTCAACAGCCAAAAAATATGGCTTTGCTCCACTGTTGCAGCACTTTTATTATATTTAATTTAATTGCTAAATTTAACATTTTACCTATTTGTCTCCAATAATACTAATGTAACAATAACTTTCAAGTGACCATCATAGTATTTCTTAAAGATTTGTCCCAAGCTCAAATTATTATCTATCATGCTTGGCACATAATAATAATAATAATAGATATCAAAAATAGATTGGTGATCTTCATTCTTTGTAAGGATCAAAATTTTATATTTTCCTTTTACTGAAACTTTGGATGAGTCACTAAAAGTACCATTCCTAACAAATAATTCATCAAACTCCAAAAACATCTTTTTATTCCCATACATGTAGTAGCTAGTGCTAGTGTAAACATACCCCCACATTCTTATCTTCTTTTTGTCTTCTCCTTTGTATGCTAATAACAAAGTCGACCCCACTTCTTCATATTTTTTTTTTCAACAAAGTTGTCTGTTTCCTCAACATTATCCTAGACATTTCTACATTCTTAAGCATAATGTATAATTCTTTGGCAAATATAACATTTACTGCTCTCTCTTTCCCAAGTTGTTGGTATTCTATTCCATTTTGGAATATCCCAGTATTTAGTCATCTTTAAAAAATTAATATATATATATATATATATAAATTTCTTAATTTACCCTTTACTTTAATTAAAGAGTCAATACCATTCTTTTATTATAGTTTTAATTTATGAGGTTAGTAGTGTAAACTTATACCCTTTTAACTAATAAACAATGCATTAAATAATGTTACTTTAAAAAGTTAGATCTCTTATGATTTGTGAATTTTTACTCTCTTCATAATTAGGAGAGTTATGACCATCAATTCCTCCAAGTTCTCTTCCTCAACCTTGTCCAAATCCTTAGACTCTTTGGTTATTTTCATGACATCATTTCTCATTTAAGGCAAATTTAGATTGTAGAACTCACTCCAAAGGCTCTACTTCTTCATGTTGATGAGCCTTTTATTCTTAGAGCATTCACATTGGGAATGCCATATGCCATATGTAGGCAAAATTTAGCATAAAGGCCCAAAAAACCCCCCACATCTGGACTTGTAAAAAGCAAGTATTGCAAAAAAAATTGCAATACTACTACAATGCAATTCTACCTTTAGAATTGCACTATAACACAATTGTAAAAAAAAAAAAAAAAAAAAAAAAAATCTAATATTTTATTCGGTTTTCACTTTATCAATTCCTCTCTCTCACACCGGTTACACTCTCATCTCCTCTCTCTAGCTTTTTTTTCTTTTTCTTCTTTTTCAGTTCACTTATTCAATCCCTCCCCCTCTCTCATTCCTCTCTTCCCTTTCATTTTTTTTCCTCTCTATTTTCCCTTGAATCAAGGGTTTGATGTGGTGGCAGATGGGTTTGATGTGGGTTTGATGTGGTGGAGGGTTTCCATGGTGGTGGGGGTGGGAGATTGAGTGTAACGACCTCACTCCACTTGTGTAGATATTGTCTGCTTTGGGACCTCATACCCCTCACGGTTTTGTTCTCCCCCACTGCTGTGTGCTTTGGGGGAGAACAAAACCGTGAGGGGTATGAGGCCCCAAAGCGGACAATATCTACACAGGTGGAGTGGGGTCATTACAGATGGTATCAAAGCTGTGCCCTAGCCGGAAGTGTGGGTTCCATACGCGAGGACGTGTGTACTTGTAAGGGGGGGGGGTGGATTGTAGTGACTCAAAAAGGGGGGTCTTGCATTCCATGGAATCCCATATCGCCTAAGGAAGCACATGAGAATGTGTTTATAAAGAATGACCTCCCTTCAATGTGTAGAGCCATTTTCTCCAGCGCAACCTAGGGAAGAACAAAATCCTAAGGGGTATGGGCCCCAAAGTGGACAATATCTACACAGTTGGGGTGGGGCCGTTACATTGAGGGTGATGGTGTAGGTCGTTGGTTTGCAGGCGTGGAGGTGGGTTGTGGTGAGGTCATGCGTGGCGAGCTAGGTCACGGACTCACGGCAAAGGTGAGTGGGTTTTGATTTAGTGGGTTTGTGGTGGGTTAGTGGTGGAGATCATGGCAGATCGGTGGTGGAAATCGGCATGGAGCTTGTTATCCAGCATGGTGGAAATCGGCGTGGAGCTGTGAGTGTTAACAATAGATCGGATTGGAGGGGAGGTGGAGAAGCACCAAGCCACAAATGAAGAGAGAGATGAGAGCGGGTTTTGCAGTGAAAACAGGTTTTGTAGTGATGGGTTTTGCAGCGATGTTGGCGGCTTTTTTGTTTTTGTTTTTGTTTTTTTTTTTTTCCTGTTTCGTCGATCTGGGTTGATATGGATGATGGAGGATAAAGGAATGGAGTTGTGTGGAAGAAGGTGAAAAGTAAAGTTAATGGAGGAGTATGGAAGTAGCGTGTGGAGGAGAAAATTGGGAAAAAACAAAAAAACAAAATAATATATTTTATTATGTAGATATATTATTTTAATGAGTAGAATAGAAAAATAAAAGTTGGGATGTTGGATGTATTGTAAAATGGTACTGTATAATTGATAAAATAGTTCTTTGGGATGGTAAAATAAGATGGAATAGCATTCTCAGATGCGAATGCTCTAAGGCTTGTAAATTTCCAACGAGTTGATCAATGGTCGTTGACTCAAAATCTTTTGGCTCCTTAATTGCCACAACAATATAATCGAATTTTGAGATTAGTGACGGTATGATTCTTTCTATCACACGGACATCATTCAAAATTTAGCCATACCTCTTTAATTGGCTTACAATGGCCAATATTCTTGGAAAAAAAAATCCAAAATTGATTCGGGCTCTTTCATGTTCAAGCTTTTGAACTCATATTTTAATGTTTGAAAACAAACTTTCTTTTCCTTATCAACTCTTAGAGAGTTTTGAATAATATCATACTCGTTAGCATAAAATTGCATTTGCAACTTTCTTGAATATGGTTTCATCCACACCTTGATAGACCAATGTAAAAGCCGGTTGATCTTTCTTTTAAGCCTTTTGAAAGGCATTCTTTTGATTTGGAGTAAAAAATGCTTCATATTGTGACTCCACATAATGTTTCTCCACTATCTCCCATACATCTTGGAATGCAAGTATATTCATTCGGATACTCCAAATATCAAAACTTTCTTAGGTAAAAAGTAAAATTTGAAATAACATTATACTGTTCAGTTAACATTAACCACAAACTAATTGACTTTGATACCACTTTGTTAGAAGCTGGTGGGCTTCACACGCTCATCCACCATTCAATGGAAGAAACTCGAACTACAAAGCACACGAAGGGAGAGAGAGTGGAGAGGGAAGGGGAAGAGAACTCTCTCTTGTATTTGTATTTCTTCTTCTTTCACTCTTGCATTCAAATTGATGAATACATGCTTTGTACAGCCTTCATGCACTTTCATGACCTTTATTATATTTATTACATTAAATAAATAAAAACTCTCATATTTAAATCCTATACTAACTCATCTCATGAATAAAATTCATTAAAATAATCATGTTTGTTTCTCCAACAAGCATGCTGTTTTCAGATCAATTAACTACCTCTGCAACCTGTTAACGAATTGTTGTCCCATAATGAATAAATGTTTCTGAAGTTTAGTACTGACAATTGAATTGCAGCATAAGCAATATGTTAGAGTTCAAAAGTTGAATTTATGGTTTAAAAATAAAAGAACAACAGCTTCTATATTCTGAAAGGATTAAGGCTAACATTTTCTAACTAGTATAGGGACATAAGTCCTGTTAGAGAGAGAGAGAGAGAGAGAATGAGTTTAAGTAAGCAGAACAACTTACTTCCATTTATTCTACAAAAAGAAACTAATATATACTATCCATTTTATTCTCATTTTGCCAAGCAAACTTGGCAGTTAGTGGTTATTTTTTGAGGTAAGGAAAAGCAGTAGTAGCCCCCATGAACGACGTCCTCTTAACAAATCGCCCTTTCATTCTAGGCCTCTTCTCCGCGTTCAGTTTCCTTACTTCGTACCTTATCTTCTTTGAAAACAAGCGTGTTCTTCTCTTTTCTCTGTACCTCGACACCCTTGCTTCTCTACCTTCATCGCGACCTCCCACATGGCCTCCAACTCCTGTGTCTCCTCCTCCATATTGGTGATGAAGATCTCCATTGTACAAACCCTTTAATTTTACAGACACATTTTTAGTGCATGTCAATCAATACTAACCCTTAAACAATAAGGAAAATCCTATTACACACTGTGTTGTTATGATTTGAAAACGTGACTTTAAAGATTCATGTATGTTTTGTTATGCAGTGAGTGTGTCAGTGTGCATGAATCATGATTTACCTCGAATCCATCATAATATTGTACCATTTGACAGATTATAGATTGAGCCCTTTGCATGTGAAGAGTGAGTATATTGTGTTTTGTATGCGAGTAGGAAATGAAAATAGGGCGAGAGAGAGGTAGTACCATGAAGTCTCGCCAGCAGTCATCAGGATTGAAGTCTGGTCTTGCTCCTGTTGTCCAGGGAGAACCTTGGCTATCCCAAGCTTTTATGACTGCCTCATGGTTTAGCCTCAAAAACATTTCCCTCTTCATCTCCTCTTTACATTCTTTGCCATTCATCATCTTGGTCTCAGCCATGGAAATTAACTTCACCTCCTCTCCAGCTACTGGGGACTCATAATCAAAGTTCCAATCCAATGTTTCACTCATCATATCCACCGGCGGATTTAATTGACATTCTACAATAGCTTCCATTTCTTCTTCTTCTTCTTCAACTTTGACTCTTCCCTCTACAATATCGGTGCACAAATTAATATCATTTTCTTCTTTACAATCTAAAAGTCCCAATCCTTTGATGTCGCAAGACTCTTCATCAAGTCCCTTGCCTAATAGGCTCTCAACATCAGCTGCAAACTCAGCAAGATCCTTGTCTGAGGGCAAAAGCCCATGTAAATCATCCAAGTCACATGCCCCATCATGTCCACAATCATCAGCCACCGCCTTTTCCACTTCATTATTCTTCCCCATAATGATTTCATCACTTCTCTCATCAACACTTGTTCTCCCCATTTCATTGCAAAGTTCAGAGGCAAAAGGGTCGAAGATAGGAACCCGATAAAGAAGCTGTTCTTCATTGCTCTCATCCTGTGAAGCCTCTTCACTGCCAATCTCTGGAACAAAAGGCAGAAGGTTCAAGAATTTCTCTTCCTCTTTAGCTTGTTGAACCAATGGAGACTTGTTTTGACGTGGGGTTCGGGCCTTGCGTGTGAAACCCTGGTGCCATGCCGGTGGAGAGTCATTGTTGGGCTTGAAAGATGAAGTTTGGAGACGAACCCTTTCATGTCTGCGTGCTAACTGGTTAGCAGAATGCACCGATGCATCACATGCTTGGCAAAGAAAAGCATCATCAGCTGCACAAAACCAACGAGCCCGCCTACATAAACAACTATCACAAGCTCGTGCTGTCTTGCCTCCCAAGGCATTTGCAACTTTCTTTTCAGTTATCATTGAAGCAATTTTATGTTATGAACTACAAAATGTTTAGGTGATATGAATTCACAGAAGAGAAATATGTAGCCAACAACTATCACAAGGAATATCATTGAGGTGCCTTCATATTCATATACTTCTTTTGGGGCCCAATTGATTCAATTATTGTCAGGGGTTAGAGTTAGACCCACATGGGCGCTTTTAATTACCACTCTGCTCACAAAAAATTCATTAGTTTGCTCTCTGACGTGGTGAGCCCGTGCATTTTTGGTGGTTTCTACAGGAAAAAGATGGTGAATTTTGGGACCCAATACTTGGTCTTATCTCAGTGTTTATTGGCTAGACGTTCGAGTACATCTTCTACTATGAATTCCTATTGGCTATCTATCTAGAGAAGGGATTTCCTTGTGGGCCCAAAGGGCGGTAGAGAAAGATCGGTGAGTTTGTGTCTGTAAATTTTGAGTTAGACCCTTGTGTTTTTTTTCTTCTTCAATTCAATTATTTCACTTAGAGCCTTAAAACTCTTTGTTTTGCGGTCCCCACTCGTTGCTTTCAAACTCTCACTCTTGATTTATTGAGCGATTTGAGCTAAATTAAGATTTATTCTCCACCAGTTGATAGATGCACAATAGTACGTACGAGTAGTTAAAAATTTTGATATTTTGTTCTGCACTGGTCGTTACTTCTGTTATGTTTCAAACAACACTCACATTCCCACCAATCAACCATATCCAAACAAAGCCAACCAACCCAATACTTCAAAATCAGACACCAAAACCCAGAACAAAAGAGGGAAAAAAGGTTTGAATAACCTTTGTTGTCGAGCTTTTTCATCCTCATGAGAAAGATCCTGTCCGAAATCGCAGAAATCCATAAGACTTAACCCATTGCAGTCGACAAACAAAGTTAGAAGCCCATCTTAATCAATGCACTACTGTATTGAAAAGTAACAAAAATTGATAAACAAATATCTCTTTAACTTAAAAAGTTACTCAACTCCTTAAAAAAAGTACTGATTTTAATTAAGGAAAAAAAAACTCAACTTTAATTAATTTACTTTGACACTTATCAATCGGACACTTCTATCAAAATTATAATTGATAGATATGAGGCAAATGGTTCAATTTTGTAATTCTGCTCGGAAGTTCATAACACAATTGATAGTACGTACATGCATGTTTTTGTAATTGAAACAAGGAATCTTTTTGCAAATTTTCCGCATAAAAAAGTTGAGATCTTTCCAAGCAAGACAATATATGTTTCACATATATCTTGCTGTAAACTTCTTGCTAAAAATGATATTTTATGTATGATTTTGGAATTATGGTTAGGTTTATGCCATTCACACCGTCCTCGACTAAAGCATATTTTGGTCATCAAAAATCCTTGTCATGGACTCCGGAATATCTCTAAACTCCAAAAACAAGAAGAATCTTAGAACCATGTTGTTATCATTTTGATGATGATGGTCTAAAATCCAACAAAACTGATGGAATGGATGTATCATTTATCTTTGGACATCTGGTCCGGTGAATTTTCAATGAGAAGGAAGTAACTCAATTTTTTTTGGGTCTTGACTTGACTCCATGCTTATCTGCAAGAAAAATTTTCTGCTACAATTGAAATTTGGAGCCCCAGAAGGGTAGACGTCGGCTAAATAAGGAAAATTTGTTTTCCTGAATAAACATAGAACTTCTTCTAAATAATTTTCTTGAACGATGAAAATATTTAAAGTCTCTATAATTAGTTTCTGTTAATTCTTCTTTTGCTAAATATTTTAATTGGACCCTGCTAGATCTTGTACAGATTCTCATCAACAATCTTATATATATATTTTTAAATATTTTTTTATATATAAATAAAATGTGGGTGTCCATAACTCTTCAAACCCTTAATTAATTTTTTTTCATGGATGTGTGTAGTTCCCATATTTTACACACATCAATACTTATTGGGAAGAATCTCTCGAGAAAAAACCCTAACATCATATACGATGTTTTTTTTTTTTTTTTAGGGGGAAAAAATTGAACTTTATTAATGTAAAAGAGCTAAATTAGCTTGTACAATAGGAGAAATTATAAAGTCCTCATGGTAGACAAATAATGTGGTCTATCATTCTAGTAAAAAACTTCCACTTGTTTAAAATTGTGGAGTTTTAAATAAAAACTAAATATTGACTTAGCAATTTTAAATAAGTGGGTGTCTTTTACTGGAATGGTGGACAAATGACGTGGTCCACCATAAGGACCGTATAATATTGAATGTGTGGTGGATGTTAGTTTAGCAAAATCACCCACTAACTATTAACTTGGTCCTTTTTTTTTTAGTTTAAATCATATTGTTAGTCAAAATGAATATTTAATGCTAAATTAAAAAATCCAATTTATGGGTTGTCAATTCATTTATTTCATCATCAATGTTTTAAAGATTTTTCATGTTAAAGATTCCCTGGGATAGAACCAACACTAGAAGGACTAAATAGTTACATTACATCGGGTGTCCTACAAAGGGACAAAATCAAATTTATTTTCATTTTAGGCTCAAAACAGCAATCAATGTATATATGAGTATTTTCAGTTAGGAGGGAAGGACATTACTAGATTCACAAATTTCCCTTTATTTAGTCTTTTTCTAATAAGGTATATATACTGGTATTAATAGCTTTACATTTCTCTAGAATCTTCAAAAATATTAAAGGAGGTTGTGGTTACTTGAACATTTCAGGTTGATGAATGTTACGGAGTAAAACATATTGGACTCTCAAGTGGACCAAGATGTAGGTGATGAGATCCTACCTTAAGCTAAAACAATAATTTGATATTAAAAACTCTTTTATTTTTTTGTTACTATTTGATGTGGATACCATTACGCATAATATTCCAACAAAGAATGTGGTCTGGCATCTCCCAGCCGTGATGATATTGAAACTACACATGAAAGCATGGACAGAATTGAAAGGTTGAATGTTCCTATTATGTATTGGTGGAAACAGCTTCTACGATATGTATATCAGCAAATTATCTTATGAGACGTAAGTATAAAATATTTCTCTTATAACATATGCGAGATTTATATATGTGGAATTTACACACATTGTGAGATAAATATCTTATGACACTATCTAAAGAGATAACATGTGTGAGATCTACATATGTGAAACTCACACACATTGTGAGATAAATATCTTATGAGACTATCTAAAGAGATACTTTCTCCTGTATAAGGGCTTAATTGCAAACAATCACGCTTTGATTTTATAAAGATATAAATGATTTGTTCTAATGAATTTTGTTTGCATTAGAAAAGAGAGTTCTTAGGTTTCAGCTGCAATTGTATCCAGGATATTATATTCCTCCTCTTGCACATGCATATTCTTTTCCCATTACAGGACCAAAGAAGGGGATTTTCTCGTAATTAAGCAATACTATCTCTTTCGAATTTCTTAAGCTTTCACTCTTTTTTAATTTTTTATATTTTTTATACCAAATAAACAGAAACATAGGCTTTCACTCTCGTGAATCGCAGGTTTTTATTTTGTAAATTTAAAATAAATAGATAAATTTAAGAGAAAAACCTATGTTTCTTGCAGATATTAAGTCTCGGAATGATCTTAATGTGAATGTGAATGTGAATAGTGTAAATGTGAAAAGGAAATTTGTCTTTTTATCCCAATGTCCAGTTGTGAAGCTATTATCCGTGAAAGGCGTTGGAGATTGGTTAAAGGGCTTAAAGCAATTATCAATGTGAAAAAGCCATTGCGATCATGACACAAACCTTCTACATTTGAATATATGGTAACAAAGACAACAAAGATAAAGCTAATGTTCCACAGCTTATTCAAGTATCTTGCGGCCGGCAGTGATTACCTAGTATTGCTAGCTTGTTAACATGGCACTTTTTCAAACAACTCTATTTTAGAAAAGCTGAAAGATATGATATTGCACATTCGAACTGCTTTTCTACTTGGAAAATTCTTACCTTGGAGTATGATTATGCTCTTGCTAAGGTATGCTCATGCCAAGATTATACTAAAATTAATTAAGAGTTATGTTAATAGATGCTCTTAGGGTAATTGTTAACAAATCATAATAAGAAAGTTTTAACATCACTTTTATGGAAAATATAAAAAAATTGTCAATAACATTTATTATTTTATCATTTTCTTAATAAAATGTTTCTAAAAATAGCTCTTAAACTAATACCCTTAGGGTATTAGTTAACATTTCCCATAAATTAATTAGCGTTATTTGTATATACCCTACCCTAGCCATGACCCCTTATTATGCAATATTATTATGCCATAAACAAGGCATATCAATTATTCTTGATTCAAGTGTAATCAATGGCTCCTATAAGTCAATCATTGCGTGGATATAGAGCATATATTGAGTTCTTGTAATACTCATTTCAGAATAGTAAAAATGTAGTCTCTAAGAACTTTCATAGTAGACATAGGCCGTCAAGCCGAATTATATTAATTATTTTCTTGCTTCCACCTTCTCTACTTAAATCTTTTATTTTAACGTAGTATCAGAGCCATTTTATGACCTTCAATAGGGTCTAGAGCTTTATGAGCATACTTCCAATTTGTCAATTACTATTGATTGCAATGTGATTGGGCCCACTCAACATATATTACAACCTATACTTGTATATTTTTATATATTTAACAATGAGTCAAGCGCATTCATCTTTCTTATTGCTTGTTAATGTAAATAAACCAAATAGAAATCTCATGTCCCTTTTTTGTATTCCACTTTATGTTCCATCAATTATGACTTGTCATATATTCAATTTTTTCTTTTCATTTTAAACTTTGGTTATTTTATAAGGAACGAAAAAAAATTGTGGCAAGCAATGTTTAGCAGAGTAAAAAGAGAGATACAAAAAGTAAAACAGAGAGTTTTTATTCCAAATAAACCTCTCAAAGAGAAGAAATTAAATTGAGAAGGCTGCCAAAATTTTCCTTTATTTAATACCATAACGTGGTGGAACCACTGCGTGGAATTGACTAATTAATAGGTCATATTGTTGATGTTGATGTTGAACACTTAGGTATATTATTGAGGAGTGATTAGGGATGGCAACGTGAAATTGACTAATTAATATATAGGTCATATTATTGAGGAGTGATATATTAGGGACGGCAACAAGACGATGGTTTTCTTCCACTCCATCCACGTGGGTACCCACCCTCATCCTGCCACACTCAATTCGTTTTTATATAATTTGTTAAAAGTTTATTTAAAATATATCATGCATTAATAAAACGTATAAATAAAAACAGGCTCTAACATTACATCATCTTCTCAAAGCGTATAAAAATTCAAGTATTAAAAACATAAAAACAATTCAAAATTTCAAATATAACAATACAAAAATTTTAAAAATTTAAAAATTTAAATCTTAAAACATAAAAATATAGTACAACAAATTCGTTATAAATTTAAAGTTTGAAAGCTAAGCGTGCGCGCACACACATATGTATGCCTTATAAAAAATCTATAAAAAATATATATTTTAATTGTTTGAATATAAACAACAGGTGTTTGGAGGAAAGATTTTAACTCTTGTCCCCACCCCATTTGGCTATGCAAGGTGGGTAAAACCTGCCCCATTAGGATGGATGAAGCAGGTACCCATGAGGGCAGGTTTAAATTGTCATTCTTAGGGGTGATGTTAAGAATATTATAAATTTTATTACATAATTTTTATAAACTAATGTGTCACCAATCATAAAAATAAAATAAAAATTTGACATTCATTTGTTATGTTTTGAAATCTTTCAATTACATTCATTATCATATCAATTTGTGGATGTTATAAAGTAAAATTTGTAGTATCTTTAATATTTTTCTTTATTATGAATGTTGTAGCACATGAGAAAATGACTATTCATCCTCGTGATCAAGATATTGCTCATTGCCTTGTTAGCTAAGCCTAATACCTCCCTAATTTTTAAAGGAAAGCATATATAACTTAATTAACAGTATTGCTTATGAACAGATATCAATCAATATGGTATCCAGTGTCACAGTTGCGCATGTGCAAACCCTTGTTTTTCTACATTTCCTCCTTTCTGTATTGTCTCATTGTTCAAAAATTTTAGATCTTATTTTTTAGTGGTAAGTTATACAAGCATTCAGTGAATTTTGAACCCTAGGACTTCATCCTCATTTTTTCCTTTACAAGAAGAGGAAGTTTCATTTAAGCTTAAGCAATTTTAGGTATCATGAAGTGAAATTTGCTTATACATTTGGGAATGACATTTGTTCCTTTAGATAGGAAGTACTTCAAGATGCCATTTAATTATCACAAGAAATAATAAAGGGCAAGGGCCAGTAGCAATAAATTGCAACATGAATCTTTGCCAAGCAAGCCACCATTATTAGATATGTTTGAATATTGTGTACTTGTAGGACCAAAGGAAGCAATACCAACAGTTCGAGTAGAACCTGGAAAGGGTGATGGAGATGGAGTTACTGTTATAAATGGGATTAATGGATTAGGTGATGACGGAGATCCCAAGGGTGAGGCTGCACTATAATTTTGCTTTCCTGTATGAAAAGTGTTATTACTACAACAGGTAATAGCAGTGGCTCTGATACCTAGAGTTGGGCGTATGTTTCCCGTGGACAATCTTCATCTTCCACCTGTTACTCCTGTTTCTGTTGCTGCTGCAGCTGCTGCAGTTTCTTCCTTACCATCTCTTGCACTTTGGCATTCTCGTCTTGGTCATGCATCATCTTCTCGGGTACAACAGTTAGCTTCTAGGGGTCTGTTGGGTTCTGTGTCCAAAGACAATTTTGATTGTACTTCATGTCAGTTAGGAAAACAACCAGCTTTGCCTTTTAATAACAGTGAATCCATTTCTAATAGTATTTTTGAGTTAATTCATTCTGATGTTTGGGGACCTTCTTCTGTTGCTAGTATTGGTGGATCTCGATATTTTGTTGTCTTTATTGATGATTATTCTCGTTATAGTTGGATATTTCCTATGAAATCTCGTTCTGAAATTTTACCAATATACAGCAACTTTGCCAAAATGGTTGAAACCCAATTCTCCAAACGTATCAAAACTTTTCGTTCTGATAATGCTCTTGAATATACTCAATATGCTTTTCAAGCTTTGTTACATTCCTATGGCACTGTGCATCATCTAACTTGTCCAGGTACCTCTCAGCAAAATGGTCGAGCCGAAAGAAAACTTCGTCACATTCTTGACACTGTTCGTGCTCTTCTTCTTTCTGCCAAAGTTCCTGCCCCATTTTGGGGTGAAGCTGCTCTTAATGCTGTTCATGCGATTAATCGCATTCCAAGTGCTGTCATTCATAATCAGACTCCGTATGAGCGTCTCTTTGGGTCACCTCCTGATTATCATCACCTTCGATCCTTTGGATCTGCTTGTTTCGTTCTTCTTCAGCCTCATGAGCACAACAAACTTGAGCCTCAATCTAAACTTTGTTGTTTCCTTGGTTATGGCGAAACTCAAAAGGGGTATAGGTGTTATGATCCTGTCTCTCATCGTCTTCGTGTTTCTCGTAATGTTGTCTTTTGGGAACACCGATTGTTTGTTGAGCTCTCTCACTTTCGTTCTTCCTTGACTAACTCCTCTGTTTTAGAAATCTTTCCAGACGAGTCTCTTGTTCCTTTTACAAATACTTTTGATCCTTCTTTGGACTTCTCTCCAGATATTTTTGATGCTTCTCCTAGACAGGTTGAAGATGAACAGGTTGATGACGAGCTACCCCACCTTGAGCCTGGGTCCCCTGCTCCTGCTTCGCCTGAAGATCCTCCACAAGACATTCCACATCGCCACTCAACCCGGGTAAGATCCATTACTACACATTTACTTGACTATCATTGTTACACTGCCCTTGCTACACTTCACGAGCCTCAAACCTATCGTGAGGCCTCCACTGACCCTTTATGGCAGATTGCAATGAAAGAGGAACTTGATGCATTAACCAAAAACCATACCTGGGATCTGGTCACTCTCCCTCCTGGACAGTCTGTGGTTGGTTGTAAGTGGATCTATAAGATCAAGACTCGCTCTGATGGGTCCATTGAGCGCTACAAGGCTCGTCTTGTTGCAAAAGGTTTTACACAGGAGTATGGGATTGATTATGAAGAGACTTTTGCTCCAGTTGCTCGTATCTCATCTGTTCGTGCCCTCTTAGCTGTTGCTGCTGCTAGTAAATGGGATCTTTTTCAGATGGATGTTAAAAATGCTTTCCTTAATGGGGATTTGAGTGAAGCAGTCTATATGCAACCTCCTCCTGGTCTCTCTGTTGACTCAAACAAGGTTTGTCATCTTCGACGTGCACTTTATGGTTTTAAACAAGCTCCACGAGCTTGGTTTGCCAAGTTCAGCTCCACTATCTTTCGCTTGGGTTACACTGCCAGTCCGTATGATTCTGCCTTATATCTTCGTCGTACTGATAAAGGCACCATTTTGCTTCTTCTATATGTGGATGATATGATCATAACTAGTGATGACCTCAGTGGCATTCAAGAACTCAAGGATTTTCTCAGTCAGCAATTTGAGATGAAAGATCTTGGACATCTCAGTTATTTCTTGGGTCTTGAAATTACTCATTCCACAGATGGTCTTTATATTACTCAAGCCAAGTATGCTTCTGACCTTTTATCTCGAGCTGGACTCACTGACAGCAAGACTGTTGACACTCCGGTTGAACTTAATGCGCATTTGACACCCTCGGGGGGGAAACCATTGTCTAATCCTTCTCTTTACAGACGATTGGTTGGCAGCCTAGGTTATCTCACAGTTACTCGTCCAGACATCTCCTATGCTGTTCATCAGGTGAGCCAGTATCTGTCTGCTCCACGATCTACTCACTATGCTGCTGTTCTGCGCATTCTTCGATATCTGAAGGGCACTCTCTTCCATGGCCTTTTCTACTCAGCTCAATCTCCTCTTGTACTTCGTGCATTTTCTGATGCTGATTGGGCAGGGGATCGCAGGTCCACTACAGGTTATTGCTTTCTCCTTGGTTCTTCTTTGATTTCTTGGCGAAGTAAGAAACAAACTTTTGTGGCCCGCTCTAGTACTGAAGCAGAATATCGTGCCCTTGCTGATACCACATCTGAGCTCCTTTGGCTATGATGGCTTCTTAAGGATTTGGGTGTGTCCACCTCCTCTGCTACTCCCCTTTATTGTGACAACCAGAGTGCCATTCATATTGCTCACAATGATGTCTTTCATGAACGGACTAAACACATCGAGATTGATTGTCATTTTATCCGTTATCATCTTGTCCATGGTGCTCTTAAGCTCTTCTCCGTCTCCTCCAAAGATCAACTTGCAGATATCTTCACCAAGTCACTTCCTAAGAGACGCACTCGTGATTTAGTTGACAACCTCAAGTTGGTCTCACATCCACCTTGAGTTTGAGGGGGGCTGTTAATGTATATTATATTATATTATGGGCTTTAGGCCCAATTACCTTTCTTGTATAGCACACTTGTACTTGTACTACACTTTACTTGTACCGCACACTTACGCCTCCTATAAAAGGCTCTGATGTATATTCTCTCATTAAGAAATACAATACAATCTTCCAGTATTTCTATCATTCGAAAATGCTAAAAGTTTGGTAACTATTGATGCTAGTTGTTACCTGGGCACTGGACATAAGAAGAGCTTGATAAACTGCAAAAAGAAATAAAACATGCATTACCATTTCAATGTTCAAAAAATTAAGAAAATTTGAAATAGAAAGAAAAGGATAAATTTATTTGGTGTAATGTTTCATATGTTTGATTCATTGAGTTTAACCTTAAGGAATGAAAGTTGCATTTGCAAAGATTTAGGGCCAATGCAAAACTTGGTTGGACTAAACCTTAAGGGTCCGTTTGGATTGAGGGGGGAAATAGGGAAAGTGGAGGAGAATAGAGGAAAGTTGGCTAAAAATAGGCTATTTTTGGGCAAAATCTACTCTATTTTATCATGCTCTACCTCCCTCCCCCTCAATCCAAATGGACCATAAGTTGGCCTGTGTTTATGTGAGTTATTAATTCTTTCATTTTCCTGTACATGCATTAGGATATATTAGATCTATCTTTTGTGTCTCACAGTAGCATTAATTCTCACAACTTTTTTATTGTACATTATTCAAACATAAAACCCATTAATTTCACGTTTTAAATGTGGACACATCAATAAAAATGTGAATGTTGTCTGTGAAATTATAGACATTGCGTATATGCAGTATACACTAATGAATGTGATAGAACAATTACTGTTGCCTTTTTACCTTCTGAAAATTTTGCCACCGCAATGGCCACGGTACATACACGTGCTGACATTGCAACCAGCTGCTGTTTGATTCACATACGCATCACCAACAAAGAGATTAGATCCTTTGCACTGTAAATGAGAGCATGGGACAGCGATACCAGATGGAAAACATTGCAAGCTGATGAGAAAGAATACAAAAACAGAAGTGAAGATACATGCAGAACATGAAAAATAATAAATAGGAAATTTTTTTTTTCTAATGTAATTAGTGTGTAAATGTATGTTGCTTACTTGAAATCGGATGCTCCACAATTGCATTTGATGCAGTTGTTGGCAGTTAAAGCATACGAACCATTTGGCACAATTAGACTCTCATTGTACCAGTTAAGATTTTTCGAAGAACATGCTGCATTGATGATAAGTCTATGGAAGATTATTTTAATGAAGTTGGTATATCTATCAATGTGTGCAAAAGTGCAATTTAAGGTATTCTTGGCCATGAAAGAGCATAGGTTCATCTTAAAAACGATTACTTTATTTGCATGCAACTGCAGAGGCCAAACTCTTCTACTCAGATAATTGATTGCATAAACAAATCAGCTAGCACCTAAGGAACCAAATCAACCAATAAAAACAAGAACTTTTGCATTTCCTGCCAGGATATGAACACAGCCTAAATGTAATTCTTAAGGCTCTGCAAACCTTCAAACAGGCTTAATTGGTTCATGTACCATCACTCTCTATTCTGGGTTACTGAAGGTTGAGCAGCAGCTAAGCTTTGGGCAAATTAGCCTCTGCAAAGGGTAGGGAAGGGAACCAAAAACAGGTAATTATAAGGAGGAATCCATTTGTTTATATTATATATTAATACAGTGACAAGCCAAACCCTTTCTTTTTTTTCTTTTTCATTTTTTTTTTTTTTTTTTTTTTTTTTTTGAGGAACAGCCAAACCAAATTATTATAGAATGTTTTGGACCACCCATATTTTCTAGTTGAGGGCATGCTACTAGCCAGTATGTAAAGGTTGTGTGATTTGCTGAAATTTAGTGAGTACAGCCTTCTTGCAACTAAATGTAACTGTAGGTGTATTTTATGCTTCAAGGAAACTTATGTATTCCTTGGCAATTTTTGCTTGTCCCACATTGGAAAGATATCTTACCTCTTTCTACCTTATAAGGGATGAACCAATGGAGTAAGAGTCATTTAGTGAGTACAGCCTTCTTGCAACTAAATGTAACTGTAGGTGCATTTTTTGCTTCAAGGAAACTCATGTACTCCTTGGCAATTTTTGCTTATCCCACATTGGAAAGATATCTTTCCTCTTTCTACCTTATAAGGGATGAACCAATGGAGTAAGAGTACCATTAGTTTGGTTCACTTCCTTTTTCTTTGTGAGTTTCGGGAATATCCCCATTCATAGGTCCGAGATCCACATCTATGAATTGAAAGGTCCGAATGATCAACTCTGCAATCAATTGTTAGAATCAATAGGTCTTCAAATCGTTCATTTGAAAAAATTGAAACCCTTCTTATTGGATGATCATGATACTTCCCAGAAATCGAAATTCTTGATCAACGGAGGAACAATATCACCATTTTTGTTCAATAAGATACCAAAGTGGTGGATGATTGACTCATTTCATACTAGAAATAATCGCAGGAAATCTTTTGAGAACACGGATTCCTATTTCTCAATGATATCCCACGATCAAGACAATTGGCCGAATCCCACGAGACCATTTCATAGAAGTTCATTGATATCTTCTTTTTATAAAGCAAATCGACTTCGATTCTTGAATAATCCACATCACTTCTGCTTCAATTGTAACAAAAGATTCCCTTTTTATGTGGAAAAGGCCCGTGTCAATAATTATGATTTTACGTATAGACAATTCCTCAATATCTTGTTCATTTGTAACAAAATATCTTTCCAATGTGGGACAAGCAAAAATTGCCAAAAAGTATATGAGTTTCCTTGAAGCAAAAAATGCACCTACAGTAACCATAAAAGTGTGTGCGCTCAAGTATGTACCTAACAATTTTGACTTTTGTCTTCCATATTTTTTGTTATTATTGTTATATGTATGTAGTATTATTTATCCTTTTGTTTGGAGGTGTCAATTGAAGATTTTAGCGTGTAGTTTCGCAACAATAATACCCTTTAACCCAGAAATATATGAATATGCAAAATGTCTACCACATTCACTTAACCAAAAAAAGAAAGTGTGCCACATTCCAAATTCTTGACCAGACAAAAAGAAAAAGTGATCATAATAGGAAAATCTTGTTACACACTCGATATTGCACACACTATATATGCTCCCTTTAAAATCATGTTTTAAGACACCATTTCAGTTAAAATTACAAAATTGTATAAAACCACGATTTCATAATTTTAATTGAAATCGTGTTTTGAAAACATAATTTCAATCTACGTGGTAGTGTGTATATGGTGAATGTGTATGAAATAAGAAGTGTAATTTTTTTTTTTGAAAATGAAATAAGAAGTGTAATTAGATAATCATTACTCTCACAATTTTACACATGTATAGAGGATAATTTATTGGCTTCCGTACTGACCAGACCAATTTTTCTTGATCAGTAAGTACAATTTCTTATTTTTTGGTAAGTAGCTAGATCAGTAAGCACATGTCATAGCAAGCACCTAACATCAACATAAAATACTCAAATCTGAGTGTCATAAACTAAGTTCTACTAACCTGAAATTGGAATGGCTAATATGTCTCCCTGATCAATTACCGGTTGTCCAAGCCCATTGATAGCCTTCAAGTCCATAACAGTTGTGCCGAATTCAAGTCCTATGCTGCTCAAGTTCTCTCCACTTTGCACCACATATGACATGTACACTGTGGTGACCCCATTGTTACTATTGTTGAAGCATGTACATGGCAATGGTATCACTAGGCTCTGCCTGTTTAACAATGGGTTACTGGCATTAATACCATTCACAATTGTAATTTGCTCAGCACTAACAATCCCACCATATCCATGTGATACAGACTCTGCAGTGTCAGCTTCCTGGACTCTATAAGTGGTTGACATAGACCGTCGGATACCATCCACGCATGGACATGAAATGGGTACTTTCACATGAGAGTTAGCTCGAAGAATCTGATTCCCTAGTGATGGTATTTCAGGGTTGATGGAGTTAGCAGCTAGGATATCAGAAATATTTACTTGGAAACGAGATGCAATCTCAGAGATCTTAGAGTCCCATGGCAAAATATAAGAGAGAAGAGAGGTGCATGAGTCTGAAGAGCTACATGGTTCGATTACAGATTTTGCATGTATTAGAGAAGGAGTAAGAATGAAGAATGAAAGAATTGGAAGGACTAGAGGAGGAAGAAGTTGAACTAGATTTCTCATTTAACTTTTTTGTAAGTTGCTAGAATTGTGTTGGAATAAGATAGTGCAGTGTTAAAGATGTTATCCTTATCATTCATTCAATAATTTTGGAATGATGTTGTTAGGTGTATGTATCATAACTACGAGGCACAAGGTGACATCCTGGATAGTTGAAGAGACTTTGAAAGGAGGATATAAATCATATGATGATATGGTACTTATCTAACTCACTCACAGTCACAGCTAAGCCGAGACCAACCAGTCATATTGGTACAATGAATGTTATTGTTCCCAAAAACAACTGCGCAATAGATCATGCCATTTCTTTCTCCAGGTAAAAGGGGAAAAGTACAAGATCCTTAAAATGATGGGTACCAAATTAGAATTTTTGTTACATCATAGCAATAATAGTAAAAATGAAAGAACAAAATTTATTTTAAGTTATATGACAATGTAGCGACTTAATTAAGATGTGTTTGTTAGATTCTATTCTTGATGTGAATTTCATGTAAACAAACAGAAGCACATGTTCATATTTTTAATTTAATTAATCTTAAAAATTTATATCTACTGTATTTTTATAACATGTACGTAATATATTTGAAACTAATTACTCAAAAAAAAAAAAAAATTTAAGGAAAATAATTACTCAAATATAACAGCACCATATAAGAAGTATCATATTTCACTATTTCAAGATACATTAACCCATAATGCTTCCATTCATGGGACATCGTATATAAAGGGGGACTTTAAATGCGTACAAAATCGATGGACTTGAACAATGACTGTGTGATTAATTATTAGGTATTCATGTAACATTAATGTTAATATGATATTCCACCCACCAATAAATACAAGCTATTCAATAAAAGAATTAACTTTTTCATGTTATTTTAGAGTCTATATAATACCATTATATTAAAATGACTTAGATTAGGTCCTTTCGAGGACACCCAAATGATATGCTCAATTAGGGTTGTCAATGTTCGACTCAACCCGCGAACACGACACGAATCCGACACAAGTTTTTGCGGGTTATAGTTGGGCCTTAATAGATTTTGGTCAAAAACAGGTTGACCTGAAATTGACACGATAAGAAACATGTCATAAGCGGGTCAACCCATGTAACCCAGAATAGACACATTTGACACGCCAATTTATTTGTGTCAACCCGAAATGACCTACTTAACACAACCCGTTTAACTCGTATTACAAATAAATATTCATTTTATTTTAGATTTTTCAAATACCAATCCAACATATATTTTTTAAAAAGAAAAGTGAGTAATTACAAAAACTTATAAAGGATATAATTAGAAATTGAAACATTACAAATCCTAGATCTCTATACCCTACAAACCCTAAATCTCTAAACTTTCTTAAAAATATCTTTTTTTATTTTATTTTATTTATTTCAGCTATCCTACTCACTCTACTATATATATCTTATAAACTCACGCCCAATTCTCAAACTTAAAGTCTCAAACCGGTTATTGTTCTCTCTCTTTCTCTAATGTGTTTAGTGAGTTTTAGAATTAAAGAAAACTGTTTTCTTGATATTTCAAAATTCTGTAGTAATTTTTTTTTGCATAATATTTTTATTCTATAAACTTTGAACCCATATGCCGTTATAAATATATGAGATATATTAATTTTTAATTAAGGCCATGGTTGTAGCTTTTGTCTTATGCCGTGTGTATTTTTCTTTTACAATTGGACATCGTCTGCATATCTTGCAAGTGGGTTTATTAAGATAGTTTATAAACTAGATCTGATGGATATTGCTTTTAAAACTATTAAGGCATGATCATATTTTGTAACTACTAATACTTATATATATATATATATATATATATTTGACATAGAACTTGCACAAATGAAATTGGATGAGCTTGTGGAAGATGTTATGAATTTGGACATCAACAAAGAATTTATGGATGATAGTCAGGATTAGTCTACTATTTGCTCCAATTCTTTCAATATTGATATTTAGCACTTGGCGAGTTCCAATGATATTATATTTTTGTTAAACTATGTTATTTTGAATTTGGGTTGAAGTGTATGCACTTCTTTTAGAGTGTAAAGAACTTATTTCTATATGAATGTTATATTTTTGTTGAACTATATTATTTTGAATGTGGGTTGAAGACTTGAAGTGTATGCACTGCTTTTGGGATGTAAAAAAAAAATTATTTCTAGATGAATGCTATATTTAATATTATGTAGGTTCAAATGGGTTGTGTTACATTCGTGTCAACCCAACACGACTCGTTTATTAAGTGTGGCAAATGGGTTGGGTGAAGTCAACCTGCCTTATTAACAGGTCGGATTAGGGTTGAGCCATTTAGTTATTTTTTATTTTCATAATTATTATGTGCATATGGAAAGTTTATTTATTTGGAAATATATTAATTTTAAAAATTAATACACCTACTAAGGAATAACTATTACAACCTTTTTAGAGATGAACAGTTATTCCTCATTTTAAAGAATAGCTATTTATAAGGAATGACTATTCCTTATAATAGAAACATAATCAAACTACTGAATAACTAAACTATATAAATAACTATTACATTACAATATTTATTACAGTCTACGAAACATACCCTAAGGTACACTTTGGTACACTAAATGATAATTATGTTAAGAATGGTAATCAAAGAATAAAATGTGATTATTTATAAGGAATGGCTATTCCTTATAATAGAAACATAATCAAACTACTGAATAACTAAACTATATAAATAACTATTACATTACAGTATTTATTACAGTGTACGAAACATACCCTAAGGTACACTTTGGTACACTAGATGATAATTATGTTAAGAATGGTAATCAAAGAATAAAATGTGATATAATGGAATAGTTGTTCCTAGGGATGTTCGTAGTGTAGTAAGGTGCAGTTTTAAGCCATTTTTAACACTGCACCGTTCTTTATTTTTGTAGTCACATGTGCGGTGCAGTGTGGTGCAGTGCGGTTTAGAATTTAGCCAAAACCATAACTGCACGACACCTTATTTTTGCGGTCACATGTACAGTATGGTGTATAAGATGCGGTTTGAACGGCTTGAAGTTGGTATATTTTTCAAATTTTGGGCTTTTTCTATCCAATTCAAAACTAATTTTCCCTTTATTTTGGGCCAAGTTTTAAACTATTGAGCTAATTTTTCCTTATTTTGGGTTGGCTTTCCTAGTCAACACTTATTAGAGTTATCAAACTTTTTTTCTTTTTTTTGAAAACTAGGGTTATTGAACTATTAATAATATATTTAATATTAAAAATAAATAAATATATTAATATATAGAGAGGGTGCGGAGTGGTGCGATTTGTGCGGTTTTCTTATTATAAAGCCGCAAACGCATTGTACCATGCGGTGTGATGCATTGTTACTTGTGGTGCGGTTGTGCCATTTTGCGGGCAGTTTTGGTGTGGTTTTTGCAATTTGTGCGGTTTGGTGAACACCCCTAGTTGTTCCTAATAATATGTTTGGTTGGAAAATAGGACTAAAATCATACATCTATATTTTTAAAACATAAGAATTTCATAATTATTATGCACATATTGATAGCTTGTATTTTTTTTTTTTTTTTTTTTTAATTTTAAAGTTATTAGATGTATTAAGGAACATAGTTGTCAAAACGTGAATCGTACCGTGAATCGAATTTTGATTTTTCCGTATCGTGTATTGTAAGATACATAAACACTTAATAAAGTTTATAAAAAATTTATAAATATATATATATAAAGGGTATATTCATTATAAGTTTTGAATATATTCAACTAATGACTAATTTATTCATCACTTATATAGTAATATTTAACAAGCTAACTAAATAAATCAAACTAGCATGTATTTATAATGTACACATTCAAATTGCTTAAATTCAAATGTGATAATATATTACAAATGACCCAAAAACAATAATTTACTTTCATCATCATATTGTCTAACCAACCCCATCTAAGTCAATGCTATTATCACGTTTATCATTTGCAAATTTATTTCTTCATTAAAATTTTATTCATTGTCATTAACATTTACTTTATCTTCTTGTTTTTTTTATTTCAATAATTAAAAAAAAAATCTTCTTGGCGTTCTAGTTTCTTGGACTTAAAAAAATAATGAAAATAAAAAATAAAAAATAATTATATTGTCAATTAATATCTTATTTATAGTATAGAAAATAAATTTGTAAATATTAAAGTGAAGTGTAACTATGTATTGTGTAGTCCAAATTTTGTAGGAGAAAGAGAGGGAAAAAACCTTATGAATATGTTATTTTATTAGGCTAAATTAAGTAACATAATAATTTTGTGCTAAAAAAAAAGTCTAACAACTTGTTAGATTCAAATAAAAGTACAAATTTTAACATAAATTATCATTTTAAGGCATTTGTCTATGTATCGTACGATATGTACAATTTTACGATACGATATGATTTATACGATATGCATAATGTATCGTACGATTCATGAGTACTTACGATATGCCGATATGATACGGAACTTTTTACACATGATACCATACATATCGAACGAGACTGACAACTATGTCAAGGAATGACTATTACATATATATTTACATTTCTTTTAGAGAGGAATGACTATTCCTCAATTAAAGAAATTAGTGTGTAACCCCATGCATGTGCACGGGTACAATTAAAAACAATCTCAATTACGTAGTTCAAATTATTCATTTTTTTAGAAGAGATTCAAATTATACATGATATTAGTTTACACATTTTTTAACCATACATTTCTAAAATATGTAATGATTTCTCTTTATATATATATACATACATATATAAATATATATATATATATATATAATTTAGAATTTAATTGAATTTAGATTCTTCGATTTTTGTACCTAATAATTCATTTGCCACAAAAATTAAAAAGTTAGATGGATATATGGCTCAAAATTGGACTCTAATTGAAATTCAATTTAAAATCTAATTGAATTTGGATTTTTCGATTTTTACACTCAATAATTTACTTTGCACAAAAATTAAAAATTAGATGGGACACAAAATTGAGAATCCAATTGAAATCTAATTGGATTTTCTTTGAACTTTGACTTTTAATATATATATATATATATATATATATAGATAACTATTCTATGTAAAAAAAATCCAACCAAACGATTGAATAGTTATTCCATTTGTTTGTTGGTGTGGATTACTAGCAGGCAAGTAGGGATATAAGTGATCAAATTGTTCATAAATAAATCATTCTTGGCTTAATAAAAAAACTCGTTCACATTCGTTTTTTATTTTTTATTTTTAAAGCCAAACTTAGTTTTTAGTTTTATGCTTGTTTAATAAACGAGGCAAGTTAAAGTAAAAACAAAAAAAAAAAAAGTTCACGAGTAGGCTTGTGATTAATAGGGCTCAGTTTTTTTTTTTTTTTTTTTTTTAATTTTTTTTTAAAGCTTAAGCGTATGCTCATTTATGGACTTGGGTGATAATCTTTGTATGAACTTTAATTGGGAATTTGAGATCACTCATTCAAACCAATGGGCATAATAATATGCTTAAAATTGGGTTGATAATATACTTATATTGGATCTCGAGTTCAAGAGATTGATATTGAGCTTGAGCTTAGTCAAGCCAAGCTTAGGCTTTTGGATTTTTTACAAGCTCAAACTCGAACATTGTATGTAAGCTTGGTTCAATTTTGAGCTAAGTTTAAATGGAGATTTTGCCATTTAATATGATTTTAGCAATTATTTTGTTAGTTGGCATGTTTTTGAAACATTTTAGTAAACTAGCATCTTGAGCTTTAAAGACTCGTGTTCTGTAAAGAAACTCAAGTTCCACGCTGACGTGGGTAAATAATCCATGTAGAACTTGAGTCTCTATTATCAGACTTAAGTTCCATAGAGTGTACAAAAAGAAGCAGATTGAGGAGAAGAGGAAGATTTGAAGAAGAAGAAGAACCCACAACCTCAGCACGCATAAACCTATATCCAACGGCAGTAACTCTAAGACTCAAGTTCCATGTGAATTTTTTCTTCCACATCAAATTGCCAACACTTGGAACTCGAGGCTTAGAGACTCGAATTCCTTCACTGAACTTGAGTTTCAAAGCCTCAAGATCAAGGTCATCAGGATTAAGATCCTACACGGGATCAGTGAGAGGGTTCAGAGTTCAGATCGTAGGATCGGCACGAGAATCGTAAGATCATACTTTTTGATTTAAAAAATTTATATACTAAAAATACCTATTATTATAGTTTAAAATATGCATTAAAAAATCATTACAAGAAATTAGTTTTTTACACAAATTAGCAAAATCACTAATAAAAGGCAAAGTACCAAATTACAAATACATAAACAAAGTTCAAAGTTCAAAGTTCAAAAGGTACAAATCACAAATACAAAGTTCTAAGTTAAACATCTCAGAGCATACATAGTGTCTCATATAAACAACTCAAAACAAATAACAATGTAAATATCAAATGTTTCACATAAAATTAAAAAAAAAAAAAAAAAAGTTTCAAACAACACAACAAACACACTCAATCATTAAGACCAAATTTTTGGTTATCTTGGATGGGTTGCTCAAAGTATGGTTGATCATTATAAACAACATTCTCATCATTGTTAGTAGAATTACGAAAAAAAAGAAAAGAAAAAAGAATCACCTTCGTCGTCGATGGTCTCTCTCACAATGGCGTCACCATCGGATTTTTCAGCTTCTCACACTCTTCTTCTACTCTCTAGTGGTCTAGTCTCTTCTCTTCTCTTCTATCTTTTGTGATTTTGTTTATTAGATTAAGATGACGATTGACGTGAGCCTTAGGGTTTTATTTATTTATTTATTTTTACATATATATATATATATATATTTTTAATCAATTTGAGCTATGGTCATTGGGTTGATCTATTGATTACATTTGTTTTTCTTAGTTTGGGGTCTTTGGGCTCCATTTAGAGGCTTGAAATAAGCAACCAAAAAAAAAAAAAAACAAAAAAAAAAAAAATTCCATTATAGTACATGATCTTTAGTATCGCTATGAAATCAAGATCCTATAAGATCCTAAAATCTAGATCAGGAGGATTTCACTTAAGTAGAGATCCTAGTAAGATCTAGGACAATTTAGGGATGTAAAATCTTAGGATCTTAAGATTCTAAGATCCAGATCGGTATACTGATAACCATGCTTGAGATGCTGATTTACAAAATAATTTTGCAAACATGACAACTGACTAAATTGTTCCAAAACTTATGTTAAATGCCAAAAAAATCTAGCTTCAATACTTTATTTTTGTAATTGAGCCAGGTTTAAACATTCAATACTTGAAAGATACTTAACTTGTTTACAACCCTAAGCAGATTTGGTGGCAAAATTTGCCAAATAACATGTTTTTAGAAATATTTTAGGAGAATAGCACTCAAATGAAGTTATTTAGTTATATAGCACATTTTTGGAACTCCAATTTATCAAAATCGAGTTTAGGCTGGAACTTGAGTTTGACACACTCAAATTCCAATCAGTATGGGTTTATACTACTTGAAACTTAAGTTTCCTTATTGCTTGGAACTCGAGTTTGTCAAATTCGAGTTTGAGGCTTCGTTTAGGAAGAGGGAATGGAAAGGAATGAAAAGAATAATTTTAAAATATTCTCTATTCCCTTACTTGGGAGTTTTAATGGAGGGAATGGAAAGTCCATTCCCTTGTTTGGAAGTTTAAGTGGAAGGGAATGGAATGGATAGGATGGAACACTCATTCCTCTCTATTCTCTTAAAATCTCAAATTTTCATTCCCCCCGAAATTGGGAGGAATGGGAGGGAATGAAATTAGATTTAATGATTTTTTTACTAAAATTCCCAAAATACCCCTATATATTCAACTCTTTATTTTAAAATAGGGGTCTAATAGTAATATTGTCATAAAATAATTCCATTTCATTCCTTCTGTGTTACTCCCAAATAAAATTACTTACATTCCATTCATTTTCATTCATTTCTATTACTTTATTTTAAAACATCCAATTAAGGTTATTTACTTCTATTCCATTTCATTCTTTTCCATTTCTTTCCCTTACTTAAATACATTCCATTCCTTTCCATTTTCTTATGATCATTCCATTCCATTCCCTTTTGAACTCCCAAACAAAGCCTAAGTTAAAACTCAAATTCGAGTTCTAAAAATGTGTTACAACTAAATAAGTTCGTTTGGGTGCTATTCTCCTAAAATTGTGCCTAGATTTGGCACATGTAGCTCATCCCAAGCTTGGACAAAAGTAAACTACTTTCTACAAGGGCTGTCTGGGATATTTTTGTAAAATAACACCATTTTGCTAACAATTTTGTTAGTTAGCAATGTTTCCAAACTATTTAGGAAACTAGCATCTTGAGTCTGTTAAACTCGAGTTCCCGTAGCAACTCAAGTTTAAGAGACTCGATTTCTGTGTGTTGGCAAAGCTGAGGTGGATTGAAAATCCATGTGTAGACCATCTTCTTCCTTCCCTATAGACCATCCAAACCTGTTTCTCAAAATCCCAAACCCAAAAATCACAATCTCGAATCGGAGCAAAAACCCAAAAATCATGATCTTGGCACTGGAGCGACTTGGGTTTGTTGATCTTGGCACCAAAGGTCCATTTTCTGTGTTTTCTGCTTTGGTTTGTCTCTTGATTCATTTTCTGCATTTTCTAGGTTGGTCTGTCTTTGATGGAATATTTTCTCTTGTGGGTTTGTATTTTCTGGGTTGGTCAGTTAGTGTTTTCTAGATTGATGTTCTGGGTTTTTTCTTTTCTGGTTGGTCTATTTGTGTTTTTTGGGTTGCTGTTCTATGTTGTTTTGTGTTTTTGCGTTGGTCTGTGTTGAGTTTTTTGGGTTGCTGCATTATATGATTTTTGGGTTAGTGCACTTTACGTTTTCTAGAGGGAACTCGAGTCTTAGAAACTTGAGTTCCACGTGGATTTTTTTTAATTTAGCTCAGCTACGCACCTCATGAAAATCGAGTCTCCAAGACTTAATTTGCTATAGTGAACTCGAGTTTCAAAGACTCGAGATGTTAGTTTTTTTAAATAGTTTATAAACGGTATTAATTAATAAAATTGTTTGAAATTGGGTGTTATTTATAAAAAAAATATGGGCTGTTTGACACTGTTGTTTAAACAACAATTTTCAGTGTTCAACAATAATAACACTTCTGATTTCAGTGTTTAACAATAATAACACTTTCTAATACTGATTTCTATAACACTGAAAATTTAATAACAATATTTAAACACGATTACAAAACTGCTAAAATGTATAAAAACCACGTGTTCGTACTCAAAACTGTCACTGATACTCTGATACCCTACCCTACAAAACCCTCAGAGAGCAACGGCCACTCCCACCACCCACCACAGCGTCCAACACCATGACGGGAAGCCACTCACGGTCACGCGCCGCCAGTCGGAGCAAGCGCAAAAACCGTTATCCCGACGAACAACAATCGGAATCTCAATCCCACAGCACTAACAGCCACCGCACAAAGCGGTGCAGAGTAGCCTCCTCCTCGTTTGAACCAGAAACCCCAACCCTAATACCCGACCCGCCTCGCACTTTACCTGTCCATAACCGGTTCCAACACTTGCATTCTTCATCAGGATCACGTCGGAAACAAAGAGATCAAAAATCGAACGCTACAGAGGTTACTACAAATCGCAATTGGGTTTTCTCTTCCCACGATTTGCCCAACTACAAAGGTTTAAACTTTGCAGATAATGAATTTTTTTTTTGTTTGTTTTTTGTTTGTTTCACTTTTGTGAATTTAATGTACCTGAAAAGACATACTTTGGCTTAAATGATCATAAATTTGAAGTTATAGTTGCATATTGATATCTCAATCAATGGTAGTAGCATCATTGAATTTAAATTCTCAGTGGTTTATCTGCTACCAAATTATGAGAATTTAAAGTAAACATCGTTTTTTACTTGAAAGGAAATTGTTGGTAAATTTTGGGAACTAAGACTTATTTTGGTGGTAGGTTTATGTTCTATCCCGTCAATTTCGTTAAATATGAATGTAATGAGTAAAGTGAAATGACTAGTGCACACAAGCAATTGTACACAATATTGCGTGTAATAGTTTTTTAAACTGAAATTGTGACTTCAAGTTATGATTTCAGTTTAAAATTTTTTTTAAAACACGCAGTGTGTAATAGACATTGCCCGTAAAGGGAAATAAAAGTAATAATTTGGAGGTGCACCGAACATGGGGTAAGGATTTTCTCCGGGAAAGGTATCTAAGGTTAATAATCAATTTGAATTACTCGATAATTTCGAATGTAGTATCTGAACAATTATGATCTTGTGACAATACAAAGAAAAATGAGGAAGATGTTTCATCTAGTCAGAGTTATCCTTAATAGTATTACTATTGTATTAAATGCTTAATAAATGTCTATGTTATGTATCAGACATTGCCAATCATTCGTCCAATGTGCTGTCTTTATAAGCACTCATTGACGATTATGATCTCTTTCTGCATTTTTATCTTTTTGGGATTTTGTTGGAAAATACTATATTTAACCCCTTTTACACTGTCGCTCACTGGTCTTGTGTGCAAGTGTATGCAGTTTGCATCTTATTGGTCTAGATACCAGTATCTATCGTTTTTTTCTATGCCTAAAACTTTTTATTTTCCACTGCAGATACAGTTGTAGTTGTTTCATATAATATACTAGGTGTTGAAAATGCATCAAACCATCCGTATTTATATTATAAAGTCCCTCCCAAGTTCTTAGACTGGGACCGGAGGAAAATCCTCATACATGAGGAGATCAATCGTTACAATGCAAGCATTTTGTGTTTTCAGGTAAATTTACAAGTTTTTATTGGTGTTGCACAAATGTATGCTTGAAGATGCAGTTTTCTTCGTGGTGATTGAAGGCTCACAATCATTTTATACGTATTCAATGAGAATTTTAATCACATTTACCCCCTTTTATCCCTGCCATTCATTGTCTGAACTATTAAAAACAATGGTTTATACTTTTATACATTTATAGGCAGGTTTCCTTAGTATGTAGAGGAAAAATATGCAAATATCTTTTTGTGTCTGGGTCTAGTCATGAGTGCAGTCTCATACAGCTTCATGAGTTTTATTTTTAATCCTATTCCATAATAAATCTAAATTTAGTTTTTGATTCCCCTCTCCCCCATTGTAATAACTATCAAATTATTAATAATAAAAAAAGTGTTATACCATGCACATACATAACTTTTCATCAAAACTTTTTGTTAGGCTTTAGTTTATTGCATTACTTTACGATTTCATTTTTATCATGGTCAACTATCTGAACCATATTCTTTCTTGTTACTTATGTAGTTTAAATGTCTTTAGGAAGTTTATTCTGTTTTCTTTCAATCATCTAAACCTCATATCATATACAAGAGGTTTTATTCTCAAGGACAATTGAGATTAAGGCATGTTGCACTGGCTTTTGATTTTAATTTTCTCATTTTCTTTCAATCATCTAAAGCTCATATCATATACGAGAGGTTTTATTCTCAAGGGCACTTGAGATTAAGGCATGTTGCTCTGGCTTTTGATTTTAATTTTCTCATATCCACTTTTATGGTTGCAGGAGGTTGATCGTTTTGATGATTTAGAAGATCTTTTAAAAAAAGATGGCTTTGTAGGTATTCACAAGGTATACTAAAATATTACTTATAGCTAGGCCTAGTGACTCTAGTCCAACTGCTGTGCTTTCAATTATGTATAGAAGATCTCATATCCACCTTTTTTTTTGTTTCTAAGTTACACACACACACCCTTGGTGGGTTTTGAATCCACGACCTCACCCGTCATCCAGTCTTGTGGGACGAAGAAGTGCCTTTTAAGCCAAACCTTGTTGCCAAGTTAGTGATTAGTTATTCCCAATTATTTACAGGCTCGAACCGGTGAAGCATGTGATGGGTGTGCTATATTCTGGAAAGAAAAACTGTAAGGTTTCTAAACCCTAAACTGTAAGGCTTTCAAGGTTTCTTTTGTTCTTACTGCACTGTGGCTTAGGGCGATTCAATTAGTTAGTATTTTCATGCAACTCATATCTATTATTCTTGGAAGCAACTTTATTGTTTACCTCTTTCTCAATTAGACAGGCTTTGCCTTGGTTCTTTTTATATTAATATGAGTTGTATAATTTTTTCTTCAAACTTCAAATATCTAAAAAGAAATATGATGGATATAGTAAATGGTTGGTTTAGGTATTTTGATTTTTGGGTATTATGTGCATGCCCATCACTATCTTGTGATGTTGGTTTTGTAGCTATTGAGCAAATATTGTTGCAGTAAGCTTAAGTATTCTTTTTTTGTTATCATTTTCTTAATTTTGAATATCCCAATTTTAGTAAAATTATATTCTAAACAGATTTACCGTTTTGCATCAAGAAAATATAGAGTTCAGACGTGTTGGCCTCCGTGACAATGTTGCTCAACTTTGTGTTTTAGAGGTATGCAGGGTTTGATTTATTACACATATCTCTCTCTCTCCCCCCCCCCCCCCTCTCTCTCTCTCTCTCTCTCTCTCTCTCTCTCTCGCTCTCAGAGGTCTTAATTTGAAACTAACTAGATACCCATTTTCTAAAATGTAAATAAGTCAACCGTTGTTGACCTGATGGTTTGGCTTAACTGTTAAGGCCTCTCCTGTAGAATATGGTGTCAATGTTTGGAAATTCCATATGGTAGTTTCTTCTCTTGTTTATTTTATTTCTTTGAGTCCCATTAGTAGAGGTTATGCTAAGATTGTAAGGCTACAGGATTCACTAGGGCAACCTCTTATCATGTTTCATATAAGGCATTGAAAATTTGCAATAAAGTGGAACAAGGTAGAGGAGGCATAAATATTAATGCTCTATTGTATTTCAGGAAAACATCAAATTTCAGAATAATGTTTTCTCATGTACATTTTTGGTGTATAGAATGGGAAGTGTTATGAGATTCTTATTTGTATTCCTTTGGATGAGCTTATTTTCATTTTTTTAACAGAATATTTAGCTTTTTAAAGCATTTCCTTTTTCAGGGTACAACAATACTTTGGCACGATAAACAAATTAAGGTGATGAAAATAAACTCATCCAAACATATACTTGAACAGGGAAAAAAAAAAAAAAAGAAGAAGAAGGAAACTAAAGGAAATAGTTACTGCATAATGTTGTAGTTACATAAGTAGGTTATAATGTCCATTCAGTGTTTTTTTTTTTGGCCAGCATAATGTTTGGTTTTGAATGGCATTTCGCCTCAATATTCAAACATCATATTTGTGGGCTGTTTCTTTTGTGATTCTTAATTATGTCTGCCTTTGTTTTCTTCTTTGTTGGGTAACTTGGGTTGGAAATGTATGTTGGTATGTTGAGCATTATCTCATTTCTTTTTCTTTTTTTGTTTTCTGTTTTTATTCCCCAGTATATGCCTTTTTGTGCACCCCTCCCCCCGCTTGTATTATTTTTATACCCAACATCGTTGTATATATTTTACTAGACTTGCTTTGTTGTTGTGGAGAATCCACTTATGTTTCAGATTAGTCATGGTCCCCCCCTCTTATTTATTTTAATGTTCTCTTTTATGCTATACAGATGATCCAAAACCAATCAGAGTCCAAATCATCTACCCAAACATCCATGTAAGTTTTATTTTGTTATGTTTTTCTGTGTGTGTATATGGATGTTAGAAACATCTCACTTAGCTGAAATAGATGAGCATTGTGAAATTTGATGTCTTATTTTATTAGGATCAAACTGATTATAGATGGCCTTATGCATATGTCTTTTTGCACTAATCTGTTATTCTTCCCTTTTTTGTAAGAAGTCTTCTACGTGCTCAATTATCATATCCAGAAAATACATTACTCTACATATTCTTTAGAAAAACATGTGGCCAGTTTAGTCACTGACTTATTTGCACCACTATAGGTCTTCATCTACCCAAAGTCGAAGATTACTGGTTGGGAATATACATGTACTCTTCAACCCAAATCGTGGAGACATCAAGCTAGGCCAGGTATTCAGCGTTTTATTCTCTGCAAAAGTGGTAAATTTGTTCAGAATTGTGTCAGTTGATATCTTTTGGGATTCTCAAAATTAAATTAAAAGTCCCCAACTCCCCTCTCCCTTCTATATATGTGTTGTGCATTGAATTAGATGTGCTTCTGTTACCCACTTACCACCCCCTCCCCCACCCCCCCTTTTTTTTCTCTTTTTCCCTCTTGTTGTTGGGAAGGGTAATAACTTCAGATTAATATATGAACTCATGGATTTGGTGCCATACTATTCTGCTGCATCAACCTATGGGAAAAGAGTGTTTTTTCCCCCAATCAAATGTCTGTGCTTTTGTTTTCTTATTATTTTGACTGAGGTAATTTCTTAAGCATGTAACCTACAATGGTGTAGGTCCGACTGCTTCTTGAAAAAGCTTACGCACTATCACAAGAATGGGGTAAAATCCCAGTTATAATTGGTGGGGATCTAAATAGCAAACCTCAGGTTTGATGTTGCAATGAAATCAGTTATCAAATAGTTTCAGATTAGGCATACTATGCAATATTAAAATTTCATTGTCACATATCTAAGTTTTGTTTTCATCCTGGTCAGAGTGCAATGTATCAGTTTCTGGCTTCATCGAAGGTGAGCAGTCCTTGTAGTATGTCAAGCCTGTACTATTTTGTTTATGTTTTTTTTAGCATATTATTGGGACTCCAATAGCCCTATGTACCTCTGAGTTCTGTCCTTTTAATAATAATAATAACAATTAATATGCAATATATAAGTGGTTGCTGACATTTTTGCAGTTAGACATCCAACAACTTGACCGTAGAGAAATTTCTGGGCAGCTTGAATGTCCATCTCAATGCAGAGGCTACAGGCCTTATTATGAGAATGCAACTAGGTATTTTGAAATTCCTTGCAAATTCTTGTTCATGCATTCTTCATCACAACTCTGATATGACATGCATGTAAAATAATTCAATTTTAAGTTCTCTTGCAACTTAACAGCATATATTGTGAACTAAATTTAGCATATTGGGCACTAAATTAGTAAAAAAGTTCCTTTCTTGAAATTTTAAATGAGGTGCTTTTACTTGATCATGAAGAAAGTAATTTATGAAACAATGGCATGACACAAGATTATCATGTGGTTCCATTTCCTGTTAATTGATTGCATTATGGTGGTAAATATTGATCAATATGTTGTCGATAGTGTTGTTTATCATTACTATCACTATTGCTGTTAATTGATTGGTTTATATGTCAGATCAAATGTTTGGATGTCTATCCCAAGGCCATTATTGTATACATGGAGTGATGAAGAATTGAGGCTTGCAACGGGAAGTGGAGGAGTTACCCATGTTCAGCACCAATTAAAACTTCTTAGCGCATATCTTGGGGTTCCTGTAAGATGCTTAAACCTTTTAATACTATTGTATTTTCTTCTATACCTCAGATTTCCAACTTCTATAGGAATGTTGCAATTAACTTGTTCAAATGAAGTAAATTACTATGCACTTGGTGAATTTTGAGGTTGATATTTAACACAGGAAATCTTCCAAATATTTGATGTGGGATTTTTAATTTTTAATTTTTTACATGCTTCCTTTCCAGCTAATTTTCTGGATTTCTTTCAATTTTCTGCAGGGAAGCAGTAGAACAAGAGACATTCATGGGGAACCCTTGGCAACATCATACCACTCTAAGTTTATGGGAACAGTTGATTATATTTGGTAGTTAAATTTTGTTGTAAAAATTACAATAGTCTGTTTGCCTTCAAAATATTTTAGTTACTGATATGTTTGATTGACACAGGCATACAGAAGAACTTGTTCCTGTGAGAGTTCTTGAGACCTTACCCATTGATACTTTAAGAAGAAGTGGAGGACTCCCAAGTGAGGTACCTTTCATCTTTGTATCTATCAGATCGTATGCATATTATTTAGTTGTATTGTATAAGGTGCTTCTTGCCATAACATGTGAATTGTTTGAAATTATCTGTACTTCATGATACATGATCAACAGTGCTGCATGTCTTAAAATATGTTATTTCTATGCATACATCCCACTTAGTTTCTATCTTGAATATAAGATGGGGCAAAGGTTCTAATTATAAGCTAAGTTTAATGGACATTTTTTAAGTAGGGTCATGTTTGCATCTGTTACAATTCTCTCCAGGACATATGGAAGTTTCTATCGCAGACTTGGAGTACTCTGTATAGCTTTTTAATAGATAATTTATGCTGGTTAAAATGCAATCTTTGCATGGGGAACAGTGGATAGAGGGTTTTATTATTTTCATATTCCTAGGCCTTCTTGTCCCCTTTAAATGAAGATGTAACCAAAAGAAGTTTTCCATTGGAAGGGTGAAAGATGGATATCATAAATGATTCCAGTAGCTGTGTCTGTGTTCTGGACTAAAGACGTTGCAATTTTGGTGTCTGTGTTCTGGACTAAAGATGTTAAAAATCCATGTCTCAGTTCATTACTAAAAATAAAATAAAATGTGTTTCATGTTTGACTCCATGCAACAGAGTTGTAAAAGAGACTTTAAAAAAGAGTGACTGACAACAGTCACTAGAATCTGTGGTTAATTTTGGGCATTTTTCCTTCTGATTCTTGAATTAGTTTCAGTGAGAAGGTCAAGGTTGTCTTATTTGGAGATGTGATGAGAGAAATTTATGTATGCAAGATTTTGCAAGCCCTAGCTCAAATGGCACTTCCCTTGTAAATATGGTGTGGAGAGTGAGATCATGGATTTAAGATTCATCCATTGGATGTGTAACGTATTAATCAGGGGAAAAAAGGGAAAATGACTTTCTTTTATGAGTGGGAGGAAAAATAGTTCAAGGCACAATGGTGTAGAGTGTAAAATTGGCTGCCAGTAGAGCTGAATGGCCTGAGACACTCATCTCGCTAGCTTCATGTAATTGGAGACTAGGCCTTTGGTTGAGTTTTAGCCTTTGCTTTTGTATATTTTTTCATTTTTTCCATTGTATGAAACTTCTTTTCCAAAAATATAAAATGGAAATATTTTACCAGAATTGCTGAATAATACATAAATTGCATGTTATAGCCTTCACAGAGGGGTATATAATGCTTTGTAGTCTTTGTGTTGCTCTTTGTCGTAGCTCAAAATTAACTGTGGCAACTTCTTGTTTTTATCCACTTTTTCACCCCCACCACCACCCCTACTGGTCCCCTCCTCTTTATGAAAAAAAGATTGTGCTAATAGTCGGATGGTGTGGTGAATAATTCAGTAACCGTCAATTAAGACCTTTAAATTTCTCTGAGAAATCAACTCATGGCAATGGCAAGGTTAATGGACTTGCACATAGGGATGACATTCTGGCCCATCGTGTTGAAGATGGGGGACAGGTTTTAGTCTCGCCACCCTGGGATAATTTGTATAATTAAAAACAAATCAGAGGTTAGCCTTTTTAAATTTTAAATAAAAAAAAAAAAAAATCCATATATAGTTGTCAATGTTCTAAGCACACTATATGTTGACCCGTGCTCTCCATGTTTGATTGTCTCTGGATTCATGAGGTTTTGATGTTACTTTGGCAGAAATGGGGCAGCGATCATCTTGCTCTTGTATGTGAACTGGCTTTTGCAGATGATGTAAAAGGGACGTGAATACTTCTGCTTCTAAATCAATCTATACGGGGATTGTACATACTGGAGAGCTTTGTTCTTTGGTAGGTGGTATGCAATTTTTATATATTAGGCATTGTTTATTTGGTCTTGCAAAGGTAGTCTTAGCTTGTTTTACTTGAGAGCATTCTCATCAAATATTGTAAAATTTTTAGTATTTAGCATATAGAAAACTAACTTTATAACATTTAACATATTACTTTACAATATAATCTACATCAAAACCTCTATTTTTTTTACCACTTCATTTAAATATTTTTTCTTTATTATTTTTTATTCTCTCTCACAACCTAACTATTCTCAGCACCGCCGGCCACCACACTACCAACAGTCATCACAAAACCCACCACCCAACCACCCACCAAAAACCCACCACCCATACCACAACCACCACAAACCTACCACCCATGCCACACAAAAAAAAAAACCCTCCACAATAGCCGCCACCAGCCAAATCCACCTACAACCACAAACCACAGCAGAAAAAAGAAAAAAAGAAACCTCCATCGTCGCTGCCACCAACTAGATCCACAACCATTGAACCGTCTGACCCACGATCCATTAAAAACACCACACTGTGACCCACGACCCATGACCATTGGACCGTCAGACCCATGACCCATGCCCATCGGAAAACAATCGTCAACCATCGGACCATCGTCGCCACCAACCACGACCATTGGACCATCAGACCACGACTCACAACCAAAATCAAAACCCACAGTCATCGGACCACAACCCACGATGGCCCATATTTGCCGGACCACAACCATCGGTGGCCCATAATCGGCAGACCACAATTGCCAAACCACGAGAGAGAGAAGAGAGGAGGGAAGAGTGAAGCGAGAGAGGAAAGAGAGACAGAAATGAGAAAAAGAGACGTTGGCTGAATAAAAAACGAAATTTTCTTCTTACAATCTAGCTACAGTGAGCTGTTATTAATAACAGCTCATTGTAGCTCAATGCTAAAATTTTTAGGATTTAGCATATTTGATGTAGGTGTGTTTTTATCATTTGAGGTGCTAAAAATGCTAAAAAATAGCATTTAACATTTTTAGCACCTTTGATAAGAATGCTCAGAGATACTTGGCATTTACGAGTATCGCAATTGTTCTGAATGGTATGCATTTTAAAATCAATGTTAATAAAATCTTACATTCTTTCATTGTAGAATATCCCAATATAGTCTTCACACCTTCTGTAGAATTATTTATCACACCTTCTGTAGAATTATTTATAAGCATGCCTTATAGATTACACTCAACAAACCCAAATCATATATGTTTATGTGTTCGAATTTGTTGGATCAAGTTTGTCTATAGTTGAGAACCCTTTTCATATGAATGGTACTAGAACCTTAGAGGATTTATATGACCAGTTTAATCTCGACGTGATTCAATGGTGCTAAAATGAGATGTTCTGTTTGGCTTTGAGCTTGCCTTGTGATACCGATTTTGGTTTTGCCAACTTTGTTGAAACATTCATTTGTCTGAGGGAGCAGCTGATAATCTTGCACCTAACAACTTCAATTAATGGGCAGTGGTCAATAAAATTGTTTCAGTCCCAACCACTTTGATGAAGAAAAACTGGCGGAGATAGACTTTTCACGTCACACTTCGAGAAAAGTTGGAATAGGGAACAATAAATTAACATGTCATTTAATTGGGAACAACGGGGTTAGGAGGATAAAGACTTGCAGAAAACATTAATTAATCAACGAGGGAAGATTAAAAGCTTATGAAAAAGTCATGTCTCCCTATTCAAGTTGAAGAGTAAAGTGCAGAGATTATATTAAGGAAATTCTAAGGACACAACAAAATGTCACAATTTTTTTACAATATCCTTATTTTTAGTTGTGTTGGATTTCAGTCTAATATTTATTATTTTATTTTATTTTAGCTATAATAGACTGAAATTTTAGCTGTTGTGAAAATGCCTGTAGAATATTATTATTAATGAGAATAAATTTTATTTACAAACTTATACAAGTTAGATTTATTAATCTTGTATTGTAAAAATCATATATAATTGACTATTTATATTATTAATAAATTTCAAATAATATCATATTATTTATGAACTTTTTGACAAAATTAGATAATCCAAATTCAAAGTTTATGTAGTATATTTTATATATGTATTACATAATGGGTCATGTTAACGAGTGCCCTTAAGACACTGGTTGAGAATCCAATTAAAGAAAGTTTTTATGGGAAAAGAAAAAAAAAAAGCCATTAATGTTTTGACAGTTTTTTTCATTTCCCATAAAAGTGATGTCAAAACTTTCTTTAATTGGATTCTTAACCAGTGCCCTAAGGGCATTCGTTAGTATTTCCCTTAGCACATACAAACATATGATATTATTTATTCAAATCGAACTCGATACTTACAAGCTTGTTCATGAATACTACGATTGCTTAATTCATGATCCGTGATTTAACTAGGTAGCTCTAAGTACTCTATAATTATGGCTTTCATTTTCGGTAGGGACTTGAGAGAGAGAGAGAGGGCCATTATTTGTTATGGCGGCTTTAAAGGCAGTCACTCACGGGTTTGTTTTATCTTTCATGATTAGTTGAGACTTTGTCACTGACATGCTTAGCCATAACATTCATTTGAAAATAATCAAATTACTTTAATTTGTGGTAGTGGTAGATACATAACTAAACTTGACTCCTCGATTGCGGTGATAAAAAGTGGTTTTGCTTAAGATATGATTATATGAAAAGTAATTTTAACTAACCACTCAATGTTCAAAGTGTCCATTTGCTTACAAAGCAAGTGAACCTAAAATTCTTGGTCAACACATCATCATTTTGCCTTTTCCTCATAAATTAGAAAACAACTTTTCTAAATGATAGATTAGGACTTCTCTTCTATTTTTAGTGTATTCCGTGGTGAAATGGTAACCGGAAAACATTATTGAATTTAAAAATTCATTTCTATGCTTTAGCTGAAACTGGTCATCCTAGATCAAATCAGGACGGAGGATTTGAGAGAGTATGAGAAAAAAATTCACAATTCAATATTGAAAATTATACAAAAATTGAAGAAGACAAAAAATAAAAAATAAATAAATACTTATCTCTTTTACATATTAACAAAATATATAAAAACAATAATATTCCCTAATACTTTCAATTTAATCATCTATTAAGGTGCATTAAATTTTGTAACAACATCCCTTACTCTAAAGTCTAAAGTCAGATGTTACTTCTAACTTATTCTAAGAAAAATAAATAAAAAAGAAAGATGCTACTCTAAATTTTCTTTTATAAATAAATTATGTTGTTTATATCCTATTTGGCATTTAATTCCAAAATCACAATATATAAATATATATATATATATATATAAAGGAAAAAAAAAATAGCTTTGAGAATAAAAAGACAAAAATTTAAAATTGAGAAGACACATAAATCAACTAATATGATTCAAAAATAGTGCATTCAATTTGATGTTATCAGAAATACTGAGCATTATGTCATACTCACCAAACTACATACAAGAAGATTTTCAAAACAAAAAGAAATACTGAGCATTATGTCATTTTGTTTTGTCAAATTTTTTTTTTTTTCGTGCTATTGTATTCTTATTTTGTTATGTGCTTATTAACGAAAGCTTCAACAAATTTATTTTGATTTTATATGTAGATTGATTTTTAATTGATATGTATTAATATTTTAAAGAAGTGAGTTAATTTTTTTTATATTTAATATCTATATAAAAGACCATTTTGATTGAGAGGGAGGGAGAGGGAGTGAAGGGGAATAGAATAAAGTTAGCTAAATAAAGGCTAATTTTGAACCAATTCCTCTCTACTCTACTTTACTCCCCTCTGTCCCCCTCAATCTAAACGGACCATAAGAGTATAGGAAAATTTGTGGTTTTTGTACAAGCCAAAATATTGAAAATGTTTTTCAAAGCATTTTTTTAGGAATATAACCAAGTACATAAAAAGAAGATAGAAAGTATGTTTAAAAGTCTCAAAAAAAAAAAAAAAAAAAAAAATTTGCTCGTTAAAAACAAGTTCGCTTTTACTTATCAAAAATAATAAAAGGTGTACTCTTACAAACAACTAATATATGGGAGTGAGAGCAGTGGTTGAGACTACTTGAGAGCTTAAAAACTTTTGGACAGCTATAAAAGCACAGAGAGAAACCCAAGAACTCTCTCTTCCTCCCTAACAAAGATGACAAAAACCTCCAAAACTCTGCAAAAATGTTTTGAAGATATTTACTAAATATGAAGAATAATTACTACTACTTCCTACCTGCAAAATGTTTTGGAAGAAAGGTAGGAAAGAACAGCAGAAATTATGGGCTTGCAAGATTTAGGACCTTATCAATCCAAGAAAAGTCCCTTGTAGCAAATTCAAAATCGAAAGGAGGAAGAGCATATTCCTCACCACATTCATCGCCAAGAGTAGGATAAGCATCAATGTCATCCATAAAATCCAAAAACGATTGTTCTTCTTCTAGATTTGTGTCCACACTGCCTTCTTCTTTGATTGAATTTCCAATTCCATTACCAACCAGAGCTGCAGTAGAGCCATATTGAATTGGTTCCTCATTGTTTTCTTCTTTGATTGAATATCCAATTCCATTACCAACTAGAGCTGCAGTAGAGCCAAATTGAATTGGTTCCTCACTGTTTTCTTCTTTGATTGAATATCCAATTCCATTACCAAGTATAGCTGGCGTAGAGACCTCAAGCACAGATGATGGGGAGAACGGATGAGAAAACAAATCTTTACACTCTTCGGATATGGCATTCACATCAGTCGATAGCGAATTCTTATTCTTCTCTAACCATTGCAATCTTTCAAACTCAAGACTCCTTTTCTTATAAGCCAAAGCAGCCTCAATCTCAGTATTAAAAGTGCCTAGCCACACTCGACAACCTTCAATTGGGTCAGTAATCTCCGAGCCATACTTCCCCGATGACCTTAACCGAACACCCTTGTAGATAGAAGATGATCTTCCAACTTTATTTTTATAAATAAACTCATTACTAGCACTAGTCTCACCAACTTCCATATCTTTGCAGAGCTGATTACTAATACTAATTTTTTGTTTGCATTTATCTGAATTGTGTTGTGGACAAGTATCTGTATATGAATCATGTTGGGGTCCCGGAAGAAAAATCTCCTTGACATTGCGCTTACCACCCATTGACTCATGTTTAAACTCATATTTTTCTTCTTCATCATCACTTGAAGATTCAGTGGCATAAGGATCAGAGTATATGATACGAATTTTCCTCATAGAGTTTTTCTTCGATGTGTAACAATTGTTGTCTTGGTTTAATCGTACATTCTTTTTGCGGTCAGCCATTTAGAACCCCTATAAATCCCCAAAAGGAAATACAATTAAAATATGGAAAACAGGTATCCAGAATCCAAATTGAAAGGGAAAAAAAAAAAAAAAAACATGATTTCGGATATTATTTATTCTTTACACTCTTAACACATGTATACTCTTTGCACTCTTTAACACATATGCCAAATTTTGTACAAATAGGATATTATTTACTAAATGATCCATACACTTAATTTTTATATATAATTTTAGAATACAAAAACTCACAATTTAAACAATTGATTGATAATCTTTGATGTTCTAGAAATTTTGCAAGGATGGAGGACATAAGAAGAAAATATAATCTAATAGTCTTAAGTTACAACCAATTTTGTAGTCAAATTTTGTCCTTTAAGTAATCTTAAAACCAATTGAAACAGTTGCAGTGCCTATCATATAATATCATGGACAAAGTTTAGTTACAAAATTGATTATAACCTAAAACTACAACATCCTTTAAAAAAATTAACATCACTACATATTTTGAAAATCTAACCGTTGGATTGCATGTTCTTTACGCTCTTAATACACATGTCAAATTTTGTAACAATCGGATATTATTTACTATATGATTTATAAACTTATATTTTATATATAATTTTAGACTACAAAAACTCACAATTTAAATAATTGATTGATGACATAGTTATTGATCATTGATCTTTTAGAAAATTTGTAAGGATGGAGGATTTAAGAAGAAAATATAACCTAATAGTGAATTTGTCAAACTTCACATCCAATAAAAAGATATTGAGTGAAGTTGTAGTTTTAAACTAAAATCAATTTTGTAACCAAACTTTGTCATTTAAGTAATTCTAAAACCAATTGAAACTGTTGCATTACCTATTATATAATATCATAGACAAAGTTTAGTTACAAAATTGATTGTAACCTAAGGTTACAACTTCTTTTAAAAAAATTATCATCACTATATATTTTGAAAATCTAACCGTTAGATTGCATGTTCTTTACGCTCTTAATACACATGTTAAATTTTGTAACAATCAGATATTATTTACTATATGATCTGTAAGCTTATATTTTATACATAATTTTAAACTACAAAAACTTACAATTTAAACAATTTATTAATGACATAGCTATTGATTTTTAATTTTTTAGAAATTTTGCAAGTATAGAGGATATAAGAAGAAAATATAATCCAATTGTGGATTTATCAAAATTCACCACCAATAAAAAGATATTAAGTAAGGTTATAAATTTAGGTTACAATTAATTTTGTAACTAAATTTTGTCTAAATACCATGTTATCATGTAAGTGTTTATTTGACAAACTTGCTTATTTAAAGAAAAGAAAAGTGCTACTTTATTAGGTATGATTATATTTTCTTCTAAAAGAAAGTTATAATTATATTTTGACTAACTTTTAGCAAATGAATAATATTTTGGTAAAAAGTTTTGATCTTTTTTATTGATTGCTTTTGCGAAAGTTAACTATAATTGAAAAAAATAAACTAATCTTTAAAAACGTAGACATAAAAAATAATTTTTTTTTTTTTGAGAAAGACATAAAAAATAAACGAAAAAGCTAAAAAACACAAAGCTAATATTTGTTCTCACGTACATTGAATAAGCATAAATAAATAATCCTAAAATCCATTAAAACTCTTGCCACTAATCATAAGTGATAAGTTAAAGATAAAAATAATATTTGTTCCTTCATTGAATAAGCAAAAAATAAAACAAAATAGAATAAAAATCTTAAAACCCATTGAAACCCCAGCCCTGGATCATAAATTAGACACAGAAATAATATTTGTTCCTACATTGAAAAAGCATCAATAAATAAATAGACAAAAGCCCACATACCGTTTTGATCTTAATAGCACGGAAAAAGTTGGGGAAGTCTGTTTCAGGGTCTGAGCATGACACCAAGATTGAATGCAAAAGGTGATCAAGAACCAGAGGAATGTGATAAAGGCAGAGGCTGATTCAGAGCTCCATATAGCACATCAAACTCAATCGACATAATTATGTCCTCTGCTTCACACTGCTCTTTGTCTCTATTGGGAGCCTTCACTGTCTTGTCGTGAAGAGAGAGAGAGAGAGAACAAATAGAGAATCTTATATATAAGCACACGGAAAATATTGCAGCCTTTTCCTTTTCCTTTTCGGAAAAGGTAACAAAGAAAAATCAAGTTCCTAGTTTTAGTGCTTACCCAAGTCGGTGAGTGATTTCTCTTCTCAGTAGAGTTTCTTTTCTCTCTCTTTCCTCTTCTTGATTTCTCTCTCTCTCTCTCTCTCTCTCTCTCTCCTCTTCTTGAACTCTGTCTCTCTATTCTCTTCAGCTTTCCTTAGGAGGAAAGGTACAAAGGGAACTATGAAGGAAGGGGGCCTTTAAGCGAAGTCACAAAGCGCTTTGGAAGACCATTGTCCTAAGCCTATGGCCCTATTTGGCCTTGGTTTGGTTCTAGTTCTACTGGTTTTAAATTTGATTGTTGTGTGTATGACAACTTTTATTTTTAAAGGTGTATGCGTATCACTCTAAAAAAGGTGAGTTGTGTAAAACAGTAAAAAAAGATAAGGTTTGGGTTTAGCGGTCCTGCACTGGATTCATTAGGATGATGATGTATGTTTACCTAACAGGATGATGACACATGTCTAAAGTGAATATATGTCATCTTCATGATAGGTATAATTAAAGAATGTTAAATTATAAATTACAACTTTTAACTTTGACCAAAATTCAATTCAATGCTCTAACTTCATTTTTGTTCAATCGAGTCTTCTAAATTTCAAGTTTATTCAATTAAGGTGTGTAGTCATAGTTTGTTAAGTGGGTTGCCGTTAAATGCCAAAAACGGCATAATTTTATTTTTTATTTCTCAATTTTCAAATAAAAAAATCAGAGAAACTAAAACAAAAATTATTTTTAAAAGGATACCAACGATTGGACTTGTTTTGCTTCAAGGCAGAGCAACAAGTCCTGGTTGCAGTAATAGTTGTCTTCCATAGAGCTATTTTCGAAGAAGCCACTCTACAAGCTCGTTTTTGTGCACAGGAATGATGGGGGTGGCTCCAAGGTTGGTTTTGGGCCCCTTATTATAGCTAGATGGCTATTATTTGAAAGGGATTTAGATTTTTCAAGAGAGATCGAAGAAAGGGGGAGATTTTTTTTATTATTAATTTGATGGAATTTTTAATTTAAAAAATTAAAAGAAAAGCAATATGACACCATTTTGGCACACTTAATGCCAATCCTCTAAACGAAGATGACTAGATGACCTAATTGAATAAATTTGAAAGTTAGAGGACTAAATCAAATGAAATTGAAGTTAAAGTATTGAATTGAATTTCAAGCAAAGATAGAGAGTGGAATTTGTAATTTAGCCAAAATAAATAAAACACGGATGCAAACTGAAGGAGTAAAAATATGGCATGACGGACCTTCATTGAATTGGGCCTGATGGATCCTAGCCCATGGGCCGATAGTGGGTAAGCCCAAGGCACAGCGGAAATCCTAGACTGGAAATACTTGCTACACACGCCTGAATCATCATAGAATCCCAAAGAAAATAGGAGTCTTAGCACAAAGAGAATTTCGAAAGATATGCACATTAATGAAGATCTTCTCTACAAGGAAAAGTCTTGTCCATCACGTTTGGGACTATTCAAGGGATTCCTATAAGGAAAAGACTTTTACACCAAGGAAGAGAGGCCAACCTTTTACTACTATAAAAACCCCAATACCCTCACAAATCAAGGTACACATAATTTACCCTTCTCTAGCACTCTAGAGTTGAGAGAATAGTTCTGACTTGACTTTCGGAAGGTGTTTGGCTGGCACCACACCGATGCTCTCTGTTAGGTCTTCTCTCTTTTCTTCGTAGGTGTCGTTACAAGTGTGCGAGGATCGTGTAGCTCACTGGTGATATTTACGGCATCATCAGTTGGTGCCGTCTATGGGAAATAATAGCATCATAACTGTAGCTTGTAGGCCATACAAACGCTACCTGGATAAAGGGCTGCATGGTATTTACACACTCGATGGCAACCACCAACAACGTTCGGGAAGACAAGCCACAACCTACTGCCCTGGAGAGACAGGTCCTAACCCTTACAGCGGCAATGGAGCACCTCACCAAACAAAACCAGACCCTAGAAGAACAGTTATGACAAAAGAACGTGGCGACGGGAAACCAAGAAGAAGATCAAGAAGGTGCCAGTGTTGATCACAGGAACCAGGAGAGACCGGAGGGTAGTAACACCTTAAGCAGACCAGAGCGACAAAATATATGCCTCCCAACCCTCATGGATGTGGCTCCGCCTATTGTCGCGGAGATGCAGACAATGAAGGAGCAGATGGAAGTTATGATGAACACCTTCAAGGGATGAGTATCCAGCGACCTTGACGACTTAGTCAACCGAACTGACTCACCATTCACTGCCTCCGTCAATTGTTTCCCTCTGCCGCATAAATTCCACATGCCATATATAGGCAGTTACGACGGAGTCAAGGATCCTCTAGATCACCTAGAGACCTTCAAGACATTGATGCACCTTCAAGGAATTGTAGACAAGATAATGTGTAGAGCCTTCCCTACAACGCTGAAGGGTGCTGTGAGAATTTGGTTTAGTCGGTTAACGCCTGACTCTATCAGTACTTTCAAGGAGCTGAGCGCTCAATTCATTTCGCACTTCATTGGAGGACACAAGTACAAGAAGTCAATTGTATGCCTGATGAACATTAAGCAGTGGGAGGATGAGATGCTGAGGTCCTACATAACTCGTTTCAACAAGAAGGCCCTCTCAATTGACTAGGCGGACGACAAGATACTCGTGGCAACATTCACTAATGGGCTACGAAAGGGTAAGTTCCTGTTTTCTCTGTACAAAAATGATCCAAAAACCATGTCGAAAGTGCTCTACAGGGCTACCAAGCATATGAATGCGGAAGACGCACTACTGACCCACGAGGATAAGCCTAGAAAAAGGGAAAGGCAGGAGGACACAAGACAGGATAGAGGGCACAAAGTGGCTAGGACTGGAGAACAACGAGATGATAAACGCTCCAAACCCCCCACTGGGAGATTCACGAGCCTCACCCCGTTAACTACCTCAATAGATCAAGTCTTGATGCAGATCAAAGACGAAGGAACCCTGAAATTCTCAGGCAAGTTGAAGGGAGATCCCAGCAAGAGACCAAGGGATAAGTACTGCCGCTTCCATCGAGACCACGGGCACGACACAACTGACTACTACGATCTAAAATAGCAGATAGAGGCCCTTATAAGACAGGGGAAACTACAGAGGTTCGTGAGCAAGGAGAAAACGGATCCACCCCAAGAGCAGACCCCACGACGAAAGAATGAGCGCCCAAGGCCGCCTATTGGAGACATAAGAATGATCGTAGGGGGCACGACAACTTCTGGGTCATCCAAAAAGGCCAGGAAAACCTATCTAAGAATGGTCCAGAACGTCCAACTCACGGGCACTGTACCCAAGATGGCACGGATCGACAACCCCGTCATCGGATTTTCAGAAGAAGATGCCCGAAGACTGCACCACCCGCATGACGACGCGCTTGTTGTCAGCCTAAGGGTAGGAGACTACAACATGCACCGGGTTCTAGTCGACAACAGCAATTCGGCAAACATCTTGTATTACCCGGCTTTTCAGTAGATGAGAATTGATAGAGAATAGTTGGTCCTGGTTAATGTCCCTCTAGTTGGTTTCGGAGGGATGAGAGTGTTCCCCATTGGTGCCGTCACATTGACGGAAACAGTGGGAGATTACCCCCAGCAGATCACTAAGGAAGTAACTTTCCTGATGGTTGACTGTTCGTCTTCTTACAATGTCATTCTCGGACAACCCACCCTCAATTCATGAAAGATTGTAACTTTGACCTACCATTTAATGATCAAGTTTCCAACGGATTATGGAGTAGAAGAATTGTGTGGAAATCAAGTGGCAGTGCGAGAATGCTATATTGCTATGCTAAAGATGGACAATCAACAGCAAACAATGTGCATAGAAGAACGACGGACAGTAGCCGAGCCAGTTGAAGAGTTAGAAGAAATAATCATTGATGACTCAAGGCCAGAACGGATGACTAGAGTGGGGACATTGGCAAGCTGGCCGATGCGCCAAGAGCTCACGACATTCTTAAGAGACAATCAAGACGTGTTCGCCTGGAGTCACGAGGATATGCCAGGGATTGACCCCACAATCATGGTTCAAACTAAATGTATCACCCATATTCTCCCCAATCCAGCAGAAGAAACGAGTATTCGCTCAAGAGCGGGAAAAATCCATTGCCGAGGAAGTACGAAAGTTACTTGAGACAGATTTCATCCGAGAAGTGTATTACTGGTTAGCAAACGTCGTCATGGTTAAGAAGGTCAATGGAAAGTGGAGGATGTGCGTAGACTTCACGGACCTCAATAAGGCCTACCCTAAAGACAGCTATCCACTCCCTCAGATAAATACTCTGGTTGACTTAACCGCAAGACACCAACTTTTGAGCTTCATGGATGCTTTCTCGGGCTATAACCAAATCAAGATGGAAGAAGTCGGTCAAGAGAAGACCTCTTTCGTCACCAACCAGGGACTGTTATGCTACAAGGTGATGCCATTCGGACTTAAAAATGCTGGAACGACATACCAAAGATTAATGAACAAGATGTTCACCCACCAGATCAAGAGAAACGTGCAGGTTTATATTGATAACATGCTGGTAAAAAGCCTACACGAAGAAGATCATCTAAGCGACCTCCATGAGACCTTTGACACCCTCTGATTATATAACATGAAGTTGAACCCAGGCAAGTGTGCATTCGGAGTGACGGTTGGGAAATTCTTGGGCTTCATGATATCCTAAAGAGGTATAGAGATTAACCTAGAGAAGGTACGGGCCATAATAGAATTAGAACCGCCGAGGACGGTCAAGGAAGTGCAAAGTTTGAACGGCAAAATCGTAGCCCTGAACAGGTTTGTCTCAAAGCGATGGACAAATGTCTACCTTTCTTCCGCACCTTGAGGAAATCGTTTGAATGGACGGACGAATGCCAGATAGCGTTTGACAACTTAAAGACATATCTCTCATCTCCACCATTACTCAGTCCATCCAAGCCGGGAGAAGAGCTTTACCTATATTTAGTTGTTTCACAAGCCGCTGTTAGCGCAGCTTTGGTGAGAAAGGAAGATGGATCTAAGAGACCAGTCTACTTCACAAGTCGAGCGCTCCGGGGAGCAGAAGAGCGGTACCCTCAAATGGAGAAATTGGCCTTCGCGTTGATAACTGTTGTGCGAAAACTCAAACCGTACTTTCAAGCACACACTATCGTTGTTCTGATGGATAAGCCCTTGAAAAAAGCCATGAGTAGCCCCGAGGCAGCAGGAAGAATGGCTTTGTGGGCAGTAGAGCTCAGCGAGTTTGACATACAGTACCATCCTCGAACGGCTGTAAAAGGGCAAGTGGTGGCTTATTTCATTGCCGAATTCACTCTTGGAGATGGCCAGGGGGCAAAGGATACGCAACAATGGAACATTTATACGAACGGATCTTCAAATAGACGAGCAGGAGGGGCTAGCGCAGTAATCCAAACCCCGGAGGGGGATAGGATCGAGTGCATGATTTGACTAGATTTCCCTACAATCAACAACAAGGCAGAATATGAAGCTTTGGTGGCAGGGCTAGACCTCGCAAAGGCTGCAGGTGCTGAAAACGTGGTCGTACATTGTGACTCACAGGTAGTAACAAGTCAGATTAATGGCGGCTACGAGTGTAAGAATGAAAGGATGAAGAGGTATCTAGAAGAGGTAAAGAATCAAATCAGCAGCCTCGAAGTCAGATTCGTTCAAATCCCGAGAGGGGAAAACGAATGCGCCGACCGACTAGCAAAAGCAACCTCAGCAGAATTTATGCTTGTCCCCGAATAGGTATTGTCATTTGTCCAAGTCTCCAACTTATTGATGACGGAACAAATGTGCAGGAAGTAAATTCTGAAAGCAACTGGACTACGCCTTTGATATCATACCCGAAGACTGGCATTTTACCAGACGGGAGTGACACCGCTAGAAAGGTAAAGGTCCAAGCATCACGATTTGTGCTAATAAAAGATTTTTTATACAAAAGAGGATTCTCCCGGCCGTACTTGAGGTGTCTATGCCACGAGGAAGCAAATTACGTAATGAGAGAAGTCCACAAGGGTATCTGCGGAAATCACTCGGGGGCATGGTCATTGGTGCACAAGTTGATCCGAGCAGGATACTATTGGCCTACGATAATGAAGGACGCACAAGCCTATGTCAAGGCCTGCGACAAATGTCAGAGGTTCAGTAATCTCATCAAGCAACCATCCGAGGAACTAACCCCTATGACGGCCCCTTGGCCCTTCGCTTAATGGGGACTAGACATCATGAGCCCCTTCCCAGCAGCAGTTAGGCAGTTAAAATTCCTGATAGTTGGTATCAACTACTTCACTAAGTGGGTGGAAGCAGAAGCCCTAGCCACTATTATGGAGAGGAATATTCGAAACTTTGTTTGGAGGAATATCATTTGTAGGTACGGGATACCTAGAGTGCTTGTCTCCGACAACGGAAAGCAATTCGACAACAGTGCATTTAGGGACTTCTGCTCAGACCTAGGTATCAAGAATCACTACTTGTCACCAACACACCCACAGGCCAACAGGCAAGTTGAAGTCATGAACTGGTCCTTGCTCAAGATCATCAAGACCCGGCTCGAGGGGGCAAAGGGTATCTGGCCGGACGAGCTGCCAAGTGTTCTGTAGGCCTACAAAACTACAGCAAAAACACCCACTGGAGAAACGCCGTTTCGATTGGCATACGGAAGTGAAGCTGTCATCCCAGCAGAAGTAGGGCTCACAAGCTTTTGGGTGGAGAGCTACGACGAGAATAAGAATGAAGAGGCCACACGACTTCAGCTCGATCTGGTGGACGAGGTACGAATGACAGCAAAGCAAAGGATGGCGCGGTATCAGAATCTCATGGCGAAACACTACAACTCCAACGTCAGGCGTAGAGACTTTCAGGTCGGAGATCTTGTACTGCGAAAAGTAATGGGCGCTACTAGAGATCCTTTGCAAGGAAAACTTGGCCCCAACTTGGAAGGATCCTACAAGATCGCATCATGGCAAAGGAAGGGTACCTACCACCTCGAGACACTGAACGGACAAAAGCTTCAGCACCCATGGAACACGGACCACCTACGAAAATATTATCAGTAGGGACAGCATGAAGAGCAACGACGCTATTTTCAGTTTTTCTTCCTAGTTTTTACTACAACTATTAGTTTTACTTTAACTTTTTGCTACAATACTTCAAGTATCTTATTAAGCCCAAGGGGGCAGGTACTTTTTTACTTGCTACAATACTTCGAGTATCTTTTTAAGCCCAAGGGGGCAGGTACTTTTCTACAAATACACGATTGAATATTCAAACAAAACTGTCTTTTCAACCTGAATTCTTATAAAGTTCACAAACTGGACGGATTATCCCAAGAAGGATGAAGTTTCTAAAGCCCATAAATGTGGAAGGACACAAACAAAGTCCACAACCTGGACGGATCATCCTAGATGGGTGAAATTCAAAGTCCATAAAAGTGGACGGATAATAAATAAAGTCCACAAGCTGGACGGATCATCCAAGACGGGTGAGAACTTCTTAAGTCCATAAAAATGGACGGTTAGTATACAAAGTCCACAAGCTGGACGGGTAATCCCGGACGGGTGAAACTTCTTAAGTCCAAAAAAATGGACGATTAATATACAAAGTCCACAAACTGGACGGATTGTCCTAGACGGGTGAAATTCAAAGTCCATAAAAATGGACGGATAATAAATAAAGTCCACAAGCTGGACGGATCATCCAAGATGGGTGAGAACTTCTTAAGTCCATAAAAATGGACAGTTAATATACAAAGTTCACAAGCTGGATGGGTAATCCCGGACGAGTGAAACTTCTTAAGTCCATAAAAATGGACGGTGAAGATACAAAGTCCACAAGTTGGACAGATCATCCCAGACGAATGAAGCTTCTTAAGTCCATACAATGGACCGATAACAACAAATTCCTTAAGTTCATATAAGTGGACGGATACAAGTCCACGAACCGAACGGATTGTCCTATAAGGATGAAAAATTCCAATGACCAAAAACATGGGCGGACATAAGCCAAAAACCACAGAAAGCACGGATCATCCCATTAGGTAAAAATTCTAAGTCCACAAGAAAGGACGGGATAAACTACCTAGTATTTGAGGTGGACGGTTTGTCCATACAAGATCTAAAATTATGTACGAATCCATAAAGATGGACGGTTCTCCATAAAGTGGACGGGTTATCCGTTAAGGATGAAAATCTTAGCCCAGGAAGTAGACAACTGAAGAGGATGTAGATTTATACATCTCGTTCAAATAATAAAGATAGTAACCGGTCACACAAAAGACAAATAAGACGGGCATAAAATTGCAGAATAAAGCAAATAACATTGACGGATAAAACCCTCGAGGGGCAATTGTTCAATACACAAATTTAATGACGGATTGTTCTCAAACTTAGCAAAAAAAAAAAAAAAACTCTATTCTTTAGGGTCTGCATCTTGAACATTTTGTACTTGAGCTGACTCTCCGTCGCCTTGGGCTGCTTCCTCAGCAAAAAGGTCATTTGTGTTCTCTGAGGCGACGGGCATAGCGAACGTCTAGGCTTGGTCGTCAACTTTAATCATGGACACATCCAGGGCAGGGTAGGCTTGCTTAACTTGATGGAGCGCGTCATCAAAACCTTGCAGGAATGAGTCTCCTAGCTCGGACAGCAAGGCATCGGAGTCACAATACTCTCGTATCACCATCTCCTTAGCCTGACGGAGCTTTTCCTTCAGGTCTTGGACCTCCTTGTCTTTGACCTCCATGGCCTTCCTCGCCTCGTCCGTCTTTTGCTTAAGCTCCTTCCTCACCTGCTCTGAAAGCTCAAACTTTTTCTCCATAGTAGACTTCCATTTGTTAAGTTGACGCAGCTCATCCTTCATATGCTCTGCCTTTGCTTGCACACATTCCAAAGCCGTCTCACGGTTAATGCACCGATCCATTAGCCCCTTCATCATAATCATGGACTAAAACAAAAAAGTTAAAAGAAGTGTTAGATAAAAAGCTAAGTGGAGTGGACGGACGTAAGCCGACGGAAAAAGATTACTTGTGCAATCGCGAAGAGCCCTGTCTCCCCCATTGCCTCCGTGGAATGATTGCCTAAATCCTCATAGTCCTCCGACGTGATGATAGACGAAAGTTGCTCAAGGGCATATTTGGAGTCGTCATAGAGGAGGGAAGGTGGCTTCTCCTGGTTAGTAGATGGTGCCTTCATAAAGCCCTTGCCAGACCCATGCTTTGCTGGGGTGACTGTCTTCACACACTCAGCCATCAACCCTACGACGGGCTCCAATGGGACCTTTTGTTGCTTAAGTGGATGGTCCCCTTTGGACGATTGTTTCCTTTTTATCGACAGAGCCGTCCCCTTAGGAGCCACATCGCCGGATTCCTTTCTCTTGGCAGCTTGTGTTTTAATCAACGCCCTCCTTTTAGCGTCGTCCATCTCTGTAAAGAAGGACGGATGAAGTTATTAACTAACAAAGCTAAAAGCCATTTAAGAAAAATAAGGTTGACGGACTTACGTCTGAGAATTTTGGCGTTATATCTGACGGCTTCTGGCATTGGTTCAAGACTGTCACAATACCAATGGATTGTATCAGGATTCACTAACTTTGCCCAAGCCCTTTCCTCCGATTGGGTCTTTGAAAAAATCTTCTCAAGAAAACTAAACTCCTCAATACTAACTTGTGGACGCCGTCTAACTGCAAGAGAAAAGGACGATTAAAAGTGATGGAGAAATTATAACTGAACGAATGTAAATAGAATCTACAAACTAGGACAGGTGCATATTGGACGGATTTAATACTCCCCAAGTAGTGTCGACGGGCATATGTTCCGTCTCCCCTGGACGACCCATCCACTTGTCACCCTCTAGGAAAAAATAACGACTCTTCCAGTCTTTATTTGAGTCAAGGGTTTCAAATTTAACCTTCAACAACGGACTCCTACTAGCAAAACTGTACATCCCCCTTGATCTGTCTATTTCATCTGGACGGTAGCAGTGGAGGAATTCCCGCACCGTCAGCCTCCTAGCACCGTCTGTCATAGCACCATATAGAATCTCCATTGCTATGAAGACCCTCCAGGCATTCGAAGATATTTGGGTGACGGACAGACCCAGATACTTGAGAAGTTCTCGATGAAGGGTACTTAGTGGAAACCTAAGTCCCACCTTCAGCATCTGTTCGTACATCCCAACACCTTCTACCCCTTTGTAATAACATTTCTCAGATACATAGGGTAGACGGATTGGAATATTATCTGGAATTTGAAAATTAACCCTAAAAGTGTTGAAGTGTTTCTCCTTGATGGTGGATGTGAAGTTATGCACCGTCCACTTTGGTAGCATGATGAACTCTCTAAGTCCATCAGTACCTACAACGGATCTTATTGGTTGTTCCTCGTCGTCATCAGAAACATCCTCTGGTTCAGCCATCTCCATATCCTCATTTGTTGAGGACGAGGAAGAGGCGAACGGACTCCTCTCTTCGCCTGAACTTTTTTGGTCTTTGTGACCGGTCACGTATACTTCCTCGTAATCCGCCCCCTCACGAATGACTGACTGATTACTTGATGCACTAGACATTGCCTACATGTGACAACAAAACCTAAGACTGACGGATCTAGAAGTACTGATGGGTGCATATAAAAGTCTAGGAAAATAAAAAGTACATTTGCAGGACTTATGAAAAGAGAATACTTACCAAATCTGTGAATAAGTGAAGGACGACGGTTGTGTTGATGACAGGTACAGCTATTGAACAGATCGCTCTCTGACAAGGTTGATGGTAGCACTCTGACAATATGTTTCAGTTGAAAATGGAGAAATAAGAAAGGAGGAGTGTGATATATATATATATAGGAAGTGCACGGAAGACGAAGCGACGCTTCAATCAGGGGAAAAAACCAATCAAAGAGCAACACGTGTCGCGCATCATAATTGCTTGACAACTTGTCAGGGATGGGCACAGTTTGCGTCGTCCTCTTTGAGATCCGTCAACCCCCAGAATATTGAACCGTCACCCCATTGGTCCGTCCACTCAGGCGTGACGGACCCATAGGCTGAAGGGGGCAACTGAAGGAGTAAAAATATGGCATGACGGACCTTCGTTAAATTGGGCCTGATGGATCCTAGCCCATGGGCTGATAGTGGGTAAGCCCAAGGCACAGCGGAAACCCTAGACTGGAAATACTTGCTACACACGCCTGAATCATCATAGAATCTCAAAGAAAATAGGAATCCTAGCACAAAGAGAATTCCGGAAGATACGCACATTAATGAAGATCTTCTCTTTAAGAAAAAGTCTTGTCCATCACGTTTGGGACTATTCAAGGGGATTCCCATAAGGAAAAGACTTCTACACCAAGAAAGAGAGGCCAGCATTTTACTACTATAAAAGCCCCAATACCCTCACAAATCAAGGTACACATAATTTACCATTCTCTAACACTCTAGAGTTAAGAGAATAATTCTGACTTGACCTTCGGAGGGTGTTTGGCTGGCACCACATCGGTGCTCTCTGTTAGGTCTTCTCTGTTTTCTTTGTAGGTGTTGTTACAAGTGTGCGAGGATCGTGTAGCTCACTGGTGATATTTATGGCATCATCACAAACAAACATGTATAATCGGACCCCTCATCAAGTTTGCATCTTTTGTTGCCATAAAAGATTTCACAATTTTCAAGGTAGATAATAAAATGATGTTAATGATAGGTTAAGATAAGAACCAATATTCCACTCAAAAAAATAGATGAGAACTAATAAAAATCTCTCAATTTAACTATTATGAAAAATATTGTGGCAATTATTGTGTCTATAACATTACTTGTTAGTTAAGGTAGTGCATCATTCCTTGCTTCTTCGATTGAGTATATTTTTTGAAAAATGTTTTCTTTCACTTTCAAGTGTTTAGAATAACAAAAACTTGCTCAAATCAACATCATTTTTCCGTTAACATGAAAACACAGAGTTGAAAATGTTTTTTTTATCCCTAAAGTAATGCAAAACATTTTAGCATCAAGATGAGTTCAAATATTCTGTCTCATAATTCCTGCTCCATTTTATACTTCACCAATAAAAATTAGACACACGCCCAACTCTTTGATTAAATCCTCATTTTCAACATTTTTCTAAAATAAATAATTCAAACCATCCCCACCACCGCTGGTCACTACCAACAATCTTTGCTAGCGCCACTAAAAAGATCTCATTGACGTTATCAGATGCCATACAACTCCGCCTACAGTAATTACAAAAAAAAAAAAAAAAAAAAAAAAAAAAAAAAACCCACTAGCCACCACCTTGTGTGTACCCATAACTTATTAATTCTTCAAAATCAATGGCAACGGTGTGGTGTTGATGAGTTCATGATCTCTTCCTAATGGCACCAGAGATAGTTGTTAGTGATGGACCGGTAATGGTGATTGGTGGGGATGTGTTGGGTTTCTTTTGCTGCTAGTAGTGATGGATGGCTGGCCGATGATGGTGGATGATAGCTGGACCAGTCGCTGATGAAGAATAGTGGTGGTAGTGGTTGATGGGGATGGTTTTTGTTATTTATTTTAGGAAAGCTAAAATATGAAAAGGCTAAGAATTAAGATTTTATTAAAAGAGGTGGGTATGTGTCAAATTTTTATTAGTGGAACAGAGAGTGTGGTGCAAAAGATTTGGACTCCATCAAGAGAACAAAAACCTCTAATATATATATGCTCCAAAAATCTTTTAAAAAAATTACTAAAGTACCTTCAAAACCTCCACAATGCAACTAAACCCTTCAAAATGATCATAATACCCTTAACACTTTTAAAACCTTTAAAATTACCAAAATATCTCTAAAAAATTATAAAATGATAAAAATACTGTCAAATATTTAAAGTGTCCAAAATAACCTTAAAACCTCTAATATAATTCAAATATATACTCTAAAATCTCCAAAATGACCTAAATACCTTTAAAATCTCTAATATGATTAAAATATCTTGAAAATTATCCCCCAAAAAAGAAATCTCTAAAACCACCAAAATAATTGAAATTAAAATTCCTAAACCATTGACGTTACGAAAATACCTTCTAATTCTACATGATCATAGTATGCTTCAACTATTCAAGAATCACTGCCAAACTTTTAGAAGTCCCACGAAAGCTACATTTGAATGTTATTTTGGAGGTTTCAAATGTTGTGATTATGCATGTGAATGTAAGTTTAGCTGATAATTTTTGTCGAGTTCATTATTAGTATTTTTTTTTTTTTTTATGGATTTTGTTGCACATTTATTTTGGTTTTTCCTATTAATGAATTTTTCAATAAATTTATTTTGATTTTGCTAATCTTTAAGGTTGATTTTAATGGTTATGTGTTAATATTTTAAAGTAGTAAGTTAAAATTTTCATTTAATTTCTATGCAATAATATAGGAAGTTTTGTAATTTTCATACAAATAAAAAAATCTAAAAATGTTTTCAAGAGCACGTTTTAGGAATATAACCAAATAATTAAAAACATGAAAAGAAAAAAATAAAATAAAATAAAAACAATTTCAGAGTCGGAAAAAAAAAAAATTATTGCTCATTAAAAGAAAAAAGATGTACTCTTACAAACAACTCGTATGTGGGAGAGAGGTTAAAAAACTTGGGATGGCTATAAAAAGCACAGAGAAAAACCCAAGAACTCTCTTGCTCCCTAACAAAGATGGCAAAAAACCTCCAAAACTCTGCAAAATGTTTTGGGAACTCTCTTGGAACAACTACTACTAGTCTACTACTACTACTACTTCCTAACTACAAAATGTTTGGAAAAAAAAAAAAAAAAGTAGGAAAGAACTGCAAAACTTATTCGTTCTCAAAATTTAGGACCCCATCAATCCAAGCAATATCCTCAGCAGTAAGTTCAGACTCATCAGGAGGTTCACATTCATCTTGAGGCATAGGATAAGCAACAATGTCATCTATACCACAGAAATCTGACATCCCAAACTGCGAAATAAACTCTTGGGTAGATGGTGACATTATTGGGACTTCCCATAAATCCAAAACCGATTGTTCTTCTTCAAGAATTGGAAACTCACTGCCTTCTTCTATGATTGTATTACCAATTCCATTACTAACTATAGCCGAAGTAGATTCGCATAGATATGGTTCCACATTGTCTACTTCTTTGATTGAATTTCCAATTCCATTACCAAGCAGAGTAGAGACCTCGAGCACAGACGAGGGGGATGGATGAGAAAACAAACCTTCGGTCTCTTCCTTGACATTCCCACCAGTCGATAATGAATTATTATTCTTCTGCAAGCATAGCAATCTGTCAATCTCATTGGCATTGCGCTTACCAAACATTGACTCATCTTTAAACTCATATTCTTCTTCATCATATTTTGAAGAATCAGTGGAGTAAGGATCAGGGTATGTAATATGAATTTTCTTCATAGAGTTATTCTTGGATGTGTCACAATTGTTGTTTTGGTTTAATCGTTGCCTTTTGGGGTTAGCCATGTAGAGTCAAACCCCTGAAAATCCGCAGAATGAAATAAAATTAAACTCTGGAAAACCCAAATTGAAAAGCAATGATCTTTTTTGTGATTTAATTTGTCCGAAAGAACTCAACTGCAAAGCATGTCCATCACCAAAACAATAATAAAAAAAAATAAAAAAAGAATAAATAGTTCTAAAAAACCAATTGAAATCGTTGCCTATCATAAATTAAACGCAGAATAATATTTGTTCTTTCATTGAATAAGCAAAGATAAATAACTAAAACAGAATAGAATAAAAATCCTAAAACCCTTGCCATGAATCATAAATTAAACTCAGAAATCATACTTGTTCCTGCATTGAATAAGCAATAATAAATAAATAGACAAAAAAACCCACAGACCGTTTTGATCTTAATAGCACGGAAAAAGTTGAAGAAGTCTGTTTCAGGGTCAGACCTTAACACCAAGAATGCTTGCAAAAGGTGATCAAGAACAAGAAGAACGTGATCAAGCTGCAGCTTCAGAGTTCCACAAGTCCTCTGCTTCACACTCCTCTCTGTCTCTCTTGGCAAGCCTCACTGTCTTGTAGGAGAGAGAGAGAGAAAGAGAGAGAGAGAGAGAGAGAGAGATACAATTATAAGGTAGTGAGAAAGAACAAAAAGAGAATGTTAAATATATATAGTATATACACCAGAATTTGAATGCCTTTTTCAATTCCGAAAAGGAAAAAGGTAACACAAACAAAACCAAGAAAGCAATGTAACATTTAAATTTTGGTGCTTACCCAAGTCGGTGTGTGAAATTCTCTTTTCAATAGCCTTTCTTTCCTCTTTTTGATCTCTCTCTTAAACACACCGTCTCTTTGTTCTCTTCACCTTTACTTCGGACGAAAAGTCCAAAGGGAATTATGAAAGACCACTGTACTAATCCTATTCGGCCTTGGTTTGGTTCTGCTTCCACTAGGACCACTAGACTACTGGTTTTGATATATATATATATATATATATATATACATATATATATATATATATACACACACACATACATACATACACAGGGGCAGAGGCACATGTAATATGTGTTTTGGAGGAGGAGGGGGGGGGGGGGGGGTTATATACACGGGTGGAGGCACATGTAATGTGTGTTTGGAGGGAGGGAGGGAGGGAGGGAGAGGGGGGGGGGGGGTGTGGGGGAGGAGGAGGTCCCGCCAAAACTTTGAAATCCCTTTATAATAGTATATTAAAATAGGCTGGGTTCTTAAAATTGTAATGATTGGCTCCTACAAAAATTTCATAAATCACAATCTACGTGAGTTTGCCTATTCTTTCCTTTAAAATCAAATGATGGCCCCTTTAGTTAGTTTGCCCCACTGTTAGTTTATCAAGTAGACCCTACCCAATTAAGGACTTAGGTAGTTTGGGAGTAAAGTAAAATAGTGCTCCCTTCTCTCACATTCATGGTGGACCCCACCATGAATTTAATGAGCGGATCCCACCATGAATGTGAGAGAAGGGAGCACTATTCTCTGTGCTCTGGAAATACTTAAAAATTACTCTCCAATTAAAGCATAAACTTTTACCAAAGCCTAACAAATACACCATGTGTCCTTTCTTTTTTATAAGCACACAAAAGTGCAATTTACTGTGTTCCTTTGTATATTTTGTGCATTGGCAACATTACTTGAACTTATGAGTTTTTTTCTTCACAAATTTGATCTTTTCATCATCATTTCATATTTTCCCTAGCTAATTTTATCTTTCAATTTTAGTTTTAGATGCATTGATTTGAATTTAGAAATAATATTATTATATTTTAAATTTGATCATTTTGTATACCATATATTTATAAATTTAACATAAGAATATATAGTTCGGCCCCCCCAAGAAAAATATCCTAGCTACACCCCTATATATATATATATATATATGAGAGTTTGTATTTTTATATTTGTTTTAAAAATATTTACACTAGAAAGTTGGATAAAAATATAAAAATACCGTTGTAACTGAAAATTAAATTTTTTAAAACATTGTACACAAGTTAGAATAAACTTACCATAAAATTTACATAAATAAAAACCCTCATGAAGAGGAGAGGTGTCATCTAGGGTTCCTTGTCAAGTCTACCAAGTTCTGAAGGTAGATAATAAAGTGGTGTTTATGAAAGGAAATAATATGAGAGTAGATAATAAAGTGATGTTTACAATAGGCCATGATATGAATCAATTAAAATTTGTTAATCGTGTATATGAAAGGAAATAATATGAAAGTAGATAATAAAGTGATGTTTACAATATGTCATGATATGAATCAATTAAAATTTGATAATTCAACTATTGTGAAAATTATTGTATTTATAGAATTACTTTTAAAATTAAGGGTAAATTGCAAATTACACCCCTAAAGTTTGGGGTGTTTGGATTTTACATCCTGAACTTTCAAAATTTAGATTTTAACTCTTGAAATTTGGGGGTGTTTGGATTTTACACTCTGATAATTCAAAATTTAAGTCATACCCCCTAAAGTTTGGGGGTGTTGGGATTTTATACTCCCAAATTCTGAAACTTCAAACTATAAAATCCAAATACTCCCAAAATTTATGGAGTAAAATTCAAGGTGTAAATTCTGAAACATCAGGGTGTAAAATCCAAACATTCCCAAATTTCATAGGGCAAAATTCAAATTTTGAAACTTCACTATATAAAATCCAAACACTCACAAACTTTAAGGTGTAATTTGTAATTTTCCCTAAAATTAACAAGTCATGAAATTTGTGTATAATATTATTTTTTTAGTAATATAATATTTTGAATTTCAAGTAAAAGGACAAAAATACTATTTATCTGTATAAATGTGCTTGCATATGCTTAAATTTTTTTTTTAAAAGTTAAATATATTCAAAGATAAATTATAAGTATTAGAAGGCATCTTGAAATATTGCAAGACGTAATGTGATTTGTGAATTTGGATACAATTATTCAACTGGTGTGTAACCTCATGCTTATGCACATGACAATTTAAAACAATCACAATTACACAATTCAAATTATATATGATTTAGAATTTAATTGAATTTAGACTCTTCGATTTTTGTACCCAATAATTCACTTGGTACAAAAATTAAAAAATTTGATGGACACGTGGTGCAAAATTGGACTCCAATTGAAATCCAATTTGGAATCTAATTGGATTTAAGCTTTTCGATTTTTATACAAAATAATTCATCTAGCACAAAAATTTAAAATTAAATGGGACATGTGGCACAAAATTGAGAACCCAATTGAATTTTCTCTAAGTTTTGGCTATTAATTAAAATATACTAGTATGTAACCTATGCTTACACACAGGAATGATGAACTGTAGTGATGCTAATGATGTTAGTTTGGGTTATTAAATATAACCAGGACATTCGGAGGTACTAAAATGATTCTTCCTTGCAATTTTAATGATATTGGTTACACCATGTTTCTCATTACACTGCTGTTATATAAATAATTTTGAAAAATCATTATTGGACATTACATATACAATGTCAATTCATTGTCACTGTCTGTGAAATTCTACTAAATATAATATAAAATAAAATAATAAATTGGTTCAATAGTGTCTTCTAAATTGAATGGGGATAGGTGTATGGAATTGTTTAGCTCAATTACAGTTTCTTACATTCAAGATCTTCACATACAAAATATCTAAATAGAAATAGTATAAAAAATATATTCATTAGTTCAAAAAAATAAAAAATAACAACAAAAATATAAACAATTTAATTTGTATGAAAATGTAACAAAGGCAAAATCTAATTTTGATTCTAATCAAATTTTCTCTAAACTTTGGTTATATATATATATATATATATATAATCAATTCTAATGCCCATATATAAATCCAATCAAATTGGGAGTTTATTGAGATGTTGTTAGGTATAGTAGGATGTATTGAATTTTAAGTAAAATATTGATGTGACAATATCTTATTAAATGATGTAAAACATGGGTTTTACTAGGGGTGGCAAAATCTGACACGACCCGCGAACCCGACACGACTAACCCGTTTATAAACAGGTCATGGGTCGAGGCTAAATGGGTTCGGGTCATATTCGGGTCAACACGGCTGACTCGTTTAATAAATGGGTCGTGTTCGGGTTCACACATGTGAACCCGTTTGACCTGTTTGACTCGTTTAAATAATAAAGGCATTAAATTTTGTTATTATTGCTTAATTTTTTTGTTGTAATTATATGTTTATTACTATATTTATGGCTGTAATTGTATTTTAATTTTAGATATATAAAAATTAATAATAGATTATTTAGGTCATATATGACCTATTAATCAAACAAGTTATTAAACAGGTTATTTATATTAACTTTTATATGACTTATTAATTAAACAGGTTAAACGTGTCGGGTTGGGTCAACCTGTTTAATAAACAGGTCGAGTTAAGGTTGAGAATTCTTGACACGTTTACTAAACAGGTCGGGTTCGGGTCAACCCATATAGCAGAGTACTTATGGCTCGACACGACACGAACCCGACCTGCGAACACGAATTGACACCCCTAGGTTTTACAACCCATCCTTACCAAATTCGTACTCTTATTTATATTGGACTACTTGTTTTCTACACTAAATTAACTCATTTGTCACAAAAATTTTAAAAATTTTAAAAAGATGGGACATGTGATGCAAAATTAAACTCTAATTGAAATCCAATTTTTACACTAAATTAACTCACTTGGCACAAAAATTTAAAAGCTTAAATTAGATGAGACACATGGTGCAAAATTAGATTTTAATTGAATTCTAATTTGAAATCTAATTGGATTTTCTCTCAGTGTTGTCTATTAATATATATATATATATATATATATATATAATTTAAAAGCTTAGAATAGATGAGACACATGGTGCAAAATTAGACCCTAATTGAACCCTAATTTGAAATCTAATTAGATTTTCTCTCAGCTTAAACTTTGTCTATTAATATATATATATATATATATATATACATGAAAGGCAGAAAACTAGGCCAAAACAAAATACCAATATGGTTGGTATCATAAAATTTTCATCTTATTAGAAACACAATATTCATCAAACAACTTTAACAATAGGTAGGATTTGTGCTCCTCTAGAGCCTAAACGAAAAAATTCTCCCTTAGTAGAAGCCCCTTTCTCTCGCCTTAGCACAAGTCCTCCTTCCCTTCATTGATACAGGTTCTTGCTGGGTCTTCAGTAGCCTATAGGGCTTGACTAACCCTTCATTGATATGGACCAAATAGTTATAGATGGTATACAACACCTTCATCTCACTAAAGAAGAAGAAGAAGACATCTTCATCTCAACCACTAGCAGATCAAACCTTTGAGAGGAATTTGCTTTGAGTCTTTTTGGCCAACTTCTAGTAGATCGGCATCAGAATATGCGAGCTTTAAAGAGCACTCTAAGATCAGCCTGGAAGATGGGCTCAAATTTGAGGATTGTAGATGTTGGAAAAAATATTCTCCAGTTCAAGTTCAACTCAAAATACCAGATGGAGTGGGTTGAGAGAAACGGCACATGGAATTTCAACAATAATCTCTTACTCCTATGCAGATGGAGAAAGGGATTATCAGTTGCAAATATTTCCTTCACTCATTCTCTGTTCTGGATTCAAGTTTGAGGTCTCCCCTTTGAAAGCATGTCAGAAGAGGTAAGAAGGGATCTAGGCAACAGATTAGGGAAATACATAGAATTCGATAAGCAATCTTGGTTGTTAGAACAAGCTAAGTTTATGAGAATACAAGTGGACCTACCCATCGATAAGCCTTTGCGAAGGGGTGAAAATGTCGTCAATCTGGAAGGAGATAAGTATTGGGTTACATTTAAATATGAAAGACTTCCCAATTTCTATTTTCCTTATGGAATCCTTGGTAATGATGAGAAGCATTGTTCTGGGTATCCAAGTAATCTCGAAGCCCACAGGCAATATAGGGATTGGTTAAGAGCAAACGACAGTCCCAAAAGCGAAATTGAAAAACCTAGAGCTTCTAGCAGTGGTTGCTTTAAGGAATGGAAAGATGAGGGTTATGATGATCAGCAAATTTCGACAACCTCCAACTTAATGGACATGGAGGCGGAGCAGGTGGGGTTCCCAACAACTCTGTCAAGCCACACAAGCCCCAAGAACACGAAACCAAGACAAGAAGGCACGTCAGTCATGCAACCAGCGAAAAATCAGGCAAAAGGTGACAACGTAAGCCTCTTAAGCCCTGTGCCCCATTCTAACATGCACTCATGTGAGCCCCAAAAAACCCTTGAAGCGGGAAATGAGGTAGGGGATGATCCTCTATAGTGGGCCTCCTAAAGCATCGTCCCTTCGAGGCCCAAGAAGTCACCAGCCCATTGAACCCATTAAAGAGACCCCCTCTAGTAATGAGATCACCAATACCCTACTAGGCCTAGGAAAAGGGAATTTGAAGAAAATTTCAAGAGCCTAAGGAAAGCAAGCCCAAAACGTTAACCCACAAATACAAAATCTTGTTGGGCTTTCAAGCTCTAAAAGAACAGGCAAACTTGACTTTTCGAATGAAGATGAAGGCAAGCCTCAAAAGAAATTATGTGACTCATACCACACAAACACACATGACACCTTTAAGATGGTCTTAAGTGCATTGAACTCAAATATGCCCGTGACCGAAATAAACAAAACCAATATCTCTCTCATCCCAAAAACCAATCACCCTACAAAAATGACAGAATTCTGTCCTATCAGCCTTTGCAATGCTACCTACAAACTCATTTCCAAAGTCCTAGCCAATAGGCTCAAAGCCATATTAGCAAGTATCATCTCTAAGAATCAGAGTGCATTCACCCCCGATCGCCTAATCACGGATAATGTCCTCGTGGCCTTTGAATTCATGCATTATTTGAGTTTAAAAGTGAAGGGAAAGAAAATTACATGTCAATTAAATTAGATATGAGCAAGGCTTTTGATAGGGTCGAATGGAATTTCATTAATGGAGTGATGGAAAAATTAAGCTTTGTTAAAAAATGGGTTGATCTTATTATGCACTATGTCTCTTTTGTGTCTTATTCAGTGATCATAAATAGTGAGGCTTGTGGAAATATCATCTCTTTAAGGGGCATTAGGCAGCGTGACCCCTTTTCCAATGACAGCCTCCTTTTTTGCAAAGCAAATGACCAAGAATGTCAACAACTTGTCAATATCCTTAATAGCTAAGAAGCGGCTTCGGGGTATAAAATTAATACCGACGAGTCATTAGTCTTCTTTAGCCTAAACATCCCTCAAGAAATAAGGGAGAGTGTTCTGAATACCCTTGGCCGAATGCAAGATTCCAAGCACAACAAACACCTGGGGCTTCCCTTTATTATTGGGAAATCTAAATCTTAGGTGTTTGCAGAAATAAAGGATCAGGTAGCTAAAAAACTTGTTGGCTAGAAAGGAAAGCTCCTTTCAATAGGAGGGAGGGAGATCCTTATCAAAGCGGTGGCCCAAGCAGTGCCTACATACACAATGAGTTGCTTCCAACTCCCTAGACTCTATGTAATGACCTGGAAAATATGATGCGAAACTTTTGGTGGGGGTAGACGGATAAAGAAAACAAAATTACGTGGATCAGCTGGAAGAAGATGTGTAGATCAAAGTTCCATGAAGGGATGGGTTTTCGAAACCTGCAAGCTTTCAACCTAGCCATGTTGGCCAAGTAAGGATGGAGAATCCTCACCAATCCCAATTCACTAATGGCTCGGGTTTATAAAGCCAAGTACTTCCCTCATGATGATTTACTCAACTCCAAGAAAGGTAGCAACCCTTCCTATGCTTGGCATAGCATCCACAATAGTCTTGAGGTAATTAGGAAAGGAACAAGATGGAGGGTAGGCAATGGTCAACGAATCCATATTTGGGAACGCCAACAACTCACAAAGTGATCTCTCCCTAAACAGATTTCAAAGACTTCCCTATGGTGTCTTCCCTTATTGACAATGATACTAGATGATGGAAAGTCGATGTGGTCGGAACCATTTTCCTACCTTCTGAAGCCAGTACAATTATAAAAATCCCTCTAAGTTACAATCTTCCCGAGAGGATAGCATCATTTGGATAGGTAATAAAAGAGGAACATTTATAGTCAAAAGTGCTTATCACATTGCCTTAGGTATAGTGGACTCAAATGAGGAAGGGGAGAGCTCATCAAATAATTCAAGATCCTTACTGTGGAAGAGGATTTGGCACCAAAAAGTCCCGTTGAAATTCAAAATCTTCGATTGGAGGACATGTGTAAATGGCCTTCCCACTATGCAAAGCTTAAATCACAGAGGTATCCACTGCTCGAGCTTCTGCCCTTTGTGTGACAAGGCCATTGAAACCACTGCTCAAGCTTCTGCCCTCTGTGTGACAAGGCCATTGAAACCACTGCCCATGTACTTCTCCATTGTGATCATGCCAAACTGACTTGGGCATCTTGGCACAACTGTCTAGTTGATCTAACCTCTCTAACTTAAGAACTAGTGAATATTGCCTTGGACCTTATTGAGAAAGGTTCCTTTCATGACCTAGAGCTCTTCTTTGCAGTAGCATGGTCCATCTAGTGGAATCGCAACCAAGCAACTCTTGAGGACTCCAATTCCCCTCCAAGTTAAACCTGGGAAATGGCTAATAGAATTCTTGTTGATTATAAGGGAGCATGCTCCCACCTTGCCCTGCCCCTAGCCCTTCCCTCAACCAAATGGAGAGTTCCCCCCTCGGGTTTCTTCAAAATTAATGTTGATGGTGCAGCCTCAAATGATGGTAGGCCCTTTAGCATTGGAGTGATAACTCGAGACTACTAGGGCTCTTCCATCGCAGCTTCCAACAGGGTCCTCCCAGTGCTCTTCTCAGCTGAGATCACATAAGCAATAGCTTTGCAAGAAGGTGTGGTGCTTGCATTAGAAACGGGGATTTCTTATGTTATTTTTGAATTTGGTGCCCTCTCCATTATACAAGCAATTAATGAAGGTGACCTAGGTGGAGAGCTTGGGCTCATCATTCAGAGCATTAAGGACATTTCTTCCTCCTTCAACTGGTGTTCTTTCCAGCATTTGAAAAGGGATGGCAATAAAGTTGCCCATGAACTCGCAAAAGCAACAAGGAATACAGGTGTTTCTCAGGTTTAGAAAGGAGTTATCCCAAGCTTTGCGGAGCATCTTATTTTTAAGGATCTCCGCCTAAAACTGCTCTTACAACTTCTCTCTTTGTTGTATTTCAATTTCATTTGAATGAAATTTTCATATTTTTGTCATAAAAAAAAAAAAAAAAAAAAAATCTATGCTTCTCTAGGCTGGAGCATTAGAGATAGAAGCTAAAGCAATGAAGACCACAGTGGTGTAGACAATATTATTGTTAGTACACTTTTAAGTCATCATTCAAAATTTGTTGATGGTGTTGTTTGTCTTTATTATCACTATTGCTATTAATTTATTGGTTTATATAACTAACATTTTTTGGGTTCAAATCCATGGGCTACAATTATGACAAATGAGGAAAAAGAGTGCTGAAGCCATTCGTAGTACTTTAGGACAGGTGGAGTGTGTTGAGGACTCAGGAACAAGGGATTGTAGAGGAAGGTGTATATGGGTTAAAGTGAACTTGGATATTAGTCAACCATTGTGCTGAGGTCGTATGGTAAACAGAGGTGGCTCAACCCTAATTGGATCTTCTTCCAGTATGAGCACATGCCAATATTTTGTTATTGGTGTGGAAAATTGAATCATGATGAAAGGGATTGCAAATTATGACTTAATAGCAAGGGCACGTTGCGAAAAGAAGACCAACAATACGGTGCTTGGCTGCGGGCAACTACAACCCAGTTTTACAGATCCTCTCCAACTCCACAACAAGAAGGAAATCACACTAACGATACTCAAATTGGGCAATCCGATAGGCTGAGGTTAATGATCACACTAGTGGATGAAGGTACTGAACATGTGGGAGATGGGCAGCAATCTACTACTAATATTGTGAATCAATCAATTATGGAGGCTAGGACTGAGCAAACTGGGCATACAGTAAAGGATATACCCTCAAACTCAACTCTATTCCAATCTCATCTGCAAGAAATTGACCAGGGTTTGAATTAGTATTCTAGTAGAGCACAAGTGACTAACAAGGTGGGAGATAATGTTAGGGAGAGTAACATAGACAATGGAAAAGCGTCTATGCTTGAGGACAACATGAATATAGACGGTCTAACAGGGACTAGGCTAGATATGCATGGCACCAACAATGCGAGATCAACGTTAAGGATGTCATGTGAAGATTTGGTGATTGGCCAAGACATCTCTGTGGGAGGGCCAAGTAATACCGTGGATAAAGTACACACTCAAAAAGATGCACTGGTCAAAATTCATTAGGGACGAAACAGGGATCATGGACACGGAAACAACCTCCTTAGGGATTGATGGACACAATTGATGCAAATCTGAAACATGTGGGTACAAAAAGAAAGGGTCAGGGGATATGGAAAAGGCCCGAGTTAATGAGAAAAAACAGAAACTGGAGGAAGACACGGTAATGCTTGGTAGGATGAAGGAAAATAATTTTGGATCGGTGGTGGCTACTAAGCAGCACCGCTAGAATCAAGGAGTGCCTTAAGTTGGAATTGCCAAGAACTTGGGAACCAGCCAACAGTTCATGCTCTTAAAAAGATTTTGAGGGTCGAAGATCCCAAGTTTGTCTTCTTGATGAAGACCAAACTTCATAGTGACATAATGAATAGGATGAAATATGGATTGGGTTACACACAAGGAGTAGCTATGTCTGGTGATGGATATAATGGGGGACTCACTTTGCTATGGAAACCAAGTATAAAGGTTGAGGTTCGTAAATTTGCTCGGTGGTACATAGATGCTTTATGGATTGTGGAAATAATAGGGATGTTTGGAGGCTTACGGGGTTCCATGGTCACCCTGAAACAAGTAAAATGGAGGAAACATGGACTCTTTTGGAGTCACTTAGTTGAGTTAGTGATGTGTCATGGCAGTGCATAGGCGATTTTAATGAAATTACTAAAGCACCTGAGAAGGAAGGGGATAATATGCAACCTATGAGACAGATGAACAGGTTTCGGAGTGTCATCAACCTTTGTGGCTTCCATGACCTTGGGTTTCATGGTGCAGCATTTACATGGTTTAAGAACAATTCTGATGAGAGCCAGCTTAAGATTCGCTCAGATTGAGCTTTGGGCACAAATGCTTGGAGGCAAAAATTTAAGGACGCAACACTGCATCACATTCCAACCTCGGCATCAGATCACTCCATGTTGTCACTTCAATTGGTAGGGACAAATCCACAAACAGTTAAGAACAAGTTTTGGTTTGAAGCAATGTTGTGATGAAGTTGTGGCAGAATCATGGCAAGAAAGGTTGAATAGGTGTGGTGGGTCTCAATTTACAAACTGCATTGATAGGTGTACGGAGAGACTAAGAATTTGGAATAAGGTGGAGTTTATGCATGTGGGAAAAAAGATAGCCAATCTTTAAAAGAAGTTACAAGTATTAGAGGCCTACAAGACCAACAGAGATACAAAGAAGAAAATCAAAGAGGTTCGGCACAGTTTGAATGTATGGCTAGATGCAAAGAGTACCATGTGGAATGAAAGGTCTTGAAATACTTGGCAAGTGAATGGGGATCGCAACACAAGATATTTTCATGCCAAAGCATCCAACCGGTTCCAAAAGAATAGCATCAAGGGGCTGTGTGATGAGACCGTTACATGGCAAGATGAGGAAAAGACCATGGAAAGAATAGTAGTAGATTATTTTGAGTCTATATTTCGCTAATGGGTCTAGGGATGCAAGTGATGTAGTCTAGGGAATTCTCAGCCATGGAGATGAAATAAGCTCTAAAGCAGGTGCATAAAAAAAAATAAATAAAAAAAAAAACACCATGTCCTAATGGCACGCCTCCTCCTTTTTATCAACATTACTGGTCCATAGTTAGTAATTGTGTTATTAAAAATGTGTTAGATTTTCTTAATCTGGGTATCATTCCTCCATAATTCAATGAAACACACATTGTCCTTATACCTAAGGTTAAAAATCCAACCAAAATAACATAGTATAGACCCATTATTCTGAGTAATGCGGTCTCAAGACTCGCCTCAAAAGTACTAGCTAATAGGCTAAAAACCCTTTTTCCACATATTATTAGTGAAAGCCAAAGTGCCTTTATGTCCACTCGACTGATCATTGATAACGTCATAGTGGCTTTTGAAACCATGTATCGCATAAGCCAAAAGAAGAGTGGAAGAGTTGGGGAGATGGTTTTAAAATTAGATATGAGTAAGACCTATGACTAGGTGGAATAGGGACGCCTAGAACAGATTATGCATAAAATGGGGTTTCACTTGCAGTGGATTGCTATTATGATGAGACGTGTTCGCTCTGTTACATATTCTATTAAAATTAATAGGCAACCCTGAGGGAGCATCACCCCTACTAGGGACTTGCGCCAAGGGACCCTCTTTCCCCTTATTTGTTTATGATTTGCGCAGAGGGTCTGTCTACACTTCTTAGACAATCAGTGGAACAAGGCAAATTAAAGGGAGTGGCAGCTTGTGCAAGGTGACCAGTGATTCCTCATATTTTCATTGCTAATTATAGTCTAATTTTTTTGTCTTGCAACAAACGAAGAATGTTCCAATTTAATTACTTTCTTGAAGAAATATGAAAATGCCTCAAGTCAACAATTAAATCGTGATAAAACTTCTCTCTACTTCAATCGCAATATACTCCCCAGAATATTCAAGATGATATTAAGACCAGGTTCAGAGCTAAGATAATAAAGCAACATAAGAAGTATTTGGGCCTACTATCTTTAGTAGGGAAGAACAAGTGTAATACATTCCATAAGCTGAATGAAAGGCAAAACAACAAATTCTCAGGATGGAAGGAAAAATTACTATCCAATGCTAGAAAGGAGATTCTCATAAAGACTGTGGCATAAGTTGTTTCAACCTACACTATGAGTGTCTTTAAACTTCCCTCCACTCTTTGTGATGAGATGACAAGTATGATGCATAAATTTTGGTGGGGTTAAGCTAATGAGAAGAATAAGATGGCATGGTTATGCTGGGACAAGATGTGCTTGCCAAAGGAAGAAGGCAGTTTGGGCTTTCTTGATCTTAAATCATTTAATCTTGCATTATTGGTAAAATAAGGCTGGCATCTACAAACTAAAACCAATTCGTTGGTTCACTGAGTTTTCAAGGCGTGTTATTTCCCCAATGGAGATTTCCTATCGGTTGAATTAGATAATCATCCTTCTTATGCTTGACAAAGTATTATGGCTACACAATCCATAGTTCAACATTGGTCTCGTTGGTAGGTGGGCGACAGATACAAACTCAATATATAAACAAACAAATGGCTACCACAACCATCAACGTTTCAAGTTACCTCTAGACCGACTGAAGCTCCCACTGATTCTAAAGTCTCTTTACTTATTGACCCATATACTAAAGCTTGGAGGTCTGATATGATACATCACTTCTTCTTTCCGGAGGATGCTTTTGCTATTCTAGGTATTCCTCTAAGTTCTAGATTGCCTAGGGACTGATTAGTGTGGGCTTACAATCTGAGGGTGTCTTCACGATGAGAAGTGCGTATAAAGTAGCTCTAACATTGAGGGAGAGCACCAGTTCTGGGGAAGCTTCCATCAATCAAAATAATAAGATTTTCTAGAGAAAAATTTAGCGGTTTAACATCCCAAACAAAGTTAAATCCTTCGTGTGGCGAGCTAGCAAGAATATTCTACCAACAAAGCATAACTTATGTCATCGGGAAAGTCCTTACTGATCCAGTGTGTGAAGCATGTGGAATGGGAGCTAAAAGTAGTGGTTATCTTTTCTGGGGTTGTGACCGAGCATGTGTGGTTTGGAACCTCACCAGCATTTCTTATGATGCACACAAGTTAGCTTTCCCAAAATTTGTGGATTTTCTTTGGCACCTAATATTTGGGATTCGATTGGGTCAAGAGCTATTGGAGTTAGTGGTCATGGTGGCATGGTGCACGTGGTTCAACAGGAATGAGGCTCAGCTTGGAAAGACAACGTAGTAGGGGTCGACACTTTTGCAACGAGCTCAATTTTTTCTAGATGAATTTCAAACAACTAACATCAAGCTCAATCCAGGTGGGTCTAGAGAAGATGCCCCATGGTCTTTCCCAAATGCTCCGTTGTATAAGCTTAATGTTGATGGCACAACTTTCAAATCCTCTCATTCTTCGGGAATTGGAGTAGTAATCTGTGATTTTGCTGAAAGAGTCGAGGTAGCATTGAGTAAAAATATACCATACCCACTGGGGCCATTGGAGATTGAAGCAAGAGCTTTGGAGGAAGGGGTTCTTTTTGCATGGGATGTGGGGTTTCAAGAGTGTTGGTGCAAACACAATAATAATGGAAACAACACAAAGAGAAACTGAATAATACTTCTGAATATTATTAATTTAAAGAGAAAAATTACACAACACTATTTGGACTAAGGCGCGGTACTTGCTCTCTTTAAGGAGATTAAAGCCCTTGGTTGGCTAAACTTTGTAACCGGTGCAGACTTCTTTGACTTGTCTCCCCTAGGATACAACAGTCCAACAAGTGTTATATGGCTAGAACAACCTTTGCACAAAGTGTTCAAGCCCAAAGTTCGACCAAAAAGAACACCCTTCCTTGCTAAGAACCTCTCTATTTTTTTTTAAGTGTATATTGCACTCATATGGATTGGGTCTAAATGAGTCTATTTGTAGGCTCAATGGGCCTCATGAAATTATTACCCAAATTAGTCTAATTAATTAGGTCCATTATTTTGATGTAGTGGGTATTTTCATAATAAAAATAAGTATTAATTCGGGCCATTTACTCACCAACGGATATGATAATTACTCTGAATGGGCTGTCAAGTAGGAGGATCCAAGATGATGATTCTTTTCCATTTTTGATACCTCCACCCTTCACCTCCCCCTTGCGCACATATCTAGCCCAATATCTAAGTCAATTCATATTAGCCCATTAATAATCACAATTAAAAAGAATAAAATATCCTTTCTCCTTTTCAATGTGAGATTAAACATTTTCACTGACTTCTCATCTTCCATATTCACTTCCACGTCTTTACATTTATGTTGTAATATTTATTCATTTTAATTAATTAATATTAAAATGCTCCAACAATCCCCCACTCATTTTAATATTAAAATTTTTAGTTAAAGAGAGATTATCAGGCAAAGACGGGTCACTATGCATCATGAAGGTATGTTCTACATTGAACCTTCACTTAGTAAAACAACGATCTCAACTCTAGAGTCATAGTGGTCTCCGACTTGAACTAGGACTGCTTTAGGGAAATTAAGCGTCACTGTTTACACACAACAACCCAGGTGTTGACATGAGCTTTTATAGCTAGCACTTTACGGCCGTGTATTGATCCCAGTTTCATGAGTGTATTTAAGATTAAGTCCAAATCTCATAGGGAGTGGCTCCACCCCCACACTCACATAGGTGAAATTTTGTCAAGGGTGCTCCTGTAATTCTGACACCCCACTCATATGAGCTACAAATTTTATTAAGAGTTTCTTACTCAACCTCTCCACATTACAGGATAAATGCACTTACATCATAGGGAAGAACAATTAAAATTATTTACAAAATAAATAATTAAAAAAAATAGTACATTTCTTACGACCATCGTATGATTCTTTTTTCCCATTGAACCCAATTCTCAAGATCTTTGTCCTTTGATTGGGTATCCTCATACACAGCTCACAATTCTATGGACTTTAGTCCCATCCCCCTCGATGTATTCCAGATCCTATCTCTTGCCAAGGCCTTGGTAAATGGATCTGCAAGATTATCATTAACTTAATATAATCCACATTTATATGCCACTACTCAAATAAGATCGCACGATGCTGTGCTTTCTTCGTATAGGTATGGATTTATCGTTGTAGTATTCCAATCGGCATCACTAAAAGCTTCAATCACAGCAAGGTACCTTTTATAAAATAAGCCATAGCTTTTGGTACCAATTAAATATCTCATGACTAGCTCAATAGCTAGCCAATGATCTTTACTAGGCTTGCTAGTAAATCTGCTAAGCACTCTTACTGCATATACAATGTCAAGTCTAGTACAATTAGTAGCATAATGCAAACTACCAATGATGCTAGCATAATCCTTTTGGTTAAAAATCTCAACATCATTATTCATAGGAAATAAATGAACACTAGAATCAAAAGGAGTAGCTACACTTTAGTGATCATGAAAATTATATTTTCTCAACATAATGTGATTGAACAAGAAATATCACATCACATGTTTTGGTAATTTTCATGCCCAAAATAAAATTAGCCTCACCAAGATCTTTCATATCAAAATGGCCTTTAAGTATATTTTTCGTCTCATTTATAACATGCATATTTAAGCCAAAAATCAACATATCATCTACATAAAGGCTGATAATAACATGTAAATTATTCCATGATTTAGAATAAATTATAACCATTCTCAATCATGCAGCAATCAAACTTTTCATGCCACTGTTTTGGTGCTTGTTTTAAGCCATATAGGGATTTAGTTAGCTTACATACTTTGCTTTCTTGTCTAGGCTCTACAAAGCCTTCGAGTTGATCCATATAAGTCTCTTCCTCTAGGTCCCCATTTAGAAAAGCAATTTTTACATCCATTTGATGAATTTTCAAATCAGAAATTGCAGCAATAGCAATTAACAATCTAATAGATGTAATTCTTGTTACTGGAGAAAATGTATCAAAGAAATCAAGATCAGCTTTTTGTTTAAAGCCTTTTGCAACAAGTCTAGTTTTAAACTTATCTATTGATCCATCCGATTTCAACTTTTTTCTAAGGAACCATTTACAACCTATGGTCTTACAACCCGGTGGAAGATCTACTAATTTCCAAGTTCTATTAGAAATTAGAGATTCCATCTCATTATTTACAACCTCTTTCCAAAATATAGCAACAGGTGATGTTAAAGCCTCTTTTAAATTTTGGGGATTTTCCTCAATGTTAAAAACATAATAATTAGGACCAAAATCCTTTTCAACTCTAGCTCTTTTAATCCTTCTAGGTTCCATTTCAAAATTTTCTTGATTTTGTAAATGAAAAGTAGAAGAACTAGGTTGTGACAAAATATTTTCTTCATCCCCACTATTTTTCAATTTAAAAGGAATTTTTTCTTCATGAAAAATTGCATCACCAGATTCAAAAATTATTTTGTTTTCAAGATCAAAAAATCTATAGGCTGCACTATTAATCGCATAACCAAGAAAAGCACAAGTAGTAACTCTTATACCTAATTTAGGTATTGTGAGGGTCCTTTTTGGACGGTGCCCAAGCCCAAGTAGGAACGAGGACCTCAGGCCTTTTAGTTGTTGTTTTTATGGGACTGGGCTTGGTTCACTGCAGCTAAATGAGCTGATTATGAACCAGATGGTGTATAAAAAAGGAATCCTACAACACATACATACTAGCAAACAAGAAATATATGCATTGAACAACAAGAATCAATAAATGAGCAATGTGATAAAGGGTGAGTTTGGTTCAGCTTTTAGAAAAAGTGCATAATGAAAAAGTGGAGTTTTGTAAAAGTGCATAATGTAAAAAGTGGAGTTTCAAAAAGCTGAGTGTTTGGTAAAAGCTGTTAAAAAGTGCATAATGAAAAAGCTGAGTGTTTGGTAAAAGCTGATAAAAGTGGCTTTTTGAGGGTAAATGACCAAAAAGGACAATGTATATATAAGGGAATTTTTTTCAAAAATTTTTTTTATGTGAGTTTGTTTCATACTTAAATCAATTATTTCATCATACTTAAATCAATTTTTCTCTTTCTAAAAAAATTATTTTTTTCTTACCAATATTAGCTAATAATAATCTACCACTTAAGATTTATTGTGAAAGTATTGTAAAAATATTGTGATAAAAATTGATAGTAATTTTAATTTTAACATACTATTAAAATTATTTTTTTCTCTTTCTAAAAAAATTATTTTTTTCTCACCAATATTAGCTAATAATAGCCTACCTTAAAATTTATTGTAAAAATATTGTGAAAATATTATAATATAATTTCTTTTTTCTCCCTTTTTTTTCTCTCCACACACGTGGCTCTACTTCCTTTTTTTTTTCTTTTTTCTTTTTTCTCCTCTTTTTTTCTCATCCACCCACGTAACCAACCACACTCTCTTTTCTTTTCCTTTTTCCTTCTTTCCTCTACCATCTTCTTAGTCCAGAACATTCCCAGCTCTCTTTCTTTTTTTTCTTTTTTTTTTGCCTCTTAGCACTTCGGTCCAGAACACCATCTGCTTCTTCTTCTTCTTTTTTTTTTTTTTTTCCTCTTAGCACTTCGGTCCAGAACACCATCTGCTTCTTCTTCTTTTTTTTTTTTTTTTTTTCCTCTTAGCACTTCGGTCCAGAACACCATCTGCTTCTTCTTCTTTTTTTTTTTTTTTTTTTTTCCTCTTAGCACTTCGGTCCAGAACACAGCTCTGCTTCTTCTTTTTTTTTTTTTTTTTTTTTTTTTTTCCTCTTAGCACTTCAAATCGGAACACATCGGAACCATCGTCACCAACGCCAGAACTCATCCTTTATTCTTTTTTTTTTCACACTCCAGAGAAGAAGATGATGAAGATGAAGATGAAGATGAAGATGATTGAAGCTGAAGATAAGGATTTTGGGATTTTGGGTTTTTTTTTTCTATGGATTTTGGGTTGATTTTGAGTTGGGTTTGGGATCGGTTTTCCGGATTTGAGTTGATTTTAAGTTGTTTTTGTGTTGATTTTGAGTTATTTTTGGTTTGGTTTTGTTGATTCTGTGTTCGGAATATCAAAGGTTGAAATGGGTTTTGTTGATTGTGGGGGTAGACCGGTGAAGAAGCAGAGGAAGACGAAGAGGAAGAAGACGAAGAAAAAAGACACAGATGAGAGATGAGGGCGTGAGAGACTGATGGGTATTTCGGTAATTTTCAGATTTGCAACGGTAATATACAAAACGCGCATAGCGCATTTTCATTTATGGACCGCTGAGGGTCCATAATCCTTCCGCGTTTCTCCTCAGTTTTTTCTCAATGCTCAAAACGCAACTTTTATAAAAAAGTTGCGTTTTGAGTTTACCAAACGCAAAAATTGGTTGAGCATTTTTCAAAACGCGCTTTTTGGGCTCAAAAAGCCGAAACAAACGGGCACAAAGAGATACAAAGTAAACGTTAGGGGTCCTTAAGATACTATGTAATATTTCATTAATTTCTCAATTGTGTAATACATCATGCTTACTAGGACATATCACAAGGTCCAAATAAGTTTAAAAACCACAGACTTAGATGGCTCTTTAAGCCTCTATGACTTGCAAAGTTTGAATCCCTTTGAATCCAAGTGTGTTCTCTAGTGGCTGTTTGAGGATACTGGACGGTATTTCCTTCTCTTTTCTTACTTTCTTTTAATTCTAATAGATTATTCTCAATGATTATGCTCTAATTCACTGTTGCTGAATGCCCTTTCACTGTTGACTGCTTCCCCATTTTATAGTGTCATCCTAGGGCTCCGGGGTACCATTGATTCCCCCCATTTGCCCCTCATAGGTACTAGAACCAATGTAGTGTCAGCAACCTTGGTGGCTGGTTCCTTCCTTATTTCTTATAATTTTCTCCTTTTGGTGCTTCTTCCTTAAAAATCTCCTGCTGACTTTCCATTCTGAGGTGTCCTTAAAGAGTTGACCTTTGGCCCTTCTTCCTTTAAGGCCTCTCACTCTTTTCAGAATTAGCTTTTGGCTACCTTTCCTCTTGTCATTTTTCCCAAGTGAGCCGATTCCCTTCTGCTAGGTTGAAAGTCTTCCCAGCTGCTTCCCTTCATGGTTCTTTAGTCTGGGTTCCGCAAGGTACCAGCTCCTTGCTCATGAATTGTTGTTTTCCAAACTTTCTGGTTCTTTTCTGCATCATTGGGTGGCTGATAGGGACGTATCTATTCTCGTTCCTTGTGTTTCTTGGAACTCCTTTTGAGTTGTCTTGATCTCATCCTGGCTTTGCTGCATGTCCCGAAGATCCCGAGCCCCTTGCTGTCCTTGGGTATCCTAGTCCAATTCTTACCACTGGACTACCTAGTGATTTTCTAACCTTGGCAGGTTGGGCTTTTTTCCTTCTTCCCTTTGTTTCATGAATTCTAAGGCCTATTTATTCGTGGGTCTGGGTTCTTCCTTAAATCCTTTAATGGAGTTAGGCCTACCATCTTTTTTACTTTATTGAAGGGCTTAAGTCTTTTATTTTTTCATGGAGTTCAACTCTCTATGCCATTTTGGGCCTTGGTGCAACATGGTGACTTTTTTTAGACCTCAACAGGTATTTAAGGGTCAGTAAGCCTTACATATGCAAGACAACCCCATACTCTCAAATATCTCAAATTTAGCTTATGTCCTTTCCACATCTGAAAAGGTGTGGTATGTGACCTTTTATGTGGCACCCTATTCAAAACATGGCATGCAATTAAAATAGCTTCACCCTAAAAATTTAAAGGTGCATCAGATTCAATTAACGTGGAATTTGTTAACTCAATTAAAGTTCTATTTTTTCTTTCAGCGACACCATTAGAAGCAGGTGAATATGGTGCAGTAGTTTCATGGATAATTCCCAAAGACTGAACAAATGAGTTGAATGCACTTGATTTATATTCATGGCCTCTATCACTTCTTATTATTTTTATTTTTCTACCGAATTGATTTTCAACTTCTTTTAAAAAATCTTCAAATTTTTCAAAAGCATCACTTTTATTTTTCAACAAATAAATAGTTGTATATTTTGAGAAATTATCAATAAAAGTGATAATATATCTATTTCTTCCACGAGTTAAAATTCCCTCAAATTCACATAAATCAAAGTGAATTAACTCAAGCAATTCAGTATTTCTTACAACACTTTTATGAGACATTTTTGTAATCTTAGCTTGGCTACAAGTTTCACATTTTTCAAAATCTTTTGACAGTCTTCGAATTAAACCTAAACTACTCATGATTCCCACATATCTACTATTTATATGACATAAACGAGTATGCCTAAAATTAATAGAAGAAAGCATATAAACTGAACTTGTAGATGCTTTATTATTCTCAACATTCAATTTAAACATTTCATCACAAGCATAACCCTTGCCCATAAATAATCATTTTAAGTGATTACATAATTATCAGATTCTATAGTTTGCTTGAAGCCAGTCTTGTTAAGCAAATAACTTGACCTCAAATTCTTCCTTACGGACGGGGTGTAAAGTACATCTTTCAATGTTAGCACACGTCCAAAAGTGAATTTCAAATCAACCTCACCACTCCCAAGACCTTGGTTTTGCTAGAGTTACAAAGCATAACAGTTTTTTATTCTTCAAAACGAGTGTACAACTTGAACCAATTTTTGTCATAGCAGACGTGCCTATTAGCACCAAAATCTTCCCACCACCCTTCAACATATTGCACCATATTAATGTCTGTAATCATAGCCACTAAAGGCTTTTCGGTTACGTTAGTCTGCGGGACAGATTCACGTTTCTGAAATTTGCAAAATCGAATATGACCACTCTTGCCACAGACAAAACAAGATTTATTAAATGATCCTGTGAAGGGGGTCCTTGGTTCTTATTGTAATTTTTATTTGGGTTTCCCCTTCCTTGAGGTCTATTATTATTTTTAAAGGCTTTCTTTTTAGGCTTCAATTGACCATTTTTAGGAAAATGATTTTTGGGCATATTATTATTGGCTAAAATAGGGTTTACCTTTGTGGTGGAATTACCATTGCTCTCTTGTGTCATGAGTGCATCTTGTCCTCTAGCCTCCTCCTCCACATGGATGCGTGAGATCAAAGTCTCCAAGGATGTCTTCTCTTGTTTGTGACGCAAAGTCTTTTGGAACTCCCTCCAAGATTGTGGTAGTTTATCAACTATGCCAGCTACCACCAAATTATCTCCAATCTTTATGCCTTCAGATCTCAATTCTGCCATGATCATTAGGAAGTCTTGTGCTTGATCCACCACCGATTTCCATCCACCATTTGGTACCGGAAAAATCTACTAGCAGCATACTTCTTTGCACTAGCCTCCTCGGTATCATACTTGCTTTGTAAAGCTTTCCAAATTTTCTTGGCAGAATTATAAGTTGTATCATAATAATCATAGAAATGATCGGCAAGACAATTCAAAAGATAAGAGCGACAATTATATTAATCTTTTGTATACTTATCTATTTTTTCTTGATGGAGACTATATTGTTCCTCACTCATCTCATCGATAGAAACTTTTGATGGATTCTTGTCAATGAGGATGTAAGCTACTTTGAGAAGACTCAAGTAGAAGAGGACCTTTCCTTTCCACCTCTTGAAGTGGGCTCCCTTAAAGCAAAAGGGCTTGTTGAGATCTCCAACAAGCTCATTTGGTTTCTCTTGTGTAGGCTCCGTGTGATGAATCTTCTTAAAATTGTTGGTGTAGACACAATAATAATGGAAACAACACAAATAGAAACTGAATAATACTTCTAAATATTATTAATTTAAAGAGAAAAATTACACAACACTATTTGGACTGAGGCGTGGCACTCGCTTTCTTTAAGGAGATTCAAGCCCTTGGTTGGCTGTTAGGGACATATTTATGAAATTGGCTAGTCCTTTGACAAAACGCACTTTACTTGTAATTGGATAGATCTAGAATGTATTTAGTACTTCAAGAAATAAGTGTTCAAGTTAAGTACTGAAACCATACAAATCTGACCAAGAAACAAGTGAACACAAAATTATTTATTAATCTGATGGGCTGGAGTAACACAATTAATGGTGAGTCAATTCATATTAGTCCATTAATCACCACAATTAAAAAGAACAAAATAGTCTCTCTCCTTTTCAATGTGGGATTAAATATTTTCACTAACTCCTCATCTTCTATATTTACTCACACATCTTTACATTTATATTGTAGTATTTATTCATTTTAATTAATTAATATTAAAATGCTCCAACAAAGAGGTTATCTTTGAGTGTGACTCACAGATTATTGCTAAGGCTGTGAATGGATCGTGTGAACCACCAATAACTATTCGCAATATAGTTGAGGGAATACAACTTAAGGTAAAGGATTTTAGGGGGGTGCAAGTCTCTCATATTCGAAGGCAAGGCAATCGTCCTGCACACATCTTAGCTCAGTATGTTAGGAATTTAGTTAGCTTTGTAGCTTGGATAGAGGAAAATCCTATTATGATTGAGTCGGCTTTGGCTTAAGATGTAATGTGTTTATCTTCATCTTAATAAAGTTACTATCTTCTTATCAAAGCTTTTTAGCACATATCTTTTAATACTATTGTGTTTTCTTCTATACCTCGGCTCAGATTCCCAACTTCAATAGTTATGTTGCAATTAACTTGTTCAAATGAAGTAAATTACTATGCACTTGATGAATGTTGAGGTTGATAGTTAACACAGGAAATCTTCCAAATATTTGATGTGGGAATTTTAAAAAAAATTTACATGTTTCCTTTCCAGCTAATTTTCTCTATTTCTTTCAATTTTCTGCAGGGAAGCAGTTGAACAAGAGATTCATGGGGAACCCTTGGCAACATCATACCACTTGAAGTTTACTGGAACAGTTGATTAAATTTGGTAGTTCAATTTTGTCGTATAAATTACAATAGTCTGTTTGCCTTCAAAAATTTTTAATTACTGATATGTTTGATTTACACAGGCATACAGAAGAACTTGTTCCAGTGAGAGTTCTTGAGACCCTACCCATTGATACAAAAAGATGTTATTTGCATGCATACATCCCACTTAGTTGTCTATCTTGAATATAAGATGGAGCAAAGGTTCTAATTATAAGCTGAGTGTAATGGACATTTTTAAGTAGGGTCATGTTTGCACCTGTTACAGTTCTCTCCAGGACATACGGAAGTTTCTGTCAGAGACCTGGAGTACTCTGTATAGCTTTTTAATAGATAATTGATGCTGGTTAAAATGCAACGGTTGCGAGGGGATCAGTTGATAGAGGGTTTTATTATTTTCAAATTCCTAGGCCTTCTTTTCCCGTTTAAATGAAGAGGAAGTGTAACCAAATGAAGTTTTCCATTGGAAGGGTGAAAGATGGATATCATAAATGATTCCAGTAGCTGTTTTTGTGTTCTGGACTAAAGAAGTTGAAATTTTGGTGTCTCGCTGACTTCATATAATTCGGAACTACGCCTTTGGTTGAGTTTAACCCTCTGCTTTTGTATCTTTTTTCATTTTTTCAATTGTATGCAACTTCTTTTCCAAAAATAGAAAATGGAAATGTTTTATCAGAATATAATTGCTGAATAATACTTAAAATTCATGTTATAGCCTTCACAGAGGGGTGTATACATAACGTTTTGTAGACTTTGTATTGCTCTTTGTCATATCTCATAATTAACTGTGACAACTTCTGGTTTTTATCCACTTTTTCACCCTCTCTCTGTCTCAGCTCCTTCCTTTCATCAAAAAAAGAATGTACTAATAGTCAGCTGGTGTAGTGAAAAATTCAGTAATTATCAATGATGGCAAGTTTGGATTGACAGAGGAGAGAAGGAGGAAGAGTAGAGCAGAGTTAGTCAGAAATTATCAGAGAAATCAACTCATGGCAATGGCTAAGAGTGGACTTGCACATAGGAATCGCAATCTGGCCCATCATGTTGAAGGTGGGGGACAGGTTTTGGTCTCCCCGCCCTGGGATAATTTGTATAATTAAAAACAAATCCCTTCCTCTGACACTCAGAGGTTAGTCTTTTTTTATATATAAATAACACATAATATATGTACTTATCAATGTCGTAAGTATGCTATATGTTGCCTGTGCTCTCTATGTTCTATTGTCTCTGGATTCATCAGGTTTCGATGTTACTTTGGCAGAAATGTGGCAGCGGTCATCTTGCTCTTGTATATGAACTGGATTTTGAAAATAATGTCAAAGGGACACGAATACTTCTGCTTCTAAATCAATCCCTATGGCGATTGTACATTCTGGAGCTCTTTGTTCTTTGGAGCTACAAAGGTTGTGCTGAACTGGCTTCTTTGCCATGTCTTGAAGGTGGTATGTAATTACTATAATTTATTAGGCATTGTTTATTTGGTCTTGCAAAGGTAGCATTTAGCTTGTTTTACTTGAGGTACGAGGTATTTATGAGCATCCCAATAATTCTGAACGGTATGCGTTTTAAAATCAATGTAACAATAAATTCTTACGTTCTTTCATTGGAGAATATCCCAATATAGTCTTCACACCTGCTGTAAAGTGTTTATAAGCATGCTTTATCGGATAACACTCAACAAACCCAAATCATAGATGTTTATGTGCTTGTCAAGTTTGTCTATAGTTGAGAACCCGTTTACAAATTTTCAGATGCACAGAACTAGACCATTAGAGGAATTATCTCACCTGTTTAATCTTGATGCGATTGCATGGTGCTAAAATGAGATGTTCTGTTTGGCTTTGAGCTTGCCTGTGACACAGATTTTGGTTTTGCAGATTTGTTGAAACATTCATTTGTCTGTGGGGATAGGTGATAATCTTAATTACAAACAACTGATATATGGAAGTGGGAGCAGTGGTTGAGAGTTGAGACTACTTGAGAGCTTACAAAACTTGGGACGGCTATAAAAGCACAGAGAAAAACCCAAGAACTCTCTTGCTCCCTAACAAAGATGGCAAAAACCTCCAAAACTCAGCAAAATGAAGATATTTGCTAAAATACAAAGAATACTAACTGCTACTTCCTAACTGCAAAATGTTTGGGAAAAAAGGTAGTAAAGAACTGCAGAAATTATAGTCCTGAAAGATCTAGGACCTCATCAATCCAAGAAAAATCCCCAACAGCAAATTCAATATCGAAAGGAGGAAGAGCGTATTCCTCTCCACATTCATCCCCAAGCGTAGGATAAGCATCAATGTCATCCATGAAATCCAAAAACGATTGTTCTTCTTTAAGATTTGGATCCACACTGCCTTCTTCTTTGTTTGAATTTCCAACTCGATTACCAACAAGAGCTGAATTAGAGCTGTATAGAATTGGTTCCACATTGTCTTCTTTGATTGAATTTCCAATTCCATTACCAAGTAGAGCTGGAGTAGAGACCTCAAGCACGGATGATGGGGAGGATGGTTGAGAAAACAAATCTTTACACTCTTTGGATATAGCATTCACATCAGCCGATAATGAATTCTCATTTGGAATCAAAATCTCCTTGACATTGCGCTTACCACCCATTGGCTTGAACTCATTTTTTTCTTCATCATCACTTGAAGATTCAGTGGCATAAGGATCAGAGTATATAATACGAATTTTCCTCACTGAGTTTTTCTTCAATTTGTCACAATTGTTGTCTTGGTTTATACATTTTTTGCGGTTAGCCATGTAGAGTCAAACCCCTAAAAATCCCAAAAAGGAAATACAATTAACAGGTACCCAAAAGCCCAAATTGAAAAAATAGCAATGATTTCGGAGATTAGTGCCACAGAACTTAACTACAAAACATGTCCAGCACCCAAAAAATATTTATTTATTTTTATTAAAAATAAAACAAAATACTGAAAATAGAATAAATAATCCTAAAACAAATTGAAGCTCTTGCCATTAATCACAAGTTAAAAACAAAAACTATATTTGTTCCTACATTGACTTAGCAAAAATAAAAACAAAATAGAATAAAAATCCTAAAACCCATTGAAACCCCAGCCATGAATCATAAATTAAAAACAGAAATAATATTTGTTTGAAAAGGCATCAAGAAATAAATGGACAAAAACCCACATACCGTTTTGATCTTTATAGCATGGAAAAGGTTGGGGAAGTCTGTTTCAGGGTCTGACCATGGCACCAAGAACAAGAGGAACGTGGTAAAAGGCAGTGGCTGATTTAGAGCTCCATAATTGTGTCCTCTATTTCACACTCCTCTTTGTCTCTCTTGGGAAGCCTTCACTGTCTTGTCGAGGAGAGAGAGAGAGAAAGAGATACTTGTTAGAGAAAAATAACAAAAAGAGAAACTTAACATATATATTCCAGAAAATTTGAATGCCATTTCTTTTTCCGAAAAGGAAATAACATAGAAAAATCAAGAAAGCAATTTTCACTTTCAAGTTTTGGTGCTCGCGTACCTAAAGTCGGTGAGTGATTTCTCTTTTCAGCAGCGTTCTTTTCTCTCTCTTTCTCTCTCACAATCTGTCTCTCTTTTCTCTTTCACTTGTCCTTTAGAGGAAATGTACAACTACTAAGAGAACTATGGAGCCATTAAAGCGAAGCCACAAAGCGCTTTGGAAGGACCACTGTCCTAATCCTAGTTATACCGATTTTTAATTTGATTGTTGTGTGTTACGAGAACATTTATTTGTACAGGTGCATCACTCTTAAAAAACAAGTGAGTTCGACAAAACCGTATAAAAGGTAAAGTTTGAGTCGTCGTGTGTATCAGTGTATGTATGATAGAGGTCGTGTGGTGATTGACCTCAATGCCAATGGTTATCCCAAAGGTTCAACACAAATACACGAGAGTTTTCAGTTTTGCTTTTTAGAAGATAAGAATTTTTTTTTTTTAAGTAGGCGTTTGGATAAGATAAAAAATGAAAATTATTTTACTATTCAGTTTATTTTTGCTGTTGTTTATGAGCTCTACTACATTTTTTAGTACTATTTATGAACTCCTTACTATTCCAACTAACTTTTATATTTATTTACAGTATTTCAATAATAATTTTTCAGTTTCTGCAAAATAAACTGTATCTAAACACATTCTAAGGGTCTATTTGGTTAGAGGAGTGGAAAAGTGGAAGGATAGAAAATATTTGGTTTTCCCTCATGTGTGTTTGGTTGGAAGGGTAGAAAAGTGGGAGGATGGAAAACTTTTTTATTTGGTTGGAGAGAAAAAGGGGAGAATGGAAAATGTAATTTATATAAATTGACTATTATGTCCTTGAAAAAGTGAGAGGAGGTAGGTGAGTGTAATAAAGTGAGGTTATTTGTGTAAATTACATCATTCAACATCTTTTTCTCCCCATTTTCCTCCCAAATTGGGAGGATAAAAAAATGTGGGCCTGGAGGGATTATTTTCCTCCCCATTTTCTGTCTCTCTTGTTTTCTTTCCTAAACCAAACGGTGAAAAATGCCATTTTTCACCCTATTTTCCTCTCCTTATTTTCCATCCTCCCTGTTTTCACCCTAACCAAACATACTCTAAGTGTGCATTTTAAAAGTAATGAAAACTGTTTATGAGCCCCACTACACTTTTTAGTACTAGTTATGGGCTCCTGTGTACTGTTTCAACTAACTTTTATATTTATTTACAGAACTTTCAATAATAATTTTTCAATTTCTGCAAAATAAACGGTATCCAAATACACTCTAAGTGTGCGTTTGGAAAGTAATGAAAATTATAGATTATTTCACCATTCAACTTATTTTTGTTACTATTTATGGGCTCCACTACACTTTTTGGTACAATTCATGGGCTCCACTGTACTATTTCAACTAACTTTTATCTTTATTTACAGTACTTTCAGCAATAAGTTTTCAGTTTTAGCAAAATAAGCGGTATTTAAACAGACCCTAACTAATTTTAGTATGAGTTGGATTGTTTTCTCTTAAAAATAAAAGTCTAAGTTGGATTTATAATTTTATACTTTTAAGCTCAGTTTGTTTTGTTGTAAAACATTTTTAAATGTAAAAATATTTTATATAATTTTATGTACAACACATTTTTAGTAAAATCATTTTAGGTAGTTTGTGTAATATGTAAAAAATTTCAAGCAGAAATCATCAAAATTTATGGCGTCAAGCACATATAAACATATATCATCTTCTTGATGGGTCCAGTGCAGCTAGACACTTGGACCCAAATCAAGTCCCTAGTATTTTGGGCAACTAAAAATTATAACTTAATAAATAAAAAAGTGTTGTATGCAATATACAGGAAAGATTAAACTGACCATAAAAAAGAAGGTTAAATTACAAATTGCAACTTCTAAACTTGACCAAAATTTAATTTAACTCTGTATCTTTATTTTCATTCGATTGAGTCTTTTAAGTTTATTTAATAAAGGCTTCTTGTTATACTATGTTAAGTGGGTTGCGCCAAAAATGACATAGTTTTTTTTTTAATCAAATTTTTAAATAAAAAATCCAAAGAAGCTAAAATAAAAATGAATTTTTAAATGAAACAAAATGGCATATATATTTATATATAATTTATTTATTTTTAGGGAATAAGATAAACCCAATTCATACATATTCAAACAAATTTCAATTTCTTAACAAATTACTGTATAAACCCAAAAGTTTTATAAAAAAGAAGTCACATCTCACGCTCCACTATCATATACAAAACAAACAATGATGAAGCTCACAACCAAGGTTATGAAGCTCCACTCTCAAATCGAAGAAAAACAAGCACGAAATGTAAGGAAGGTAAGGATCGAAAGGAACGGACTGAAACGACAACATTTCTGTCTAGATTTGGGTCGTCGTTAACCAGATATAGGTTGGCATAAGGAACTAAGGTTGTGATGCTCTCGTCAACGAAGGAGGAAGTATCCCATAGTGCTATGGCAGTGGAATCTAATGTTGAATTGGTTGCAGTGATAGTGGGGGTTAAGACTCAGTAGTCAGTACACAAACCAACAATTTGATTCGTTGTACTCTGAGGCTACGCAACAAGTCCCGATGGCTAAAATGATCATCTTCTTTAGAGTTTTGCTTCAAGAAGCCTCTTTGCAGGCCCATTCTTGTGCACGGGAATGATGGTGCGACTCCAAGTTTGGCTTTGGGTCCATCACTATGGCTATATTGCTATTATTTAAAGGGCATTTAGATGTTTCAAAAGAGATCAAAGAGAGAAGGAGAGTTTATATTCTTTTAGATAAATCCTAATTTTTTTTAATCATTCAGATATTATTTTAGGTGAGATTCTATTTTTGATTTTCTTCAAAAGAAAAAATTAATAATTAGTTGGAATTTTTAATTTAAAACATTCAAAGAAAACCAAACGGTGCGATTTTGGTACACTTAGAGTGTGTTTGTTTGGAAGTGAAATAGAGTGAATGGAAAACTTTGGAGAGAAAATATGAGAGAACTTTTTTAGAATGTGTTTGGTTAGGTGGGAAGGAAGGAAAATAAATGATAGGGCCCAAGTATTTTCTCCCTGAACCCACCAAAATGTTTTCTCTCTAAAATAGACAGAAAACTGAGTAAGGATAAAATTTTTCTTAATTGACAAAAATACCCATGTGCATGTACACATGAGCTTCTTCAAGTTGCCTTTATTTTTTTATTTTTCTTCCTTCTCAGTAAAGTTGCCTTTGGCTTTTTTATTTTTTATTTATATATATATATATATATTTTATTTATGGGCAACATTGCCTCCTCTCTTTTTCTTTTTTCTTTTTTTTTCTTCTTCTGGGCAGCAACGTTACCTCTTTATTTTCTTTTCTTTTTTCTTCTTTTGATTTTCCAGGCCAGGGCGTGCCTCTTTTTTATTATTATTATTATTTATTTTCTTCTGGGCAGTTACGTTCCTTTCTTTTTTTTCCTATTCTTTTTTTTTTTCTTTTGATTTTCTAGGGCATCGGTGTGATAGTTGTTTTTTTTTTTTAATTAGACGTGATTTCTTTTTTGGGACATGATTTTTATTTTTCAAATAAATTTAGGTGATTGCTTTTTTTTTTTTTTTTGTGGTTATTTGTCACTTTTTTTGTTTTAATTGTACATCATTCTTTAACAATGGTATATGAATAAATTTATTCAAACCCATTTTTTCCATCCCTCTACTTTTCCACTACCAACCAAACAAATAGGAGAGAAAATAAAATTTTTTCTATCCTTTTACTTTTCCATCCTCCCACGTTTCCACTCCTCTAACCAAACAGACCCTTAAGGTCAATCCTCTAACCAAAATGGACGAGAGGACTGAATTGAATAATATTGAAACTTAAAGGACTGAATTGAATGAAAGTGACGTTGGGAGATTGAATTGAATTTTAGGTAACAACTGTAAATGGACCCCGCGTCAATTTTGCAACTTTTGTTGCTATAAAAGATTTCACAATTTCCAATGTAGATAATAAAATGATGTTAATGATAGGCTAAGATAAAAACCAACATTCCTCTAAAAAAAAAAATAGAGGATAACCAATGAAAATCTCTCAATTTAAGTATTATGAAAAAAAAGAGAGGCAATTATTGTGTCTATACCAATACTCTTTAGTTAAACCATAAAAGCTAACAATCTTGCGTTCGTAATCAATTAGTGGGGGCATCAAAAAAAAAAAAAAAAAAAAAAGACAAAGTAGCATAACAAACATGTGTTTTATCAAGATAAAATGGAGTTATTCAGTCACGTTTAACTTAGTTTTAAGCTTTTGCACCGTACATATTCATTATTTTGAATGTCATTCATTTTTTTTTTTTCTTTTATAACTCATTCTGCCATTCATATTTTCGGGTGGGGTAGCATGGGTTTTATGAAAAAATAATAATAATAGCATAATATGGGAGGTCACATCTACAATTCTTTCTTTGATTTTCTTTTTCTTTTTCTTTTGGTTTTTGTTTCTTGTTTTTATTAGATAGAAATTCAACATTTTGTATTGATAGTAGGTGTTGCTTTATTGATATATAAAATATACTAGTTGTTATCAAATTAAAAATTAAACTTTGTGAAAAAATTCAAATAAAAGAATATGTAATTACTAGTTAATAAACATAATATCTTAAGAAAGATTAATTGAATTAACTATATTATCAATTTAAAATGAGATGTTAGATAACTTGAATGCAAAATTTTAATTAGTAGTTTTGCACCTAAACAAGCAAGTAGAATAGATTGTATATATAAAAAAAAAAAAAAAAAAAAGTATTATTTAAATATATAAAAGTCCTCAATTTAGTTCTCGCTTTAGGTCCCAAAATACATGGAGCCAACTCTCATACCTTCAAAACATCGACAATGTAAGTAAACCCTTCAAAATGATCATAATGACCTAAAAACTTCTAAAACCTCTAAAATGACTAAAATATCCCTAAAACATATAAAATGACAAAAATAGAGTAAAATATATAAAGTGACCAAAATAACCTTTAAAACTTTAATATGATTATAAAATATGCACTCTAAAACCTCCAAAATGTCCTAAATACCTTTAAAACAATTCACAAAAATAAATAAATAAAAATCCCAAAAACCATTGAAATAACAAAAATAATAATGCTAGAGATATAAACTATTTTACAAAAAATTTTACAAATTGCTGATATGGTGAGTGATTATTGATAAATGAAAAAGTGATATTAATGGTGGACATAAATTAAAACTAATAAGAGGCTGGCCACATCAACATTTTGTAAAAATGTTGTAAAATAATTTGTGGCTGTAGTATTATTCTAACAAAAATACCTTCTAAAAATCTTACTTGACCACAATATGCCTCTAATATTCAAGAATGATCCCTACACTTTTAAAAGTACAACAAAAGCTACTTTTGAATGTCATTTTGGAGGTTTCAAATGTATGTAATTATGCATGCGAATGTAAGTTTAGCAGATAGTTTTGTCAAGTTTATTACTAGGTTTTTAATTTTTTGGGTTTCGTTGTACACTTATCTTGATTTTGCCTATTGTGGTGGGCCTTGTTTGCATCTTGGGCTGGATTGCTCCCGCTATACCACAGCCCTGTGATTTAAGAGTAGGAGAGTCGGGACTGGCCTAACTGAGACACACCTTAGGTTGGCGTGTGTGCAAGTTTGTCCCTTCTTGTGTTGACGCGTCCTAGCAAGAATCTTGAGCGTATTCACGTGCTCAGGGCAGGAAAAACTGTTACAATTGTTATAGCAAGAAAACATAATATAGTAGGATAACTAAAACACTTTAAATAAAATATTTTCTTCTAACAACAATAATACAAAGGAAAAAATATCACAACATGATTACAGCAGGAATAGATTAATGACAAGAAGTCACGTTAGTCCTTAATTAATCATGACAAAAGAAAAGAAGATTAGTCTGCTAGAGGAATGGGCATGGCTCTTTGGCAGATTCAAGTTCAAAAAAGGGAACCAATCTCCAATGTGGGTAACCTTAGAGGGGAATCCTATTGTAGAAGTTACTCACTTTGGAAAATGGACCTAAATGACTTAATCTTAGACTCTTGACTCGTTAGAGAGTGGGCTATTGAGAGGAAGAGAAGTAGGTATCCTATTGATGCATGTTTTTACTCCTATAACTCATATTTTCCTTCATTACTCTTGGTTTTCTGTTTTTCTTTCTTTCTCTTACTCGTTTTTCTTTGTATTCTTCCTTTTCCTTCTCCTTTTTTTTTTCCTCTCTTTTATTGTGCACGTCTATGGCCATTTATACTGCCTACCATGATAGGATTTGCCACTTTTACCCCTTAACCCCCTTTGGCCTGTTGTGGGTGTTCTTCCAGGATTGCCCACTAGTCTACCTGCTGCCCAACCACCACCACTACACTGTGTTGACCATGCCACACCTCATTCCCAGACAAAAATGGTTTTTTTTTTTTTTACTCCCCCTGATACTCCCATTCGGATAAGGGCTAGATTTCTCCCTTACCAACTTCTATAGCATATACCTAGTGATTCCAGCTTATATTTACCTCTTTTGGGTGAGATGTCATGCTAGCAGGACATTTCTCCCAAAAGAGTTTGAGCAGGAACTCCAAAATAGGCTCCCCTTTCTCCCCACCGCCAGACCACACCCTCTCTTGCCTCTGACCCGTGGCTCACCTCCCCCATATTGGCTGGGTATAGGTAGATGGTGCTTAAGCCTTATATGCATGCTCCACTTCCATATGAATCCATTGTTTTTATGGCTTTCATGCGTTTGCCATTGCCTCTAGGTTTGTCTGACTTTGTTGCACGCTTCGGTGTTTGTTTAACTCTTACGGTGTGAATGAATTTTTAGGTCTTCATTCTCTACATCCCATTTCTTCTTCGGGATAGGCATTGCTTGGGTGTGGGCTTTCCCTTCTTTAATTCAACCCATATCCCATTTTCATCCTTTGTCCATGGGCTGGCTGATGCTCCTACCATGCCACTGCATTGCTCTTGCTATGATATCATTCGCCTTTATTTATCTTGTTATTACTTCTGGGCTTACGGGCTGAAGCGCTTGCCATGCCAATTTCTCATATTATTCCTTCTTTTAGTCTTTACTACCCAACAATCCTGCTAGGCCAGTCCATTCAACACCTCGGGCTTCCTCGACCCTTTTTCATTCTTTGGGCCTCATCGACCCGTTCCATTCTTTGGGCATCCTTGGCCCATTTTATTCTTTCTTACTTCTTTCATTCTCATGGGCTATTGCTAAATCTTTTAGGCTTCCCTGACCCAATTACCACGTCCTTTGCCTTTGGGTTTATTGGCTTTCGAACCAATCCCATTTACCAACTCCTTTCTTTGGGCTCCTCCGGCCCCTTTTTGCTTTCTTTCTATTTCTTACGATTCTCACGGGCTTACTACTTCATTCTTTGGGACTTCCTCGGCCCGTTTGTTTTCTTTGGGGCCACTTATTATTTTGTGGGCCTATGGACCATTATTCCTGCCATTCTGGCCCAATGGTCTTTACATTGCTGCTTTCTTTCTCCACAGTTTTCATATTATTGGGCTTCTTTTGCCATTGGACCCTTTTGTCAAAAAATGGGCATCAACACCTATTAATGAATTTTTCTATAAATTTATTTTGATTTTTCTTAGTTTTAAGGTTGATTTTAATTGTTATGTATTAATATTTTAAAGTAGTGAGTTAAAATTTTTAATTAACATCTATACAATAATATAGGAAAATTTGTGATTTTCGTATGAATCAGAAATCTGAAAATATTTCAAGAGAAATTTTATTTTTACACGTTTTCCTATTAATATTACATATTATAGTTTTACACGTTTTTCTATTAATATTACTTATTATGAACTACTAATAAAATCAAAATAGCATTGAAATTATTTAATTAGAATTCAAATCATTAAGGAATTAATTCTTAAATCTTGGGAATTCTAATAATGAAAGGTTCAATTTATTTCTCTCTCTCTCTCTCTCTATATATATATATATATATATATAGCTTTATGCATGGAGAAAGCAAAAGGTTCAATTTTTATTTATTTAACTATTTTCTACTTATGTAGAGTAACTGACACATATCCATATGAGATGGAATGGATCCCGCGGCATAGCTAACTCCATCACTTTAAATAACACAACTAGCTAGTTGAGTTACAAGCAACAAGTTCAATTGTAAATATATATATATATATATATATATATAGTTATTTACCCAATCCTTGCATGCATGTAATGCTATCCATATCAAGTGCACAAAATCAAGGGTGAATAAATGGCTATACAATCTAATGTAAATTAGTTTCCTTTGAATACCACCAAGTACCGGTCAGTCCAGCAAAGAGTTAGTTCCCAACAATTTACAATTAGAGGAGATGCAATGTGGATACTAGAGGGAAAAGGTAAATAGGAAACAGGTAATGACTTGAATCCTATTGTGAGTGATATATTAAATGTTGTGAGTGATATATTAATGATTTGAATCCTATTGTGAGTGATATATTGAATTTTAGATGTTCATGTGTCGACTTTATATCCTATCCAATGCACAAGAATATTGGAAGGAAGCATTATCCCGCTGAATAAGAAACCTCAATTTTAGATTATGAGACAAATTATTTTTAGGGATAATTACAGTAAACCCACCTATGATATGACCCGTTTTCACTTTACCTCCCTGTGTTTCAATCATTTACACTTTGCCCACCTGAACTTCAATTTGTTACCCACCTCACCATCAGACAATAGAAAAACACCTTTTTATTCAAAATCAGAACATAACACAGATCAAAAACACAAACCCACTCTTCTTTTCCTCACGAGCCCTAGAAACATGAAAATCCCTTGTATTGAGCTGGGGTTTTGATTTTTCTGATCGTGCTTTCATGTGAGGGTGAGGTTCTAACTTTGGGTTGTCTTGAGGCATTGAATATTTGAAGATAGATCATCACCAGGTACGACATTTTTGCTTTATGTGGGTTTTGGGGTTTAAAGTTTTGATGGTAGCTTTGATTCACAAGAAGTTGATAATCGATGTCTTCTTCGAGTGGAAATTATTTAGGTTCAAGTGGGCATATGTGTACATATGAGACTTGTGTGCTGAGAACAAGTCTGACAGTGGATAATTTTGGGAGAAGGTTTCTGGGTTGTAGCCGATATAAGGTAAGTATGCTTTTTACTTAATCCAGTTGATTCACGTGCGATTGGAATGTGATGTGTTCAATTCAATTTATAAACAAGTTGGTCCCAAGTGCCCTTTCTTTAAATGGATTGATAATCCCACTTGTATGCCTGGTAATGAAGCTGCCCATTTGGTGCAACAAAAGCTGGATTTACTGTAGAATGAGCTGCAACTTGCACAATAAAGGGAAAGAGCAGCTATCCAGGCAGTAGTAGAAGCTACCCAAATGGTAGAAATTGCAGACAAGGCAACAAAAGCCATTGAGAGGGAGAGAAAGTTTCGAGCTTCCTCTGTTCAAGCCAAGGAGATAGCAGTGAGAGCTTTAGAGCAAGAGAGAGTGCAGAATTGCACTAATTCTGTCATGGTTTTTTTTTTTTTTTTTTGGTTGGTTATGTTGTTTTCATGTTTTGGCTCAAGTGAGAATGTTGGAATGATAAGATTGAGTCTACCCGGTGAGTTGTAATATAAGCTGGTCCTCAATTGTATTGTAATAGAACTATGTAAGGTTTTTTTGAGAATGAGAACTATGTAAGATGGTAGATGTTGTTGGCTTGAAGCCACTTAATAATATAAGCCTTTTTAAGAGAAAGTGTTATTTATGTTAGATGCTATTGGTATTTTTGTTTTGTTTAAAGTGAATTGGCTACTTGTGAGCTATTGGTGTTGGTGTTTTGTTGGATGTTGTGAGCTGTGTTGGGTTGTGCATTAAGTGCATTGTGTGAAGATAAATGTGTTGAAAGTGAATTGATTAAAGTTTAAAGTGTATGACAACTATCTGTCAACTTGCAAGAAAAGACAACAAATGCACACACAAACTTGGTATTCAACACATACACCTACACACATAAACAAACTCATATATGGGTAACAGCAATAATCAGAATAATAATTTTGAACACCTGTCATTAAGTTGGGAAATTGTATACATATGTAAAGTGGCATTGAATAGTCTTTCATCAACCACCAGTAAATATAAGGCATTTGGTACAACAACAACCAAAACAGTTGCACTTGCCCATTGTTTACAAAACTTACAAAAATACAAAAAGTGTTTGAACAGCTATACAAAAAAGTGTCTTATCATTGTCTACCCTACCATTGTCTACAAATAACATATAACCCTAACAATACATAACCCTAATACATAGCAACAAAAGTGTCTTGACTTAGTCTTCATTTATTGCCCCTGCCCCTGCCCCTGCCCCTACCTCTCCCACCACAGCTGACTTTTCCACCTCTTGTTTTACATTTCTGAGTCCTAGCTGCATCACCACTTTCTCTCAAAACAGCTCCTCTAGTAGCAAGTGGTCTTGTAGGCTACAAAGTACAATAATTCACATGTTAGCTACCAGTATCACAGTTTTATGAATAAAACATCAAACCTAACACTACAATACCTGTGATGAGGGTGCTCTACTGTCCCATGTTTCTACAGGGGTGTGTGGTGTTGGCTAGCTTGAAAAGAACCAAGGAGCTCTTCTAACTGTGTACCTAAAGTCTGAAGAGTACCACTGACTTGGGTTCTGTGACCATGGAGCTGGTGGCTGTGACCATAGAGCTGGTGGCTATGACCATGGAGCTTATGGCTGTGGAGCTAGTGGCTATGACCCTGCTGCCTGGTTGGATGAGGATGAGGCCATAGTGTAAGGTTGATGTGTTGGTGGGGCCTGAGATGATGCTGGGGCCTAGGATCCTTGTCTACGTGCAGAAGACCTTCCACTTCCCTGCAACCAAATATGAGCATGTTTTTACTATGTCAGTTATTGGCATTTTGCATTTGAATAAAAAAAATTTGTAAAAGCTTACAGATTTTCCTTTCTGTAATCTCTGCCTCCTTTCCAATGGTGTCTCACCAATGACATTGGCCTTACATCCCCTTGCATTGTGCCCTTCCTTTTGACACCTTCCACACCTCATTGGCTTGTTTGCTCTAGATACCTTAAAGGGGTTCCTTGGCTCATCAGCATCTCTCTTCCTCTTCATGGGTGGCCTGCCTAGTGGCTTATAGATAGTAGGTGCAACAGGCTTGGGTTGGCCACTTAACATCCACTCAAACTGGCTAGGCATGGGAGGTATGGGTGTTTTATATGTCTCCATAAAAGCATCCTTGAAGTAGCATGGATGAGTGTAGTCTTCTGGTTTCTCACGATTCACAAAAATGGCTGCAACTCTATGCTTGCAGGGGATTCCTGTCAAGTCCGATGCTTTACAACTGCATGTCCTCCCTACCAAGTCCACCACATGCCTTTCTCTCTCATTGTCAACCTCATACATAAACCTCCCAAATAGCATTGCACAGAAGCTCTTAGACTCTAATTTTAACTTCTCCAATTTGTCCTATATGCTTGGACACAACTTGTCACCATACTTTTCTATGCCAATCTTCTTTGTATACAGTCTGGTCATAAGCCTAACTTTAATCCACTCCAGCATTGATAAGATGGGCTTGTCTCTAGTCTTCACAATCATAGAGTTAAAACTCTCACTCAGATTGTTTACCAAAAAATCTATCAAAGCTCTTAAAGAGAAGTGGGATCTGGTCCATTGTGCAGGCTCTATATCAGCCAGGTACTTCCAAGCTTTTTCATCCAAACTCTTAAGATGGTCCATCCCCCTTTCAAATTCCTTGGCTGATGTTGTGCCAGCACATATCCACAGAACACTCTTCAACTTCATGCCTTTGTGGTTAACCTTGAAGTTGTTGTATATGTGCTTCACACAAATACTTACGCTCCACAATTGGAAATAGAGTCTCTATTGCAGATAGAAGGCTCTGTAATCAAGTAAGCAAGCATTCAATGTCAGCAAATAAGCATGTAAAAAGGTAAGCATGTAAGCATTCAAGTAAACAACTATGCAAGTAAGCAAGTAATGAAGTCATTAACATGAGCTAGATGATAATACCTCCTGCCTATCACTGATAAATACCAGATTGAGCTCCTCTAGCCTGCCAATGTCATCTACAAACTGCTCCAAGAACCAAATCCAACTGTCCTTGTTCTCTTGCTCAACCACAGCCATTGCCACTAGGAATATATTGTCATTTCCATCCTTGGCAGTGGTAGACAATAATAGCCCACCAAACCTACCCTTTAAGTGGCATCCATCCAGCCCAACAAAGGGCCTACAACCACCTAGAAAGTCAACCTTCTGAGCACTGTACCTAATGTAAATCCTTTTAAACTTAGGTTCTGCATCCTCATTTTCCATCTTTGTTTGCAGAATCACCTTACTTCCTACATCTGTCCTCCTTATCATTTATGTATAATCTCTAAGTAGGCCATACTGAGCCTCTTCATTCAATCAGTCCCCTAGCTACCTTCCTTGATCTATACACATGACTAATACTTAAATCAACTGAAATCTGCTGCATCACATGGTGCTTAACACTTGAGACCTCCCAATTACGATTCTTACCAAAATCCTCCAAATACTTGTTTGCCACATAGGCTGATATAACTTGCCCATTTTGAAATGTTAGGGGGCAAGTACACTCAGGATAAAGTGTCTTGATCTCAAATGTGCACTCTCCAATCACCATTGAGGCATAACACCTCTATCCACAATTGTTTTTACCAATGTACAAAAATCTTCTTCTTCTCATTCAACTTCCACTTGATATCAATGTGATGTTGAATCACATACTCCCTCAAAGCCTTCCCAAACACCTTGTAGTTTGGGAACTTCATCCCTTTTACCAACCTAACATTTTCCATATCAGTCTTTTCATTGAACTCCAAATTGCCAAGCCTCTACTCATCATCAGAACCATCCACACTTGCAATATTATCCTCTAAAGCTGGTTCAGCCCACTCTTCATCTAAATCTATGTTTGGAGGAAGAACATTACTTGGGCCAGGTGTATCTGTGTTTGGCTGAAGTGTATCAGTGGTTGGAACAATGTTAGGCTCAGATGGCACTGTGTAAGGTGGAGAAGACTCACCAAAAATGTCATCAGCAAAGTCTTCTCCTTCCAGAACTTCATTCAACCAATCAAACTCCTCCTCCAGACCATCACCCCCTATAGCAGCTCCTGCACCACCCCCTACACCAACCCCTACACCCCCTACACTAGCCCCTACACCAGCAGGAGCTTCAACTGCAAGTTGTTAGGACATATGTGATTCACTTGTTAGGAACATATGTCACTACTTTTATGTAATTGACTAATCTTTTGACAAAACGCACTTTACTTGTATTTGGGTAAATCGAGGATGTGTTTAATACTTCAAGAAACTTTGTTTCAAAATCAAATGTTGAAACCATGCAAGTCTGTCTAAGATTTAAGCTAAAAAGTGTCTGTTATTAAAATTCGACAGCTACCCATCTATCGAGCTTAAAGAGCTGTTCAGTCCCGTGACTCGACAGCAGCTTGACAGATAGGGCATTTGTCAAGGTTTATGAAAAACAGATTTTCAGTTTTGTTTTAACTCCAATCCGTGTTTATGTGTTTTAGCCTTTTTTTCTTACAACCCTAGACATATAAAATGATTATTTTAAGGGCTGTCAAAGAGTTCACAAGTTGCACTAGTGTTGAGCAAAGTTTGTTCAAAAAAATTATGACCAAGGACAGAATTTGCTCTAGTTCATCATTCTTGTGAAGAAGTTGCTATGTTTGTGCACCGTAGGGTTTTGTGACCAAGCATCTTCTTGATCTTCATCTTTGGGATGAATTGAAGAACTTTGCAACCAACAACCTTCTCTAGTTGGTGATTGAAGTCGCATATTGGGATCTGCGCAATTGGTTAGTCACGTACTAGGAGCCGTGCATCAAAATGAGAAATTGTCACTACAGAGCAAGTCCAATTGGGTATTGGAGTAAGGGTTCAACTATAGGTTGGTATAAGGTACTGGAATTCCTTTACTTATAACCTCTTGTTGTGATAATAGTGGAATTTCGAGAGTGATGACCTTAAAATCACTTAGTGGGGTTTTTGCCGTGTTGGTTTTCCCCATTCGTAAACAAATCACCGTGTTAATTTATTTTCCGCTGCATACTTAGTTTGTTGATGATTTGTTTGTGCTACCACGCATTTGCATGTTAATTTGATTAATTAATAAACTTGGCTAATTAATCAATTAATCTATCACAAGGGGTCAATTCGTTTTTGGCCTATCACAAGTGGAGCATTACCACTCTCCACATACAGTATGATGGTGTTTCTTAACCCTCCCTCATTAGGCTTGCACATGGGCACCACATCTTGATCATCTTTTATGAGCCTCAAGTCTTACTCCAAGTTGCCCCCAGGACCTAAATAATGAACCTTACACAGTTCATCAATCCCCAATTTTTCACATATACCTTATATTTCAAAGTAACTAAGCCTATTAGAATCCCTATACACTATTTCAACTTTCCCACCAAAGTATTCTAAACTAAGGTTCCACAGAAAAGCATCCCTATAATGTACCTCCAATTTCACTTCCTCATCATCCATCTGCAATAACAAATTACCATTTGACACGTATACAATTAACAATTAAAGAATTGTAAACAACAAAAGAGTAAACACTTGCATGTTTTTGTTTTGCTTTTGCGATGCAACACACACAAAGGGACCACATTTTCTACTTTGCTTTTATTTCTGTTTTACTAAATAGCACATGCAAACACTAAAATTTAAACCCAATAGAAACTTGGGTCCACTATGAGACACAATGACCATGACAGACAAAATGCCCATAAACAAACACAAATCCAAAGAACAGGTGGTCACATTTTTCATAAACATCAATAAACACAACCAATATTCTCATTCCATTTCATGTAACATTGATCATTGATTGATTACTCAAAAAACAATAAAACAACCACAAGCCCAAAGTAAAAACCCAAACAATGACTAATTTCTTACCAGGATTTTAGTCCCTCAAACAACCTGTTGCTCGTCTAGGTTCACACTTGCAGCACTATTACAATATCAGATGCAGAATGTGGTGTCTACGGGGATTTTCATGTTTCTAGGGCTTGTGAGGAAAAGAAGAGTGGGTTTGTGTTTTTGATCTGTGTTATGTTCTGACTTTGAATAAAAATGTGTTTTTCTAACATCTGATGGTGAGGTGGGTAACGGATTGAAGTTCAGGTGGGCAAAGTGTAAATGATTGAAACACAGGTAGGCAAAGTGAAAACGGGTCATACCACATGTGGGTTTACTGTAATTATCCCTTATTTTTATATATTGATTTGAGTATACTTTCTTAATTCAACAACAAAATGAAGATATATTCAATGTTAACATTTACGTAGTACAAAATTAGTAAATAGAATTCATTTTACTATTTAATTGGATGGAGAAGGAGCATTTCAAATATGCCGAGCAACCAAAGCACACTTATGCCATATCCGGTTACCCTTGGGAATTGCCTTGGAAGCCCTTGATGAGTAATCTGGTAAGTGAACAATTGCCTTATCCAAATCATCGTGACAAGTTTTTCCCATTTTCTTAATAAGCTGCAAGCAGCATTTGTTAGACACAGGTAATTTCTCAAACATCCCAAGGAATATTTCTTTCCCACACTCATCTTCTACTCTCCTAGCGCAATGCAACAAGTGCAAGGGGTACCCTGGTACATGCTTTGGTGGGCTTATCTTTTTTTGAGCAAGTGAGGCCATGACTCCACTTGCTAATATCAAAGCCACCATGATGAAGATGTTGTTGAACTTTGCCATGGTGCAAAACTTGTACTAGCTAGCTAGAGATTCCTTAATTTCCTGTCTAATTAGATTGAGATTTTGGGATGGTTTTCAAGAGTGAGTGATTGGTATTTTTATATGGGTGAGGAGAGGTGGTGAGATGATCTTGGATTTAGAAAACGGTTTTAAACTTTAATTTTTCATGAGTTACTTTCATTCAACTTGTCCAAAATTTGATGGGGGTTTCTATATTGCAATAAATAAATAAAAACGTTTCTTTCATTTATTTTGTTCTAGAGAAATTCTTAGTAGTAAATTCAATATCGAAAGGAGGAAGAGCGTATTCCTCACCACATTCATCCTGAAGCATAGGATACGCATCAATGTCATTGATACCGTTGAAATTTTGATTGTCAAACTGCGGAAACAACTCTAGAATATATGGTGACATTATTGGGACTTGCCAGAAATCCAAAACGGATTGTTCTTCTTCAAATATTGGAAACACACTGCCTTCTTCTTCCATTACCAACTAGAGCTGAAGTATAGTATAGATATGGTCCCACATTGTCTTCTTCTTTGATTGAATTTCCAATGCCATTACCAAGTAGTGTTGGAGTAGAGAACTCTAGCACAGAGGAGGGGGATGGATGAGAACACAAACCTTTGGTCTCTTCCGTCACATTCCCATCGAGATAATGAATTCAGATCTCCATATAGCGCATCAAACTCAGTCGACATAATTAATGTCCTCTGCTTCACACTCATCTTTGTCTCTCTTGGTAAGCCTTCACTGTCTTGTCAGAGAGAGAGACAGATACACAAGTTAGAGAGAGAAAAAAAAAAAAAAAAAAAAAAAAAAAAAAAAAAAAAAAAAAAAAAAAGAAGGAGAATCCTATATATATGAGCACACGGAAAACATTGCTGAAAATTTGAATGCCTTTTAATCTAACTTTCAAGTTTTAGTGCTGAACCAAGTCATTCTCAAAAAAAAAAAAAAGTGCTGAACCAAGTCGGTGAGTGATTTCTCTGGGTCCTCGCCCATTGGTCTACTTGGTATTTCGGCCCGTATCGTTTTCAAGTTAATTCGGATAGGAATTTGGGTTCAAATCGTTTACAAGATTCGGGTTCGGATCGTGATTCAGTTATGGATATGAGATCCATTTTGAAGATGATTCAGTTATGGATATGGATTTGGGTTGGAATTGTTTTGAAGATGATGATTGGCCAACGCAATACGTGAAGTTCTCAAGACATGAATAGAAATTAGTTACTGGTATTTAACTTACTTTACGAAAAAGAAAATTACAATTAGTGGCTTGTAGCTTGTATTAGTAAAAAAATTAATCAAAATTTTTCTTTTTCCTTCCCAAAGAATATATGTTTGTTTTTGGGTCCATAAGAGCAACCATATCAGCTCGTGGAAAAGATTCCGCCTATTTTACATAAAAAACCTAATTTTTCTATTTTACACCATCACTTTTACAAAACACCCACATTAGTTTATTTATTTTACAAGACTTTTCAATAAAATATTCATTCTTCATCAATTTTTTATTATTTTTCTTAATGGTCATACTTTTTTAATTTAAACTTATATTTTAAGTAAACTACCAACACCGGTGGCTCGGCCAATGGAGCTGCTTGTGGTGGAGGTCCAATGGCCAAACTGCCAAAATAGTGGCTCTGGCAAACGTTGTCAGATTGGTCTTGCCACCCACCATACCGCCGAATAGTGACCCACCGGTGGGTGGATTGTTAAAATAGTAACTTTGACAAACGCCACTGGTGCCCAAACTACCAAAATAGTGGCTTTGGTGACCGCCCACCAAATTGGTGTCTTCGACCATTGTACCGCCATCACCGGTGGGTCGATTGTTGTAATAGTGGCTCTGACGTCCGCCGCCGAATCAATGTCTCCGACCACCGTATTGCTAGAATCAGTGACTGAACCGATGCTACCGAATCGATGTCTCCAACCAATGGTCATTTTTTTTTTTACCCAACAATCATAATTTTTATTGTTATATCTACTAGTCATAATTTTGAAATTCAAACAGTAAATTCAAACCTAACTTTAAACCCAATGGTAAATTCAAACCTAAAGGTCATTTTTTTTAACTTTAAACCCAATGGCAAATTCAAACTTAAATGTCTTTTTTTTTTTTTAACTTTAAACCCAACGGTAAATTCAAACCTAAAGGTCATATTTTTTAACTTTAAACCCAATGGTAAATTCAAACCTAAAGGTCAAATTTTTGAAATTCAAACTCAAGTCACATTCTTGCTCTATAAATATGACAATTTTCTATCTAATTTCCATCCACTTCTACAAAATTATCTCTTCCATTTGGTTTTTGTTCTCTCTTAATGGGTTTCCATTATGACATTGATTTTATTTTTCCAAATGATGGGCCTCCATTTGACTCATCTTCTGATGATGATGAGTTGGAACTTGTAGACACCCAATTTTACAACTTGCATTTAACCAACCGGTAGATCTTTAGATATATGATACAAAACAAATCTTGATGTTCTAACGATCATAATGGTATGTCATGGGTTTTGATTAGACCACCTGATCAAAAGTTATCATACAAACAATTTTCAATGATCATGGCTCGCCTATACGATGGGCCTGATCGCATCCTATTCTAAACACTTAATTTTGATTAGTTCTCACAAGAACTAATTTAAAATTAATTAAGTGTGATTTTTTATTGGATTTCATTTTTTTTCTTTTTTTTTTAAAGAAATAATAAAAAAAAAATGTTTTTCTTTATGGCATCTTATCTGCTCTTTAAAAAAAAAAAAAAAATTGTAGATATGATCCATGAAAAATTAAATAAAAAAATAAAAAATAAAATAAAAAACGTCATTATCTTCCGCAGCAATTTGAATCGCATTTTTGGCCAGAAAAACATTGAAATTTGGATTTCTCTATTTCTATAAAAGTTGTAGAGAATTAAATTTCCTTTCAAAAAACATCAATCCCGAATCAATTGGAATTTTGAGAAGCAAGTTATGGCCAAAATACGAAACAGGTGCAGAAGATAACACAAATTCAGCATTATCTTCAATTTTCTCTCAAAATTTCAAATGGGGGTCAACATCAAATCTGTTCAAGCCTATCTAATAGACTTATCCTTTCCCTGTGCTTCAGAAGAAAGATTTTTGAAAAAATAAATTGGATAAAGAAACAGATACATCCTGTGAAAAAATTCAAAAATGCTCAAAAGACGTTACTATTTTCAGCAGCAATTTGAAACACATTTTTGGCATGGATAACGTTGGAATTTGGCTTTCTCTATTTATGAAAAAGTCGTAGATAATTGAATTTCCTTTCAAAAAACACTCATCTTGAATCAATTGGAATTTTGAGCGGAAAATTAGAGCCAAAATACGAAGCAAGTGCAGCATCATTTCAAAATTTGAATGGGGATCAACACCAAATCCATTCCAGCTCATTTAAACAGGTTATCTCCTCCCATAGGTTCAGAAGAAAGCTAATAATTTAGCTTTAAAGCTAAGCCATCCCTTCCCCTATAAATAGAGAAGACCTCTTCCATTTTCTGGACCCCGAATTCCCTCTAGGGAGCTAGTGAGAAAGCAGAAAAGAAAAGCTATTGAGCAACCATTGTTTTTACTTTGGTTGTAGTTTAGTACTTCCTTGCTTTCTCCCTAACCCTTTAAGTGATCACTTCCTCCTTTTAATTTATGCTGGTAAGTAGTTAATTGTGTTTTTTTAATTCTTTATACATGCTAGAATAAATGCTTACAAATCACTATTCACTTCTTTTATGCTATGCTTGGATGAACATGCTTATATGTCTTATTGATTTTCTCTTACATGCTTAGATAAACATTTCTAGGTGATACAAAATTTTCTCTTGAATGCTTAGATGAACACTTCTAGGCTAATACACAATTTTCTTTTGAATGCTTAGATGAGCACTTCTAGGCTAAAACACAACTTTCTCTTTAATACTTAGATGAACATGTCTAAGTAGTTGTTTTACTTTTTTAAATGCTTGAACAAACATGTCAAAGTATTTTGATTTTGTCTAGATAAACATGTCTAGGGTTTTTCCTTTACTTCTCTTCATAATTGCTTGGATGATCAAATATGCTTAAAGGTTTTATTTTTATTTGTTTCTCTTTGCAATTATGTTGATGACAAATAACATGATAATTTTTTTTTTTTCCTTCACATGCTTAGATGAACATGTCTAGGCTTGGAATTCTTTATTTATGTTGATCTCTTGGATGAACATGTCATTACCTTCACTTTTTTTAGTTGTTATCTAACAAGTTTCACTTTTTGTTTCTCTTTATGTCAAATTCCCCTAACACATATTTGTTTACATTTCCTACAAATTACATGTTTATATGACATATTCTTTGTACTTGTTTGACATGACATGACATTGGCCACCTTAACCTAGGAGACCAGTTTTACTTGGCGAGATAGGTGCTTAATCCCTTCCCATCTCATAAATTAGCCTCCGAACCAAGATCAAGGGTTCTAGACTATGCTCTTGTATATACAATTTTACTTTTTTTTTAGAATGTAACTAGGGAATAAAGCAATGTAATTTACTTTTCTTAGTTTGTATCTAGGACAAAAAGCATTGTAAATTTTTGTTACAAAATTTGATGTAAATTGTTATATACATTAATACAATAGAGGAATCTTTCATTAAAGGTTTTCTTATTTTTCCTTTTAAATTAAATAAGTGGCGACTCCATGTAAAACCCTCGATCTAGGGGGGAGTACATTTTACAGAACTTACTCTAGTTATTGCCATAGAAGAATTAAACAATGAAGGAGCATCAACATCACGCCGTCATTCGATTCAACCTCACAGGTTTATCTGGCGTAATCCTTTGCAAGGTCATGACAGGCTTTTCCATGATTATTTTGCTGAAACACTAGTGTATCCTCCTAATGTATTTCGAAGAAAGTTTTGAATGAGTCATTCTCTTTTTCTATGTATCCATTCAAGAGTTGAAGCTATTGAACCATACTTTGTACAAAAAAGAAATGCGGCTAACACACTTGGGTTGTCTTCCCTTCAAAGATGACCGCCACAATCAGAATGCTTGCTTATGGAGTGTCGGCTGATTTCATGGATGAATACTTGAGGATTGGAGAAACCACTGCAATAAAATGCTTAAAAAAATTTGTTAAAGCGGTAGTTTCAATCTTTTCTGAATAGTACTTGAGGTCACCAAACAACAATGACATTGCAAGGTTGTTAGTAGTTGGCCAACACTGTGGATTTCCAGGAATGTTGGGGAGCATCGACTGCATGCATTGGAAGTGGAAGAATTGTCCAAGTAAGTGGAAAAGTCAATATATTGGTCATACCCATGATCCAAAGATAATTTTGGAAATCGTGGCGTCGTATGACTTTTGGATATGGCATGCATTTTTTGGGTTACTGGGTCTCACAATGACATCAATGTCCTAGAGCGGTCTTCTATATTTTCTAAGCTTGCTAAAGGGCGTGCTCCTCCAGTTAATTACTCGATAAATGGTAATGACTATTCGATGGGGTACTATCTTGCAAATGGTATATATCCATTATGGGCAACATTTGTCAAAACAATTCCAACACCACAGAACCGTAAAAGATAACATTTTGCTTCCGCACAAAAGGCATCCAGGAAGGATGTCAAACATGCATTTGGAGTACTTCAAGCGTGATTTGCAATTGTGCGCAGGCCTGCACGTTTTTCCACCTTGAAACGCTTAAGGAAATTATGATAGCATGTATAGTATTGCATAATATGATTGTTGAAGAAGAGCAACATACTTACCTTGGAGCAAATGACTTTGATTATGATCAAATCAATGATAATGGACGCGAACCGGTGTCACATAATCCCACTTGTAACCTTATTCAATTCGTTGAACGTCATAATTCCATTAGAGATAGAGGAATTCATTCTCAACTTCAAGCGGATCTCGTCAAGCATCTATGGCAAGTACAATGCCAGTCGTAGGAATTTGGAATTCTAAATTTCTAAGTATTACTACTTATATTTAATGTGAACCTTCATTGGAATTTGAAATTTTCTAGGTTTAATATTACTAAATTTCCAAAAAGGACACTGTAAATTTTATGCTAATATTAAACTTCATTGTCACTCTATTAAACTTCATTGTCACAAATTTGAAATTTACTAAGTTTTTTTTTTTTTTTAGATAAAAGATAGAAATTTTATTTGACAAAATATGCAAAGAGTACATAAGAACCCTGCAAACAAAACGGGGGAATCTGTTTCCTGTAATTCCCATACCCTCTTCCTCCCCAGGCTCCCCTTATCCATGTCTTATTTTCCTATAATTCCTTCACCCTCAGCAATATCATTCTCCCAATTCCAAACAAAAAATAATACTGTTGGTAAAGAAGCAACAAATAAGTCTAATAGTATTAACCAAAACAGCACAGTTAATGTTGTTAGGTACTTTATCCTTTTTAATTCTTCTTTCTTTATCTCAATGTTGTTAGGTACTTTATCCTTTTTAATTCTTCTTTCTTTATCTCATACAAGGGTATTTAACCCTCTGCTAACAGTATAACAATAATGCAGAACTATGCAAAAAATCACGTCTGCAGAATTTAAAAACAATATATAGAAACCTATAAAACAAGCAGAGAAGTCAGACCACAATTACAACATTACCGGACCTATACTGTAGAAGCAAGAAATATGCAGAAAAACAAAACAGTTTCTGCAGAAACAAATAATTATGCAGAAAAATAACACTATGCGAGTACAGCCACCTGTTGAGAAAGTGCAGAAAAATAACATTATGCAAAAATAGCAATTTCTGTTGAGAAAGTGCTATTTACATTCAAATAACATATACAACCAATAAAATCAGCAAGTACAACCACCTTCAACAAAGACATTGTTTCACCTAAAACAGAATGACAAGAACAGAATCACAAATTAAATTGTATAATCAAGTGCTATTGTTCATGCATAATACAAAATTTACAACATTGCATCTGTTTCCTTGCACAAGTGAAGACTACAAAAATATATCTAACATGATTAGAGATTGAATAATCATGTTCCCTACACAAGTAAATACTACAAAAGAGATCTCTAACATCAAATCATCTATGTCAACCATGTGCTAGTATCTTTGCATTATACAAAAAATTACTTGATTAGATATTGTCAATAATAATATTCAAATTATGATGGAAATTTAGACCTTAACCTCTCTAAGATTTCCAAACGATGTAGACGAATATATTCTTTTTGCTCAGGATCCATGGTTCTTGTATCTTTCATCATAATTTCATCTTCTATTTTCCTCTTTTCTACTTCATTCTTCTCTTCCTTGATACGAATCAACTCTCTTTGTTCTTCGGACGCAATGCGCATTAACTCTCTTCGTTCTTCTAATGCAATGTGCATACTTTCCTTTTTCTCCTCATGCATTCTCCTCTTTTCTTCCTTGATTTTGTCCAATTGGGAGGAAAGTATTGGGACCACGTCATCACAATTCTTTCTTTTCTTTAATTTCTCCTTTTCAACCTTCTTGCCTATGGGTCTCTCCAAGGTTTCACCGGAGTTCATCTCATCATTATCTACATCTAGATTTATTCAACTTGCAAAAGTATGACAAGATTGTGTGGCTGGCTGTCTTGTGCAGACCTTCAAATTATCTCTTAGAATCAACCACTTAGCTTCATTCCTCAAAATTCTCCAACAATGTTCCAATTGAAATGCATATTTGCTATTACTTTGATACATAGCTTTTGCATCTTCAATCTACAAAAGTAAAAAATTGAAAATAATGAGAATCATAAAACTAAAAGTGTATTGATGTACAATACATATTAGATGTTGAGTCAAAATACCTTATCATGCTCAGTTTTACCACTTTCATTCTGGTTCTCAATTTGGGCCAAGCATCCACAAAACTTGTTGGTCTCCCTTTAAATTGTTGACCACCGACTATTTAAAGAATCCTTGGTGCGGTTAAATTTCTTGTCATTGTGGAAGGTGGACGAAATTCTATCTCAAAATGTTGTGTTTTTGGTCCATTGATGTCACGGCATCTAACCTAACATTAAGCCACGTCAACACTAGCTTAATGTCTTCATCTTCGGTGAAGTTGATTCCCCGTTGACCTCTCTTAGTAGTTGATTTTTTTGCAATAGGGGGTTATAAATTGTCCCATTTCAACTTGGGGTGGAGATTGATGGACATTCACGTTTGAATGCGAAGTGGACATCAAAATACTACTGTCAAAAAACTCAAAACCTTGTTCATAGTTTTGTAAAATATCAAGGAAGAAGGGATTTTGTGAGTCCATCACCTAACAAACACCAAAGTAATTCAGAAGCAGCACTAATAAGCAACAAAATTGAAGTTGAAATTTATCTACTAGATTGTAAGGTTGAATTTAATCAACCATTTTGTTAGCTTTATTCCGTGCCAAATTTACTTGTAATTCAGCATTTAGAAACCCTATATTTAGGTGGGAATCATGTTAGGATAGTGTGTGAGAGGGTGTGAAGAAAAGCTCAGAAGTGTGCATTCTGCAAGGACTCGCAGCTAGATCTCACAAGTGGCTCGTGGCTAGCAAGTCGCCAAAAGAGGCACACGTGTGAAGCATGTAGAGGAGTTAAAGAGTCACACCAACTGTTGCACTAAAGGACAAAAGTCCCAGGTTGGCCAAGCAGTTAGCTTGCGACTTGAACTCGCAACACAATCTAGTCGCGAGGCCAAGTCGCCAGACCACTCTGTTTGGGAAAAACTGACCTTTCGCATTCCAAACACACACCAATATAAATATCCCTTATACCCACATATTGTAGAGATCTTCCAGAGAGAATTTTAAGAGAAAAACCCTAGAGAAAAACAAGATTAACTCATCCACAATCTTCATCTTTTGATTCTCCAAATTTCTCTACTCTCACCCTTTCCATTTTTATATCCTTGAGAAGTACATTAGCCAAAACCTTTTCTCACCATACCCATATCTGTGGGGAGGCTGTTTGGTGCTTGGGAAGTAGTTAGGAAGGGACCAATTGATATTGGTTGATGCTATGGGCTATAGCGGAATCCGGTAAGCTAGAGAAGACAAAGATTCGACGTAACCTCGTTGGAGTAAGAAACTTGGAGGGCTTAGGTACATTAGGTAAATTAGGCTTGGAGGGTCTTCTACTGTTCATGTATCCCAACTTCATTCTCTAGTGAATTATTGACTGCTTGGAGGGCGGCAAATAGGTTTTATGACAAGGACTTCGATTTCCTCTTCGATAACACATCGTTGTGTTATCTTTGTGTTTGCATCTCTCTTCCCTTAATCTTTGCCATTTAATTTCTGTTGTGGTTGTGATTTTATTTGGTTTAGATTGTTTTATGAAAGTTCAAATATGTGTATAAACACTCTTGAACGTTTAGACCCCCAAATACAAAATAACCAATTCAAGCTATATGACAAACAACAAGTGTGCGGAAAATGAACATAAGCTATAAACAGAATTGGAAATCAATCTAAGCCAATTATAAATCACATCCACAGCAGAAAATAAAAGGCAAAGATAAAGGGAAGAGAGATGCAAACACAAGGACAACACACGATGTGTTATCGAAGAGGAAACCGAAGCCCTCGGCGTAAAACCTCTCCGCCGCCCTCCAAGCGGTCAATAATCCACTAGAAAATGTAGTTGGGATACGTGAACAGCAATAGACCCTCCAAGCCTAATCTACCCGATGTACCTAAGCCCTCCAAGCTTCTTGCTCCAACGAGGTTGCGCCGAACCTTTTTCTTTTCTAGCTTACCGGATTCCGCTACTAGACCGTAGCATCCGCCATCCTTGGCATCTTCCAATGCTTCCCAAAGCTCCAAAAACACTCAACACTCTGAATGGGTGTGGGTAGTGTTTGGATAGAAATCTCCTCTCAATAGGTATGACAATGAGAGAGGGAATGAGAAGAGACTACAAAGGTTTCTCTCTAAGAATGAGTAGCTCTCTCTAATTGGGTGGGTGTTTTGAAGAAACCTTTCTTAGGGTTTTTCTTTCTGAATAGCCACACATATCTTGTGAGAATGAGGGGTATTTATACTGGTGTGAGAATGGAATACGAAGAGTCAGTTTTTCCAAAAACAGGTCTAGCTGGCGACTTGACCTCGCGACTTGACTGAGTCGCGAGTTTAAGTCGCGAGCTAACTTAATGGCCAGTCTGGATTTTTGTCGTGTAGTGCTCCAGGTGGCGTGATTGTTCAGCTCCTCTGCATGCTCTGCACGTGAGCAACTTTTGGCGGCTTGCAAGCCGCGAGCCACCCGCGAATCCTAGCCGCGAGTCTCTGCTTCACTGCACTGACTTGAGCATTTCTTCACACTCTCTCATACACTACCCTTACATGATTCCCACCTAAATACAAGGTTTCTAAGTGCTATATTACAAGCAAATTTGTCATGGAATAAAGCCAACACATGGTTGATTAAATTCAACCTTACATTTTATCAATTCTGTTTTAAGCTTCTGTTCATATTCCGTACATATATTGTTTGATAATAAGCTTGAATTGGTAATTTGTAATTTAGGGGTCTAAACATTCAAGGTGTTTTACACACTATTTGAACATTCATAAATAATGCAGGGGAAAAGAATTGACAAAGGTGGGTAAGCTAGGCATGCCAGAAAAGCTTAAATTGAAGCTAATAAGCATTCAATTGTTAGCTATATTGCTTGCAACCTATAAGATTAGTCCTAGAATAAAAATAAAAAATTAAAGATTAGTCCTAGATTAAATCTACTTCACAGGCAGAGACATACTAGGCAGTTCTTTCATGGCCAACAAACCGTATATGTTTCTCAAGTATATCTGAAAGAAACATCCAAAATCAATGTAAAATCTTTCACATCAGGTTGAAGTAGTTTATAACTAAGTAATAAGAGACTCCACCAAATCAGCACAGGGAAAACAGTCTGAAAACTAAGTATATAACTAAGTAGATTATAACTAAGTATATATCCTATTCAATTAGTCCGAAAACAGGGGAGAAATAGAGATTTAATACAAGTTTAAAAAACTCCAAATTCTTCAAACACTCCCTACACGCAGGGAAACTAATCCCTATCAGAAGACATAAAATTTAATCTTTACCTGAACTCTAAAATAATCAAATATAAATACACACAAAATCGGAAATACTAATAAATTCCAAAAATAACTTTGAGTGTGCTCCAAAGAATCCCTAAAAAAAAACCCTAAACCAGAAAAAATTTGAAACAAGAAACTCCCAAGAAACCCTAAAAAAATTTAGTTTAGAAAAACTCCCAAGAATATTGCTTGAAACCAAAAAGCAAAAAAACCCTAAAATCTCAATGAGAAAAACCCATACCATTTTAGAGAAATTAGCCCCAAAGTCTGTCAATTGATCCACCTTCCTCACGGGGGTGCAAAACCCCTAAACCGATCACATTATTTCCCATGGTGATGAGAATGAGCAAAAACTGATAAGAAGCAAACAAGGAGAGAAGATGAGAGGAAGAGCTCAGGAATGAAACAAAGAGATAGAAGCTGAGACCTAAGAGGCGTTGGTGTTGCTCAGTGAGAGGAGAGAGAAAAAAAAGCGAAAAAGGTGTTTTTATACTGTACAAAGATAATATTAAAATAATGAATAAATGAGCTACAGTAACCGTGTAAATATACACGATTACTGTAGCTCATGGAAATATTTACACATCTTTACACATTTTTACACCCACTGATGTGGGTGTTTTTTTGCTTAAAATGTGTAAAATTTGTACTTTTTTCTATTTTAGAAGACTATAGATAGACTGATGTGGTTGCTCTAATTATGGCTAGATTGCCATTATTTGAAGGGGATTTAGATTCTTTCAAGAGAGATCAAAAAGAGAAGGAGAGTTTATATTTTTTTAGACGAGTTCTAATATATTTTTTTAATCATTCAGAATTTTTTATGGTGAGAAATTCTATTTTTGACTTTCTTCCCAAATTTGTTTTTTATTTATTAATTAGTTGTAATTTTTAATTTTTAAATTTAAAGAAAAGTAATTAACGTCATTTTGGTACACTTAATACCAATCTTCTAACCAAAGTAGACAGGACTTAATTGAAAGAATTTGAAATTTAAATAACTGAATTGAATGAAAGTGACGTTAGAGGATTAAATTGAATTTTAGGCAAACATAAAGGTTGAAATTTGTAACTTAGCCAAAAAATCACTCAAGCAAATGAACACATATAATCGAACCCCACATCAATTTTGCAACTTTGGTTACTATAAAAGATTTTACAAATTCCAAGGTTGATAATAAAGTGATGTTAATGATAAGTAATAAAAACTAATATTCCTTTAAAAAAAAATAATGAGAACCAATAAAAATCCCTCAATTTAATTACTGAAACAAATTGTGACAATTATTATGTCTATAGCAATACTCATTAGTTAAATCATAAATCTCGAGCTTGTGTTTGTAATCAACTAGTGGGGGTAAAATTAGGGGTGTCAATTCGTGTTCGCGGGTCGGGTTCGTGTCGTGTCGAGCCATAAGTACTCTACTATATGAGTTGACCCGAACCCGACCTGTTTAGAAAACGTGTCAAGAATTCTCAACCCTAACCCGACTCGTTTATTAAACAGGTTGACCCAACTCGACACGTTTAACCTGTTTAATTAATAAGTCATATAAAAGTTAATACAAATAACCTATTTAATAACCTGTTTGATTAATAGGTCATATATGACCTAAATAATCTATTATCAATTTTTATATATCTAAAATTAAAATTCAATTACGGCCATAAATATAGTAATAAACATATAATTACAACAAAAAAATTAAGCAATAATAACAAAATTTAATGTCTTTATTATTTAAACGGGTCAAACAGGTCAGACGGGTTCACATGTGTGAACCCGAACATGACCCATTTATTAAACGGGTCAGCCGTGTCGACCCGAATATGACCCGAACCCATTTAGCCTCGACCCATGACCTGTTTATAAATGGGTTAGTCGTGTCAGGTTCACAGGTCGTGTCAGATTTTGCCACCCCTAGGTAAAATATAAAAAATGCGAAAATACCATTTTGGTTTCTATATTCTAGGATTACAGTTAATTTGGTCCAAATGCTGACGTGACAAACAGTTTGTACAATTAGCACACTTGAAGCTTACGTGACAATAAAAAAAAAAATTAATTCGTATTTTTCAAAAAACCACCTCAATATCATAAAAAAAATCCACATAGAAATTTTTTTTAAAAAAAATTAGCAAAATATATATATTAATTCATAATTTTAAAGAAAATGAAAAATTGAATAAAAAAAATTTTAAATCTCCACCTCCCATTTATTTTTTCTTCTTTCAGTTTCTCAACAACCAAACACATTTAAAATTTAGTAATTTACAGTTCCCTTCCCAAATGTTCAATACAACACCCAACACCTACCGATCTAATCCTCTCTTTCCTTTTCCTTCTCTTTTTCTTTATTTTATTTCTTAAAAGAAAAGTGAAAGAAGAAAGAAAGAAAACAACACCAAGCTTGAAAGAAAGCAAAAGATACCCATTGACATTGAGAATCTTGATTATCAAGCCTAGAAAACCAATTTCCCAGGTTTTCTCAGCCACCAAATAGAGCATCAACCAACCCACATCTCGAAGTTACTGAAGCAATTCAAAAGAATAAAACACAAACAACATCATATATCATCATATACCTTTTTCTTTATTTAAATCATTTTTTTTACAAAAGGACTGAAGTCTTGAGACTTCTCTTGATAGAAACAAAAGCGGCGTCTCAATGGGAGAATGGCGTGGTTCTCAGCTAATAATGGGTTATGAGTTGATTCAGTGGTGGGAGTTTTGTGGGACTTATGAGATTTGGGTTTTTTGATTCGGCAGAGGCAAGATCTGATTTTTTTTTTTTTTTTTCTTGTTAATTAGATTTTTTTTTAATTCAAATTCTGATATATGCTTTTTAAATAACAATTAAAAAATTTTAATATTATTTTATTGCCACATGAATATAAGTATATGAATGGTACAAACTATTACTCATGTAAACATTTTTCGTTAGCAATCAATAGTAGGTACTAAATTTACTGCAAATTGAAAATAACATTGACTAAATTGATTACTACCAAATATATGAACTAACTTAATTGTGATCTCAAAATGTATTGACCAAAATGGAATTCTATTTTAAAAAAAAAAAAAGACAAGGCGGTGCATCATTCCTTGCTTCTTCAACTGACTTTCATTCAAAATCTCATTCCCATTGTACAAACTTCGCTAAGCTGGGAATGAGAAAGATCAAATGGTCGTTCATTAGCCCTACTAGTAAAGGCCTCCTTTCCTCGACTTTCTTTAAAGCCTTGTGAGTTCTGACTCCCATACACACGTTGCATGTTTTACTTCCTTTCAAATCCTTGTAACTAGCTTGAGGATTAATTCCACATATTTAAAAAAGACATTTACCTATTATTCAACCCATCAAAATAAGATTTTTGACAAATGATATAGATGTTATCTTAATTCTCGGTATGGTTTTTAAGTGACACAAATAGATTGGAGAAAAATATAGCATGTTCTTCATTGTTAACGATTTTTTTGTTTTTTTAAAGAAAAAGGTAAGTAAACTTTATTACAATCAAATTCTTTTAGAATACAAATTTCAAATCAAGTGGTAGTTATTCTACCCAAACTTCTAAACCTACAAATAAAACTTCTCGTCTAACAAGAGAATGGTCTAAACAATGCTCCTCCCTCTTTTGCAAATGCCACTACTCGACTAGCTGCAATAGCCTCAGCGAGCTCAACCAAAATAAAAACAAGAAATATATCAAAATTTTCCATGGGTAACCTAAAGAAAGCTTCATCTTTTTATTTTATTTTAAAATTTTTCCTTTTGACCATCACAACGTAGCTAGAAAGTATTAAATATCCTTGTCATAGTCCTGCGTCTTTTTTTATGATATGAATGAAAGGAGATGAGGGATAGAAGAAAAGAGGAGAATATAAGGTGATTGAAATATAATAAATCCAAACATTGGATTAGAGCCAAGCATTCTAAAAGCCTAGAATTAAATCACTATCAGGAACTTTTACTCAAAAATAAATAAATAAATAACTATCAGGAACATAAGGGGAAAAAAATCAAGAAGCATCTAGGAGAGAAATCATTAGGTCCATCAAGAGAACTACTGACGTGATCCTCCCAACCAATAAAATGCTGTTATTTATGCAAATGTGATATCATCTAGTAATTTTTATTTTTTATTCCTTGTACTGATTAAAAAACTCACCCATACATTTGTATAGATGACATCATTTCATTAGTCAGGGAGAACCACATCAGCAGTCCTCCAAGTGTAAATAATAATTTCTCCATCTAAGACCCCTTATTTTTTGAGTATATTTTTCCGGAAAAATGTTTTCTTCACTTTCAAGTGTTTCTTGGCATATTTTGCCAAATAGCATAATTTTTTGAAATATTTAGGAAAAAAAAAAAAAAAAAAGCACTAGGTCAAACTTATTTAGTTATGTAGTATGTTTTTTTGGAACTCAGGTTTGTCAAACTCGAGTTCCAAGCATTATAGCAATTTGATCATACATAATGCTTAGAACTCGAATTTGGTAGACTCGAGTTTCACTTAGAAGTCGAGTTTGACAAACTCAAGTCTCAAAAAAGTGCTGCGTAACTAAATTAGTTTGTCATGTGCTATGTAGTAAATTTTCTCCAAAAATTATACTATTTAGCAAAATTTTCCAGTGTTTCTGTGTTTGAAATAACAAAAACTTGCTCAAACCAACATCATTTTTCCGTTGACTAAGAAACCATTTTGGGGTTGAAAAAATGTTTTGATAAAAATTAAAAAAAAAAAAAAAAAAAACCGACTTCTAATATATATGTTTCAAAAATCTACAAAAATGACTAAAGTAGATTCAAAAAAGCAAGTAAACTCATCAAAATGATCATAATACCCTCTACTCTTCTAAAACCTCTAAAATGATCAAAATAACTCTAAAACATATAAAATTATAAATATAACATCAAACATTTAAAGTGGTCAAAATAATCTTAAAACCTCTAATATGATTGAAATAGCTCTAAAACTATACCCAAAAAATAAATTATTCTCTAAAACCACTGTTGAGGTCTAAAAAATCACAGTAAAAATAAGCCCAAGAAAGAATAAGCTAAGCCCAAGAAAGAGTGAGTTAAGCCCAGAAAAAAGAAAACTCAGACCAAGTCCAAAGGGATTATACGAAAGGCCCTGAGGATCCCGAAGCCCAGAAAAGGAAAAGCAACCAAAGAAAAAAGAGAGAGAACATCACAGCAAAGTATAAGACGCAAGGATCCTCAGGCACCATCAATAAGCGCAAAGAAAAAGAAGACCAGGACAGATCGATAGAAAGAAGACAGAAAAAGAAAACAAGAAAAAACAAAAGAACGCAAGCGACCCTTCATGGCACAGACAGAAAAGGCGTCGGGGAACCAAGACAAGGAAGAATAATGATAACAAAACAATTTCAAAAGAGCAGAACAGGATTCCGCCCAAATAGGAAAGAAACAGAAAGGTAAAAGACGCCAGAAGTGAGGATGCCGAGAAGGGCATACCTCAGCACATCCCAAAGAGGATGGCCAACCAGAAGCTTTCGAAGGAATCAGAACCAAGAGAAGGAAAGAATGAGAGAAAACGGAAAAGGGGACTTACCGAGATGATGAGGACAGAACATACTCTGTTTGCAAAAGACCAAAACAGGGGAACCAACGGTTCCCCAAGACGCCCAGAAAAACTCCACTATAAAAGGAGAGGATGGGTTGTGAAGAAGGCAGCGAGAAAAAAAAGAAAGGAACAATAGAAAGAAGAGATTCCCTATAAAAAATTATCAGAAAGTCCAGGCAGAAAGAGAATACTAAGGGAAAACAAATACTGCTTCCCGATATCCTGTAAAAGCAACTATGGCACATACTCGGATCCAATGAGAATCAAACTTCGCAAGTTTTGAAGGCTGAAATAGCCATTCAAGGCTGCAATTTTTGAGCTCGATTGGACCTTGTATCACGTCCTAGTAAGCTTGCTGTAATCAAACAGATAATGCTTTAATGAAATATTGTTCCCAGGATCCCCACAGTACTTTTTTTTTATCGTCTTGCTAATCCTGCTTTTCTTTTCTTTCTGAGCTTACGTTGTTAATTTCTGGCACTCCTCGATATCCTTGTTTGTCATTTTTTGTATATTGTCAGGAGTATTCTCTGCATTCACTTGATTCTTAAACAGCCATTTAGCTGCGGTGAGTCAAGGCCCAGTCCACCAAATCCTTTCTTTTTCATTCAGGCTCGGGATCCTTGGGCCTGAGTATCCCGAAAAAAAAGCACTCTCACAACCACCAAAATAACAAACAAAAATCTTCCAATTAAAATATATATATATATATATATATATATATTCTAAAGTCTGCACAGTATGCCTCAAATATTCAAGAATCACCCCCAAACTTTTAAAAGTCCCACAAAAGCTAGTTTTGAACGTCACTTTTTAGGTTTCAAATGTATGTAATTATACATGTGAATATATGTTTAGCTGATAGTTTTTTTTTTTTTTCAAGTTGTGAGGGTGCTTTTTTCTTTAGCACACAGGCCCAAGGATCCTGGGCCAAATAGTTGTGTTTTGGTGGACTGGGCTTGGTTCACCGCAGCTAAATGGGGGCTGATTACGAACCAAGTTGTGCGCAAGTCACATAAATCTCCTCAAGGCAAAAATGCGATTCCTCATTTTAAAGAATTCCTTCACTTGGTACCCTAGGCGTACTATCGTGGGATCCCGAGACGTATTGTCGTGGGATCCCGGGGCATATTAGGCCTGTAAGAACCCAGAATCTCTGGTTCTCTGCACTATATATATATTAATACATATACATATATGTAAATGAATTTCATGAGAATGATTCAGCCACGAGGATCTTGGCCCCAATTCTCACAGACTTAGTGCTTTTGCACAAGACTTGTGGGATTTGGAACTCAAGTCTGAGTGGCTTTGCTTGGGCAGGGACTCAGCTTTACAAGCAAGAATATATATGTATTGAGCAGCAAGAAGCAGTAAAGGAAGATAATATAATAAAGAAATATGCAAAGTAAATGTTAGAAATTCTCAAATCAATATGAGATATTTCACTATTTTTCTTGATTGTGGATTACAAGTGTGCTCACTAAGACGTGATACAAGGTTCAAATAAGCTCAAAAATTACAGACTTTGATGGCTATTCAAGCCTCTAAGACTTGCAAAGTTTGAATCCTTTTGAATCCAAGTATGTGCTATAGCGGCTGTTTCTGGGATACCGGGAGACATTCCTCTGTTTTTCTTAAATTTTACAGAGTTCTAATGACTCTGTTTTTTATATTCTTCCAACTGAAAATCCTCTTCCTTCAACATGGGTTTTCTCTTCCTTTTATAGTGTGTTTTCTAGGGCTCCATGGTACTAGTGATTTCTCTCTTTTGTCCTTCAGAGCTCGTGCTGTGACAGTTGCTCAAGGGCTGGTCTCTTCCCTTTTTTCTCATAGTTTTCATCTTTTATTGCTGTTTCTCTAAAAGTCATTTGCTGACTTTCCATTCCGGGGCGTCCTCAGCAATTAGCCTTCAATCTCTCTTCTTTTAAGATTTCTCATTTAGCCGTTGGTGTTATTTCCTTGTTGTCATTATTCCCAAATAGTTGGAATCTTTTACTGCTGGGTTGAAAGTTCTCTTCCAGTTGCTTCCCTTTATAGTTCTTCATTCTGGGTTTCTCGATGTACCAGCTTTTTATTCATGAATTGTCACTCTCCAAGTTTCTGGTTCTTTGCTGTACCACTGGGTGCTTGAGAAGGACATGTCTGTTCTTCATTTATTGTATTTTGTGGTAACCCTTTTGAGCTGTCTCAATCCCACGTTAGCTGTGCTGCACGTCCTGAGGATCCCGAGCCTCTGGCAGCCTCTGGGTATCCCGACCCAGTTCTTTCACTGGATTTTGCTGGATTTTTTAATGGCCTTTTTGCTGGAAATCTGAACATAAATTGGGCCTTAATGTTGATTCTTCTTACTGCTTGAATTGGGCCTCCTTTATTTTTCATGGAATTGGCTTTTTGTGAAATTTTGGCCTTCAACACAAGTTTATCATTAGTTTTTTTTTTTTTTTGGGGTGGGGGGGAGGGGGGGGGGGGATTTATTACGCAGTTATTTTGATTTTGCTTATTTTTTTAGGTTGATTTTAATTTTTATGTATTAATTTTTTTTAAGTGGTGAGTTAAGATTTTTAATTAATATCAATACAATAATATATAGGCCAGGAAAATTTGTGATTTTTCATTCGAATCAATAAACTGAAAATGTTTTCAAGAGCACTTTTTTAGGAATATAACCAAAGACCTAAAAACATGAAATAAAATAAATCAAAAATCAAAGTCGCAAAAAATAACAAAATTGCTCATTAAAAGAAAAAAGTTGCACTCTTACAAACAGCTCATATGTGGGAGCAAGAGAGTTTAAAAAACTTGGGACGGCTATTAAAGCACAGAGAAAAACCCAAGAACTCTTTTGCTCCCTAACAAAGATGGCTAAAAACTCCAAAACTCTGCAAAATGTTTTGGGAGCTCTCTTGGAATAACTACTACTACTACTATTTTGCTAACTACAAAATGTTCCCAAAAAAAAAAATTTAGGAAGGAGTTGCAAAACTTATGAGCTTGTAAAATTTAGGTCCTCATCCAAGAAAAATCCTCAGTTGCAAATTCAATATCGATTGGAGGAAGATCATAGTCCTTGCCCCATTCATCTTCAAGCATAGGATAAACATCAATGTCATTGATATAGATAGCATTGAAATTTTGATTGTCAAACTGCGGAAACAACTCTAGAATAGATGGTGATGTTATTGGGGCTTCACAGAAATCCAAAACCGATTGTTCTTCTTCAAGAATTGGAAACACACTGCCTTCTTCTATGATTGTATTACCAATTCCATTACCAAGTAGAGCTGAAATAGAGTTGTGTAGAAATAGTTCCACATTGTCTTCTTCTTTGATTGAATTTCCAATTCCATTACCAAGTAGAGCTGGTGTAGAGACCTCAAGCACAGATGATGGGGAGGATGGATGAGAAAACACACCTTTGGTCTCTTCCGTGTCATTCCCATCAGTTGATAAGGAATTCTTATTCTTCTGTAACCATAGCAATCTGTCAATCTCATAAGTCCTTTTCCGATAAGCTGCAGCTGCCTCAAGTTCAGTATCAAAAGTACCAAGCCAGACCCGACGGCCTAAAATTGGATCACGAATCTCCGCACTATACTTCCCCCATGGCCTACGCCGAACACCCTTGTATATCGATGATCTTCCACCTTTACTTTTGTAACGAAACCTACTACTCTCACTATCGTCCTTATCATCCCAAACCTGATTATCAATAGTACTAATTTCCTGTTTGCCTTTATTTGAACTGTGTTGCGGACAAGTATCTGTATCTGAATCATGTTGGAGTCCCGGAAGCAAAATCTCTATGACACTGCGCTTAACGGTCATTGACTCATCTTTAAGATCATATTCTTCATCATCATCGCTTGAAGAATCAGTGGCATAAGGATCAAGGTATATAATACGAACTTTCCTCATAGAGTTTTTCTTGGATGTGTCACAATTGTTGTCTTGATTTAATCTTTGCTTTTTGCGTTCAGGCATGTAGAGTCAAACCCCTAAAAATTTTCAAAATGAAATAAAATTAAAACTCTACCCCTAAAACCCAAATTGAAAAAACAACAATCTTTTCTGAGAGGTAGTTCGAAAGAACTTAAATAATAATTAAAATCAAAATATATTAAAAATAAAACAAAATAGAATAAATAATCCTAAAACTGATTGAAACCATTGCCTATCATAAGTGTTTATTGACTTATTTTCTTTTGTACAACCTTTTTATACATCTTCCATTATTATAACTATCAAATTATTTTAAAAAATAACAATAATATTATACTTTAACCAATTTTTTATCAAATAAGTAAATAAGCTTTTTGATAAAGAGCTACGTTGAAACACAGTTCCAATTTTTTGCTTATTCCTTTTTGTGAAAGTTAAAATTTGATTCTACTTTAAAAAATTGAGACTTTAAAAGCTTGTACATAAAAATTTAACCAAAAGCTGAATAGACAAAAAATATAATATTTGTTCCAACATTGAATAAGTAAAAATAAATAAAACAAAATAGAACAGAAATCCTAAAACCCATTAACACCCTTGCCATGCATGAATCATAAATTAAACACAGAAGTAATATTTGTTCCTACATTGAATAAGCAAAGATAAATAAATAAAACAGAATAGATTGAAAATCCTAAAACCCTTTGATATGAATCATAATTTGAACACAAAAATAGAATTTGTTGCTACATTGAACAAGCAAAAATAAATAAATAAAACAAAATAGAACAGAAATCCTAAAACCCATTAACAACCTTGCCATGAATCATAAATTAAACACAGAATAATATGTGTTCTGTCATTTGAATAAGCAAAGATAAATAACTAAAACAGAATAGAATAAAAATCCTAAAACCCTTGCCATGAATTATAAATTAAACACAGAAGTCATAATTGTTCCTACATTGAATAAGCAACAATAAATAAATAGACAAAAAAACCTACATACCGTTTTGATTTTAATAGCATGGAAAAGGTTGGGGAAGTTTGTTTCAGGGTCTGACAATGACACCAAGATTGCATGCAGAAGGTGATCAAGAACAAGAGGAACGTGATAAAGGGAGAGATTAACAGAGCTTCTTCAGATAAGTCCTCTGCTTCACACTCCTCTCTATCTCTCTTGGGAAGCCTCACTGTCTTGTCGGGGAGAGAAACACAGAGAGAAAGAGAGATACAATTACAAGGTAGTGAGAAAGAACAAAAAGAGAATGTTATATATATATGTACTCCAGAATTTGAATGCCTTTTTCAATTCCGAAAAGGAAGAGGAAACACAAAGAAAACCAAGAAAGCAATGTAACTATTAAATTTTGGTGCTTACCCAAGTCGGTGAGTGGTTTTCTCTTTTCAATATAGTTTCTCTTCTTGAATTCTCTCTTACTCACACTCTGTCTCTCTGTTCTCTTCGAACCATGAAAGACCACTGTACTAATCCTATTCGACCTTGGTTTGGTTCTGCTTCCACTAGGACCACTATTACAGGCTTCGAATTTGAATTATATATATACGAGTGAGAGCCTTTTTTTTTATATTATTATTATTAACACTAGTATTATATATATATATATATATGGGTAAAATATAAACTGACCATAAATAAAAATTTTAAATAAAGAAAATCCTCGCGCAGAGGAGACGTGTCATGCTGATCCGAGATCCTTTGTCAAGTTTGCAACTTTTGTCAAGCTGGCCAGTTGTTTAGATAATAAAGTGATGTTTAGAATTCGTCATGATATGAAGGTAGATAAGAAAGTGATGTGTACAATAAGTCGTTATGTGAACTAATCAAATAGTAACGTTACAATCATAAATTATTTTATAATATTTTTACAAATTTTAAGGATGTAAAATTCAAATATCTCTAAAATTTAGGGAGTAAAATTCAAATGCTAAAATACAGTGTAAAATCGAAATACTCCCAAATTTTAGGAGGTAAAATCTAAATTCTAAAATTTTAAGATGTAAAATCCAAACACTACCAAACTTTAGGGGTGTAATTTGCGATTTATCCTAGTTATTAATTAATTCCCAACCATCATGAAGATAGAGAAAGTTTGAATAAAAAAATAACCAAATATTTGTACCACGTCTCCTTGTATGTTGCTTTTATTAGAATTGCACAATGGCGAATGCCAAATTGACACACCTTATGAAGATGATTTTTTGTGTTTAGTGATCTAAATACTAAAATTTTAACATTTGGTACACTTGATGCAAGTGCTTTAGAAATTTATGAAATTTGTGTATAATATTATTTTGTTAGTGTCGGGGACGTTTTTGCGACAAGGGCCAAAAATGCGAAAACAGCCCAAATCTCCCCTTGGGTTCTTTAGAAGTGTTTGTTTATGGAGAATCAAGCCCAAAATTCACAATGTATAAAAAACAAAGGCTAATGGTGCTTTGACAAGAGAGAATCAAAATGCTAACAATAGAAATGCAGAAAAAGCATAGAAAACATAACAGGTCTGAAACTTCGACCCACAGTCACACAGAAGAAGAAATTGAGGAAGTTCGTGAGGAAGAGAGGGAAGGTTCCCCTGTACCCATATTTCCACCCCTAAGGTTCAGAATTGTGAGAATATCTCTTGGCTCAGTGGGTTTTTGCTCTCAAGTTTCAGCTTTATAGGGAAAACGTGGTTTAACAGGTCTGAAACTTCGACCCGCAGTCACACAGAAGAGGAAATTAAGGGAGGTCGTGAGGAAGAAAGGGAAGGTTCCCCTGTACCCATATTTCCACCCCCAAGCTTCGGAATTGTGAGATTGTTGACTGGCTAAATGGGTTTTTGCTCTGAAGTTTCAGCTCCTTAGCTAGAACGTGGCTTATGGTTTTCTTTGTTGAAGAAAGACTCTTGTATTGAGCTTGGGGTGTTGCTCTCAGAGTAAAACCTCCTCCCTTGTTTTGAATCTGATTGTGGAATTTATATTGAGTTTGGGGTGCTTTAAGTGATTGGTTTTTGGTTAATAGAAAAGGCTTTGGACCCCAACGTGTTAAGCAAGTAGTAATTTTCAGGTTTGCTTTTGTTTGGATAAAAGGAAGGATTACTTTTATCATCATTAATGGAAATGCTTGACTAAACCCTCATTGGCTCCTCATTTTCAGTTGTTTCAGACCATTGGGAGGCTTAACTAGATGAGAGCTAGCAGCTGAAATTGGCCAATGAGAGTCAACCATTTTTAAAGGAAAAAAAAAGGTTCGGACAGAAACTTTGGGCCACAGTCACACAGAGCATAAAAGCTGTTTTGGGGTGGAAATTTTGGATACAAGACCTCCTCCATGAGCCTAAGGTGCTACCAGTGTCCCTTGCCCACTTGGTAACACGCATGGACTGGGCTCATGCAAAAGATCCGAAAGGAACCGAACCATACCCTCCAAACCACACTTCCTCAATTTCCCCAAAAAGTCGCATGGGCTTGGGCCATGCTTAAAAGAATAAAATAAAACATAATACATGAATTGGGCTTGTAAAAATGTGTCGCGAAAATGGGTATTAACAGTTAGTAATATAAAATTTTATATTTCAGCTATAAAGAAAATAAAAAATAAAAAGATACAATTAATTTCTTTAAATGTATATTATCATCAATAACAGAGAACGCCTATGTGATTAATTGATTGCATTGCTATTTTCAAATTATGTTTTATGTAAATGAGATAACAATACGAATCAAAATTACAAAAAATTTAAAAATATATAGACCAAAATGAAAACATGGCCAAAATATTGGGACCAAAAAGGTATTTTTGCCTTATTTTTTACAATTATATAGGCTTGTCTCCTTGCATGTGCTCTGATGTATGCTTAAAAACTTTTTCTTCTTTTTTTTAATAAAAAATTTAAATACTTTCTAAGTTAAATTAAGTAAATTAAATTCTACAAGAATGTGGTATAAAACTCAAGTTTTACACCCTTCAATCCTAATATATCATATCATCATATCACATATTAAATAATAGGCATAATCACACACAATCAATTTTAATATCCATAGGATTCTCAAAAAAAAAAAAATTTAATATCCATATGAAAATCCAACATAATTAAGAATTTATTGAGATGTTATTAAGTGTAGTAGAATATATTTAATTTTAAGTAAAAAAAATATGGTATGGCAATCTCTTATTGAATGGTATAAAACATGGGTTTTACGCCCCCATACTTACTAAATTCGGACTCTTAATTAAGTATTAAAGTATTAGAAGGTATCTTGAAATATAGCAAGACATATTTTGATTTGTGAATTTTGGATTCAATTTTGAAAGGCCGAAAATTATGCCGAAACATAATACCAATAGGGCTGGTATCACAAACTTTTCATCTTTCATGAGTACCACAATTAATCAAACAACTTTAATTAATAGAGTCCGAATTTGGTAAAGATGGATTATAAAACTCATATTTTACACTATTCAATAAGACATCGTCACATCAGCATTTTACTAACTTAATACATCCTACCACACGGTCCACACCTAATAACACCACATCAGTCTTTTACTTAAAACCAAAAATATGGTGTTTATTGGGATGTTAGTTTGTGTGATCAAATATATTTATATTTTAGTAATATAATGATATGGCATGTCCTTATAGGAAGGCATAAATCAAAAGGTTTACACTAAGTTCTTATAGAATTTAATCTCAATTAATAAGAGTAATGATATGTGCTGCTCTGGGAGCATTGATGGTGTTTGCACGTGATGTTGGAGTAAATGAGGTAATCTTTAAAGGTGACTCCTTGAAAGTTTGCAACGCTTTGCATGGGAGAACTGTGGCACCAACAACTGTAAACAATGTTATTGTTGGTACGCTTTGCCATCTTCAAGGGTTTCGCCGAGCTGAAGTAGCACATTTTAAGAAGGAAGGAAGTAAGTCAGCCCACATTTTAGCTCATCATGCAAAATTTGTTGATGATTTTGTAGCTTGAGTTGACGAAACTAGGGGTGTCAATGTTCGACCCAACCCGCGAACACGACACGAACCCGACACGGGTTTTTTCGGGTTAGGGTTGGGCCTTAATGGGTTGGGGTCATAAATGGATTGACCCGAAAGCAACACGATAAGAAACGTGTCATAAGTGGGTCAACCCGCATAACCCGTAATAAACACATTTGACATGCAAATTTATTTTTGTCAACCCAAAATAACCCACTTAACACAACCTGTTTAACTTGTATAACAAATAAATATTTATTTTATTTTAGATTTGTCAAATACCTTTTATATCCAACATATATTTTAAATTTGAAAAGAAAAGTGAGTAATTATAAAAGTTTACAAGGGATATAATGGGAAATTTAAACTTTACAAACCTTAGAACTACTAATACTTTTTTTTTTTTTTTGGCATAGAACTTGCACAAATAAAATTGGATGAGATTGTGGAAGATGTTATGAATTTGGACATCAACAAAGAAATTATGGATGATAATCGTGGTCATAGTCAGGATTAGTCTACTGTTTGCTTAAATTCTTTCAATATTGATACTTAACATTTGGCGAATTTCAAGGATATTATATTTTTTTTGAACTATGTTATTTTATTTTTGTTAAACTTTGTTATTTTGAATTTGGTTTGAAGGGTATGTATTTCTTTTGGAGTGTAAAAAACTTATTTCTAGATAAATGTTATATTTTTGTTGAACTATATTATTTTGAATATGGGTTGAAGACTTGAAGTGTATGCACTGTTTTTTGGGATCTAAAAAAAATTATTTTTACATGGATGTTATATTTAATATTATGCAAATTGAAATGGGTTGTATTACATTCGTGTCAACCCAACACGACTCGTTTATTAAGTATGTCAAATGGGTTGGGTCAAGTCAACCCACCTTATTAACAGGTCGGGTTAGGGTTGAAGGATCATGACACGATTATTAAATGGGTCGGGTTAGGGTTGAGCCAATTAGTCAAATACTCCTACCTCGATATGACACGAACCCGACACGCTAATCCGAATTGACACCCTAGACGAGACCCCTAGGCATTTTAGGAGCTGAAATTGCTCAAGATCGATGTAACTGTTATTTCTTGAGTTCAATGAAGATAAGTCACAAGCTTCCTATCAAAAAAACAATAGTAAAATTAAAGAATATTAACCATTATTAGGAAATTTTGTTTAACAGCTAAGAAAAAGAATGTTGCTCTTTTTAAATTACAATCACCATTCATAAGAAACTTCAAACTCTTTCAGATCTCTATACTCTCCTCAATTTCCCACGTCTAAAGTGGAGAACCATACGGATTTGAAATGGGAGTCTCAAATTAGTTAATAACTTGGTCAGAAACTACATAATTGTTCTCTCCAGGGTTATATGTTCTGATGTTCAATTCCTCTCTGGTTTAGCCTCCCATCATATCCCATTAGAGGATATCTCTTAATCATCTGGACCATCTTCTACCCCTGCAATCAAAGTAGTTGGTAGACCATGACATTGTATCCCACACACAATCTTCTGCTCTAATTTCATATCTTTATAGGCTTTTCTATTATCATCATCTCAAACGAATCAAAAGTGCTCAAATTCCATTGAAATATTCTTCTTTGATTAGATTTAATTGATTCGTCTCTCCTTCCACTAAGTCCTACCTAGGTTCGCATGAATTTTTCCTGCCCTGAAGATGGGGCAAGGTGGGAATGGGTCTTCCCTGCCCTACCTTGGCTCACGCCCATCTCCGAAACACACTTGTCTTTTACTCTTTCGGCACTCTCACTGATACAGTGACACCCCTCCTTTTTTTTTTCATCATTTCTATGTCATCGTTGTCAAAGCCACCAAATTAAGGATGGCAAAATTGCTTCACCATGCACCCCATCCCAACTTGCTTCACTCTCATCCTGATCAAGCTTTCCAAACCTCAAAGAAGGGACGAAAACCTATAATTCGACCCTATTAGAAGTAAGTGATTAAATGATTAAATTTATCATATCCCAATAATTTAAGCTTTTGGGATAGCAAAAGTAACAAAACCTAATTCAAAGGGGCCAAAAAAATATCCTCAGAGCTCAGTTGAAAATGGAAAAAAAGAGTGAGAATCAAATGAAAAAGTTTCTTCTTGTTTTTTAATTTAAACTATAAAATAGTAGGATTTTAGTTAATTTTTAAAGATTACTGCTATGAAGTGTGACATTTAAATATTTTCTATAAATTTGTTTTCCAAAAAAAAACTCAAAATAGTTTACAATGCTAGTTCTATTGGCTGTTTGGGATGCAGCACAACAGGTCCTTTCACAAATAAATTGGAGCTAGCAGGGAGTGAGATGGTTCACCAGATCAGAAACCTTCTGGCTTTGAAGTGGTATCTTCAGCCTTTTTACCTGAAAATTGGTTTGGATAAATAGCTTAGAGAAAACTAATGAGGCAGTTTGTTGAGAAATATGTTTGTTTATCTTGAGAACATTGTTATGAATATATATATATATATATATATAAATCAGCTTTACCATTTTCAGTCTGACCAATTTCTTCTCTAATGGATATTAGAGTATTGCAAAATCAAATTCTGCCTGTGAAGAAGGTAATAATTTGTTCTTAACCAACAAAAGAAGACAAAGAAAAGGAACTATTGGTGTACCTTGCTTTCATTTTCTGTTGGTTCAACCATTTAAGTGTCTCCAGAATTGGCCATGATATTGTTAAGTCCTTCAAAACCATAATCTTCAGGCTCAATGTGTTCTGCAATTAAAATGACTCACAGTTAGCCATAGTAAACTTACTGAATAGGGAAGCCATTTTGAAAAATGTGATTTTAGATACCTTGAAATCCCTGAAGTCAAGAATGAATTCTTAGGCAACAGTTCCATTGATTTCATGCTGCAGAAAGATAAATGAAATAACTTCTTTTTCAAGATCAAACACATACATGTGCAATATAAAAGCAAAAGATGATAAAGAATTGAAGAGGGTAAAAATATAGCCTGACGGACCTCCATTAAATGGGCCTGACGAATCCATTTCCGTGGGCCGATAGAGGGCAAGCCCAACTTGTGTAAAGGCTTGTTATGGATAGATACAGCAGAAACCCTAGATGAGAAATACTTGTGATACACACTTAATCACCATAGAATCCCAAGGTAAATGGAATCTTAGCACGAAGAGGATTCTAGAAGATATGCGCATTAATGAAGATCTTCTCTACAAGGAAATGTCTTGTCCATCATGTTTGGGACTATTCAAGAGGATTCCTATAAGGAAAAGACTTCTACACCAAGGAAGAGAGGCCAACCTTCTACTGCTATAAAAGCCTCAATACCCTCACAAATCGAGGTACGCATAATTTACCCTTCTCTAGCACTCTAGAGTTGTGAGAATAGTTCTAACTTGACTTTCGGAGGGTATTTAGCCGACATCACACCGATGCTCTTTGTTAGGTCTCCTCTCTTTTCTGTGCAAATATCGTTACGAGCGTGCGAGGATTGTATAGCTCACTGGTGATATTTACGGCATCATCAAGAATGATTTGGGAACTTCCAAACATTTTGCCATGTAGTTTGCATTAAAGATTGTTTCCTTTGAGGCTTCAGCGAGTCTCCAAGAGCAGCCTAATACATAGCACAAGCATCCAAGAGCAGACTGGGTCAGAAACTTCTTGGAAGAACTAATGGCTTAGAAGAAGAAAGTGCACTCACTAATCACTACCCTTGAAGATCATAGCCAAGCAAGCAAATAGTTTCTCATATAGGAAAACCCAAGATTTATTTTCTTTTGACTAATTAATTAACTTCTAGTTAATTTAGCCTAATAAAATAACATATTCATAAGTTTTTTTTTTTCTTCTCTTTCTCCTATAAATTTGGGCTACACAGCACACACTTATACTTCATTTTAATATTTACAAATTTATTTTATATACTATGAATAAGATATTAATTGACAATATAATTATTTTTTATTTTTGTCATTATTGTTATAAGTTAAAGAAACTAGAATGCCAAGAAGTAATTTTTAAAAAAATTATTAAAAAAGAAGAGATAGTAAATGTTGATGACGATGAAGAAATAAGTTTGCAAAATGATAAACATGATGATATCATTGATTAGACAATATGATGAATATGATGAAAATAAATTATTATTTTTGGGTCATTTGTATTATATTATCACTTTTAAATTTAAGCAATTTGAATGTGTATGTTATAAACACATACTAGTTTGATTTATTTAGTAAGCTCGTTAAATATTATTACATAGGTGACGAATAAATTAGTCATTATTTGAATATATTTATAATGAATATACCATTTATATATGTATATCTATATTTCTTTTATAAATTTTATTAAGTGTTTGTGTATCTTACAATACACACTACGATACGATACACGATACAAAAAAATCAAAAATCGATTCACTATACAATTCACGTCTATGTCGATAAATATTGTACAATGATGACCTAATCCCAAGATCCATTATTGTAGCCAGGGATGGAACTACTCAAGGGCTAAGAGGGGCCATGCCCCCCCCCCCCTACCCTCCCCCTCCCCCTCAACCTTTGAAACAAAAAATACTAGTATGTATATTAACAAAAAGAATTTTAATTCTAGCTCTTAAATTTATATATTTTGCCCCCTTCCCCAAAAAATTTACAAATTGACCCAAGAAATCCAACAAATAGATAACAAGAAAAATCTATAAAAAAAAAAATGCAAATACCCAGATAATAAGAAAAATCTTTGGACAAATCATAAATCCAGTCTAAGCAAAAACAATAATAACAAATCAATTACAAATCCTAGCAAAAAAAATTACAAAAACCCAATACCCTTTACCCAATTTTTCCCTCTCACTTGAGAGCTCTATGCCTCTCTCAAATGACTCCACCCTCATAGTCATAGTGAAAACTCCTATACCACATATCAATCGCTCCATCCACACATTAATTAGACCTTGAAAATATTAAGACATGCCAATTAACTTACAAAACTCTTGATTATAAAATACTATTATTAAATTTTTTTCAAAAGAAAAAATACAAATAATCATTAATAAATTAATTCTAATAATGCAACTTTGTCAACCTCTGGTATTGATATTCCAATTTTTTAAAATTTTTAAACAAAAACCTTCGACCCCCTAAGTTTAAAATTTGGTTCCGTCCCTAATGGTAGCCCATGAAACTAACAAAAGATAACTTATAACATTAGCCAACTCATACCCACAAAATCCAGCACAATCCAAAATTAAGGGCCTGGATCCAAGCTCTTTTCTATCACTGCGTGGACCAAGCCCAACACAAAAAAGAAGCCAGCAAAAAAAAAAAAAAAAAAAAAAGTTGTATTGGAGGGCAAAAAAGACATTTCACACTAACTTGGGCCCCATTAAAAATGAGAAAATTTAGAGACAATAAAATTTCACTACATTTTCACATTACTTTTGTTTTTAGTTGTGGTGGGTCTTATTGTGAAAATATTATAATAGAAAAAAGTTAACTAAAACCCTAAGTGCATTAATTTATGAAATATTTTTAGTAATTTTTATAAGAGTAGAAAAAAAAAATTTTGAGAAATGCTATATCTACAAAATTTTTACAATATTTTCACAACAAATTTCAAGTGATAGATTATTATAAAAATGTTATAGACATAATATTTTTCTACTTTTTGACAATTTTTTAAATTTTTTTAAAAAGTGGTATCAAACTTTTTTTTACTAATAAATGCTTTAAAAGCACCGTTCTAGACCATTATAATAATTGAATGTATCTGTGGTACAACTCGTTTAAAATCTCTTAAGTGGGCTTGGAGAGCATGCATCAAAACCATGAGCCCTTGATGAGTGCAATGAGTAATGTTCACGTACCGACCCATCATAAAAAAAAAAATTAATAAATAAATAAATAAAAAACTCTCAAATCTTGGGCCATCTTTTTCACCGTGTTACATCTCTTACTCTTACTGGTTAAATATATATAAACCAATAAAAACGCTAACAAATTTTTCTTACTCGTGAAAGAAGGGATCAGACGTTGGCTTTCTTAGAAAAAGAGGAGAAGAAAATATGCTTTGTATACAGTATCTTTTTTTTCTTTAAATTTTTTTTTTACCCTATGGTCTTGCTTTTTTTTTTTCTTTAACTTTTGATTTATAATAAGGTCAAGAGCACCTTCCCCAATCTGCTGGAATCCAATTGGTCCATACCCCATTAAATTCCTGCAATAGTTAGTTTGAAATAGGTGTTCGGTCAAACCATGCTTTTATAGATGGCCCTTATTTTTTGAAAATTAAAGCCCAATAAGTGTGTGGTAGGCCATATGTCGCATCTTTAGCGCTCATGATTAGACTCATGCTGACCCCTCCCCACTTCTTCCTCAGTGGCTGAAATTTGAGTGCTCCATATATCTCATTTTCACTCGAATCCGAATCTCAAAAAAAATTTGAAACGATTGACATTATTTTTTTAACTGAAATTGTGACTTAAAAGTTACTGTTTATAAATAATGTACGCGTAGAACTGTGCGTAACAAATATTGAGTTATTCAAACTGTGACTCATAAAAATTCAAATAAATAACCAACTCAAGTGGACCCAACTTGACAGTACCAGATTTAAAGAATATTTCGAATCGGATCCCTTGATCTTTATTGATTCCATAGGTAGCTACAAAGAATGTGTGCCACACATACAGCCAGGTAGGTAGGTGTAAAAGCTTTTAGGTGCTCTGGTGTCCTGAGCTACACAGAATAGAAACCCAGTTTCATCGATTAAAATGTTGACTAACCAACAAAGTCGTCCTTGTGGTCTACAGGGAATCATCAGGGAAGGGACATCGTCATATGCTTTTTACTCATCACCCAAGGCGCCACACTCAGGCGCGCGTAACTTCACTCGCCATTCCATTTTTTTTTAATTTTGGGCAAACTACAATAAACTCACGCAATTAATTAGACTCATTTTCACCTTACTTAAAGGATTTATATTAGTATCACAAAAAATTACTTTATTTATTTTACTTTTTTACTTTATAAAATACTCAATATTAGTGGTTTTATTTTAACTTTCAACATAATAAAATAATGAAAATATCAACTACAATAAACAACATCACAACTACTACCACTGCAATCGTCACCGTCACCGTCACCGTCACCGTCACAACTGCCACTGCCACCACCACTCGGATGTCCTTCTAGGATAGTAATTGCAATTTTTAATTGAATGGTTGTGGAGATGGTCATGTCATTATTATTATTATTATTATTTCAATATTAAAGGCAATTAGTTTTTTTTTTTTTTTCAATATTAAGGTGGCGTTTGGATTCAGATTATCCTGCGTTTGCATTTTGCGTTTTCTACTTCTTCTTCTTTTTTCACGCGTTTTACTTTAAAGGACAATTATCACTGTTCACTCACTATTTATATACTGTTCACGCACAGTTCACTGGACCCACATTCACTTTATTCAAAAAATATATATTAAAAATGGGTCCCACGGTACTATTCACACATTTAAAAATTATTTTGCTACAGTGTTTTCAGTTTTCAATTTTCAGCAAAATAAGTTGTATCCAAACAGACCCTAAAGGCAATTACTTCTTCCTATCTTTTTCTTATTCTTCTTCAGCTCACTTTCCTTTCATTCAAGGTAGTCAATACCGTACCAACCGGTATGTACTGTACCAGTATGTATACCGGTATTGAAACATCAATGTTTCATACCTGTTTAAATACCGGCCATACCGGCCAATTTCGGGCAATACCAGTCGGTATAGAAAAAAGTTTTTTTTTTTTTTTAAGCTTTGTAATTTTTGAATTTTTGTTAAAGCAAAATGGTAACTTATTTGCATTAACTTATTAGTATTATTTGTTTTCTTAGTATGCAATGGTAACTTTTAAGCTTTCTATTTTTTATATTGTGTTTTTTTTTTTTTTCTTTTAATTGATACTAAAGTCTAAAATCATGAATAATTAGTTTTGAATCAAGGAAATGTTTTATGGTAAACTTTTATCTTTATTATAATACACACACACACACACACACACACACACACACATATATATATATATATATATATAAAATAGCTGTAAACTTGAAATGGTACATCGGTATTGACCGATATCCGAAATATATCGTACCGCTAGCCAAACCAGTACAGCCTTCTGTACCGTATTAACTCCCTTCCTTTCATTTGTTTCCTCACTGCAACTTCCAAGTTTACAGTTCGCGTCTTTTTATTTAGGGATAATTACAGTAAACTCACCTGTGGTATGGCCCGTTTTCACTTTGTCTACCTGTGTTTCAATCATTTACATTTTGCCCACCTAAACTTCAATTCGTTACCCACCTCACCGTCAGACGTTAGAAAAATACATTTTTATTCAAAATTAGAACATAACACGGATCAAAAACATGAACCCACTCTTCTTTTCCTCACGAGCCCTAGAAACTCAAAAATCCATTATATTGAGCTAGGGTTTTGATTTTTCTGATCGTGCTTTCAGAAAAATACCAAGAGCTGGTATTTTTATAGGTTGTGTAGTACTAAGATCTGGTATTTTTATAGAATCTGTTTGGTTTGAAAAATAAACATATACTTTGAATGGGACTAGCCCCCACATTAAAGAAGAAGAAGAAGAAGACAACGAAGCTACACCAACTCCTTTGTTTTGAATCTTTTGATGGAGTATACTTTTTCTAATGGGCCTGAATCAATAGGAAGCTAACTTGGATTGGACCAGATATTCAGATTTCAATTTAGGTAACAACCGCCCTTTGATTTTGAAGTTATTTACGGCTTCACGTTAGTCTATAGACCATACCGTCGTTGAATGGACTACGGAGGTGGAGAGGCAAAATTGGAATTTTAGGGATTGGTTTAAATGGGAAGGAAATAAAAGATTCAAAATGTGTTTTGGACTTTTCATTTATATACATATGTAACACATCTTTATTTGATTTTTCTTTTAAAAAAGAAAAAAAAAGACATCTTTGCTTTGTGTTTCTTTTTCACGAGTTCTGGAAAGGGACTATTGTTGACACGCAAACACAATTCCTGGGATTCGTTTTATGAACTTTCCTTTACTCACGGCCTAGAAAAATACTAGCTCTATCTATCCCTTGTATCCTCTAAGTTCACACTTGCAACACTATTACAATATCAGATGCAAAATGTGGTGTCTACAGGGATTTTCGTGTTTCTAGGGCTCATAAGGAAAAGAAGAATGGGTTTGTGTTTTTGATCCGTGTTATGTTTTGATTTTGAATAAAAATGTGTTTTTCTAACGTTTGATGGTGAGTTCGGTAACGGATGGGTAACAGATTGAAGTTTAGGTGGGCAAAGTGTAAATGATTGAAACACAGGTAGACAAAGTGAAAACGGGTCATACCACATGTGGGTTTATTGTAATTATCCCTTTTATTTAATTTCCTTCAGTTTGCGCATGCAACAATAAATACAGGTGAGTCTATTAGCAAACATTCACAACCCAACCACATAATTAAACAAATTACAGAAAAGATCAATTTTCAAAACTTAAAATCCATCATATTTCTCAAAAACCAATTGAATTCAACACACAAAAACCTCAAATTAGCAAACAAAAAAAATCCAACTCTCCATTCACAACCCAAAATCCAATCAAAACTCTCAAAATTTCCCCCAAATATTAGAGGCGAGATGGGTCGGCAAAAGGGGTGGGCAATGAGAACGACGGCTGGGCATGAAAGAACAGCGACTGACAGGTGAGATCAGCGAGGTTTGATGGAAGCAACGAAGAGAAAATGGTTGTGGAGAGTGAGGAGAGAGGAGCAACAACAGAAATGGGAAAAGAGGAGAAATAAAAAAGAAAAGAAAAAAATATTAAAATATTCTGAATAGAGTGTGAACACAACATTATATATATTGTTTTAGCTTTGAGCTATAGTGCACAACCATCTTTAGCTGTGCATTGTAGCTGAGAAGCCAAATTTTTTGGCTTTGGCTCCACCAATGGAGCCCCAATTTTGTAATTGGTGATGCTAAAAATAGCTATCTATCTTTTTAGCACCACTAATAATAATGCTCTTACTCATGTTTCAAACCTTCACAAACTCATATGAGATAGCTCTATTTATCTCTCGTAACGCACATTTGTTATAAATATAGGTAAATATGTATTTTTACTCCTTTTTTATGTTTATCTCCTCCCAAGACCAAATAAAAAATAAGATCCAAAAGTTTGAGTTTTGTAAAAACTAAAAACAAACATAATATATATCTCATTTCCATCTTCTCTCCTTGATGTCATGGATAGAATCTAAATTGTTAGTTTCTAGGTAGTAAATCTCGAATCCACGAGGGGTTCCTTGAATCCACAAGATGATAAAACTAGAATCCACCAAAGAAGAAAACTGACAAAATGTTTGTATTTTTATTGATAATAATCTGATTTACCTCTAACAGTTACAAAACATATAAATACTGAGAAAATAAAACTCTAAGACGATTAGGAAACGTCTGAAATCCTAATTCGCACTAATTACACGATAAGATGACAAAATACCAAAATTTACCAAAAATGGCAAAATTGAGTTAAATGCAAAATCATAAACTACTAACCTTAAGGGTTGTCCCAAAACAAGTGGGACCTTATTCTAACTTTTGAGTAAAAGTTGTTAAGGAAACAAATTATTATAAACAGCAAAATCGCAGTTTTCGGGGCCTAAATGGAGGAAATCGTCATTTTCAAGGGGTACATCATGGCAAAACGACGACTATTTCTCAAAATGCCATTTCGCTCTAGCCTACCAAATTTTGTGCAATTCCGACTCTAAGACCCATGATTTCTACTAGTGTCCTTTTGTCTTGCACGTGATAGTCCAAAAAGGGCTGTGGCGGTCTATTCTACATCACCCCTACAACCCATTTCAGATTTTTATATTCAAACTTTTCAATCAACCTTGTTAACTTCATTTTCTTCTCATCATTAGCACAATATAAAAAAAAAAAAAAAAAAAAAAAAAAAATTAACAAAAATAACAAAAATAACAAAAAAAAATAAAAATCCATGACCAAACCTACCATTCAAGTTACAACAACTTTTAAAATGAAGGACTAACCTTTAGTTTCAAGATGCAAGTTCCTCGCAAACCGCACAAATACAAAAAACCCATAAATCAAATTAATAAGTCAATTCAAAACAATCAACAAAAGCAAGTGTAAAGGTAGCATACAATACACACAAACACAAAATGTCTAATAATACATGGAGAACACAAACCTAGTAGATCCATAAAATTTGAACAAAAAAATAGAAAAATTAAGCACCCAACTAAAATCCCAACAAACCCAACAAATTTGAATCGAAAAACCATGAACACACAAGAAAAATCCCAGCATACCCATCCTCTACCTTATCATTGTGACTTATCAAAGCACTAAACCTAAATCCAAAGATAGACCCAAACTCCCCTTCGAGTCGAAGCAAGCGGCAAAGAAGCCAAGATGGTTCAATCAAACAGTGAGGTGGCAGTAGCAGCTAACGCCAGATGAGTTGGGAGTCATGGTGGTGGGATTGGACAACCTCCAGCTTTACTGATGAAGCTCAACTCTCTCTCGTCTCCAAGCTCTCCATCTACGACTCTCTCTCTCTCTCTCTCTCATGTGTTTTGAGTTTGATGAATGCTCTGTTAATTAAAGCAAGGGGTAATATACTAATATAGCACTTTTTTGATTCTAAGAACTAGTTTGTGAATCCTTTTATTTCTCATGCAAAACCTCTAAGAAATCCTTTTATTTTTCACCCAAAACCTCTAAGGATCTTGCATAAAAAATTTAACAAATTTACGTTTTTATCCGTTTTTTTTGGTGGGAGACATAACAAGAAAGAAACATACATAGAGGTTGGTTACTAGAGATAAGCAAAACTAATCTCAGATAGGCAAAATGTCAAGTTTTAAACCATTGGTAAGCAAGGTGCAGAAACCCAAAAATAAGTGGGTTTATGGTAATTTGCCCCCTTTTTTTAGCTAAATCCGTCAAAATACATTTTGCTATAGCATTCTTAATCTCACCCTTATTTATTTATTTTTTATTTCTTAACATCTTTTGTTGAAATGGAGAGAATGTTGTAAACCAAAGGATAATAAGGGAATAAATTCTTGGGATTTGACTTACTTAATTGAGTATTATCGGATAGACTAAGATGGTGATCATTGCATACTACAAGTTCTCTAGTATATCAAGTATTTAAAGCAGAAAATTTCCCTCATACCTATTTAATGGACGCCAAGGTAAAAGGGATTTCTTCCGATGCTTAAAGAATTATATCATTGACAAGAGATGTCCCGAGTTTAGGATTGAGTTGGCATGTGGAGGGTAGATCTGAGAGGAGCATTCATGTATGGGGGATCCCTCTTTTCCAAATAATAGAGCCCAGCCACTAATAGAACCAATTGTACCTCCAAAAATTTTGCCGACGCATGCGACTGTGAGTTCTTTATTTTATTGGAATAGAGAAAGCGATGGAATCAGGGCCAGCTCAAGGCCTTGGCAAGTTAGGCCTAGGCCTAAGGCCCCACTAAAAAACAAAATTTTCCTTGAGAAAAAAAACCCCATTTTTATAGTTAAGTTCGTATATTTTTTTTATTAGTGATATACAAATTTTACTATTAACTTACAAATTGTCATGTTATTAATCACAAAAAATGTGATATAAACATTCATTAGTTAAATTGATGAAATTCATCAATCAGAAACAATATCACATTATATTTTGAACATTTTATAGTATTTTTAATTAGCGCATTTTTCTTTTTCATTTCTATTAAGACTCTCAAAGTACGAGACAACCTTAAGTCAATTGAAACCCGAAAATTTTTTCAAAAAGATGTTGCAAATGTGTTAAATCATTAATTATAGATTAATCTCCCCTAATAGTTTGAGACTTTGATTTTTGTAAACTAATATCCTACAAAATCATACACCAAATAATATCTATCTCTCTCTCTCTTAAAATCAAAATATAAAATTAAAAATTAGATTAGAACTTTATTTAACTATGCATCGTCTTATATCCAAAATAAAGTATCTTTTTCAATCACAATATATTTTTATTTCTTTTTATTAATATTTATAATTTAACCATGATATTCAATTCTCTATATGAAATTAACATTAGTCTAGTTGGTATTATTTATGCATTTAATGTATCAAATTAACCTTAATTTGATTAGTATTAAATAATTTTGTTTAATTAATATTTACATATTAAAAGTCTCGCATAAATTTTTCGCTTTAGGCCCCAAATTATGTTGGGCCGCCCCTAGATGGAATAAGAGGTTGGTTCTTGCACTTTTTGATCCTTGGGTGGTTGAAAAGATTCTTAGCATTTCTTTATGCTCACAAGTTAATTCACAGTGAAGAGTGCATACTTTCTATATAAACAATAGTAACATCAACAATGATAAGTGATGAAGCCAAAAATGGTCATCAGTTGATAACCTCGTCAAAGCTTATAACGAGGTAACATTCCCTGCAAAGATGAGAAAGAAAGACACCGGAATGGTGTTAGCTAACAATTTTTCAATGATTAAGTTAGTAGAATTCTTTATATCTCTTAGAGAATCATAATGTAATTCTATAGGTTTGAATTTGTGTACGTTTCTCCTGGTGCTTGATGGCTTATTTATAGGCTTAGTACAGCTATTGGGAGACTCATTATGAGTATAACTAATGGCAACCTCTTCATGGCTCTTTTGGTTGTCATTTGTAACATATGTCTGAGCTTAAATAATGCTTAACTAGCTCATGGTTGGCCTTTCTGATCGTTGGAGCTGGTTGGTTACGCAACCATTAATGACTATGCCATAAATGATGTATGGTCATCATTTCATGTGATGACCTAATGTGACGATCCCCTGTGGATTGTATGCTAATCATCTGTATGGACGAGCCTGTAGATTGAATGCTTGTCAGCTGTATGACAAGCCTAACTAGTCAATAAGTGTCAACAAGCCTGTAGATTGAATACTCGTCAGTTGTATGACAAGCCTAACTTGTCAATAAGTATCAACGAGCCTGTGGATTGAATGCTCCTCAGCTGTATGACAAGCCTAACCTCTCTCTCTCTCTCTCTCTCTCTCTCTCTCTCTCTCTCTCTCTCTCTCTCTCTCTCTCTCTCTCTCTCTCTCTCTCTCTCTCTCTCTGTTGTTGACAATCAAGCTAGAGTAATGAAGGCATCCCTCATTCCCATCTAGATACTAGCCCTTTCTCTTATCCTCTTCATCTTCCCCCATTGTCGTTTTAGAATGTCTATCATTCGAAGTGAAGGACGGAAAAGGATAACACATTGAGTGATGGCCTTTGCTAAGGATTTGGACATGAGCTTTGAGATCGATGACAGGATTGTTGGTGCCTATGGTCCACATCCTAGTTATTTAGACCACGCAAGCATGTCCTTTTCTCTAACTCCTAGGTTCAAATCTCTAGTGATTTGAAGTTTTTTTTTCACTTTAATTTTTATTTGTTATATTTTAAATTATTTATTTGATTATGGAGATAAACTATGGAAAGGAAGTGAAAAGAATAGGGAAAGAATAGTTTTATGGAATATCAGGAAGATAGAGAGTTAGATGTGTATTTGTAGATATCTAAAAAAATTGGCTTTTTCTTACTCTCATCAACCTGATCAAGAAAACAATATGTAAACAAAAAATTGACTAAACTCAATCAAAACCATTATGTATCATGCTCAACAATACTTTTTTTTTTTTTTTTTTTTTCTATTCCTCTCCTTCTCCCTCTCTTTGAGGTCCTTTGGCGATGAGAAGTTGCCTTGTTGTGAAATCAACAATGTTCGCCACAAATTGGCTAGAAGCTTATTATGCCATCCTTCAACAATGAGAAGTTGCATTGTCGTGATATTGACAAGGCTCTCAAGGCTGGGACGTAGATCTGCAAAGATCGAAGCTACACCATAGATCTGCAAAGCACAGGTAGGAGGTAGGTCGAAGTGCAGCTAAAAAATAGACATTTTATGTGGGCCTTTGGGTTGGTGGTTGGGTCGTTGATGATTGTGTGCAGTAGTGTTCGAATTTTTAAAGGTAATTTGTGGATTTCTATTTTCTAGTTCGAGTGAAGAACAGATCTCTGTGCTGATCTAGATCTTTGGGTTGATATTATGTGAAAGGAAAAAAATAATTAATTTTTTTGATAATTTTTTATATTACTCATTAAAATGATGTAAAATATTTTCTAAAATAATTTAGTAATAACTGTCCCAAGAACAGGGTGACCAATTGAGTCGGTGAATGTTGCTTCTTAAATAGCACAAGTTGGTGAATGTTAATAGTTATTATTATCACTTATTATGTTAAACCGAGTGGGAGTTACATCACATGATGAGAAGCGCGTTACAACTCAAAAGGATGGTCGCGTAAACTTAACGATTTCGTCGTTTGCTCAGTGTATCGCATAATTGCAAAACAATGGCCATGTACACACCAACGTCACCGAACCCATCACCGCATGATGTCATACCCACAGGAGTCTGATCTCAGTCATCCAACGGCTAAAAAACCAAGCATAACGAGACCACACACAGAAAAGTCTTCACCGCTAGTACTATAACCATGACAAGCAAAGAATTTAAACCATCGACTCAACTAAGCCAATGACAACCACCCCGAATCAAACAAACCAAACCAACAACCCTTTTTGGTTTCTTTAAGCAGTGGCATGTGTGAGTCATGTGTCTGTGTCTCAATTCTCAGACCCATATAACTCTCACATATAAGATCAAGTTGCAATAACCCCCCCCCATCTCTATTAATTCGCACGTGTACATGTTATAGAGAGAGAGAGAGAGGGGTATGGAAGTGGAGAAAAGAAAGAGGGATGGAGATAAAGAAGAAGGGGAGGAAAGAAAGAAGGTGATGAGAGATCAGGATGTGGAGGTGCCATCGGAGGAGGAGGTGGATGAGTTTTTTGCTATACTGAGGAGGATGAAGGTGGCGGTGAAGTACTTTGAGTCGAATGGGGAGGGGTGGAGGGCGGCGTTGGAGAACGAAGAAGCAGTGGAGGTGGGAGAGGTTGTTGATGAAGATAATGATCAAGATCATAAACTTGAGCTCATGAAATTGAAGAAGAAGAAGAACAGCAACAACAACAACAACAACAAGAACAGGCTTGTGGGTGAGGAGGAAACTGGGGGTTTGGATTTGAACGCGGCTGCTCCAGAAGAAGCAGAGAGTAATATCGGTTCATAGAAGTGTGTGTGGAGAGGAAGTTAAGTGGCGCCGCCGTGGATGTTGGACAAACTGCCACACGCCGCCTGGCTGTACAACAGGAATTAAGGTTGTCCTTTGTTTATTTATTTTTGGGTTATTTTCTTTGCTTTTATATATATATATATATATATATTTTTTTTTTTTTTTTTTTTTGAAGTTAACTCTCTTTCTTTTGTTATGTTTTTATTCTGTTTTTAAATAATTAATTTTTAATTGTTCACACTGAATTGTGAGGGTGTGAGTGACTCTCTCTACATATGTATAAGTTAATTATTTATGACCCTCAGCGTCTTTGTTAACTTCTTGGGGTCAGCGAAAGAAAGAAATTTTAATTATGTCTCGGTGTATAACGTTTTTTGGTATGACTTTTACCCCAAAAAAAAAAATATATATATATATATATATATATTGCAAGTTTTATTCTATAGTATCCGCTGGATTATGATTACTATTGTTTTTTATTATAAGTTCAAGATATTAATTGATTTTTTGTATACGTAGAGATCAAACCCTAGAGAACTCCAGGTTTCTTATTCAACAAGAAGTGATTTTACGATTTTTTTTTTTTTTAAGAGTTTCAAGCTGTGACGTTCGTTATTGATGGTAGTTATTTATCACCAGACTAAGACACCAATCAATTTTTGGTGTAGACGGAATTGAACTTTAAATCTCTTATATAACCATCAAAGACTTTATCAATTGAACTAACTGGAATTCACAATTTTACGAATTAAGGTAACTAAAATCTACTAAAAGAAAATTACAAGTTATTAAAAAAATCTTATATGTAATTAACGTATTATTTTCAGTTTTTTAAAACTACTTTTTTTTAATCATTTTACCTCCTATTTTTTATGTAATTTTTTTTTTTTTAGAAATTACATTTTTCTATCTTAAATTATCATCTTGATTATACTTTCACGTCCTGAATTATCAAAACAATTCCATCTAATTTAAAAAATATATTATACTTAACCCTTTTTTTTATTAACTCTAACGGAATTTAGTATTGAAATACAAATTTACTCTCACTTGTCTATTTTGTAAAGTTGGGTAAATTGGTTTTTTAATATTAAATTCCCCAGACTTAACACCAAACAAATAATAGGGAAATATTAAAATAAAGTTATAACTTTCAGAGGTCCATTGTTTATTTGAATAATTCAAGAGTTAAGTGTAATTGGGGCGGTAGTTTATGGTGAAAAAATAATTTAACTTCTTTTTTAGGCAAATTGAAATATCGTTCAAAAAATTATAGGGTCAAAGGTATCAGCAAAACTAAACTTTACATCACAAACACTCTAGGAATAGTAAAAACACCAACGGTTGAGTTACTTTCTTACTTAATTTTTTTGTGTAGATTCCAACAATGCTAAGACTAAAATTATTTGTACAACTTTTATCACAACTTGTCATGAGGCAAGTTGTGAGTGATGAAAATGTGGGTTTACACGTAACTATCACTTTTTCACCATTTACTCACTCGCTATGTGCGGCAAAAATTGTGAATTTTATTATGGTCCTAGCATTTTCCTTCTATATTTTGGTCTATTCCCGTTTAAGGCTTCCAAATGGTCTAAAGTCTAAACAATAGAAAATATTGTTCACTTTTCGGATCTTTCTTTGTAAATGAATGTTTTTGTTTGTATACCTACGTGCAATTATAAAAAAAATATTAATAATTTTTTGTTCGAGCCAACCAACAAAACAATTTTTTTTTTTTCAAAATAGTTATAAAGCGATTAAAGATTTTGATGAAAACTATTATTATTATTATATATATATATATATATATATATATATATTTAATTTAAAAAAGTACTCTTTATCGGATAAATTTTTCTAATCATGCTCCCCGTTTTCTCTTCCCATCCCATTTTTTTCCTGTCAATGCAAGTTTGAATAATTAATTTATTATATATCTATATAATATATTAAAGTTGAACGTCAATAGAAAATTCAAATTATATTACAATTTTACTCTTATTTTGTATTAAGTTTGATATATTCCATATAACTATCGAATTATTATTATTATTATTATTATTATTATTATTATTATTATATATCAATTCTAATTAGATTTTATTATATTCTCCAATTTTATATAAAGTGTTCTTCCTTTAAAAAAGAAAAACTATTTGTAGTATGTTTAAAATTACTTACGACTCATTCTACTGCAAACCCATTTAAACTAGCTACTTCTAACCCATTTGAAATTTACAAAAATAAGAAATAATTTAAGTATGAACTTCAATGAAAATTTTTACAATTCCCTAAAAATTGGTTGTTCTTTTTTATTATATTTTAATAATAATTCAACTTCATAACTGATTTGAAAAAATATGAACTTTAAATAAATGTATTGCTTCAAAAAAAAAAGTATATAAATAAACCGAACAAGCTTCAATTTTTTTAAGTACATAGAACAATAAAAAAAATGACCAATTTGCATACTCTATCAAATAATATCCTATAATGGTTTTTCAAGAATTGACAAAAATTCAAAAGCAAATATAAATTGTTGGTTCAAATACATGAAAATGGAAATAATACAATAGAAACCAAATTAAAAATAATGGATAATATTTGTTGGAAGAAATTACACATTACAATTGGATTGAGGCATGAGACTTGCTCTCTTTAAGGAAATTCAAGCTCTCAATTGACAAAAAGTGAAAATGCATTTTTCGTCCCTACATTTTGGATCAATTCTCATTTTGGTCCAAAAATTGATTTCGTTGCAAATTTCAACCCTAAAAAACGAAAATCGTTTTTAAAATTGTTCTTGCCGTCAACTAATCAACGGAAACCTCTTACGTGGTAAATGGAATGCCCTACTTGCTGATATAGCGCTGATGTGGCCATCAAAATATTATTTAAAAAAATTATTTGGTATTTTTTTAAATGCCACGTCAGCATTAAAATTTTTTTTTAAAGCCACATCAGAAAATTTTTTAGAGGCATGAGACTTGCTCTCTTTAAGGAAATTCAAGCTCTCAATTGACAAAAGGCGAAAATGCATTTTTCGTCCCTATATTTTGGATCAATTCTCATTTTAGTCCCAAAATTGATTTCGTTGCAAATTTCAACCCTAAAAAATGAAAATCATTTTTAAAATTGTCCTTGCCGTCAACTAATCAACGGAAACCTCTTACGCGGTAGATGGAATGCCCTACTTGTTGATGTAGCGCTGATGTGGCCATCAAAATATTATTTAAAAAAATTATTTGGTATTTTTTAAATGCCACGTCAGCATTAAAATTTTTTTTTAAGCCACATCAGAAAATTTATATAAAAAAGAAATTAAATTAATAAAAAAACCTTAAATCTAATTTAATTAAAATTATTTAAAAAAAAAACAAAAATAATTATCCTTTTAATTCTTTTTCTTTTTCTTTAACCTTAATTCTTTTTAATTCTCTCTTTTCTCTCTTCACCCTCAACGGAATCTCTCTCAAACCCATACTCTCTCAAAATCTCATCTCCGCTGATTTGCCAAACTTTGATCTGACCAAACTCTCTCTAACCTCAGTGACGAGGTTGTCACCATCGAACTCGTTCATCCGCCGATCTGACCCAAACTCTCTCTAATCTCAATGATGAGGTCACCACCGTCAAAATCGTTCAAGATCGAAGTTTGGGTCCACCGATTCGGTAACTCTCCATAGTTGCCGATTTGATATGGCTCCGTTGTACGATACCCCAGTCACCGATTTGGTATTGGAGCCTAGATTAGTGGTTGTGAAGCCAAGATCAATGGTTCTCACACTTCTTTCTACCTCACTGTCTCTCTTTTCCTCTCTTTAAGGTTGATTTGGAAGTTTTTAGCTTAGGATTTTTGTAAATTTGATGTTAAGGCTTTGCTAGTTGCTGGGAAATTTTGGAAGATTTGATTCGGTGGTGGTGATTTGGGGGGTTTTTGTTTGTTTTACCTGTGAGTTTTTCTGTGTTTGTTTGCCAAGAAAATTTATGGGTTTGAAGGCTAAGGTTTTCTTTGTTGGAGATATGGCTATGCTGGAGATATGGGTTTGGCGTTTGGTTAAGATCTGGGTTTGGGGTTAGGTTCTTTGCTGGAGACTGATTACGAGATTGATTACGAGGAAGAACAAGAAAGAATAAAATAACGAAAGCAATAAAAATAAAATAAAATAAAATAAAAGACAAGAAATACGTTATTTATTTTGTTTTGATGTGTTTGGTTATAAAGAAAGTACAAGAAAGACAAAGAAAATTATAAGAAAATAAGGATTAATTTGCTTTGCTATGAATATGAATCTTAGAGATTGGAATAAAAAAAATCATTTTAATTAAAAAAAAGTAAAATTTTTGTTTAAAACAAGTAAAAAAAAATTATTTGTTTTTTTTAATTTTTTAATTAAAATTAAAATTGAGGAATTAAAATTTTATAATTTAAATGCTGACGTGGCATTTAAAAAATGCTAAATAATTTTTTTTAATAAAATTTTAATGGCCACATCAGTAAGTAGGGCATTCTGTCTATCATGAGCAAATTTTTTTTGACTTTTCTCATTTAGGATACAACAGTCCAACAATGTTGTATGGCTTAAACAACCTCTGCACAAGGTGTTAAAGCCTAAAACACCACCAAAAGAACGTCTCCTCCCTTCACCTTCCCCTTGTGCACATATTGACATAATTTATATTCCAATAAATTTCAACTCATTAAAATACCACTTATAAATATTAATGGAGTCTCTCCTTATCAATGTGGGATTCTACATTTTGACTAATTATTTATTTTTCGTATTAACTTTCACATCTTCACATTTAAGTTGCTAAATTTTTATTCAATAAAATACTAAAATTAATAATTTAATATTAAAATGATACAACATAAATATTATTTAACATATACCATTTTTTAATAAGGAGGGTGTTCAAAACTCTCTGAGTACATGATTATTGTTTAAACATATACTTGAATGTTTAATATGTACGTAACCCCACGTGTGCGTGCGCACACACACACATATACATACATACATACATACATACATACATATATATATATATATATATATATATATTAAGTTGATAGAAATTTCAATCAAAAATCTAAATTAAATTCTATTTTTACTATAATTTTGTGACGAGTATCAAGCTAATTGTCTTATTATTTGATGTCAATATTTTAAATACACTACAATTTCATGTCCAATGTGAATCCAATTATACATTAATTGTAAGTGGATTATATATGCAAATTCATGCATTTTAAACTTAGAAAGAAAAAAATAAAATTTATTATACTTTATTGTAATACTACGAATGTGTCTCATTTATTACTTCTTAGGTATAATTTTAAAAAAAAAAAAAATCAAGTAAATGTGTTTGTGTGTATATGAAAAAGTTGAAAGCTAGTTTTGACTAATTTTTAATATTATATATATACACACTATTGAAGTCCATTGGTAGCTCACTAGTCACTAGCATAGTGGGACAGGCCATGGGCTGCATTCTATGCACATGTGCATCCGCTGAGTTGTTAGCCTGACTTGTTACTTGGAATTTATGACAAATTATTTTGGGGTTAAATTTAAGACATAAGAGGATAGTACTTTAAGAACATACACATAACTATTTTTTTTTTGTTTTTGAGAATGGGAATAACGTAACTATTAAGATGCTTAAATTATTGTGTTAAATTAAATATATGTTTTTCTAGTAATCTATGATAGAAAAAAAAAATAACAAATATTTAAAATCTTAAAAATTAAATAAGTTTTAAATTGTTTGATCTTTCCTTTAATATATATATATATATATATATATAAATAAAGATCAAAGGTTTCTTGGGGAGATCGATTGCAATACATTAGTTGGTTTATAGCCAAATTAACCACCATTTTTAAACCCATCTTCCGAATTTCGTTGAAGAATGGAAAACCAAAGGTGTGGAATGAATATTGGTAGAAAGGCTTTGACACCATTTAGGAATACACCCATAACCCACCAATCTTTTTCCCACCCAAACCAAGAAAACCTTTTTTGTTGTATCTGTCAGTCATAGTAAAGATAAGCAGGAAAACCAGTTACCCATCTACTATTTGAGTTAGAAGCTACATGATTATGAAACAAGGTATATGCCACTAGTACAAATCCACTTAAATTTAACTAAGCACTTAAATTAATTAATCTTGGGCCTCGGCCTTGTAAGAATGAATAGGGAATTTAGGTAATACCAAAACATTAATGAAGCCCAACCATGCTAAGAAAACATTGGGCTTTCCCAGCTTTCAATTGACAAGAAAATAATTCTACCACAAGAAACATGCTTTTAGAACGAACAAATCAGACCAAAGAAATAAATCCTCAAAAGACTGAAAGTCCAGTCCCTTTTAAACTCCAACCCATTAACTATCACGGCCCAACCCACTGTAGAGAGACATCCTTATGTTGGACAACAAGGTGGTCCCAAAAAAAAAAGTGGATTAAAGAAAAACGAATCCAAAGTCTCAGACCCATTTAAATAAAGTCCATGAATATACTAGCAGCAAATGGGGACTGTGTGTCTCTCAAATTAATTCTTAATATGATTATAAAATAAAAAAAAAATTAATTAATTCTTAAGATTGACTATTAGCCTTGAATATAATGAAAAATGAAAGGGGGGAATAAAGAATAAAATAATTGCTTAAATTATATAGCATTATCCCTATGGTCCACTAGTTAATTTAAAACTATCATATGTAATCTTAATAATAAAAAATTACTATAGCATTGAATTTGAATAATAAAGTGGATACGAAAACTTAAAGAAAAAAATTAAATAAATGGTGAAAGCATATTGCGTAAGACTGAGTTTCTATCGAAATAAAAATTAGAATAAATTATTAAAATAATTTAAAATACATAGTGTAAATTAAATTTTTAATGTAAATATAGTGAGTCACATGGCAGCATCAGTTTCAAGCTCGAGCAAAAATCTATTTCACCATCTACATTCGGCTTCTCCACCTGTGTTAGTAAGCATTGGTTGTCTACAACCTTCATCCAACCTCAAAAGGACAAGGTTTCTCTCCAAACTAGTTTGGAAAGAAATCCTTAAACCCCCTCTTATATGTTTTTAATGGAAATGAATTTTGAAAATCTAACTGTTGGATTGCATTTTTTTTTTTATATTCTTAATGCGCATGTCAAATTTTGTTCAAATCAGATGTTATGTACTTTGCAATTAATAAACTTTTTTTTACGAATAATTTTAGATCACAAAAAACTTGAAATTTAAACATTTGATAGATAGTATTATTATTAATCTTTAATTTTCTTGAAATTTTACAAGTATTGAGAATATAATAAAAACATGCAATTTAACAGTTAGATTTTTTAAAATGTTCACATCCAATAAAAAGTTATAAGGGGAGTTTAAACGATTTTTCTCCAAACTAGAAATTTATTTTACCTCAAAATAAGTGAAATAAGTTTGGCTTTGAACACCGTTTGCTAGATATTTCTCCATTTAAAATATTAAATAATTAAGGTTAGGATGGGGTGTAGGCCTAAGTCACTTAAGTCTAAGTCTAAGGCCCACACAACCCAAAAAAGTTATGAAGGGTCCATGGCACTCCATTATGTACAGAAAAGTCTCAAAACGTAGAATGCTAAATGATTTTTTTTTTTTTTTTTAATTTAAAGAAAAAACTATAAGTGGTTCTTGCATTCTTTCCCGAACCTTGAAGGCCCTCAAAATATTGAACCAATAAAAATCTAACCCTATTGAAACACTAAACTCTGTCAATGTGTTCGGTGTTGTAGTTTAGCCAATAGACTTCTTCTCAAATGGAAAGTTCATTGCATCATTGTTTGTACTTTAAGTGCTCCTAGTACATAGTTTAGCTCCAAGCTAATTTGAAACTGTCTCCTCAAACCAATTATGTGGTAATTTATAAAATTGTCCATTTATATCATTTAAACAAGTCAATAACTTATAAAAAGAGTCAAGTGACTAAAACTACACATGCATGCTCTATTCAATTGACACGCCATGAGTTGGAGAAAGATATTTGAATCGGTTTGGAACTAAAAATTTTCCACATGATTACCATTCTGGTGGTCAAGCATGCATTTGCTTAAAGGGTCCTTAGCTTTTCTCTTGTCTTGAACATGGAAAGGTTTCTCTCCAAATTAATTTGGAGAGAAACCTATCAAACTCATCTAATATCTTTTTATTCAATGTGAATTTTGAAAATTTAACTGTTGGATTGCATTTTATTTATGTTCTTAACACGCATTTTAAATTTCATTCAAATTGGATGTTAAATATTATTTGATCAATAAACTTATTTTTATACATAATTTTATACCACAAAAACTTGAAATTTTAACATTTGATTGATGGCATAGCTATTGGTCTTTGATCTTCTTGAAATTTTGCAAGTATAAAGGATATAATTAAAAAAAAAAATGTAATCCAACGGTTACATTTTTAAAATTCACATCCAATAAAAAGATATAAGAAAAGTTTAAAAAGGTTCTCTCTAAACTAGTTTGAAGAAAAACCTTTTCCTCTTGAACTCCTTCATCCTAGACTTATTTCTTCATTCAAAGACCAAAAATTTTTAGTTTTGACAAAATATTTGGTATTACATGAAACGCTTCAAAGTCATATAATTTTTGGTCTTACATGACACACTTCTAAGTCATAATTTAAGAAATTTTTTAAATTAATCATTTTATTATTCAAATTTTGAAGCGATTTTCAAATATCGTTTTCTATTTTATATAATTTAAAAAAATTAATAAATCTATGAATTGCAGCGGACATATAATTAATATTAAATGAAATTTTATTTTAAACTAGATAGATTAAAGATAGCCGAAGGTTTAAGTGATTATTTCTTGAAGCAACCATCAAACGATTGAGTTATTGGGGTTTAGAAATTTGAGTACTTGAGCTTGACCCTTCCCGAATTTGATATAGCAGCCCACTTTTAAAAGGCAAGTAATGCGTGTTAAAGCCGAGTAATGAGACAACCACTTTCATGCTGACAAAGAATAGGCATGAGGGCATCATCCATTGAGAAAACAAACCTAATATATAAACATGTAGATGGACCATTTCATTACTAGTATCTGGACTTTGTGGCCGACGGCTGAATGTTGGTGATGTATAAACTTTAATCTTATAAATAAGACCTCCCGTTTCCATCAAAAAAAAAAAAAAAATCTATTATGTGCTACTTGTCAAAATTATAATCCAATTACTTTACGATGGCTTTTGAGTTCTTCTAAAGACTTGAATGATGCACCTGTTTTATTTTTTTTTATTTTTTATTTTTTATCTTATTTGATTTAGTCAAGTAATCTTAACCACAAGAACAAATATCCATTTCAATGTCTAAATTGATGGTGACAGTCTAATCTACTCTAATTAATCAAACGTCAGACGTATAAATTAAGCAAAGTTTTTTATACGCCCATTGGAAAATGGGATACAAATCATACAATACGTCAATAGTTGCAAGTTGCAACCCTCATGGCCTACTCAATAGAAAAGTTGAGCATTTTGGTAGTTGGAATATTCCTCTGATAGCTCTTCAAGAACAAGTTAACCCACTTTTATTTTGGTATGGTGCTGACATGATGATGAATTTTTGAGGTGGAATAGGTCTTTCTGCTTTGCTGCTGAGGTCGATTGGCCAAAAAGAGGAGGTGGGAGGACAAAAAAATTGAATAAATAAGTTAAAGAAGGAAGAAGAGGCAATCATTTTGCTGGTATTACTTATTAGTTGAACTTCTTTAGGCCCTTGATTTTGAGCCTTCCTGAGTCTTGCCAATGCCTGGACGTTGCTTCCCCAAGGAAGATCAATAAGTATATGTTTGAAATATAATTATGAAAAATTAACTCCAATGGATATCCTTGTATAATAATAAAAAACAATTATCATGGAGTAGATACCATTAATTATGGGTTTGGATCCACGTTTGAGTTTTACGTTTGTCTTTTTTTTTTTTTTTTTTCTTTTTTCTTCTGCACGCGTTTCAGAGGGGACAAAATTAACTGTTCCCGTACTGTTTAACACTGTTCACGCACTATTTCAATACTGTTCATGGGACCCACAGTCACTTTATTCAGTAAAAAAAAATTAAAAATGGATCCCATGGTATTATTCATACATTTAAAAATTATTTTGCTACAGTATTTTCAGTTTCAACAAAAATAAGTTGTATCCAAATGGACCCTAATTCAAATCATATTTTAAGTGTCTCTACCACAACTACTATGAATTATAATTGTTGCAAGAAAATTATTGGTTTGCTCTGAATTCATTTATATAAATAAAAATAGTCAGTAGCCTGTGTAATTCTAGTGAAAATTTCAAAAAATATTATAAGTAATACTATGAATACTATAAATTTTACTGTGTATACCTTACAAACTAATATGTCCCATTAATATAATAATAAAAAGCAATTCAAACATTAATTTAAAATGTTGTTTAAGTGGCACAAATCATATTCTTACCTCATCAGATTGTAAGAGTTTATTTATTTTACAAATTCAGTTTGTAAGTGTTTTGTAATAAAGTTGGTAATGCCTTTAGCATTTTCCAAATATAATCTTCTCTAGGTTTTTTTTTTTTCTAAAAATAAAATTTGATAATTATGGTAGTTATTAATAATAATAAGTACTTATTACCATTTAAAAAAATGTTTTTGTTATGATTGTGTTCTTATATGAAATTATTTATTCTACCATTTAAAGAAAATATGATGTGAAAATGTTTTAATTGAAGATATAATATAGAAGGTTTTATAAAAAATTCGTAATTAAAATATACATATTAGAATGACAACATGGAAAATTGGGGGGCTTCTAAAGCTTATTGGCACAATATCAAGAGGTTGACCAAAAGTTAAATATTTTTGGTTTTATATTCTGGCTTTCATTTTTTAGAAAGTTTTAACCTATGATATCTGCTCCTGATAATAATTTTTTATTATTAGACCAAGACATCAATCAATTTTTAGTATTGGCGGGAATTGAACCTCAAATCTCTTATTCAACTATCAGAAACTTTACTAGTTGAGCTACCTAGAACTTACTATATATTTGAGTTGATAGCCAATGCAATGCACGTGAAAGTTTAATATAATATGATACTCTCTCTCTCTCTCTCTCTCTCTCTCTCTCTCTCTCTCTCTCTCTCTCTCTCTCTCTCTCTCTCTCTCTCTCTCTCTCTCTCTCTCTCTCTCTCTCTCTCTCTCTCTCTCTCTCTCTCTCGTTAAAATATGTAATTTAAAGATGGTCAAAGTTTGACTACAAACTTAATGATAGCCTAAGGCTACAATTTCACTCAATAATTTTTTATTAGATGCAAATTTTGACAAATCTACCATTAGATTACATTTTCTTCTTATATCCTTTATGCTTGCAAAATTTTCAGAAAATAAAAAATCAATAACTATGTCATTAATCAATTATTTAAATTGTAAGTTTTTGTAGTCTAAAATTATGCACAAAAAATAAGTTTATGAATTATATAGTAAATAATATCCGACTGACACAAAATTTTACTTGTATGTTAAGAGCATAAAGAAAATGCAATCCAATGATTAGATTTTCAAAATATGTAGTCACGTTAATTGTTTTAAAGAAAATTGTATTCTTAGACTACAACTAAGTTTGTAGCTAAATTTTGTCCTTTAGAAAATTTTATATGAGAAAATATATACATTTTAGAAGTACTTAAGAATTACTCATACACTTCACCGAAAGGAAAAAAAAATGTAAATGAAAAACAAAAATGCTAAGACCAACCGAGTATTCTCCATATAAAAATCTAATATGATTTTTGATGTCCAAACTTTCAAGTTGTGGTCATTGTGGAAACATTTCTTGGAAAGTGCTTGGAAATTTAATGTAGCCCTAAAAAGCATATATATATATATATATATATATATATATTTGTTAGGTTTTTTTTTGTTGAGAAACATATTTAATTGTTAGGTTTTTTTTTTTTTTTTTTTTTTTGGGAATCATATATAATTGTTAGGTAAATTGAACTATATATATGGAGGCCTATGTAGTGAAGGGTCCTTATTTCCATCATTGTCATCGCAAAAGTTCAGCATGACTTTTATGTTTCTTGCGTTTCTTGGTTATTTCTTATTATTCTTTACTTGTGTTAAATGATTCTTGCATTTTTTTTTCTCCTTTCCAAACGTGCTCATTCAGTCATTCTTGCATGGTTTAGATTTTTCAGGCATTGTCAACAGATCATCACATTCACATTTGGTTTCTTAGAACACTCGTTTTTTTGGCCGAATAGACTTATCCTTTTCTCCATTTGGGTACCTAAGTATCTTTGAAATTATTGTTGTTTATTTGAGATATCTAAATAGACCATCTCTCTCTCTCTCTCTCTCTTGAAGGTTCTCATCACCTTCCGATTCAAATCTGTCTCGTCCTTTTCCAACGCCTAATATATCATATTCAAAACCGCATATTCAATGATACAACAAAAGTTAGGCACAATCCACCGCATACGTTAATAACTACCTTTCTACAAAAATAAAAATTTTAAAAAAAAAAAAAAAAAAAAAAAACCCTATCATACGTTATGACTTATAGCACATGTAGTAAATTGAAATTGCCAAGTAAATGTTACTCTAAGCAAGAGGATATTATGTCTGAATGTATAAACTCAGTTTTCTCACAATATATGGTGAGTGCTACTTATTGTGAGAAGTTGGAGTATGTACCCGACATATGATATACCTTCTTTTCAAAAAAGGTCTAGAGTCTTGACCCAACATTATCAAGGGTGTTATAATAGATACTGTGTCAATTTGCTTGTATATGTAAATTTTGATCTTAACTTGAAAAGGAACTTTACTAAATTATGGCTATTAGCTATTAGATACTCAAAGTCTAACCCTCTATTTTTAGTGAAGTCAACATTATGAGAGTCCCAAGCTGTTACAGTCCTCAAATGCCCACTAAAGCTCGCTATGTGACTAGCTATATTTGCTCAAAAATCTCTCCTCTCTCTTTCTCTCTTATCAATTTCTCTCTGGTGCAAACAGTTTGGTTTTTCTTCCTCCCGATTAATGCTTCTTCATCTTCTCTATCTTAAGGAATTGGATTGGGTTTGTGATAATCTGAGGATTTGTTCAAAGTTCAGAAACTGTTGTGGGATCGAACTCAGTGATGGTGGGTGATGTTATTGGGATCGATGGGGCTCACAATGGTTTATTTGTGGCACTGGGTTTTGGTTGATGAGTTTGATTTTTTTTTTTTTTTTTTGATTACTTGGATTTGATTAGGATTTGCAATATATGTGTGTGTATATATATATTTGTGTTCTCCATGTGTGAAGATCTTAATGTTGCCTAGATTTTCTAATATATGATTTTTTTTTTTAAATTTTCTTATTATTAAAAAATTAGTAATTTTGTAATATATAAATTTATTTTCCAGTAGTTGGAGGGACTTATGGACGGATGGATTAATGATAACAATATATATAAATTTACAGAACTAAATTGATATAAAGATGAAACTTAAATGACGAAAATGATTTTTTTAATATAAAGTAATTAATATTCAACCTTTTGTCTAAATAATTCATCCATTTCACTTTTTTCCTCCCATTAACTTTATAAATTTTATAGATGAGTTTCAGTTAGCTCAATTAGTAAAAAATTTTATAGTTAAAAAAAGATCTGGAGTTCAATTCTCGCATACACAAAAACTCAACCGCTGTCTTGATTTAATAATAAAGAGATATCATCAAAAGCAGATACTATAGATTGAAACTCTTTCAAAAAAATAAAAAATAAAAAACCTTCATAGACCTATATATGATGGAAAAAATTCGGACCTCTAAGTTCACTTTTTTCTTTTATATCTAATCAGAAAACAAATAACTTTATAAACTAGGAAGAGGTGAGCCTAGAAGGACATTGGTAGATGTCAAGGCCTTACTATTCAAGAGATTGTCAGTCCTTTAGATAATAAGTGTGGAAGTCTAGCAAATCATCAACCACACAACCACTAAAGGTGCTACAAGGGTAATCAAAACCACAACCACTAAAGGTGCCAGAAGGGTAATCAAAACCCTTTATTAATCATATCATTTGTTCACAATTTTACTAAAAGATTTCTATTTATTTAAAATTGTTAAGTTAGTAGATAGTTTCTGTTTTAAAATTTTTTTTTAACTCAACAATTTTAAACAAACAATAATCTTTTAATAAAATAATGAACCAATAACATGATCTACCATAAAAAAAAAATAGTAAAGTTTCTCCTAATGCTGACAACAAACCAATAAAAAGTCAAAGATTACATATTAGATTGGAGCTTGCTCAATAAAGCAAGAATCATAATTACTCAAAAAAAAATAAAGCAAGAATCTCCCCTTTATATCCGTTAAACCTACCATCTAGGTGTAACTTGTATATTTGTCAAATTATTGTTACTCATTAATCCTATCCCCAATTCATAACAAGTCACATCAACAAGAATCCAAGACGAAATACTGACAAAAAACAATGAACGCGTTATTTAAGAAATTTCAATAATGTTAAAAGGCTCCACATGTGTAGAAAATAGTTGGGAGTCAAGACTCGGGACATAAAAAATAAATAAAAAAGAAATTTCCAAAATTTCGTCATAGATCATGTCGCCGGTCGCCCCCACACCTTAGTGACACACAAAAAGACACACGTGATTTTTTTTTTTTTTTTTTTTTGCTTTCTTATTTTTATCGAGTCTGACAACCCAAAAACACAAGTACACAACCAACCACCTCACATGTGACAGCCTTTTTTTTTTTTTATAATTAAATATTATTTGTCACAGGATGCTATGTCTCTATCTTTACTTTTTCCTGAACAAAATAAAAAAGAGAAATATCTCTCACCGCTTTTACTTGTTCACCGGAACAACGTGTCTCTAAAAGGCGGTTTGTACTTTGTTGTTTAGTTTGATATGACACGTGGCGAGATAAGATATGAGTTGGTGGCAACGTGCATATTTACAAGCCGCGGATTCTGACAAAACTTCGCCTCTACATTTCGGCTTCTCGAAAATAGATAAAGCCACCAGTCGCGCCACTTGTTTACTTTTCTTTTTTGTTTTTTTGTCGGCGCCTCTTCGAGTCTACGGCTATGGGGTGAGGGGTTTGGCTTTCAAATTCGGCTAAACCTAGTGCGTCCCAACAACTCCCTACATCGATTTTTTAAAGATTTGTTTGACTTTTTTTTTTTTAAAAAAGAAAAAGAAAAAGGTAAACGAAAATAAAATGTACGTTTTTTCTTTGAGGAAAAAGAATATAATCTGTACCAAATCAACACAAATTCTTGAAATTTCGTGTCCAAAAGAAGGAAATTTTTAGTCACATATAGGGTTGGTTCAATTGGTTTGAAGGAGAATTTTGTTGTTTTTAAAACCTATACCAATTAATACACCCTCAAACAAAATTAATCGGAATAGTCAATTCTAGTTGATCAGTTCGGTCTAGGGATTTTTTTACTCAGCTCTAGTCACATACATATTTTTCTAATATTATATGTGATGAAATTTTATAAATTATTGTACCATTAATGACTTATTGGGACGATTATCTTTATTATGGTCATATATATATATATATATATATATATTTTTTTTTTTTTTTTAAGAAATTGAAAATTTACTTAAACCCTAGTTACCAATAGACAAGTAAGGATTTATTTGAATATCGTTTATTACTGAAAATTGAAAGTTAAAAATTAAAAACATTATAGTAAAATAATTTTTAAATGTGTGAATAGTGCCGTAAGACTTACTTTTATTGAAATTCGTACTTACGAGTCACATGAACAGTGCACAAGACTCATAAAAAAAACGCAGACGTGTATCTATTTCCTTTTCAATGCAATCCAAACCCATCCTAATACTTGCAAGATTGAATGATTGAAGACAAAATAATAAATAAAAAATAAATTGTATCTTCATTCATCCAACAAATTAAGAACAGAGTAGTGTAATTAGGTATGGGACAGTTTTCTCAAAAAAAAAAAAAAAAAAAAAAAGTATGGGACTATGGAGATTTTCTTTTATAAGTACTTTTTTAATAGAAATAAGTATTTTTTAATATTATAAGTAATTATTAAGATTTTACAAAAAGTAAAAATACAACAAATAAGATTTTCCATTTTAACCTTTAAGTATCACGGACGTGCCTTAGTAGGTGTTTTGTAGCCCACGGCTCTATGGTTTTCTGCACTAAACTGTATCTCGATCATCAAGTTTCAAATTTCAACTTTCTCGATTCTTAAAAAAAAAAAAAATCAATCTTCAACTTCAACTTCAACTCCTATAAGTATTTCTTTCTATCTATTTTTTTATTTTATTTAAATTATATATTGGAGAAAGAAGGTAAGTTTCAAATTACAAGTAGGGGTCACCACAAAGGATGTTATTGGTACCACCTTTGACGCAATGGTCACTCCACAAGTATAAGTGTTTGTGGGGTGCTATGACCAAGGTTCAAGTCTTTAGAAAAATGATGTTATTAGTTATTATTATTGAACTATCATTTAAACTCCTAGAATAATGAGTTTCAATTAGCTCAATAGGTAAAGTCTTTTTTTTTTTTTTTTTTTGATAGGAAATAGGTAAAGTCTCGTCATCAAACAAAAAATTTGATATTTGAATTTCATCTATACCAAAAAACCAATTGGTGTCTTGAACTGGTAATAAAGAGTTATCATCATGGAGCAAGTAATGGTTGCATATAGAAGCCATAAGAACACCTTGACTTGCCGAAAAAAAAAACTATACTTGCAAATTTTTTCTATACATAATTATATTTTAATTAACATATTTTGTCTACCCTAAAAAAACTATTGAACACTTTGATTGAGAATCTCCTGAATTTGGATTCAATCGAAATAAGAGTAATACTAGGGATAACAAAATTTCACAACATTTCTAGTTTAAACTCACACATGAGTCAACCATAATCTCTAATTTAAATTTATTGATGCTAATGTAGGAATGTTGTGCCTCTAACATTACTCACAAAAATAATCATGACCCCCCAAATACAATAATTAGAGTAATGCTACATACACAACATTTTCACCACAAATCCTAAGTGGAAGACTATTATTAGTTCTAATCTAGACATAGCATGACTCCTATCCTTAAACCCTTAAATAAAAATCAAATAACAACAATAAAAATTAGCCTAAATAATAGCAAAAATGGCCCAAGCAAGAAAAAGATCAGGCAAAAAAACAATAAATTTTACAAAATATTCATTAAAAAATCAATTCAAAAACAAAAAATAAAAATCTTTAATCATTTAGATTCATAACTCATTCAATCCATTTTGTAAAATTATTCAATAATTTCATTTTTTCAAAAAAAAATGGATACGAAGAGAGATGTTGTGGTCATGACTCATGAGTTCTCCTTTGTGGCTTGGTTCACAGTCTCAATATGTATCATCCATTACTCTCTCTCTCTCTCTCTCTCTCTCCTCCATTTGAAAGACCCTCACATATGATTGTCATCTTAGCATTCTCAATTCTCACTTTATCTCTCATTAGTCTCTTTTTGCTTTTAAATTTTGTTAGTTGAAGGAAATTGTTAAATTTTATGTATTTTTAGTGATGTTGATATATTAAAGTTCTCTTTCTATTTCATTTTGTATAATTTAAGTATTTAATAGCTACCTTAGAAAAAATTTATAAAACTGCCACTATAAGGAGCAAATGTCATAAATTGAAATTTGTTAAAAAAAACAAAAAAAAAAAAAAAAACCCAAAACAATGTAACTTGTTGGAATGGAAAAAGCACCCTCCCTAAAAAATATTTACTCATAGTTTGGACAAACTTTTTTTTTATTGACTTATTTTTCTTTTTTTTTTAAATAGATAAAAATAAATTATACTTATACCTAAAAATTGGTTTTAAAATATTATGCATAAACAAGTAAGCTAAATAAATTGAGGAGAAAAAACAAAAACAAATCCGAATGGACACTAAAAGTTTACTTATAACAATTTGAAATTAGGCAAACTACATTATTCACCCTTGAAATTTCATGAAAGGACGCTCCTTCTCCCCTTAAGGCCCTAACATTCTAAGAAATAGAAATGACACTAATTGAGGTTTGTATAAATGAAACTAATATTTCCGTGTTTTCTTATACTATTACTTTACTAATAGAATATTTTATTTTAACAAATATTTCTACTCAATTTATGGTGGAAATGACACTCCCCCATTTGAACTTTGTATGAAGAGTATGAATCTTTTATAAAAGTATAATATTTTGTTAGGGAAGTCACAAAATGAAGAGAATGAACTTATCTATTGCATTTTTGAAATCTCAAGGAGAGAATTAAGTTGTGTCATTTCTTGAAATGTTTCATGAGTGGAGTATATGATTTCATAAAATCTTAAGAGAAAATAGTGTAATTTGCCACAAAAAAAAAAAAAAAAAAAAAAGAAGAAGGAAAATTTGTTTTTATCCCCCTTGCATTAATAGGAAGAAAATAAAATAAAAATAGAAACTTAGGGCTTGTTTGGATCATTTTTTTTTTATCACTCAATTTCCGTCACTCATCACTTATCACTCATAACTTAAAAAACCTCACCTCGTTTGGCACCATCACTCACTTCTCATCACTCAATATTTTTCACACTATTTGTAGGCCCCATACTTGTCACTTGGTCAGAGCAAAACTGTTTTGTGGGCCCCACCATTTTATCTTTTCTCATTTCCCCTCCTTCACCCTTATTACTCTCCCAGAACACAAACCCGAACCCAGCTTCAACCACAATAACAAAACCAGCAACAAAAACAGCAACAACAACAGCAACAACAACAACAACAACAAAATGCGGCCAATCAGATAGTTAATTCCACCTCCACCTCAGTCGGCGATGACGGGACGACATCGACGACGACAAGCCGATACAAAACCGATACAGTGACGGTCTTCGTCCATCAACCGATATAGAACCTATGCGAGATCTTCATCCACGGTCTCGACCAGGACACCACACCGAAACCCCAACCGCCGTGTTCAAGGAATGGGTATTTTGAAACCCATTCATGTGGGTATTTTGAAACCCCAAATCCAAATCCAAATCCAAACCCATCCTTACCCGGTCATGGAGTGCAGCTTCAAACCAAAAAATTATGTGATGAAGAACAAAGAAAAAAAAGAAAAAAAAGGAAGAACTGAAGACCGAACCCAGTGAAAGAAGAAGAAGAAGAAGAAGAAGAAAAAAGAAAAAAAGAAAAGAAACCCAGAAACCCGAACCCAGTGAAAGAAGAAGGAAAAAAAAAAAGGGAAGAACAATGGAGACTGAACTCAAGAGAAGAAAGAAAGAGAAAAAGAATGAGACAGTGTCAGGAGTTGAGTTGACTATACAATGTAATGTGTCCCATCATGTGTGTTTAATTACAAAAATGTCATTGAGTTATGAGTTATGGAAACTGAAAACAGCCAAAATGTGTTTTCAGTTTCTATAACTCATAACTCAAAAATCAAATAATTGAGTGATGAAAACGGAGTTATAGTGCAGCCAAACGGATATTGAGTTATGAGTCCTACCATTTTTGAGTTATGAGTTATGAAAATTGAGAATTGAGTTACAGAAACAAGTCATCCAAACCGTCTTTTTATATTTTCACTTTTACCATTACTTTCCTAGTGAAACTCTCATTTTACCCCTAGGATTAAATCTAAACCAACAAAATTTCCTTAAATTCGTAATATTTAAAACAAATTAAAACCTTACACATGGCTTGTCAATCTTGAAACCTATGACCCTAGCAAAAGAGTAGGAAGGCTTTAGCTGAGAAGAATGCAAGAATAAAACAGAGCTATGACCTCAAAACTGGGCTAGACTCTAGAGTTTGGTGAAAAATAAAGACATTTGGGCGGATGGAAGTCTATCCTAGGGAGAAAAAAGTGTTGAAGAAAGGAAAGCGCTAAAAAGTAGGAGATGTGGTGCCTTCCTCTGGTATTTATGTAGGACTCTATTAATTAAATTTATAGAGCGAACTATCCCGACTGTGGGAGTGACAACGCTACGTCATCATATTTTAAAAGTACTTAATTATTTTTCATGAATTTATGTATAAATGTACAATAAATTCCTTATAGACTAATTTTTATGAACAATGTTACCAACTTAATAATAATAATAATTCTAACATTTTTTACTATAGTTAAGTTGACAAGTTCAATTAATTTCATTATTGACTATATTTTTTTAACCTATTATTAATAACTTGTCCTGTTTGTAAAAAAATTTGTTAAATTATTTGTGTTTATAGACTTTCTTTTGTTTTGTATACCGACACAACCTTGTCAGACAAGACAAGAAGTAAATTTGGTTTAAATTCTCATAATGAATAATCCAAGAAGGCGTGATAAACATTGGTTTCCAGCTTTTAAACACTGTGAGAGACAACATAATGCATATCCAACTCTGTCAAACCAAATTGATTAATCTGAACTCCAAATTGACAAGACGCAAAGGACAAAGGTGCAGTGAAAGCAATGACTCAAGTGGTGTAGTACAGAATGCATGGAAGAAGTTAATGAGGACTAAAAAACAAATACATGTAGATTTAAAAACCTCCTCTAAAAGTTCAAGTGGAAAATTTTTCCAACCAGTCAGTCTCACTCAATCAGAGGTTCCCAATTGAGGATTGAAATTTCATATTTTGTGTAATGGTTGCCCATCGAGCACTTAGTGACATACATAACATGGTTCATGTTCCCTAGTTAGGTATTTTAGACTCGATGAACTTGAGATCACATCATTAGAGGAAGAGTAATACTACAAACATAAACTATTTATGATATTTTTACAAATTATTGATCTGACTTTAACATTTCTCAAATGGTTATTGATAAGTATAAATGTGATATTAGTGGTGGATCCATATTAGAACTAATAAGAATTTGCCACATTAATAATTTGTAAAAATATTGTAAAATAATTTGTGTATGTAGCATTACTTTTAAAGGAATGGATTTGAATGATAATCAACCCTAGCTGACTCCTTTTGTGTCTCTTATGAAAGAACAAGGAATTTTGCAATCAATTGTGATATAATTTGGATGCAAAGATTAGGGAGACATGTACAATTAATTCTATCCAAGTGGCCCAACAAATTAACAAAACAACAAATGAAAAAAACAATATATTGTAACCACCTACAATCATGGGGAAAAAAATCAAGGCTAAGATAATTATGCTAGTCACATATGCTTTTATGCCGCAAAATGACTATTCAAGTTGCAATTGAGAATTTTTTTTTTTTTTTTTTTTTTTTTTTTGGAGAGAGTTTCAACCTATAGCGTTCGTTTTTAAAGATAGCTTTTTATCATCAGACCAAAACGCCAATAAGTTTTTGATGTAGGCGGGGATTGAACCTTAGATCTCTTATACAATCATTAGAAACTTTACTAATTGATTTAGCTGAAACTCACTTGCAATTGAGGATTGGATATACACTAATGTTAGTTTCTTTAAGACCTTTTCTTTAAGACCTTCTCTCCTCTCCTAGTGTGTGTATTAAAATACTTAGTATTTTCAAAAAAAAAAATTGCAATTGAGGCTCATTGTAATTATTTATAAACCTAAGTTTATTTAGTGAACACTCAATGTGAGACTCAACACACACCCGCACAATACACACTCAAATAATCAAATCAAATTAAGTTCGCACCATTTGAGATATCATATTTTAACTAAGGATTTTCCTTAAAAAAAAAAATTAACTAAGGATGATGCTCTCTTTATTTGTAAACCTCACTAGTGTCTTGAATTCATTGTAGTAGGCATTAGATCTGTTTTGAGTACATGTGAGTGTTAGCAAGCACTTCATGTCTTTAGGCATTGTATTCCTTTAGCTTATTTGTTTTCTAGTTGGGCTCTGTTTTGTAATTGTGAAGGGACATTAACATATCGGAAATCTAACGTAAAAATGCTCCCTGAAGGATTGGAAGATGCCAAGATGGGGACTAGATCCCAAACTTCTTTTGTTTATTAATATAGTATGGTAGTTAGCCCAAAAAAGAGGGTTTAAATTAAAATGATTTTTAATTTTTAGAATTTAATCTGAAACTAACAAACCGTATATTTAGTTTTTAATATTTTTAAACTTCAAGGTCCAAAATTAATGAAATTTTAGGATTTGATTGAAAATAATTCTTAAGAAAATAGAGTTTATATTGTAATTTACCCAAACTTCTAGAGTTCTATTTCCATCTCATAACTCGAGAATGATAATGGGTCAAAATATTTGAATTCTAGATATTTCTGTTAGAATTTAACAAGAAATGGCTTCTCAAAAAAAAAATAAAAAAAATTATCAAGAAATGCCAATTAATTATGCTACAAGACTGTTAGCCCCTTAAGTTGATTTTTTCTACTTTAAAATACTTAAAAGGCAATATTACTTTAGGCGCACGAGGATTAGGGCAGGTAACACTAGTTAGAAATTTTAACTAAAATACGAATGTAAAACCTAAATTTAAAATGAATGGATAAAATTTTACAAGTTCAATGTTGGATTTAACCTCAATATTCTACCGGATTCCATCAGAAAACAGAAAGTCAAAAACAGTAATTTTGTTTTTCTTTGAGAAGAAGGAAAGAAAAACAGTATTGATTTGAATTCCGTTGGATCAATAATAGTAATTAATTATTATATCAGTGAAAAAATAGCAATACTTGAGTAATAATTAAGAATTTGTTAAGCTCCAACAAAGGTAGTTTGAGCAAATGAGAAGTCAGCAGAGAGGTTATACGCTATTCACAAGATTATATCGTTCAAAGTGTTTACTATAATAAGGCTAATGTAAAAAATCAATGTGCCTTAAAAATGATGAAACCTCAAAATTGCACAGCAAAGCAAAGAAAAAACAGACCTTAAGACCGCTTCACCAGTGACCACACTGAGGCTACACCGCAAAAGTGTTAGGAAATCTTAAAAAGGAGGGGACAAAACCCAAACCAGTAAAACCATATCCACTTGATAAAATTGGGAAAACTAAAAAGTCGGGGGAATCCAAATTCAATCAAATATAGTTAAAAATTGACAGAGCAAAAAAAAAAAAATAAATAAAAAAACACAAATCAAACCCCCACACCACACCCCACAGAATAATAGAGAAGAAAAAGTTTACGTGGCGGAATTTGTTTTTCTTATTATGCCCCCTACTTTCTCCGCTTAACACGCGCCTGTCACACCTCTTAAATTATTCTTTTAAAAAAAAAGAACAAGAAAACCAAATCCTATCTCTCTTTTCCAACTACTATATATACCCACTTCCCATTTCTCTTTCCGTCTCACCCAAACATCTCGCATCATATCTCTTTCTCTCTTTCTAAGGAAAACCCAAAAAAAAGGGGGAATTCCTATTCCAAGATTCCCACCCATTACTATTTGTCTCTTGCTCTCCTTGCTTATATTTCCCACCATTTAAGAATTCTGAATTCCCAACTTTAACCAAACACCCTTACTCATTTCTCATACTTTTTTTAAAAAAAACACCCCTCTCTTTCAAAAGGAGGAAAAATCTTTTCCTCTAGCTAGGAATTGGATTTTATTTTTCTGAAACTGAGGAACGCTTCTTTTATTTCTTTAATTGGCATATAATGGAAAACAAAAGGAAGCTGGACGAGAATGACTCGGATTTGAACTCGCCCGAGCCAAAACGTATTCGTATTGACTCGGATAACTCGGCCGAGTCGACTCTTGTTAACTCGGAAGACTCGGATTTGAACTCGCCCGAGACGCACCTTTCCGAGGAAGACCTATTCAACATATTAGACGACTCGGACATAGTCACTGACCGTGACCCGGCGATTCAAGGCCTCGACTCAGTGATCAAAAGCTTCGAGGAAGAAATACTAATTCCAGCTGCAGCGCCGCCGGCGCCGGCGGTTATCGACCAAACATCAGACTCCGGCGAGTCCCAGCCGGAGCTCGGTTACCTTCTCGAAGCTTCCGACGACGAACTCGGCCTCCCGCCGACGACCTCCTCCGGTGAGGAAATGAAAATCGAAGCTGTGGATTTCGAGGCGAGCTCAGCCGGTCCAGAAACCGTTGGATTGGATGGGATCTTGTTAGGGTTCGAGAACGAGATTCCGAGTTACGACTCGTTCGAGTTTGGAATCGGTGTTGACTCGGAGAGTAATTTGCACGATAATAATAGCGAGTTCGTGGCATTTGGAGGTTTGTTTGATTATTCGGATCAGAGCTATGACCCGGCTGGTGATTCGGAGTTACTGTGGCGACCCGAATCGCTGCCCGCTTTGTAGTTATATATATATACACGGTAGATTTGTTGTTGAAAAGGATAGTTTGTAAATTTTCAAAAGGAAAGGGAAATTAAAAAAAAAAAATGGAAATATGTATATCTAAAATTTGAAACCGTCTTTGTCTTGTTCTAAGATTCTAGCCGTTGACACCCATTATTTTTAATTTTATTCAATTTTAGTGTCGGTTTCAAAAACTTTGATTGAAAAATATTTTTTGAAATTAAAAGTAGCTTAGCAATAAGCTACAATATGACATCAATATCAATAATTTATTATTAGACCAATAATCAAGAACATGTCAAAAAAGCTAAAAATATGTAGTTTGAAAAATGAAGTTCAAATTCTCGTTTGCCTAGGGCCTGATAATGTTATTATAGGAATATTGTTTATATTTTTTGAAAATATATATAAGTGTAAAATTATGTAAAAATATGTGTAATATTTAAATACTAAAATCTATTGTTTAAACAATGATAATGAATGGTCTCTATTTTCGCAATCAAAAATAAAAACAAAATAACCCAACAAAAAGAATTGGGACTTAAGAGATTTTTAGTAACATTGTTTAAATATTGTGGAAATATGTGTGAGTGAAAAAATGTTATGGAAATATGTATTGTGTTGTTTAAACAACTATTTTTGTTATCTATTCAACAGTGCCAAATGGGCCTTGATGTTTAGAATACTATATTTTTCATAATTTTTTTTTTTTTTTTTTATGTACTTATGTTTATATTACTTTTATTATGAAGGTACTGCTAACATGTTATATAGTATGTCATATTTATCATTGGGGATTTATTTTTAAGTTTTCGTCATTAAACTTATTATAAAATAAATTTAAAACAAAGGGTTTGAATTTGACAAATTGGGGAATAATTTAGGTACAAATTATTTTGTGCAATAATATTAATACTTTACATATGAATTTAAACATCTTAGATATTTCTTTATCTCCCTTCTTAATAAGATTGCATTTATAAACATTTTATAAAATGGTCATTTCTATATACTTGAAAATTGATGTGATGTAATAATATATGTTAATGATGAATTGTAATTCACATTAACTTTGAGGAACGAGAAAGATAGTTTGATGTGTGACATTAGTGTGATGTCGGTTTTAAGATCTTCGTTGCTTAAGATAGTCATCTCATAAAATAAATAAAAAATTCTCTTTTCAGTGTAGATGTGTTTGATGTGTGACATTAGTGTGATATCGGTTTTAAGATCTTCCATTCTTAAGATAGCCATCTCATAAAATAAATAAAAAATTCTCTTTTCAATGTAGATGTAATAATATATGTTAATGATGAATTGTAATTCTCATCAACTTTGAGGAATGAGAAAGATAGTTTGATGTGTGACATTAGTGTAGTATCAGTTTTAAGATCTTTTATGCTTAAAATAGTCAACTCATAAAATAAATAAAAAAATTCTCGTTCTTAGTGTAAAGACGGTGATTGTACCTTATTCTAATAAAGAAAGTAAGAATTTATAGGTTTCTTGGCGAAGAAACTATGAATTTATAGACTTGGTAATTGGCACATTTGTTCCTTAACTGTAACCATTATCCTAGTTGTGCCTCAAATGGAGATGCTACCATCACGGACGAGATTGGAAGAATTACTTAGCTGATGGGCAAGAATCATAGCTTCTAGTTATTGTCCCCTATGAATGTAGAATGGGTCCCAAATTTTTTCTTCTTTGGGACATAGTTGGACATCATTTTTGTGTTCTGAAATTAGGAGATTATTCATTCATGGTAACTTGGTAAGCCTTGTCCAAACCAAATCTTTTTTTGTGGACAATGCGATTAGACAACCTCTTACCCGCATATGTAAAAGCTTTTAAAATTTATAAATTAAAAAAGAAAAAGAAAAAGAAAAAAAAGGTGAAGATGCCATTATTCTTAGTAGTAAGATAATACATGAGACTCATTGGACAATTGAGTGCAAGCAGATTGTAAAATAATTGTTATCTTTTAAACGAATCTCTTAGTGGACAAATGGTAAAAAAAGAATCTCTTAGGTCTTATTAGTGTCGTAAGATAAAGAGAAATGACATATTCACAATAATTTTATAACAAATTTTAAGTGACAAGTTATTATATGTGGACAAAAATGTAATTTTAGTTAAAAATTTAAATTAGAACTAATGACAAATTACCACCTAAAATTTGTTGTGAAAATGTTGTGAATGTAACATTTCTCTATGATTTTAGTATAAAGAAAGAAATTTGCGGATTTGGGATCAGTATTTGATTCTCTTTATTTTCTTTAATATAACAAGGAAACAATTTTTACAAAAATGACATAATCCAACCTAAAATGAAGGGGGGATTAGAAAACTTTTAAGCTCACCTAAATTCAAACGTGTTGATTAGAACAATGACGAGGAAAGTTGGTGCCTTAAGAAGGGGATTAGAAAATTCTAGGCTCAACTAAATTCAAACATGTTCTTTTCTTTTTTTGGGTTGTTGTCGCTAAAATCAATTCAAACGTTTTTATTAGAGGAATAACAAGCCGAGTGGGTGCCCTTCCCGTCTTTGACTGGATTATATTCTTTACTGAGCCACAAACTTCGGAAACGTAAATAACCTCCCTTAGCAGTTTCCTTCTTCTTTGGGAAAGGTCTAAAGAAACTTCAAGAATGCAAACAATTTGTGTCAGCAAATTTGAATTACAGGTCCTCACATTTATAGCTTATTAAAGATGGTTTGCATTAACCATTGAAAAAGATTGTGTTGTTAGTCTGGCTATACCCGTAAGCACCTACGATTTAGCAACTTGTCAATAGAGGGAAAGTTTTGGATTTTGATGGAAGGTTAGAAATACACAATGGAACTTTTCAATTTGGGGCAAAGATATATAGATTGGATAAACATAAGAAGATTTTGATGAAAATATAATAACAAAGAAAAAATAAAACAATATAATATGTGTAATGTGTTAATTTTGTAATTTTATTAATTTTAATTGATAATAAGTAATATTTTCGTTATTTAATGTAATAAGGACATAATAGTAAATTTATATAAGTTACATTTTCTATCCTCTCGCTTTTTTCCTCAACCAAACAAAAGAATTTTTTAACTTTCAATTTTTTCACCCCTCAAAAATCGGAAAACTATTGAATACTCTAGGGGCCTCTCACATGAATTATGGGTCTCACTATAAATTTAATTAGTGGGACTCACAGTTATGTGAGAGGAAAGAGTTTGCATTTATGATACTCCGAAAGTATCAAATAATTACCCTCTCAAACCAAAGAGAAAACTGAAATCATTTTTATCTTCTCACTTTTCCATTTCCTCTGCATTTTTTATCATCCTACTTTTTTATACCTCCAACCAAACAGATCCTTACGTTGGCCAATAAACTCATGCTTAAATATGTTAATTTTTAAGACTTCCGAGTCAATATTGAAACCAAGTTTGCTCCCTTTCGGCCCCTAGATTTTTTTTAGTCTCCATTTATCATTATTACATCCACTCTTACTTCTTTGGTGGGACTTTTGTTTGTTCACAACCATGTAATTATTATTTTTTTTGTCTCATAACGTTACTCATTGGGCTAATAATTGTAACTGAGTTAGGTTTATTAACATCTCTTCTCCTCTTTGACGGTTTTTTTCCATAGTTTTAAAAACTGGGCCAGACCAACTAATCTAACTAGTTGAATCGGGCACTAATTCGGTCCAATAAAAAGCTCCAAAACTGGCCCAAACCAGTTCTTTTGACCTTTAAAACCATGGTTTTTTTATTCCAAAAGCAAATTACTAAGAAGCTTTTGTAAACAAAAATTGGGCCAAAGCAGGAAGGCCCAATAATTGAACAAAACTGGGTAGAGGCAAGATTCGGATTCCAAGTACTGGACCAGTAAACGGATCACAAAAACACAGATACATATCTTGATTCTCTGATACCTTATCCCCACTCACAGCCAGTAATAAAACACTTCACACAACTCTCTCATCACTCACTCAACAATGGCTCTAACCATAGCCAACGGTGGTGGTGGTGGTTGTGGCAGTAGTAGAGGTGGAATCCTCTACAGCAACCCCACCAAACACCACTTCACCAGCCTCCCCATCAAGCGCCACCTCCTCTTCCCACTCTCAACCAGAACCACCACCACCACTCTCCACATAGTCTCAGCCAAGAAATTCTCCTCCAGAACCGGACGACTCGACGGCAAGAACCGGAGGAGCAACACCACAACCAAGGACCAAGATGAAAACCAACAACGTAATGACTTGGTGGACAATAAGTTTAACAGTATTGAAGGTGGTGGTGGAGTAGGTTCTTTTGAAGATGGTGTTGTTGCTGCTGCTGCTGCTGATGGATATGTGTTGCCAGAGCTTCCGGGTGACAAGCCTGACTTCTGGGAAGGACCTCAGTGGGATGCTTTTGGTTTCTTTGTTCAGTACTTGTGGGCTTTCGGCATCGTTTTCGCGGTATTCTTCTTTTGCTTTCCTTCATTTCTTCTTGTTCCTGTGGTTTTGTTTGCTTTATTTTCTTGTTTCTAAGTTTGTTTTTATATATGTTTTTCATAATTTTGATTGATGGGGTTTTAGTTATACTCGTTTTTTTGTGATTCTGCTGTGATAATTCGATGCTATCTTGTTGAGTTGGAAAATTAATGTTAGTATGAATGTATGATAAACAAGAAAAAGTTAAGCTCATTGAGACTGAGAATGAATTGTAGATATAAAGAAAGCAACATAACTGCATCGAAAGTGACACAATCCTCTTTATAGTTCCCATTCCAAACGACTTTCTCCTTCTCCACCACCCCTCTTTGTGACTCCAACTATAAAAGACAGGTTAATTTATTTGTCACGTCCAATTGGCACAGCCCCAACTTTGAAACTCCTAGAGAAGGAGTGCAAAAGGTCAATCAACTTAATTTGTTTTAAATTTTATGTTACTGAAGCTGGGATGAAGAAGATATCATGGCATAGGTGCTCTAAACAGATGGCTCTTACTACGTTAGAATATTGATTAAATGCCAAGATTCATCTTTTTCCATCAACTTAGGCTTTTAGGGTAAGTGGTAAATTGTCATATGGTATTTGAACAAATGATTCTGATAAATGAATGAGTGAACAAATTAAGGGTTAATGAGGGTATGTGGATCTAGCATGATTGCTTAAGGGAATGAGGGGATTAAGAAACAATATATATCAATAAGAATGATACAAGATTGTTCCAAATTATACTTATGGTGGAGATAATTGTTAATAATAATGTTTAGGGCTACAATTTTGGGATTTCTTTATTTCCTCGTCTTGACTTAACAAAGAAAATGAAAGAGCACAGAAGTATCTATATTAAGCCTTGTTATTATATCCTTGAATGAAAATTCAGAAGCCTTTGCACATGTGAAGGTTGAGAAACCTTATTTTTGTACAGAGAACAAATGCTGAGCTTTATGATCTTTATGTAATGCTGATTCAAATGAATTTACAAGTTTTCTACTTATTATGCACATTCTAATTTGACATGAGGAGGTAGCTTCTTATGACCATCAAGGCTTATATTTTGCACTTCTTTCTTGACAGCTGATTGCATGTGGGGTTGCTGTGGCTACGTACAATGAAGGGGCAACAGATTTTAAGGAGACTCCTGCATACAAAGAATCAATCCAATCTCGAGAGCTTTTGGAAGAACCAGATGCATCAACCTCAGATGTGTTTGAGTCCAACCCAACAGAAGTGGCACCTAGTTTGGAATAGTATCTCTATAGTGAGTGAAAACAAGGTTTACTTCTGGGATATGATATAATTGTAGACAAAGAAACATTCCAATGAGGACATCAGTCTTAGTAGGTAAATTTTCTGCATATATGTTGTAACTTTGGGATTTGATACAGGAAAATTTGGTAGTATGCATTGAGTTTACAAACAAATTGTTGAAACATCTATTGATATGATCTCTGCTGTTTTCATGTACTTTTACCAAGGTTCTGAGATTTGGTTTTGGGTAACTTTCTGTGATAGCCAAATTTCCTGGTTGAAACATCATGTAAACAGAAAAACTTTTAGTCGAAGGCAGGGGTTATATATTGCTTTCCGATATACATTGATCTTTTGAAGATTGAGATATGGCAGTAGGACATGCATTTTTGCAGGTAGCTGTTTAATTTGACACACCAAAGATTTCCATGAGAACCTTGATGACCACCAAAGTGATCTCTACAAACTGATTTTTGTTAATTGGCAATTAAATATGTCATTTTTTTTTTTTGGTTAGAAAAGGCACTCCAGCTTGAAAATGCCTTTAGCATTCTTCCAAGTAACCCATTATAACCATAAACTATTGTAATTTTATTCCAACGAAATATATGATAGCATCCAAATACAAATCAAAAACCATTTTTAACAAGGGTAGTAAACAAGTCTTCAATCCTAGACACTAAGATTTCATAAACACCTCAATACAATAATTTTGTCAACAGAAAAGCCGCCATAGTTGTCACAAGTGCAAAATCAACATCCGTCTTCAATTTGGTGCTGGTGCTGGTGCTTCTGCCAAAGCCTAATCCCGTAATGTTGGTTCTGGGTGCTACTTGAACCACTGGAGAAGCTGAAACTCCAATAGTAGCAGAGGATTATGACAAAAGCAATGTAGAAATTAAACAGCAGACAACTAAAATTTCTGATTGGAAATGCCAACCATAATGGATGGTCAATCAATTTCTAAACTACAAAGATGTTAGTATTAAACATTGTATGCATACCAGCAACAGTCGAGTTTGCATTACTCCCCTGAGTAGAGTTGGTGTTTGTCCCAAGGGAAACTTGAGAACCGGGTGGATTAGAAGGCACATTTATTCCTTAAGCAGGAAAAAAAAAGTATATAAGAAAAGAAACATATATTAGAAGAAAATCAATAAAACCCACAAATCTGCTAGCATAATAATAAATTTGCACAGGTAAACCATGTTCAGTTTTAGGAATCCCACAAAACAATGTGCAGTTATATAAACAGAGATCACTCTAGCCAGGAGATGGGATGGGAAACAAATTTTGGATTATAACACAGAATTGCCATGCTTTATACCTGAACAAGTAGAGATGTTAGCTTGAAGGCTGCAAAGAACAGGAAGCTCCAAAGCAAGTGTGGTGTTAATAGGGAAAGAGCTCAAGGTAGTGCCATTAAGCAAGAGGCAGAGGCAATGGGGTTCCTGGCTGTAGAGTTGCTTGAGGTTGGTGCAGCACATAGGTCCTGGTGACTGGGCTGTGCCCTGCACAAATGATGCACAAGGGGTCAGTGGAATCAGGCGTGGTGCACATTGGGCTATGGAGGGGCTTGAGGAGCTGGGATCTTGGGAAAGGATGGTGGTTAGGAAGGAAATGAAAAGGAGTAGAATCAGGGTGGGGAAGGCAATAGGAGTTTGAGAGTGAAGAGAAGCCATGGTGTTTTCTTGCTTAGAGACATTAGTGTGGCCAAAAGTGTCTAAAATAGATGAAAGTGCATAGTTTGAGTGTGAGTTGCCACATGCATGGTGTGTGTTATTCTACATGCACTTCTTGTTCTCTCTCTCACAGGTACATAACTAACAAGCTGTACTTCTAACTTTCTAAGCTCAAGAAATGACACTTGTAATTAGAAAATTAGAGCCCAAAATTTGATGTGTAATTACAAAACTTGCCTTCTTTTAGCTCATTTTTGACTGACAAACGGATAAGACATGTATTATTCTTTCATTGCTTTTAAGAACGATTTCAACCTATGATTTTGTAACCCATTTCTCAAGTTCAAGGAAAAAAAAAAAAAACTTTTTTAAGTAAATAAGACCAATAGGTAAAATTGTCCTTGACTCCATTCACATGATTGTGAAATCCATATTTTACCTTGAGGTAAAAATTCATATCATAATTGATCAATATGAAATGCAGGGGCCGGGTGGTCATTTCACATGTGACACTTAAGGATTGTTATCAAATCATTTGAAAGAATGATTTGAATTGGTTCAAAATTGATTTCAATGTCTTCTTGGGGAAAATTTTGATTTCAATGTAAACATGAACATGCACGAAATTAAATCTAATTGAATTTGATTGGTCCTTTTAAGGATTGTGATGGAAAGCTTGTATTTAATAACCTTACAACATAATTTGAGAGCTTTATAAATTAGGAAATTAAAGACAATTTATTGTGTGTGGTAGTCTTTATTTATGTTTTATGATGAGTTGGAGGCTAGGCAGTTGATGGGTTTTGATTTTCTAAATTAGGAAATTAAAGATGATGTATTGTGTGTGTGGTAGTCTTTATTCATTCATTTGTAAAACCCTGATATGGTATGGTGGGATTAGAGAGTGTAAGTAAGGGGTTTTATACCAAACTCTTTGCATATATACCTTACTTAGGGTTCATTGCAAAATAATGATCATCTAACATTCTTCTTTTTTTTGCATCTTAGTATAACTAAGCTCATGTTCTCGCTAAGTATGCTTCTATAAGTGTGCGTTTGTTTAGCAACGCATCTGCGTTATTGCTGCATTTGCGTTTTTTGGCTAGTTCCATGGCACTGTTCATAGACCAACCAAAGCACAAAAACACATGAACAGTAGCAAGTGAACATTGTTTTGCTTTTTAATTAATATTTTGCTATAGTGTTTTCAGCAATAAGTTTTCAGTTTTTAACAAATAAGCGATATCCAAACAGATTCTAAATATGTTATTTATTTGTTGTAATATGTTCTCCCTCACTCCTTCAATGATATCTTTATTTATCAAAAAAAGATTATAACTAAGCTCAAATTAAGGAGTTTGTGACTTATGCAAAGAGGAGAAAGATAATGAGCTTTTATAAATTAATGTTTTTGCAAATGCGGGGTTTGTTGGGGTTTATACTCTATACTAGAGAAGAAGGCGACAGTTACTCCATAACCTGTTAATGGATGATCTATCAGAAAAGTCACTACTATATTTAGAAAATGACCTAGTTAACAAGTGTTGAAGCGTATTGTTTAAGGTTGAGTTTTTATTGCAATTGATAAACTTTTTTACTTTTTTAGAGAGTCACATAACATTTAGTAAGGGGTATTTGGTTATTAATTTTTGCTACTTTCCAATATGGACTTGCTTAATTCTTCCTCAACGATGTACTTCGACATTTGTTTACAAAATCCTTAATAAAACTATCGCATAAAGCCTGAACAGTACATTGTTTTCTTTCCATATGATCTAGTTAGCTCCATGTATGGAGAGTTTCTTAAGAAATCACTAGGCAAGTTTGTTTTCTTTGGGTGTGTAAATTGACCTGAAAAATATAGCCTCATGATAATTGGACAGTACATCAAACAACTTAGCTGTATATTCCAAATAAATTGAGTAGCATCCGAGTCCTTTTCTACCAAAGAAATAAATAAATTACAAATTTTGGGATTATTTTGATTTTATCACTTTTGTCCATGTTTATTGATGAGTTGACCGTTAAATTAAACCTTAACTAAAAAAAAAAAAAAAACAGTTCTATTGTTTTTTATTTTTTATACAAGACAGAAATTTTACTCTAGTCTAATCTATGTGTATATGAGTATAAAACCCCTTTTTTGGAGGTTTTTAAACTTCGATTCTTGTCTCTCATACCCCAACAAGCACTTAAAATTGAGGAGTGACTATCGCGCCAAATGGTGTGCAGTGGTAATTCTAATGTGTTAAAATCACATCGTTTTATCCACACACACAAATAATATAACTCTTTTTAATTTTTGTTTTCTTCTCTCTTTCTTCTTCTTCTTCTTATTTCATCCTTTTTCTCCCATTTTTTCAATGGTATGCACCACCATACAGCCACGACACTTGATCCCTAACCATCGCGAGATCACCTCCAGCAGAAGTTCGTACCAAGTCCTCAATCCTACACTAACAAAATCATATAGAGATTTTAATTAAAAATCAAGACCAGAATCAAAATTTACCCAAATCAATAATCTTATAGTTTATATAAAAAATTCAGCCTACGCCTTTCAATCCTATGAGTACCACAACCAAGCCTCATTGCTAGTGTCCATCGCCATATCACCACTACACTAAAGACCACACGCTTATTGAAGCCCAAAAACCCTCACTGCTACCCAAGAATATGATTTCCAATTTTTCCCTCTTGTTGTACTCCATTTACCAATCCTCTCTTTAGTAGAAAATTAATAAGAATCGCAATTCAAGGAAAAAGTATTACTTTCTTTATCATTATCTTCCTCAAAACTCTAGAGTTTTCCTAGTAGAGGAAAAAGTATGCATTGAGGTGAGGAGTCCGTGATTGTACTGGGGGACGCCAACAACTGAATCGAGGACTCAGGCAACTTGTTTAAGAAACCAATTGGACACAACGCATCAACCTCGTGACCCTCCCATGTTTTTAAGGCTAATTTACAAATTAATTTAATCCTATAATTTTTGTCCCAAAAATTCAATTTAGGTATGTAAATTTTGATTTATTCTTTTCAGTCCTATGTCTACAACTTTCCATTAAATCGGTTGTTGTTATGTGCTTCCAAAATAACGTCCTACGTTTGGTTGGAGGTAAAATAGGAGTGATAGAAAAGAAATGAGAGAAAATAAAATTTTAGATTGTTTGGTAAAAATAGAAAAGTGGGAGGATTTTTGGTGAGGTTCAGCCATTTTCTTCTCTGGCCCCTCAAAAAATTGAGTTCTCCATGTTTTTAAATAACAAGTACTTGTTTTCAAAAACAAGTACTTGTTTTTGAAGAAAAAGTGTGAGTTCTCCAATTAGTACATGTCACCTGCCCCTCCTTTCTTCTCTCTTTTGCAAGCCACATGAGTTCTCCAATTAGTACATGTCACCTGCCCCTCCTTTCTTCTCTGGCCCCTCAAAAAATTGAGTTCTCCATGTTTTTAAATAACAAGTACTTGTTTTCAAAAACAAGTACTTGTTTTTGAAGAAAAAGTGTGAGTTCTCCAATTAGTACATGTCACCTGCCCCTCCTTTCTTCTCTCTTTTGCAAGCCACATGTGTCTCTCACACTTTTTTTTTTTTTTTTTTTTCAACATGCTTTTATCGTGTCTTTGCTTTTTTTTTTTCTTTTTTCTCCCTTTTCTTCTCAACGTGCTTTCTTTGGAAAAGTAAAATTTTTATTATTTAATGATCAAAAACAATTATTTCTTATATTATATAATAGAGATATAAGAGTAAATTTATACAAACTATATATTTTATCCATTCACTTTTTCATCCTCCCGACCAAACACTATGAGCGAAAACTAAAATATTTTCTATCCTCCCATTTTTCTATCATTTTTCTATTTTTTATCCTCCTAGTTTTCCATATCCCCAACCATGAGAGAAGGACTACATTAAATATGGAAAAGAGTTATATAACTAAAATGAATAAATTCGAAGTTATAAAATTGAATTGAATTTTAGATAAAGTTAGAGAAAGTAATTTTTAATTAGCTTATTTTTAAATATAAGGGATCAAGACTACCTTAAAAGATGCAATTTACAATTTAGTTCATTATTAAAAATATTTAAAACAAACAACAACAACAACGGCTACAATTATTTTGTTACTAGATGAAATTTGTTTATAAGATGTTTTGATTTTTTTTTTTTTTTTTGATTTTATAATTACAACAAGATAGGAGGGATTTGAACAAGAAATATCTTGAAAATGCTGAAAGTGCGGATTAGTTGAGTTATAAACCCTAAGCGATATTTTGCCATTATAATATAACAAATGAAGTGCTAATATGGAAGCTGTCTACTTTTCTTGATAAGTTCTACAAAAGGAATTTGTGCATAGTTTCTATTCTTAAACAGAATTTAATGTTATGCGTGGTGGAATTTTTCTGGAACCGTATACGGTATACTATTGGCCCTTTATCAGAATTAAAGGAATTAGCTTTATGCTTAATGATAGCGTAAAGATGGAGGAGAAAAAAAAAAGTTGTGGAATCTTTAAAATAAGTGAGGTCAAACCGTAAAAGGTTTACAATATACTAGGTTTATTTGAATCCCTATCTAGGTTGAATTAATCAAGCATCTACAAGTTTGCATGATTAAGCATTTGCATATCAGACAATGTAAAATAGAAAAATGACTCAATTTTACATATCTAATCATGAAAGCTACTTACATTGGTCAAAATAAAGATGTGTAAATTTATAAAGTTGCTACAATAATTGTGTAAATGTACATGGTTAAAAGCATTCACATCAATTTATGCAAAATTTTACACTATATTTCATTAAAATTAAATATCAATTTTTCTTATTTTTTTAATTGTTTTTATTTTTTACACACGACAACAACAATCCACTATATTCCTTCATCATTGGGATATGTATGGAAAGAATAAAAAAATAAATCCAAAATGAATAGTGCTAGTTTAAATTTACACGTTTACCATAGCAACTATATGTTTTTACACAACTTTACATAACCTGATGTGAGGTGAATTTTAGGTTTGGTTGGCTAAAATATTGTTCTTTTTTCTATCATATAAGCATTGATATGAGTGCTCTTAGAGTATTCGTATCAACTCGTGCAAAAATTCATATTTATTTTAGTATAAGAACTTACTTTTTATATTTTACACTCATCTCAGATTATTTATTCTACATTCTATTTTATTTAAATAATAATTTTGCATTTTTTTTATTATTATTATCTTCATATAGAGAGAAAAAATTAGAGCACTTGCATCAATGCTCAATACTTGTATAATAAAAAAAGTATTACATTTTAGCTAGCTAAGATCATACATAATTCGCCTATATCAAGCTATGTGAAATTGTGTAAAAATAAACTTTTTTGTCGTTTATGCTTGCTATGTGCTAGCATTGGCAAACACATATGTTAGGCATACTAAAAAGCACATACAAGCATTGTATAATTGTTCAGAAAGTGTTCTTTTGCGCTCTCTTTTTCTTATTTGGAGAAGTCTATGAAAAAAGCAATGCCTTTCCGTTTTGCACAGTAGCCTCCATAAACAAGAAAAGGATGCTCTCCCTTAATGCAACGCATAAAATATGCAAACGCAATTGCAAAGAAGCCAAGAATAACGAACATACTACTCTATATTGCATTCCCAGCCTCTACCTCTGCAATAGGAGAATCAGATTCTGAATTGAACAGAAGAATTCCCACGAATGATTGAAAAAATAAACCAGCTCATAAACCATGATATACATTTTATTCTCAAGACCTCGTCATTGCCCTTTAATATACACTTTTCTCTGTCTTCCATTCAAGCATTTTGGAATTCTGAAACAGCTTTTTCTCTCTCGCTCGTTTCATGACAAAAAAGGCAATCTTCAATCTCTCTCTCTCTCTCTCTCTCTCTTTCTCTCTGGGAAAATTTTGGCTAGTTTACGTTATTCATTGCAACTCTAATTTTTCTTTTCACATGGCAGCTTTTCGGCATGGTCATGAGGATAAATATTGACTGCAATGGTTGTTACAAAAAAGTTAGGAGAGCCCTTCTTAACATGAAAGGTAAAATTTTCATCTACAAATTCGCCTAGCACTCTAACTTTGTTTTCTTAATGTTAATCTTCATTTTTCTTTTCTAACATAGAGTTGCAGACCCATTCAATAGAGAAAAATCATTGCCGGGTAAGTGTTTTTGGTAGATTTAACCCACAGGACGTGGCAATCAAAATAAGGAAGGAGACTAACCGTAGAGTTGAGATATTGGACATACAAGATTTTAGCACCATCGATGAAGATCATCACGACCAGAGACCCTATATCACTTCTGGAACCTTGCATCCAACCACAACCACATTGAAACTTGCATAGCATGAAGAGTGAAGACAGAGAGGGAGTTGTCCCATCTCATGTATGAGCAGCGTATATGTATCATGTTTGATACGTTAATGTACATTTTGTCTCATTTTGTTCATGTGGTTACTTGCTTTGCTTCACATAGTTACAATATTGCTTTGTAGACAGTTGATACCATTTGAAAATTGAGTGTCCCCATGACAAGCTCAAGAACTTAACAAAACAAGAGTTCAACACATATTAGGTGATGTCCTCACAGATTCTGAGTCTACAGGTTTGATATATTTTCAAATTTAAACTATATTTTCTCTACAATGTTTATTTATTTGGCTAGTTCTTCTTGTAAAGAGACAAGTATTAGGCTAATAAAGAGCCAACTGAGAACAGTATATTTTCATTTCTCTCTATTCTTTTTTTTATTCAATTTGTTTCAGTGCTCAGATTCCTTTTTTTATTCCTTAGCATGGTTTAGGAGTCTTCTTAGTTGTGTTTCAACTTTTTGGGACAGGGTGTTTGTTTTCCATTAATTTTTTATTTTGAAAATATTATTGTTGCCAAGTTCTTTGGTCATGTACAAATTTTTTAGTTTGTGATTTTGAATAAAATCTATTTTTTTGGCTTCTTTAGAAGAAGGTTTTCTTCTTGTTTAACTCATTCTTCAGATGAATTTGAATTGATAATTAGTTTTACACCATATCTCATGTTGGATAGAAGAAATTATTAGATTCACTATGGAAATTGCTGAAGTGGTTCTTCTGATCCTTCTAACCAATAAAATACTACTATTTATACAAATGTGACATCACCTAATTGCTTTAATTTTTAATTCTTATGATGATTAGGAATCTAACTCACACATTTACATAAGTATCATTAATTCATTGATTGGAATGACCACTTTAGCAGTCCTCTAAGTGCACCTAGTAATTTTTATTGGATAGAGTGGTCTATCTCTAGTGTTGTATTCCTTGGTTTGATCCTTTTGGGAAATTGAGTCCATTTACTGTATCTTAAATTGACTTGTGTTTCCTTCTCATTATCCAAAGAATATGATATCAACATTCATGTTGCACAGCTAGATTTTCTCAAATAAAAAAAAAAAATATATATATATATATATATATATATATAAAATGTTGCACTACAAGAAAATACTGAGAGCACTTGATTATTATTAAGGAAGAATAAACCATTTTTTAAGGCCATAATATCATTTTGGTCTCTACATTTTGGGATCACTATTAATTTGGTCCTTATTATTTTCAACTTGTAGTCAATTTAGTGTCTACTATCAACTCACTAACGAAAACTGACTATAAATTGAATATAATATGGATCAAATTGACTGTTATTAAAATGTAGAGATCAAATTAACGGTGACTCCAAGATTATTTTCAACTTGTAGTCAATTTAGTGTCTACTATCAATTCACTAACGAAAACTGACTATAAATTGAATATAATATGGATCAAATTGACTATTATTAAAATGTAGAGATCAAATTAAAAGTGACCCCAAGATGATATTTTTGCCCTTCCTTTATAAGTAAAGAATTTACCTCTACTTCCACATAAATTAATCAATACTAGCCACTATTGACATCAAGATCAATGTTTTGAAGTACGCTATTGTGTCCTGAAATTTAAAAAATGTGTGCTATCACTCTATTAGACATATAGATAGAGTAAGTAATAGAATTTAAATGGAGTAACCAATAACATTTCTTTTTTAACTTTAAGGATCAATAAGGCTCATTTTTTAAACCAGACCAATAGCGCTCATTGAAACTCTAGGGACCAAAGGTGCTCAATATGTAAACTTTAAAAGTTTATGGAACAACAATGTATTTTGGCTAAACAGTAGCACTTTTAATGTTACTCCTTCCGCACCCTCTCTCTCTCTCTCTCTCATAGAACAAAATACATCAATTAGGGGGAAAAATCTTACAACTAGCTGTAGCATGTAAGTTTGATGAAGTTCCGTTTAAAATAATGTAAACAATATGAAATGAAAGAATAATGCTTTCTTTAGTGGCTTTAGTGCTCAACGTATGAACAATCATCAGTCTCGATTGATGTTACTCCAACCTGTATAAAATAAAAGAATAATGATGTCCTCATTGATCATCTTAATAAATCCAAGTTGACACAGTGCCGGCTCAACGTACTAAGCAAGTGAGGCGATTGCCTAAGGCCCCCAAGCAAAAAAAGGCCCCAAATTTTAACCAATCAAAAATTTTTAAGTCCCAAAATATTAGATGATAAAATAATGTTAATGGTGACAACCAATAAAAATCAAAATTTGCTAACTCAATTGTTGTGAAAAATGTAATATATATCGTAACATTACTTCTACCTAATAGGATCTAATTCTTGAAAGTATTAATTAAGCCCAAAATTCTAACCAATAAATAAAAAAATAATTTTTTTCCTCAAAGAAAAAACTGGAACAAATAAAATTTTCATTACCTTTCACCTTCTCCATGGGTGTTTTTCAGTGTAGAATTCATTAACTCCCACATAGAGAAGCTAAAAAAACACACTCTCTCTCTCAACCAAACAACTAATCTCTCTCAACGAAACAACTAAAATTTAAAGACAAAAATTATATACATATTCAATCTCAGACCTCAATTTTTCTTGTACAATTTGTTGGAAATTTTGCCCCACTCTCTATTTAAAGCATAAAAAAGAAATTGTTTTGAAGCTGTAGCTGCTGTGCTTCAAACCTTCTTCTCCTCATTTGAGTCTAATCCTTAGGTTTGTTACTTCTCTAGAACCTTTGCTTTTTTCCCGAACTTTCTCATAATTCAAGCTATCTTGTTTTACTTTCTCTTTATTTTTATTCTTGGTAATTACTTTAAATTCTAACACAGCACATAGGTAAACTCATTTTCATTCGTTCATTCATTTAACATATTGGTTGGGACGTGGAGTAGCATAGGACCATAAATTTATTTTATTTTATTATTTTAGTAATCATGGAACTACGTCTATACTTATCTCTTAGGGTTTTAATTTTTTAAATAAATTTCACCTTCCATTTTTTGTTGAGAATTTCGTTGATTCGTTATTAAAAAAATTTACTCTTATACTCTTGTATGGGTCCACATTAACACTACTAGTTGTTATTCTGTTAACAAATAAAACTATTTTTGCGAGAAAAAAAAATCTACCGATAAAAAATTTTAATATTTAAATTAAAAAAAAGGCCCCACTCAGAATTGTTGTTTTAGGCCCCAAAATACCTTAAGCCGGGCCCTGAGTTGACATTACTCTTTTTATCCTTCTTTTTGAAACTGATTGACCTTATTGTTCTCTAGATTTAAAAATGCTAGCAGTAAGAGTTTTGTAGCTTATAATTGGTTAATAATTTTTTTTGGTGTTTTTAATAGAAATATTCAAGATTTAAATTCTCCCACCACCAACTATTGATGGATAAGTGTGTATATATATATATATATATACACGTATATATATATATATATGTATATATATATCTTCATGCTAACATCAGTTACTTGGTAACAACCTAAAAGATAGAAAGTCTTCTTAATACTCCCTCCATCTCAATTTGTTTATCCTGTTTGAAAAGTCAAACTTTTTAAAGGAACATAATTTATTGTCTTGTCTACCTTATAAAAATGTATAAGTTTACAAAACTACCCTTAAATAAATTTATCAGCTTTTTAAAAAATAGTTATTCTTAATGAAGCAACTAAAAAGGTGCCCCAATTAAATTGATTTTTTTACATATTAGTTAATTTTCTTTTCAAATAGTTTTGAAAATAAAGTAGGGGTATAATAGGAATATTAGTAAACTAATAATTTTTATTTTTAGAAATAAGACAATATTTTGGGACATCTCAAAATGGAATAGAGAACAAACAAACTGCAAACTGGGGCGTAGGTAGTATAAGCCAAGATGTTTCTTCTAGGGAAATTTTGATCTTATGGGGAACAAAATATTTAATTCCATGGTAGAAGAATTTTTTTTTTTTTTTTTTTTTTTTTTTTTTTTTTTTGGTGATGCAAGCGGCTTTGATGGTTAATTAGATTACCACAAATCTGAACTTGTGCACAATTTAATTTGTTTCTCCATGGTCCCACGTGATTCTAATTTATACTTTACATTCATAGTATATTATAGTGGATTTTTTTTTTTTTTGAGATAATTATAATATGATGCTAACTTTGCAGTTCGAACATTTTCCCCCTTAGACCCCCAAGCACTTTGTGCATGAGGAGGTGTCAATCCAGCTACAAGGCCTTTGGCATGTTATAGTGGATTCTAGTTAGTTTAACTGGTAGAGTCTCTGATAGTTGAATAAGACATTGAAGAAACTCTCTAAAAAAAAATTCATATACTATATAGTAATTTCTTTTTCTCAAAAAAAAAAAAAATAGTAATTTCCAGTACATTATGGTTGTGTTAATGGCATATTTGTCCTCCTTATATTTTTACCTGTTTTTTTAACATCTTTTTTTCTTTTGTTTTTCTTTGTAAAAACATGGTGCACTATAAATACATTAAAATTAGTCACAAATCTGTTTCATACTTGAAAAAAATCTATGATTTTATTTTATTTATTTATTTATAAAGTGAGGAAAATCTATGCTTGTATGAACAATTTTAGCATTTTTTACTTAATACTTTTTATTTAAGCTTATAAAAAATAATGAAAATTCTCATTTAAAATTATGCTGACTATGCATCTTTATTTTAGTTATCTTTTTTGTTGAGTAAGTAATTACTTATTGTAGGGTTACAATTTGTGGTCCAAGCCTAAAATGTATGAGGTCTTAGCCCAATGAGCCTGATACAATGAATTTGTAGAGAATTGATCAAAGAACTAGGTCCTAATGAGTTGGGCAACGGCTAGTATTGAATTGCATAACAATCAAACACAAATATAGGATGCTGATATCAATAGACTTTCAGTCTGAGGAGGTTAAACCTATATATAATGATCACTCTTGGGTATCAGAGTAATTTAGATTGCTATAATATTTTTTCTCTCTTTATTTTCTGATCCCCTTCTCATGGAGGGTCTCTCACATTATATAGCTCCTTTTGGATCATCTTAATCCTATACTTGTTGATCATCTGAGTTCCTACTTGAGTGCCCGTCCCATCAGACACCTCTTTCAGCCTTCTGTGAGTTGTGGTAGACAAGGCAGCACTGTTCAAAAGTTTTCTCCACATAAATACGGCCAGAAAAGTAGCTGCAATACATTTAATGCGGTGGTAACAGCTTTTTCTTAGATATTTTGAGTTTCCTTCCTTCTCATATGTTCATGAGGCACATTTCTATTGCTAGAGCCTTTTGAAGGGTCACTTTAATTGCTAGAGCCTTTTGAAGGGTCACTTTAATTGCTAGAGTACACACTTGGACTACATTTGTCGTATCCAAGGAGGGATTCCTCCTCGGACTTGTCAATGTCCTCGGACAAGGCCCAAGGCCCAATACTCTGTTTTGGGCCCTAGTCCCTATACTTACTTTATTAAAAAATAAATAAATAAATAAATAGATAAACCATTTAATAATTCTACAAATGAGACACTGAATCAATAACATGTTCATCAAGTGATAGCTACCAACCATGGCTTTTGAGTGAAGTTTGTGATGTGTGTTTGTATTAAAATCTCTTCCCCTCTTTCTTGTATATGTGTTTGTTTCTTAAAAAAAAAAAAAAAAAAAAGAGTGATAGCTACCAAGGTAGGATCTAGGTAAATTATAATGTAAATTTGTCATGTGATTTTACTTTTGAGTCAAAAGAAATGGTTAGGACAAACATCACTATTTCTTTAGATATAATTATTGAACATCTTAAAAAAATACACGTGATGTGACAAAAATCCAATTTGAATTAAGGTGAGGAATATTAATTACTAAGTCATTGGAGGTTCTCCACTATGACATTCTTTGAATGCCCAAGATTTACATACCAAAGAAAAACGATTTAGGATTTGCCTTATTCTCAAGAGTACAGAGGTCACATTATTCGTAAAATTCCTCCAAACGAAATCAATGTCCATAACTTGACGTAGATGCAAGCAGTTTTGATAATTTCTTCCTGACATTATTATCATTATTATTATTATTTGAGAAGAAAGTTTGAGCATATTATTCAGGGAGGCTATTCAAATCAGTTTGGAAATAGATTCAACGTTTGGTGGTACGTCTTCCATCTAAATTGACAAAGGCGGGAAAGAGTTACTCGCCTCGCAAGTGAGTGAATAACCTTGTTACAATGCCTATGTAAATGAGAAAAATTTTAAGTTGTAAAATGTGAGGCAAGATACAAAATGTAACACTGATCTTGAGGCCTAACACTGATCTTCAAAGTGTTAATAAGGACATCTGAATCTCCCTCTAGAATAATTCTATCAATCCCAATCTCCACGGTTAGTTCAAGTGCTCTCCTGGCTGCCAAGGCTTCAACCTCAAAGACTAAGAAAGGTAAGGGTATTAGCTATGACAGTGAAGCCATTACCAAGCCCATTGAATTTCTTATGATAACTTCGAGTCTTGCACAATTATCCTTTTCAAAAATATTAGCCCCGTCAAAATTTATTTGTACCATGAGATATCAGGAGCAGACCAAGATACTACTTATCGAGCTGTTGATGAGGATCGAGCCATATGGGGCTGCAAAGTCAAGTTGTCGGGGGCAGTTTTTTCGTTGCCAATATGATATTTGGGAAGCCAAGACCGAGACTTGACTTTGGGCTTGAAATATATCCCAAAGGCTATCGGTGAAGCGTGAAATGCCTATTTTTGCTCAAGGTCCGGATTGCATTGAATAAAGATTATAATAATGCCTCAATAATACCTCTTGCAAAGATATGTTAGCACAAAAAATGGTCCACCACAATAAGTGCTTACATAATAGTTCAATGGTAAAGAAGAGAAGTGTCCAGCTGTAGATGTCTGGAAAATTAATAAATGTATTCGCATAGTAAAAATTATGCATTTTCTCCATAATCGGTTGATATAAAAGTGTACCCATTATAACAAGTATACAAGAGGAAAATGGTCCAGTAGTGAATATGACAGACCTCTAGCAGTAATGTCTGATTAGTTAATAAATGTGCTTACATGATAAAAATCATATCTTTTCCTCATTATTATTAAGTCAACATGAGGGAAAACTTCTATAATAACCAAGACATTATGGCATTCATTATAATAGCAATAAACAATGATTAAGACTTCATAATTACAAGTAAAAAAGGAAAATTAGGATGAAATGAAGGGAGAAAAAGAATCCCCAGCTTAGTGTAGCAAATATTTAACTAAGGTTCTTATGCCCATGGTAGAATATGTCGAAGGATGTATGGTAAATGATGGAAACTACTCTTATATGAGTGGCTGGGTAAATATATGGTGATGTGGAAGTAAAACGGTAAATGAACTTGGCTATTTTTTTGCCACGGTAAAGAGAGACTAATTGTAGCTAATCATGAGACTTTTATGGTGCTGGGTTTTGTTAGAAAATAGAGGGAATGTTTGTGAGTTAATGGGTATGGGCCTTTATGAACTAAAAAATGAACTTAGTTCTAAATTAAGGGCTGAAATTAGCATGATTGATGGAGAATTTGAGAAGATTTCGTCTCCCCTTGGAGTAGATGATGCTTTCCTTTTATAGTGAAGCTTCGGGAGCAATTAGCAAAAGCCAAAAACATTGGGTCTTATTAGTATGGGAATTTTCAGAATATCCATAATGAGATTTGGCCAAAAATGGTGTGAGCTCCTTTTTGAATGTTTGTTTTTTTTTTGGATAATGTTAGATGGAGCTGAAATTCAAAGCATCTAAACTAGGATTTGACCAAAAATGGTGTGATTTGCTTTTGGGTATTTTATCTTCTTTGGGTAATGTCATTAAGTGCTGAGATTTGAAGATTGATCTTAACCAATAAGATCAAGACAGACATCGGGCTAGAACTCGAGCTAGAACTTGGTTGCTGCAACTAAAATTTGAGCTTTAAAGAGTAAGAGCTATCACCCTAAGCCAAGTGTCAAGTTTTTAACCTACTTTAGGGAGCTCCGCTGGAGATCTTTTTACGCCTTCTAAACCACATTTCCCTAAATTTCTACTTTAGGAATTCATGGGCTTGGTTCATGAATTAGTTTTTAGACATTTTTAGTACTTTAGAAGCTAGTTTGCTAAAGTTTGAATGATTTGGTTATGACTTCCTCCATCGGTAACTGAAACTTAGGGAGGAAGAATGGCATTTATTGCATTTCAGCTTTTTGGTGTCAACCCAACCCCTTAGGCTCTGCTTGGGAGTTCATAAGGGAAGGGAATGGAATGGAATGGAATGATCATAAGAGAATGGAAAAGAATGGAATGGAATGGAATGTATTTAAGTGAGGGAAACGAATGGAAAAGAATGGAATGGAATGGAATTAAGTAACCTTGATTGGATGTTTTAAAATAAAGGAATGGAAATGAATGAAAATGAATGGAATGTAAGTAATCTTGTTTGGGAGTAACATGGAGGGAATGGAATGGAATCATTTTATGACAATATTACTATTAGACCCCTATTTTAAAATAAAGAATTGAATATACAGGGGTATATTGGGAGTTTTAGTAAAAAAATCATTAAATCTAATTCCATTCCCTCCCATTCCTCCCAATTTCGGGGGGAATGAAAATTTGAGGTTTTAAGGGAATAGAGAGGAATGAGTGTTCCCTCCTACCCATTCCATTCTCTCTTACTTAAACTCCCAAACAAAGGAATGAGCTTTCCATTCCCTCCATTAAAACTCCCAAACAAGGGAAGGGAAGAATATTCTAAAATGATTATTTTCATTCCTTTCCATTCCATTCCATTCTCTCCTCCCAAGCGGAGCCTTAGCATTGTTCACGTTAGAAATGACAATGGCAGAGAGGTTGATGGGATAGGTGGCCAACTCCAAATTTGGTTTGGGAGCTTGGTTGTTTCTTGAGGTACTCTCCAGCAGAAGACATAATTGAAGGGAGTTCTCTAGTTGGGTTAGTTTGCACACATGGACTGTTTTGGTTGAGATTTCAGGTTGGGCTTGGCCATGAGGGCTAAGTATTTTGGTGGGCCTTTGACTTGGTGGATCTTTCCACTTGGGCCAATCTTTTTGCTTTTTCATTGTGGTGAGCCATACAAAATGGAAAAAATTACCATATATTGCCATGGATTTTTATTCCACATGTGCTTTAGTTAGTAAAAATGAAATGTATGCATGAGCTTTAATATTTATGATAGGTCTTGGGTATTCATTTCCATGGGTTTTAAATAACAATTTGTATAGTTTCTCATAATTTTGCTATGGATTATTTGTAAATGATATTTTCTTTGAGGTTTTTAAATAAAAATGGTAACAACCACTATAATGGAATAATGTGATATTCTCATGGGTTTTTCTATAGATGATCAAAAAGGGCTTGTAAGGTGAATAATTACCATGAGTTTTAGAAATAAACATTATGAATGTTGTAATATAAGATAAATAGTGACGACGGGTTCTTATATAAATTCCATGGGTTTATAATATGGTATGAAATAAATAAATGTCATAGGTTTAAGATAAATAATCATAATTTTCCATGGGCTTTTGTATTAGTAACACAAATTCATAATTCTCTATGGGTTTGATATATGTGTGCCATGGGTTTTGGAAAAATGAATAATGTTACGTAACATAAATAGTTACCATGAGTTTATAATAAGGTATGAAGTAAATAAATGTCATGGGTTTAAGATAAATAATCATAACTTTTCATGGTCTTTTATATTAATAACACAAATTTATAATTTTCCATGGACTTGATATATGTTTGCCATGGGTTTTGGAAAAATGAATAGTGTTACCTAACATAAATAGTTACCATGGGTTTTATAAGATAAATTCTATGGGCTTGTAATATTATAGTAATAGGTTTAAGAAATTAAATAATTGTTCATCATTGGACTTTAAGTGAAATGCTTATGATATAGTATTTTGCCAAGTATTGACAACCTTGGACTTTTTACTAAATAGTGCCAAGTAACTAGCTTGGACTTTTAATATTGCTAACGTAAACTGGACTTTTGATATTGCCAATGAGAATTGAACTTTTGAAATATTGCCAAGTATAAGTAGCATTGGGCTTTAAAAAGAATGTGATGTGTGCATTGGGCTCGTAGGGCCGGTTTTGGGCTTAGCTATATAATGATAATAAAATTAGAATAGCCTTAGTGTGGACGACATTTACACCAACATGAAATAACAACACTTTTTGTATCAAGACTGCTACAATACGAAATTAACTCCTTTTAAGTTAAATGTGATTTCAAATCTAAGGACTTCAAGGTTTAAAGTCCTTAATGGATTCAGTCCAATTCCAAATCCAAAACCTTAATAGACCTCTCTATCTCTCTCTCTCTCTCTCTCTCTCTCTCTCTCTCTCTCATAGAAGGAAACAAATCTTAATCCTTTTTTTCCATATAGATAAGATAGAGTTTTATCTTATGATATTCACTCTATGATGATTGTTCTTGATTATTAAGCCAATACACCAATTGATTTTGGTGTAGGTCGAGTTTGAATCATACATCTCTCATTCAATGGCAAGAGATTTACTAATTAAACTAATTGGAACTCACACAAAACATTAAACTTTTACAAATCACTCAAAAAATAAGTTTTTTTTTTTTATTTTAATTATTCGCCAAGAACTTTGTAGCTTAATTAATTGGCACATCACAGTGTTTTCAACAAAGAAATCCAATGATTAAATTTCAAAACCCCCACACCAAATATCGAAAAAAAGGATTTCATAATCTAAATCCAAGTTTACACACTCAAATAATACTGTACAATGTTTGTGTGAATTTCAAACTTGGTTTAATCAATAAAGTCTCTTATCGTTGAATAAAATGAAATGTAATATTTATAACTGTTGATGCACAAAAATGTCAGCGAGCTAATCATCCACATGCGCTCCAAGGAGGATACCTAAAGAATAAGAAAACAAAGAACCAACAGAGAGCACCGGTGAGGTGCTGGCCAAAAACCCTCTAAAGGTTAAGTCAATGGTTGAAGAATCTCCAAGAATTCGATAGTGTGAGAGTTAGGAAGTTTCACCTACTTTAGTGGAGAGGAGGCTTGGTGTTTATGTAGTGGTATAGGGCTGACTAGGATCCCTTGAATGTAGGAGCTTTCCTTATAAAGAAGATTTGGAGTTAAGGCCCCGAGATTTGAGGACTTCCCTTCCCATATGGGGAAGATACGAACATGTTGCAGGGTAGGGGTGGCAAAATTGGACACGACCCGCGAACCCAACACGACACGACATGAAATTAGCAAGTTATGGGTTGAGTCTTAATGAGTTCGTGTCATATTTTGAGTTGACATGACTGACCTGTTTAATAAATGGGTTGGGTTAGTGTTCAACATATGGAACTCATTTAACCTGTTTAACCCGTTTAATTAAATAACATTTTACCAATATACTTTTCAAACCCTAGATATATAAACTTATTAGTTGTTGTGGCTTATTTTCTTTGACATATAGTGATTGATTATTTGTGATATTGAAATATGTTTTAGTTTTAAATGACTATTTGTGATGCAATTACTCGTTAATTCTAAATTTTATATTAAAAATATTTTTTTTGTTTTTTTTTTTCATAAATTTTCTTTTCATTTTGAAAATATTTAATAAATAGGTCGACACGACTGACTCGTTTAATAAATGGGTTGTGTTAAGGTTGAGGAATTTTGACCTGTTTAATAAACATGTCGGGTTAGTGTTGACTTATATAGTCGGATACTCATAAGTTGACACAACACGAACCCGACACACAAACACGAATTGCCACCCCTATTACAGGGTCTTTAGGCATGGTGTGCAAGTTATTCCCATATAGGGATATATGAGTGGGGAATATGCAAAAAGTTTATGGGTAGGGATGACAATAGGGCGGGGCGGGGTCAAAAGATAGGGTCTTTATCCAAGCCCTACATGATTTTGTCTTGCCCCATCCCCGCCCCGCATAACGAGGAAAACTTGCTCATCCCAGTCACGCCCCTTGAGACCCCGTGAAGCCTCACCCCACCCCGTAAAATTCTACTTTTTGTTAATTTGCCCTACAACTAGTATAATTTTTTTAATGAAACTTATTTCATTAATAAAAATATACTTGAAATTACAACTAAATTTATCATATCCAATCAAATCAATTTTTTAGAAAAATATTGAATAATATATCTAAGTGTTTAACAAGACAATCACAAAAAAAAAAAAAAAAAAAAAAAAAACTCATATTATAACACATAACAAAATAAAGGCAAAGAACCACATTGGATAAAATAAAATAAGCTAACATTAATATGTTTGTTTAAATAGTAGGGTTTTAGGGTATGAAAATTTTACAGTTATAACCCTTAGTAATGCAGGGTAGGGCGAGGACGGGGTGAGGTGGGTCTAAAAAGTCTAAACCCATCCTTACCCCGCTCCGTGGTGCAGGGTTAAAATCTTGCCCCATCTCCGCTCCACCACCTTTGCGGTGCGGGAAAAACCCGTGCGGGACGAAGCGAGAAAGGGCGAGTTAAGCGAGGCGGGGCAAAATTGCCATCCCTATTTGTGAGGCCTAGTGCATTCAACCGTTGGGTTTATACTCGTCCATTCATCAAGCTCATGCACATCCATCCGTTAGGCTCATAGGTGGCCACCTGTTGAGTTGATACACATCTACCTACTGGGCTCCTACGAAAGTCCCTGTCGAGATTACATGCTAACCATGCATTTGATCTTATGTGCGAAACGCCCGTCAGGACTAAATGTGTGGTGCCTATACTGTTGGTGCATAAAGAGGTGGAGTGGGGAGTTTGCCCTAACAAATCATAGGTGAGGCGTTTCCTTTTGACATGTCAAAGAATTAAGAAGATTTTTTATGCCCCAAAAATACCCTTATTAAGAACAATTTCACAATATTTTCACAACAAAATTATGTGTGATAAATTATTATGGGTTCTAATTTAATCAATAATATATTTAATTTAAAACTAATAACAACTTACTATTTATAATTTATTATAATACTAACTATTTTTTTAAATAAATGATCTCGCCTTCAAAGCCTACCTGCACTAAAAAAACAACCCGTGAACAGGTGAACTGTTATGATGTCTACATCAAAAATTGATATTCTATCCTATACAAAAGAGTTTCTCAAAAAAAAAAAAAAATCCTATACAAAAGAAAAAAAAAATCTGACCGTCCCTACCGACCATTAATGAATAATTGGGTTTATCCGCCGCAACTAAGGACAATGTGTCAACCTTTTCACCCTTAGATTTACGGGACCGTCACAGATCAGCATTCAATCATACACCTGTCTCCTTCCACCTTGTAGGCCCCATCCGTACACCAGGCAATATCTCATTCTCGCAAAAATAAATTTAGCACCTTAAACAAATTTACTATTTTTACCACAATTTTCCTGCAGGACTGATTATGAGTAGTAACAAATTTATATAGAGGTCACAAACAGCTAATTATAATTTATTTATTTATTTATAGTTTTATCACAATTTTTTCACGTGATTGATTATAAATAGTATTAAAAAAAAAATTTACATAAACATGACAAACACCTAATTACATTTTTTTTTTTTTTTTTTTTTTTACTAAAGTGGTTGCAAAAGTCGTGGATTTGATTGAGATATGAAGACCGCTTAGAAAGAAAGGACACAATTATCCGACCCTAAACACTTCTCCTGCAAATTCTCTCTCTGTTTCATCTCCTTTAATTTAATAATTTTTTTTTTTTAACTCTCTCTCTTGTGCTTTTTATCCATTAAAAAACTCCATAAATTCTGGACCTTTAACTCTTGCTCTCGAATTTCGTGCCCAAATCAAGTTCTCGAATATTGTCTTTTAAACTAAAAAAAAAAAAAACCCAACTTTACATGATTGGTCTATAATTCTCAAGTTTCTTTCCACAAACTGTGATTTGCTGAAATGGCGGGGAAGTTGGGTTCTTTCAGATACACTTTTACGGAGAGGAGAGAGAGGTTGCTATCAACAAAGGGGTACTCGGAGCTAGGTGGGTTTAATCCTCTAGGGCCGTACGACGAAGAAGAAGGAGCAGGTTCGAAGTGTTGGTCGTTTGGTTCGCTTAAGGGTAGAGTTTCGAGGCTATGGACAACAGCGAAAGATGTGGGTTACAAAGCTTGGAAGATGGGTCGGACCGACCCGAGAAAGATTGTGTTCTCAGCGAAAATGGGTCTGGCTTTGACTCTCATCTCGTTGCTGATTTTCTTGAAAGAACCGGTCAAAGAGCTAGGCCGATACTCTGTTTGGGCTATTCTTACTGTTGTTGTGGTCTTTGAGTTCAGTATAGGTACGCCGCTTTTTCCTCTTTTTGTTTCTTAAATTAAAATAATTCAGTTAGTCGAAATCTAAGAATTAGTACTTTTTCTTTTCTTTTCTTTTTTTGGATGTGGGTCTTAATTTTTTTTAGTGTATGTGGTTGAATTAGCTTAAGTGATCAAATCTCTTGACTTGATATAAAGATCATAGTTTTTAATATTATTAAAGTAATTCGTGTCTTGACAGGATGTAATAATTTATCTATAAAAGCAAAATTGGCTATGAATGTATTTGTGTAACCTAGTAGAAACTACTTGCGGAACTTGTAACCTAGTACTAAGATGGCTTTTTTCACTTACCGATAATCACCCATTATATCAACTGTTTGTAAAATAATTTGTGGTTTTAGCAGTTTTCGTTTGTGATTATGAGTACTTGTACGTGTGTATGAACTCAAAGGAAACAAGTTCTATCCACCATATTATTGGAGTTTTCAAAGTGTTTTATATACAATGAGTGGAATAGTTTATTCAAAGCCTCACTGTTTGGTTTTTATTATTATTATTATTATTATTATTTTTTATTTTTTTTATTTTTAAAGTATTTTGTGGACAATGAGTGGAATACTTAAGCATAGGCTACCATTTTCTTATATATATAATATAGAAAAAAAAGGGAGTTATTAGATTTATTTTAGGCAAAGTTGTGTATAGATTTAATGAGATGCATTATGTTGGTACGCACAATGTGGCTTCATTGAATTGAAAACGTAAAATTTGTATAACGGAATGGAAAAGCATAAAGGTTTATTAATAATGAAGTGAAGTCAAAAAGTCTCTACTGAGTCATTGTGTTATGAATCAATTTACCACATTGGTCGATTCCTTTGCGTAAATAATATAGAGAGCTTTTCCACCATCCCCTGATATTGCGGGGCCATCGTTTCTTTAAATGTTTCACAGAGCATCAGACAAAGTTTAAACGGCTTTCCTTTTCTTCATGTTGGGGCCTGAAGATTGAACTGACTTTAATAGATGCTCATCTCAGTTCTCACTGTCTATTCAGTGACAGGAAATATTTAAAAAAAAAAGTTCAGTGTCTATTTGAATTAGCTTTTTTTCCCTCCAAAAAAGAAAAGAAAAGAAAAGAAAAGCCCCCCCTAAATAAATGATCTTGAGTCACCTTTTAATCAAACATTTTTTTTTGTGGGTATGTTACACCTAGGAAGCACAAACACGGAAATGGGTATGACACAAGTAATTTTTGAAAAATTATAACATGAAATGACTGGTACAACACTGGTATGACACGGATACGACACTCTAAATGAAGTGTTCATACTTTCTAGTGTTACTCTTGAACCCACTAGCTCACCCTATAGGTAGCCCTTGAGCTAGTGCTCATTGGCGCATTTCTTTTGAATAATTTTTTTGTGTCTGTTTTGGCATAGCTTATTTTTTAGTTTTTTGAAGATTTGGTTGTTTAAAAAGTTTTACCAAAATAAGTGAAGTTCTGCTTTGAAAAAGTGCAGTTTGATAATGTGGTCTTCTGCAGGAGCAACTCTTAGCAAAGGATTTAACCGTGGGTTGGGGACAGTAGCAGCTGGAGGTCTTGCTTTAGGCATGGCAGAGTTGTCAGAATTAGCTGGAGAGTGGGAAGAACTTGTTATTATTCTGAGTATCTTCATTGTAGGTAGGTCGGGTTTTTTAATCAAATTTCTTTCTTCTGTTATTGGGAAAGAAGTTTCTGTCACCTTATTTTTTGCTACTAATATATCTTTCTGACATTTTATGTGGTTTCCAGCATTTTGTGCAACTTATGCAAAACTATACCCAACGCTTAAGCCTTACGAATATGGGTTTCGGGTCTTCTTGTTGACATATTGTTTCATTACGGTATCTGGGTATAGGACAGGTGAATTTGTTAATACAGCGGTGACACGGTTCTTGCTCATTGCACTTGGTGCTGGTGTTTGTTTGGTAGTAAACATATGCATTTATCCCATCTGGGCTGGTGAGGATCTTCACAATTTGGTGGTAAAGAACTTCATGAGTGTTGCAACATCTTTGGAAGGTGCATCCCCTTTTCTTTGGGAGATTATACCATTCAAATAGTAAAATTGCTTGACTCAGTAAAATTTAAAAAATTAATTATTGTTTTCTCATCTTCATTTTTGTTCGACTAATTTTTTTGAGCTCATATTTCAGGTTGTGTTAATGGTTACCTTAATTGTATTGAATACGAAAGGGTCCCTTCAAAGATTCTTACCTACCAAGCTTCGGATGACCCACTGTACAGTGGCTACAGATCAGCTGTAGAATCTACAAGCCAAGAGGAGACTCTGGTATTGTTTATTGCAATTATGCTGCAGCAATTCATTGCATTGATTGAATTGATTATTGTGTTATATTTTTTACTCTTTCTTTTGTTTGAAGATGGGATTTGCTATCTGGGAGCCACCTCATGGTCCTTACAAAATGTGTAGATATCCATGGAAGAACTATGTCAAAGTAAGCGGTGCTCTCAGGCATTCTGCATTTACAGTCATGGCTTTGCATGGATGTATGCTTTCAGAAATACAGGTACATTTTCATCTCTATCTTCATTGCCATGCAGTTGTGAGTGGAAGAAAGACTATTTGGATCTTCCTTTTCCTATTGTGAAATATGCTGAAAATTTTGTTGGCAAGATTTATATTTGTGCTCTTGAGGAAATCTGCTGCGTAATATTTGTTTTTTGCGGAATGAGTTCCATGTGACTTATAATAATGATTCAACTACAATGTGAAGGACTGAACTTAAATTTATGTTCTTGTACAATTTGCTTCAGATTTTTTTTTTTTTTTGGAGAAAGTACCTAGGCTTGGGTTGTCAGCTTATAATGCAAACCGTTTCATTTTTCTTTTTGCTCTTGTTTTCAATAATGACATGGACAATGCCACCTGGACAGAATTTCGTGTTATTGGCTTTTGCTCTCACCAGTATTGATGGTTATTCTTTTCCATATCTTACTTGAGTGAGAGCTGCTGCCAATAGATTGCTTGAAGTTACATTCCATGTGCATCAAAAAAAGTGGGGGTGTGTTCATATGTACCTATTCAAACTTCCAATATTTGTATATGTAGGCCCCTCCTGAACGAAGACAGGTTTTTCAAAGTGAGCTTCAGAGAGTAGGTTTTGAAGGTGCTAAATTGTTGCGTGAACTTGGGAACAAAGTGAAAAGGATGGAGAAATTAGGTCCTGTAGACATACTTTATGCAGTGCATGAGGCTGCAGAAGATTTGCAAACCAAGGTTGACCGAAAGTCATACCTTCTTGTCAATTCTGAGAGCTGGGAAATTGGAAATCGTCAGGAGCAGGGAGATCCCCAAGACTTGCTGAGCTTGGATGAGGACGAAAATAAAATACTGCAGCACAAGTCCTATAGTGAAGCCATACTTGATCTCAGATCAATTACAGTTCCAAAAAGTTGGGATGGTCAGATCCCAAATGGTGTGATCTCCACCCGGCCTGCTGATGTTTCTCCAGGAAGCGTTTTCCAGACACAAATATCATGGCCTCGACGTATCTCATTTAATGCCGATGCAGTACCAGTAGTGGAAGAATCAAAAACATATGAAAATGCTAGTGCATTGGCATTAGCAACATTCACATCTCTTTTGATTGAATTTGTGGCAAGGCTTCAAAATGTTGTTTACTCATTTGAAGAACTAAGTGAAAAAGCAAATTTTAAGGATCCCATTGAGGAACCATCAGGAGTAGAGCACAATGGGTTTTGGAACAGATTCCGTAATTGGCTGAAGTACTAGAATTTGATATGGCCTCTACTCAATTAAAGATCATGAAAAGAAGACGGCCTTAGTACTCCTATGTCATAATTCAGGGGCTGTAACTTCTAATGTTGTTCTCAAAATTGAAACCTGCATTAGTCAGTTCTGAAATATGACAGGGGACAGATTTCTGTTACAAACATTACTGGGAAAAATGAACATGCTTAGACCAGTTACCAATGCTGTCTCAGAGAAACTCTGAAAGACAGACAGAGAACTTGCATTCAAACTTGATGAGAAGATTGATTATATCTGATTATCTAACTGAACTGATGCATATGAGTAACTTTGTACATTGACAATGTAGTATACGGTAAGTCATAATATACTGTTCTCTACCCAATTATGCACTCTTTATGTGTCTTCTAACTTGATTTGGTTTTCTCAAGAATTGCTTGCTTGTCTACTTGTATTTTATAGTTTAGTGATGAGCTATTTATAAGCAGTTTGGCAGGTCACAGAGGTGGGGGATGTCTGATTTTGAAACAATCTAATTGGTTTAAATGAATTTTGAGTCTGATTACAGTTCATAATGTCTTACATTTTGCTCCCCAAAAAAAAAAAAAAAGGTTCATGCACACATTTTTTAAATGTTTTATACTGTCGTATCTTCAAAATAACTGTTAGTTTTATTTCAAAACAACTTTAGGAACTGAGGTTCCAACTTCCAAGGATAATTTAAAACTTAATAGTTTTATCTTCAAAGTAACTTAATTAGTAAGGAGGTACCTGATCTGCTGTATAATGACACCAGAACAAGATCACTATGAGCGGCAGGGTATCTCAAATTGTGCCAATGCCTGCTTGAATTTGTTAATGCAAGAGTGAATTCTCTTCGTTTGCTCTGTTTCTACTTTCTACATGTCCTGTCTTTCCAAAAATGGGCCGTTGGTACCATGACTATAAAAAAGGTATGCCCATTGGTCTAGTTGTCCAATTCAGTGACTTCCTCAGTTTTATTATTATTAAATAAAAAAAATAAAAAAAAAAAAAAAAAAAAAAAAAAAGAAGGAGAAGAGTTAGGATTGTGGGTTTAGTCGCTTCTTATCTAGCGGAATAAACCTTTTTCACACACGGCAAAATAAACCTTTTACACTTATAGCTCTGTGGCCTCGAGTGCTAATGGTGACTCCAATTCAAGGCTTATAGTGAGGAGGACATGGGTCAACCACTAGACCCCCTACTTAGATTTGTGACTTCCTCAATTTTACATGGCAGATGTTAAATTAGTTATATGCAATATGCTTTCCACAGCATGTGAATTTCATACAATTATAGCTCACACGTTGTGATAGGTAACATATGCCAAATGCAAATATTTATTGTTCTCATGATCGGTGGATGTGTAGCGTAGAGACAAACTTTAAGTGCATATCTTGAAATTATGATTGAAATGCTTTTCTAACTAGAACATTTCTATAGTAAAGAGTCTTATAATTGGATTACTATTTATTGGTATTTCCAATAAAAACATTAAAGTCTTCAATCTTCAATATTCAAATTCTATTCTCCCTCTCAATTATTGAATTATAAAAAAACTAAGATGTTTCAATTAGTGGATGATCTCTATCTCTATTGCACAGCTTATCATATTTTTAAGTTGCCGGCCACAAAATCTAGCTTTGAAAATTTTAACTGGAAACAAGGAGAATACTATATGTTTCATTGTAATATTTTGATCTTTTGCATAAAAGATTCTTTCATTGCCTAAAGAAAGGTTGACTCCTTGCGTCAATAAGCTGGATTTGAATTCCTAAAAAAGAAGAAGCTGGCTTTGAATTTCCAGGAGCCACTTTTGATTGAGTTCTACAAAAAAAATATAAAATATTACTACAGCTTGGTATATTATGTTTAAAAAATTCATTTTTTTAATAAAAGCTTGATCGAACTATAATTACAAGAAATCGTGATCGATATTGTTTAATATTCATGTAAGTTTTGATTTGTTTGGCTTTGCTTTTTTAAAATAATATTTTCAATATGCTTTAAGATGATGAAAAGAAAAGTCATAAATATCAGTTTCACTAAGATGCAATGTATACTTTTATTTTGGAATCACTTCTAAATTATTCCATCAATTTTAAAAACTTACAAATTATATCATTGACTATTACAAAGATGTCAATGTGCTACTTTCATTATGATTCATCATGTTTTCGCTATCAACTTGCCTAAAAATAATATTAATTTTTAAAAATGTGCTTTTTATATACAATACAATGTCGTTTGTGGTTGGAATAAAGGTAAAATTCTAATAGTAGTTTAGTCAAATAAACACATAAATATTGTTGTAACATTTTTTTTTTCTGAAAGAATATTATTGCCTTGGAAATGCTTGAAAAGTGTAAATTATATATTTTCATATATTTAAAAAGCCACCCAAAACTTAAGGGATATAAATAAAATTTTAGTATAATGTTTTTTCCATGGTTTGAAATTTGAAAATATTTTGTTGCGAAACATTGGTGTTTGAATAATCCAATTAGATTGCGGTTAATAAAAAACACTTCTTAAAAAAGACTTTTGTTTAAAAGTTGAAAATTATTTTGAACGAATAATTTGATTTTTCAAGCAATGAAAGTTGAGGAAAATTTGAAAGTTTATTCCAATTCGGTAGGTATAGCCAATTAATTTAATTTATGTGTAACTTTTCATCAATGAAAGTAAAATGATAATAAATGATGTAGTTTGTACGTGGGGTGGAAAGTTGTGAGTCATAGGATTAGAGGTTTTTTGTTTTTTTAGTAACAGGTGAGGAATTTGTATCTATCTAAGACTAGTTTTCTCAAAAATAAAAAAAATCTAAGACTCTAGTGGGAAGTTATAGGAATAATAGTGAGAAGTTATAAGAAATTTATTTGATAATTTTTTTTTTTTTGTTTTTGAATTTTATTGAATTACAAATTTAACGTTATTTTTATTTTTTTTTTAGGAATAGACACTATCTAATTAAATTAGGGGTATTTTTGACAATTTAGACGATAATAACTAATTTTTTTATTTTTTTAAAATTTTTTTTTTGAGAATCAAAACTCTGAAACTTTATTAAGGTAGGCTCTCAAAATCAGCCAGAAATACAGATTCAAGGTTTGGTGGTACTTCTTCCATTCAGACGGACATACTAGGAGGTATTATTGCTCTCCTTGCTGATGAATGTGCTAACTGGTTACAATGTCTCTTGACAAAAGATATATTTGCTTTAGAGAAGTGGGACAACAGGAACAGAATATCAGCTGCAATGTTTCTGTAGTGGGTCAACTTGCTGCCTCCATTCTTTAGGTTCTTTATAAGGAGCTCAGAGTCACCTTCAAGAATTATATCTTCAAAGTGAAACATTTGGCCTGGAGAGGGGGATATTTTTTATGATATTCACTTCAAACGGGTAGAAGCTTTTTTCTAAAACATCTTCCCTCCATACTTTCTGCTCTTGGTCTATCAAATCACTAACAAATGTAATGGTGCTATCCTTAATATATGGTGACAATAGCTTCGGGTTAGCTTTGATTGGCAGCTAGTTTTCCCCCCAGATGTGAACCGAGTCCCTCGAACCAATTCTCCACCTACTCCCCCGTTTAATTACATCTCTTCCCCGCATAATACTCCGCCATGCGTAAGAAGCATTTGCAGGTATTTTGGCCTCCATCACCGTAGAATTGGGAAAGAACTTGGCTTTAAAAACATGGTAAAATAAGGAGTTTGTGTCATGAAGCAATATCCATGTGTGTTTTGCCAAAAGAGCTTCATTAAAGAGGGAGAGATTTTTAAAACTCATACCACCTTGAGATTTAGGCTTACACAAGTCCTGCCACTTAACCCAATGAACCTTCCTATTATCACCCCTTTAACCCAAAAAAAATCTGCATATCATCATTTCAATCTCATGGCAAAGTGTTGAGGGGAGCTTAAAACAAGCCATGGTATAGGTAGGGAGGGCTTGTGCCACGGTTTTAATGAGGATCTCTCTTCCCACTTGGCTAAGGAGTTTTGCTTCCCAACCTTGGATCTTTTTCCACACCCTCTGTTTGATGTATGTGAAGCTTTCCTTTTTATTACGCCTAACAAGAGAAGGGAGGCCTAGGTATTTCTCGTACTGTTGGACCACCGGAACCCCAAGCATCTCCTTTATAGCCAATTGGGTTTCTTCGGAAGTTGATTTACTAAAGAAAATGGTGGTCTTTGCTCTATTTATTTGCTGCCCTTTTGCCCTCTCATATTTAGCCAATACATTGAGCAAACTTTGGTATTCTTCTATCTTGGCCCTGTAAAAGATGAGGCTATCATCTGCAAAAAGGAGGTGTGTTAGTTTAGGCCCATTACAACAAAGTGAGACCCCTCGAATATCTCCATTATTGGCTGCATTTCTAATCAACCCATGTAATCCCTCAGTACACATGAGGAAAAGGAAGGGAGACAAAGGGTCGCCTTGCCTTAATCCTCTAGATGGAGTGATGTGACCATAGGGCTCCCCATTAATCAAGACTGAATATGAGGCTGTGGTGATGCATGCCATCATGAGTTTCACCCACCTATCATTGAAACCCAACTGCACCAAAACTTTCTCCATATATGCCCACTCTACCCTATCGTAAGCCTTGCTCATGTCGAGTTTCAAAGCCATAAAACCTGACTTACCATTAGTATGGTTCCTCATGTAGTGCAAAGTTTCAAAGGCCACTAGAATATTATCTAATATCAGTCGTTCAGACATAAAAGCACTTTGGTGCTCTGAGATAAGCTGAGGCAAAACATCTTGCAAACGGTTGGTTAGAACTTTAGCAAAAATTCTATATAACACGTTGCTCAAACTTATGGGTCTAAATTCAGACACATTTCGGGTCCTTTACTTTTGGGATCAAAGTAATAAAAGAATGGCAAAGTGCAGGAGGTAAAACACCTGAATTTAAGTAATGTAGGATAGAATGTGACACATCAGAACCAAGCAAAGACCAATAACTTTGATAAAATAAAGGGCGCATACCATCCGGGCCGAGTGCTTTTAAAGTGGCCATTTGTTTCAAGGTAACTTCCACTTCTTCAATTATGAAGTCAGCCACAAGCTTTTCATTCATTTCATTTGTCACCACTTGAGGAATTAAGTCCACCACCTCCTCAAAATTGCTGGGATTAGTCGAAGTGAAGAGGTTTTGGTAAAAGTCCACAATAGTGGCATTTACTTGAGCTTGCTGAGTGCACCATCTGCCTGTAGCATTATACAATTGTGTAATATAATTTCTTCGTCTCTCTGAGATGCTTTGCTATGGAAAAATCTAGTATTACGGTCTCCATCCTTGAGCCACATCACCTTAGATATTTGTCTCCACATTTTGGCTTCTTTATCGAGTAGCACGTTTACTTCACCCTCCAACCATTTCATGTGTCTAGAGTCTCCAGTCCGAACAACCCTCTTTTCTGCCTCCTTCAATTGTTTTTTTTTTTCTCTCTAATTCTTTTCGGACACTACAAAAACTCCTCCTACTCCAACGGGTCAGCTCCTGCCCACATCTATCAATTTTTTTTAACACCCTTGTATCCCATGGTTCAAAGGAATTCTCACTCCAGATAGCCTCAATTGTCTCACTACAACCTTTATCGCTCACCCACATGTGTTCGAAGCAAAAAGGTTTTTGGAAGCTACAATCCATACCTTCAGGTGAGATACATAGTGCCTTATGATCAGAAGCGGTTCCGTCTAAGTGCAGCACTTTCATACCTAGAAACATAGAGAACCATTCATTAGTGGCCATGGCATGGTCAAGCCTCTCCCAAACTGTGAATTCAGCAAAGTGTTTGTGCCATGTAAAAGGAAAGCCCACAAATCCTAAGTCCATGAAGCTACACTCGTCAAGAGCATCACGAAACAATTGCATTTGATGGTGAGGTCTTGGCTGGCCTCCCTGTTTTTTAGACTGTCTCCTAATCTCATTAAAGTCTCTGATGCACAACCATGGGGCTGACCCCCTAGTTTTCAAATTTCTCAATTTTGTCCAAGACTCATGTCTCTTGTGCGTATCAGGTTCCCCGTAGAAACCCGTAAACCGCCACTCCCTTCTCAGTGTTTTTATTGATTGTGGTGTCAATGTGGTTCTTGGAGTAAGTTTCAATATCTAAGGGAAAACCTTCTTTCCAAAAAATTGCCTAACCGCCTCCTTTATTAATCTAGGGGACTTCAAATAAATTTTTGAATTGGATCCTTCGTTTAACTTGTTCTAGCCTAGCTTTGTCTATCCATGTTTCGGCTAAAAACACGACAGAGGGATCTTTTGCCCACACCCAATTTGCAAGCTGATCTTTTGTACATAGGTTCTCAAGCCCACGACAGTTCCATACTAAAAGACTCATTGCTTTTGGCAGGACTGAACACCAGCCTCTGCCAATATCTGTATTTGTTTTTCATCAACTTATGAAACCATGGATCTCCTTTTTGGTAACTCAGATTGTTGTATGTCATCAGGTAAAGCCCTTTTTGTGCCACATGTAGCAACCTGGCACGTTTTCTATTCCACTTCAGCCCTGAGAATACGTTTCCAAGTTGGTTTACTTGGAGCATTTGATGAGGATGGGGTTAGGTTGGGAATATTTGATGAGGGTGGGGACGGGTTGGGGGCAACTGGTGTGGTTAAAGTGTTTGAGGTGGAATGGTTAGAGGTATGATATGGATTATGAGGTTTGGGAATATCCAATGAGGGTGGGGTGTGGTCAGGTTGGAAACATATTTTATGGTTAAAGTGTTTGGTTTGGTTGGGTTAGAGGTATGTTGTGGATTATGAGGTTTGGAAATATCTGATGAGGATGGGGCTGGGTTAGAAGCATTTGTTGTGGTTAACGTGTTTGTTTTGGGCGGGTTAGAGATATGGTGTGAATTATGAGGTTTGGGAATATTTATGGTACGTATATCAGTTAATAAGGTCTTGGGATTATCTGTATCAGTTTTGGTGTCAGTGTTTGATGAGGGTAAATCAAATTTCTTGATTTCACAGTCTATTTCCTCAATGTTTTTTTCAAAAGAATCTTTAGGTATTAATGAGGGCACTAAACACGGATTTAAATGAGGATGGTCAATGTTGTGTGTATCTGGAAGGAAAGTGTCATCAATGTTTGTAATGGGTGGAAGGTTACTGTGATTTTCGCTTACCATAATGGGCTTGACCGTGCTTAGAGATTCTCTGGCTGTTGCCGTCCATGACTCACTGGTCTTCCTCTGTTCAGGTATGGCTTTCTTTTTAGCATAGAACCCCGGGACAGACACCACAGTTTTGCGATTCCCAATCATTGGCGAGGCCCTTATCCATGGTCCAAACTCCTTGTCTGATTCTTCTAACGTGCCTTCACTGTCAATCCATCGCTCACAATCTCTATCGCTGTGTGTGAGGCAACTACACCAATAACAAATGTTAGGGAGTCGTTCGTACCTAAAAGAGACCCACAACTCTTTATCATCATCCAAAGTTATTACCCTTCCTCTGCACAAAGGCTGTGATATATCTACCAAAACTCTGACCCGTATGAAACCACCACACTCCTCTGTCTTTGTGTTTGGTTGATTCTGCACTAAACCTATTGTCTCGCATAAACCTTCAGCCACATTTGGATTCATGAACTTCATTGGTATTCCATGCACTTAAAGCCAAAACGGGGTGAGATTGAAATCCATTTGTTGCACGTCGCTTACTCTGTCGTATCTGCGTAGCACCATAAGGTGCTTGTCAAAGCTCCACAGGTCATTTGCTAGTATATTGTCCACTTCGGTTTTACTGTCAAAAGTAAATAGAACCACATGATTCCTAAGATGCTTAATTTTAAAACCATTTTTAGATCGCCACAGGGGTGTAGAGGTGGTTGCAATGGCATCAATATTCAAAGCTCGCTTTGTGAGGAACTTCGCAGCGATGATGAAAACTGAGGTGGCCATGTCATTGTGTAATCTGAACTTGGGGCCTTCCCTGTGTGAGATGGTCAAGCCATTCCATTGTTTTGTGAGATCTTCCATCAGAGGCAGACAGAGTGTTTCCCAAAGCTCCAGAGAAAAGAAACCTACTAGCCTTAGAGTAACCCTGTTATGCTAAGGAAACCAAAATCTCCTCTTGAAAGGGACTGCTATTTTACTGTCTAGAGAGAGCTGGAGAATCCAACCTTCCTACGGCAGAGAAACCTTTAAGTTATTATAATGTTCTCTTAATATATAGAGATAGAGAAGAGATAAAAAGAGTATTGCTACAGTTACAAACTATTTTACAGCATTTTTTCAAACTATTGTTATAATAAATTTCTTACTGGTTTTCATCGAATAATGTTCCAGTTACAAACTATTTTATAACATTTTTACAAAATGTTGATGTGGCCAACTTCTTATTGGTTTTCATCTAGACCCACTATTAATATCACATTTTCATTTACCAATAATCACTCACCACATCAGTAGTTTGTAAATTTTTTTGTAAAATATTTTGTATATCTATCATTATTTGGTTTTTATTTAGATCCACCACTAACATCATTTTTTCAATTACCAATAACAATTCACCACGTTATCGGTTTGTAAAATTTTTTTGTTAAAAAGTTTGTATCTCTACCATTACTTGTATAAAAATGAAAAAAAAAAAAAAAAAAAAAATCAACTTCACCTTCAACAAAAAGAAAAACAGAAAAAGAAAAAAAGTCGGTTCGGGAATCGGGGCGGACATGAATTCGGGGCGGGTACGATTTGAAAACATTTCCATTTCCATCGAATGAAATATCGGCAAGCGTTTGGTCAAAAAGAAAATCATCGAAATTGACGAAATTTTCTCAGGGAAAATTACGAGTAGATCTCTGTTTTCCTCTTTCCCCCTTCCCTTACGCCCACACAGATCTCTCCCATTTTCACCACACTACCTCATAGATCCACACTCTTAAGGTATTCCAATCCCTCTCTTTCGCTTTGCTTGGTTTTGCTTTTTGAATATTGTTTCAACTTTATTCTACTTTTGCTTTCTTTTTGGAAAACTCTATCTAGGTTTTTTTTTCTTTCTTTCATATCTGTGAGTTCTTGTAGATTTTTTTTCTTATTAATACTTTTCCTTTTAACATTTTGTGGAACTTTGAACTGTGGCTTGAGATCTCATCGCAAGTCCTTTGGAGTTCGTTTTTTCTCATCTCCAAACATCAAATCCACCGCTCTTTACTTCATAAATTATATTTGATCGAATTGTTGCTTCCTTTAATTTCATGTAATTGTCTAATTTTTTAATTTTTTAATTTTTTTTAAGAGAAAGAAAAAAAGTTAATGACTCTCTCTTTGCTAATTGTTATATCTTGTTTGGTTGCTGGGAAAATGAAGGAAACGAATAGACATCTTGTCTTGGTTTCTTAAAATTGAAAGTTCAAATCCAACCTTGATTTGTTCCTCTATGTATGTGTATTGGTTAGTCTTTAAGATTTGATTTATTTTTCTCTTCATTTTCGTAGTAACCGAAATTAATGTGTTACAATTTGAGTTGAATTGATTAAGACATTTTTTCTTTCTATCAAACTGTATAGATCTTTGCAGAGACGCAATGGCCATGATTGATGAGCCACTCTATCCGATTGCTGTCTTAATTGATGAGCTTAAAAATGAAGATATTCAGCTCCGGCTGAACTCGATCCGCCGGCTCTCCACGATTGCGCGTGCGCTCGGAGAGGAGAGGACCAGGAAGGAGCTGATTCCTTTTCTCAGCGAGAACAATGACGACGATGATGAAGTGCTTCTTGCAATGGCAGAGGAATTAGGGGTTTTTATACCCTATGTTGGAGGTGTTGAGCATGCTAATGTGCTGCTCCCGCCGTTGGAAACGCTCTCCACGGTTGAGGAAACTTGCGTTAGAGACAAAGCAGTGGAGTCGTTGTGTAGAATTGGGGCGCAGATGAGGGAGCAGGACTTGGTTGAGTACTTCATCCCTCTGGTTAAGGTCAGATGATTGGATTTTATTTTTATTTTTTTATGTTTTTTGCTTTCTAATTTCCTATTTGGCTTTGGTAACTATGTAAAGGTAACATGGTATGATGCTTAGTTGATTTGAAATTCTAAATAAAAGTGTGGCCTAAGTGACACATTTGACTTATATGTATCATATTCATTAAGTATGAACTCAGTTGCATGGTTTAGAAAGGTTTTCAAAGGTACTAGTGTAGATGTATTAATAATTGGATGTTTTATGATGGCAATGAATGAACACTAGTTTTTAACAAATCATGCTTGCTGGTTTTTATGGTTATTTAGACTAAATTATCTGCTCAAATAGTGGTGTCAATATACTTTTGTACGATCTTTTAGTTGGAAGAGTAAGTTTTGTGGCCATTAGTTCAGTTAAGACACTGTTGCCACCAATGACTATGTAAGGACCCTCAAATTACTAGTGAAAAAAACTACACAACTGGCTACACACCGTTTACCTGAGTGCTTCCTAGTGACCATTTGATTGCCATACAAGTTTGAAGCCTTACGGCCTGGGTAATGGAGTTGATAAATTGGCTTTGCTACTCCTATACCTACTTTGAATACATGTAGTAACATGCTTGCAGAATATCTCTATCTTGTAGCCTGTCTTCTGATGTGAAGGAATCAACATTTGAACCTTTTCACTCTGGTCATGTTGTGGTGTCTTGTGCTTTTACACAAATTTCTTATGTGTTGGGGAAACATGCAACTGACTAGGATAGTAGGTTTCAGGGGTAAAACATTTGATTGTCTAATATATTTTTTGATAAGTTAAAACATTTGATTGTATATTTGTTTGTTATCTGTTTTGCATGTTTATATAAATGTTGTAATTTCAGTCTTTAACAGAACTTTGTCTTTTGGTTATACTTTTCAATCTCCCATAAAACGTGATCTTTTTGTATCTAAATACAATTTTAATGACACTGAATTTTCATTTAACACATTTAAATCTCCATTTTCAGAGACTGGCTGCTGGTGAGTGGTTTACAGCTCGAGTTTCCTCATGTGGCTTGTTCCATATTGCTTACCCAAGTGCCCCAGAGACTTTAAAAACTGAATTACGAACAATTTACAGTCAGCTGTGTCAAGATGACATGCCTATGGTTAGGAGATCTGCTGCAACAAACCTGGGTAAATTTGCTGCTACTGTCGAAGCTTCCCATTTGAAAACCGACATCATGTCTATATTTGAGGATCTGACTCAGGATGGTATGTGTGTTTTCTTTGTGTTAATTTTAATTCCACTGTTTGATAACTTAATTTAAACTTGTCAGTGTATCCACTGATAGATTTTCATCAAGTGTCTCACATAGAGTCATAGACTTGAAAAATGGGTTACTTTAGTGGCTGGGTGCATGCCTAGCCTGGAGGGTTAATTGTCAACTTCACTTCTATTAAAAGTTATACAATTTATGATGAATTTGCTTGGAATTTCACTTACACTATTTTGTTAATGAACTGGTTTACAGTTTTCATGACATTAAGAATTTGCTGAAACTTATCTCCACTGCAGATCAAGATTCAGTTCGGTTATTGGCAGTTGAAGGTTGTGCAGCACTTGGAAAGCTATTGGAACCTCAAGATTGTGTGTCACATATTCTTCCTGTCATTGTTAATTTCTCACAGGTATGGGTTATGCTTTTAATATGGACATTTTGAAATTAATTATCAGCTTTTATTTTTCTGTTAATCTCTAGAGAGCTATTGTGGTTCATTGATTGCTTTGAACATGTTTCTGTAAACCCGTTTATATTTAAAAAGTAACTTTTTAATTAAAAAAGTCAGTACCACTTATCAAAAAAAAAAATTATAAATTAAAAAAAAATCTGTACCATTAATCTCTATCATACTCCTTTTGTTGCTTTTAACATGTTTATAACATTTTTTCAATTGAAACATTAATACTAATATAGATTCAGTGCACCTTATTCTGTACTGATTTCCTTTTGGAAGGTTCTATGATCTGTTGTGCAACTTAATGTTACCCATTTTTCTATAATTAACTGTACAAATATGCTCCTAAAATACTATTATGATTTTTATTATCTTTTGGGCCATTGTTTTCTATTGGTATATTTGGTATTTATTTTTTGGCGATTATAAATATTTAAATATTCTTACAACTGCTCTTCAGATTATATATACTCTTGAACTTGATTTTCATTTTCTTATAATTTTGGGAAGACTGAATGACTCCTGCTCCCCCCCACCCCCTCGCCCACCCCATCCTCACCCTATCCACCGCCCTCCTCCACCCCACCCTCTCCCTCTCCCTCAACCATCACCTTCTTTCTTTCCTTTTTTGCCACCCTCACATTTTCCTTCTCCTTCCCCCATATGCTTTACTCTACAGTTTGGGTTTTTCCCATATCCTTATCCCCCTCCTCCACCACTGCCTTTGCCCTCCCCTTCCTCACCACCTCAGGGGTCTAACCAAGCTTTGCCTGAACAGCCTATCCTTGTACCTGCACCTCTAACCATACCAAGCTCTCCCTCCTAAACCTCAATCCTCTGTCCTTGGGGGCAGCAAGAGGTCGTTTCATATTGATGCAAACTTTTTTCTTTTTCTTTTGATGGGGGGCGGTCTGATTCGTATGCTATACATGAGACACGTCAGAATGTTAAGAGCTCCATTTGGGTTGGACATAGGGGCATGGAGTGGATACTTGTCTCGATGATATACGAGATTGGGTGCCTGGCCATGTTTTACTTTGTAAGAGATTCAGGGATAATGGGAAGTTGTTAGAGTTCTGTGGGAGATCTAACAAAGCTGGTCTGTTTGTTGTTATTGCTGTATATTTTGGAGGGTTTAGGAGGGGTTGCATAATCATACCAGCAAGCTCTAATAGAGCTGGTTGGTCTTTGTTTTAGAAAGAGCTTAGGAATTTTTGCTCTGGTGCTAAACCGGTATCTCGTTTCTTTCATAGATTAGCAAATTCCCATAGAAATGCTAATCTCATTAAGAGGATAGAGGTGGATGGTGTTCTTTATGAGGATGAGGCTGATGTGTGCTCTCAATTAGTTCTTTTCTACCAGGGGTTGTATGAGGAAACTGAGGTGTGGCGTCCTACTATGGATGGGTTAGATTTTGCATGCAATGAAGAGGAAGAGAGGTTGTCCTTAGAGAAGGAGTTCTCGAAGGAGGAAGTCATCCAGGTATTAAGGGAGATGGAGGGTGAGAAAGCCCCTGGTCCTAATGGTTTCACCATGGCTTTTTTTCATAAATGTTCGAGTGTTGTGGAATAGGATGTCATGGATTTCTTTGATTACTTTCATCGGCACTCTATGTTTGAATGGTCTATGAATGCTTCATTTCTCACTTTAATTCCCAAGAAGTGTAATGCTATTAACATTAAGGACTTTCACCCCATCAGTTTGGCGGGTAGTGTGTACAAGCTGCTATCCAAGGTGTTGGCTAATAGGTTGAGGGTGGTTTTGGTTAATCTTATATCTGAGTCTCAAAATTTGTTTGTTGGCAGAAGGCAGATTCTGGATTCAGTGCTTATTGCAAATGAATGTTTGGATAGCAGGTTGAAGAGCAGATTACCGGGTGTGGTTTGCAAGCTTGATATTGAAAAAACATATGACCATGTGAACTGGGAGGCCTTGTTTTATTTGTTGGGCCAGATGGGTTTTGGGTTGAAATGGAGGGGGTGGATTAAGGCTTGTGTTACTTCTGTCCGTTTTTCAGTCCTAGTAAATGGTTCCCCTGAAGGGTTTTTTGGAAGTTCTCGTGGATTGAGATAAGGGGATCCATTATCCCCGCTTCTGTTTCTTTTGATAATGGAGGTTTTGAGTAGACTATTGAAGAAGATAGAGGAGTGTAATCTTATTCGGGGTTTTCATGTGGGCTCTGTGAACTTTGTTGGGGTGCATATCTCCCATCTATTATTTGCTGATGACACTATCTTATTTTGTGATGCCTCTAGGGAACAACTATTGTCCATAAGGTTGGTGTTGTCTTGTTTTCAGGCCTTTACGGGTTTGAAGGTCAATATTGGGAAAAGTGAGATTGTCCCTGTTGGGGAGGTGAATAATCTAGATGCACTGACTAATATTTTTCAATGTAGAGTGGGCAGTTTGCCTATGAAATATTTGGGGATGCCGTTGGGGACTTCTTTTAAGACAGCTTCGATTTGGAATCATATTTTGGAGAAAATGGAGAAGAAGCTATCTGGGTGGAAGCGTCTCTATTTATCTAAGGGTGTTGGGCTCATGTTACTAAAGAGTACTCTCTCAAGCCTCCCAACGTACTTTTTATCTCTTTTTACCATTCCTAAAAGGTGATGGTAAGTTTGACACCCACTCTTATTACCATGCGATTCGGGGTGCGTCGAATTCTTTGTTTCCTTGGAAGGGTGTTTGGAAACCAAAGATTCCTAGGCGAGTGGTGTTCTTTTTGTGGACAGCTTCACATGGTCGGATCCTCACTTTGGATAATCTAATGCTTAGGGGTTGCCCATTGACTACTTGGTGTTGTATGTGTTGTTGTGATGGAGAGTCAGTAGACCACCTTCTTCTTCATTGTCCTGTCACTCATTCCTTATGGACTTTTATGCTTTAGGCTTTTGGTATTCATTGGGTTAAGCGAGGATTAGTGGCGGGTTTGTTATCTTGTTGGCATCAGTGGCTTGGGAAACATAATTCGGACATTTGAAATTTGGTTCCAGGGTGCTGAATGTGGATTGTGTGGTTGGAACGAAATCGTCTTTGAGGATAATGAGAAGACGTTGGATGAGTTAAAGGTTTTATGCTAACATAGTCTTTTGGAGTGGTCTTGTTGTTGGGATTTTACTGATTGTTCTTCTCTCTCTGAGTTTATGTCTTCCCTTAGCTTAGTTTCTTGATTACTCTTTTTGTTGCGCGGTTTGTTCTATTTTTTCTTGTTGTTCATCATCATGAACAACTTGTACTTTTCATTATTTACTCATTAATAATAGTTTTCTGATTACCTATCAAAAAAAAAAGGGATATATGGATGCTCAACTTTTGAGAGCTAATTTCTTTATTATTATTATTTGTTTTTTTTTGGGGGGGGTGGGGGTTCTCATTATGCTTACTCTTATAAACCAATACTCCATGTGTGCACATATGTTATTAAAGTAAGAATCTATGGTTTTTGTTTTTAAAGAACACTTTTTTTAAGCTAATTTTTATATCTGAATGACCGAGTGCAACATAATATGTTTGTTTGCTATTACATGTGACAAATTCTTTTCCAACCAGGACAAGTCTTGGCGTGTTCGTTACATGGTTGCAAATCAACTATATGAACTATGCGAAGCTGTAGGTCCTGAACCTACCAGGTAATTTCTCATGTCTTATGGAGTAGCTGTTAAATTGATTTATATAGTTACATCAATAATTGTCAGTCAGCTGTCAGGTTTGATATTGTCTTTGTGCTTTGAATTACTTTGTTGTTTCCCTGGCCTTTACAAAAAATCTTGTGGAGAAATTGAGATCTTGTTTTTTTATATTTAATTTATTTCCTGTAGATATTATTTACCTTTTATTTTCTTCTGTCCAGATATTTTACAATAGTTTAAGGACTTGTTACTTAGATTCTAATTGATGGTTACTGTAATATTACATATTTAGATCGGACCTGGTACCTGCATACGTTCGTCTACTTCGTGATAATGAGGCTGAAGTACGTATAGCTGCTGCCGGAAAAGTTACCAAGTTTTGCCGGATTTTGAATCCAGAACTTGCAATTCAGCATATCCTTCCTTGTGTGAAGGTATACATGCACACTAACTAGTTAGTTATTTTGTGTTGTAAATTTGATGGTAGATTGTGTAGTGCTTCTTGATTTTTATTGCTCTTCAGCTGCTGCTTGTTTGATAATTTATGACTTTTTTGCCTACTGTAGGAACTGTCAACAGATTCATCTCAGCATGTTCGTTCTGCATTGGCTTCAGTTATAATGGGAATGGCACCAGTTCTGGGAAAGGTATAACTTTTTTGGGTACATATGCTGTTTCCCATTTTGAATGGAAAATATAGAAGTCCATCCATTCATTTCCATGCAAAGTAGAATGCATCTGACTTATGCTGTGCAATGTTTCTATCATCAATAAATATGCAGATATGATTTGAATTGCTGAATTAAGTTGCTTATTTTGTCTAACACCTTTTATTTTGTATCTCATTCTCACATCAACAATAATGCTGGTGTAAAATGTGTCTTTCTATTACTTCCTATAGATGATTTTCTGTTCTCACCTTTTTGGTTGTTGGATGGACGTGTGCATTTTAATATCTATCTCCTTGAACATGGCATAAAATGACAATAGTTATTTTAGAATTGCTAACATCTTATGTCATGCATCATTGTAGCTGACATGTGTGTAGTTGGTTTTTGCAGTTTTTATTCTCATTTAATTGTAAAGGGATGTTGTTTCCCCTTCTCTCTCTCTCTCTCTCTTACCATATTTATTTTTTCATAAACTATACTATCTTCTCAAAGGGGATTTTTATCGATTTCCCTGCTATATGTAATTGCTGTTGGTGGTTACAGGACGCAACAATTGAACAGCTGCTTCCTATATTCCTTTCTCTTCTAAAGGATGAGTTTCCTGATGTCCGGCTCAATATTATCAGCAAGCTTGATCAAGTGAACCAGGTTTAATCAAAATTTTAATTTTCAAATGTTGTTCATTTCTTCCATGGTTGTCGCATGCATTTTTTTTTTCTTAGTCCTTTTCTCTTTATCATCTGCTAGTAATTACAAAAAATGTGGTTGAGCAACATAATTTGTTATGTGGTTCGAATTAAATGATAAAAAAAGGGTTGAATTCCTGATATTTTGTCCAAATCTGTGAAACATCTCTCTTTTAGGTCAAACTAATTGTCAGACACACACCAAAAAAGAAAAAGGAAAGAAAGAAACGCATCTCATTTCTGAACTTGAAGGCTGCATAAGTTGAAGCTTAAAGCTCTTGAAAATGATGGCTATGTTCATTTCAAAAATTTTTTTGGGGATGGGGTGTGGGGCTGTGGGGGAGTTGTTTTTGAAATAGAGGTTCTCCATTTTCTCTCATCACTTGTTCCCAATCATTTTCTTTAATTGGTTCATATTTGTTTCTCAAATGAAAATGGCCTCACAGTTTTCATGATAAAATAAGAAATGAATGGAGAAATAACTTGAGTATCCTAAATCTTAATGCAGATTTTCAATTCTTGATCCCCCCCCCTTTTTGTGTAAAGGAAACCCTTCTTTCTCTCTTGAGCATTTAGTGGTTGGTTTTAAAATTTTCAATTTGTTTAATGATTTTGTATCAGGGTTGCATTGAATGCATTCCTTAAAAATAAAAATAAATAAAAAAAGAAGAAGAAGAAAAAGAAGAATTTTTTATTCTCCTGCAGATTATTCAATGCCCCCTAAATGATCATCTTCATCATGGTGTTGTGGCACTATGTTCCTTTCTGCCTTTAATACTTACTAGAGTTATGACTGAGGGAAACATTGTGTTTTATCCTTTACTTGAAGAAGGCTCATTGTTGCATAATCAAATTTCTGTTTTAATGTGGCGTCTCTTGAATTGTTTCAAAGAGTTTTGCTCAACATTTTATATTGAATTTCAATCAAGTCTAATTAATGTAACTCTTGAAGCAGGTAATTGGAATCGATCTGCTGTCCCAGTCTCTTTTGCCAGCAATTGTGGAGCTTGCAGAGGATAGACACTGGAGGGTTCGGCTTGCAATAATAGAATATATACCTTTGTTGGCAAGTCAATTGGGTGTAGGATTTTTTGATGACAAGCTTGGTGCTCTTTGCATGCAATGGTTAAAAGATAAGGTTTGTGAAGATTTGGGTTATTGACCACTATGTCAGATGCAACGCACTTATGATTTAGTTCTATCTTGTTATCTGTTTTGATTCACAGTTTCCTCTAATGTAGTAAAACTCTACACAGAATGCCAATCCATTTTCTCCTTGAAACTGTGATCTTCCTCATTGATATTGTTATTTTTTTCGAAACACTATTATTCTTTGGTAAGAAGGGAAATCCTTTCTGTTGGATCTGCGAATATTATATGAGAATTAGTATTTAAGGTTATGGGACTCCCTAGAGTGGTAAGAGTGCGGCATTGAAAGGCTTTTTAGATTGGGGTATATGGGTAAAGGAGGAAGAAGTGTTTTAACCCAACTAGATTTTAGTCGGTTGGGTAACCTTGTTGGGACCTTAATTTTCCACCGGAAGATATTCCATAGTACACTTGTTTCCATTAAGTAATCACATGTTATTTGGTCCAACCATGAGAAGCTTTGTATTTTGGTTTTTTTTTTGTTTTTTGGCTTAAGTACCTTAATGTCTGAGCCTTGCAATAACAGGCATGATCATGCAATATTGACTGGCTAGCATCTTAATAATGTATAATATTTATTTTACTAAATTTATTGGTATTGGTTATAGGTTTACTCAATTCGTGATGCGGCCGCAAATAATGTGAAACGCCTTGCAGAAGAGTTTGGCCCTGAGTGGGCAATGCAGCACATAATTCCACAGGTTCTTCTGATCAGATGTTACTATATAATTGGTGTTAGATAGTATATTACTACTATTATTATTATTGTTGTTATTTTTTGTTGACATTTCCTCTAGAAAAGATTAAATTCTGATGTAGGTGCATGACATGGATATGAGGTGTCTGACTGCAAATTTATTATTTTAAAATTTTTTGAATTGGTCTCTGATATAAGTATTATGGGTCGTTCTGAACCTAAATAATGCCAGAATATAACTGTCTTTGTCATGTAGCTTATTCATGCCATTTATCAAAAAACAAAGCTTATATTCATGCCTTCATGTCTTTTGCAAATGAAACCTAATTCTTTGTCCAAATCCTGCCATTGACATGCTAGAGTACCTAAGTTTTTTGTCATGGTGCTTTACTTATGTATTTATTTTCCATAAGAACAAGAAGATATTTTGAGTGAAAGAGAATTATATGTTGGTAAAGAAAAGAAGCCCCTTAACCTCAAGAAGTAATAAAGCCAAGGCAATACTTCTCTGACCGCTAGCATCGGAAAGGAACTAGAATTACCTCTCAGCTCTAAATTCCTCAACCTCTATCATGAAAGAGAAGGTATCCTCAATTTCATTTAGCAACTCTTAAGGGCCTTGAAAAGATATGTACTTCAATTTATAACATCAATGATTCACCATCCAATGCCTTAGAGGAAGTCTAATTATTAATATGATCTCCCCGCACTCTACTATAGTGTGTTGTTTATTTCAAACACTTATAATTAGGAGGTTGATGCCAAGAGCCTTGTAGCTCAAGTGACAATGCCTGGTCTCTTTTATGAGGAGAACCAGGGTTCAATTCTCTCCTCCCCCACTTGTTGTAACAATTGAATTATAAAAAATGATCAGATGTTGATGAACTGTCCTATCTTTCTCTTCCTCTTGTGGTATCAGTATATCTTCTTGACCTATATAGAAGGTTTTAGATCCTTCTTCCTAGTGGTGACTTGACTTTGTCTTGTCTGTTTTTATTTTATTTTTTTGGATACCTCAGTTTCTGGTTTTGACCCTAAATAAGATATGCAAGATGTATATGGCTTCCAAGGTTAAGTCTTTTTTCTTTGTGATTGCCAAGAAGACAAATAATCTTGACCTACTTTAAAATGAGGGGACCTTAGAAGTGCACCTCCCTATAGGTTGTGCGTATTTTGTGTTAAGAGATTGGAAAGACTGTAACCACTAGGGGATGGCGTGGGTTGCTCCTCTCAAACTTCATAAATAATTATGAAAATGATTTAAAGAAACTATCTAAGGATTATTTTCTCCCACTGGGGGATGGCATGGGTTTGTGATATACTCATCTAATACATTTCTTTTTTATAGTGCTTATCATTTGAGATTTTATGTTACATACATACTTCATCTTGTTAGGTTTACTGAATTAGATTCTATGTTACGTACATTATTTCATCTTGTTAGGTTTACATAAGTAGAATTCTGTGCCATCCTACCTCTGTGTATTGCCATAAGAGACAAATTCTTTAATGACCACATTCTAATTGTGCAGTTCTCCCATTTATTTTAAATATTTTTTACATGGGAAATTTGGCCCCTTTAGCATTATTATTATTATTGTCTATTTATGCTCTATTTTATTTCATGTACATTTTTTCCTTAAAAAATTATTATTAGTACTATTCTTATTTAAGGATGTTTACCTATCTCCTGTCTTTGGTGTAGTTTTGTTTTAAACAATTTGGAATTTTCTTTCAGGTTTTAGACATGATTAACAATCCACACTATTTGTACCGGATGACTATTCTACATGCAATTTCTCTATTAGCTCCTGTAATGGGATCAGAAATTACTTGTTCCAAACTTTTGCCTGTGGTCATTAATGCATCAAAAGATAGGTAAAGTTGATGGGTTCTCGACCTTGGTTGTGTACATCTTTCTTTTTGTTTGTTATGACTTGGACTGCAGTGTTGACAATTGCATTTTACAGGGTTCCCAACATCAAGTTCAATGTGGCTAAAGTGTTGCAGTCACTTATTCCCATAGTTGATCAGTCTGTGGTGGAGAAGACAATCCGTCCATGTCTGATTGAACTTAGTGAGGACCCAGATGTTGATGTGAGGTTCTTTGCCACCCAAGCACTACAGTCAAGTGATCAGGTCATGATGTCTACCTAGATTTAATTTGTCACTGATTTTCTTTTCCTTCTAGTTTCTGTTTGTCTTCCGGTCCCATCTGGAAGCTAAGTCAATATACAGATGTATGTAATATCACAAGGTGTTAGAAGAATTTTTTTCCACCTTTTTCCCAGCAAAACAATTTCTTGTCTTTTGATTCTTTATGAGCATTTGCCCATAGACTTAAGACTACTGTCATGTCAACCTTTAGCTCTAGCTCATATCATGTGTTGTGTTTGTTGGATTGTAACCCATTTTATTCTTACATGTTGGAGAACTTAATTAGTTGAATCAGTTAACAAATTATAGCTCTGTCCTGTGTTTTTGTGCATAGGACAGGTTACAATACTGCCACGTTTCATCTCCTCATATTGCATTGCATCCTGAGAACAGGACCGACTAATTGTTTTGTTGAACAAAAAACCGAAGCTCCTGTATGCTTTTTAGTTTTTACCTTAATTGGCTCTCCAATTTATTTCACAAGATGTAGGTAAAACAGTGATTTTAGGAGCCGAATCTATTTACCTATTTGCCTTATGATATTGAGATATATATTGGACATGGTCCATATGGTTATAAAATGCTATTGTTGTCCCAGAAGGTGCAAATAAGTTAAATAACTATCTGTACGTAAAATGAGGAATTATGACAGGTTTCCAATCAAATGTTACTATACGTGCTTGGGATGCTTCCACCACCAATGACCGAGCAATTGGTGAATTTGGCAGCTGCTTAGATTTTCCACAATGGTGATGATTATTAAAATCTTTAAAGAGAGTATGGTAATTAGAACATCTCCGGTAAAATGTGGCCAAGGCAATCTGGCTCTGCCATTGCACTCGAAAACTATGGTACTCTAGTGAAGACACTTAAAAATGCTTCATTGGCTCAACAATTTTAGCCGCGGTAATTTCTACCTTGCAAATTCGTGTAGAGGATGTTACTCTGTTAAGCTCATATCACTGTGTTTTCAAATGGACACTAGGTGCGTCTCTTTTGATATGTATTTGAAGCTGCTTATGTGATAAAATCTGTTTGTTAAATTTGTTGATTTTGTATCATTAACGTGGATAAAATACTGTCATGAGAATCTATTCATTAGACCTGAACGTTATCAATATAATCTAAATCAAAATGAAATTAAGTAATTACTCAAGGAAAAATACTAACTACATCTGCATTTAGGGCTGTAAACGAGCCAAACTTTGTCGAGTAATGCATATTCAAGCTTAACTCATCAGGAAAAATCAAATCCTTGAGCTTGTGACAAGCCTTAAGAATAGTGCTTGAGCTTGTTGGAAAGTTAAAAAACTTGAGTTTAGCTTGGCTTGACTTGGTTAATTAGTCAAGTAAAATTCAAGTTTAATATCAAACTCAAACTCGAATTCAAGTCAAGTTTTTGAGCTTAAGATCTAAAAAAATTATATTATTAAATGCTTAAATCTCTAAAATTAAGAAAAAAGAAAAGAAAATAATCTACTCATTTTATCATGTATTTAGTTTTACTTATGATTAGTCATTATTCAAATTAATAATTTACATAATTAAATTCATTTATTTATCATTCCTTGTCTACAGTTTCAGCAATTGTTTAAAATACAATTTTTACATTCACGTTAGATGGTGAAAGACTAGAAAAATACCTGTTTGTAATCATTATGAATGAGAAAATACTAATATGTTTCATAACTTTACTTTAAATGATTGATAGAGAAGGATCATATGTGGTTTACTTAATTATTTATTTATTTTTAAATGTAACTATAGTCTAAAATGGTTCTTGATCAGTTTAAAGGGAAGGAAAAAATTAAGGTAATATAGGTAGTAGTCTCATGTTGGTCATGTCATAGTTAAAATATGTGTAATGAGTATATTTAGCTAACATATATAAACTTATAAATGAGTTTATGCTTGAATTGTTGTATATCAAGCCTAATAGCTCACGAGCTTGTTCATGAACAATTTTTTTTTGCTTGGGCTCAGCTTGTTTATTAAACGAGCCTAAAACTAAAGCTCAAGCTTGACTTATTTATAAACAAACAAACATGAACAAGCTTTTTATCGAGTCGAGCCCGAGTTGTTTATGATCGGCTTGGTTCATTTACAGCTCTATCTGCATTATACCTTAAAAGAACTAATTTAATCACAATTGAGATTTTTTGTAGCTGTTTATGAAGTCCCTTTTTTTTAGCTGTTTATAAAGTCCAGTTTATCGCTGAATATTCACTAAACTATTTCAATATTAATATGAGTACGACCCAAGAGGTTGGGGAAGTGCAATATGTTGAGGATAGCCTGTTGTGTGGAATGAAGTAGTGGATGGTCTTATTGATATCCCAGATTGGGATGCAGCAATGAATTGCAGTCCCTTTGGACTCTCTAGAAATAACTTTTATTTTGAAGGAAAGTAGTGCAGATCATGGAAGAGGAGGCTCAGTCCTTGTTACAGGAAAACAAGCAACAAGTTGCCAGGTCAACCATGCTCAGACACAGTACCTTGGAACTTGGAAGAGAAGGCATGTATGAAGTATGAACCAGAAACAAGGGCAATGCAGTCAGAGGACTCAGAACCAAGTTGCGCCAAAAGTGAATTGGAAAGTAGACGTGGTGGTTAAAGTCCATCATAGTGTGGTACTGCTCTATAGTCATACATGCATGGAGTGAAATCTAAGAATGGGTGACAGATGGTCCTCCTTCAACCTTAGAGGAAGACACATATACATTGTAATCTTTTATATATTAAATAATGTTTTACCTTTTCTTTTATTTTATTTAAAAAAAAAAAAAAAAACTCACCTAGAGGCTTAGGGCTGTTTGGAATATGTGTTTAAATACATGTTTTCAGTTTTTAAACAACATTACATGTATTTTTACACACTTTTTCACCCATACGTATTTCCAAAAAATAAAAACAACATTACTAGAACAACATTACCAAACGGGTTCTTATGTTTTGTAGGTTTTGGCAGAAATGATTTTCTGCATTTTCAGTGTTTCATATGGCAGAAAAGAAAACACTACTCAACCAAAAACAATGCTAAAGGTGCATTTGCCTTGTGCATCCACGTCCACGTTTTACGCGTCTGACATTTTCAGCTGCTTTTTTTTTTTTTTTTTTTTTTTTTTTTTTTTTTTAAATTTTTTTGACCAGTGCCTATTGCATTGTTCATGGGAATGAATAGTGCAATCAGGCATATGAATAGTAATTTTTTTAATGTTTTTAGTTTTCAACAAAATAAGCGGTATCCAAATATACACTAACTAATCGGTTGAAACACATCCTCTCAAACCAAGTCTTTGATACTCATAGTACTTTTGTTGTGGGAAAATTAATTATAGATAACGTTTTAATTGCATATGAAATCTTGGATAGTATGAAAAAAGAGGGGGTGGGGGTGTCAAGTAGGTCAAATGGTCCTTAAAAGACTTATTACTAGGTTGAATGGGGGTTATTTACATAGAGTTATGGAGAAAATGGGGTTTCACTCTAAATGGATACAATTAATAATGATATGTGTTAGGTTCTAAAGATTTAGATTTAAATATTTAGAATCATATTTTTATTGTGTTGGCAAACCGAGAACAAAACATGTTTAGTTTAGGTTTTTAGGCAATGCTTAAAAGTGGTTATTTCAAGGTTCAAGTTCAGCTGATTGCAAAAAAAGGGAGTGTGGTTTTGCCTTGCTCGACCAATTGAGAATTAAGCTTGATTGATTGAAAATTGTAGGCACAATTTTTTTTTTTTTTTTTTTGAATAGGCCTAAGCCTGCGAAAACGTTTAGGGTTTCATCTAAATTTCTCCACATATAAAAGGGAAACCCTAGTCACGTTTTGAAGACTCTAAAAAGATTTGTGTGTTACTTTTTGTAAGATTTCAGAAGTTTTGTACCTTCTAATTACACAAGAATCTACTGGAGCCAAAACTACAATCAAGCGTTGGTAGAACATAGTTGCTGCATCAAGATCATTACTGACAGTGATCTGAAACCTTTGAGTGGGATCTCAAAGTCACAAGCAAGGCGGCTTGTGTTGGTGTAAATCCAATAAGAGAAGGAGTCTATGAATTCGGAGCTTGTACGTAGTCGTGTCAATAAGTTACTACTGGAGGTAGCAATAGATTTAGGGTTAAATTTGATTGTAAAAACTTCAATTCTCTTATAGTGGATTTGTTTTACATTGAGGATAGTTAGGTCAAATCTTCTCTAGGTTTTTATCTTGAAATGGTTCGTTTCATTAGTTTTCCTAGGTCATCATATCGTGGCGTTATTTACTTTTCCGCATCTTTGCATGATATGATTTATTTTTGTTTAACCTAGATCTGAATAATTAATCTAAGTAATCACTTGGTTAATATAATAGGTCAAATAATCTGGTTTTAGGGGTCTAAACGAACAAACAAGTGGTATCAGAGCAGGTTAGCTCTTGTTTTTAGGTTTCTCAACCTATAGTTGATCCTTGACTCCTACTGTTATGGAACACAGTCACTCTCTAGTGATCCCCCCACACTTTGATGGGAATAACTATACTTACTAGAAGGTTAGGATAAAAGCCTTCTTGAAATCCATTGATAAGAGAGTATGGTTGTTTGTTGAGAATGGTAGGGAAAGACCAACCACAGCCATTGGTGAATGGACTACTGCCCAAAGGAAGCAGCAAGCTTTAATAGTAAGGCTATGGATGCAATATTCAATTCTGTTTCTATGGAAGAATTTAAGAGGATCTCAAATGTGGAGATTGCTCACACTGCTTGGAACATCTTGCAAACAGTGCATGAAGGCACTAAGGTAGTAAAAATTAATAAATTGCAGTAGTTGACATTTAGATTTGAAAGTATTAGAATGTCTGATGATGAGTCTTTTGATGAACTCTATGCTAAGTTGAATGATATTGTCAATTCTACTTTTAATTTGGGTGAAGTATATGACCAACCAAAAATTGTTAGGAAAATTCTTAAATCATTGATTGAGGATTTTAGATCTAAAGTGACTGCCATAACTGAAAGTAAATATGTTGATTCTATCCTTGTAGAAGAACTTGTAGGATCTCTTCAGTCCTATGAATCTGACTTACCAAAAGCTAATAAATCCAAATCTATGGTTTTGAAATCTATTGATGATGTTGATGATTGTGGATTTAATGATGAACTCTCATCTATTGAGATTGCTTATCTTGCCAAGAATTTTAGAAATTTTCCGAGAAACAATAATAGGAGAGCAAGAAATAGAAACAATGTTGATACTAAGAATGTTAAGAAGAATGACACTGTCAAAAATAACAACACTGAAAAATCAAAAGATAAAGTAGGTCAATCTTCAAATAGTTATTTAGGACAACAGTGTTATGATTGTCAGGGTTATGGTCATCTAAAATCTGAGTGACCAACCTTCTTGAGGTCAAAAGATAAAGCTATGGCTGTCACTCTGAGTGATGATGAAGTTTTAAATCATAAGTCTGAAAGTGATCAAGAAGGAAACTTCATGGCTTTCATTGCTACTGCTGTAGTAAGTGAAATTGAGATTGTTGATGAGAACCCTTCTGATGGGAACTCTCTGAGAATGTAGATTTGCAAGAAGTTTACAACAAGCTTTGCAAGATAGTAGCTAAAGATGCTATGAGTGTTGAATCAGGGTTGAAAAAGATAAACACTCATGAACAAGAAAAGAAGAATTTGCTGTTAAAGTTGTTTGATGCTAATGAACTCTTGAACTCTGTTAAGATTGAAAACATGTCTTTGATTGAAAAGGTTAAAAATTTAGAATTAGAATTATCTATTACTAGAGAACAAATAGATAAAACTTCTAGCTCTAAACTAGATAAGATGTTACATATTCAAAAGTGTGTTTATAATAAGACAGGTTTAGGTTTGTTCAGAGTGGATCTAATACTGTGGTGAATCCTCCTAAGTTTATACTTGCTACATCATCTTCTAATGTTCATCCAACTCTCTTTGAAGTTAAGGTACATAAGGATGTAGTTCCAGCTTCTAAAAGAACTAGGGTAGATCTGAGTGAGTCTAAACCTAATCCCAATCAATCTGGAAGCAAGAAAAACCACAAACCTTAGTGGTTTTGTCACTTTTGTGGTGGAGCTAGACATACTAGACCAAATTTCTTTAAGTTGCAAGTGTTAAAGCAAGTTTCCAAACAAAAAGTGTCTCTGCCAAAAGCACAAGATCCTATTACACTTATTCATAAGTTGGTAAAGGTTCTTAACCTTTATACCAATACTAGAGCTAAAATTAGGGTTAATTCTAATAGAAATTCCAACTCCAGGTTTGCATCTAAAAATGTCTAGATGCAAAAGACTCAGCCTCAGTGAGTCTATCTAACATGGTCCTTGTGTTAATTCTTTCTATCTCCTGTGGTCAAAATTGTTTTTCTTTAGGTTTACATTTGCATAACATCCATACATTGCATTCAAGGTTTGTTTTTGTTTTTCAATTTTTTTTAAATAAAATAAAAAAAGAAAAGAAAAGAAAAGAAAGGTTTTTGTATTATACATCTTCAAGATGTGTAATTGAGGTTGGCCTATGAAATTTACATTTCATGACTGTGTACCGTATTTAACTTTGATGAGCTTTATTTTTCTGCACTTTACTAGTTTGTGCTATGTAGTGCTTATATTGTGTGAGTTGTTTATGGTTTTTAAATACATGCTCTTGATTTTGAAGTCACATTCTTTTGATTGTAAGGACTAAAAAATCATAGGAGAAAGGCATAAATAACCATCTTACCACTGTTGCTCGTCAATCATGAACACCTGTGTGCAAATCATAAAAGTCGTGCTCGGTAAGGTGTAGCACTTGCACAGCAAAATACTTAAGGTGTTATTGTACAATAGATAAAAGAAGCAAAAAGTAAAATGAAAAACAAAGAAAAATATGCTTCAAAGGAAAAAGAAAAAGCAAAATCAAAAAAGAAAAAAAAATGCATGGTTACAAGCGTGTTTTCTAGGAGATGTGGGAGTTATATGATATAACTCTTTAGGTGATAGTCACTTTCAAACTAATGTGATGAATAATGTAGAAAGTGTGATTTTCTGTTTACATATCACCTTGTGAGTATTTCATACATTCATTAGTTGCACACACCACAAGTAAATCCTTGTTAAACTCTGTACATGTGATTGTGTGTTAAATTTTGTGGCCTTCCAAATTTTAACTTCTTGATGTGTTTAATGCATTTTGGGGGGTGTGAGAAAAGAAAAGTTTGAAGAAATTTGATAAAGGTTGAATTTTTCTTTGAAAAGTTTGGTTTTGAAAAATCATTTGAAGTCATGAACATACATGTCATATCACAAAAACAGTTTTTCAAATGATTCTGCAGAAAATGTTTTCCAGAATTTTTCAAAATTTCCGTTCCTTTAGAACTCGACCGATTGAAATGTGAAGAAGAAAAACAGGTTTTTGATTTAAAGTCTCAGGTCCATTCGATTCCTTTCGACCAATCGAACATTTCTTCATGTACATTTCAATTCTTGCCCGATTCCTCTCGACCGATTGGATTTCGATTTTCAAAAACATATAGGAATCAAATCTGACTTTTCCAAAAGCTTTTTGTCTATCTCTTTGATTCCTCTCTTGATCCTTTCTCTCAAAAAAAAAAAAAAATTGTTGTTTTCTTGGTCAAAGTTTCAAAGGTATTCTCCCTAATCCTAAGGTAAGACACTTTGCCCATTCTTTTTGATCATATTACATGTTTTCATGCATTTTTTAGGGATTTTTGTACTTTTCAAAATTTGGGGTTTTTGATGTTTTTGGGCTTTTTGATCAAAAATAAATCATGGGTTTTTGTTCATGCTCCATATAAACATGATTCACATGCTTTAATTTCAAAATTTTTGTGCTTGATTGAAATTTTCGAAATTAGGGTTCTAATGTTCTTGAGAGATTTGAGGATTTTGTGAAATTGGGCTAAATTGGACAAAATTGACCTGTGTGATTGATAGATTGAGTGATTATAACATGTTTTGTGCTTTTTATGTTGTTCAATTGATCAAAATGAAGTTGTTTTTAAAAATTAGGTTTTCAAAATTGGGGATTTTCTATAATTCTTAAATTTCTTGGTCAATTTTCAGACTTATGATGATTTTAGACTGTTTAGAGCATTCGATCATGCATCATATAGTTTTTCAAATTTGCATGTTATCTTGTCTTTAACCCTTCTTAATGCAGTTTGCCCTTGGTTTTTGTTGTGTTTTCTTTGTTTCTGTCCTTAGTCATGGCTCCTAAGGTTGGTCGGAAGTTCAAAACTAGAGCAAATAGGAATCCTGGTGCATCCGCTTTTGGTTTAGTTTATTTTGATAGAGTTAGGTTTCTCACTAATAAGTGTGAAGAGACTTATGAGACCTTAACTAAATATAGGTCTATTTGGGGTGATAGGGAGATTATTGAGTGGGCTAGATCCATCCATTTGTAGGAACTTTGTGTCTAGGAATTGGATTTCTTTGTGTGAGGTGTCTAATCCTCCTCCTGCAGCTTTTATTAGAGAGTTTTATTCAAATCTCTCTATCTATCTTGAAATGACGGGTGGTCATTACTTGACTTCCTGGATCAGAGGTCAAGAGTTTACCATAACTAAGCAAACAGTTTCTGAAACTTCAGCAGTGCCTGTAGTTCGTAAACCCACATACCTATACACTGATTTTCCTACTATTGATGACATGATGTCAATTCTTTGTGGTCTTCTTGTTTCTTGGGGTACTAAACCAAGAATCAATTCTTATGAATTCATTGAGCTTAATTCTTTGTACTTAAGGATTTCTTGTCATAACATCTATCCTATTTCTCATGTTCATACTGTTCCCATAGATAGGTGTGCATTTCTTTATGCTCTTGTCACTGATGGTTCTATGTGTTTTCCCTCTATGTTTATTCAAACCATTGTCGATATCTATAGGAGTACTAGTAAAGCTTAGAAATTGTTCTTCCCCATGTACATATATAGGATTTTGAGGTTTCTAAGGTTGTTAGATTTTCCTCCCTTAGAGTTAGTTCACATCACTGCCCCCATAGGAGTCACCTATCTTAGACAACGACAGGCACAGATGAAAAGTGTTGAGCCAAGCATTGGGTTGTCTAAGAGATCACGAGGAGCAGCTTCTACTACAGCTCTTAGCTCTGGTGCTATGCATGTTGTTGAGGAGACTTTTGTGGATCCTTTTGGTGGTGCTGACAATGTAGACCCTACTGTTGCTCCTCCTCTCTCACTCCGTGCCATGATGGAGTCTTTCATGACTACACAGGCGGCTTATGGACAGCTTCTCAATGAGTTGTTGACGGAGGTTGCTTCCTTGAGAGCAGATTTTATTCAGTATAGGAGTGCCTTTCCACCTTGTTAGGACATATGTGAATCATTGTTAGGAACATATGTCAATATAGAATTGGCTAATCCTTTGACAAAACGTACTTTACTTATAATTGGGTAGATCTAGGATGTGTTTAATGCTTCAAGGAATAAGGTTTCAAGTTCAAATGTTAAAAAGCCATGCAAGTTTGTCCAAGAATCAAGTGAAGAAGTTTTGGATTTTAAAGCTTGACAGCTAGTATCTATCGAGGTTTAAAAAGCTGTTTCAGCTTGATGCTCGACAGCTGCTCGATGGATAGGTTATCTATCGAGGTTTATGAAATTTAGTTTTTCAGAGCCGATTTCATTTCAATCCATGAATACATGTTTGAGCTTTCTTTTCTCACAACCCTAAACATATATAAGGATTTTTTTTAAGGGCCATCATAGTTGATGTAACTCAATGCAAAAGTTTTTCACAAGCATATTGTGAACTGAAGACATACGCCCTAGTTCATCTTTCTATTCAAGAAGCTGTTGTGTTTGCACAACGTAAAGTTTTGTAACCAAGGAGTTTCGTGATCTTCATAATGTTGATGAATTGAAGAACTTTGCAGCCAACATCTTTCTCAAGTTGGTGAGTAAGCTGTGTATTGGGATCCGCGCATTGAATTGGTTAGTCATGTACTGAGAGCCGTGTATTGAAAGAAGAGATTGTCACTACAGAACAAGTCCAATTGGGTATTGGGGTAAGGGTTCAACTGTAGGTTGGTATAAGGTACTGAGATTCCTTTACTTATAACCGCTTGTTGTGATAATAGTGAATTCTCGGGAGTGGTGACCTTAAAATCACCCGGTGGGGTTTTTGCTGTGTAGGTTTTCCCCATTCGTAAACAAATCATCGTGTCAATTTATTTTTCGCTGCATTTTAATTTAGTTGGTGATTTGTTTGTGCTACCACACTTATTGCATGCAAATTGAATTAATTGATTAACTTGGCCAATTAATTGATTAATTCATCACAAGAGATTAATACATTCTTGGCCTATCACACCTCCTCCACCCTTTAAGGACTGATTTTGCCTTTGGCAATTCGTAACAAAAAGGGGAAGTAGTTTTAGGACTTTTTGTACGTAGGGGGAATAGATTTATTGATTCAGAGGGAGTTTGATGTATTTTTTTTTCTTTGGTTTTGTTGTTTATGTTTTCATTGTTTATATATGTTTAGTGTTTATGTTCTTGATTCATAAACATTGATGTGCTTATTGGTTATGATATTTGTTGATGATGAGGTTATTCATTATTGGTGTGTTCACTATCTCTTTATATGTTTTGTGAATTAAAGTTCAGATTTTTTTTTTCTTTTTACTTAGATTATGGTACTTGTATTTTTCACACATGCGTTTATGATTTGTTTTCAGTGTTTCAAAAATTTACAAGTTAATTCTTTCAACAACTACTGTCTATATTAGCAACTAATAGTTAGTAGTTGTGTAAGGATTGTATTAGGACAACAACTTGTATTTGGACTGGTATTTAAATTTAAACATTTCATTGTTTATGTGTGTTTTGTCATGGATTGTCAAATGGGGAGATTGTTAGGTTCTAAAGATTTATATTTATATACTTATAATCATATTTTTATTGTGTTGGCAAATCGAGAACAAAACATGTATAGTCTAGGTTTTTAGGCAATGCTTAAAAGTGGTTGTTTCAAGGTTCAAGTCCAACTGATTGTAGAAAAAGAGAGTGTAGTTCTACCTTGCTCAACCGATCGAGAATTGGGCTCGACCAATCGAAAATCTAGGCACAGTGTTTTTTTTTTTTTTTTTTTTTTTTTTTTTTTTTTTTTTTTTTTTTTTTTTCTGTAGAATTTTTGAACAAGCCCAAACCCGCAAAAACGTTTAGGGTTTCCTCTAAACTTCTCCACATATAAAAGGGAAACTCTAGCCACATTTTGAATACTCTAAGATGACTTGTGTGTTACTTTTTGTGAGATCTGAGAGGTTTTGTACCTTCTAACTACAAAAGAATCTATTGGAGCCAAAACTACAATTAAGCATTGGTAGAACATAGTTGCTGTATCAAGATCATTATTGACAGTGATCTAAAACTTTTGAGTGGGATCTCCAAGTCACAAGCAAGGCGACTTGCGTTGGTGTAAATCCAAGAAGCGAAGGAGCCCGTGGATTCAGAGTTTGCATGTGGTCATGTCAGTAAGTTACTACTGGAGGTAGTAATAGATTTAGGGTTAAATCTAATTGTAAAAAATTTTAATTATCTTATAGTGGATTTGTTTTACCTTGAGGATAGGTAGGTCAAATTCTCTCCAAGTTTTACCTTGAAATGGTTCATTTAATTGGTTTTCCTAAGTCATCATATCGTGGTGTTATTTATTTTTCCGCATGTTTGCATGATATGATTTATTTTTGTTTAACCTAGATCTAAATAATTAATCTAAGTAATCACTTAGTTAATATAATAGGTTAAACAATTTGGTTTTAGAGGTCTAAACGAATAAACAATATGCATAACCACGGTTCATTATTTTGTGCTAGTCAATGGTAATCCTACAAGTTACATCTTACCCTCTCGAGGATTGAGACAAGGCAATTCCTTATCACCTTATCTCTTCTTGCTTTGTGGTCAAGGCCTTACTGCACTAATTCAGAAGGTAGAAGTAGATGGAATGATAAGGGGAATCACAACAGGTAAAGGTGACCCTTGTGTCTCTCACCTCTTATTTGCATATGATGGTTTACTATTTTGTCGTGCTTAATTAGAAGAGTGTCAACAAGCCATAACCTTACTTAATTTGTATGTGGTGGCATCGGGACTAAAGATTAACTCACAAAAAAAACCTCATTCTTTTTTAGCAACAACAATGATATATATTCAAGAAGCAATTAAACAGGTTTTGGGTGCTTAGATAGTTCTAGAATATAAGTAGTAATTGGGGTTGCCTAGCATATTGGGGTGTAACAAAAAAGGGGCTTTTGCTTGAATTAAAGAAAAATTATGAAGTAAATTAAAAGAATGGAAGGAAAAAAAAAAAATGACGTTTCAAGTTGGTAGAGAAATTTTGCTTAAAGTGGTTCTGTAAGCCATTCTCATATATGCTATAAGATACTGCCTTCTTTCTAAAGCACTGCTTAAAGATCTTGAAGGGATGATGAGATGGTTTTGGTGGGGTCAAATGTCACAAGAAAAGAAAGTGCACTAGTTGAGTTGGCCTAAACTTTGTATGCCTAAGATGATGGGAGGAATTGGCTTTTAGGATCTTCACTCATTTAATTTAGCTATGTTGGCTAAGCAAGGATGAAGATTATTTAAGAATACACACTCATTGTTATATAGGGTCTATAAATCAAAGTATTTCCCTAGTACATCATACTTAGAAGACTCATCATCAAATTTTGGAAGCTGGCATGGGAAAGCATAGTGGCAGCAAGATTTGTCTTAGAAAATGGCTTAAAATGATGGGTGGGGATCAAAAATAGGATTTGAATTTGGCAAGATCGATGGCTACCAACTCCATTATCTTTTAAGGTGTTGTCCCCGTGCCTTACAATGTCTACAATTGAAACAGTGGATAACCTTATTGATTCATCCACAAGATCCTGGTGAGTATCTTTGATTGATTAAATGTTTCTCCCCCATGAAGCTAAGGTTATTAAATCTATAACATTGAGTGATAGAGCGGGGCAAGACATCCAAGCTTGGACATACACAAGCATGGGTCAATTCTCAGTCAAAAGTGCATATAAAATAATCTAGAATCAACAACTGAGTTCCTCTCATGGCCAATCATCAAACCACTTGCAAAGTAACCGTATTTAGAAATCAATTTAGGCAGTTAAGGTATGTAATAAAATCAAAACACTCATTTGGTGAGCTTGTAAAGACATATTGCCAACTAAATGTAATCTGACTCAGAGGAAAATTTTGCATAATGTTGGATGTGAATGTTGTGAGGATGGGGAGGAATCAGTAGACCATGTCCTGTTGTGCTGTACATATGCTAAAGAGATGTGGAGTTTTACAGGCTTGAGAAATACTCTGCCCCAGTGCTTAAATGAATCAAATCTATTGTTTGTGGATGTGGCAAACCAAATGATAAATAGATTAAAAGAGTTGGAGATTATGATATTTTTTACAACTACCTGGATGATTTGGATCAAGTGTAACAAAAGCTCGTCAAGGCACTCGAAGGTCTAACCTTACTTCCCTAACCAAGACTGCTACTGTCCATGCTTTAGAATATATAGAGGCTACTTTTAGTAGTCTTTTTGGAGTTTCTATAAAACATTTTGCTGTTGTTCTCTATAGAAATTCATGCTTTAAGGAATCAGATAGATATGACATACGATCCAGTTATACCAAAATCTATTGTATTACTGTCTCTATTGTTGTTCTAGTTGTATACTTTTTGTGATTGAAGGAAATTCTCTAGTTTATATAAATAAATAAATAAATTCAAAAAACAAAAACCTTTTTATTTATTTATTTATTTTTTCTATAAAAGATTTAGAATAGCAATAAATGTTAATGATTTTATGTTCCAATAAAAAGTAGAAAATGCTTTCAATCCATTTTAGGGTTAGAAACAAACATTAAAAATGTTCTCAATTGAAACAAGCAGAGATTTAATGTATAATGAACTTCTCTTATATAGAGTTTGTTGAATATCTCAAATTATAATTATTGATAAATTAGTCCTTACTTGTGTGATGCATGATAAGAAAAGAAGTAGGATATGTTCAAAGAGGAGAAAAAAAAAAAAAAAAAACACATGACATGAAAATATGCACTATGAGGAAAATGATTTGAATGTTTTTCCCTCGACTTCCAAATTTGAATAGTAGTTATCAAATTAAGTTATATTAAGAATTAATATAACTTAATTTGATAACTACTATTCAAATTTGGAAGTTATATTAATTCAATTGCAAGTATTGTTTGTAAAATTTTTGGAAAACTCTTACAACTAGAAGTCAAATCCCCTTTGCTATCATGAAGATAAGGAAGGGATAAGTGAGGGAGCACAACTAGTCCTGAAGAGGCTCAAGTCAAGATCCAAAATTCCTTCGTTTGAAATTAATTTTTCTATTGAAGATCTAGTAGATGTGTGGTGATATCATAATGATCCCTTAGTCATTACTGATCATCTTAAAATAAATACTTCATTATGTGTAATTATCTATATTAAAAAATATTGTGTATTTTATCTTTAGCAATGCGGAATTTTATTTTTGAAGCCTTTTTTTTTCCTAATTTTTTTTTGCAATGTGATGTAAAAAATGAAAAAAAAAAAAAAAAAGACTCCTGAGCAGTAATTAACTAATTATGAAAAGAGAAATTGACTAAAAGCATATTGCTTTTTGTGGGGTTCAAAAACAACTAACACAGGGATAGTGGAGATAATATTTGATATGCATAACTAATTTTTGAAATATGGGAAAAGATCCACAATGGGAGGTTTAAGCAACAAACAAAAGGTCATAAAGAGCCAAATCAAGCTTTTATATATGTAGAACAATGTTCCCGAGGTACATGAGTAGGATTCAAAGGTTGAAAACTCTTAAAAGAATCTTTCTAGCTAATCTTTCTCTCTCTTGTTCTTGCCTAGACTTTCCCTCTCTAATTTTCTGAACCTTTCACCCTGTTGCCCATCTCCTCCTTTTATAGCCATCTTCCCCCCCTCACCTCTTTCTCTAGATGGCTTGTCCCTAGCTGGATTTGGGGGATATTTTGTTGGAGTTTATGCCCTAAAATCCAATTTATTGGCATGTTATAAATAATTAAGTTGTTTAATTATATGAGACTATTTATGAACTAATGAGACATTATCTTAGTCCATGAGATTCATAGTATGTGATTTATGTGAAAAGTCACAGAAAGATATAAATCACAAGTTCTTTGTAAACTCAGAATTTTAGTTCGTAGTCAGTGATGAAATTGAACATTTCATCTGTGAAGACTATAACATATCAACTAAGATGATTTGTCTTGATCATGGAAATAGAGACTTCTAGTTGATATGTTGATATGTTTTAAGAGTTAAAACATATTGAACTGGACCACTGTGAGATTTATTATTTTCCTAACGACTGTCAAATGAATAATAAATCTCACGACTTCTATTTACATCAACTCTAAATCCTGAGAGAATAATGGACTTGATCATGAGATGTAGGTTGTTTTGATATATCAAGAGTGAGATCTATAAGATATGATCAAAACCTCACTATGTTGGGCAGCCGCATTTAGTATTGATGGAACATATATTCTCAAGATGGAATTCATAATCTCTTAATTGAGATATAAAATATTCCCTTGAGATAAGTTTAATGGGTTTGGTTATTCAGAGTGTTGGGCCCAACCACTTTAGTAAGGAGTTACTAAAGTATATATTTATGAATTTGGATTTCATAAATATATGATGAATAACATAAAAGTTTAAACTGGGTACTCAAGGATTAAGATGTAGTAATCTTCAAAGTGGCAGTCTATATTTATGACTTTGTATTACTACGAATATTTTAATGAAGGGGTTGCATGTATAATAAATGTCTTGTGATATAATTTAGTAATAAGGCCTAGAGTGCAATTATATTCTTATAGTGGTATTGAATATAATTAATAATAATTTTGAACTTATCAAGAGTTGATAGAAAAGCTCAAGGCCTATTGGAGCTAGAGTCTTATTTGTTCCCTTTGGTCCCATCTCAAGCCACAAACTAAAACCCAATTGGGTAGGCCCAAAAAGGCTAACCCAATTAGATAATCAATCATTATTTAATAAGAGTTATTAAATAAAGAAACTATGAGAGTAGTATTAACGTACGTATGATGAAAAGAAAAGAAATCAGTTTTTTCTCCATAAGGAGAAGAAGAAGGATTTTTCTTTGAGAGTCTATGTACAAAAGACTGATTGAGAGACCACACATCTTGGGCACCATGTGGAATTGAGATGAAAATTAAAGGTATTCTCAAGTTGTGGTTTTGAAATTCACTGTATCAAGGTACGCTTTCTATTCTTTATTCTAGAATTCATGGTTACATGTTATCTTTCATGATTGAAGTAGATCCGTGTTTGTTGCTTCCGCTGTGTGTTTTGTATGAGATACAAAACCAGATTTTCCAACAAATTTGTCCCATCAACCCTCTATTCTACCATATTTTGATCATGAAGGAGGACTTTTGGGGGTGCTTTCATTATTTAGGCCAGTCACTCATCATTTAATGTAGTTGACATTAGGTAAGGAACCTCATTAATGCGGATGTGACTGTTTTATTGGGCTTTGCATTCTCCTTTTCAAGTCCCTAGGGGTGAATTTAGAAGATAGAAGTTCATATCCGAGGAAGAATGATGTTTCCCGAGATTCCCCAAATACCTTAAGGTATAGGCCATGTCCCTCACTTGGGTTACGAATGTTGGGAAGAGCGATTACCTCGGTTCTTAATGATGGTGGATACAGTTTACCTTTAGCCAAGGGAAGACTATTCTTTTATTACCCTTAACTTGTGCCGAGCCCATTCCTCGGGTGTATCTTCTTATCTAGCCCAAATCCTCAGGCCATGTCCAAGTTCATCTTCCGTAATTTTATTAGATAGAATACTATTTAAGTTGAGGTATAGTAACCATACCATCCTTCGAAAATAATCCATGGTGAAATATAAATATCAAAAGGACAGAGTTCAACTACAAATTTAGTTGTAACTTAATGCTACAGCCAATAATAGTAACAAGCCAAACAAGAAATGAAAACAAAAAAAACTAGGCATTTTCGATGGAACTTAACATGAGCTAAAGGTCTGTCTGGGTTCTGCTTATTTTGCTGAAATTAAAAACTTTTTGCTAAAAGTACTGTAGATAAATGTAAAAGTTAGCTGAAATAGTATAGTAGGACCCACGAATAGTATCAAATAATGCAATGGGGCCTATGAAATTTAGCAAAAATAAGCTGAATAGTAAAATAAGTTGGCAAAAATAATTTTTGCTAAACACACACTAAGTATGCAAGCATCATTCACCTAAATCACCTTTTAAGTATCATAATCTCAAGAATAAAGAATTCATTTGCGTACTAAAAAAATTGCGTTTGAAAAAAAATTTCATTTTGTCATTGATGTATGGTATATGTTCTACCATTGTTATTTAAATTTAAAATATATTATATCTTTGTCCAATTTAAAATGTTACTCTTTTTAGTTTTGTCCCTTTCATCAACTTTCCGTTACATATTTTTGACAACATGTTTTATATTTTAGGAATAAAAATGAAATAGTTTAGCTGTTAATTTTGTCCTTAAATTTTCATTTAGGTTTTATTTTTATGCCTGAAACATAATTAGAGTGACTAAAAAGGGAAAATGTATGGTAACATTTTAAATTTGTAGGGATAGAAGAAAGTTGAATTCTTTAAATTTTAAAGACGAAAAATAGAAAAATATTTTCCTTAAGGAGAAAAAAAAATTATTGAAAAAAAAAAAAACGAAGTGCCAAGTAAGCCAAGCGAGTAGAATGTAACGTAGGCTTCAATGTCTTACGCTTTAGCGTACTTGGCTACTTTGGGCTTCTGTTTTTCCTATTAAGTTCCAGGATCCTTCGCTGTGTACTTGGACTTCGTCCATGCATTGAAAACATTGACTTTTCGGACACATACCTACAGAGCGAGTCTTTGAGACAACCGTGTGTAGTGTGTACATGTTTTTCTCTCCCCTACAAGGTACACACCCTTTTTCTCAACAGGAGTTAAGACACACAGTACTTCTCTACTACAGCCTCCGAATCCTTAGCTTTTTTCCTTAATTTAGACAATGGATTCTGATGAGGCACCACCACAAGTTAGAGGGTTTGTAATAATCACTCTTCCACCACCAGACAACCCATCACTAGGCAAAACCATCACTGCTTTCACTATCTCCAACAACACTACTGGTACTATTCCTCAAACCCCAACCCAAACTCAACAACAACCACAACCCCATCACAACAACAATGATCCACAAGACCCTCGTCCACCCCAGCAACCAGAATCAGTACCAAATCCACAGGTTCATCTTCCACCCACAGTTAGCAGAAGCTTCATTATCAATCCAAGAAAGCTATTGGCCTTTCTGGGTATCTCTCTATTGGCTTTGGTCCTTTATGGTTCAGTATCTTCTCCGATCGTCCAGGATTTGCGTGACACAGAGGATGATGATGAAGATGATAAACCCGGATCGATTCTCTTGCCTTTGTACAGAAAATGGAGGACTCCACAAAAGGGTTTGGAACTTAAACTAGGGAGTTTTGTGGATATGGATAAAGGGGATTTGGTTTCTATAATTGAGGATGAGGTAGGAGACCCCAAGACAAACAATTTGCTTGCTTCTAACAAAAAAGTTGATCCCTCTTCCATTTTACCTGTTAGAGGCAATGTGTATCCAGATGGGTATGTATGGATTTTTTTTTTTTTTTTTTTCTCCCTTTGGTTAATTTCTGACTCTGAATTATATATACATAAGATCATGGTTGGTTGGAGACTGGAGTGATCTTTTGGGAATAAAGTAAATATAGCTAAAAAAGGAATCACCGGGGGGGGGGGACTGCTTTTTAACAATTGGCTGCTGATTGCTTATGTATGATATGGTTCAGAGTAATTGGTTCTTTCTTGTTGGGCCCTGGGTAGCTAACTTTAAAATGTCTTTTTTTTTTTTAATTGTTCTCAAATTTAATCTAAGATCCTTCTTTTATGCCGTTTTCTTACTTTTGTGATAGCAGTTGAAAAATTTAATTGATTTTTGTCATGTATCATACTTAATCATACTTCTAATCTGACTTCTGCATGTTGCACACTGACTAGCAATTGCAACATTATTTTAATTATATGCTGAATAATCTGTTCTTCTGTGACATACTGCATTTTTCTCTTGAAAATCACTAGCTGTGAACCAAAATTGAGCAAAGCTTCATTACAAAATAATATTTGATTAATTATATTTTACTATTTAATAATTCTTTTTTACCATGCAAAGCTTCAACATAGTTTTGGTGATGATTTATGAAGACCTGTTATGTTTTTCTCATCCACTTGGATTGTTCGTCCATAATAAAGCTTTCATCCAATAATGTGATTATTATGTGTAAAAGGTGTGGGGAATCAAGGGATCACCTTCTTCTTCATTGTCCTATAGCATATGAGTTGTGGTTTATGGTATTTTGTTTGTTTGGTATACATTGGGTTATTCCATATAAAGTTAGTGAGTTCTTAGCTTCTTGACAAGGCAAGTTTGGTAGACATCAAAATATAGATTTATGGAGGTTTGTGCAGCATTGCTTGTGTTGGTGCTTATGGCGGGAGCGGAATGCTAGATGCTTTGAGGATTGTGAACTATCTATTCTTGACATTAAGTCTTTCTTTTTCCGTACTCTCCTTGATTGGAGTTTAGTTTTGCCTTCTTATTCTTGTTTTTCTCTCCCTGATTTTATTGATCGTTGTAATGGTTCTTGATTTGTGCCATTGTAGTACACTTCTAGTGTACTTGGTTGGTTTTTTTAAATAAAATTTCTTATGTTACTTATTAAAAAAAAAAGAAAAAAGAAAAAAGAAAAGAAAAACCCTTCAAAATGGTCACTATCCTTTAAAATGTTTCATTTTAGTTCCTTTATATTATGTTTGTTTTAAAAAGGTCCCTACAATCAACTATTGGATGGAAAAAGGTGATGTGGCAAATGGAACTCATTTAACCCAAATAATTTAGCTGATGTGGAGGTTCACTTGAGCTAAGTGTCAAGCAAGAATGAGTGAACTTTTGTTCGTCCGAATGTCACATGAAGGTCAAGCGAAGTTTCTATTTAACACTAGATAAGGTTCACTCGAAGTTGGTTGAGCAAAGTGTCGAGCGAGAAGTTTCGCTTGAGTGAGGTTCATATTCAAGTCATTATGAAGAATTGTCGACAAATTAACAAACCAAATCATTACATAATGTCAAGATCATTTTCCTTGACACTAACTCATTTCCATTTTCATTACATCATGAGCTTCAATACATAGTGTCAAAACCAAATCCCAATTATCAAATCCATTACATTGATATACATCTATTACCTTTTTCCACCATATTCATCTATTTACATTGCCAAATGATAATAGAGGAAAAAACCCCATCATATGGTTTTGCAAATCGTGAAGGAGCTACAGAGCATGAAAGACAGGTTTGTTTTGTTTTGTTTTTGGGAAAAAAGCACAAAACCCCCTTGTGGAGTTCACCTAAAACATGGAATTTCATTGAGGTTTTGGGTGTAAAACTTAACCTCCTATGGTATTGTTTAATGTGTAAATTGTTAATTGTGTTACACTCAAAAACCTTAGGGGGTTAAGTATGACACAATTAATGGTTTACAAACAAAAAATACCCAATGTGGATTAAGTATTACACTCAAAACTTTAGGGGGCTTTCTTGTTTTATAGAGAAACCACGTGGAGATTTTGTGTACTTTTCCTTTTTTCAATTTTTGGATATTTTGGAATGAGCTGAAATTTTTGTTTCTAATTTGGTGGGGTGTGTGATTCTACTAATTTTGGCTAAACTGAGAACTCTAGTTGGGGAGTATTGGTTGTGTAGAAATAATATTGGGTTGTGTACTCTGCATGCATGGGTGTGTGTTGAGGGATGGGGAGGTGGGTATGTCTTTATGCTCTTCAAGCCTTTTGTGTGTGTGTGTGTGTGTGTGTGCGTGGAGAGAGAGAGAGAGAGAGAGAGAGAGAGAGAGAGAGATGCAGTCATGGAAGATTGATTTAATACTACTTCGCAAATTTGTCTATTTAAGATTTATTTTATGGGACCCACATGTGAATAATTGAAGTAAAAGTTATGTGGTTTTAAAGGTCTCATTATGTGTGTTTTAGGGCTAAACCTGAGTTTTATTTGTGTTTTTACTTCATTAGTTTTGATCAATTTTATATTTGAGGGTAATTTGTAATTTCCTAAATTCCTGCAAATTAAGGATATTTTGGTAGTTTAGTTCAATCTAAAATTTTATAGGAGATCCTTAGCATCTTAAGTTTTAATTTCTTTGAGTTTAAGTTAGTCTTTGTTTAGGTTTTTAGTTTACTAGTTAACTTAGGAATCCCAATACTACTAGTACAAGAAAGAGTTCTTATGTATACATTTGTGCTTAGTACCTAAAGAAGAAATGAAGTTGATCAACAAAATATCAAGCATTTCGAGTATTGAGGCACATTAGCCATATTGTTCTCTTCTTTATTTCTCTTATTGCTTTCTTTTCACATGGGTACTGTTCTTTTATTCACTGTTCACAGCCAAAATCGTTCTACGAATTCTTTGCTAAAACATTTTCCCACCAACCACTTGACAAAATTTCTCATCCAAGATAATGATGACTAATGCGGAATAGAGTCCTAATTTAAGATTTTTCTCAAGACTACAAAGAAATGAAGAGGATTTTGAACTAGTTGTGTGAAAGAGTTGTGTTTAATAGAAGCAAAGTGTTTGGAACACGAGATAAGTTGAAAATATTAGAAAAAGAAAACCTAGTATTTGGGGGAAGTGACGATCGACACTCAGTGGAGGCCAATTGGCACTTTTGCTATCATTTGGCACTCCCTCATCTAAATGCTCCCAAACTCCTGTGGTAGCTCCTCCTCACTCCTATGCATGTGGATCATCCCTAATTAGTTAGCCAAGATCTTAGTGGGATCAGCTTACAAGCTTGGCACATGATTAGGGTTAGCTAGTTACAAGGATAAAGTGAGTTATTATTATTTTTTTTAATTTTTTTTTTGGGAGAGAGAGAGAGAGAGAGAGAGAGAGAGAGAGAGAGAGAGTTTTAACATATGATATCTACTTTTGATGATAGCTCTTTATCATCATATCAAGACACCAATCAGTTTTTAGTGTAGACGATTGAACTTCAGATTTCTTATTCAACCATTAGAGACTTTATCAGTTGAGTTAACTGGAACCCATAAGGGGATCGAATTAGGTAGGGCTCATGCACATGTAACACATTAATTACATGTGTAATTTTTTTAATGCACAACCAATAAGAGTGAGCCATGTGTGGCTAATAAGATTAGGGCATGAGATGTATAAATAAACCATTGTAACTTTCATTTGGGATATGAACAAAAAATAATCATTTGTTGCTTAAGTCTTGCTTTCTCTCTTGTTAATTCTCTTGGAGCTAGAGTATCCCTTGAAGTTATCTATTATTTAGACAAGGTGACTCTCTAAGAAGTCACAAGCCAATTAATCACTCACCATTTGCATGCATTAGACCCATCACCAACCAAATCGACACTCATAATCCAAAAACCCTAGCCTCATTTCCATGAAACCCTAGTACATTTCACTTCAAGAACATCCATCATACACCATAATCACCTTAACCAGAGAACCATAACCGGAACCCTAATGTCCTAACACTAAACCCTAGCCTTTAACCAATCAAGAACTCTTATTACACTTCATAAACAACATCATTCTTAGTGAAATTTAAAACCCAAAACATTCTTAGTGAAATTTAAAACCCAACTTTAGGGTTTTGGGTTAGATATTTTGAAGTGAAGTCATTTATTCAATTTTATCTAACAGAGGTAATTACCTCTTCCCTTGAAAGAGTGGAAGAGGTGAAGTCATTTTGTCTCAGAATAGTTTGATGTTTTTTTGTTCCTCTTTGTTTTTGTTTGTTATTTGTTCACTATTGTGAATTCTGTGTATCTTTTTTCTATTCTTTTTTAAATAATATTTCCTTATTACCTATCAAAAAAAAGAAGAAGAGGCGAAACCTATCTACTAAGGTAACTTTTTTAATTGGACTACGGCGAAGGGGGAGGATTCTAACTTTGGATAATTTGAGGAAGAGAAATATTTGTGTTGCTAATAGGTGTTGTATGTGTAAAAATGATCGGGAATCGGGGGACCACTAGCTCATTCATTGTCCTTTCGCCTTATGCCCTTTGTATTTAGCTTGTTTGGTATCTCTTGAGTTATGCCTAAACAAGTGGTGCTTATGGGCATGGAGGTGTTGGGTGACATAGTATGGCATCTATTTGGGGTGTTAATCCGCAATATATTATGTGGAGCATATGGAGAGAACAAAACAACAGAATCTTTGAAGGGGAGGAGCATTCTATCATCGAGTTGAAGCGCATTTTCCTTTTGTCTTTATTTGATTGGAGGACTGCTTTGAGTGATTTTGACACAACCTTTGTTTTAGATTTCATAGATTTATGCAACTTTGGATAGACTTTTACTTTCCTTGTACACTCCCTATGTGCCAAGGAAGTTCTTTCATTGTATATATATATATATTTTTTCATATTTTCAATAAATTTTTTATTTACTGATAAAAAAAAAACCAAGGAAGATATTGAAAAACACTCCAATTATGATTTATCATTCCAAACGAATTAATGATATGGTGGGAAAGAAATTTTTTATCCTTAATGCTTTCAAAGATAGTTGAAGAGTTGGTGCAAGTTTCTAGTTCGAAGGTTCTTGTATTTCAAATCTTAAAAACTTGAGGCCAAATATTTTTTCAACCGGGTGAGAATAATGTAGTCATGGAAGATTGATTTGTTATTACTTTGCAAATTTGTGTATTTAAGATTTAGTTTATCGAATTTATGTGTCCAATTGAAGTAAAAGCTGTGTGGTTTTAAAGATCTAGTTTTGTGTGTTTTAGGTCAAAACAATTTAAATTTTATTAGTTAAAGTCAATTTTATATTCAGGGGAAATGTTGTAAGTTTTGCAATTCCCGCAAATTAAGCACGTTTTTGTAGTTTAGTTGAGTCTAGAATTTTCTAAGAGATTCTTAGTATCTTATGCTTTATTTTAAGTCAAAGTTAGTTTTTTTTATTAGGTTTTTTGTTTTCTAGTCAAAGTAGGAGTGCTAATACAACTAGTGCAAGAATACAAGCTTTGTGAAAAGAAAAACATGAAAGTGTAAGGATTAAAATAAAATATTTTTAAAGTATGTGGATCATTTTGAAACATGAGACAAAGTATGCCAATTTGGAAGGTTCTGGTTATAGCTTGTTCGAAGTAGCACTCATTCATAAGGGTGAGCTGGATCATTGTTTAGAAAATTGGAGGAGACTTAGTATTGTTTTAGAATCATGGAGGTTGATCTTTAGGTTTAGGGTAACATAGTGGCAAATTAGGTAGCTACTTGGCCAATCCATGGTCCAGCAAGTAAAATTCTTGAACACACTGTCTGATGACCGTGGAAGCACCAAAGAAGCCTTGGCAGCTGTCCTTTCTCAATCTGAGACAGATAATTTCTTTAGTCTTTGTGTTGGGTCTGCTCTTAACCTTGATTCTTTTTTTCTTTTTCTTTTGTTTTTTGGGCCGGGGGTTTGAACCTTCTAAGAGGTCTAGTTGCTGAGTTTAACTATGTGTTAAACTCCTTTAAAACTTCTTAAAATGATACCTACTCATCTATATTTCTGGATAAAAGATCAAAGCTTTTTTCATCTCAATTGCCATATGTATACTTGATGCTAGTCCTAATGCTAAACTTTTTCATGCAGATTGTATTACACATACATACTTGTTGGGGATCCTCCAAAGCGTTATTTTCTTGACATAGATACTGGGAGTGACTTAACATGGATTCAGTGTGATGCTCCTTGCATTAGCTGTGCCAAGGTAATGCCTATTTGTAACTGGTTATTTGGTTAATGGATTTTCAAAATTCTTCTTTATGTATCTAAATGTTTGCCCTAGTTTTCATTTATATCTAACCAAATGTCATTAGGTAATTGGCATTATTTACATTAATCTGCACAACTCTTTTCTAATTGATATGATTTTATTTGTTATATAGTAAGTGAATAAATAAATTTATGATACATTTGTTTCTTCTTTTTATGTCATTTTCTTTTCCAAATCATATCTTATGGGTTTTAGTAAATGGAATGTCAATTTAGAAAAAGTAGAAACAAAAATAAAAGGGTTGTAAGACATGATGGTTAGGAGATATTAAAGAGAGAATTTTTGGTATCTTAGATCAACAATTCATAAAGATGGAAAGATTGAAGAGGGATGAAGTGGAAAAGCATATCAAGAATATTGTGTGATTGTAGAATACTTGTTATGTTGAAGGGGAAAATATTATAAGACTACTATATGACAAACTGTGCAAGTGGAAATACCAAAAAAAAAAAAAAAAAAAAGAAAAAGAAAAAGAAAAAGAAAAAGAAAAAGAAAAAGACACAGAGTATTAAAGATACTGACTTTATATTAATATAATGGCCATGGTTTTAAAAACCGGATTGGGGGCAAAACTGGATTTGCCTCCAATTCCCGGTTTTTACCGATTTTTGACCGGACTGGTATCTGGTTCCCAGTTGAACTTTCGGACCAGCTGGTCTGGTCTGGTCCGGTTTTTAAAACAGTGATAATGGCTTAAGAGACTCAATATATAATTTATGCCTATGTAGGGTTAACCCTAGCTCTTATATATTCCTTGCTTATTGTTCATTCAGATCATTTATTATACTAAAGATGTAGCTGCTAGAGGCTTCCTTCGTATATATAGGCCGTTAGATCGAACTATTTAACGCTTGCGTTATTCTCTCTTTTTCGCTTCCACTTCTCTTTATTATTTTATCTTGGTCTTTAAAATGGTATAAGAGCATTAATACAATCCATAGTTCCTAACCCCTTTAAATTAAAATTATTGTTGAACCGTGCATGAAGTTGACTAGCATCCTAGGTGTCTTTACGCACCTCCCTCGTTGAACTGTTGTTGTTCTTGGTTGTCGGTGGTTGTTTGCTTGTGAAACCTTCATATCTAAGGTTTTGTTGTTGGTGGTAGTGGTGGTTGGTTGATGGTGCTTTTTTTTTTTGGTATTTGTTGTTATTTTTTGTTATGATCCTAGTGTCTTACATGGATTAAGTGTTAGTTTAAACATGTATATATATGTTCTTGGACACCCTCTCCTTGTAAACCGATATTTAAGGGTGAGTTCTACACATGGGTTTGTATCATTGTTGTTCTCGATGGAAAATCTATGTTGGTTTCCAACCATCCTCTTCCTATCTTTGTATTGTTGTGTTTCTTAGTGGTGGTTTTTGGATCTTGGTGGTGGTTGTTTTCAATGTATTTTAGTTTGTCTCGATTGATCCAGTACTCCTCAGCTATAGGTTTTAGCATATTCCGACATGTCTCAATGGATCTTGTACCCTTCAGTGGTTTTTCCCCGATCTCGGTTGTTCTTGGTGGTGTTTATTTGCTCGTTGTGGTTGCCAAAATAGTGGTTGGTTGCCACACTAGTGGTCGCTAGTGAGTTTTGAGTGTTCCGATGTGGTTGTTGACTGGAGTAAATAGGAAGAAACTTGTTTGACTCATGATGACAGCTAATCCGTATCCTGGATAAGGATAAATTTATCTTAGATAGGAATAAAAAGTTTTTTTTTTTTTTTTTTTTTGGTAGATATTGTTTGTTTGGGTATATGTAGTTGGAAGTCCCTTTCCAACCCTTTCTTGCTCGTAACTTTATCAAGGCACTATGTAGCAGTTGTTTAGAGTGTACATGTTCCAAGTTGGACCTATATGACGTATACGCTGAAGTTCGAAGGGGAGTGTTAAATATGTTGGGTTTATGTTAATGTAATGAACCAAGAGACTCATTATATTGTAAGCCCATTTAGAGCTATCCCTAGTTTTTAAGAATACCTTGCTTAGGTTCATTGTAACAGACAATTTACTATAGTAAACATGTAGTTGCTTAGGGCTTCCTTTGTGGTTGTAGGCCATTAGATTGAACCACATAACACTTGTCTTATTCTCTCTTTTTTGCTTTTGCTTCTCTATATTAATTTATTCTTGTCTTTAACATATATGATTTGGAATAAGGAAGTTTGCTTACAGATAGGTAGGTCTCTATTGATTTAAAAATGAGGGAGAGTTGCTTGAGATGATTTGGTTATGTTTAGAGGTGAGCAATTAATACACTAGTGAGAGAGTGAGTTGATTCAAGTTAAAGGAATGAAAAAGTTATAGCAAGACCAAAAATAACATTAATAGAAGTAGTAAAGAATGACTTATCAATTAAGAAAGTAATAGAGAATATGATTTTTGATAGAATAGAATGACAAGAAAGTATACATGCCCTAATCTTAACTAGTCGATTGAAAATCCACATTCAACTCCAAAATTATAGAATTAAGGTTTGGTTGTTGTTGAATGTTTAATATTTCATTTTTCCTATTAAAATTTTTCTTGTTATAGATAGTGAGGCTAAAGGATAAGCTTAAGAGGTTTTTAATTATCAGTTGAGTCGAGTCAGGAGGAACTTTCTTTACTATTTGCATAAAAAAAAAGTCTTTAATTATTATTATTATTTGATACTTATTTATTTTCCTTTTTCTGTTTATGCAAAAGTGTGCTATTTGAGGCAGATTTGTTAGCGAACATGGTGTCTTTATTAAATGTTGAACAAGGAAACCCTCTGAAAAAACGAGAAAAAAAGATAGCTGAAAAAAAGATGGCTTTGAACAAGAATGCTGAGACCCAATCCTTCTGCCAATTAGATTGAAAAAATTATAGTAGTCAACTATATTCTTTTTTCTAGTGGTATATCTTATTTGTTAATTATGTTAGGGTAAAACTTAGATATAATATCTTAGGTGAAACACGTTAAGTTCACCAATTGAATTCAAATGCATAAGACTTGAACTGACTGATTGAAAAAAAATGGGCATACCACTTATGTGGCACATTTTTTTCCCTTAGCGATTACATTGCACCCGGCTTATTTGTTTAAGTATGTGACCCAGGCTAGTACAGGTTAGCATTAACTCTAGTAGAGTATCATGGAACAAACTCTAGGAACCCTAGTGAAAGTCATCCAAAACCTATTTGCAAAGTTAGATGATTCCAATGCCCGATAAGACAGAGTAATGGCTTTAATACATAGACTAACTAGTAGCCTTGGAGGCAAAGCTTTTCCCATGGGAGACAATAATGTTAGTAATTAAATTTTAGAGATCAAGGAATACCAAGTACCACTAAAACTTAGTGGTGAAAGAGAATTACAGTGGCCTAAAGTTGTTACAACCCTAGAGAAACAATATAGCGAGCTGGAATACATGGTCCATGTGTAGTATAGTTAAAATAACCTGTTGGAAATTCAGGTATATTGCTTACCACTTGAGAAGGAAAATTTTCCACTTCTTAATGAAGAGAAATTTCAACATGGGGGTAATTGAGGATGCACATGTTGTGAAGAATGAGTTCAATGCATCTACTACTGATTAACCCCCCATGGTGCTTGAAAAGGAAAAGCTTGTTACGATGGTGTTTTCTGTGGACCAAGATAAGGCTATATACCTCTATTGGATTTTATTTTAGTTCTTATTTGCTAATTAGGCGATTAATATTTTATTTAATTTCCTGGAGTCATGATTATTTTTGTAATTCAATAATTGAGCTTTGGCCTTATAGTTTAGTCCTAGTAGAATATATAAGCATGCTATTGTGCTCCAATAGGAGAAGCTTGATTTAAGTTATAAAATTTTCGTTGCAATTTTTCATTGGCTTGGTGATTCGAGCAATCTTCAGTGGTGAAACTTAAGAGTTTAGATCACTCTAGGGTTTGTTTTGTTCTTCTTCCTAAATCCATACAGTTTTCATTTTGTGAACCTTGTACTGCATTACATGCAATCATAGAAAGCAGCCAACATGTGTAAGATAATGATATTCCAACCTTCAATTGAAATTTGCAGCTAGAAATTTCTCTTTATTCTAATGATATAGTTAATTTAGGGGGCAAATGCTTTGTACAAGCCAACAAAAGACAACATACTACCCTCCAAGGACTTGTTGTGCATGGAAGTTCAGAGACATCAAGCAGCTGGATATTGTCAAAGTTGCCAACAATGTGACTATGAGATTCAGTATGCAGATCAAAGCTCCTCTGTGGGGGTTCTGGCAAGAGATGAGCTTCATCTACTTATGGAAAATGGATCATGGACCAATTTGAATCTTGTTTTCGGGTATTGATTTTCTCTTTTTCCTCCCTACCACCCCCAAATTTCTGGATTACCTTAAAAAGTGTTTAATCTTCCACCAATTTTCTTATTTATGTAAATTTATTTTGGTCTGCAAGGTGTGCATATGATCAGAAAGGCTTACTTTTGAGTACTCTGGCAAAGACAGATGGAATCCTTGGGCTAAGCAGGTCTAAAGTTAGCTTACCTTCCCAGTTGGCAAGAAAGGGAATCATTAAAAATGTACTTGGTCATTGCCTCACTATTGATGGAGCTGGCGGGTATTTGTTCTTAGGTGATGATTTTGTACCGCAGTGGGGTATGTCATGGGTTCCTATGCTTAATGGCCTTTCAATGTGAGTGAAAATTTCCAAAGAACCCCCCCCCCCCCCCCCCCCCTCCTTTTTTCTTTCTCTCTTCCTTCTAGCACTTAATATAATTTGTTTGACTTATAAGGAGACAAATATTTCATGGCAGAACACACATAAATAGAGGTCCAGTCAGAAGGAAACCATAATTTGATATACAGTCTCTTCTACTGATATTTTTTTGTTAAATTTTAATTGTCTTCAGTTAAAAATGAATCTTATAATATCTAGCTCATTGCTCTATCTTTCCCTATCTTGTGCTTTATATGATTATATCTTATTTCCAGTGAATAAATGCAACATAACAGAGAAAAAAAACATGACTCTAGTCTCAAGGCAAAAGTGCATCTATACAAGTGTTTATATGCTTTGGTAGGCTGGTAGCTCAGTCCTCTATTGACCAAATCTTTAAAGACTTGTGCAGTTACAAGAATTTGTGACAATCTTCATAAATAAACCTCTTAGATCTTTAAATGTTGATTAATTCTTATATTCATTTTCTAATATACCTTCTGTGCCGTAAACATGCACTTTTATTCTCCTTTTTATTTTTTTTTCCATGCTTTCCTGTTCAGGGATTTTTATCATTCAGAGATTATGAAAATGAATTATGGAAGTAGGCGTCTCCGCTTAGGTGTTCCAGACAGCAGCGTAGGACCAGTAATTTTTGATAGTGGTAGTTCTTACACATATTTTTTGCAACAAGCATATTCCGATTTAGTTGCTTCTGTAAGTGTTTTTATCCACTCCCACCTGAAAAATTCTAGAAATTCCTCTTAACATGGCAAATCCACTCATTTTACCGATTATTTATTACCTGTTGATGTAGCTTGAAGAAGTTTCTGGGTTAGGACTCATCCAAGATACGTCAGATTTAACATTGCCGATTTGTTGGAAAGCAGAATCCCCAATCAGGTATGACAGAAATTGTGGTTGATTGTGCTGCACCTGGAATTAGTTTCAAGTATAATAATATTCATTAGTATAATTTATTTTTTAGCCTTCTCTTAGCCAAGTTATGAATCACTCTCTAAGTTTATTTATGTTAGTTCCTTCCATGAATATTGTAAAAAAGCAAATGAAAAGAAAGAAAAAGTGCAATAGGTAATGCATCTCTGAATATTCTAAAAGGAAAAGGAGATCGGACTCTTACTGAAAATTTTAAATTCTGAAAGTAGAAGTTCTGCTGTTCTGTATACAGTACACTGCTATCACTGACATAACCAACTTATTATAAAATAGACATTACCAAAATGTTATTGATTTCTCCTCCACCTTAGCCATATCTTCCAATTCCACTGTTGGTGGCCAACACCACTGCTGTGAATTTCTGCAGTATCAACTTTAATGTCGCCACACATCTTTCATTGCTAGCATCTGCGCCACTGTCAGTATGCCCCTATGTCTCTCTACCACCATCTCCACTACTACTACCAATTTACATACCTTTACCGTGGATGGAGGTTCCATTAAGATTGAGGAAATCTACAAAAGGCATAATTTATTTGTCTCTCATAAAACTATAATGTTGCAAAACCTATTACAAAAAAGCAGAAAGATGCATTTATTGTAAAACCTTCCTAAATATTTGCTTGTTAGACAGAGAAGTCATTTTCCATGATTACTTTAAATAAAATCTTTTATTCTTTTAGGTTTTTGATTTTAGAGGTTCACATAAGTTCTTTCTTTTTTTGAGTGAGGGGCAATGCTTGTCATTTGGAGTGAGTGAGGGAGGGTTGAGTTGCCATAATGGTTGGTTCATGATACTGATGATTAAACTTTTCATTCACTAGCATTAAATAGGGAATCGGTAATTTATTTTTATTATTATTATTTATTATTAGTATTATTATTCTTTATTCGGTAAGTTACTTAGCATAGTTATATAATTTTTATGTGTATGTTATTTTACAATGGAAGAAGTTGGATGGGAGTTGAGCAAAGTAATATATTAAAGTAGTTGTATATTTAGTCACTTTTTTTGGGCCAACTAGAGATGCACTTTCTTTTTTGAGGGGATCCCTCATCTCATTCCCTATTGTAAACATTGTCTCTTTTGTGACCATGGTTTAAGATGAACTTTTCAGTTTTTGTTTCCCCGAAGAAAGGGAAAGCTGCTTATCAATTGGAAAATCGTGTAGGAACTTGAACATAAATTTGACACATGAACTTCTAATCGAATCTGGCTTATTGAGCTAGCTGATATGCATCTTCAGACTGGAAGTTATATAAGAAAGTAGTTGTTTCTTGAAATTTCCTTCTAACGCGTCTAGATAAGACTTGCTTGTGAGTTGTATTTGCTGTCAAAATGGCCGTGAAATTAATCAAAATGATTAGAATTAGCATCCATAATAGGTGTTGTATGTGCCATGGTAATGGGGAATTTATGGGTTCAGGTTTTTGGTATCCAATGGGTCATGACAGGCTCTGTGGTGGGGTTGTTATTTTGTTGGAATCATTGGCTTGGGATTCATACTTTAGATACTTGGAATTGGATTCCAGGCTATTTGATGTGGATTGTATGGATGGAATGAAATCGTCATTCTTTTGAGGACACAGAGAAGACCTTGGAAGATTTAAAAGATCTTTGCCAGCGTAGTCTTTTTGATTGATCTTTGTGCTGGGGTTTTACGGATTGTTCCTTGCTTCCAGTTTATGTCTTCTCTTAGAATAGCCTCTTGATTTCTTTTTCTTTGTTGTCTGTTTTTGTTTTCCTGTGTTCATCATCATGAACACCTTGTATGCTTTCCTTTCCTTTTTTCATCAATAATATTACTCTTATTACCTATAAAAAAAAAAAAAAATGAAGGAAAAGAAAAGTAAAGGTATTCCTTCCCTTTGATGAAAAAAAAGTGGCCTGAACAAGTAGCTTAAGTTCATTGCAACTTTGAACTTTATCCGCTAAGTTTCAATGATCTCTTAAAATGTAAAACAAGCCTTACAATAAACATGTCATAATATTCTATTGCTTCAATTTGACCTCACTTTTAAGGCTTTCTGATTCATAGATTCAAAATTCTAAAAGCTGCACCCATCTGCTTGCAGATCTGTCAAGGATGTCAAGCATTTCTTTAAGACTTTAACCCTTCAGTTTTGGAGCACATGGTGGATTGGCTCCACAAAACTTCAAATTCCTCCTGAGGGCTACTTGATTATTAGTGTAAGCAATCATATTCTCTTTCCATCAGATTTTAACTTTAAAGTGTTCAAATGTATGGTATTTATAGGCCATTGTGTAACAAGCCTCTCTATTTGTAGGACAAAGGCAACGTCTGCTTGGGTATCCTTGATGGAAGCAAAGTACATGATGGATCAACGATTATACTTGGAGGTATGTTCAGTATTATTAGAAAGAGAATAAAAACTAGCCATCATTTCACCAAGAATGACCTTGGGGGTGGATGAGGTGGCTTTTAGTATATTAGCCCTCATTCCATCCCCAAGGTCATTTTTGATGAGAAGCTGCTAGAACCAGAGGTGGATTTTGTGAGTTTGGATTCTCTAAGGTCTTCTTTATTTATCACATTTAATTTTATTGAATAAAGTTATCACAAAGTTTACTGTTTTCTGTTGGTTTAGGATCTAGGTACTTCTCACAAAAATACTTACCTAGTTTTTGGCTGAAAGTGTGCTCAAGCATACTTGTACCTTGAAAAAAATGAAAAAAAGTGAGAAAACGTGAGATTTTAAAAAGCTGTATATAAGAGATAAAAGCTAAAAGTTGATGCTAAACAACACCTTAGTTACAATTCTTTAAGTGCAGTTCATTTGGTTCCCCAATTAAATTTAAACACATAATTAAATTGAATTATATTCTCTTAAGGAAAGATAATACTGTTTATATTGTATTAATCAATAAAGACATATTTAAATTTAATTGGAGAAAGTAATGTACTGCCCCTTAAGAATTATACATAAGTTTTGCCCCTATTATGATTAGCCTATCACATTATTTATTCGTTTGCTACATTGGAATTGGGCGGGTTTGTATTCACTCTGTTGGGAAGATGTTCTAAGTTTTTACATGAGACCTTGGTATGACATGTCTTGATCATGCAAACCCAAAAACTTATATAAGTTTGAGTTCAAGTATGTTATATTAAATTCTCGCTGTTATTACTATAATTAATCACTTACACTTGTGTATACAAATATTTTCACACCACTCCTTTCTCCCATTTGTTGACAAATCGTTAACTATAGTTGAAATGACCTCTGCAGACATCTCATTGCGTGGGAAACTGGTCATATATGACAATGTAAAGCATAAAATTGGATGGCAACCATCAGACTGCATCAGGTCACGAAAATTTAAACCTCTTCGGCCCTTTTGGGGAGAAGGGACTTCGTAGCTAGTATGGGACGAAGTAGACCAGCTTCCTTTGTACATACCGGCTTTAAGTTTTTGCTGCTCTTTTTGTATATATTCTATGAAGTAGTTTATGTGAACTATGCACGTCATCAACACTCTTGTCTATGATATGTAAGTATGAATGTAAATAAATAAAAATTTTCTGGACCATGAAACATATTCTGTATGTATTTTGTTAATGATGATGTAATATATTGTTCTTTAGGATAGCAAGACATTCAATCCACAGCCATTCCACATTGCAACAAGAATCTGGTAAATATTTAGAAGTAATTTTGTGCTTTCTAATTACAAATAAAAAGAATTATATACATATTAATTAATTAATAAGTTGTGTGTTTGTGTGGAGGTGAGGGTGTTTGATTATATATAGGTTGAGATGAATACGGCTAATTTTTAATAATCGTTTTAGTACTTATAGATCAATAGGGAGTCACTTGGTCTATTCGGCTAATTTGCACATTAGTATTTTATTAATTACTCAATTCGTCATTTAAAAATTTAAAAATTATATTGGATAAATATATTTATAATTGTTAAGCAAGTAATGACATGAATAATTAATTGGATTAATTTGTAATGACCATTGGTTAGGAAAATGAAAATGAATTTGACCTATTTATAATTCGTGTTTAAGTAGTTTAACCTGTTTTGATTATGTTCAATTTGATGTTTGCACAATGATAACTAAATCTCTTGCTATTGCACTATTATGTGACTTTTATTGATGATGACTCCAGAAAAGTATTAGCATTTTCTTCGAAAATTATATATCCGGTGTTAAATGTGTCTAAAGCTTTTCGCGTGAAAGTTGAAAGGGAAACTGTACGGTAGTTAAAATATGGTAGTGCAAATAATGGTGGAGAATACAGAGGACCATTTGATGAGTACTGTATAGAACTCAAGGCAGTAGGTTTGAGAAAACTGTTCCAAGAGACCCTATAAGTTACTTGTGAAAGAATCAGATGCACGATCTCTCATGTACAATTGCCTAAATCTTTTTGTGTTGAGATATTGAGGACCGTTGCTGGTTTGATCAATCTCTTGTTGCCAGTTCCTTAGGATGGTAATATTTCCTTAAAGAGTTTGGTTAGGGAAAGATGTTTGTTTTGAGCACTTGAGAGTGTTTGATTGTAGAGCCTTTGTTGTATTCCACAAAATTAGATGTCTAAGTTTGATAGAAAATCAAAATAGTACATCTTCCTAGGTCATGCACATGAAGAGTTTGGGTACAAATTAAGGTATATGGTTGATGAGAAAATTGTTTAGACTTTAGAGGCAAAGTTGTAGGATTTTTTTTGAGTAATATATATTAGGAATTTTACAAATTTTACTATATAAGTTGTAAGGGCGGTTTTTGGGGCTCAGGCCCAGCAAGCAGGCAATTCTGGCTCAAAAAACCCTCAACAATGAATTTGTAGAGAGTGAGTCACAGAACTAGGTTTTGACAGAGTAAACGTAATTATTAGTAAGCCATGCAACCATTTGAGCGTGGGGATATTTCATTAAGTTTTCTGAAATAACAGTCCATGGGGCTGTATCTTATGCTTTGTTTACAGAACTCCTCTCTCTCTTTCTCTTTTCCTTACTTTTTTCTCTCCAGTTTCCGATCCCCTAGTCATGGGGATTTTTCTCTCTTATATAGCATCCTTCAATTGATAATGGCCCTACACTTGTTAACCATCTAGGTCTCTACTTGAGTGCCTGTCTTATAGGACATCCTCCTTCTTTTCTGTGAGTTGCACTGGCCAAGATAATACTATTCTTCTGTCTTTTCTACATTAATGCGGCTGGAAAACTAGCTTCCTTGCATTTAATGTGGCAGTTGTGGTTGCCCCCTGAACGTCTAGCATTTCCCTTCGATTTGGGACGATTTCTCACCATGTAAAGGGTGTGCCTTGGGCTCCCATTTGGTGCGTCCGAGGAGACACTCCTCCTCGGACGCCCCTTAAACAAGCTTGGCCCAACAGGATTAGGCTGGAAGTCCTCTGGCCACGTCTTCACTTTCCGTTATGGCTGGGCTCCGCACGGGTACCAAGGCCCACTGTTGACTGATAAATTTTACCCCCACATAAGTCATATTAATTGATATGTTACTAATCACAATATATAAGTAATTCAAATTCACATTTATTACATTCTCAAAAAAAAAATTCACATTTATTATTTTGTTGAAGTTCCACCAATCACATTCATTACTACATTGTTTTGTAATTTTTTGATAGTAGCTTTCACATTTTTGAAAAAAAAAAAGAATTAATAGAAATACAACCCGATCACAATTAGTCATATTAATGTGTAAGAATACTGTATTTAATAAAAAATTATAATATAGAACAAGAAATAATATATTATTTAATTGATAATGAAATATAAAAGACCAATATTATTTAACTTATTGAAATTATATTGAAATATAAAAAAGCCAATTAATAGCCAAAGTGATGTGATATAATGTGGCACCACCTTCAAATCTTCAAATAAATCATCCACAACCCCTTCTAGAAAAACTAAGACTAAAACCCCATTAAAACACACCAAATAGGAGTAAGTTACAAAATAAGATATTAGTTCTCTTATCATTTTAATCAAGTAGGCCATAAGTTGGTAAAGCGAGCAAGGGATTGGCTCTTGGCATTGTTAACCCATCGTTCTCCTCCATGTCTAGGTCATTAGGCAACATGCCATTAGGTAGCTCCCAGTGAAAGCAATGCACTAACCAGGGGCGGCTCCAAGAGCAGCCCAGGGGGTTCAAATGAACCCCCTGACCTGGTCCCCTCCAAAAAAAAATTATATATAAATTTTTTTTAATCTTATTTTCACCCCTACAAAAAAAATATGAATACCCTAACTTTAAATTTTTGGTTAAGCTCAATTGAAATAAGCTTGAACATGATCCTTAGTTTTTACGTTGTCTTAGTTTTTCTCAATGTTCAATCAAGTAGTTTAATAAGTGCGCTACACATTTCTAAATCCAAGAAATCTTGTACTACTTACTCCAATTCCAAAAAAGTGACTGCGTGTATATTTATAAAACCATATACTTCAAAAGCAAAAATTTATTACTAAAGTATTATTTTTCTTAGTTTCACAGTTACTCCTAGCCCTACTCCTAACCGTGTTACTATTCTTTTTTTTTTTTTTAGGTAAAGCATTTAGAATACTCTACTATTCTTATTTATTCTATTTTTTTTATTCAATTGATATAATTTATAAATATAATAAGTTATTATTAATTTGATAAAAAAAAGTATGATTAGTTATTTAATTCTATTTGTGAAGATGATAAAATATTGGGCATGATGGGCTTACCTTAATGGGCCTGACGGATTGGGTCTCTTGGGCCTGCGTAAGTATGGTCCCAGCTTTGAAGGCCCATCACTGCTGACGCAGCGAGGGCCCATGATCCGGAAATGGGAATCCTTGCTCACCACGTTTGGAAGAATTGGGAATAGAGTCCCACATTGAAAAGATGTGGAAACCAAAAAGGGAAAGTCAACCCCTTATCACTATAAAAAGGCGTAATACCCACAGAAACCGAGGTATGCTTTTATGAACCCTCTCTAACGCACTAAGTAAAACAAAGGAATTCTAACTTGACCGTCGGAGAGCCTTCGGCCGGCACCACACCGGTGCTTCTCTGAAGGATTCTTTTGTTTGTTTCGTCGTGCAGGTTCGATTCGAGTCGCGAGTACGGTGTGACCCATTGGTGACGGTTTTCGACGTCATCAGTTGGCGTCGTCTGTGGGAAAACGACCGGGTACGGTAACATTTCCTAGATAAAGGAGTTACATGGTACTCACGCGCTCGATGGCAACCACAAATGACGTCCAAGAAGAAGCCCCTACGACTGCCCTTGAGAGACAGGTCAAGACGCTCGCCGCAGCCGTGGAGCGCCTCACCAAACAAAACCACGACCTGACGGAGCAGCTGAATCAAAAGAGTGCAGCCGTGAATAGCCAAGGAGAAGATCAAGAAGGGAACAGTGAGGAAAGGAGAAATAATGACGGACCACAGGAGAGTAACGCCCCGAGCAAACAAGTGCGGCGGGACGCTAGCATCCCCTCAGTGACGGACACAGCTCCACAACCCATCATCGCGGAGATGCAGGCGATGAAGGAACAGATGGAAGTCCTGATGAACGCTCTCAAGGGGCGAGTGTCCAGCGATCTTGACGACCTTGTCAACCGGACTGACTCGCCATTTACGGCGTCCGTCAACTCCTTCCCCCTGCCGAGTAAGTTCCGCATGCCGAGCATGGACAGTTATGACGGAATCAAGGACCCCCTCGATCACCTAGAGACCTTCAAGACCCTGATGCACCTTCAGGGAGTGGCAGACGCAATTATGTGTAGGGCATTCCCTACAACCCTGAAGGGCGCGGCAAGGATTTGGTTCAGCCGGCTGACACCAAACTCCATCGGCACCTTCAGGGAGCTGAGCGCTCAGTTCACTACGCACTTCATCGGAGGACATCGGTATAAGAAGTCCACAGCTTGTTTGATGAATATCAAGCAGAGAGAGGAGGAGACGTTACGGGCCTACATATCACGCTTCAATAAAGAAGCGCTCACGATCGATGAAGCCGACGACAAGATATTGGTGGCAGCATTCACGAACGGGCTGAAGGGGGGTAAGTTTTTGTTCTCCCTATACAAAAACGACCCAAAGACCATGTCAGAGGTGCTTTACAGGGCCACCAAGTACATGAACGCTGAAGACGCATTGTTAGCCCGAGAAGACAGACCCAAGAAAAGGGACAGACAAGAGGACCCCCGACAGGACCAGGGGCGAAAGAGAGGACGGATGGGAGATCGAAGGGAGGAGAGACGCCCAAAACCAATGGGCGGAAGGTTCACAAGTTTCACTTCGTTGACCGCCCCGATAGACCAAGTCCTAATGCAGATTAAGGACGAAGGATCCCTGACGTTTCCGGGAAAGCTGAAGAGTGATCCCAACAAAAGGTCCAGAGACAAATACTGCCGCTTCCACCGTGACCATGGTCACGACACGGCCGACTGCTATGATTTGAAGCAACAAATCGAAACCCTTATCCGACAAGGGAAATTGAAGAAGTTCGTCAGTAAGGAGAGAACGGATCAACCCCCACAAGAACAACACCCCCGCCGAGAGAACGAGCGACCAAGGCCCCCATTGGGGGACATAAGGATGATAATTGGAGGAACAGGTGCGGCCGGATCGTCAAAAAAGGCTCGCAAAACATATCTTCGGATGGTACAGAATGTCCAATTAGCAGGCACAGTGCCAAAGATGGCAAGAAGGGAAGGCCCTATTATCGGGTTCTCGGAAGAGGATGCAAGGCGCCTACACCATCCACACGACGATGCCCTCGTCGTCGCCTTGCGGGCAGGCGATTACAACATCCACCGAGTGTTGGTCGACAACGGTAGTTCGGCCGACATCTTGTATTATCCGGCGTTCCAACAAATGAGGATTGATAGGGAGCTGCTGATACCAACAAACGCCCCGCTCGTTGGTTTCGGAGGGAGTAGAATATTCCCTTTGGGCGCAGTCACGTTATCGGTGACGGTAGGAGATTACCCACAACAAATCACCAAGGACGTAACATTCTTGGTGGTCGATTGCTCGTCAGCCTACAATGCTATTATTGGGCGACCCACGCTCAACTCGTGGAAGGCGGCAACATCGACTTACCACCTGATGATCAAGTTCCCAACAGAGTATGGGGTAGGAGAGCTACGCGGAAGTCAAATTGCCGCACGAGAATGCTACGTAGCTATGATGGAGGTGGAAGACCAGATCCAGGCTTTGAACATAGAAGAACACCGAACGACGACAGAACCTATAGAGAAGCTAGAGGAGATAACTCTCGACGGTTCCAATCCAGACCGAACCACCAGGATCGGAACGCTTGCAAAACCCGCAATCCGTCAAGAGCTCGTGGCTTTCTTGAGAAGCAATAAGGATGTGTTCGCCTGGAGCCATGACGATATGCCAGGAATCGATCCCTCGGTCATGGTACATAAGTTGAACGTGTTGCCCTCGTTTCCACCAGTCCGACAAAAGAAGAGAGTATTCGCCCCGGAACGAGACCAAGCAATAGCGGAAGAGGTCCGCAAACTCCAAGATGCAAGCTTCATCAGGGAAGTCTACTACCCCGATTGGCTGGCGAATGTGGTAATGGTGAAGAAAACGAGTGGCAAATGGCGGATGTGCGTGGACTTCACCGATCTTAACAAAGCATGCCCCAAAGATAGCTATCCTCTTCCAAGGGTCGACATCCTAGTGGACTCGACGGCTCAACACCAATTGCTAAGCTTCATGGATGCTTTCTCGGGTTATAACCAGATCCGCATGCACGAGGACGACCAGGAGAAGACTTCGTTTGTAACCAGTCAAGGTCTCTTCTGTTACAAAGTAATGCCATTCGGTCTGAAGAATGCAGGGGCAACATACCAGAGACTAATGAACAAGATGTTCGCACAGCAAATCGGGAGGAACGTCCAAGTTTATGTCGACGACATGCTGGTGAAGAGCCGGAAGGAGGAAGACCATTTGGAAGATCTCAAGGAAACATTCGGCACACTTCGATCCTACAACATGAAGCTCAATCCAGGAAAGTGCGCGTTTGGTGTAACGACAGGAAAATTCCTAGGATTCATGGTATCTCAAAGGGGGATTGAAGCTAACCCGGACAAAATCCGAGCCATAATGGAGATGGCCCCCCCGAGAAACGTGAAGGAAGTACAGAGCCTTAACGGCAAGGTAGCGGCATTGAATAGATTCGTGTCGAGAGCGACGGACAAATGTTTACCTTTCTTCCGAACATTGAAAAAGTCATTCGAGTGGACGGACGAGTGTCAACGAGCATTCGAGGAGTTAAAAACCTATCTATCTTCACCACCTCTACTGAGCCCCTCGCAACCAGGTGAAGAGCTCTTCCTCTATTTGGCCGTCTCCACTGTGGCCGTCAGCGCGGCCTTAATCAGAGAGGAGGACAGGGCACAGAAGCCCGTGTACTACGCCAGCCGGGCGCTCCGCGGTGCCGAGGAAAGATACCAACCTATGGAGAAACTCGCTTTTGCGTTGGTCACGGCGGCTCGCAAGCTCAAGCCCTACTTTCAAGCCCATACTGTGAACGTAATGACCGACAAGCCCTTGCGAAGGGCACTAAGTAATCCTGAGGCCGCAGGTCGACTGACGCTGTGGGCAATAGAATTGAGTGAGTTTGACATCAAATACCGCCCACGTGTGGCCATTAAAGGACAAGCTGTAGCCGACTTCATAGCAGAGTTTACGCATGACGCGGACAAGGGGGCAGAAGAACCCCCCCAGTGGAACATCTACACCGACGGATCATCCAATAAGCGAGTTGGAGGAGCCGGCATAATATTGCTGTCACCTGAAGGAGACGAGATTGAATCTATGGTCCGTCTCGACTTCCCCATTACCAACAACGAAGCAGAATACGAAGCGGTAGCAGCAGGACTCGACCTAGTCAAAGCCGCCGGAGCTGAAAGTGTGGTCGTGCATTGCGACTCTCAAGTCGTGACCAATCAAGTAAACGGAGATTATGAATGCAAAGGGGAAAGGTTGAAGAGATATCTTGATCAAGTGAGGGCTAGAGTCGACGGGCTAAAAGCAATATTCGTCCAGATCCCCAGGGGAGACAATGAGCCCGCTGATCGGCTAGCCAAAGCCGCTTCAGCAGAACATATGGTAACACCGGGTAATGTGCTTTCCTTTGTTCAAATCTTTCCGCTAATAGACCCCGACAACATGCAGGAGATACGCTCCGAAAGAAACTGGACTACGCAGATAACTTCATACCTAAAGGACGGGATATTGCCTGAAGAGAAGGAGGCAGCGAGAAAGTTAAAAGTCCGAGCGGCAAGGTTCGTCTTGATAAAAGACATTCTTTACAAGAGAGGTTTCTCCCGTCCTTACCTAAGATGTCTCGGGGTTGAAGAGGCAGACTACGTGATGAGGGAAGTACACGAAGGAATATGCGGGAATCATTCTGGATCGCGGTCGTTGGTGCACAAACTGCTACGAGCTGGGTATTACTGGCCGACCATGCAAAAGGATGCTGAGTCCTACGTTAAAAGATGCGACAAATGCCAGAGGTTCAGCAATTTTATCGGACAGCCAGCTGAAGAGCTAACCCCCATAACGGCTCCATGGCCGTTCGCTCAGTGGGGACTGGACATCATGGGACCTTTCCCAACGGCGATAAGGCAGTTAAAGTTCTTGGTAGTGGGTATTGACTACTTCACGAAATGGGTAGAAGCAGAAGCCTTGGCCACCATTACAGAAAAGAACATTAGAAGTTTTGTCTGGCGGAACATAGTATGTAGGTTTGGTATTCCTAGAGTCCTTGTCTCAGATAACGGGAGGCAGTTCGATAACGGCCCCTTCCGTGATTTCTGCACACAGCTAGGAATAAAAAACCACTACTCATCACCCGCCCATCCTCAGGCTAACGGTCAGGTTGAGGTCACAAACCGATCCCTGCTAAAGATTATCAAGACTCGGCTCGAGGGGGCAAAGGGCATATGGCCAGAAGAATTGCCAAGCATACTGTGGGCGTATAGGACAACGGCGAGGACTCCGACAGGAGAGACACCGTTTCGACTGACATACGGGAGCGAGGCAGTCATCCCAGCAGAAGTTGGGCTCACAAGCTACAGGGTTCACAACCACGACGAGGGCAGGAATGACGAATCCACGAGGCTACAGCTGGACCTTATAGATGAGGTCAGGTCGGCTGCAGAGCAGAGGATCGCTAGATACCAGGATCGCATGTCCAGGCATTTCAACTCCCGGGTCCGACAAAGAAGCTTCCAAGTAGGAGACCTCGTACTCAGGAGGGTCATGGGTGCAACAAGAGACCCTACATAGGGAAAACTCGGCCCCAACTGGGAAGGACCTTACAGAGTTGCGTCGTGGAAAAGGAAGGGAACATACCACATGGAGACAGTAGACGGAGAAAAGCTGCCGCATCCGTGGAATGCTGAGCACTTGAGGAAATACTACCAGTGATAGCGACACGACAACCAGTTTTTCCTTTAAGACTTTTTGACATTATTAACTTTTCCATCAACTGTTTAACTATTTTTGCTACAATCTTGTCGTGCCTTTTTAAGCCCGGGGGGGCAGGCACTTTTCCTTTACACATTTCTATCAACTTAGATTTTCTACTTGAATGTCGCCCACAAAGTAACTGAGTTCCACCAAATATACGGATGCAAAATAAAGTCCATAAGATGGACGGATCCTTCAAATGGATGATTACTTGATGTCCGCAGGATGGACGGATAAGCCTACAAGGATTATCACTTCCACAAGGTGGACGGATCACTAAAGTGATGAAACGTAAGTCCACAAAGTGGACGGATCACTAAGGTGAAGAAACGAAAGTCCACAAAGTGGACGGATCACTAAGGTGATGAAACGAAAGTGCACAAAGTGGACGGATCACTAAGGTGATGAAACGAAAGTGCACAAAGTGGACGGATCACTAAGGTGATGAAACGAAAGTCCACAAAGTGGACGGATCACTAAGGTGATGAAACGAAAGTCCACAAAGTGGACGGATCACTAAGGTGATGAAACGAAAGTCCACAAAGTGGACGGATCACTAAGGTGATGAAACGTAAGTCCACAAAGTGGACGGATCACTAAGGTGATGAAACGTAAGTCCACAAAGTGGACGGATCACTAAGGTGAAGAAACATAAGTCCACAAAGTGGACGAATCACTATGGTGATTAAAAATACAAGGCCACAAAGTGGACGGATCACTTAGTTGAACATAATCCCACACAGTGGACGGATCACTAATGCGATGAAACATACACAATGGACGGACTACCAAGGTGATTACACAGAAGTCCACAGTGGACGGATCACTAAGGTGAAAATAATTCCACACAGTGGACGGACTATCCCACAAGGATAATAAAAGAGCATGTACGCAAAGTGGACGGACCACTAGCAACGTTAATTTTTATAAGTCCGTTCAAAAGTGTCATACAACACCACAGAATGAACGGATCCCCAATTGTAAGTGCTCAATAAAAAAAAAAATAATAATAAGTCCTCAATATGGACGGACAAACAAAATATTCTCACAAAAATACTCCCTCAAGAAGGTAGACGGAGCTTTAAACAGAGTACCAAACAATTATAAAAAGCATATGTGAACTTTAAGCCAAAAGCCCCAAAGGCAAATGTTTAATACAATTAAAAAGGACGGATTGTCTTAAAAAATGAATAAAAAAGAGGGACGGATTGTTCACAAAATAAAGTACATAGGCATCAATCTTTCTTTTCTTTAGCAACTGGGACATCCTTCGACGGGGCGGACTCTCCGTCTCCTTGAGCAGCACCGTCGCCAAAAAGGTCCTCCGTGTTTTCGGAGGCGACGGGGAGGGCAGAAGTCTGGGCTTGGTCCTCAAGTTTGACCATTGTCAAGTCCAGCTCTGGATAAGCCTTCTTGACTTGACGGAGGGAATCATCGAAGCCTTGGAGGAAGGAGTCCGACAGCTCGCTCAAACAGGACTCCGAGCATCGGTATTCCTCGACGGCTGCCACTTTAGCCTGACGGAGATCTTCTTTGAGTTGTTTGATCTCAGCCTCTTTATTCTCTATGACCGTCAGCGAAGTGGCCGTCTTCTCCTCCAGCTCCTTCCTCGCCTGCTCAGAAAGCTCCAGCTTCTTCTCCATCTTGGACCTCCATCTCTGAAGTTGTCCGAGCTCTTCCTCCGTCTGCTGCGCCTTCGCGCGCACCCGATCCAAGGTACTCTCACGGTTGAGACACCGGTCAAGTAGTCCCTTCATCATGACCAAGGACTGCAAATAGACAAGAGACCGTCACATAATGTAGGTAACAAGAAGAAAGAAAAATAAAAACTTATTTGACAAACATAACCAACCTGAGCGACGGAGAAGAGGCCCGTCTCCCCCATGGCCTCCGTCGAATGGTTTCCCAGGTCTTCATAGTCTTCTGCCGTGATGATGGACGACAGCTTCTCCAATGCATACTTGGAGTCATCACGGAGAAGGGAAGGAGGTCTCTCTTGCTTACCCTCTGGGGCCGTCATCAGTCCTTTACCCGTCCCCTTCTTAGCTGGGGTGACGGTCTTGACACCCTCTGCCATCAAACCAACCACGGGCTCAAGTGAGACTTTTGGTTGCTTAAACGGACGGTCAGATTTTGATGTTGGTTTCCTCTTAGGTGCTGAAGCCGACACCTTAGGAACCACCTCGCCGGATTCCCTCTTCTTGACGGCTTGGGATTTGATCAAAGCTCTCCTTTTTGCGTCATCCATCTCTGCAAATAATGACGGATGAAATTAAAACTACGTAAGGGCAGTTAGATGACAAAGTAAAGTTGACGGGCTTACGTTTATGAACTCGTTCGTCGTATCTAATTGCTTCTTGGGTGGGCTCAGGACCGTCACAGTACCAATGTATGGTCCTTGGGTTCACCAACTTAGCCCAAGTTCTTTCCTCCGGCGTAGTTTTCCTGCAAATCTTTTCAAGGAAACTAAACTCCTCAAGGCTGACTTGTGGGCGCCGTCTACCTGCAGAGAAAGGTGATCAAGATATAGACATAAAAATGGATGGATATGAATAGCAGTATAAAATTAAGACGGATGCATACGTGTCTGATTTATTACTGCCCAAGTTGTGTCGACGGGCATGTACTCCGTCTCCCCTGGATGGTTCATCCATCTGTCACCCTCCAGGAAGAAGTACCGACTCTTCCAGTCTCTATTTGAGTCTGGGGTCTCAAAAATCACCTTCAACAAGGAGCTCCGACTAGCAAAACTGTACATCCCCCTTGATCCGGAAATCTTGTCTGGACGGTAACAGTGAAGAAATTCACGGACCGTCAATTTCCTTTCCCCGTTCGACATTGCACCGTAAAGAATCTCCATGGCAATGAAGACCCTCCAGGCGTTAGGGGATATCTGGGTGACGGACAACCCCAGATACTGTAAGAGTTCCCTATGAAGTGTAGAAAGCGGGAATCGAAGTCCAGCCTTCAACGCCTGCTCGTACACTCCGACACCGTCTACCCCCTCATAGTAACACTTCTCCGACACATGTGGTAGACGGATGGAAACATAGTCAGGGATTTGAAAGTTGGTTCTGAAGGTGCTGAAGTGTTTTTCTCTAATGACGGATGTAAACCTATGCACCGTCCACTCTGGTAACATAATGAACTGCCTTAGTCCATCAGCACCTACGACGGACTCCAGTGCTCGATCCCCGTCATCGTCGGAACCATCTACTTCAACTATCTCCACATCCTCATCTGTTGAGGATGAAGAGGAGGCAGACGGACTCCTACTTTCGCCGGGGCTCTCTTGGTCTTTATGACCGGACGGGTATACATCCTCGTATTCCGTCCCATCTCGAACCACCGACTGGTTACTTGACGCACTAGACATTTCCTACAATTGACAATAAAACCTAAGACTGACGGGTTTGAAAGTGTTGACGGGTATGGAAAGCCTAACAACAATGCATGGACGAAAATGTAACTTGACTATAGTAAATTAGAAGCACTTACCGAACTTAGCAGAGGATAGGTGACGGTTGGTGTAATCAGCAAATATTCGTCCTCGACGGATTTCTCTGACAAGGTTGACGGCTTCGCTTTGACAAATGTTTTCTGAGTGAAAATTGAAAAATGAAAGAGTGAGGCGCCTTATATATATAGGAAGTGCACGGAAGACGAAGCGACGCTTCGATCCTATACAACGACCATTCAGAGAGTGACACGTGGCATGCTTAATAAATGCTGACAACCTGTCAGTACGTACCAACAGATTTGTACCCGTCATGTAACCGTCAACTTGATGATTCTTCCTTTGACGAGTTGATCCATCTGGGACCGTCATCCTATTCTGCATGAATCCGTCATAGCCATACATAAGGACCGTCACCCCATTGATCCTTTGTCCTTAAAGATGACGGATCATTGGGGTGAAGGGGGCAACTGAAGATGATAAAATATTGGGCATGATGGGCTTACCTTAATGGGCCTGACGGATTGGGTCTCTTGGGCCTGCGTAAGTATGGTCCCAGCTTTGAAGGCCCATCACTGCTGACGCAGCGAGGGCCCATGATCCGGAAATGGGAATCCTTGCTCACCACGTTTGGAAGAATTGGGAATAGAGTCCCACATTGAAAAGATGTGGAAACCAAAAAGGGAAAGTCAACCCCTTATCACTATAAAAAGGCGTAATACCCACAGAAACCGAGGTATGCTTTTATGAACCCTCTCTAACGCACTAAGTAAAACAAAGGAATTCTAACTTGACCGTCGGAGAGCCTTCGGCCGGCACCACACCGGTGCTTCTCTGAAGGATTCTTTTGTTTGTTTCGTCGTGCAGGTTCGATTCGAGTCGCGAGTACGGTGTGACCCATTGGTGACGGTTTTCGACGTCATCAATTTGTTTATGCATCCAATGATTGTTGTCTTAAGACTCTTAATGATCTTTAAACTGTTAATAATTGTTTAGAATTTGGAAGTTGTATATATAGAAAAACCAAAAATAACAATTAATCATCTTATTTTTTTCACTTGCGCCTACCCTCCGCCAATAAATTTTTGGCTCCGCCATTATAGATCCCCCTAGAAAAAAATCTTGGAGCCGCCACTGGCACTAACTGGGCTACAATATATTTGACATTTATAAACCCAAATGGGAGAAACTTGAAGTCACATCCCTTGATATCTATATTATTATTTTGATCCTTTTATGGTAAAATTCTTACATATTATTGGACCACACATTAGGATCTCGTCCAATAGCCCAAGAATTTATTAAAATGACTGTTCCCTTAGGTATGTAATATCCATTAATCTCAATGTCCTTCATGGATTGATGTGGGATTAGAAATATTGCAATAGGATGTAGTCTAAAACTCTCTCTTATCACTATATCCAAGCGTGGTAACTTTTCCAAATCTGTTTCCTCCACCATTCTATTCATTCCAACAATACTTCATAGCTCTTCTTGTAGATGTTTCATTACTCGGGGATGCCTCAAGAGCTCAGAGAGGCTCCACTCAATTGCAGCACTTGAAGTGTCTGATGCGCCCGCAAACATGTCCAACATGATAGCCTTTATACTCTCTCGGTCAATTGTGTAAATTTTGCTCATCATGGGGATCCATGGGTTGGTTCATCAAGGAAAGTAATGTGACCACAAAGTCCCTATGATGACCTTGTTGCCCAATGTCAACTTGTTCATGTTCTCAGATAATTGCGTCGAAGACTTTGTCGAGAGCCTCAGGAACATTCTTCAGGCGCCGTTCCAATCCCTGAGGACAATAAATGGTTAATCAATTGTAATGTCACATTTCCATTACTTAATCGATTGATAAATGCATTTGGAAATAAATATCATTTTTTTTTATTCAGTAATTTGTCAATTCGAGTGTTATATATATATATATATATATATATATATAGTTGTAAATTTAAATTTAATCCATCAATATTTTCCCTTTTTAAAACAAACTTTTAAAATGTAGAACAATATATAAAATTTAATTTATCAAGAGTACTATTGCAGTTTTGACGTGATAATAGAATTACTCAATAACTACCACCGCGCACCTTTAGTGCGGTGGTCACTCCACAAGTATAAATGCTTGTAGGGTGTGGGGGCAAGAGCCAGGGTTCAAGTCTCTAAGAGGGAGCTTCACACACATATATACTTAGATTAGGCCAGAGTAGAAATTCTATTTTGTATAAAAAATATCTTGTATAAAAAAAAAAAAAAAAAGAATTACTCAATAACTTAAACTTTAAAAGCAAAGATGGATTCACTTCAAATTTAATTTAAAATCTAAATTTTCACATCAATTATATATAAAACATAAATATATATAAAAAAATTAAATAAACTTACTTTAATTGTACCTCATAAGAGCAAGCTTTTGAGATTGGTTCATTTAATTTTATTTCTAACATTAGACAAATCAGCTAATCACCAATTTAGATTTACATATTCAAGCTTAATTACATTTTTTTTGGTCGAACAAGTTTAAGTTTGTTCAAGAGTTACTTGCTAATTTATTCTTTCCCAATAAATTTGTCTACCCTTGTAAATCTATACTAATAATTAATAACTAAATTATAATTGAAATTATATCAATTAAGTTAATTAGATAGAAATGATTTTTTATATGAAATTTTAAAAATTAGATTTCCCAAATTTAAATTTGTAAAAATTATATATACATACACGCACACACTCTATAAAATAGACTATTTATATCTTAATAAATTACAAATAATAATTGATATCTTATAAACTTACTTACACACTTACATAAATATATAATTATATATGTATATATAATATTATATATACTAAAACTCATACTCATGAGTTTGTTCACGAATATTTTATTATTTTTGAATTTGACTTGTTCAATTGTTGAGTTTAAATTTGGACTTAGGTTTGACTTGTTTAGTAAATAAAATAATATAGACAAGCATTTATTGGAACCAAGTGCGAATATTAATAGCTAGATTTATTTACAAACATATTATCACTTGGATTGTTTTTAGTCCTAATCAACTACCTTATGCTGGATGAAGTTTTGCATTTTAAAATTGGAAAATGCTAACGGATGCTCTTAGGACAATGGTTAACAATTCATTTAAAAAAATAACATAATATATTTTTATTCTATTATCATTTTTTTTTTTCACTTTTTCTCTTATTCATTTCTTCTCTCTCTTTTCTATTTTTTTCTTTTTTTCACCGGGCTTCTCCTCTGTTTTCCTCTTTTTTTTTTTAATTTTTTTTTTCACTCTCTCTCTCTCTCTCTCTCTCTCTCTCTCTCTCTCTCTCTCTCTCTCTCTCTCTCTCTCTCTCTCTCTCTCTCTCTCTCTCTCTCTCTATGGGTTTGGTGGTGGTGGTTGATTTTGGGTATGATTTTCTAGATTTTGGTTGTAGTGGTGGCGGTGATTGATTTTGGGTGTGAGTTTTTTGGATTTTGGCTGCGGTGGTGGTTAAGTTTGGGAGTGGGTTTATGTATTTTGGTTGTGAAAAAAAATACAATGGAGCCAGCTCCGAGAGCTTCCATGGCTGCTTCTTTCACAGCTCAAACTAAAGAAAAGTGAGAAACATGAGGCTGTTCAAAACTTTATTACAATGGTGGACTGAACTTGAGGGCTGAATTGTTGAATATAAAAGGGTTGAAAAATTTATTAGAAACCCAAAAATGCACAACCTACTAAATGAAACAAAATTTTTCCTGAATCAAATATAATATTCTTATGTTTCTCACCTATTTTGAGCTCCAAAGTATAGACATCACAAGTATTTTCTTTTAATGTGAGCTAAAAATAAGAATTATAATGCAATAGTAACTGATATAGTATATTTCTCTAAATATTTAATCACTATTCAATAAATCATATAGAAACATTTAGGGGAAATCTTAGAAAATGTTTAATGATAAACAGTAGAAAAAAGTTTATTGATAATAAATGTGTCATACAAGGTATTGCTAAGAATGGGAGGAAGTTCCCTTTGCCACATGTGTTCTGAATAGAGTATGTATATGTTGCTATCTATTTTGCTCCTTTGTTTCTGTTAACTAATACAGCATGCCACCTCACATCTAGTGGTGGCAAAATCAACCCATACCCACTTGCCCATCCAAACCCACCCACTTAAATGAGACCCAAACCCTCCAAATTATTAATTAGGTTAAATGAGTATTAACCCAATTATGATCCAATTATCATTTCTACAAATCACCTAACTCTAAAATACCCCCTAAACCTAAAAAATTACCAAAATACCCCCTAAACCTAAAAAATGACCAAAATAACACCTAAAACCTAAAAATGACCAAAATACCCCTTAAACCTACAAAATGACCAAAATATCCCCTGAAACCCATAAATGACTAAAATACCCCCAAAACCTCAAAATTATCAAAATAACCATGAAACCTACAAAATGACCAAAATACCCCTGAAACCCAAAAAAAGGGGCAAATGCCCTTTTAAAAAAAAAAATTCCAGCATTTTGTTCCCTTTCCCAAACTAATTAGGGAAATGCCCTTCTTTTGAAACTTGATTTTCTCAAAATCGAGTTATAAAAAAAAAAATTTCTGGAGCCATATAGTGGTGTTTTAAGAAGCCTATAGTGACGTTTTAAGGACCTATAGTTGTGTTTTTTAACTCATTCTCCATAAAGTCGAGTTACATACAATTGTTTTTTCTTTTTTTTACCTATAACTCGACTTCATGAAGATCGAGTTACAAAACGCCATTATAGGTCCTTAAAACGTCATTATAGGCTCCTTAAAAACGCCACTATAGGGCTTAACTTGATTTTGAAAAATCGAGTCTTAAAAGAGGGGCATTTTCCTAATTAATTTGGAAAAGAGGGCAAAATGTTGGATCGTTTTTTTTAAAAGGACAAAGGCCAATTTTTTTTCCAAAGAAAATGACCAAAATGCCCCCAAAACCCAAAAAATGATCAAAATACCCCAAAAACCTAAAAAAAAGACCAAAATACCCCTGAAATGCAAAAAATGACCAAAATTCCCCCCAAAACCTAAAAGATGACCAAAATACCCCTGAAACCTAAAAATTACCAAAACACCCCTGAAATCCAAAAAAATGACCAAAATATCCCCGAAACCTAAAATTTACCAAAATACCTCCAAAACCTAAAAAATGGCCAAAACAACCCCGAAGCCTAAAAAATAATCAAAATAACCCTGAAACCTAAAAAATGACCAAAATACCCCCGAAACCTAAAAAATGACCAAAATAACTCACAAGCCTAAAAATTGACAAAAATAACCCCGAAACCTAAAAATGACCAAAATACCCCCCTAAAACTATAAAATGACCAAAATATCTCCTAAACCTAAAAAGTAAGCAAAATAACCCTGAAACCTAAAAAATGACCAAAATACCCTTAAATCTACAAAGTGATGAAAATAACCCTAAACCTTTGAAATGACCCAAATAAACCCAAAACCTTTAAAATGGTTGTAAACAGTCTAAAACCTCTAAAATTACCTATAAAAGAAATCACTAACGTTTTGTCCTATATAAATAATATGATATATGATATATCACATACTAAGTTACTAACGTACTAAATTTGGCCTAGCTAAAAAGGTAAAAATAGGCTTTTCTCTTCCTCCTGCAAATGCATGAGATTAGTATTGGGTCACATAACTGATTTGATGACTTTATCATTGAACATTAATCAAGTCTAGTAGCTATCGAGTGAGTGTGGATTTATAACAAAACTGCACATTAAAGTTAATTGTTGGAGTAAATGGAAGAGGTATTGAGTCGTCATAGTTGTTCACAACTAAATAGAATTTACTATAATAATCATGCCCCTTGCCCATGGTAAAAGGGCACCTACACTCACCATGGGTAGGTAGCTATTCTCAAATATTTCGAGAAAAATATGAGCTTTAACCTCTGAGACAAGGAGTAGTCAGCTTAAACAACGACAACAACCAAAAAACAAAAAAGATAGTCATATCTTTTAGAGAAAATCATGCTACGCACTCTCTGTATGTAGGAGTATGGTTTTAGGGGTTGTCTTAGGAAATGAACACCTACACTGAAACTACTAGCACATTTAGATTACCATTAACTTTAGTTAAAAATGTCTTGAGAATAGAAAAAAATTTACAAATTAAAAAGGGAAATTTATCCCTAGAATAGGTTTAGAAAAACTACGGTGATCCTAGAGGTGGCAAAATCAACCCATACTCATTTGTCCATCCAACCTACCCATTTAATTGGGTTAAATGAATATTAACCCAATAAAACCCTACTAACACTAATGCTAATTGGGTTTTAACTAGATACCCAATTAGACCCAAGTATTATTTCTACAAATTACCTAACTCTAAAATAGCCCAAAACCACTAAAAAGACCAAAATATCCATGAAACCTCCAAAATGACCAAAATACCCCCTAAACCTAAAAAATGACATAAATACCATTGAAACCAAAATACCCCCCTAAACCTCAAAAATGACCGAAATGCCCTAGAAACAAAAAAAAGACCAAAATACCCCTTAAACCTAAAAAATGACCAAAATACCCACAAAACTTAAAAATTGACCAAAATAATCCTGAAACCTAAAATGAAATACCCTTGAAACCTTAAAATGACAGAAATACTACTAAAACATAAAAAATAACCAAAATACCCCTGACACCTAAAAAATGACCAAAATACCCCCGAACCTCAAAATGACTGAAATACCCCTAAACTTAAAAATGACTAAAATACCCCTGAATGCTAAAAAATGACCAAAATACCCCTGTAAACACAAAATTTCTCAATTGAAGAAAATCAAACAAATTGGAAAAATGTGTTCCACAGATATAATTTTGTATTAATCAAGTAGTGAGTACAATCTCTGTTTTTTTTTTTTTTTTTTTTATTTTTTTTTATTTTTTTTTTTATAAAAAAAACTCTTTTACAAGAAGTGCTCCTCTGATTCTATCTTCGTTGTGGTCTTGACTTGAATGCAATATTTTCTTCAATTTGGTTGGAAGTGGATTGAATGGTCTTCAAAACGAATCTCTAGCTTTGAGCTTGTTAGATATTTGTTGTCCTTCAAGTTCTTCAAGCCCTTCGAATGTTCTTCGAAGATTCTTCAAGTTCTTCAATGATTCTTGAGACAGAAATTCTCCAAAGCTTGGGCCTCTTGAAAACTTGGTGTTCAAAATGAGAGGAGATGTCCTCTATTTATAGTGATTTAAGAGGATAAACTCCACTTTGAATTGATATGCTTGAAAAGATGTAGTAGACTCTTGATTGGCCCAAATTTGCTTAGAGATAATTATCTCTATTATCTATTTTGATAAAGATCATATTTTGATAGAGATAATAATCAACAAAGATAAATAATTATATCTTTATTTATTTTAATAAAGCTAATTATCCATAAATTTTGAATAGGGAATTTATCTTTATCTTGTGGGCCAAGTGACACGTGGCAAATTTCAATATGCCAATGTAATATCAATTTGGATGACACATGTCATCATTTGATTTAAATAATTTAATGACATTAATTCAGAATTTGCCACTAAATTTTGATGTGGCATTTTATAATTGGCTTAAAATTTTGCCTCCTACAACCCCTAAAACCTAAATATGACCAAAATTACCCCCAAAACTTAAAAAATGACTGAAATACCCCCGAAACCTTAAAATGACCAAAATAGCCCCTTAAACCTAAAAAATGACCAAAATACCCTTGAAACCTAAAAACTGATCGAAAAATACCCTCAAACCTATAAAATGACAAAAATACCCCTAAACCTTTAAAATGACCAAAATACACCCAAAACCTCTAAAATGACCACAAATAATCTAAAACCTTTAAAATTACAAAAAATACCCTAACACCTCTAAAACAACCAAAATAGCTCTAAACCTCTAAAATGACCAAAATACCCCTCAAAATATCTAAAATGACTAAAATATCACTAAACCTATAAGATGAACAAAATACCCCTGAAGCCTCTAAAATTACCAAAATAGAGGCTTGGGGTATTTTGGATGTTTCGAGGGTATTTTTGTTAAATAAAGGTTCTAAGAGTATTTCGGTCATTTTGTAGGTTCTGAGCAAATGTCGGTAATATTTTAGGTTTTAGAGGTGTTTCGTTAAATTTTAGATTTTGGGGCTATTTTAGTAATTTTCTGGGCTTTGGAGGGTTTTTAGTCATTTTTTAGGTTTCAGAGATATTTCGGTCATTTTTTAGATTTTAGGGGTTATTTTGGTAATTTTTTAGGTTTTGGGGTAATTTGGTCTTTTTTAAAATTTTGGAGGTATTTCGGTAATTTTTTTAGGTTTAGGGTGTAGTTTTATCAACTTATAGGTTTAAGGGGCATTTTTGTCATTTTATAACTTTCAGGGGTATTTTGGTCATTTTATAGGTTTTAGGGGGGTATTTTGGTCATTGTTTAGGTTTCGGGGGGGTATTTTGGTCATTTTTAAGGTTTTGAGGGGGAATTTTAGTCATTTTCTAGGTTTAGGTGGTATTTTGTTTAATTTTTAGTTTTCGGGGGTGTTTTGATCATTTTTTAGGTTTCGGGGGTATTTTGGTCATTTTCTAGGTTTAGGTGGTATTTTGGTTAATTTTTAGGTTTCAAGGGTATTTTGGTCATTTTCTAGGTTTGGGGAGTATTATGGTTATTTTTTAGGTTTCGGGGGTGTTTTGGTCAATTTTAAGGTTTATGAGTTATTTTGGTCAATTTTTAGGTTTTGGGGTATTTCGGTGAGTTTTTAGGTTTAGGGGGCATTTTTGGTATTTTTTAGGTTTTGGGGATATTTTGGTCATTTTTTAAGGTTTTGGAGGTATTTCGGTCATTTTTTAGGTTTCGGATATTTTGGTAATTTTCAAGGTATTTTGGTCAATTGTTTAGTGCTTTTTGAGCATATTTGGTATTTTTTTAAGTTTAAGGGGTATTTTGGTAATTTTAAAGGATTTTAGGAGTACTTTGTTCATTTTCAAGTCTTAGGGGCATTTTGGTAATTCTAATTATTGGGTAATTTGGTGGATTGGAGTTTACCCATAATAACTGGGTTGGGTTGGGTTGGGTTGGGTTTGGATTAGAATTAATTAGTTAAATGAGTAATAAATGGGTAAATGAGTTTTATGTACCCAACTCAATTATGCCCACCCCAAACCCACCCATTTGACACCCCTAGGTGAAACCTTTACTCCTAAGAAAGCTTTTACAAAGAAAACAATGGGTAGCTTTGCAAAGTGTTTCCTTACAAAAACCTTTTGCTATCTTCTTCTCTCCTACTGCTATTGTTTCTTTGCCAACAAAAAAATTGTCTTTCCATGGCCAACTTCCTCCTTTTAAAGGACAAGGAGGCAGCTAGCTTAAATATAAGTGTCACTTTTAGTGCTGGCTTAACACTATTGGCAAATAAGGTAATGGCCTGAGGCTCCCAAAAAAAAAAAAAAAAAGACCCCCTCTTTTAATTAATAAATACATATATTTATCAGTCTTACATAATGCACATTTTAATGAAAAAACCGTCTTAAAAAAATTAAGGCCATTCTATTGATCAATAAAATGCTTTGTCTATTAAAATCAGTAGAAGAAATGACAAAATTAAGACCCGGTCTCCCAAAACAAATAGAGTGAATATACATTTTCTACTTTATCTTTTTTTTTTTTTTTCATGAGTACTTTTCCTCTTTCCTATTTAGTATGAGTTATTACATCAATTATTCACATCTATTATCATAGCCCCCCACTTGACATTTAGTTTTTTACTTTTCTTTTTTGTACTTTTTCTTTTCTTAAGTAATTTAACTTAATACACTTAATACTAGTGTGCGTTTGACATCAACTTATTTTTTATATTTTTTTTTATTGAAAGATTGTTAAAGTATATTTATACCATGAAAAAGTGATAATAAGTATAATTAAAAAAAAAAAGGTGAAATCTTAAAAAGTTATACATAAAGACTAAAAGTTAAAAAAGAAATTGTAGGCAAATGATCACTTAATAGTATATCAAACAAAATCAATTAAAAATTGAAGTTAAGGTCTTAATAAAATGGAAGGCACACCCTTTTTATTTTTCTAAGCATGTCCTTTAACCTTAGTTGATAAATTTATAATTGTACAGTTGTGTTTTTGATAAATTAGATTCTATTGCTCTATACTTTAAAATGTATCTTATTCTAGTTGAATTAAAATTTCAATCATAAATCATATTTCAAATACTTTTAAACATTTTTTAAATATAAATGTTTACTAGGAAAAAAAAAATCTATTTGGATATGAAAAACTTTTTTTAAAAAAGTACTTGAATCTTAAAAAAACTCTTTGGATAATTTTTTACTAGTAATAAACAAAGCATAACTAAAAAATTTTCAAAATTAATATTGACATGAGTTGGCACGCCTTCTCACTAAGAGCATTCTCATAAGCTCTCTCATAAAAAATGCCATTTTGACACACCAAAAACCTACTTTATTATTTTAGCACATTATTTTACAATATTTCATTTGTCAGATGTTTTATTCTTCAATTCTATATATTAAAATAATATTTACTACACATTAAAATAATATATTTACCCAAAACCCAGCAAATATACAAATGCACAGCTAGTGACAGTCACCACCACCCAAGAACCAACAGCCACCGCTACAACCACCGCCATAACAACAACCACCGCCATAACAACAACCACCGCTACAACCACCGCCACAACTTACAACCACAATCACTGGATCCTCCAACAAATTTCAAATCCAAAAACTTCAACAAAATTAAAAAAAAAAAAAAAAAAACTCAAAATCTTTAACAAAACCCCAACCCAACAGATCAATCAATGACCAAACTCAACCAACCATCGGCGGCGAGAGTTGTGGAGGACGACGAACAAAGATCGGCGACTGCCTCTGGGCGAGCAAAGCTTTAGATTGGCAAGCAGAGGTTCAGATTGGCGAGCTTCAATCGGCGAGCTTTGCGTTAGATCGAAATCGCCTTCTTCTTCGTGACAAGAAGCAAAGATCGACGACTGTGGAGGACGACGAGCAAAGATTAGCGACTACCCCTGGGTGAGCAGAGGTTCAGATTGGCGAGCTTCAATCGGCGAGCTTTGCTTCAGATCGGAATCGCCTTCTTCTTCGTGACAGGAAAAGAAAGAGAGAAAGAGATAGTGATAGGAAAAAAAAAAAAAGAGAGAGAGAGAAAGAGGCACAGAGACGGGTCAGATCTGTGGCAATAATACCGAAATGCAGAGAGAGAGGAAGAGAGTGAGAGATAAAAAAAATGAAAGTGAGAAAGAACTAGGGAGCAACGGAGAGATGGAGACCAGAGAGGAGAGAGAGAGAAAAGTAAATAAAATAATCAAAAGAATTATAGCATTTCTGTTTGTACTCTCTCATATTTGAGAGCGTACTGTAATATGTCTCATAATTTTGAGACATTTAGCACACCTCATGAGGGGCTGTTTTTGGTGTTTGGTGTGCCAAATGCCAAATATTTGGCATTTGGCACACTTGATGAGAATGCTCAAAGGTCCTCAACCTTATGGGCAGTCGCGGCTTTTTTCAGTGACTGCACCAGTGATACTACCACCAAGGTTTTGAAACCCGGACCGGACCATACGGTCCGATTGGAAAAATCTCGAACCGTTCATTTTTACGGTTCTTTTAGCAACAAAAACCGCTCTATGGGAAAAAAGCAGGGACCTGTGTGAACTGCGGTCGGACCTCATGGTTTTGAGAATCGTGATCAGACCGCTTCTCACGGTTCCCTACTTCCCTTTAAATCTAAACCTTAAAAAAAAAACACACAGAAAAACTAGCTTTAAATTCTAGAACCATGATCAGACCACTTGGCCTGCATGCATTGGACCTTTTCAGATCTGGAACCAAAAGATTTGTGAGGGGGGGAAAAAAAAACCGAGAAGAAGAAGATGACAAAGTAAGGGCTGCACGAAGTTGAAACAGCAAGTTAGTAACCAAACACAGATCGCTAGTCATAGCCTTCATCTTCGTCTTATGCTTCTATTTCTTCTTCTTTCTTCTTTTTCTCCTTCTTCTCTTTCTTCTTTCCGTGGAGACTGCTGTGGTTTCTCACCTTCTCTCAGTTTGGGTTTGTTTTGAATTCTTTTTTTCTTTTTTATGTTTCCAATGGCATTGGTTCACGTGACTTGACTTGGAAGAATCTAGTGCCCCTCTCCTACACGTGACTTGGAAGAATCCAGAGCCCCTCCAACTACACGTGACTTGGCATTGGAACAAGAAAACTTTTGATTTTTGAAATTGGCAAAATGTTTGAGCCAATAGATTTGCAATTTTGAGCCTGTAATGTGACTATTGATGGATTGATAAGTAACAAATAAAATATTATAAGTACTTTGTTAATATTTATAATTTTTTTTAAAATGAAAAAAATATAGTGTTACAAAATATTTCACAACTTTTTTGTCACAATTATAATGTAGCAAAGTTTGAATGGTAAAGGAAAAATAGTGAGTCAACGGATACAATTAAGTATATAATAATTGTTAAATAATTATTTTAATTTAAAATTACTAAGTGCCCTTCTAATTCCTATATTATTACAATATTACTATCACGAGTTTATCTAATCAACATATAAATAAATAAAGAAATATTATATCTATGTATGCTTAGGATTTTTTTTTTTTTTTTTTTGAGAAACAATGTATGCTTAGGATATGATATTTCTTATTTGTCCTATGAAAGTTATGATATAAAAAAATATATTTGAAAGATAGATTTCTATATTTAATTGGGTCATTTAATTTAATTTTTCTATTTATACTAATTTAATATATTTATTTATATTTAAATAATTATTAAATTAATTATGACGTCATCACGGTTCGACACCGGTTCAACCTCGGTTCGACCTTAAAAACCTTGAACATCTCCCTTTTACGGTTCAATGAATGATCCGGGTCTGAAAACCTTGACTACCACCTACTTCCTTATAGGTGAAAATGACTCTATTTTTGAAGCACTCAAAAGTTCCAACGTAATTAGTTCCCTATGGCTGCGCCAATGTGGACCATACTCGGTGAAAGCAATACCTTTGGACATACCAATGACCTTCGAGGCTTGGAATATAGGTCGGCTAGCAAAAATGGTCTCATGGGTCTTTAAAAATAGTTCAGTAGCTTGGGAAGATGAGATCACAATAGTTGGGATATGGCCAAGCCGCAATGACATGATGGGTGTGTTTTTGGGCATAGGGTATGTTTAGATATAACTTATTTTGCTGAAAACTGAAAACTAAAAACTGAAAACTGAAAATACTGTAGCAAAATAATTTTTAAATGTGTGAATAGTGTCGTGGGACTTATTTTTAATATTTTTTTCTGAATAAAATAGTTGTGGGTCCCGTGAACAGTGCATTGACATTGTGTGAACACTATGTGAACTGTACTCAATAGTACATGAACAGTGCTTGTCCCCTTTGAAACACGTGAAAAAAGAAGAAGAAGAAGAAGAAAATGCAGGAAATGCCAGACGCAGGAAAAGCCGGATCCAAATGCTACCTAAGCTTTGGAGGGCATGATGTGGGAAGCTACCCAACATGTGAAGGTAACCATTAATTGGTAAAGGCTAAGGACCCGGAGAGAGTTTACACTCATTTTTTGGGCATGATAGGATGTGTATGAATGTCCATATGGATCTAAGTAGTAGCAGGAAAATGACTACTTTTAATGGAGACATTTTGGAAATTGAGTTGGTGAGGAAAGGTTAAAATTTCAGAGATTGGAAGGTGTTGAGGATTATATATGCACTCTTTGAGAGTGGAAAATTTAGACTATGATACGATCATACCTCGTTTTTGGACACATGATTTTGAAATGACCTTCATAAGGTGAGTAATTTTTATATTAACTTATAACTTTTTCTCCATCACTTATCCATTGCATGAGCAATTGTGGCACAAACTACAATACAGTATTCTACGGGTCCGTTTGGATACAGTTTATTTTACTGAAAACTGAAAACTGAAAATACAGTAGTAAAATAATTTTTAAATGGATGAATAGTACCGTAAGACTCATTTTTATTTTTATTTTTATTTTTTGAATATAGTGGTTGTAAGTCTTGTGAACAGTACGTTAACAGTGCATGAATAGCACTCAATAGTGCTCAACAGTGCACTTGTCCGGTAAAAGTTGAAATGCCTGCAAAAAAAAAAAGAAAAGAAAAATGCAAAACCTCATATTTTGAAACGCAAAACGCTACATCCAAACACATTCAACATTCAACATGTACTTAGAATTTTTGTCCGAATGATAAACGCGTAAGGAATTGTCAGTTCCCACTTGTCCTGCACTGACAAATATTGACGTGGATTATCACTTCTTATCGCCAAAATATTTGGACCTTACCTGTTGGGGCCTGGGGTAGGATCGGATACTCCTCACAAAAATTAAAAAAAATGTACTGCAGCTGAACACGTGTTAATTTAGCAACCAATCGTATTGGCTTCAGTTTCATTGTACGCAAACTTTCCTCATAAATCATAATTTACCTGCTGTCTCTTTCCTAAGATTTTGTTTTCCCAACCACGAAACTAGGGCTGTCCACGGGTTGGTCCGGGTCGGGTTTGTGCCCAACCCGGAACCGACCCGACGGAATTGGGTTTTGGAAAAACTCACCCGTCGGCACAGCACATCCAACTTATTAAAGGTTTAAGTTTATTATTTTTTAGTTATATTTTTTAAAACTTTTTTTGATATTTATTTATTATTTTTTAGATATAATGTTTTAAAATATTTTAAATAACAAGAAAAAATCTAACAAATATCATATTTATCGTAAATTAAGATATATTTGAATCTCTATAAGTACTAATTTAGTCAATATTACAAAATTTTAAGCATTTATTTTAATTATTTTGTATTAAATATTATTAATTTAATACAATTTAATTAAGAGAAAATAGTATTTACAAATGACCCAACTTTTTCCTATAAATTTTTATGTAATTTTTCAATTTTTACTAATTTAATATATTTATTTATATTTTAAATAATTATTAAATTAATTATGACGTCATCACGGTTCGATTCTGGTTCGACCTTGGTTCGACTTCAAAAACTTTGAACCTCTCCCTTTTACGGTTCAATGAACGGTCCGGGTCTGAAAACCTTGCCCATTAACACAGCATAATTGTAATTCTTTGATGACATATAGAAAAAAATTTGATGATGTGGAAGATTAAATGAAGAAATTTTCGAACTAATGCGTCACTTGATAAAATTATAGATCATGGTTAAGTTTCTTGCTTTTTATATGGGTAATGCTATATATATATATAATCCGACATGTTTATTAAATGGGTTAGTCGTGTCAATCCGAATATAACACGAACCCATTAAACCTCAATTTATAACCTGCTAATTTCATGTCTTACCGTGTCTAGTTCACGGGTTATGTCAAATTTTGCTACCACAACCAATGAACCACTTCTCAATGCGTTTCTGTTTTAATAATAGGGAAAAAAATCTCAAATCCAAGGAATAGCTGTAAAAATCAATAAAACTTAATCAAATACATTCTATTCAAGCAAAATTAATCACAATATTAAACTTACACCACAAATAGAAGAGGATCAAACGGAAAAGAAGATAAATGAGCCTTGTATATGGATTGTATCAAATGTCTATTAGTGTAAATGAATAATTATCAATGGTTATAGGTGTTGATTAGGAAAAGCCAACCCAAAATAAACAAAAACTAATTCAACAGTTTAAAACTTGGCCTAAACCAAAAGAAAAATCATTTTTGAATTGGGCAAGAAAAGTCCAAAATTTAAAAAAATATATCAGTCAAAAACCGTTTAAACAGCATTTTATTTACCGCACCACACTTATGACTGCAAAATTGAGGTGCAGTGCGGTTATGATTTTGGTCAAGTCACGTTACAAAGTGCGGTGCTAAAAATAGCCCAAAACCACATCGAACTACACCATGAACACCCTTAGCTAGGAGTGTAATGAGTGTTTTTTATTTTATTTTTTATTTTTTAAGATATGATTTCCATACTATTGTTGAAATCATGTCTTGCAGTGTAATTGCAAATGTGTCTTGAAGACATAATTTCAAGATCAGTATTGAAGACTTGATTTCAACTTTGAAATTATTTTGAAGCCACCATGTTCAGAAAGGCACATGTTACAAATTATTTTAGGAATTTACCCTGTATGTTTGTGTGAGTGTGTATATATATTGAGCCAAAATCCCTAGCTTGTGACATTCTATTTATAAGAGCACAAAATACATTTGAATCCAAAACAACAAGTTAGTAAAATATATTTGTGGCCTAGCATAAACTTGAATGCTAGGAGCACACTTCTTCTAATAAGTATTTTTTTTCGAAGATTATTAATTATATAGCAATTGGATTACATATTTAATTTAGGCGATAAGTTGGCATAGCATACAAGTGCTTGGCTCTCCGCATTGATAGCCCAAACTTCTCAGTCATGTCCAAGTCATTAGGCAACATGCCACTAGGAAGGGCCCAGTGAAAGCAATGCAATAATTGAGCTAGAATATATTTGATAGTTGTAAGACCTAGATGTATTCCAGGGCACCCTCTTCGACCGGACCCAAATGGGATAAGTTGAAAGTCACGTCCCTTGAGGTCTATATTACTATTTATGAATCTTTCAGGATAAAATTCTTCCACATTATTAGACCACACATAAGGATCTCGTCCAATAGCCCAAACATTTATTATTATTCGTGATTTCTTGGGGACATAATATCCATTTAATTCAATGCCCTCCATGGATTCATGTGGGACTAGTAATGGTCCAATAGGATGTAGTCTTAAGCTTTCCTTCACCACCATATCCAAGTATGTTAAATTTGCCAAATCTGTCTCCTCTACCATCCTATTCATCCCTACTACAGCTTCCAGCTCTGCCTGTACTTGTTTTACCACCCGTGGATGCCTCAAGAGTTCAGAAAAGGTCCACTCAATTGTAGCAGCTGAAGTCTCATATGCAGCTGAAATCATGTCTATTATGATAGCCTTTATTTTTGCTCGATCCAATATGTATGCATGCTCATCATGGGGATTCATGGGTTGGTTCATCAAAGAAAGTAACATGTCTATAAAGTCCATTTGACGATCTTGTTGACCACTTGGAATGTTTTCATGCTCCTTGATGATATTCTCTAAGACTATATCAAGAGCCCTGCTAACCTTCTTCATTCGCCGTGTCAATCCCTGAGGGCATTTGAATGATAGAAAATCACTAAGTCAATAATAACATTTCTCAAAACGTAAATAATTGAGGAAAATATTTTTGTTTGAAAGTGAAAGAGTTTTGTTAGTGTTTCACCAATTTCACTAAAAGTAAACCTAACAAATTAATTGATGTGGTAATTATTTGTGGATGGAGCTACCTTAGCACCTCATACTAGTTGTAACCACCTCAATTCCTTAATTGAATGTTTGATTCAAAAAATAAAAAAACAAACAAACAAACCAAAAAAATGGCTTTTAGTTAATTTTTGGAATAGTGTTGTGAATTCTATTTTATTATTATTTGTTATATTATATCCATTACATCTTAATAATAGTTTCTATTTAAAGGAGGAGATACAAAGTTTGATTCAAAATAGTAGCATGATTTATTAATTTAAAAATTAAATTATGAAGTTAAAACACATGAATGAAATATGTGTTAAATTATCCATCTGTTGTTTTCAGATTTCCACAAGGTTTAATGAATCTAATTTGTATGAATTTCTAAATGAAAATCGTTCTTTATAATTAACCCAAATAGAGTTTGGCTATGGAAGTGGGAAACAATTAAGAGCTAGCCAATAAAAAAAATCGTAAAGATTAAAGACTTGTAAAAAATTAATTCAGTGCTTATTTTTTATGATTTTCATGAGCTTTCCAGTTTGAGATTTGGCTTTTGCTTTGAAGTTTGAAGTATGAACCGCTTTGTGTGACACTTTTGGATCGGCAACACTACTTACAGAGAAAATTCTGAATTTTTACGGTGGCCGCAGAAATTGACTTGAAATGTAAAGCCTAAAAAGAAAAGTCAGAAGTATTGATTTTTTCTTTTTAGATACTACGAGCAATAAACAATGGCTGGGATTTCCAAATGGAGGACAAAGTTCAGTAAATAGAAACAAATACAAACCTGTAGATCTAGTGCCCCAAGGTAAGGAATATAATCTGCTAGATTGAAAGCCCCCGCCAAGCAAAGGGTCTCCTCAATAATCGCCTTCAAGCCAAATCTGTCATCTCTACTTCGGTCAAATATCATTCTACATGAGGTTTCCTCGATAAGTTCACAAACTTTTCTACTAAGGTCCACAACCTCATACGCCGCCGCAGCGTTTTTGAGTGACTGCACCAACGATCCTACCTCCTCCTTCCTCATGGGTGCAAATGACTCAATTTTTGAAGCAGTAAGAAGTTGCAACGTACATATTTTCCTAGCATTGCGCCAATCTGGACCATACTCGGTGAAAACCAAACCCGTCTTACCATAAGCCAAGTACTTAGCGAATTGGAGTTTAGGTCGGCTAGCGAAAATGGTATCATGGGTCTTTAAAAATAGCTCAGCGGCTTGGGGTGATGAGACCACAATAGTTGGGACATGACCAAGCCGCAATGACATGATAGGTCCGTATGTTTTTGCTAAGCTTTGGAGGGCACGGTGTGGGAGGTCACCTAGCATGTGAAGGTTACCGATAATTGGTAAGGCCCAAGGACCTGGTGGGAGTTTACGCTCATTTTTTGGGCGTAATAGGATGTGTATGAATGTCCATACAGATCCAAGGAGTAGTAAGAGAATGGTTAATGTTAATGGATACATTGGGACTGTTGGGAATGGGCAAGAGTGTTTGGGCCTGGGGATTATAAATTCTTTTGAGTTTGGAAAATCCAAACCGTGACACAAGTTTTGGGGCAGAAAATGTGTTTCATGACGTTGCATGAGACATGAAATGTCATCATCGGCTTCTCAGTTTTGTCAAAATGTTTACAATTCCAATTCTAAGATAACACGTCTCTAGGAAGTATTTCTAACTGAAACCCCCGACCATTTTGGACATATGTCAATTCTTTTGAGTTTTGAAAATCCAAACCGTGACACAAGTTTTGGGGCAGAAAATGTGTTTCATGACGTTGAATGAGACATTAAATGTCATCAATCATCATCGGCTTCTAAGATAACACGTCTCTAGGAAGTATTTCTAACTGAAACCCGGCCCCGACCATTTTGGAAATATGTTTCACGATAAAATGTCTCCTAGCAGCCAGTAGACCAAATAATTTATACTTCAACTTAAAAGCTAGACTGATACTTTGGTTGGGTACAAAAAAGGTATGATGAAAATGAGTTAGAGTTAACAATTTTGGAAAACTCCAATTGACTAGTAGAGAGACTCCAATTGAGAGAGAGAGAGAGAGAGAGAGAGAGAGAGAGAGAGAGAGAGAGAGAGAGAGAGAGAGTTATTTTGCACCACATGTTTTATCAATTTTTAAATTTGTGTGTCAAATGAATTATTAGGTATAAAAATCAGAGAGTCTAAATTCAATCAGATTTTAAATTGAATTTTAATTGAAGTTCAATTTTGTGCCATATGTTCTATCTAATTTTTTAATTTTTGTGGTAAACAAATTATTGGATGCAAAAACCAAAGAGTCTAAATCCTATTAGATTTTAAATCATGTCTACTTTTGCGTCATGTGTCTCATCTAATTTTTTAATTTTTGTATAAAGTGAATTATTAAGTGCAAAAACCAAAGAGTCTAAATTAAATTTTAATTGAAGTTCAATTTGTGCCATGTCTCATCTAATTTTTTAATTTTTGTGGCAAGTGAATTATTGTGTGTAAAAACCAAAGAGTCTAAATTTAATTAGGTTCTAAATCATATATATATATATATTTATATATATAGTCAAAATTGAGAAAAATCTAATTAAATTCTAAATTTGAGTTTAATTTTGAACCACGTGTCTCATATAATTTTTAAATTTGTATGTCAAGGGAATTATTAAGTGCAAAAAAAAAAAAAGTTTTTAGTTAATTTTTGGAATACTATTGTGAATTCTATTTTATTATTATTTGTTATATTATATCCATTAAATCTTAATAATAGTTTCTATTTAAAGGAGGAGATACAAAGTTTGATTCAAAATAGTAGCATGATTTATTAATTTAAAAATTAAATTATAAAGTTAAAACACATGAATGAAATATGTGTTAAATTATCTATCTGTTGTTTTCAGATCCCCACAAGGTTTTGTTAATAGGTGTTGGCCAACACCTATTAATGAACCAGCCCCTGGGTCCCACCTGCATAGAAAATGGGCAAAAATTAACATTTCAGCTTTGATTTGTGTAAAACGTGTATCTTGGTTTCTTCAGTAATTATAGGACAAAAATGCCCCTTTAACACACCTTTAACACATTTCCCTCCATTTCCCTTTAACACACCTTTAACACATTTTCCTCTATTTTACTTTTTATTTCCCACCCAATTTCACTTTATCAATATTTTACTCTTCATCTGCTTTCATTTTACCAGTATCAAACTCACTTTCATTCACTTTACCATTATCAATCCCACTTCAAAAAGAAAAAAAAAAAAAAAAAAAAAAGAGATGAAGAAAAGTTCAAATGTTCAATGAAGGATTAAGCAATTATTTTGTCAGGTACAATAATTTTATTTTATTAAATTCATATTTATTTTTAAATATATTTGAATATGAGTTTAATCTTTTTTTATTTATATCATTTTTTTTTTCATTTATCCTAAAATATGATGTGGATTTTTTTAATCTTGTTTTAATATAGCACCAAGTTGAGACTCGTCTAGTTGGATGAGAATTTAGTTATAAGTGAGACTAAACAAGTTGTTAAAAGGAATTGCTTTAACTTAAATGAATTACTTCAAGAATGAACTATTATTTTATTTTATTTGTATCATTTTTTTTCATTTAATGTAGCACAAATGGATGACAATTTAGTTGCAAGTGAGACTTATCAACTTGTTCCATTGAATTACTTTGACTTAAATGAACTACCTCAAGAAGGTACTATTATTTTTTATTTTATTTGTAATCCATATTTCATTTAACGTATAATATGCTATTGATTTTTTTTTTTTAAATTCTTGTTTTAATATAGCACAAATTGATGATGATTTAATTGCAAGTGAGATTCATAGAAGTGTTTCAAGGAATTGTGTTGAGTTAAATGAGTTTCCAAATGATGGAAAAAATAATAACACACGTGGAGGGGAAATAGTTGATTGGAATGAATGTCCAATAGATAAGGTTCACTCGAAGTTGGTTGAGCAAAGTGTCGAGTGAGAAGTTTTGCTTGAGTGAGGTTCATATTCAAGTCATTATGAAGAATTGTCGGCAAATTAACAAACCAAATCATTACATAATGTCAAGATCATTTTCCTTAACACTAACTCATTTCCATTTTCATTACATCAAGAGCTTCAATACATAGTGTCAAAACCAAATCCCAATTATCAAATCCATTACATTGATATACATCTATTACCTTTTTCCACCATATTCATCTATTACATTGCCAAATGATAATAAAGGAAAAGACCCCATCATACGGGGCTGCAAATCATGAAGGAGCTACAGAGCATGAAAGACAAGTTTGTTTTGTTTTGTTTTTGGGAAAAATGCACAAACCCCCCTTGTGGAGTTCACCTAAAACATGGAATTTCATTGAGGTTTTGGGTGTAACACTTAACCTCCTATGGTATTGTTTAATGTGTAAATTGTTAATTGTGTTACACTCAAAAACCTTAGGGGGTTAAGTATGACACAATTAATGGTTTACAAACAAAAAATACCCAATGTGGATTAAGTATTACACTCAAAACTTTTGGGGGCTTTCTTGTTTTATAGAGAAATCACATGGAGATTTTGTGTACTTTTTCCTTTTTTCAAGTTTTGGATATTTTGGAATGAGCTGAAATTTTTGTTTCTAATTTGGTGGGGTGTGTGATTCTACTAATTTTGGCTAAACTGAGAACAATAATCGGAGAGTATTGGTTTTGTAGAAATAATATTGGGTTGTGTACTCTGCATGCATGGGTGTATGTTGAGGGATGGGGAGGTGGGTATGTCTTTATGCTCTTCAAGCCTTTTGTGTGTGTGTGCACGCATGCGTGTAGAGAGAGAGAGAGAGAGAGAGAGAGAGAGATGCAGTCATGGAAGATTGATTTAATACTAGTTCGCAAATTTGTCTATTTAAGATTTATTTTATGGGACCCACATGTGAATAATTGAAGTAAAAGTTATGTGGTTTTAAAGGTCTCATTATGTGTGATTTAGGGCTAAATTTGAGTTTTATTTGTGTTTTTATTTCATTAGTTTTGATCAATTTTATATTCGAGGGTAAATTTGTAATTTCCTTAATTCCTGCAAATTAAGGATATTTTGGTAGTTTAGTTCAATCTAAAATTTTATAGGAGATCCTTAGTATCTTAAGTTTTAATTTCTTTGAGTTTAAGTTAGTCTTTGTTTAGGTTTTTAGTTTACTAGTTAACTTAGCCATATTGTTCTCTTCTTTATTTCTCTTATTGCTTTCTTTTCGCATGGGTACTGTTCTTTTATTCACTGTTCACAGCCAAAATCGTTCTACGAATTCTTTGCTAAAACATTTTCCCACCAACCACTTGACAAAATTTCTCATCCAAGATAATGATGACTAATGAGGAATAGAGTCCTAATTTAAGATTTTTCTCAAGACTACAAAGAAATGAAGAGGATTTTGAACTAGTTGTGTGAAAGGGTTGTGTTTAATAGAAGCAAAGTGTTTGGAACACAAGATAAGTTGAAAATATTAGAAAAAGAAAACCTAGTATTTGGGGGAAGTGACGATCGACACTCAGTGGAGGCCAATTGGCACTTTTGCTGTCATTTGGCACTCCCTTATCCAAATGCTCCCAAACTCCTGTGGCAGCTCCTCCTTACTCCCATGCATGTGGATCATCCCTAATTAGTTAGCCAAGAGCTTAGTGGGATTAGCTTACAAGCTTGGCAAATGATTAGGGTTAGCTAGTTACAAGGATAAAGTGAGTTATTATTATTATTTTTTAATTTTTTTTGGGGGTGGGGGGGGAGAGGGGGAGAGATAGAGAGTGAGATATAGAGCTATCATCAGACCAAGACACCAATCAATTTTTGGTGTAGACGATTGAACCCCAGATCTCTTATTTAATCATTAGAGACTTTATCAGTTGAGTTAACTGAAACTCATAAGGAGATCGGGTTAATTAGGGCTTATGCACATGTAACACATTAATTAAGTGTAATTTTTTTAATGCACAACCAATAAGAGTGAGTCATGTGTGGCCAATAAGATTAGGGCGTGAGATGTATAAATAAACCATTGTAACTTTCATTTGGGATATGAACAAAAAAAATCATTTGTTGCTTAAGTCTTGCTTTCTCTCTTGTTAATTCTCTTGGAGCTAGAGTATCCCTTGAAGTTATCTATTATTTAGACAAGGTGACTCTCTAAGAAGTCACAAGCCAATTAATCACTCACCATTTGCATGCATTAGACCCATCACCAACCAAATCGACACTCATAATCCAAAAACCCTAGCCTCATTTCCATGAAACCCTAGTACATTTCACTTCAAGAACATCCATCATACCCCACAATCACCTTAACCAGAGAACCATAACCGGAACCCTAATGTCCTAACACTAAACCCTAGTCTTTTATCCTTCAAGAACTCTCATTAGACTTCATAAACCACATCATTCTTAGTGAAATTTAAAACCCAAAACTATAGGGTTTTGGGTTAGATATTTTGAAGTGAAGTCATTTATTCAATTTTATCTGACAGAGGTAATTACCTCTTCCCTTGAAAGAGTAGAAGAGGTGAAGTCATTTTGTCTTAGAATAGTTTGATGTTTTTTTGTTCCTCTTTGTTTCTATTTGTTCTTTGTTCACTATTGTGAATTCTGTGTATGTTTTTTTTATTATTTTTTGAATAATATTTCCTTATTACCTATCAAAGAAAAAGAAGAAGAGGCGAAACCTATCTACTAAGGTAACTTTTTTAATTGGACTACGGCGAAGGGGAAGGATTCTAACTTTGGATAATTTGAGGAAGAGAAATATTTGTGTTGTTAATAGGTGTTTTATGTGTAAAAATGATTGGGAATCGGTGGACCACTAGCTCATTCACTGTCATTTCGCCTTATGCCCTTTGTATTTAGCTTGTTTGGTATCTCTTGAGTTATGCCTAAACAAATGGTGCTTATGGGCATGGAGGTGTTGGGTGAAATAGGATGGCATCTATTTGGGGTGTTAATCCGCAATATATTATGTGGAGCATATGGAGAGAACAAAACAACAGAATCTTTGAACGGGAGGAGCGTTCTATCATCGAGTTGAAGCGCATTTTCCTTTTGTCTTTATTTGAATGAAGGACTGCTTTGAGTGATTTTGACACAACCTTTGTTTTAGATTTCGTAGATTTATGCAACTTTGGATAGACTTTTACTTTCCTTGTACACTCCCTATGTGCCAAGGAAGTTGTTCTTTCATTGTATATATATATATATATATATTTTTTTTTTTTTTCATATTTTCAATAAAGTTTTTATTTACTGAAAAAAAAAACCAAGGAAGATATTAAAAAACACTCCAATTATGATTTATCATTCCAACCGAATTAATGATATGGTGGGAAAGAAATTTTTTTTATCCTTAATGCTTTCAAAGATAGTTGAAGAGTTGGTGCAAGTTTCAAGTTCGAAGGTTCTTGTATTTCAAATCTAAAAAACTTGAGGCCAAATATTTTTTCAACCAGGTAAGAATAATGTAGTCATGGAAGATTGATTTGTTATTACTTTGCAAATTTGTGTATTTAAGATTTAGTTTATCGAATTTATGTGTCCAATTGAAATAAAAGCTGTGTGGTTTTAAAGATCTAGTTTTGTGTGTTTTAGGTCAAAACAATTTAAATTTTATTAGTTAAAGTCAATTTTATATTCAGGGAAATGTTGTAAGTTTTGCAATTCCTGCAAATTAAGCACATTTTTGTAGTTTAGTTGAGTCTAGAATTTTCTAAGAGATTCTTAGTATCTTATGCTTTATTTTAAGTCGAAATTAGTTTTTTTTATTAGGTTTTTTGTTTTCTAGTCAAAGTAGGAGTGCTAATACAACTAGTACAAGAATACAAGCTTTGTGAAAAGAAAAACATGAAAGTGTAAGGATTAAAATAAAATATTTTTAAAGTATGTGGATCGTTTTGAAACATGAGACAAAGTATGCAAATTTTGGAAGGTTCTGGTTATAGCTTGTTCGAAGTAGCACTCATTCATAAGGGTGAGCTGGATCATTGTTTAGAAAATTGGAGGGAGACTTAGTATTGTTTTAGAATCATGGAGGTTGATCTTTAGTTTAGGGTAACATAGTGGCAAATTAGGTAGCTACTTGGCCAATCCATGGTCCAGCAAGTAAAATTCTTGAACACACTGTCTGATGACCGTGGAAGCACCAAAGGAGCCTTGGCAGCTGTCCTTTCTCAGTCTGAAACAGATAAGAAATTTTCTTTAGTCTTTGTGTTGGGTCTGCTCTTAACCATGATTCTTTTTTTCTTTTTCTTTTGTTTTTTGGGCCGGGGGTTTGAACCTTCTAAGAGGTCTAGTTGCTGAGTTTAACTATGTGTTAAACTCCTATAAAACTTCTTAATATGATACCTGCTCAATCTATATTTCTGGATAAAGATCAAAGCTTTTTTCATCTCAATTGCCATATGTATACTTGATGCTAGTCCTAATGCTAAACTTTATCATGCAGATTGTATTACACATACATACTTGTTGGGGATCCTCCAAAGCGTTATTTTCTTGACATAGATACTGGGAGTGACTTAACATGGATTCAGTGTGATGCTCCTTGCATTAGCTGTGCCAAGGTAATGCCTATTTGTAACTAGTTATTTGGTTAATCGATTTTAAATTCTTCCTTATGTATCTAAATGTTTGCCACTAGTTTTCATTTATATCTAACCAAATGTCAGTAGGTAATTGGCAATATTTACATTAATCTGCACAACTCTTTTCTAATTGATATGATTTTATTTGTTATATAGTAAGTGAATATATAAATTTATGATACATATGTTTCTTCTTTTTATGTAATTTTCTTTTCCAAATCATATCTTATGGGTTTTAGTAAATGGAATGTCAATTTAGAAAAAGTAGAAACAAAAATAAAAGGGTTGTAAGACTTGATGGTTAGGAGATATTAAAGAGAGAATTTTTGGTATCTTAGATCAACAATTCATAAAGATGGAAAGATTGAAGAGGGATGAAGTGGAAAAGCATATTAAGAATATTGTGTGATTGTAGAATACTTGTTATTAGGGGTGTGCAGAAAACCCACCGACCCGTCAAACCCGATCCGACCCACCGGGGTTGGGTCCGTTTTTAAGGCTTGGTGGGTTGGGTTGGGTTACCAAAAAAATTATTATAGTGGGTCGGGTTGGGTTTGGGTCATAAAATTACAAACCCGTCAAACCCGACCCGACCCACCCATATTTAATATATATTTAAAATATATTTTATATTTAATAATTTTTTTTAAAAACAATCAATTCTAGGGCACTTTTATTTATATATATATATATATATATATTTAAATATATATTATATATTTAATAATTTGCATTTCCTCAATTCCTTCTACTAATAATAATTTAATATATATATATATAATTAATAAATTTTTTTTAAATAACCAATTTTTCCTATCCTATATAAAAGCCAATTAGTTCACACAAATTCTAATAAATTACTATTGTTGTTTAGTCATTAGTGTTGAGCCTTCAAGGAGTTACATTGATACTAATCTTTAGGTTTTTTTAATATATTAATATTTATATTTTTTTTCTACTCAATTTAATAATAAATAAAAAATTGTCAAACTCATGGGTTCAACCCGACCCACGTGGGTTGGGTTGGGTTGGGTTGAATTTATGTGATGGGTTGGGTTGGGTTGAATTTTTTTTGACCCACCATGGTGGGTTGGGTTAAAAAATTCCCTCAACCCGACCCATGCACACCCCTACTTGTTATGTTAAAGGGGAAAATATTATAAGACTACCATATGACAAACTGTGCAAGTGGAAATACAAAAAGAAAAAAAAAGTATTAAAGATATTGACTTTATATTAATATAATGGCCATGATTTTAAAAACCGGACTGGGGGCAAAACTGGATTTGCCTCCAGTTCCCAGTTTTTATTGATTTTTGACCGGACTAGTATCCGGTTCCTAGTTGAACTGGTCGGACCAACTGGTTCGGTCCGGTTTTTAAAACAGTGATAATGGCTTAAGAGACTCAATATATAATTTATGCCTATGTAGGGTTAACCCTAGCTCTTATATATAACTTGCTTATTGTTCATTCAGATCATTTATTATACTAAAGATACAGTTGCTAAAGGCTTCCTTCGTATATATAGGCCGTTAGATCGAATTATTTAACCCTTGTGTTATTCTCTCTTTTTCGCTTCCACTTCTCTTTATTATTTTATCTTGGTCTTTAAAATGGTATAAGAGAATTAATACAATCCATAGTTCCTAACCCCTTTAAATTAAATTATTGTTGGACGGTGCTTGAAGTTGACTAGCATCCTAGGTGTCTTTACGCACCTCCCTCGTTGAACTGTTGTTGTTCTTGGTTGTCGGTGGTTGTTTGCTTGTGAAACCTTCATATCTAAGGTTTTGTTGTTGGTGGTAGTGGTGGTTGGTTGCTGGTGCTTTTTTTTTTCTTTTTGGTATTTGTTGTTATTTTTTGTTATAATCCTAGTGTCCTACATGGATTAAGTGTAAGTTTAAACATGTGTATATAAGTTCTTGGGCACCCTCCCCTTGTAAATCGATATTTAAGGGTGAGTTCTACACATGGGTTTGTATCATTGTTGCTCTTGATGGAAAATCTATGTTGGCTTCCAACCATCCTCTTCCTATCTTTGTATTGTTGTGGTTCTTAGTGGTGGTTTTTGGATCTTGGTGTTGGTTGTTTTCAATATATTTTAGTTTGTCTTGATTGATCCAGTACTCCTCAGCTATAGGTTTTAGCATATTCTGACATGTCTCAATGGATCTTGTACCCTTTAGTGGTTTTTCCCCGATCTCGGTTGTTCTTGGTGGTGCTTATTTGCTCGTTGTGGTTGCCAAAATAGTGGTTGGTTGCCACACTAGTGGTCACTAGTGAGTTTTGAGTGTTCCGATGTGGTTGTTAAATGGAGTAAATAGGAAGAACCTTGTTTGACTCATGATGACAGCTAATCCGTATCCTGGATAAGGATAAATTTATCTTAGATAGGAATAAAAAGTTTTTTTTTTGGTAGATATTGTTTGTTTGGGTATATGTAGTTGGTAGTCCCTTTCCAACCCTTTCTTGCTCATGACTTTATAGTTTAGTCCTAGTAGAATATATAAGCATGCTATTGTGCTCCAGTGGGGGAAGCCTGATTTAAGTTATAAAATTTTCGTTGCAATTTTTCATTGGCTTGGTGATTCTAGCAATCTTCAGTGGTGAAACTTAAGAGTTTAGATCACTCTTGGGTTTGTTTTGTTCTTCTTCCTAAATCCATACAGTTTTCATTTTGTGAACCTTGTGCATCACATGCAATCATAGAAAGCAGCCAACATGTGTAAGATAATGATATTCCAACCTTCAATTGAAATTTGCAGCTAGAAATTTCTCTTTATTCTAATGATATGGTTAATTTAGGGGGCAAATGCTTTGTACAAGCCAACAAAAGACAACATACTACCCTCCAAGGACTCGTTGTGCATGGAAGTTCAGAGACATCAAGCAGCTGGATATTGTCAAAGTTGCAACAATGTGACTATGAGATTCAGTATGCAGATCAAAGCTCCTCTGTGGGGGTTCTGGCAAGAGATGAGCTTCATCTACTTATGGAAAATGGGATCATGGATCAATTTGAATCTTGTTTTCGGGTATTGATTTTCTCTTTTTCCTCCCTACCACCCCCAAAATTCTGGATTACCTTAAAAAGTGTTTAATCTTCCACTAATTTTCTTATTTATGTAAATTTATTTTGGTCTGCAAGGTGTGCATATGATCAGAAAGGCTTACTTTTGAGTACTCTGGCAAAGACAGATGGAATCCTTGGGCTAAGCAGGTCTAAAGTTAGCTTACCTTCCCAGTTGGCAAGAAAGGGAATCATTAAAAATGTACTTGGTCATTGCCTCACTATTGATGGAGCTGGCGGGTATTTGTTCTTGGGTGATGATTTTGTACCGCAGTGGGGTATGTCATGGGTTCCTATGCTTAATGGCCTTTCAATGTGAGTGAAAATTTCCAAAGAACAACCCCGGCCACCCCCCCCCCCCCCCCCCCCCCCCCCCCCCCCTTTTTCTTTCTCTCTTCCTTCTAGCACTTAATATTATTTGTTTGACTTATAAGGAGACAAATATTTCATGGCAGAATACACATAAATAGAGGTCCAGTCAGAAGGAAACCATAATTTGATATACAGTCTCTTCTACTGATTTTTTTTGTTAAATTTTAATTGTCTTCAGTTAAAAATGAATCTTATAATATCTAGCTCATTGCTCTATCTTTCCCTATCTTGTGCTTTATATGATTATATCTTATTTCCAGTGAATAAATGCAACATAACAGAGAAAATAACATGACTCTTAGTCTCAAGGCAAAAGTGCATCTATACAAGTGTTTATGTGCTTTGGTAGGCTGGTAGCTCAGTCCTCTATTGACCAAATCTTTAAAGACTTGTGCAGTTACAAGAATTTGTGACAATCTTCATAAATAAACCTCTTAGATCTTTAAATGTTGATTAATTCTTATATTCATTTTCTAATATGCCTTCTGTGCCGTAAACATGCACTTTTATTCTCCTTTTTATTCTCGTTTTTCCATGCTTTCCTGTTCGGGGATTTTTATCATTCAGAGATTATGAAAATGAATTATGGAAGTAGGCGTCTCCGCTTAGGTGTTCCAGACAGCAGCGTAGGACCAGTAATTTTTGATAGTGGTAGTTCTTACACATATTTTTTGCAACAAGCATATTCCGATTTAGTTGCTTCTGTAAGTGTTTTTATCCACTCCCACCTGAAAAATTCTAGAAATTCCTCTTAACATAGCAAATCCACTCATTTTACCGATTATTTTTTACCTGTTGATGTAGCTTGAAGAAGTTTCTGGGTTAGGACTCATCCAAGATACGTCAGATTTAACGTTGCCGATTTGTTGGAAAGCAGAATCCCCAATCAGGTATGACAGAAATTGTGGTTGATTGTGCTGCACCTGGAATCAGTTTCAAGTATAATAATTTTCATTAGTATAATTTATTTTTTAGCCTTCTCTTAGCCAAGTTATGAATCACTCTCTAAGTTTATTTATGTTAGTTCCTTCCATGAATATTGTAAAAAAGCAAATGAAAAGAAAGAAAAAGTGGAATAGGTAATGCATCTCTGAATATTCTAAAAGGAAAAGGAGATTAGACTCTTACTGAAAATTTTAAATTCTGAAAGTAGAAGTTCTGCTGTTCTGTATACAGTACACTGCTATCACTGACGTAACCAACTGATTATAAAATAGACATTACCAAAATGTTATTGATTTCTCCTCCCCTTAGCCATATCTTCCAATTCCGCTGTTGGTGGCCAACACCACTGCTGTGAATTTCTGCAGTATCAACTTCAATGTCGCCGCACATCTTTCATTGCTAGCATCTGCGCCACTGTCAGTATTCCCCTATGTCTCTCTACGACCATCTCCACTACTACTACCATGTTATATACCTTTACCGTGGATGGACTTAATATGACCGACGCGCGAAACGAACAACTATATATATATATATATATATATATATGAGCGTACCCCTTTCTCCATTTCACCTCATCTCAGCTCCAATTCTTTGCCTTCTAAAAGTGCTACACGTACGCAGTCAAACTCCTTTGCTTTCCGATAGCCCCTGCCCCAGAGATCATCTACTACTTCTGCTTCCCATTTCCAAACCAACGCTTCCACCCTTCTTCAAGTTTCAGCTCCAAATTATTTCTTAAACACTATTTGCTATCTCCATTCTCTTTTACATACATTAATTATTGCTCCTTTTATTTCCTAATAATATCATTCTCTGTCACAATTATATCATTTTGGGTACGTAGAATACCATAATTTTATTTATTTATTTATTTTTTTTGGTAGAACCATAATTTTATTTCTTCTTACTACCATATTGTCAATATTCTCTTTTAGTACTTTGCTTTATTCTACTTTACTCCCATTACATTCCAACTTCCAAGTTTTAAAAATATATATTTGTATACTTTTATTTTATTTTCGAAACAAAATTAAAGTGAGATTTATAAAAGTTATACCTACTCAAGTAAATAAAATAAAGTTAGCCAAATAAATCCTTATTTCATATACCAAATCTCTATAGTAATTCTTTTGTTTTGATTTTTTCTTTTTTTTAATTTCCTAAAAACCTTTTTGCTCATTCATCCTTTTATAATTTACTTGTGAAAAATATTTGTTTGCTTTTTCTTGCCTTCTAATTACTACATTATCAATTCCTTGCTTTCTTAAAGAGATTATTTTATAGTAAGCAACTAAATTTTCGTACAGTCATCCTTTGCTTCCCTAACCATGCCTTAGGTCTTTTCTCAATATGCACTCTCTTGACTTTCGAA